>NC_063271.1:7678004-9044022 GCF_910591885.1 Bombus terrestris | reverse complement strand
GTTATACTTATCTTTCGGAACAAAAAATATACCTAATATATTTTATGCAATTTCCGATTTCCCCTTTTAATCCTCAATAATTAATGAACAAATTCAAAGTTTCATTAGCCTTTAATCATCATAGAAGTCACATTAAAATTTTTCACATAATGGATTTATGTAGGGGGGTAAAATCTAATGCCTTGGTCTTTCTACTTATATCTGAAAAACGAAAAAGTTTATAATTTTAGGCAAAATTTTATAATGTCTTATTTATAAAAAGTACAAATACATACTATTTTTCTATTAATTAGTGGCATTTTCTCACGTGATACATTGTGACTGAACATAAACCATTTCATATTCATCAAAAAGCATTTCAAACTTTATTTTCTTGTGAATTATACTTATCACCATACATTGCACATTTCTTTTGCATGTCCAGTTCGTTTTAAAATTGGTAAATATTTTTATTCATTTATGAAAATGTACAAATTCAATATATGCATTTAAAACATTTATTCTATTATCGTGACTATCTATGCACAATTATTTTCTTTAACATGTTCGCTACCACGCGGCATGTGAAACATCTATCGTCCTTTAGCTTTACTAGTCTTACACACTATGCCACACATTTTCATTTATGCACATACACAATATACTAAACTAAATGGACAGAGCAAACATTATATGATATAACACAGACGTGATACTAGTTTCTAGCTATAAAATTCAGAATTTATACATTTTACTTATTTATGTGATTTGAAAATAAAATATCATATCTGTCACAGTGGTCTCTCAGAATAGTAAGTACATCATACATACATACGTATACACACACACATATATCATGGTGGTAACAAACGTGTTAATAAATAATTGAATAATTAATTTTCTTTACTTATCAATATCTGTTGCGTGTTTTACATGCCATAGGTTCTATAAACATAGAATTGAAATTGAAATTATTGTTAATTAAAAAATTTATTTCTGCTATTTTTATATGAAAAATATCATATTTTTCTTTCATTCAAGTTTTCTAATTAGAAGGTTAATAATAGCAAAAAGTTTATCAATTCTAAAAGATACTGTGTACATATGTAAATAAGGAAAGGAATGTCTTGTGTTTTGTAATAATAATAACAAAATACTAACAGTAGCACGTCAATGCTATATTTAAAGCGTATGTCATTTATTTCCCTCTCTAAAAAATTCGATTATTTCTAGCATATTTGCATAGTACAAAATGTAAATGACGTGAGAACAAAATTTGATTTAAAAACAAAAATTGAAAAATATTACTAAAACTATAATTTTTAAAGCTAATCTCTTACATTTTCGATGTACACGGTGTCTGAAAATAATTTGTCACGAGCATCGTAGGGTTATTCTATTGTGAAACTCTAGCTCGGTGAGTTTACGAAAAAGGTAACGGCAATATTGACTTTGATCTTGAATTTCAAGGTCAAATTTTTTTACTGCATCATATTTTACTCGTTATAAGGATTAACCCTTTGCAGTCGAGAGACGATTCTCAGTCGCTATGGCGTTCCGTGTAGCAACTCGAAAGAAGAATGAGAGGCGACAGTCCGTTTATGCTAGATTTCGATCTCTCCAATTGATGAGAATGCAGTATTAGTTCGTAAATAGATTCCTTAGCTCTTTATATTGTTTGTTATGAAGTGTGAAGTGTTACACTTTAAGATGGAGATGAAATACTTATGCTCAAATTCTTCCAAAACTATGGTTCTGGTAACGTCTCCGACGTTAGTTCAGATTCGACGATCGTGCCAGAAGTATTATAGTTTTGTAAATTTAGAAGCTCCAAAAAAATGGATTTGGAAATTTTTTTAATTAATTCATATATTTTATAAAAAAGCAAAAGAACGAAAGGCCACTGAACCACCTGCGATTTATAAAAACTTTAGTAAACCAGTTGAGAGGAGATATTCGATAACCGTGAGATCGAGCTTGGACGTCGGCTGCTAATTGCGATGAAATTCTGTTAAATGGAGAGCTCCATGTAATTTTAAAAAAGGATTGTAAAGTGTGTTCTTACCGAAACAAAGCAGAATAAAGACACAAAACAACTTATTATTGTGATACTTTTCCCGACAAGCCAAGGATGCATTTTAGTACATGTTTTATAAATAATCGTAAAAAAGATACAAAAAAAGTATTAAAAAATGATATGTTCAAAGATGTAAATATATATAGATTATTAAAATATAATGTTTTTTAATTAAATTTTTAATTTTAGTTAAATTAATTTTTGTATAAAATCATTTTATATTACCTACAAGACACTCGTCACATACGCGCAAAATCACCTCGAGTTGCTGCTATGCCCGACCGAAAAGGCCGTCGAGTGCAAAGACTCAAAGAAACTATGGATCGCAAATCACCTTCTCAGTCCTCTTGGAAAAAAATGTTAAAGTTTCATAAATTTTCGAATTCACATTGTTTGTAATGTACTTATATTTTGAAGCCAGATGCATTAATCTATTACATTCGAATTACAGATTAATCTATGACAAAAAGAAGCAAGAGTCGAAAGAATGAACCAGAGACGATTTACGAATATTTGCAACGCAACAGTGACCTTCGCTGCGATCATGTTTTACTTAGAATCGGTGCCACGATATAATAAGGCATTATGATTCCCTCTTCAAGCAATGTCTTTTTCTTATCAGCCTACGTTATGTCAGACGCTTTACAAAATCGACAGCTATATATCAGATATATATCGGGTATATCAGATAATTACAAATAAAGTGAATTCTAAAGGTAATTAACATCTTTTTTCAAGAGAACGGTCGAGTGCGACCCATGGTTTCTTTGAGATTTTCGATCCTCACGATATAATATAGAATAGGAGTATAGAATACGATGCAATTAAAAAATGACCCTGAATTTCAAGGTCCAAGTCAATTTTACAGCTACATTTTTTTAGATCTTCACCGATCCAGTGGTGTAGAATGCTATGATGCACGTAATAAATACTTTCTTAAACAAATAGCACGTGTTGTAGCATTTAATATACGTACATTAAATATCCATAAATATGTAATTAGAAAATAGTGTATCGATTCCGTAAGATTACTTACCATTACACATATTTTATCTTTTTTGTGAAATACACGTATATTTATAATAATTTTTTGTGATAATTGAGTTTCGCACATGAAGAGATATTATATAATTACAATACACATTTTCTCCAAACGATATAAATTACTAATCTTAAGCAAATGGAAATATATATTGTTATTCAGTTGGAAAATAATAATACTGTATTTTTCAAGAAACAAAACATTAAAACCTTACCAATATTCCACATTGTTATGACACTTTAATCTGTTCTTTTGTTACAAAATAAAGTAAACAATGAAAACAAATATAAAATACAATGCATGTTTATTGTTACAAATAAGACGGAGGAATGTACAACAATTAAAAAAGAAATATTTCATTTTTCATATTCACTATGCGAGCATGGATTACATTAAATTTTATTTTTAAATCATTTTGTGTATAGTAAAATCGTTAGGATTCAAATAGGGCTCCAACATAATAGATTATACAGAATAGCATAAATAATGTAATTCAACAGAAAATATTGGGGATACTGTTTCCAATGTTTAATTTTTGTACTGAGTAACATGAAACTGTAATACTATTATATTTAGTTTTTCAATCATATTATAAAAGAAAAAAGATTGCCTTAATTCATTGTATTGTTTTTAATATGTATTGTACGCCTATATCCTCAGAATCCCACAAAACTAACAAAAAGAGCATAAATAAACGGCAATATATTTTATTTCATTGTTACATTGTTTTTTAATTCATCAACAAATTTTAGTCTACAAAGTTCAATTACATCTCCTATGAAACTTCATCGAATTTAATATAAATAATAGAATACAATACCATTATCGAATTACAGGTACTCAGGCTATTTACAATAACGAATGTCAAAATAAATTTTTAACAGTTTTTCCTCTATGATATACAATATGTGCAATCACAGTAACAACATGATAAAGAAGTTCTTATTATTCCAGTTTAAAGATTGCAATTTCAATGTTAAAACTGTCACGTGTTCGTAAAAGACTATTTCCAACAGCCTGTGGCACGACATCGGTGATTCGGTTACGTATTATATTTAACGAAAATAATCTCGTTAAATTATATTTTTTCTTTTGCACAGGTCCCCTGACATGTGATAGATTTTAATAAATAAAACTGTAGAAATTAAAATGGGTATGTGTATACTCGTTAAAGTGTATAAATATAATGATTCTCAAACCTGTGAAAGGAAGTTATAGTTCTTATTTGGTTAGATTAAATATATACTAGTTATATTTTATAAATCGAATGAATGAATTAATTATTCTCTCCCCAGTTCTTCTGTTATCATAAGTTTGGCAGATTCTACTATGAAAATCCAGTGTTTGTCATATTGCATTTCTTATTGCACTGTCGGTGGAGGTACGGGAGGGTCGCCGTTTGAATCCTAAAAAAGAAATTGTATGAACATTACGATAAAAATCTGAAGTAAGATAAAAACAAAGTTAACTGTACTGCAAGTAATGTGCCACTTACGCGTTCGTTATCTCGATCTTTAGCTGTGTTGTTGGTTAATTGACGAAGAGAGTTTGGTCTAAGAACATACATAAGAACGGCGAATCCAATAATTAACAAAGTGGTCATGAAAAAGTTTGAGGACGACGAAGTATCGCGTGGTCCTGGCACTGGAAAATAAATGACGAAGATTATGAATTATGTCGATTCACAAAATTTACATTAACTTCTACACTAGTAAAATATAGAAAAAATACTTACATCGCGAAATGCTAAAACATTCATTATCTGTGCAATAATTTTGACTTTGTCGCAACTGAAATGAAAAAATATTGACAAAGGTCTATAAATATGACTAGAGAAATACTTTTTAGTTATTTTGATAATATGCATTTTTACTATTTTTACCAGGTTTTTATCTACTTGTTCATTTATGTTAGGTAACGTTTGCGAAATAATCAGTAAAACAAACTCGTAAAACCGCTTATCGCGACAAGTTCTTACAAATCGAACAAAAATAATATATTCGCTATTATGTGCATGAAAAATACCTTACCTTAACCAACTATGCATTCATTTATATGCTATACTGCGAATTTACTGATTGTTGTAAATAAGTCGGATAAAAATGTTATAAAACATACACATCGTAATAATAAAAGCAAACAATAATGATATAATTTTTCTTGTATATAGAAATATACGTATATATGTGTATATTAAGAAACTTATGGACATACGTAATACTTTTTTTTACTGTATGATCTTGGAATTTTTGTCTTAGTCTTTCCATCATTTTGTTTTGACAATGAAACATATTTTTGATAGGTTAAGAAAAATTTTTATGTGAAACTATATTGATAATGATCGTTTATGTTTTCTTAAAATTTAAGAAATTTTTTAACATTAGAGAAACGCGCTTGGATCGGCGATAACCCAAAAGACGTAAGAATTAAAAATAATTAAATTAAAAGTAATAACGAAAATTACATTCAATCATTGCCACTTACGATCAAAAGCAGACGTTGCATAGCAAATTCGCTCCGCATGTATTCGCACAGATCAAATCCCTCGTCAGCCATCGCAGTATCTATGCTTCAAATCAAAGCAAGGGTTAATTATCGTGTATTAAACCCCAAGTCTAGAATTACACGTTATTATAATCCATATTAATAATTAGGTTATATAATCATATTATGCGGTTATAATAACTATTCTAAAGCATCGTGTGTACAATATACTTTATCATTCGAATAATGACTTCGCAATACACATATTACATATTCGCAATATACATATGTAACTGACCATTGCCATTCTCACCACTACTTGCAAGTTCCAGCCTTATAAGCAGTGTTTTATTTGATTTACAATAGATTGAGATCTGGTCAATTATCGGGGAAGATGAATTTTTAATATCCAAAGTATTTCTTTTCTTCATATAATGCGAGTAAAATATGAAGTTAACAACATCTTTCTGTAAGAATACACTCAAGACTTACTCCACGTAGATTGGGTTAAGCTATAATAAATCAATAATCTTTTAAACGACGAAAATACTTTCTTTTTATAAAACATATATAAATAAATTTAAACTAACTTCTTTGACAGATTTTGAACATTTTAAAATTATAAAGACATTAAATTTCTAAAATTTGTTCTTACTTATTAAAAAGAAAGAAAATAATAAAAATTCAAAGTCACTAAACTGCATAATTACCATACTAGGAACTTATTGCGTGGGTGTATTATCCTACAGAAACATGTAAAGTATTCGCACCTTACTTCCACTTAATGGAAAGGAGAGGTATTCTGAGTGTTAAAGATATAAATATCTATCCTGATAATTGACTAAATAAGATTTCGACCTATGATCAATTAATAAAACAAAAAAAAATGTACTACTTACAAGACTGGCACTATAGAAATATAAAGAGCTGAAACTTAAGGAATGATAGAGATAATGGCGGTTAATTAACAAAATAACAGGCCAGTTAATAACACAATACGTATATTACGAAACTCACTATCATAATTATAATGGAAAAGTTTCTAACAAATCTGAAAATGTATACAGGCACTACAAGATACATATTTATTGCAAGTATATATTTCACAGAGATCACAAAAGTATTTAAATAACCAATTATCCATAACATATCAATCCATAATTACCAATAAATCCACATATTCAGCGAGACTATCTTTAACATATATTATAATATGTCCTGTTCATGTATTACAATATAATATATATAATGTATGTTGGCTATTCATACTATATATTAATTTTGTACTAAATATATGTTTGCAGTAAATACTATATATATATTTTGTAACTTCTATATATTTTCCTATTGGTTTCAAAATTTACCGACACAATTGTGATTGCCATATTTTATTAAACGGCCAATAAATTCTCAAAATGTTTTATACACGTACAGTATAGGTACCATGAAAATTTTCTATGGTAAATATTCAAACACTTTCATGAACTATTCTATATCAATTCTATGTAACATTATTATTTAGTTTTTGTGTTTTGCATTGTGTTTATATCATAATATATGTATATATATCTGAATAACCGTTGTAAATGAACTCATTTAGATGGCGATTATCAGAAACGAAAGGAAATACTCTGAATCGCGCGCGTGAAATCGTATCTTATACTATGTCACTTATAAGATGGAATTATTCAATGTAATTTCGTTCCACGATAATGTTACAATTTACAAGTGAAATAAGTAAAGGAAGAAAATGTAAAAATATTATAATCATTGTTGTATGAAAATTATCACTAAGTTATCGTAATATTAGATTAATATTAGATTATTACATATAATAGCGCCGTTTTCTCCGTTTTTATAATAAATATAAAAATGAAATGAATTTATGTTTGTACTCAGTACATTTATGCGAGATTTATTTTAAGGCATTTTACATGCATTTATCTATTTATTTATATCTTCGAATTTTGATGTCCCAATCTTATTCTAATTATTATATATATATATAATAATTTCAAGAGAAGAAAAACTTGCTTTATTTTATTAATAACTAGACTGCGGATTTGTATGTACTTATGGTAAATTTAAAGCTGTTAAAATGTACAAAATGCACATAATATGCAAAAATATAGAAAATGTTCAAAGTAAAATACTTGTTACAAAATTTAATGGGTAATATTATGGTGGTTATGGTTATTAAAATTTCTAATTCAAATTTCTTGCATATATTGACAAAATATTGTATGGAACTCAGCGCATTTCACCGTGTGATTTTATTTATACAAATGACATGTGGAATGTGCCTCTGTTGTTTCTATGTGTATGTTTATCAAACCTCTTTCTGTCATTCTTTTTTTTAGAATTTTAGATTGTCGAATAGATTTTACACAAATACTAGAATTAGGTACATCTTGAAAAATATAATATTAAAAATGATAGATTAAATGAATATGTAGAAGAATATTTATGTTCAATGTATAGAATAATTTTTACAGAAAATAATACAAATTAAAGAAAGAGTACAAATGGAATATGATCAAAAAAATTTAACGTACAATGATCAAACAATTATCGAACAAAATAATGATTGTTTAACAACTGACAGTTCAACAGCTTGCTCGTAGTCCATTAATATTAGCGTCAAATAAAGACAAAAAAAGTACATCAAACAAATAACGATCGTGAAGGAAAAAATGATAAAACCCTTACATACCTTAGTCGCTTTAGGAAAATGAGTATAATGCGAATAACCTTCGCGATAAAGTAGAATTTAACACTGTATAAAAAGTAAGGACGTGCATATATTTACATCCAATACGTGTCAGCCATTACACTCGCTTATGTATCTCTAATGTCTCAGTCGAATACTGACGAATACCCAAGCTGAACTTTCATTGGTGCATTTTATGGTTGTGTATCGCACAGTGTGAGTTGGAATTTAACAATTGGTTGTCTGTATCGAATAACTGCATGTTGCATAACAAATAACTTTCGAGGATTTTAAATAAATTATGTTTTCTAAATATTATATTTTAAACATTATATTATGATTTTATCTTACACACGATACGCATATTTGGTTATTTATAGAAAACAATTTGTATTTTATTTAACACTATATTTTGTATACATTTTATATACATGTTAAAGACGTGTAAAATAAAAAAAGTATAATTATATACAAATAATTACATATTGTGTATATATACATATTAAATTTTTATTAATTAAAAGAAAATGGAAAGTAACGAAATATAATAGATAGATTTGACCTCTTATTGCTAGGAACTTCACAAATGTATATAAATATTTTGATTATAATATTTAATTTATTCTAATTATATGTATATCAACATTATCCTTACTCTAAGTCTTGAATCTGAAACATAATAATTATATAATATATAATATAGAAATAATACATTAAAAGTACTACAACATAATTACTATTCAATATTACTAAATAATTGTTAAATTAATTGAATAATAGTACTACGCACCTCTTGAACCTTTTGCATTTCTTGCGTTAATAAATTATCCAATATTTCTTGAAGTCTTTGCCTCAATTTAACGTTTTCAATGTTAGCTATTGCAAGCTCTTGTTGTTGCCTTCTTTGACGCAGTTCAGCTAATTCCGCGTGTAAAGTCGCCAGACGCGTTTGCAGTGAATCTACAACATTTAAAAATGAATTGTTTTTTCATATACACATTTGTAATACAAATTTAATACATACGTAAATATAACAATACCTTTTAATGCTGAAACACAAGGTAATTCTGAAAAGTTATCTGAAATGATATATTCTGAATGGAATTGTTCAACTTTAGGTACTTTTGATATAGATGTATCCTCTGTTTTTTCTACGTCTGCTTCTATATTATTGTCACTTTGGAACATTTCTTTGCTGAATACTGTGCAAAGTCTATTATTTGTTTCAATATTGCTAGGTCTCTCTGAATATGCAGCTTGCATAGAATTGGAGTCTGATACTCTACTGTCTGCAGAAAGTCGACTATTCTCATCCAATTCCATTACATTTATATTTGCTTCCTCATCATCTTCCTCACTATCACTGACAGGTTCACCAAATATATCATGTTCCGCTATACAATATAAACAATAATATTTTATTTATCTTATAATTTTTGTATTTCTGCTTATATCTTACCAACTTACCAACATCAAAACTTTGAGATGTATTGCCATTGATACTTTCTCTCTTAGTTTTCACTGTACCAGATGACGAGACTTTGCTTGGTTTTGATTGATCTTCATCTTCACATATCACCTCCCACTTAACATTAACTGCATCATTATCCACTCTTAATAAACGTTTAACTTCTTTCTCAATTTCTGGAGCTTCCACATATTTCTTCTTCAAGGTTTTTCTAAATCTTCTGCGTCTTACATTTTTAGTAGGTGGAGTTATACCATGTGGCCACAGAAATTTTTTATCTACTTTATTAGGATCTTTTTTCTTTTGCCTAACTGGAGATTCTTCATCCGTGGTAGTATGATCATCTTCTTCTTTGCAAATTAACATCTATGAACATTAAAATATAATGAATTATGATAGAAATAAAAATTATATATGTGAACAATATAGAACTGATTACAAATAACTTTACCTGACATATATCAGCAGTTTTATAGAAACTCTTGTTATCAATAGTTTTTAAAGATTCTACAATCGTTGGTAAATCAACAACCTAGAGTTAGAATATTCCTTTCCTTTATTACCTTTTTTGTACTATTATATTTATATATAAATAAAAGAAAACCTATTGCGATTTTACCTTTCCATGAAGAAGCCAATGATCGAATCTAGTCTCACCATAACGCATATCATTTTCCAGTTTTATACTTAATCTATCTTTTAAAGACAATCCATTCCGTAGTGTTTCTCGTAAAACTCGCGCCGGTTCCTTAAAAAAATTAAATCATTTGTTATAGTTATACAAAATTTCATATTACTTGCTTTACTATTTTAAATGACTGAGATTAAACATTAAAATGAACTCACTGGTGGTAAACGCAAAATAAATTGACTTTCCAATTCTACTTGAGGGTCGCTATTTCTTTTGTATGGATCTGTATTTGGATGACGACTCATATTCCTTCAAAATTAAAGTATTGTAACTTACAATAAGTATTTCTAGAATATTTTATAAATAAATCGAAACTATATTCTGTCCAATTCACAAATAATTGTGATCTGTACTCTAAGTGTTCCGTTTCACGATCATATAAACAGCTCTTGACGTTGATTCTCTAATACCGAAACCTACCGAAGCTAAGGGAAAACTGAAGATTGAATCGTGAAAAATCAAAATGGAAGAAAAGAAAGTTTCCGTTTTGCGCATGCCTATACTACTCATTTGTGTCTTGCAGAACTTCGTTGTCTTCCATTTTGATCTTTCACAACTCAATTTTCGGACGGTTTCCCCTAACAAGTGTCGATACTTGTTTATATGATCATAGTCCGTCAGTTAATCGGGTCGGAAAAAGTAAACATATCTAGTCACGTTACACTACACTATAGTCTGTCTAGCGCATGGACATATTTCTATGTTCATGGTCCAACGAAACAAGACAGTAAACGTAAACAAAACGTGGTTGCAACTGCAGCAATCACGAAGAGATTATCGATGAACTATACGTATTGGCTTTTAATTGCTAACGAATTATGATATAAAGGGATAACTATATTACTGCAGAAAATGTTTAGATTGAACCGTTTGATACATTTGTTTAAGTGAAATAGATATATTTGCTTAATTTATATCATCCGTGATTTATATTAATATTGTATCTTCCTGTGGTTTTCTCATATAAGAGGTTATGTTCGCAAAACTAGTTTCCTACTTTATACCTTAGAATCGTGAATCCCCGACCTTATTTTCCCTAGTAATTTTATTTAACTCTGCTTACTTGGTTCTTTGGATAGAGATAGAGATATATACTAAAACTAGAATTGCTCGAATGTTCAAAATTTGTAATTTTTCATAGAAATTTTATCAATTTATATTAATGCACTTTTAGGTATTTAAATGATTTTTTAATAAAAGATATGGGTAGAAGCTTATTTTTCTTGCATTATATATTTTTTCATACATCTTTCATTTTGATTCCTTTGGTACAAGTTTTATATCTTAGTTATTGGTAGTTTTAATGTTAAACAAAATGTAAAAAAATAGTTTATCTTTTATTACGTCTAATTTCCAACAATATTATCTTTATTATAAATAAATAAAATAAATAATATAATGATAATATATACTAATAATATATATAAAGTGATATATAAAAATAATGCTAATAAATATAATAAAATATAATAAATATAGATAATATAATGATTACATATAAAGAATTGAATATAAAGTAAGGTACACAAGAAATATATCTCTGATCGAAATAATTAATTCAATTTATTAAATTATCTTCTATAGATACAAATAAAAGGTTCTTATTTATTATGACTCAGTTATATGACGTAATGATAGCCACTGTCCGGTTTGTTTAATGTAAAAGAATATATAGGTAGCGTTTCTTTTAGATTGTGCTTAGTGTTGTTCTGAGGACGAATTAGATTTAAATCTATTCTTTAGATATTTCAGTCATAACTCACACCTTACACAATTATATCATATTTTATATAAAATCAGTTTCTATATTACACATTTTTACTTGTGCAACGTAATATGTGAAGATACGCATGGGCATCAATAAATTCCGGTAAATAATTTGCACAAAAGATTCTTCATATAAGTTTCTGACAAACAATTGACACAATCAATCTATTCACGACACCGAGCATGGGAGATGTTTCTTTCACTATGCTTTTTCGGACGATATCGATGATACGTGTATGTGTGTATTTATTGCAAACTATTCACAATTTCTATCCATAAAAGCATTATTTCTAAAATTTTATTGATTTATATCATACACGACAAGAAAATATTTATCGATTGATTTTCATGTGATTCTTTAGTCGTATTATATATTTCATTCATTGAATAATGATTTTATTGATTGAATAATGAATTCAATTGGAAATCGTATTAACGTACTTAATTGTTTTGTTACTCTACGGATACAGTGGTTCATGAAAGTACTTGAACACTTACTATAGAAAAATTTAAAGTTTATATTATATATGTTATATAAAATATTTTGAAACATTAGCACTGTAATGAAATACGACTATCCTGATTATATTAATCAGATTTGGAACTAATCTGAAAATGTATATAGAAGCTATACGAGATATTTATTCCAGCCATATGTATATTTAGTAAAAGACTAAAATTATAGCATGAATAGCTACCTTAAACATACATATGTACATATGATACATATAATGCGTGTTAAAAGTGGTCGTACTGAATATTTGGGTTTATTAATATAATAAAACTTGATTGGATGTTAATACATAATATAATGGATTATTTAAATATTTTTGTGATCTTTGTGAAATATACACTTATACTAAATATGCTTATTATAATTTTTATACCTATACAGATGCTGTAGAAAATATTTGTACATCACTGTATTTATTATAGCTTTACATACTAATTAATTAGGTTCCACGATATTAAATTTCATATCATTCAATAGTATTTTTATATGACAATGAAAATTTAATACTATGAAAATGAAATATAGGAACTGGTAATTAAAAGATGCTTTATTGGAAAATAACAAAGGCAAATACTTTTTGTAGTCACTGTACATTTTCAGATTTGTCTCAAATTTTATAAATATAATCATGATAGTCATTTACACTCTGTATAGTGCAAATGAAATTTTAAAATGTTTTATATAACACACGTAATATATTCGTAAAAGTTTTTATAAATGTTCCAATGCTAAGTAACTATAGATCGTGTGTGTCATTCCTGGGAGCAATTTTCGTTCGTTAAAATGTTTACGCTTTATCGAATCTGCATCAATAATAAGGAATGTAATAGCGACGTTTTATGCGTCGTACATCTTCATTCTGAATAACTTAGTAGGCCCATATGTTTATAGTTAAGCTATAACAGTAAGTGATCAATGGAACATCGGACTTTGCGCTCGCGCCGTCGTACTTCACTCGTCGGTGTATGTATATTCCTTTTTCCTTGCTTCGAATGTTTCTACCTAAATCACTAAAAAAATCAGTTAATTTTCAAATCGTAATTGAAATTTTAATTTTGTATATAATGGTGAATATGTAATATTCATGTCGTCGTCCTTTACACTTTGATACACTTCCTATAAGTGTAATTAATCATTATCTGTTATAACATATATAAGTATTGACTGGACAAACAATTGTTCGAAATCAGGTAAGTTGTGATTACTTTATTTAATACCTTTTTCAGATATTCATTTTGTAAATAATTTATTTTAATAGTAATATTATTTCTATAACTTTAGATGTATGATGATATAATGAATGGGATATCTAACGCATTTCAGGCATATTACTCAAAATTTTTGCTTTGTTATTCTTGCTGGAGTAATTGCTATTCGTTATAGTGCTTATTTTGCAAAGAAATGCATCACGTAAAGTTGCATAGTTATTTAATTATCATTACATAGCATTTTATAATGACATACATTATCTACTGTGTCCATTATTACGATCTATACCATTCTTTTAATCTTGAAAATTACTTAATAATAGTTGGTGTATCTATAATCATGTTTCATTTTGCAATATTCACTTTTATTTTTTATTTTTGTTATTGTTATTGTTGTTATATACGAATATTTTTATATTAAATTCCACTATAAAATTATACAGTAAGATCATGTATGTTTTTAATGTAATAGATCCATCATGATTTCCCAACCAATTGTGGTACCTGGAGGTGAGCATCGAACATCACAATCAGAAACCCACTCTATGTCTGTTGGAAGTACATCTGATTGCTTTAAGACCATGACACCACCGAATGTAAGCAGATCACTTAGTAACCGTAAGTATCATATAAATATTATAACATTTATATTGTTAAAAGATATTTTAAAAGTCATTTTTATACTCTTAAGAGCAAATGTACCATGAAAGGGAAAGTTATGGATGGATAATTGATGAATATAAATATCAATTTACTTGTATATATAATTATATATTATGTATGTGGGAATTACATATTTGTAGCAAAGAAATACGAACTATAGAACAACTTTTTTTTATTATAATTTAGGTAATGATTAGTTTTTAGTGATTTAAATGAATAGTTTTGCCTTGATAAATATACTCCTTTTTTTATTACTAACATATATTTGTAATTTGTTATATTTTTTCAAGAAATAAGTTTTGAAATTATGTATGTATATCTATATTAGTGGCTATATTGTCTATATAATTTTAGTGGCTAAGGATATTATTTTAATAATTTATTGAGTTTTATTTGAAATGAATATAGCAATTATCATTTAAAGGTGTTAGTGACAGTGGATATGGTACATTACCAAGTAAGCTAGGTAGGCTTATTAATATATATTGTGTGCATATAGTAGCAAGCCTCAGTATTAGAATCATAAAGATAAATTAGTAGATGTGTGTATACACATATGTATAATATTCTATTTTCAGATTACACATATTATTAGCATTCTCTCATTTCCAATAACTTATTGCATCATCACTTTATGTTATCAAATAAACTATAAATACAATTTACAATACACAAATTAACTTCACTTGTTGTTTAAATATGACCTCCTTTAACATTATCACATTAAACAAAAGGATAACTTGTATTATTAGAACTATTAAAACGCCATGCTATTGAATGTATCAGATTAACATAATACATTCATGCTGTTAGCACATTTTTCACTTTTTAGTATGTCATAGTATATTATGTGACATGAACATTTATTCATAAGTTTATATAAGGAATATTATATGTAAGCTAGAAAATAATGTTCTTCATGTCTTCAACACTTCTGATGCATGAACCAATTTTATGTTACTAAGTGTAGTATAATAGATGCATGTGTTAGTATTAAAAATTTATTATTATTTCTGTTTTATAGTTTTCAATAGTATGTAAACAGTATTTTTATTTAGAGACATATTTCTCAATTTTTAGAACATATATGACATAATGTACATTGTGATAACAATATGTAACTTGTGCATGTAACCTTTTCTGGTGCATTTATGGATCTTTGCATGTTATAATAGATGTATACATTTTATTTAGTACTAAAGTTTTTTTACTTTTGCAATTTAATAAATTTAATTAAAATTTGGAGCTACATTTTATATAATTATGTTTACTGCAAATTCTGTCTTTAAAAATTAATGTTATTAGCAGTTCATAACTAGCGTTGCTGAAATGGATTTATATTTTAGAATGCGATATGGTGTAATTTAATCTTAGTATCTTTATTGTTAAGTAGCTTATAGCTCAAAAATTTTTAGAGTTTGTGATTTTGAAAGATAGATATTTATATAAAATTGAAAAATACATATTTACATGAAACAGTTGTAAAAATATTGATAAAAAGTAATTGTAATTGTGAACAAAACTAAATATATAGAACCAGTGGATCAACAACTTCGACGAAGCAGTGTTCAAGTTCAATCTGCAACATTACCTAAACTTCCATCAACAGAGTCCCTATCAACAAGTGTAAATTTTGCAACTGCTGCACCTCCACTATCTCCAGGTATAAACACAAAGCTATGTTAATATCATAATGGACACTTATTCGAAATTTGTCAGGTGCTTTTTTAACTTTTGTGTAAATTATTACTATTTCTTGTACAAGTAGTTGATTAGCTGTAAAGAACTGCATATTTTTTATTTCCTGTTTGGCTTATATTTTCCTTTCATACTATGCATATTATTATTCAGATTTTTAAGCTCTGAAATGTAATTTTTGTATATTGTATAATCTTCTTTGGCTGACAAATTATTAAATATGTATATTAAATAGATTACTATTATGAATATAAGTTTTAAATAAATAATATTTCTGTATAATAATTACATATAAAACTTATAGTTTATAAGTATTACATAAGTTTAACTTATGACTAAGATAAATACAATCAAATTTTGTTAAATGTAATCTTTAACACAGATGAAAAAAAATATGCGATTAAAAGGTCTAATATGAAGATGCTAACTGCATAATGCGTTATGTTAATGAAGCTATCATATGAAATAATTTTATTTGTATAACATACTGTACTCTGTAATAAATAAGGAAGTGTAAACTATTCTTTTTTCAATTCTATAAATTTTTCAATGAAACTTGTGAACTTTTTTATAGAAGAATGAGTCTTTACTTCTGTATTATTGGAATTCTATTTGCCAAGCTTGTTATGTGAATGTTTTAAGTTTGATTGTTTTTAAGGCTTCCAGTTTTAATTAATTATAAATAAAAAGAAGTTATATTAAAATTACTACTGTAATAATCATAATTTTTTATATAATTCATTAAATCATTTATTAACTTTGAGTAAATATTATCGTTTGCATATTTTCCTCATTTTAACAAACACATCTAATATGAAAATTAAAAAAATATTCATAAAAGTTATTAAAGATTTTAGTTCATAATTGTATTTAATAATTTATTTATATATAACATACATTGTTTTAAATCATATAATTCACATACTAAAATTATGATAAATATAGATATATTCTGAATAATAACTGTTTAATATTTTTGTTTCTAACTATTTTTGGACATTAATATTTATTTCTAAGTTAATATTTAATGAATGTAACTGTATTTTTATGTTGTTACAATATCAGTGTTTAATTGATATTTAAAAAAATAATTTGTGAATAATTTAATTGTTATAGGTTTAACAACTACAATGGGAGAAACAAATCAAAAAACAGATAACGCATCTGATAAGGTATAAAATATTTAATGCACTATTTTAAGACATTGAAAAGGTATTTATATTTTATTTTTGTATAATTTTTAGTCTTTAGATTCTTGTAAGTTAACAAGAAAAGAATCATATAAGGCTCAAAGAAAGAATTACCGGATGGAGAAAAAAAGAGTTGCCAATGAACTCTTAAGTTCGTTTAAAGATCCAACTGTTATTGTTATGAGCGATTGGCTTAAAGTTCGTGGTACATTAAAGAGTTGGACAAAACTGTGGTGCATCCTGAAGCCTGGTTTACTATTGCTATACAAAAGTCCAAAAACAAAAGTGCTCATTTATATTACTTTTAAATAGAATATTTATTTGCTTCATACATAATTATACTCATATACCAATTACAGAGTAATCACTGGGTAGGAACAGTTTTACTTAATACATGTCAAGTAATAGAACGTCCAAGCAAGAAAGATGGATTTTGTTTTAAATTGTTTCATCCCTTGGAACAGTCAATATGGGCTCCAAGAGGTCCAGAAAAAGAAGCTATTGGTAAATAATGAATTTTCTACAAATGAAAGAATATATTTCTACTTGATCATTTTTATAGGTGCGGTTGTACAACCTTTGCCAACATCTTATTTAATATTTAGAGCACCTTCACAGGCAGCTGGTAAATGTTGGTTGGATGCACTTGAATTATCTTTACGTTGTTCATCTTTAATAGTACGCTCAACGAGTGCATTACCGCGTGCTTTACCACATGATACTACAACAACTCATGAAACTCAGTGGAGTGAAGCAGATTATGAAAAACACTTTGATGAACATGGTAGGTATAACAGAACAATACTTTTTATAACGTATCAAGATATAACATTTCAAGAAGATGTAACATTACAAGAAGTAACATTTCTCTTTTATACATTAATACATTATAATTGACTTTAGTACAAGGACAACACTCAGAAAAATACTTAATTAAGCTTCATTCATGGAAGTTATTGGTACTAATGATATTGTTATTGTCATTCCTTTCCTGACTTTTGTCACCTTAAACACTTGCTTTAATATCCACAGTATGCTTGTCTAATTATGCTCCTCAATCACCTACAACACCTCAAAGACGTTTGTTATCATGTCCTCAGCCTTTAACACCTTCTATGTCAAATAATCCTAAAAGTGTTTGTCCTTCACCAACTCCAATGTTTCAGCAGTTATATCATGCAGTAGCATATTGGGAGAAACAATTTTGCGATAAATCTCCACCTGTCGCTGCAGATACAGATATTATTTTGTCTTCAAATACTGTAGACATGTTAGGTGATGGAGATACTTATCCCCATTTTGAATCTTCTATCTCCAAGCCTATTACGTCTTGCACTCGACGCATGACTGTTCCTTCTGTACATGTCCTGGAGTATGATACTCCAACAGTAGTAACGCTAGATCCTATGCACTCCTCACATATAGACCTGGACGACATTAGCCAGCCAGAGAACGGAGTAGCAGCTGATGCAGAAATTAGTGCATCAGACAGTGAATCTGAAGGGTCAGCTAAAGAAGATCAACAAGAAACAATTAACGAAACTCTATATATTGCGAATGAGCAAGAAATCCTTGGAGCGGTAAAATAAATTATATTGTATTGCGTCTTATCCATAATCGAAACTAGAGATTTTATATTTGTGTTTGATACAGGCTGGAGAAGTAGTTACAGAATTACAGGAAGAACAAAAATCTTTAATATGGTTCTTGATGAAACAAGTTCGACCAGGCATGGATTTATCGAAAGTAGTCTTGCCGACTTTTATTTTAGAACCTCGTTCATTCCTAGAAAAACTGGCTGATTCTTATTACCATGCAGATTTATTGTCCCAGTAAGTATAAATTTGTAGATTTTTAGAAACATTTGAATAAAATTATTGTAGATACATATATGTGCTTTGTTTCTTTTTCTTACAGAGCGGTAGTGGAAGATGATGCATTTACACGTATGAAAGGTGTTGTTAAATGGTATTTATCTGGATTTTATAAAAAACCTCAGGGTTTGAAGAAACCATACAACCCGCTTTTGGGTGAAACTTTCCGCTGTTATTGGCAGCATTCTAATGGTTCAAGGACATTCTATATAGCTGAACAGGTGTACAATTATTAAAATTTTTTAATTTTTTGTAATTATATGTACTTGCTCCATCTCTATTACTACTACATACTTATACGAAACATTTCAATGTTAATAGTTATCTCATCATCCACCTATATCAGGCTTCTATGTTACGAATCGACAAGATGGATTTACTATTAGTGCTACAATTATTGCTAAATCTAAATTTTATGGTAAATGTATATATATTTTTTTTCGTTAAAAAAAATGAAACGTTTTCTAAGACAGTCATTATATGAAAATATACATTCCATTTTTCAGGAAATTCAACATCAGCAGTTTTAGATGGTGTTGCAATACTGACAATGTTGCCCAGAGGAGAAGATTATACAATGACGATACCTTATGCCCATTGTAAAGGTATTCTTATGGGAACATTATCTATGGAATTAGGTGGGAAAGTTCATATAAATTGTGAAAAGACAGGTTATCATACTGAACTAGAATTCAAACTCAAGGTAATATGGAATATTACATAAACTTAAAATAATAGTCATAAAATTAATTATATGTGTTGTGTGATTATTCATTCAATAGCCATTTCTTGGAGGTGCAGAACAAATGAATCAAGTTACAGGAGGAATACGTTTAGGAAAAGAAACTCTTGCTATTATATCAGGCTATTGGGATGGTCAAATATTAATTACAGATAAAAGAACTGGGGTATGTTGATTATTTAGGATTCTATACACAGTAATTAATAGTTAAATTAAACTATGTCAACTAATCTTGCAGCAAGAAAGTGTGTTTTTCAATCCTACTCCAGAAATACGTAAAAAGAGATTGAAAAAGTACACTGTACCTCTAGAACATCAAGGTCCATGGGAAAGCGAGAAATTATGGTATGATGTTACTCAGGCAATTAATGGCGATGATCAAGTTGCTGCTACTGATGCAAAAACTCAATTGGAAGAAGCACAAAGAGAGCGTGCTAAGGAACGAAAACTTAAAGGACAGGAATGGATTCCTAAGCATTTTGTTCAGGTATTAAATAATAATAAAAGGAACTGATTTTGTAAGCTCCTATTTATATTTTGAACAATATAATTTTTTGAATATTATCAGGATATTATAACGGGTAACTGGGTTTATCGACATGCGGATGTTCGACCATGGGATCCTAGAAATGATGTTGTACAATATGAACAAGATTACATAGTGCGTACGAAAACTAGACACAAAACACCAATTATGCGTACTGGAAGTATCGTATCAACTGAACCACAGACACAGGTATAGGAATTAAATAATGTAAATAATACCTTTATTTTGTAAGTAAACAGATTTTTGATGAAAACAAAATAATTTATTATTTTTATTGATGATTACTAATTATAATACAATTGTAATAATCATTCAAATCAAGATTTTGATTATTTATATCAATTATGCTCTGAAAAAGGAAAAAATAATCGTGTACTATGAATACATTTTCTTTTTTTCATTTTTTCAAAACGAAATAACTAATTTAAAAGTTTATCACTTATGTTTTAGGTTCCACTTCTTCAAGCCGAGTCACGTTCTTCGCTTTCTGTATTAAAATCTTCCAAAAGACAGTTGTCTAATAATTTACCATTGACAGAGACCGCTCATGATTCTGGAAGTTCCTCTGCAGAGGTACACTCAGATTCTAGTCAGTCAGTAGGTAAAAGAAAACGTTCTACGGCTAGGTAAGTTTTTCTATTATTTCTTGATTATAGAATATCGACTAATGATACTTTCCTTAATTTTATACATGGAAATATTTTTTCAGGATAATGGATGTCATAAAGGACATAGAAAGACAAATGTTAGAACATGGTGATAGACTTAATCATATAAAACACATATTAGAACAACTTGCTATAATACAAAGAGAACAAGTTTATCAACACCATAGTATAAATATGTTGAAAAGCTTCATTGATACGATTCTTGTTATTATAATAGTTTTCTCTGTACAATACTTTGTAAAAATATGGACCGATGAACCTAGCGGAGGTTGAAGAGTATGATAACAGAATCGTAGTATAAATTGTATATATTATTTATCTTCTCTCAATTCGGATTATCAGCTTTTGCGTCAGAAACAAGCTTTGAAAAGAGAAATCTTAAAATTTGAAGTACCTAATTTACACGTGTTTTTATCGGAAATAATAAAACACGCCGTTTTTAATAGAATACCGCTAAAAGGATAAAATAAAAAAGTTTAGAACTATTAAAGATATACTTATTCAGGTAATCGCAGTGCAATGTTATTTTATTTATAGCTTTTGGATAGTTTAATTTTTGATTTGTAAGATGATACGTTATGGCTATATAAATGTAGGGTACATTTTCTAGTGATTAATATAACACTTATAGTCTTTGTTAAACGCTCCTCACGCCAGCAATGAACTATACAAGGTAAAAGGAATTTTTTTGAGCTTATCAATGGTAATATTTTGAGCTTATGTATAATATTTTATGTGCTAATGCACAAGAAAATAATTGTATATTTATTCAGAAATTCTAATGATGTTGTAGTATTTATTGCAGGCGCTCAATAGTAAAGTGTATTAATGATAATAATAAGATAATTGTAAAGATATAACAACATATATTATTATAAATTTTATTATCTTGGAATTATGGCGACTATTAAATAGGAAAAGCTAATTGCAGTTTAAAGTAATATATAGAATTAATTTTATAGTGCATCAGTATTATTATTTTGATTAATACAATGAAATTCCTAATAAAATAAGTATCAAATATTAAAATTATGCACATGATATGAAACAAGAGTTACATTCAAATTTTTTCTACATAACTTAAATCATGAATTTATTTTGTATTATTTGCATCTTCCTGTTAATAAACATATTATGATGCATTTAATATGAGAGCAATACTATGCTTTTATATTTAGAATGAATTTTATTGATGGCACTTTTATACTCATATAATTTAAAGCATGTTTCTAATGTTTACAAATGATTTCTTGTAATTTTATTAGACATACTTAAATGTCTACTTCAAAAATAAAGATGAACTTCTAAATAGAATATCTTTAGTAAAATAAAAACAATTTAGACTACAGTGATTCCATTGTTGAAATATCAATTTGTGATGGATAATTTTTTAATTTAATAATATATCATATCAAATTAAAAATATTGACAATATACATACACTCCTCGCCAAAAAGATAATCCAGGTGTGTTATCTTTAATTTCTCAATGACGCGTGTAAAGTTTTTCGTCTGTAACGCATAATATCAAAACATTATGAGCTCAGAATATGCGGTTCGTTAAAAATAATTAAAAATATTATGAGGTTTAATGTGTAACAAAAAAAATTGTTTTAAAAACGAAATGATAGCACATGTACAATAAGAAAATAATAATCAACATAAATTGTAATTAACAATAATTACTTATCAAACATATATACTTATTTAATAATGGGTACATCCCTCTTTATTTTTTATTACTTCTATTGTACGATTTGTTAACGATTTATATAATTTCTGGATATAATTTTGACTTAACGTATCTCATTCGCGTACCCCATTTTTAATTCTTCTACGTATTGATACTGCTTTTCATTCGCGTATATGCCGTTCAAGTTCTGCCCAGCAATTTTCAATAATATCAAGGTCCCGGGATCGTGCAGGCCACGGCAAAATAGATATATTATTTACATTAAAATATGATCGGACCAATCTTGATGTGTGTACAGATGCATCATCTTATTGAAAGATGTAATCAGGTCCAGAAATGCGTTCTGCATGATTATATATTTGTTCCTTGATTAAATTTATGTATTGGACACTATTCATTCTCCCATTGATGAACTTGATACTTGTCTTGTCAAAATAGCCGATGCCGGCCCAAACCATCACGCTGCTTCCTCCCATTTGTCGTCGAATTGCTGATATTGTCCCTTTTCTTATGTCATGAAAATAATATTGGAACCTATCAGGACCATCCTAGTTGAATCATTTTTCCATGCACTCATTCTTTTGCAAAGCGTAAATGTTATACTTTGTGTTTCGTTGTTTGAGAAATTAAAGATAGCACACCTGGGTTATCTTTTTGGCGAGAAGTGTATATAATAAATACATTAATAATTCTGTATCAGTTCAAAATTTCAAATTGACTTTTTAGCTAAGTATAACAAAATAAAACTTTTAAATGGTAATCAATGTCCTTGTTAATGAAAAAATTACATAAAAATAAAATTTAATTGATGTTTTAATACCTTTACTTTGATTAATATGTAGTGTACATACTTCAATAAAACAAAGGACAGATAAACCTTTGTATAAATAATAATTCATTTATTATTAGTATAAATTAATTTCGTTTATAAAAATAAATGTTAAATAATATGATCTATAAAATTTCAATACCATCCTTTACTAATTTTTTATATACATAGAAATTATTTTTCTTTAATAAATATGTATAAATATTTTTTAACTGTTACTACATACTTAATGCAATTTAAATGAATATTATTTTTTTTAAATAGAGGAGTAAAATATTCCTTAATTATTAATATTTCTATTTACATAAAAATTATGAGAAAAATTATATTCAAATTAATGTCCTGTTGCATGAGTTCTCAGCCATTTAAAGCACTACAATAAAAAGGAATCATTAATCAAAGTTTATATCTTGAGTGAGTAAGATATAATAATAACAAATAGTTTTTGGAAAAAGTACAAGAAAAAATACAAAATACAAATACTATTTATTAGTATTTGTAAACTGTAAACTTGGTACTATATGAACAAAGGTGTCATGTTTTATGCTTGTTTAATTCGTTTTAACATGCTTTACAATATAATAAGTAAAAATTATTAAAATTCGTTAAATACGTTAAAATTCAAAAGTGATCTTGAACTCAATATAAAAAAAATTGTTTTCATTATGATACAAAATTTCAGAAATGTCTATTATTGTTATATAATGTTCGCTTAACACAAATAAATTTTGGTTATTAACTCTTTTATTCAAACAGCTGAAAAATCATAAATTATGAGAACACGCTGTATATCCCATATTTCTTAGAGCACTGCAATTAGCTGTAAAATTTATTTTTATTGTGTAAATTCACATACCTATTAAATATTGAATCTGATTTAAATTTATTTCATCGGTATTCATAAAAGAGAGAATGACCGATATTCAAGTATGGTTTTAAAATCTACACCATACTTTGCACAAAAGTTCGTAATTGTTTTCTATTTTTATTGTTTAATTTTCTATATAATGTAATCCTTTATAATAATTGAGTGATTTTTGATATCTCAAAGCAAAAATGTTAAAAGTAAACCAAGAAGTATAAGTATTGTTAAATACACCAGCATCTTCTAATTATTTTTTATGATATTTATCACGTCGTGAAATGCTTTCCGTAGTAGAGTACCTGATATTTTTATATTGTAACTTATCTAAGTTCAAAAGATTATAAATATTAATTCGTTGTGATAGTTCGATGTGTAGTGTTAAGATTTTCAAAACAAGAAAGAAGGTATCGTAGAGTAATTAATAATATTCTTATGTTATAAATTCAGACATATAAACTTTATATGTATAAAAAATTATATATATATATATAAATAATTAAAAATATATACTGTTTCAGGTTTCTTAATGTATGCATACATATGTATCTTTATAAATATTTGCATCATTTTGATTTATTGTTTGTATTAAGAATAACTCGATATTGTAAGTAATATATAATATAATAATAAATAAAGAACATACTAAAAAACAAAATACAAAAATAACATTTACAAAACAATCTGTTTAATATTTGTAAGAAAAAACCAAGGAAACACAACGTGAAAACGTTCAGCTTTTTTATTATGACGTAACTTATAAAAATGCGGATAATATAAAATTGCCTTTTATGAGTACTTATAAACCTTAATATCTATTATAATAATTTTTAATCTTTCAAGTAATAATGTGCCCGAACAGACAAAATTATCAAAAAAAGAAAAACAAATATTTTTGCTTCATATAAAATGAATCTTTATAACGATTACTCTTCTAAATCACGTGAGATTATTCTTCACAGTATCTTTTATCGATTCTACATTTTTTTTTTTTATTTCATTGAATTGAACATTGATCATTCTGTTTATCTAAAAATCAATTAGGTGGTCATATTTCCATAACACCACAGATGATACTTGCAGCGATAAAAAGACTTCACTTACGTAAAGTTTATGTTCCATCGAATCTCATTAGCGAATATTTACGTGGTTCCTATCCAGTTGAAAATAATGCAAAAATGTTTACCGAAGAATTAAGGAGAAAATTGGATTGTGCTGTACGTGTTGGATTAATATTAAAACACGGAGACGATTTGTATTATTTACCTACTCTAAGGCAAAAAGCAAATGCACTTAAAACAGCATTTACTGCATTTTGGGAGATATACAAAAACGTAATTATAAATATATCATTATGTGTCCTACAAATTTTATTCAAAATTAAACAATTTTTTAAATTCATATTTATAAATTTGTATTATATTGTCCTTAATTTAAAAAATTTCTAATATTCCTTTCAGTATCCTAAATTCCGTATCTCAAAAGCTAGGAATCAAAACAAAAATCATTCTACATTAAAGGAACGAACTAAAAACAGGAAATATTCCAAAAATAATGATAACCACAGTAAATAAAGACATAATGAATTTTAAATGAAACCTTATTATATAGTAGTAATAGTGGTATAGTTTATTTTCAATCTTCTGATCATAAAGGGAACTCGGTTTGCAATTATTTTTCCTAGTGCCTTGCATTTTTATTTAATCATCTAAATACACATTCATACACTCACACACAAAACCTTATTTTACCCTTTTCTTTTTTACTATTACAAATCTATTATCTATCATCTACCTAATTGTTAGTGGGTCGCTCGAAAAGTTCGTTCCGATTTTTAAAGACGCAGCACATTTAAATTTCGAAATAGATTTATTCAATTATACAGATACAATTGTGTAAGTGTTATTTTGTTCTACAATTGTCCTCCATCTTTCACGTGACTTAAATATTATATCCTCCTAGAACCTCCTAGAACCTTTTCAATATGATTTTTTACGTCGACCAAAGAGTTAAAGTTCTGGCAATTTCTGGTAGGTGGGGTAGCACATCCCAACCAAGCTTCAATAGCTTTTGTCGAATAGTTAAATACACATGAGGTCTCGCATTGCTCTGATGAAACACGACGTTCTTCCGATTCACTAGTTCTGAACGTTTCTGTTCAATTGTTGTCTTTAATTCGTCTAATTGCCAACAATACCTTTCCGAATTTATCGTCTGGTTGTTTGGTAGAAGCTTATAATATAGGATTCCTTTTCTGTTTCACCAGACACAGAGCTTTCTTCAGATAAAGACCGGCTTTTGGGATGGCTAACACTAAACCTACTGTGACCACTTAAATGATTGGTTTTTAAATTTCGTTTAGAATTTTTTATATACAACGTTATTGCACCGTCATTTAGCTTCACGACTTTTCTTATAATATATGTACAATGAATTTTTTAACATTCACTTCTTTTCTTATTGTGTGTTTTCTAAAAATAATATGTAATCCGTCTTACTTATCACGACTGGTCATTTGACTGGTTAAACGATTTATATATTTTGTAATAGTAGACTCTCGAATACTCAATTCTAAAACTGAAAGCGGAAGGAAAAAATGGAATTTCGAGTGTTGGGAATTAAATGGGATCTATCTACTGCAAAATTATATGCATTTATTTCACTGTAAAATCCAAATCTAGAAGATGGCCTCTACAAGTATTTTTCAATATCCTAGACATAACCGGGATAATTGCATGGATTTTAAGTAAAGAAATCACGGGAGAAGGAATTTCGAGGCAAGAATTTTTATTTCAATTAGTAATATTTTTAATACTTTTTTTAATAATTTTTAAAACTATATTTTTTACTATCAAACTGGCTATTATCTTCATTCTATATTAAGAAATACAAGTTGTTTTAAAGACCGGTCACGGTAGGAATATGTATATGTGAAGTCCCTGTAAGTTTAGTGCTAAAGGTGATTCATTCTACCTTCCCCCGAGATCTTTTCCGCTTAACATTATTATAGATAATCCATTTTTGGTCCCTCGTCATTACTTACTCTATAGAACGAGTGCTACTAGAGTTAATTGTCTAATTTACCTACTTAACCTCCTCTCTTTCTTTATTCTTTCCTTTTTTATCTTCTGCAAATTTCTCACCCAGTCTACAGTCTTATTTTTTGCTTGTTCGTGAACTATGTCTCCTGTACTAATCTCCCTTTCTAATTCTGTTTCTTGTTATGTGCTTCCATATTTGATCCCATAGAGTTCACATTCCCTTCTTTCACTCTTTTACCAATATCTATTCTACCTCTCCATCAATCCTTATCTCATTTATGCCAATAATTACTGGCTTTGCTCTTTTATATTTCTACTTTAATATTCCAGCACTTGCACCACTGTTATATATTTAGTTTATATATTTATATCTTTAGTTATATGTACTTTAATTTTATTATGGTATTATATTGCATTTGTTTTTGTACTTTCCTGTCTCATACTCTCAGGTACCTTAAAATGTCTTCCTGCCTTCCTTAAGAGATTTGTAGAGCAATATTATTTATTTTGAAATATACATGGAAACATTGGTTTGACTTTTAATAAAAATGTATTAAAAAATCTTAAGAGGCTTGGAGACATTTGCAGAACAATATTTATATATTCTTCGATATTATGGTGAGTACTAAAATTATTACACAGATTGTACAATAAAGTACTATTATATAAATGTGCGACTTTGATCTGTGGATAAGGACATCCCAAAAGTGCATTCAAATCCATGGTATGTTTCAAACAAGTTTGGAACCCACCAAAAACATGTACTATATGTATATCAAACTTTTCTGTGTTATATGATGTTTCATCTACTTCAAAATGTGAAATAAAAAATGGTGCTGCTAGTACATAGTCGTCATGAACGATTTCATTATAGGCTTCGTGAATTGTATTTATTATACAACGTGGGTTATAATTACTTTCTTTTCTTTTCTGCTTTATGGCTTTAATTTTTTGCTTATATTTTTTGTTAAAAGTTTTTATATTTCTATATTTTCCAATTTTGAAATCTATCATATCAAATAACATACAAATAAATATAGAATATAAATAACATTTGTGAGATATAGGACATTCTTGTTGATGCATCCAATATTTGATGCATCCAACATATAATATCCACTTTGGTGGAAGTTCATTTATACAATCCATATCTGTAATTCCTAAAGTATGGTTTAAAATCTCTCTTTGAGTAAGTAATGAGACATCACTAAGATTGGATGAAGAAGGTAGACTAAAAGTATTCATAATTTCTAAAGCCCCTAACTTATGGCACATAATCTTTCTATCTTCAGTTCTCATTAAGTATCTTATACAATTTATATTATTGTCTAACACTAATTTTAGAATTCCAATGATGATACTAAGGATTTTTAGACTTACTATGATGTTTGAAGGATAACGAAAATCTTCTACTTGTATGGGGCATACATATAAACGTTGAATTATTAAATCCAGAAAATATGATGGATATTTACCAATACGAAATTCATTTACAAACCATATAGGCAAATTACTAATAGTTGCAGTGTTAGATATTAATTCAGACTCATTGAATATCTTTGCTATTTCATTTTCATCGTCTTCTTCCTTATCTTCTTCAGTTGATTCACTATTTCCTTCGCGAACTTCTTCTATGTATGTCAATGTATTGATATCTCCATCAAATTTAAACCTTCCATTGAAGCCACAGGTATTTACACGAGTAGTATAATCTCTTGAGAAACCTAGAGCTACAAGTATTTCAACATATCCATTTTTATCGCTATTTATACTCGTCTCTATTAAATCCAATATTTTTTGTCGTATAGGCATAGTTAACCTACTTAAAATTGCAATGATTGCATCATGCAAGCTGTATTTACTCAACCATACAAAAATTCTACCTACACAGTGTTGTCGGCCATATTGGTTTATATCTGATTGTTTTAAATTTAAATAGCGGAAGAAGTTTCTAAATGTACCAGGTTCCACATAGTCATTGCCTAATAATATTGCAGCTAATATTATCTTTGATTGGTCTAATCCTCTAAAATATTTGAATAATTTCTTAATCTTATAAATTTTACAAGGTATAACATAACCATTTCCACGTGAATTTTTAATTGCAGTTTGTAATGTATCAAATGGTATATATAATGATCCATATACATAAAAATCTGAATCATGGCTGAGAACTGGACAATTTAATATCTTTGCTACTGATGCTATAATATTGTCAGCTTCAAGTAGACACTGCACAAATCGAATATTTTTTTCTTTCATCACATCAATAAAAACATGTTGTTTTAGCAAAGGAAAAATTGGTTCTGAATATCTAGTTTTGAATATAGAAGTTGGTAATATATTTAGTTTCCTTTTCAGCCTTTTTACAATAGTTTTGAATTTTTTACTTTCAACACCACCATCAATAAAGACTAAGGGCGTTACATTACACTTTAATAGATCATCAAAGAAATCTGATACACATTGCGCATAATTATCGTAATCACCGCCAAATATCCAATTATTGCCTGCGCACTTTTTATATAATAAATGATTAATATTATTTCCATCAATTAATAAATACGTATCATGTAATTCGTAATGCTTTAAAAAATGAAATCGATGCTTGTTTATATAAGTAGTTAATCCTGGAATACCCATTATCTTCCTGTTTACCTTTCTTGTCACACGTTAAACTAGTAAATATTAGGCCATCCCATAAGTTCGTTCCGGTTATATATGTTAAGATTGTTTACATACCTTTCAATTTTATGAAAAAATGTAATCCCCTCTCGTTGTACAACTTCTTCCCATTTTTTAAGTGCATTGGTATCTTATCTCTTATCTCTTATGTTTATAAATCGACACATGAAATGTATACACAAAAGTCGGCACGAACTTATGGGATGACCTAATATAAAATATGATATTCATTTGTTAACAATAAACGCACATATATCATGTTATGTACCCATACTTTATCTTTTACTCGGAATATCGGAATTCGTCTTAGTTTAGCTATATAGGCGTTGTGTCGATTTTTCCAGAGGTTAAACAATTATTCTCTAGTTAGGCTAGGAGTGGTTGATATTGAGGATGGCATGTTAGCTTGTCGTCTAAATGTTAATTCGAATGGGGTATGTCGTATGGAGTCGGTCGTACAAGTTCGAATAAGGTCCTTTACTACGGCATGCGTTCGTTAAAGGGATCCGTTAAATTGTGGATGGAAAGAAGTGGTTTTTATGTGTCGGATTTTGAAAGCCTTTTCAAATGTGTCCATCAACTTACATACGAAATTTCGTCCCATGTCCGTGAGAATACTTTTTGGTGCGGAAAATATATACACATAGTGATCCAAAAGTTCGTTAATGATTGAGTTGGTTGTTTGGTCTTTTAAGGGTATGAGGATGAGATATTTGGTTAATTGATCTTGGATAGACAGGATAAATTGATTGCCCCGTTTGGTTTTGGTGAGAGGTCCGAATATGTCCATTGCGATTTTGTCATTAAGATTAAGGGGTGTGTCAGTTATTATAGATTGTTCTTTGGCCCTGATACGATTTAGCTCTTCTTGTTGGCAGGTTTCGCAGTTTTGTATGAATTCTGTAACGTCTTGTTCTAGGTTTGTCCAGTGATGGTGCTCTTGTATTCGTTTCATGGTGCTGTAACGTAAATTACATCAGAGACCAGGACACACACACACCTCGGGCAGGATGGTGTCCCGGTCGGCATACTTCGCACCCGATGCACCGACGAGAGGAACACATGGTGACCTTGGCGACAATGTATATTGGCAGAGTACCTAAGGATTCATTTATGGCCTAACGGTCCTACCATAAAATGTTCCAGAAGCGTAGCAACGGTCACGTACGCCTACAGGGTAGTGGGGGGTAATGAGAGAACAGATGACCGAAAGTAAAAAGCTTGTAGGGACTCACTCTCGTACGGTCACGGCTAGAGTTCGGAAGTGTCTTATACTTGTATAAACGAAATAAAAATAAAGTGTTCTCCTTCCTAATAAAATTTCTTTTTATTTTTACGTGACAGTGCTGTGTATACCTAAGTGTCCTACTATTTCGTTATGATTTTCGCGTAGTATCGTCTGTTTTTGTTCGTTATCATAGTCTACTGGCGGATCTTGTCCAAATATTAATTTAATTTGGGGGAATCTCGTTGTTAGAAACCTCAGCATGAGTTGAATATTTACCTTTTCTAACGTGCTGAAGCTATTGTCGTTTATTCTTATTTGTAAGCGTTCGGTTCGGTGTTTAATAAAGTGTTTGGTTAATTGACGCAACCAGTGCTGTTCGTTAAAATCTCCTAGTTCGGACTTTGTAATTTGTTCAAAGTATGGTCTGTTAGGTTTTTGAGTTATCGGAGCTGGGGTGATATTGATTTTCCAGTCTATATATCATATTCGTCATAATAGTCTGGGTTTTCTACATTGGGTTGGATTTAGAATTGGAAACTGGGACGTTTGGTTGGACGGGGCCGGGCTCCCTCCCCCTGACTTACACTTGACACAGGTGCTCACCGGGCACGGGTGCTTTAGTGAATACTTGCACCGAATCAGGAAGGAAGCGACCGCGCGTTGCCACCACTGCGATGCGAGCGTGGATTTGGCGCAGCACATGTTGGAGTTCTGTCCGGCGTGGGCGCGGCCGCGCCGCGATCTCATCGTGGAAATCGGATGGGACCTCTCGCCGCCGGCGATCCTCGAGGCACTGTTGGCGAGCGAGAGAGGGAGGAGGGCCGTGACCTCCTTCTGTGAGCAGGTTATGCTTCGGAAGGAGGCAGCAGAGAGGGCGAGGGTGCGGAGCTCCCACCCCGAGAGGATCGACCGGCGGGGGCGCGGCAGACGCCGCGGACGCGCTTGGACAAAGCGCTCTAGCGCCGCCGCTCCCCCCGGTGGGGGTCAAACTTTGGCGCTGATAGATCAGCGCCTCGGAACAGCCAAGCAGTCCGGTAAGGGAACCAGACTGCCTTGTATGGCGGCTCCAGAGACGATGCATCCTGTGCGCGGGAGGAGTCCGGTCTGTCGCTCGCTCCGGTTCCCGGGCCTCTTTCGATCACAACCGGACGGTCATCGTGGAGGTTTTAGTCGGTTGGAGTCCAGCAGTACCACACCGCTTCCCCCCAGAAACGACCTAGCGTCCGTGCGGTTTCCTCCACGTAAAAAAAAAAAAAAAGAAAAATGATATAACTTATATGAGATATAACTATAACTGATTAAAAATCTGATAAGATACTAAGATAAAAATCTGATAAAAAACTGATAAGATGTTATATTACTTATCTATGTGCTGATAAAATACATTCTACTGCCCTTTATAGGAAACATATGGAAAAACAAAATATTGACATAATCAATTTTATTAGTTTATAATAACAGAAATTTCAAATAAAAAATAGAATTATGTATTTAATAGAATGTGAAATATTCCAAGTAATTTCTGAAACAATAACAATAATGTTCAGCCTCTTGTCATTGAATTTTCTCCAGCAATCAATACACAGATATAAATACTTAGAAACATTAGTCATAGGTAAAGTCCATTCAAAAGGTCAAGACATAGTTAAGTATATACTTATTAGAGAAATAATATTCAAAATCAATTTTCTTAAAAACAAAGCCTTGTATGATAAAATTTGATTCCTATTTCTTATAAATCATACCCTTTACAATTGTCCCATGTAACTTGTAAGTTATAAGATAAAGGATAAAATAAGACGAAAGAATAAATCTCATATAATTATTAATAACAAATACAAATTATAGTTGTATTACATTACCATCCTCTTTATTTTTATGTATATTGAAGATATAATAATTCATTCTATGAAAAATATTAATTCAATTAAGACTTAAATTCTATATACATATCAATATATACTTGTAGAGATCAAATATATACATTAGTATATAGTATAAAGACATTATATACACTACATATGATGTAGTACAGAATTAACCACAGAGAATTCCGTTTATACCAAATACATTTACTTCAATGAAACTTTATTGAATAAATGATTAGACAAACATTGGACATTGTATAAACAAAAAAAAAAAAAAATACTATTTATGCCCTGGTATAAAAATGGAATTCTACTGTAATATTGAATGAAAATATGCATTATGCATGGCTGAGCATAGAAAAACGATTATTTGGATCACGATATGCTTCATTTAAATCATCATCTGCACTAAAATATTCAGAATCATTTTCAGCTGAAATGCTTTTTTTAGACTTTGGATGTTTAGGTTTTGTTCTATGTTTTTTACGAAGATTAGTTCCATTCTGCAACTTAAGTGGAAACATTGATTTGACTTTTAATAAAAATGTATTAAATAATCTTAAGAGACTTGGAGACATTTGAAGAACAATATTTATGTATTCTTCAATATTATAGCGTGTTTTAAAATTATTACTCAGATTATACAATAAAGTACCATTAAATAAATTTGCAACTTTGGTCTGTGGATAAGGATATCCCAAAAGTGCGTTCAGATTCATAGTATGTTTCAGACAACTTTGAAACTCTGCGAATACATGTACAGCAAATCTATCAAATTTTTTTGGATTGTTATATAATTCTTTATTCATATTAAAATAAGAGATAAAGAATGGTGCTGCTAATATACAGTCATTATAGTCAACTTCATTATAGGCTTCTATGATTGTACCATTGTATTGATTATCACATAATTGATTCATTGTATAACATGAATCACAATTGTTATTTTTCCTCTGTTGCTTCACAGTTTCAATTAATTGACAATATCTTTTCTGAAAAGCATACATGTTTCTATATCTTCCAATTTTGGAATCGATTATGTTAAATAACATACAAATAAATATAGAATATAAATAACATTCATGAGATAAAGAACATTCTTCTTGATGTAACCAATATTTAATACATCCAATATACAACATCCATTCTGGTGGAAGTTCATTTATACAATCCATATTTGTAATTCCTAAAGTATTGTTTAAAATCTCTCTTTGAGTAAGTGATGGGATATTTCTAAGATTGAATAAAGAAGGTAGTTTAACATTATTTATAGTTTCTGTATTCTGTAACTTACAGCATATAATCTTTTTATTTTGTGTTCTCACCATATATTTCATATAACATATTTTACTAATTATTGCTGATTTTAAAATCCCAAATATAACACTAATAATTTTTAAACTTACTATGACACTAGAAGGATAACGATAATCTTCCACCTGTACAGGACAAACATATATATATTGAACTATTAAATCCATAAAATAATTTGGATATCTGCCCATAAGAAATTCATTTACAAACCACTTAGGCAATTTACTAACAACTACATTTTGAGGTAATAGTTTTGCCTTACTATATGTATTTGCTATTTCAATTTCATCATATTCATCTTTATCTTCTTCTTCGCTTGATACATTATTTCCTTCTTCGCAAACTTCCTCTATGTATGTCAATGTACTGATATCTCCATCAAATTTAAAACTTCTATTCAAATGATATGTATTTACCCGAACAACACGATCTTTTGAAAAACCTAGAGGTAAAAGCATGTCAGCAGATGCATTTGTATAGCTATTTATATTGATCTCTATTAAGTCTAATATTTTTTGTCGCATAGGCTTAATTAATCTACTTAAAATTTCGATGATAGCTTTGTCCAAAGTGTAATTGCTCAGCCACCTCAAAGTTGTTTCTATACAACATTGTCGATGATTATGCTTTTTTCTTGATGCTCCTCTTAACTTCAAGTGGCGAAAAAAGTTCTTAAACGTATTAGGTTTTACATAATCATTACCTAGTAATATTGCAGCCAGTGGCAACATTGATTGATGTAGCCCTTTAAAAGATTTAAGCAAGTTCTCAACTTTGTAAATTTTACAGCATTTCATGTAACCATTTCCATTTGGATTTTTAACTACATAAGTATCTAATGTATTAAATGGTATATATAATGTTCCATATATATAAAAGTCAGAGTCATAGCTGAGTACTGGACAATTCAAAATCTTTGCTACTGATGCTATGTCATTATCAGCTTCGAATAGGCATTTCACGTGTCTAATATTCTTTTCTCTCATTACATCAATAAAAACTTCTTGTAACATTAAAGGAAAAAATTTCATGTTCCTTTGATTGAGTGGACAAAATGACCATGCAACACGGATTTTCTCTTTAGTTCTTTTTATAGTAGTTCTAAATTTTCTATTTTCGCTACCACCATCAAATATAACCAGAGGTGTTACTTTACATTTTAATAAATCATCAAAGAAGTGTGATACACACTGTGCATAATTATCATAATCACCACCAAATGCACAATTACATTTTGTGTAGAAATTATATATTGAACAACAAACATTGTTTCCATCGATTACCAAATATGTATTGTGCAGTTCATAGTACTCCAAATAAAGGTCAGAACGATTGTTTATATAAGTGGTTAATCCAGGAATTCCCATTATGAATTTTTTTCTCTACACTTTTTTGTAGGTTTAATGTCACAAATTAAACATACTGTATGAAGGATTATATGTTTATGTACACAGTAGCAATATAGGTTATGTGAAAAGAATACGTGTCTTTCGGACGAACAGTTTTATATTACACAATTCCGATGAAAATGTAATGAAGAAATACTATTTTTATTCTTATTTTCAGTTTTCAATTTTTATCACATATATATAAATGAAGTTAGGTTTCAAAAAATCTCTCTCAAGGTCTCTTCAAAAAATCAATACTGCTTTGTGACTTGTAATTGGTTTATAGTAGCTTACAAAAAGGTTATACAATTTATATTATATTTTATAATGAAACATGTATAATGCTTGTGAAAAAATAAGGTTATTAAGGTGAGAATATTTATATACTTTATTATTTATAACAAATACAAATTCTAATTTTATTACATTACTACACTCTTTATTTTATACTATAACACTCAAAATATAATAATTTATCTTATGCAAAATACTTATGTTGGAAACTATACTAAATCTATGTATTACGAAAGATATAATGCAATTTGTGCTTTTTCTATCATGCACGTAGAAATGCTTTACTGGAATGATTCAGTTTTCAAAACCCAGTTTGTAGCCTCTTTATATATTATTTATAATTTTGCTGAAAAAGACAAAATAACAAAAGCTTATATTAAAAGTTGTTATTTAAATAATTAAATACATATATAAGCAGATTAAAGGCAAAATTAAAAATTACTTTATAAGAATTACCTACGAACGGGTCGAATTTATTATTATTTTAAATAAATATTAAATATATATAGAATATATACATGTGCAGAGAATGTATTATGTGGAGACATACTTGAGATCCATAAATATAATTATATTTTAACGCTTAATATTGTACTATATAATTACTAAAAAGATACTAAAAAATTTAAAATACTATACAATTGTTACTTGCTCCAGAAAAATCATGTTTAGCTTTAAGTGCCTTATCCCTTTCATCCCATAATGTAAGTCCATCACAAGCACAAATCTTTTTTGTATTTTGAAATAAGCCAGATGAACGAGCAATTATGCCACAGGCCAGTCTAAAACATACATTAATGTTAAATATAACAAATCGTTATATGCATCATAATAACGTCACTGTAGTATTTACTTATTTCCACTGTTTCCATGTATTTTAGATTCTGGATCAGCACCTCTTCCTAAATCATCTGGTTTTTCTGTTATAATTAAGGACCTTCCAATAACATCAGGTATTTTTACAAGTTTATCTATTATTCTAAAAATAGCTCTACCAGAATCATTGACCATTATATTTCCCAAATCTCCAACATGCTGTATAGTAAAAAATTTTTTTATTTCAAGATACTAACTATTAACCATAGAGATTTCCTTACAATATGAACACAAATCTCAATATTTACCCGTCTAAATGCATCATCTTCAGGTCCACCGTGTAATGTATTATTTGGGTTGAAATGTTCTCCAACACTAAAAATGTGTCATAAAATATCTCAAATAAAAAAAGGAAAGAAGGAAAACAAAAAATAAAAATTCTAAATGCCTACCTATCACACCCTTGAGAGATATCACCACATTCATGAATGTGCATGCCATGTTTACCAGGTGCTAAACCATCAACTATTCCATCTATAAGACATCCATCAGGAGTTTCTGCAAATCTTATTACACCCATTATTTTATTATCTATGGTATATCCTGAATTCCCTCCTAACATTGCAACTGCACTAGAACTATCTGTAATGTAAAATATTGCTCAATTTCATATTTTAGAGATATTATAATAATATAATACATTACATTACTATGTTATTACCTCCATATCCCTTTAAGATAACTTTTCTCCCAGTCTGTTCAATTTTTTCTTGAATTATAGAATATGGCAAATCTGTTTCAACTATAACATTTCCTTTTTCTAATGATATATCAATATTTTTAATTCCATTTACGCCAATTAAAGCGTTCCGTACCGAATCAACGCATTTTCGACAAGTCATTTCCACCGCAAATTCGATCTAAAATTATAAAAAATACTTATTACTATAATTGTATAATATTTATTTTTCAATTATTTTTATTATTTACTTTTGCTGTAGTCATTTTATATAATGTCTTTACGAGCAAAATCAGTAATTTTTTTCTCGATATTGCGAAATGAGACAAATTTATCTTCACTGATTTGAGGTTACGTTTTTCACAATATGATACAGTTATATGATACTTTTACGTTAAGTGAATGGTCGAAATTATGCCGGTAAATAGGAAAGGCATGATGCCATTTTGTAAGATGCTTTTAGTAAATTTTTATGAAATTATACATAAAAAATGAGAAAGTAATTGCCATTACTAATGCAGGAATTCTATATCATAGAGGATAAAAGATATTTTAAATTGCATTCGGCAGATATATAAATAATAAATTGGTAATATTTCTTTGTATACAGATATAAATATAGTAATTTCCATGAACATATTATTAATAATATGTTTAAAAATTTCTCATTATAGGCGGTAACAATTATTTTTTTCAATTAAAATCATCAAAATCATCCTCTAGCTAGTAGTATGTACTACGTTACATGAGATAATCTGTATATTCTATTTAGTTTTATTTAATATAATTTATTTAATATAATTTGTGAAACAAAAATTTCACTTATGTGTTTTGCGAAAGGGATGAAGCGAAATGTGAGTCTAAAACTCTTGTTAACTTATGCATACAATAATAAAGATATGAATTTTTATCATTTAATTAAAAATAAAACTTTTAATTAATTTCCTTATAAGTTTCTGGATATTTCTACTATTGATTAATATACGCGAGTATAAGAACTCTTTTCAATGTATACATTAAAATCTATTTTTTAAACAAATGCATGCAGGTTTTCACTAATACATTCTAATAAGTAACGGATTTTGAGTATTTACTATCGCATTCCTACGGTATATTTTGTCACGATAGTTTGCGCATTTGCCACACGGTCGCTTTACTCCCAAGCTTTCTATTTTAGATATGGACAGCCACCATATCTTATTTGTAAAACTAGAATTTTGCAAAGCAATTGCTAGCAGTGATTCGCTACATTTAGAATTTTTCTTCGGTAATATTCTACCTTGGCAAAATAAGATTATGCATTTTGATTAGTTTTTCGAGGCAGAGTTACGTTGAAGGTAATAACTCTTTCTTAAACGTTAAAAGTACAGTGCAACAATGTGGGCTATCAATACTGTAGCAAGGTTTTAAGACTTCAAATGAAGATAAGCAATACAGAAAAGAAAATTAACGACTGGGAGATTAAGTGAAAAAGAATAGGAGTGAAAATAAATTGCATCTAATCGTGATTTTTTGACTATTGATAAGTTATCTGAAGGCATGTCCGTGACCTTTGCCCAACGCGGCAGGCCGCCACCGAATCCTGCTCAAATACAGAAGGTGATGAATATCATATATTATCACTAATATTGTATTGTACTAGTGTTCTTGAAATTTCATTCTTTTTGTTACATGGTTTTATGATATTTAATAAGGTAATAATTTTAAAGAAGTAGAAGAAATGTATAGTCTATAATGTTATGATATTTTACAATATTGAATTAATTTATTTGAATAATAACATTTATATGAATAAATTTGTTGATATAGATGCTTGATGAAAATAGTCAGCTTATACAAACAATACAAGAATATCAAAATAAAGGAAAAGCACAAGAATGTATACAGTAAGTGATAAATGTTTTCAAAATATATGTAACTTATATTGGTATATTTATAATATGATTTCTTTTTAGATACCAGCAGATGTTGCATCGCAATTTGGTATATTTGGCATCCATTGCTGATGCAAATCAAAATATACAAGCATTGTTACCAGTAAGAAATATTTTAAATATTAAAGAAATATTAAGGTATAATATCTAAGTTAGAAATATATTAATGTTATCTTTGTTTCTATAATTAGCCTCCACAAGGGATCCCTAATGGACCCCAACATGGTATGATGAATCCACAGGGCATTCCTAATGCCCCCACAGGATCAAGTGGACCTGGGGGTGATATGCCTCCAAATACTCAACCAACATTACCAATGTCAGGTTTTAGTCAAGGACAACCAATGACACAAGGTGGATATCGTGGTCCTGTTATGCCTGGACAAGGACCTATGAATAGTATGTTATGTTCCAATATAATATAAAATTTTTAGAAATTAATGTTATCTTTTAACTCTAATATACTATTATTTCAAAGGACCACCTGCTGCACCTGGACCACAACAGTATAGAGGACCTCAGGGTTACCCTCAACAACCTTCTCAACAAAGTTATCCTACGCAATATGCCAATCAAAATCCAGGTACCAATTATCAAGGACCACAGGGATCTGCATATACTCCAGGTCAACCAAATCAATATGGACCGCCAAATACTTCCCAACAACAGGGATACAGCACATCAACGCAACCGAACTATGGTCCTCCAACAACCGTGAATAGTTACGGTCCTCAACCAGGTGGATATCCACCACCAGGAACAACTCAGCCTCCTACAGGATATGGTCCACCACCACCAAATCAACAAGGCTATCCTCCTTCTAATCCTTCTCAACAAAACTTCCCATCAAGCGGACAACAGCAACAGCCTGGTCAATATGGTAGTCCTAGCCCACAACCAAATTACCAACAACCTCCGTCTCAAGCTCCGCCTCAAAATGCGTATGGAGCTGGTCAACCCGGAAATTATCCTCCTCCTTCATCGCAAGCATATGCAAATAACGTTCCACCTCAAAATTATCCGGCTCCCCCTACTTCTAGTGCTCAACCTCCTCAACCTGGATCTCAACAAAATACTGGTCCTCAACCAAATTATGGTAATCAACCAAGTCCCGGTCCTGGTGCAACGCAATACGGTCCAGCTTCTACATCTCCACCGTTCAGTACTGCCTCTGCAAGTGGAGTAAATACCTATGCTCAGAGTAGCCAACCAACTAGTACACCGTCTGCTTCAACTCAAACTTACCCACCAAGTAGCGCTCCACCATCTACTTCGCAAGGTGGAAACTACGCTCCACCGGGACCTGCACCATCCGGATATCCCGTGCATCAAACACCTCACCCAACGTCTCATCCGCCACATCAACCACCACATCAATCCCCACATCAACCTCCTCATGCTCCTCATCAACCACCTCATCAACCTTCTCATCAATCAACTCATCAACCTTCTGCACATCAATCTCCACATCAACCACAACAGTCTCAACAACAATCTCAGACACCGCCACAGCCTCAACAGCAACAATCTCAGAGTCCTGCTCCAAGTGGATTTCAGCCACCTTCAGGACCTCCACAGGGTCCTGCTCCACCTCCAGGACCACAACCACAGCCTGGATATGGTCCAGCTACTACACAGACGTATGTACCACCGACACCAGGAGGACAGCCACAGGTACAGATGATTGAAAAATATGGAGCATATTTAAAACTGTTACTAATATAATATAAATTATACTTAATATAAATATATAAATTCTAGGTATACACTCCTCATCCACCTCAAGGTGGTCAACATTATGGACATCCACAATATCCTCCTCAGAGTTATCCACCACCACCAGCAGGACAAGGATATCCTCAATATCCACCGCGTCCACCTGGTGGACACATGCCTCCTCCCCCTGGACCTCAAGGACCTCCTCCACCAAATCAGTATGGTGGTTATGGATATCAGCCACCTCCACAATAGAGTATATATTAATGTAAATTCGTACGATATTCATTCTAATATAAAAATGATTTAACTACAAACTCAGAACAAATGGCATATTAAACTTTAATTTAATTCTTGACAGCATATCGTCCAGTGTTATATAATGAAACAAATAATAGAAAATATATATATTACTAAGGAAAGGTGCTGCTAAAATTTTATTACGATTGTAATGAGAAATCAAAACTTTTTGAATAATTTTAATTTCCTCAAATAAGATATCCAATTTAACATTACAAAATATACTTTGTTACAAAAAAGAATTTGTAGATATTGCAAACTATATACATGGTCTAATGTGTACAAAAATCTTCAAAAGTTATATCTTAAAGTTTCATTTTATCGGTAATAACATCGTTGGACAAATATTTTATTCATTAAAATATTGTTATAAATCTTTTAATGTGACATCAAAATTTTACTTTCGTTTGTGGCTATTTAATTTTGTTTATTTAATTTTGTAATACACACATGCTTATGCTGCACTTAGCGACGTGTGCAGTTTAAGAATTTTGGTGTTCATAATGCAGCATAAACATATCTGTCACACCAAGTTATGACATATGACACATGATACAATATGTACTAACTATTTACAGCTTTCAGTATATATTTTGCTTTAGAATAAATTTTTTATTTACTTATTTAATTTTATATTTTCTTGATCGTCATTAAAAGATTTATGAATTTACACATTGATTTTTATTTTTTCCTTGAGTTCTTTTAATTTTTACATAGATGTATAAGAGAAGCTTCCATCCAGGTAACAAAGAGTACAATATTTTTTTGTGAATACTACTTATGTTAATCTTATGTGTAACAATTTTTTAGTCGTTTTATATTACAAAATTTTTATGTACAAAATTTCTCTTTGTTCTCAATTCATATAATATATCATCTAAATATATGTTTGGATGATTAAAACCAGAAAATAATCTCGTAAAAAGATATATTTTCAAATTTTGGAAATAAAAGAAGTGGAGATTTTTCATCATTATAATGATTTGAGTATTTTGAAATTTATCGTCGTCCTTATCTTATAATTTACTGTAAAACAACGATTCTCATTTACAAGAAGCATACAAAAGTTTACATGTTATTTATGCATACAAAATCGAGTAATCGATTACTTAATAATTTGATTAACATTATAGCTCCTCTTTAAGTTTTCCATCGGCGTTGTAACATTTACAAGAATGCTTGGGTTGCAGCACTTCTTCCATGTTATCTAATACTTTAACTTTACTCTTTAAGCGTTTACTCCATTCCTGAAGTGTAAAAAAGCATGTTATTCTATGATATATATTTAAGTAAAAAATAAATGAAGTTGAATCTGCATAATTTTTGCAGGAATTTCTTACATGAAACAAAACTACATGATAGCATAATACATTATCTGGTAACAAATTATCCCTTGCAAATTGTCTAGCAGATTTCGCAATCTGTAGTACTTTTTGGTCATGTTCTTTAGCCCACATAATTTTTTCAACAAGGTCTGACAGATCCCTTTTAACGGATATGTAATGTTTTCCGGGTACAAGATTGTTGTAAAAAAATTCATAATACTTTGATTCTTGTTTTAATAATAAGGCATCACCAGCAAGTAAATATGGAAGTCGATATGCTGCTACTGTACCATCTATACATAACTGATATTTGTACTGCAACGTTATTACTTTTTAATTATATTTATATTTGTATTTAAACTACATAATTCATAGCTGTGTTCATCTTACCTTGAAAAAATGAAAGAAAGACACATGGCTTTGTTCTGGACCATATTTATCCATTTCATCTTTAAAAAAAAAGAAATTTGTAATTGCAACATTAAACAAATCAGGATATTTTCTGGAAATATCAATTAAATCGAGTCGTTCTCTACGGGAATCTCGACCACGCCAAAATACTTTTTCTATTTTTTCTTTCCATGGTGTATCCGTATTACCTTGTATAGATAGCATATCTAACATTACCCTGTTTTACATGTAGTATTAGCAAATAGAAAAATGCTTAGTATACCATGTATTATGATCTAAAATAATTGTTAAAAATGCGATTAAATTACTACCTTCCCATTTCTTCTAACGATGATTCTGTGATATCATAAGTAGGTATAACAATATCTTTAGTGTCAAAAGAGCCACACCAAGAAAAGATAGGATAATTTTTGCCCTCTTTCGGAACAAGTGGCCAATCTCCCAAATTCACAAAGAATTCAATATCTGGCAATAAAACTTTGCGAGTAAGAGATAGGAGGATAGAATCCATAAATATCTTAAAGCCTACATAGCGGCCATGACATTCCCTAAAAATCTTATTTCATCTAGTTTAATTCATATATAGTCTCAACCCAATTTTAAAGTTACAGACTGCAATAGTATTTACTTTGTTAGACTGAATTACATAGTGACATAGACTAACGCTTCCTGGCCGATCATATGTTTTTACAATACTTTCACGCATTTTGTCAAAGTCAACATTTGGGAAAGGAGCAAGATCATCTTGCATTTGTTTATAACTTTTTGAACATCCTAAATTTTCTAACCAACTATTAATAGAAGAATTTGGACAGTAACATTCTTCTTCGTAAACAGGTCCTAAAAATTTTCATCAAATTATTTATATTACATAAATAATTATTTTACAAGAGGTAATAAAAAAACTTATGCAGTAGATAACAAATGTGATACCTTTAGATTCTACCAATAGGATAGGTAAATTATTATGTTTCATTTTTATTTTTAATTTGAAATTGAAGCATGTATTATGTAATTTATATCTAACAATAAAACTTCCGTCTTTGCAGTCTAGAATTTGTGTCCATATATGACACATGTGTCCTGTTGAAGTTTGCCCTTGTATGGATACAGTTATTATATCTTTTCCAGGTGATTCTGTTAAACTAAAGCAATTTTTCAGTAAGTGAAAAAAAAGAGATATATATATTTAAAAAACATAACTAAACTTTAGTGTTGAATTCATATTTAGATATTTCCTATAATATATAATATAATTTTTTTTAAATATACGTATCTATATGTAATAAAAATGAAAAACATACTTTTTGCCTTGTAAGTCGATAAACTGTAGAAAAATATATCTTGCTCGCATTGTTACTTTATCTGGCCTCAATCCTGGACCCCAAATTATTGTTTCCGATGGATTTATTTCAGCATTTCTTCCTTCTTGTTGGCAAATAACCAACAATAAAATCAATATAAATATCATTCTTATTAAAGATAACTGTCGATAGATTCAAAGCGCCTGATACACTGTAGAGACGTAAATATAATTCTTTCGTGTATAAAAATTCATTAAAAAGATTCACAAAAAAAGTTTAAAATTTATCAAGGCCTCAAGTAAAATAAGTTTATTTTCTTTATCATTCTTTAATCATTATCACTCTAAGTATATTATAAAAAATATTTAATTTAAAATAAATCCAAATCGGTTATTCCATAGGCAGCGCTCTTGAAATCGAGAGTAACGAACAAAAATCTGAAGTTGATCGGAATTATAACTACAATTCTTTTCCCCAGTTATGATTTTTTATAAAGATATCGTTTTGTATGCAAATATGGATACATAAGGAAAATAATTATTAAAAGAAATTGATAAAGAAGGAAAGAAATGAAATTAACGGGATTAAAAAATTCCTTAATTACTGTTAAATGAATATTAACTCTATAATAGTCAACATGTAAAGATCCGCCTCTAGTATTATATCGCAGCTTCACATATGCTTTTTAGTTTTAGGTTATTTTTTATTTATGGAAATTGTAGTAATTTGTCTTGTATAATTTTGTAACTTAATGAAAAGATTAAGTAAAATGCATAATATGTGTAGAATAATCTACCATGACGTGGAGATATTGTAAAATTGTTCGTATACAAAATTCCCTTAATTTTCAGATGAGAATCTCTCACGTTTGCAGAATGGACAAAAAGTAACAGGAAACATGGTTTTCGAATCTTTAAGATAGTAACAACTTTCATCTGCCTGGGAAATTTCCCAAATTGGACATAATATAAAAGGAAGTTCGTCGGTAGAACATTTTTGAGAAGCATTTAACGCAAAATGGAGTGTAATATTGATGATTTGCCAGATGTTGTATTAGAATATATTTTAAGTTTAATTCCACCATACAAGAATCTTCAAGAATGTAAACTTGTATCCAAAAGATGGTTTCGTGCCACCAAAAGTATGTAAAATACGATTATTCTGTATATAGTGGTTCACGAAAGTGTGGAAACGCTTATAAAAATCTTTTATAAATGTATTGTATTATATGTGTTATATGATACATTTTGAAATTCTATTAACATTGTAATAGGACACAGTATGCAGATTATATTAAAATTTGAAACAAATTTTTCAATGTATATGGAAACTACAAGATATTTAATACAAGTATATGTTTTGTGGAGGTTACTAAAGTATTTAAATAGTCAATTATTCATTATATTAGTAGACCTAAATATTTAGTAAGACCATCTTTAACATGCATTATATGTTTAAGGTGGTTATTTGTGCTATATGCTGATTTTTTATTAAATGGATGTTTGCAGCAAATGTCTTGTAACTTCTATATCCATTTTCAGATTGGTTTCAAATGTTAATATAACCATAATTGTGTTTCATCATAATAAAATTTGAAATTGGTCTAATATTTGTATAACATATACATAAAAATTTCTCTATGGTAAGTGTTCAAATACTTTCATAAGCCACCATAAATATATCTGTAAGTTTTCATCAGTGTTGATATATTTCTAAAAATTAATAAAATCCATATTTTTGTTGCAGATGTAATACAACACAATAAAACACATTTTCATAAGTCTGTGGCTTACGGATCATTGCTTTGGAGTTCATGGCCATCCAAACACTGGATGCCTACAATTGCAAAGAGACATTCACATTCTGCTTGTACATATGAAAACTCTATGTATGTTTTTGGTGGATGTACTGCTACGTGCACAACATTCAATGATTTATGGAGATTAGATTTGGATACAAGGAAATGGGTCAGATTAATTACAATGGGAACTTATCCATCTCCAAAAGCTTGTGCTACTATGTTGTATTACAAAAAGAGTTTCATTTTATTTGGTGGCTGGTCCCACCCAGCGCTATATTCTGTTCACCAGGTACAATTAGTTAAAAGTTATCACTAATCAGAGTAGAAATATTTAAATAGGTCAAATGAGAAATATTCAATTTTGTTATGTATGTTTCTAGCAATCAAGGTTATTCAATGAATTACATGTGTATTCTATAGAATCCAATAAATGGATTGCTATAAACACCTTGGAAACACCTCCACCTACTTCAGCACATTCTGCATCAATTCACAAAAATTGTATGATTGTTTTTGGTGGTATATGTAATGGATATAGGTAAAACATCTGAAATTATTGTATGTTGTTTAGTAATTATTAATTTAATTTAATAACAACAAAGTACTATTTTGAGACAGATCCAATGATGTATGGTGTTTAAATTTGGATTCCTATAGTTGGCATAAGCAAGCTACTTCGAATTTGAAACCACAACCACGTTATGGTCAGTCTCAGATTGAGCTTGGAGATAAACATCTCCTTATATTAGGTAAAGTTTTCAAAAATAAGCTGAAAATCCTATAGATATTAAAGATTCTTCTGATTGCAAGATTTTCTTGTAATTTTTTTAAATATATCAATATAAATTTCTAAATATCAAAAATATTAGGTGGTTGCACTGGACCTAATGTTGCTATGAACGATGCTTGGTTATTGAAAATGGAAGGTACAGCATGGACGTGGAAAAAAGTAAACATGCACAATACTGAATGGGCTCCAACACGTATTTGGTGCCACCAGGCTTGTAAGGTAATATTTTGTTAATCAACATACAATTCACGATGTTTTGTATCATTTAATTATTTTTTAATTTAATAGGTAGGAAATCATGTTATTGTTCTTAGTATAAATAAGTGTCAGAATAAGCCAAACGATATGAGTATATCGCTCAAGAAAGTGACTTGCCAAGCAGCACCTTCATCAAGAACAAATAATTCATCTCCATTACATGCAAGGTTTGATCATATAAATTATCATCGATATTGATTATAAAGTTATTGATATCCATAATTGTACTGTATTTCATTTTTAGACAAGGGAGTGTATCTCATATTGATAGAGACGTAAACATTAATGGACGACATGGATCTTTTTCAGAAATATCTGTACAAAATCCACGTCCTTCACATCATCTACCTAATTTTACGAAGAATTTAACTTTATGTTATGATAATATGTTAAGTATGACCGCCTTTCGCAACGAACCAGTGCGTTATGACATTAACAGTCATCGACAACGACAATTAGAATCTCTTCGTAGAATGGAAGAAAGTATTAGAAATCGAAGAACGCAATCAAAATCTGCAAAGAAAACAAGAAATACGTTATCCATATTTGTGTTAGACATTACGAATGTTTTATGCGATGAATGTAGTGCTTCGTGGATTCCTTTAAAACACAGTGATCAGTCAGGTCCTAACGAAAGAATTCTTTATTCACTCGTAGCTGGTCGTGGTGAATTAATAGTGTTTGGAGGTATTGCTAAAGAATATATACAAAGCCATCCTGATATGGATGAGCCTGAAGTCTACAATGATCTCCATTTTATAAATCCACCAAGATATGTTATTTAATATTTTGTAGAATAATAAATAATACACTTTTATGTTCGATAAAAGATAATTTAATTTTGTTAGCCTTGACTTTGATCCTACCATGAATTATCATCTACTAAAAATTAATTTAAATGATACTATTAAAAAATTGTAAGAACATTTCATGATGAATAGTTCTAAAATACTGATATGTTTTCTGCGAAAAAGAGTTATATAGAAAAATTAATTTTTATCGCAGAAAGTAATATTTTGTTAGCTGTATCAACGAAGTATTCCAATTACAAATCTTATATTTTATTGTGAATTTTATTATTTACATTTTTTTCCGACAATATAATTTATACATGCCTTAATCATCTTCACCATCAGTTGTCTTTAAACTACCAAATACTTGTGATGGAATAGTTTGTTTCTCAACAGGTATGTCTGAAAATAAAGATACGAATAAGAATAGAAAATATAAAATATGTATGTCGGTATTAAAACTCTCTCTGAAGGAATTTATAAATACATTACATGCGATGAAATGTAATAAAAATTTTAATGTATAATTATATATTTTATATTACCTTCCTCTACATCCGCTTCAGTGTCATCAACGTCATCAATATCAATATCTATTTCATCTGGATTGTTTACTTGAGATTCTGCTTTACCATCTTTTTCTATTGTACCACGAACAAATTTAATACTGTCCTTATATGTGGTAATATTATCTGCAATATCATATTTATTACTTTAGTAGAACTATATATTTAATTTTTTCAATTACTTCTTTTGTGATATAACAAGATCTATACCCTGCGTTTTACTATCCAAAAGACGCATTGCATCTGCTGGTATATCAGATGGTGAGTTTGATGTATTATTTAACATTTGTGCAGACATCATATTCACTTGAGTGTTGTACATAGCTTGTACACTACGCTTAATTCGAAGCATTTCACGCATAGTGTCTTCATTACCATGTCTCACTTCAAACTCTTTCCATATTTGCCAGAAATTTGAAGCCACCTAAACGAGGTATAAAAATATACATATATATAATATTAATTTTAATATTATCTTTAAATGATTCAAACAATACTTCATACCCTTGGATCACAAATTTGACTGCAGTGCGCATATATTGCCCGAGCTCTGTCAACTTCTCCTAATTTCGTTTCCATTTCTGCGAACCGTAAACACATTTCTCTTGTATTATCTTCATTAAGTACTTCGATAGCTTTTTCATATATCTGCCTCGTTTTTGGGACACCATATATGTCTGCTGCTTTTTTAATATATATGTTAAACATCTGTAAGACGTATACATATACTGAATTTTTATTAAATTTATGTTCGTTACATTTTTATAAAATATTGCTTCATACCTCAAATTTTTCTTCAGGAAGAACAGCGTTAGTTGCTCGTTCATATACAGACATTGCATGCCTAGCCAAACCATGTTCCTCTTCTAATTTTGCATACAGTAAATACAAGGCTAGAATAATATAAGAAAATTAATATTGACATCATTTTTTGTTGTACTTATAATTATATTAAATATGTATTGTGTAAAAATACCTTTAGCATATTTTGGTGGACAAAATTCTAAACACTGTTCAAATAAATCTCGCGTTCGTTCTAACTTCGTTCCACCATAACGTTTTAAAAATTTTGTAAGATACGTATTCCATATATCGTAAACGTTAGGCCATTTGAAGAGTGCAATACCTTTTTCATAAGCCTAAAAACAATAATTAAATGTTATAGAAGATGATTATTAAGATTAAATAGTATTCCTATGTAATTTAATATATACTCTAAAAGCTTCTTCAAAATATCTATTTTCTTCAAGGAAGAGTCCATAATTAATAATGATTTGCGGCGTTGCGATTTTTAGATCTATAATTTTGTCGTACACAGCTTTGCATGTCTGCAAATGAAAAAGTACAAGAATTTAAAATTTTATAAATAAAGTTATTTACAAAATATACCTTGAAAGTCCCAAAACTTTCTTCTAAATCGGCATACATAGACCAAACTTTTAAAGATTTATACAATCTCATTTGAACTGTTTCTGTCTCGTCATGGTAAGCTACCTTACGGAATGGCATAGCAGTAGCACGATGCATAAGTTTTAACGCTTCTTTATAATTTCTGTATGAACGAAGTTATTACGTTAGTTACAGAATGACGATACATTTAAATTACTATCTTACAAAACAATAGAATGCCATACCCATGCCTAATTTCCATTTCTGCCCATTCACACCATACAGAAGCAAGATCATCGACTTTAGTATAGGGAACATGAGTTGCTTTCTCGAAAACTACTCTAGCGTCTGCTATTTGACCATTTTCTTCATAAAATTTACCAAATTCAACCCACAAAGTATGCAATTTACCTACTGCTAATTGTGGTTGTACAGTCTGTACAGCTTCTGTATATGTATTAATAATCTAAAGAGAGAAGTTATAACTTATAATAATAAAAAAGTCATTAAACAATTTTGGACTACAAAGTTTCATAAAAATACCTCGTGTGGTTGTCCCTCATAAAGCCTAACTCTTTTATGCCATTCTTGTACATTATGAGGATTTTGTCTGAGCAATACAGAATTCAGAAGTAATAAACGCCTTTCCATTAAATGTTCAAATCGTGCTAATCTCAATTCTAGATCTATATCATCTGGGAATACGATTGTAAACAATAAAAAATTATAAATTTTATATACTAAATAAGATTATATAGTTAAATATATGTATATATACATATATATATATATATATATATGTCCTGTACCATCTTCAGTAGGATTTTTTGCAGCTTCTTCCATACGTTTGCTAAGACTAAGTTCTTCAAATTGTGCATAAGCATCAAACACTTGAGTAAAGTCTCTAACAGTAGTCACTGTTTGTATTGCTTCTTCATAAATATCCCTCGCCTGTACAAAATAAAAATATTGAAATTGTACAGTAACAAAACATAAATAAATTATATTTTTACAAAACCGAAAAATTATTTAAAATACCCTTTCGAATAAACCGCTACGAACATAATAATCCGCCAAAGAATTCCAAAGAGGGCCTAACTGATCAGTATAACGTCTTAAACCGCCTCTAATAATTGCATCTACATTAAGAGATTTTATTTTAGAAGGATTCTTTGATATTAAATCACACAATTCATTCCATAATTGATGATTAGACTTTCCATGTTTTGATACAAAATCATCCTGATTAACAATTTGTGCAAGTTTCACAGCAGCTTCGTCAAGCCTCCCGATTGATATCAGGTATTCTATATACTCTTCTGTATCTTCTGGAGCTAGCTGAAAATAAACAACACATTATTAAATATAGGTCAATAAGATAAATAAAAATATTCTATCTTACCTTAAGATACCTTCTAAAAACTCTGACTGCAGTTTCATAGACATTATGCTTTTTTAAAAATTCAATATACAATGGCCATATACGATGATGTTGCGTGATAGGGAGAGCTCTAAGTGCCCGATCAAAAACTTGACGGGTACGCGTAATATAACATTGTTCTGTCATCAATGTGCAATAGTCCATCCAAATTCTGGGCATTTTATGCATAAAAACCAAAGCACGCTCAAATGCATTATTTACATCTTCGTAAAGCGGATCTGTTATACACCTTCCTTTCAATTGGTTGACACGTTGACGTAGATAATTGTACCATAACTTATAGCTAATCAAAAACGAGAATTTGATTATTTTATAAAAAATTATTTGACAAAAAAAAGCAGAAAAGACATATCCTCTACCTTCCAGGAAGTTCCTTTAACGCTCGTTCGTACACAATGTTTAAATTACTGCTTTTTGTACTTTTTAAATGATCTATATAACGTTGCCAATGTTTCACAGAATAAGGATTTCTCAAAATTTCTTCTTCGTATGGTAAATCTTCTTCATTCTATTCCATAAAAAAAGGCAAATAAAAGAACACTGACGTTCCACACAAAAATAAAATGAGGTTATATACAATAAATTACTTACAAAAACATATAGATTTCCTTCTGGATCTTTACGTTCCAACATTGTTGAAAATTCTAATAATTATATGAGGTATTTAATTCAAGTATAATATAAGTATAAATTAGCAATATTCCACACGTATAATAAAATGATAATTGTGGGGTTATACTTGAGGTTATTTTCTACTACAATATTTTGATATATTTCGTTTTAACCGCGTTATATTAAGGCGCTATTTCATTGATCGTCCATAATATAACTTAGAATCATTTGGTATTGCACCTGAATCTAATAGGGAATATATTTGGTAAACTAGATGTTTAGAGATGTTCTACTAAAAATATTCGTTGAATTGTAAAGTGATAAAATATTTGATGTATTGAGAATACTTCTATCACATTTTTCGAATAATTACAATGTTTTATTACCCTAATTTCAAAATTTACTAAAAAAACTGCAAAATATTATTATAGTATTATAATATTATAGTATTCGAGGAAAATTTAAAATAAAGATATTCATCTGAAAATCAAGTTGCTCAACCTGTTTACCTCGTTTTGGAATGAGACACTGAGCGTGACAGCTGTCATATCAGGAATATGATCGAAACAGATACTTTTTAATGTAAACAATTCGATCTGTACCTGGACTGGCCAATTAAGAAATCAATTAGCCGCATTTAACTGATTACGAATTAATTACATTTGAACTATACTTTTAAATAAACGTTGTAAAGGATGACAATGGGCGATGAGACTCCAGTTACATCACTGGTCCTTCCTGTCATCTTAAGACCAATATTAATAAAGGTATTGACATTTCTTTTATTTGTAGATTGTAATTTCAGTTACTCACTAAAATATTTGAAGACTTACAGAAACCTCTTATGAATATATTATTTGTACGAATATATAAATAAGATCCTCTTCATATGTATATATTAAAAGATTATTTTAATTAAAGAATATACATTCCTATTTCATATTTGTTATTGATTTCTCTAATCCATTGCTACATAGCTAGAAAGACAAAATGTATTGGCAGCTCAAACATTACGTACAGCTTTATTGAAAGCTGAAAATTCCCATCCAGGAATTACACACGATTTAATCCTTGGTATAATACGACGGGCAGAGCTTAATCTTGATATGAATGAGAGTGTTTTAAGATTACAAGGAGCAGCTTCTGATTATGATGGTATAATTCTAATATAATAAAATAAAATATGAGTAAAATATAATTAAATATTATGTTTAACATGATTAATATTCTGTATTTGTTTTATACTATAATTACAGTTGTAGAATATAGATCATCTAGGTCTGAGGATGCTTTCCAGGAATTAAATCGTAAATCAACTTCCTTAAAAAGAATACTTAGCAGAATTCCTGATGAAATAACAGATCGGAAAACTTTTCTCGAAACAATCAAGTATGTTTCTATACTTATGTATATTGTAGTCAAAATAGTTTTATTTATATCATATAGTATACTTTTGTGATACACCTGTTTTAGAGAAATTGCAAGTGCAATAAAGAAACTTTTGGATGCAGTGAATGAAGTAACTGCATTTATTCGTGGTTCTGCTGGAAAACAGGCATTGGATCAGAGAAAAAGAGAATTTGTTAAATACAGTAAAAGGTTTAGCAATACATTAAAAGAATATTTTAAAGAAGGACAGTAAGCATCACTACATTCCAGTTATCATACATCATACTTATCATATTTTCTTTAAAAATACAACTATTTTCTTGTTATAGAGCAAATGCAGTATTTGTAAGTGCATTATACTTGATACATCAAACAAATATGATAATGCTCACAGTAACGGACAAATGTGAGTAATGAAAGCTCTGTCAAATGATATTTCTGCAATAATGAAATAGGTCATAGCTATTATAGAATTTATTTAATATACTAATTTTATCCATTTCGTTATGTATTTGATAATAAGATTTAATTATCATTTAATATAAAATATATATATATGGTACTATTGTTTTATATGTATTAAATCGTTATAAAATTATTGCATGCAGATGAATATATAGATACATAATATACAAAATTCTTATAAAAAATATAAATATTATTTCTGATATATTGTACTATTGTTTTGTACATAAAACATAGAAGACTCTAGTTTAAAAACAAAAAACATTTATCAATAATGGTGGAAATTTAAAATGAAAGACATTTCTCCAAATATATAAGAAATAAAAATTACTTTATTGATAACAAATGTACACCAGTGTGTTATATTTTTCATGTGGAATCTACATCCTCTATCTACATCCTCATTGTATTAACAATGACAATGAGTAACAGTAAGGATTAATGGTAATTATTATAATGAACATCATTAGAAAATGTACAAATTTTTTCAAGCACGTTTACTATCTGCAAACGCTCGTACAATACTGCCAACACCACTGATATTGTATACCTTTTCATGCCAGGTTAATAAATGACTACTACTACCCTCTGTTGGAATTTCAAATCCTCTGTATATATATTTCATTAAAACATCCAGCAAGTCACGATCTAATTGTGCTAAGCAATCATCTATTTGAGTAGATTTTATACTTAGAAGAACTTTTAACGTCAGATTCCGTGCGTTATCCTGTAATATATCATCACTATTGGCTTTTGCGAAATCACATATACGTAGATTATACAAAATAAAGATTATGTCTTTTTAATAAAATAAAACCAGTACACATTTTCATTTCGTTAAATACTACATTATGAAACATATTTATTACATAAAATATATACACAATTCACAACTCATAAAAGCATTTGAACACTTATCATAAAAATCTTTTATGTATATATTGTATGTGTCATATAAAACATTTTGAAATTTTACTAACACTATAATGAGGCATGACTATCCTGATTATACTGGTAAAATTTGATACCAACTTGAAAGAGTATATAAAAGTTACAATATATTTATTGCAAACATATATTTAATAAAAAATTAATACACAGCATGAATAGTCATTTTAGAAGCTTATTAATATTATGGATAATTGACTGTTTAAATACATTATCATAAAATATATATATATATACTTGCATTAAATATCTTATGGTTTCCATGTATATTTCTAGGTTTGTTTCAAACTTTACAAACGTATAATAGCTAGATCTCTTTAAAGTGTAAATGAAATTTTTAAATGTTTTCTATAATATACATAATATATTCATGAAAGGTTTTTGCAAGTGTACAAATAATTTTATCAGATAATGTACATATAATATGTTGTTCCCTTTGTGGTAAAACTATCATTGTGTAAATCATTATGTTGTTATAACATGATAAATGTAATATAATAGAAAATATTATATCCGAATTTTTGTAATCTATGAAATTATGTATTCATGATATTAATATAAAAGGAACAATATATCTTATACCACATGTACTAAAATGTACTTTAGAATGATAAATATAAACATTAAAGTAAAGGGCGTGTTTCTGAGGTTACCTTTACTTGTTGATTTTTACACCCAAGTGGTGCAGACCTCAATACTGATATTAGTGCTTCTGCATTCTTACCCTTGAATAAATATTAAGGAAAATGCGATGAAACATAAGAAAAATCACTGTAACATTATTATATCTATACAAAAGCGATGAAAAGGATATTGGCTAAGAAGTGTCAAAATTTCATTTTCGTCTGGGCCTGTAGGTCCTCCTATTCCTCCGTCAGCGTCTTCTTCTCTGAAATTATTATCACTGTATTGATCAACATCGATTTTTCGAAACGCTGACGCTGACGTATCTTTTTTGCCATCGTTTCTTGACATTTTATCTTTGTGTTTGACGTTTTACCGTGATTACGCCCGGCTTATCAACTAGCGCCGTGAAATGAATCTTTATTAGTCTTCAAACATATAGTATACATAGTATGCCTTTCATTAGAACAGCCGCTAAAGAAAATCTTAAGATTTTTGTAGATTATTATCTTTACTTTCCACATTAGAAATATTACTTTATAGTTTAAAAATAAAAATTTCAAATTAAAAATTTTCTTTTATTTTACAAATAAAGTTATTTTCTTAATTTTACATTTGTAATGTAAATCGTTGTAGATAATTGTTCAAGTTATCATTGTTAAATATGAAATTATAAATATCGAAAAATATATGCTTGATTATAAACAGTAAAAATAATTCCACCAATCAAAAGCATGAACTGTCTTTTTAAGTTATGTATGCATCTACATATGTATGTATATATTATTACATCTGTTATTATACTTATATGTATGTTTATTGTTCTTCTTCAGAATGCAATAGTTTTACAATTCAGTACATTTTTTTAAGTTTACTATCTTTTTGATTCTTTGTTCTTTTTCACCGAATTCAAATTTGTTTGTTAGATACTTATATTTCAGAATAGGAGGATGGATTTTGTACTCATGAAAACTTAAAGTGATACCGTATTTTTATAGTGGTTTACATGTAATAAGTGTATATAGTCATTCTACGACTTTACGTTATGAGCTCTTTAAAACTTGTGAGTAAATATCACACACCGAAAATTGTGTGGTATCAGACTGATACTACAGTTATCGTACGTATTTTACTGTGTGATATAAAGGAATATTTTCTCCATGTTGAATGTGATCATATATTATTTAGGTATTTTAAATATTTGATATCTAATATAAAATGTTGTTTGCAAGATTATATAAAAAATGTCTATATCGGTTTCTAGCACAATAACAAACTCAGAAAAATATTACATTTGCTCATATCTTTTTGGAACTGTAATAGCAGAAAAAACAACCCATAGAAATATAGGAAGAGAAGTTAAGATTACACTTGTAAAAGCACATAAAGGTAAAATAAATATTTCTTTTATTTATTTGTTATATTATTTTTATTATGTATCTATATAATTTTTGTCAAAATAATAGGGACAGAATGGTTAAGATTATTTATCTCAGCGGAAAAGAATCCTTTAATCAGCATAGATCCAGATCATATATATAAAAAAGACTGGATTCTTGAATCTGTCAAAAATATAGGTAATTATAGCACATATCATAATTGATAATAAATAGTTTTTTATGTTTATTCATATAACTGTTTTATATATATATTTACATATATAATTATTTATATAAAGAAGAGAATATTAACGATTAATGTTTGACAGTAATATTTAGTAAATCTTTATTGATAATTACATTATGCAGAGTCTAACAAAAGTTATTTTATCACAGAAAGGGAGAGTTTTGCAGAATATAAACGTAGAAATAATATAACTCAAATAATGCCACTCGTGCCATCTAGTGATGAAGAAGAATCTGATGATGAAATAATGGATGCGTTATTTCTTTAAACTACTTACACACATATATATAATAAACATATATGATCAAAATGTGATATTTGTAATACATAAATATATCTTTAAATAAAGGAACAGCATACTAGTTAAATTTGTTTCTTAAATTTTTACATATATGCATTGTTTATTGACTGAGCTGTAAAATTGCATGCAATGATACATAATACTCTAATGTACATTATACATAAGGATATCATTTTTACGCTGTGAAGTCTGTCGCATAAATATAAAAATGAGAATAAAAACGGTATATTACACTTACATATTTCATATAGTATCATCTAAGTAAAAATTCATACTAAACGTAATGTTTGAATGATTTTGAAATAAATAATGAATGTAAATGAATTATTATTAATATCAACTGCATTCATTATTATAAGTGAGAAAAAAATCATGCTCCATACTTGAATAAGATAGAATACTTGTGTCTCGAATATTTTAGCATGTATTCATTTTGTATAAGTGCAGTATAAAATGCGAAGCTGAATGAAGACAAACGAACAATGTTTACATAGCATATTATTTCTTTGTATATAAAATTTGCTGTATTTGTTATCCATGATTGATTTGCAAGAAGTAATACTTAAATAATTACAATAGTGGAATGTTTTCACGCTATGTTGGTAATATAAAATGTAAAGTATAACTGTACTGAAACAAATACATATTCATACTGGTCACAGGGTTATCAGTAGCAATATTATTCTTATCTTTGGCAATGGACTCTTTGTATTTTATATAATGTTTATAAGCGATTATTTTTTTATAAGAGATTATAAAGAAATATTGTTTATATTTTGATAATAAGGACATGATGTAAATAGATCTATAATGTGAAATAAAATAACCAAACATGTTTCTCCAAAAGTTTCTTAATTAAGACTGTATATATTCTAATAATTTATTAATAAAGAGGACATTATTATTAGTGCCTTCATACTATCATATTGTAGTGTTTCATGGAATATATTAGGAATTGGAACATCTTCATCATACTACTTTTAAATGCTACAAATAGTTTGTCATTATATCATTATAACTATTTTGTAGTATATAAACAATTTCATAACATTGAAATAATAGCAATATATTAAAACTCATTTTTATAATAAAATAATTATATTTAGCCCTTTTAGTACCGAACAATGATATATCGTTGTGTGTGCGATGGTGCCTTACTAATCGCATCGCGAGAGGATTTTATCTCAAAATAAATTTATAAAACGTTATAAATGGTTGAATTTTTCTGCAGAAGCACTACAAATCGGAGTTCTACAAACAGAAGTTCTACAAATCGAAAAAATTGTTTATGGGATTAACTTTTTGTTATATTCCGCGATGGTTGATACCAAGACTGTGTACGCTAGTGCCACAAAATAAAAATCCGATATGGGAGATTTGCTTGAGACCGTCATAAATTTTAAATAACACTGTTTCGAACAGAATATCTCCTTATGTTTCACAAAATAATCTTGCATCAACAGAGCAACAACAAAATTTTTTGTGGGCCTATGCGAAGATCACGCACAATTTGTAATATATGCAATAAAGGATTACACGATGTATACATTAGTAACCACCAATGCTAAGTAAAATATTTGTATGAGTAATAGTAAGTAAATATCACACATTTTCAATAGCCGGATAACTATAAATGTTTATAATAATATTAGAATGTTATTTTAGTGATGTTATACTAGCTCACTTGTTTTGGAGCAAGTAATCCTCCTATGCATCATGGGATTATCATTTAGCTTTGTGTTTTGATGTTAGAAATTTTGTTACAAATAATTAAGAATGCAGTATTGATGCTTTATATTACGTGTTCTACATCAAACTACGACCAACCGATGATTCTTCTTATTTGCAAATACTGTTTACAAAAAAAGAAACTGATTTTTCTACTTTTCCTATTGATTTTGAATAAGTATTATTTGTATGATTTTCAACAAATATTGAAATACAATTGGCATTAATTTATTCTCCTTTTATTTCCTAATATGTTCCGTTTTGAATTTTGTAAATATCATTCTTACTTTCCTTTTTATGATCTTTTTCTCAAACTACAAATTACATCAAATTGATTTGGTACTTTTCGCTTAGATACAATTCTTTCGGTCGGAACTAAAAGGGTTAAACATCTTGTTCTAAATTCTTGTACTAAAAGCGTATTGAGATTAATATCTACACATAATCTATACAATATACATATTACAAGAAATAAAATTATATAAAGAATCATTCCTTCATTCATGTGTGTTTTGAATTGAAATATACAAAATAATGTAAATGTGAAAGAGATTGAAGAAATATTATTACATTATAAATTCAATTATCTTTTACTCATAATATCAGCTTTCATAAAACTCATACAATAGTTGCACTGATGTGCATAAATATGGACAGGCAACTTGCAACAAGTACAAAAGGGTAAAGATTGTTGGAACACTTCATATATATTTGACACTGCTATATAGTGCTTATGTTTATGATGCATGATTAACAACCTTCTAGAGAAAGTCTTTGATTTATATTTTCGACTCTTAGTTTCATTTCCCTGAGTATATCTTCAGCGAGGTTATCGACAGTAGTATATCTTACTTTAAAGAAATTAAATATATCTACAAGGAATTCTATTACTTGATCTCTGAAATAGTGGCAGGTAGAACGTAAACTTCCTTCTGGGCCTAGGAAACCCCACACAAGCACTGGAGAAATTTGTTCAGAAATCGAGTAAAAATGGGCCAGAAATCCTTTATCATACTTCAGCATTTGTCTTTTACCCATAAGAACTGACCAAACTGCAGTTCCAATAGCCTTGAATATAAAATTAATAGACATTAATAAGAAATTAAACTAAAAAAACATTTACTATTTTAAGTACTTACAGTTTCACGAAAACTAGCGGATATCCATCTGTTTTGTAAAATAGCTTTAATTGATGAAGGCGGTTTTTCAACTTCTTCGAAAGCATCTAATAAAATAAAGTCAATCAGAACATCGTAGAAATTTATACATTTAACGCCTCTTCCGGTTAATTCCTCCTCCATCATACTATGGTTGGTTGGTTCTTGTAAAAATTCTAACATTCGTTCGTAATGTATTAGATAATCTTTGGGATCCTAATATAGAAAATAAAAAATCATTTATTAAAAACCAATTTAAGCTATTTTAAGATGTACATATTTATATCTTTTTCAAGTAGAAGAAAATGATGTATGTTGTGTATACCCTGTCTGCATACATGATCAAATCACTAATGACTTGTCTGCCTATGTCCGCAATCCATTCTGTGGCAGAAGATATAGTGAACAATTTTGTATACGCTTGTCGCAAGCAATGTACCTTTGCTAAATATTCTACGTCCGAGCCACACTTTACTAACTCGGTATGCAACCGTCTATAATAAAAATATAAATTATAATAAATTTATATAAAGCATATAAATTTCTACGTTTTTAAATATATCGTAAAAATTAAAAAAAATTTACCTGCATAAAATGCTTTTGTCTTCGTGTTGTTTGAGTGCAGCGTGATATAATTTTTGTTTTTCAAAGTGCGGGAAAAATTCGGAGAATTCTTCAAATTCCCGTAAATCTGCTACCTATATTAATATTATATGTATATTTAAGTAAAAAAAAGAAATAATTTAATATCTATGTAAAAATATAGAATAAAATAATATGATATGCAAGTAAAAAAATAAGATCTAAATTTACCCCATCACGTGCAGATTCAAAAGATTCTGGAGAAGACGCAGCATCTGCTTTATCCTTACCGGATATCCTACTACCTATGTTCGAAGGTTTGTGACTATCTATACTTTCCTCATCTTCATTCCGGAACAATACCGAATGCTGTAAAAATGTAAACTTATTACTTTGCCAAGCTATAATTTATTTTTATATTGTACGCGACATTAGAATTCAATTATTGATAAGATTATCAATTAAAATGTAGTTAATATAATTGTAAGATCATTTTATATGCTTAGATTTGAATGAACGCAGTAGCGATGCCGTGAACTTCCTATGCAATAATTCTTCTTTGCTTGTTGTTAGGTCAAGTAACTCATTGCACTAATTACTCTAGTCAGTTATCATTTAAATTGGATTAATTCTTGCATTTTTTTACACGGCGAAAAAGCAATTGATGAGTGCAGTAGAATGGAATGGTATAGAGTGACATAGAAAAGATTTCAGAAGTATAAAATTTTCAGTGTCATCGGTAAACCTGTCTTAACAATTTCTAAAATAATCTTTAATAACATATTCTAAAATGAGAATACTTATAATTAAACATTTCCAAAATATTTTATAATAAACGTATTTTATTTTCAACAACAAAATAAATTACAGGACTTTCCAGAGCTACCAGCAAAATTGCATCAATAATACTTAAAATAATTTTTATAGGATACTGTAGAATGAGTATAATTAGATATCTATAAAATATCCTGTAATAGACAGCCATTTTTCCATTTTCAATGATAAAATAACATCAGAGATAAGTGAGATTTATTTGAGTAATGAAAAGGAAAGGAAAATACAGTACAGATAGCAGAACAGATATGGTTACCTGGTCGATAAAAAGGAGTTCTGCATGACTCTGAACTTGATAACCCATATCAAGGAGTTCTTGCACATCTTGCGTAAATGCCGCATCCGCTGCCGACGGTAATGCGAGTGTACCATTACTGAATGAAGAGCTGAACGCCGTAAGAGCATCCTCCCAGCAATAGAGAGCTTTTTCCAAAGCCTCCAATCCTGCATCATTAAGTTACATCGTTTTACATTTGTCAATTTTCATTCTCCTCTTCGGAGTATACCACGCAAATGACGAATTCGAACTCGTTTAATTCGTTCTGAGAAACACTTCTACACAATACACGAAAGAGGTCCACGTATGTACAGTTGTAAATTGCAAAAAAATATACTTTATATTTGCGATATTATTAATTAGCAAATATTTTAATTTTTATTTTATTCACACACATTAGACTAAACTGCAGATATTTATTTACAGAGTATTTAAATGTACATAATGTATACACATTATATAAAATATCTATAGTAAAAGATTCTTTATAATATTTGAAGGATGAAGCAAATTATTATGTAGTTTATGTTTCTTTGAATATATTCATAAAAATATTAGTTTGTATAAACATCCGTAGTTTAATTTACAATCGAAGCAAAGACGAAAGGTATAGGATAAATTAATACTTTCAGAATCAATCGATTACTTCTATCGTTGTGCTGTTAAAATTTAGAACATTGCTTTATCTACGGTCTACGCTGCAAACACATTTTCTTTGAGTTATTGGAATTATCAACTTAATAATCTTTGCTCAGTTACAAGTTATAAGTTACAAGGTTTCATACTAATAAATTTTCTTGCATTATAGTTTGCATTAACGAAACAAATGAAATTTTAGAAATTAAAAGTTATTAAATTATTCTATTTGATGCAAGTTGTAAAATTGTGAGTAAAAGTTCTATAATCTTGTAACTTACTGAATCACGAATATTATTACATAGTTCGTAAATTATTATGCAAGAGGGTGGCAAGTGCAAAAAGAAATAATAAAGAAAGATATATATATATATATATTAAGCAAAACCTTTGAATTCTATATTGATAAATAATAAAATTCAATAATAAAATTCGATATAAATATATGCATAAATGAATAAAGTAAAAAAATTGCAGGTAACATAACATAATTTATATTAATATAAAATATACTAGAATCATAAATAAAGAAATATTATCTCTAAGAAAATGGAAATCTGACGAATTAATTTATCTCCCCGCTTAACAGACTAGTAATCATTGAGAAACAACTGTACAATTTAGAAAATGCAATCTTCTTGAAACATGAACGGGATGAAGAGCAACTAGTTCGGATTAGAAAGATGCAGATAGCGAAATGCATGTTTTCAGACAACCAGGAAATGCTTTGACGGAAAGAAGCTTCAGACGAGCGTCGCGACTCCGGTACTTGGCATTCGCACAAGAGGCAAAGGTAAGTTCAACGACTGATTTTGCAACGGCAGAAAATTTACAGATGAGAGACCCTGTTGGTCGGCGTGTCAACCAGTCAGCAAAGAGTAAGGGGTTGAGAGCACCTACTTAACGTTGTCACACTGTCGCAGGATTTAAATTCCGAGTCGGTGACGACATTCTCCGTATTCAACGTTTTGCCAGTCATAAATCGGCGCGCATACGCCGAAATTCGCCACGAGAACGGAAACCGTATACGCGCCATCACCAATTAAGACGAGTACACATGTCCAAAAGGTGCTGGCATTATTTTCAATCTGAGACAAGAATAAACTTTGTATCTACATCAATGGCTGTCTATAAAGTTCATTATAATACTAGTATGGATATAAATATTGTATCAATTTACGTTAACAAGCCGAATAGTTTGAAGTAATTCTTACTAACATATATACAGTCGAGGACAAAAATAAATGGACAAGTAGTAGAAGTAGATATCAAGAAGTTTAATCGAAGTAGTACTAGTGTTATACACTTTAGTTTTATTTATTACATATCTGTATAGTACATTGATTATTTATGCTAGTAAATAATTGAAATTAATTATTTCCATTTTTATGTAAACAAGTCGTATTCAACGAAACTTCATTAATACCTATTTCCACTACCTGTTCGTTTATTTTTCTCCCCAAATTTTTTGTGTATATACTTGTATCGAATGAAATTTACGTACATAGAAATTACGTGGATACTTGAGTATAAATAATATACTTGATATAGCAGAGGCATCAATGAATAGATCCGTTATTAAGGCTTATTTTAACTGCTTTAGCCTCGGATAAAGGGAATACATATAGAGGAAAAAAATATATGCAACAGAGGGAGTAATGTTGGGGTGCCTTCCAGTGACGTATCTATGCAAGCATAAATTTGATTCATTCTCGTGAATTTCATCAGCTTTCGTATAAAAAAGATAAATTTTGTTATTGGAAAACATAACAAATAACTTAAATGGTTCTCTATAAAATATTTCAGCTACGTAAAATTATATATAAAATTAAAAAGTTCAAACATTCTACGAATATTTGTAGCTGTAAACTGTATTCTCACGGAAGATATGTATCGGCGTTTCGTTAAATTTAATTTCCTTTCATCATTGGTCAAATAACATACTGATGCTAATATTATAATTAATAACTTAATTGCTAATTGTAAAGAATTGCCTAATTATACATATGTTCATAGTATACACAAATTCAACTTACACTTCCAAAATGTATGAACTATTAAAAAAGGAAACTGGAATATGATTTTAAATCCACCTTCTCTTCATGGTATTCGCTAATTCTAAGTTTCATCCCTATCAGATACCAGTGGTACATCCTTATACATATTATATTACCTATAAAACTTACTGACAAAGTCATACGAAAAACCTAGGATATTCTGTATATGCAATATAAAAGCGGAAAATTCAACAGAAAATTCGTGAATCGAAAAGGAAGATAACCTAGTAAACGGCACAAACGGTACAAACCATGGTACTCAGATTCGCGGCAAGTGGAAGTGAAATATCCTTTATTTAACGAAGATAGAGATTTCGTACGAGTATTGGACGAGGAGAGGTTTTCGTGCAGCTGGCTACCCCTTGAGAATTCTCGCAACCCCCATTAGAGGAAAAGATACACCCTGAAGAATCCAGCACTGGCGATGCTGCCGGATGGTTGGCGTCAATAATACCAAAGTGACGTAATCCTTTTGGAGGTTCGTTATTGGAGGATGTGTCATCCAATGGGGAGGGGTCGATACGGCAGCTGGGAGGCGCGCGCGGTCTCAAAGTGTGCTCCAGGCACGCGTTGCGGCACCGAGGTTCGGCGCGCTAGTAGTGCACTGCTGGAATCACCACGACGAGGTAGGTTACAGAAGGCGATATAAAGAAGAGAAAGAGAGAACGCGAAAGCAACGGGTGATAGAGAAGGATCAAGTTAGATCGAGTGAGCGCGCAGAGAAAGAAGGAAGGGTGGGACACACACTCTGTAGTCCTCGCGCTAGCGTCAGTTATTCGGCTTGCCGCTTGCTTGGCGGGTGTAGTGCGCTTCTATATTCTTCAACGATTGCTACGGCAGGCCGTTGACACGCGAATATTTTTTAACGTATCAAATACATAAATATTCCATAACGCATTGTCGTTCTGTTACGCGACAACAGAATAAAACTTTGGACAACACCTAGTGCCATACCGCGTAATCCCCGTGTCCCCTTGATGCCATTTGGACTCGCTCGCATTATTTGGATTAAGATAATGCAATAGTAAGTACGACTGTTTCCTTCTCTACGATTATTGAACGCTCCTGGCTAGGGGTTTCTTTGAAAAATGCCTCACTGTAACAACATTGTGCATTATAAGGGATCTCGAGTCTTCTCATCAATACTAGATAATTTGTAATTTTTTGATAAAAATTATATAAATTTACCACCTTGAAAAATTTTCTATGGTTTTTCGTAAAGTATATGGATAAAGGCTTGGATTTACCCTTACGTTATGTACTTTTTCCTACGTCTTTCATTTTGTTCTCTTCGAACCTTCATATTCCAATCGTCTAAATGTAATGCTAAAATGTGACTGTTATATTTCTTCCAAATAGCATTAAATAGTATTATTATTACTATTACAAAAGTATTGTACTTGTATTATAATATTTCTCTAAATAAGAAGTTGATAGTTGCCGACTTTCGGCTAGGAAATTAATCGATGCGAGCGAACAGCGTAGTAGGGGAAATGAAAGATTTCAAAATATTGCGTGATTTCCGATAGGATGAACGACACCACGAACATCTAGGGATATTATAACGTTCGGTATCTTTTTAAAAGGGGAATTGGTCTGTCTCTGTAATTGTTCAAGATCAGGTATATCTTCGGTATAGGTCAAGTTCAGGGGTCAATACCTTGTATCCGTTGAATCTCGAATAAAAGTGAATGCCGTAAATGTAGCAATAGCACCGCGTACCAGCAGATCGATGGAGGTGCCTGGTGCGCTGGTGAACTTGGAAATTTCCCTAGCACACGCGCACTTCCTGCACCCGTGATATTTGCGTATCCGTTATATACACCTTGCCCTATACGAAGTTCTCTGTACACATATGTGCTTCTATTAAATCTTAAAGTACAGCAGGCGTCTCGGAACACGATGCATAGAGAGTATTTGACGAGTGACTCACCGCAATTTAGGCGTATTGTGTGCAAAATGTGAAGGATGTTAATCCGGTCGAGTAACTTCCTCATATCCTGACATACGGAATAATGAAATTGAAACGAATTTCTGTGAAGAATTAAATATATGGTGAAACCGAAATTCCTAGAGTGAAATCAATGAACCTGAAAGAGGTCCATTCACATTTATATGCTAACCTAATCTAAAAAGGACCAACATTGCGTTAACGTTGTTGCAATGTTGAAACGCTTGTTGAAATATTTCTCGTCTCCAATGTTTTTAGTTCATCTATGTTATTGAATTCTGTTCTTTAATATTATTATTATAAAAGGAAATTTCATTAAAGTGTTACTTAAATATTTCTTTCTTTTTCCATCTAGATCTTACAGTTTAGGAAGTTTTGAAGAAATTTAGAAACTTACACGACCATAATAGTTACTTTTTTTCTTACATTTTAAATATTTTGTTTGTTTCTGATTTGCATAACGAGCGTCTGCAAGATATCTATTATAGCAATAGACTTTTATACCTTGATGAGAGAATATGTAAATTACTTGACATTTTTCAATAATTATGCGTTTGCGCAACTTTCATGCATTATTTCCATACTTGATCCTTAACAGGTTAATGCGAAGGACTAGAATTTATTCATTTTATTTATGTTATGAAAATTTCATTTTATTGCAATGAGATCGGCTTGTAAGAAAAAATCGAAGAACTTATACAAAAGTAAGGAGTAATTTTGTTATTTTGCAATTCGATTGCAATTGATAATAGTGGCTTTCAATAAAGGTCGTACGATTTCGATTGGAACAGTTTGCTGGAATTTTCCGCGTTTTAACACTTTCGTATCACTTTTCACCATGAAAAAGAGAAAATAATAGCGCTCGATATCATAATGCTGATAATACACATGCATAATCGAATAATACCTACGCTCGGTTATGTTAATGAAGATGCACACCGTCGCATATTGAAAGGAGCATGATTGCGAGTTTCATGAATAATATCCTGATAATACTAACATGCCAAAGATTTACTACATTTTCTCGATCGATCACTTTCATGACGAATATTATTGTATCGTTTGATATTATCCGTCATTGGAAATGAAATTACTATTAAACAAACAGAGATGTTCCTTTAATTTACTATTCAAGTAATAGAAGATCGAATTTATTATTATTACTATCTATTTATAATTGTCAAAAATTTAGCATTTTTTCTATGTCGTTAGAAAATTTAATGTTACTATTATTTTTAATTTGCTATTTAAACATTTCTTCAATTTACTATGCAAGCAGTGCAAATGAGGAAATATACTAAACTTAGCACTGTCACAACATTTCTATGATTGTGAAAAATTTAGTCTTGCTAATATTTTTCTATAATTGCTAACAATTTACTATCTCTCCATAATAGAATATTTCTCTGCAATTGTGGAATTCTGTTTGAAACTTCTATTGAAACTATTAATTTGTTCGTGACATGGTAACGTGTTGAATCTCTGCCAAAGCAGCGACTGAATATTGCGAAAATAGGGGTGATGTAAATGGATGAACCGGCATTCGAAAAAAAATCCATTACAATGGAACGGACTGATAGAACGAAACACAAACTGATGTTCCGAAGCAGCGACCCAGTTACATAGGCACCACCTATAGGCAACGACCTGATAGTACCTCCTATACTGACAATTTCTTAGATCTAATCTGATGTCTGTGTGTAAACAAATTCTTAACGATCGTTTCATAATAACGACTCTAAGAACAAAGTAGTTAAAAAAAGGGGAGATGAACAGAGGACGAAATTATTCAGAAGCCGAACGGAATCTTGAAGAATTGAACAGCTGTGACTGAACAGAAGTGAAATCAATCACGTTGATTAAAAAATATTCCACTCTCTTAAGTCCGGCTTGAAATAATTAAAAAAGTAATAAACAAAAAGCTAAATAAAGAAAATAAATCGACCATTCGAACAATCTTATCCAATACAAAACATCCTTATGAAATTTTCAATTCCACATATTGCTATTTGTTGGATTAAAAGGTTGAAGCGAAGAAGAAAGTAAAAGTGGAAATTATTAATAAACCAGGTGAAACCTTCAGAAGTTGATCATGCGAGGAACCTGTGTACGCAATTACGTCACTTTTTAAAATTTCACGTATTTCGTGTTTGGAAGAGATCTGAGATGGAAAAAAATTTAGAAAATAGGATCGAAGAGGGGCTTGAAAGGGAGGAGACAGAATTATTAATAAACCAGACTATTAAAAATCGATCATGCAAGACGTTCACGTGACACGCGTGATGACCTGTCGATACGACAAAAATTTCACTACAGATCACTAACAAGATACATGATATGATCGTGTCGGTTATTAGGTAATAGTGGATCCCCTGTCGAGGATGCTTTGACCCTGATGAGGCTAATAAAAGTGACATCATTATCGCTTGCCGCAACGAGCTTTTAACCTACGTGGTTCGCTCTGATTTTCATAATCTGGTTCGCATCATCGTGGATGCTCTACCCCCCATTAGTCGTTGTCTCTTCAGTTAGCGCCGCGGTATGACAAATAGAGAAAGTTTGCTCTTCTTTCTTTTCACATTCTTCTCACTTAAGATCTGGAGGAAGGCTAGCGTTCGATAATCTTTCACAAAATCAAATATTGATATAACTGTATGGCAATTAACTCATTAAGGGGATTAAACAATGAAATAATGTGTAAAAATTGCATAAATGCAACGTTATTAAAACCAACAGAAGGCCACTATAAATCAGAATGCACAGAAAGTAGTACCATAATTTGAAGAGGAAATAGTTTATCACAGAGCTATGAAATCATTCAATTTTTTTCAAATTTTATAAAATTATAAAATCCAAATGGAATAAGAAACAATAACGAATAAATATCGAGGAAATTAGAATTCTTTGTCATAATCATAATGTGAATTCACTAATGTGAATTAACTAAAATGAAATTGCAAAATGAATGTCTTAACGGAACGTTGGTCCTTGATTGGTTAAAAAAAGAATATTTAATCTTTCCAATTATTCATCTTTCAACAGAAAACTTCATAGGCGTTGTTTTCAATTAAGTTATATTCTATTTTTTAAACATTGTCAAGTAGGGGTTGTCTATAAATCACAGACGATCGTTTCATCGACAATGTTTTCATTGACACGATTTCACTGACACCGAGTTCATCGCCGATGTTTATTTATCAAGACGCTGAAACCATCGACAATCATTTCACTGATATCATCTCTCGCCAGCAATTATTACGTTTACCGCCATATGCTATCATCGAATATGCGTCTATATCCAAACATTCATTTCCGCGCATAAAAGAATAAAGCAGAAAAGCAAAATGATAAAAGTTACTACGACATATTGTTACTTCAACAGTAACATAAATTATACGCCGCCTCCGATTTCCATAACTTTTTAATACGTTGTCGAAATCATTATGTGGTTTTAATGGCGCGTATGCATAGTAAATCAAACCCGTGGGTGGAGGAGGGGCTCTGCCCCGTAGAAAATCTAACTTCGCCCACGTTCATTTCTATCTAAAATAAAATTTGATTTAGATTAGTTTAAATCCTTTCGCGCTGAGGGATTCAGATCCTGTCCCTTTCTCGCCCACGCTTTTACTTCATAATACACGTAGGTACATAAATTTTTAAATACACGTGCATGTATGTTCACTAACGTTTGTGAGTCACCTTTTCCGTCGAAAAGTTATAAGACGCGAGTTCTGTTGAAGTTACAAGAAATATCAGTAGCATAGATTTCAGTAAGAAACAGGAGCGAATATAGCTAAGGGTGTATAATCAACGATAATGTTTGTCGGTAATTTAGTGGCAACCTGTGAAAGAGAATGCCAAATACTTGTACTTAATACTTTTTTCATCGTTATTTCTTCAACTTAGATTTTACTTGGTCCTTAATGGGTTAAGATGTGAATTAGATGAACAGTATGACAGCATGGGCAAAAGATGTGGGCGCGGAGGGGTTAATCGACGTTGTTCATGGATAAAAATATCCAGTATCACTTTACGTGAAAGTAGTACTAATATTGTTAACTTATCCTTGCGTACACGTAGATAGATAAGCGGTTGGAGAGATTGTGGAATAGGAAGAGGGTAAAAGGTGTACGTACCCCCCACTTAGACTTTTGCCTTCGTAAAGTAGAGCGATGAAGGTCACACTGTACGAGCCACGTCAGCTGGAAAGATCCTCCGTATCTCGATAAACTCGAGGTCCAACGCCTAACACTCTGCTCTTCTTCGTGGCAAACACGAAAGTCGCACCGGAAATCCCGTTGGAGTTCCTTCGCTTCTTTCTTCGAGACAAAGTTTAGAATACTAAAGCGAGGTATACATAGAATATCAGCAGGATGGTATACAGATTCATTGTGGTTTGAGGTGGTTGAATTTATCAATCTGGAAGGTTTTCTATCTTCCTCTTAGAGCAAGTGATTTTATTTATAGTATTTATATATAGTATATATAAATATTTACAGCACAGAAAGAATTTTGTTTTGAGAAGACATTTTGTCCAGAGAATACATCTTTTCTCTCTTTTTTTTTTTAGGAATATATTTTGTACTTTTCGGAGTTTGTAAGAAGATTGTCAAGAAAGAGAACCCTCCTTAATGAATCAGAAATTATTGAATTTTTTGAGGAATTCTATCTCCTATAATTTCTATCTTCTGGTTACGAGATTTGATTTGAATTCTTCGAAGATTTTACATTTTCTTCTAATATTTCGTAAGATAACATGTCGGAAACAAGCTCCTTCGGCACCTTCTTTTTGAAAAATTAATAAATTGGAAATTACTGAATTTTCGAAAGAATTCAGCTTCCTTCAATGCTCTGATCATACGATTCCCAATTTCAAGATACATTGATTGTGAAATTTAATTTGAATCCTTTGAAATTTGTACGTAATATTTAAGAAATTTTATCAATAGACTCTTCAGCATTCCCACCCCAAAAACCTGAAAATCGCAAATAACTAAGTCTTTAAAAAATCTCTTCATCTCGCAATAATTCCATTATAAAATTGTCTGCTCTTTCTTCTGTGAGTTTCATTGGAATAACGCGAGTTCTCTGATCGGTCGAGGCACATAGTTGAACCCGCTTGAATCCATTGAACGTCATCAAGGTATTAGAGAACGTCTCTCGTGGGCGTGCGGAGTGCTTCGTACTCGGTGGAATCAGCTTGAAGTGTGGAACGAGTCGGAATTCGAGTACCTGGAAACGTTGGTACGGTGGAAAGTGGCGTAAGGTCGACGTATAAATACGTACAATGCGGCAGTGACGTTGTAATTATTCATAGAGCTGCCGTCTAGCCACGTTCAATCTACCTGACAATTCCACCGCCAACATTATCCTTCGATCGAAGTCAATTTTTAAAAAATCTCCTTCAAGCCACGAGAAACACAGTCGTTGAACGAATGGAAACTTACAACAGACCGTACCGCGACGAATCGTCTAGCGGTTTTGTTTTTAAACGGCCCTACTTACTTCTTAACGTTATATACCTCGCGATGAATCCATCGGTCGAGAATCGCGAGATGATTTCGCGTGCAAGTATGAGATGTGTTCTCTGTAAACTGTATGGCGGAGAAAGGAGTAAAGCTTGTCTTTTGACATTAAAACTATATTAGTGGACATAGCTAGATTTGCTATTATTTGAGTGGTCAAAGTAATTTTTAGAAGAATTTTTCTCCGTTTGTGTTTGCATTTGCATTTTGGAATTAGATATTTCTCGTTTTCTCTGTGGTGATCTCCACTTCCGTGTTAGCAATTCATCGAAGTAATTTAAAAAATTCAGTCGTGAATTATAATTCCTCTTTTTCCTCTTAATTCAAACAATTAAAATAATATACATACATACGTACGTAGGTATAAATATTTTGTAGATTATGGTGCTAATCATTCTAGTAGGTTCTAATTGTTGTCACGTCATGGTTTCTTTTTTTCGTATAGCTTCGCGTATACGTTTCGTAGGGTGTAAACATCAGACTTAATTGCCACGATGTGGCTTCTTGGTAGTTTTAGCCTAAACAGTAATCGAGATAGGCTCTTGGTACCTTAGAAAGACCACGTAATTTCATATTCTCTCCAAAATATTATATCATTTTTTAATTCCACAATATTATTATATAATATTATACAGTTCAATTTTATTAACATTTTGCCATATTGATAAACTGGATCGATGATTACTCGAATGAAGTTTCACCCTTGAATTTTTTTCTTTTATAAGAATTCTTAAAGAATATACATTTCATTATAAAAAGTTTTAAATGCTTGTATAACACAATAAAGATGTTGACAAGTGTCCCAGAATTTTGGAAAGGCTAGAAACGGTAAAAAAAGGTTGAACTTAAACGACCCAGTTAGGCTATGGAGTGTAAAGAAATATGTTCTTTCTACGAAGAAATACATCTGCTGAATATATAGAAATCTATACTGACACTGAAATATGCTTATTAATTTTAAAATTACGCGTATACATATTTTATTTTAAGAAGAAGATGAGGTGGAAGAAAATAAGCAAAGTAGATTATTTTATATGTATTTTGTATGTATACCATAGATCGTACCATGTGATGCATGGCATGAAAACTAGTCCGTTAATTGCATTTAGCTAGAAAGAACCTTGCCTTGAAACGGAAAACATCAGGCGCATCACACGAGTTCAAGAAGACAGCGAAACATTGTAAAACAAGATCGTGGAAATCGAGCGTTAAAAACCGGCGTCATCGGTTAGACGAGTTCAAGGAGCGCGATTCCAATCTCTCGGATCGAAATTGAAGTGGAGGATTCGTTGAATTGGATCTGAAGGACCGAGGATTGCCTCTAAAACGGCTTGAATAAACCATCCTGGAATTAAATACAAAGCTTCGTTCATATTCGATTATTCAGACGGATTTGCATCAGACACGAGATAAAAGCTAATGGGACTCATTGAATTCAATTGCATCCACCGATTCAGAACACCATAATGGAAAGATATTTAACAACTTCTGACAGAAGGAAAATGCCGATTCCAAACACGTAAAGGTAAAACGAATTAAATAGATGAAAAAGAAGAGAGAGCAAAAATCTCGCATTTAGATATTCTATAAGTATAATTTATATTTAATCATAGTATAATTGAAATATTCTGTAAATATGGGACTATTAGATACATAAAAAGAATATCTAAAATTAATCTCTTCTTTTCAAATAAAAGGCGAAGAGCCAATCGAGGACCAATTGTTGACACAGGTAAAGCTGTAGGAGGAGGAATTAGACAAAAGCCTGACACATAAATCAGTAATAATTCACAAAAGAAATTTCCATGATTTAAAAAAGAAAAGTAGTTTCTCATAGCGTTACAAGTTCTTCATAAAATTAAAGCTTAAGGCAAACGCAGAATATCAGAAGACTGAGAAGGATTACGCTGACTGAGACAATAGAAATAACGAACGATAAAATACGGAAACATTGTTGAGCGTTAAGCATACGTTGAATTAATTGATCGGCTCTGTAGAGCTATAGTTTCAAGTGTAATAAAGGGGCTAAGAAAAAAGAAGGAAGAAAGGGAAAGATATCAACTAAATGCCTGGAATTCCTTTTGATAATTATTACAGAATTAAAAGAACATAATTCAATAATGCAAGTTAATTGAAAAAAAGAAAAGAACTACAAATGAAATATCATACTGACGAAATGTTGAGCCTTAACGGGTTAAAAATATGATTTTACGTATGACTACTTCCAAACATAGTCCTCTTCCGAGTGACATCAATGTCCACGATGAGAAGAGAGGGGGTCTTGCTAGGCATAAACTGGTGGTTCAATTTTCAATGCACTCACGGGCAATCGAGGGACGGAAATGAGTTTAACAATGACTGCGGAGAGACGATCCGGTTGCATAGGTGCCCTTGACAGTGATAAATAGATACTGCAGCCGGCAGTCGCCTTGTCGACTAGGATATTCATATCTCGCCATTTGTATCAGTTCCTTTTCGGTGATCGGTTTCGTTATATTACAATCTGTTACCTCGTGATGCAATCACATTTAAAAGAAATACAAATTCACGTGTTGTCGCTTTTATCACTTAGTACCAGCCAACTTACCGTATTACGGTAATAACTATAAAATCGCAAATAAACGACTGTTTGTACGTTCGTTTCATAAACACAGGGTGTCTCAATAATCACGGTAAAAATGGCAAGGGAGTGATCCTACGTGAAGAGGTAAGTTGGAAATATAGAATAGAGCTTCTTCATACGACGCTTCGTTCCTGAGAAAATCAAATTTGAAAATTGATCAAACGCCAGTTTTACAGATACCAGTTTCCCGCTACATCTGTTCAAATTACGTCCTCTGGAAAACGAGGACTTAAATGGACAAATTCCATTCGACGTTTTTTACTTACTCTTGCATGTAGAATAACTACGTGCCGATTGTTCACTCATATCCAATCAATCAGTCAAACTCGCGTTATACTAGACAAATGTCGAAATTCGATTTTCTTGAGAACTAAGCCTTTTCGACGAAGAATTTTATTCTACATTTTCGTCTTAATTTTGAACATCGGACCATTCCCTAGTCGAAAGTACTATATTACGTGGCATATTAGACACCCTGTATAAAAATATATAACTATATAGAAATTGAAAGTTTTTGCTGATAATAATAATAATAATGAAATGCAACGCAGTCGGTTCTGAACGATAAATACCGTTTTTTTTCCCGTCAATTTGGTAATTTTACTGGAAGGACAGATGAATATCGGTACGTAATAGCGAGAGAAATTTCACAAATAGAAATTGGTGATTGTTCGAGAGGTTTTTTGGGTCAAGGGAACTCTACGATTCACGGAATCGGTATAGTAAATAACTATACCAGAATGACCTTAAGTCGCCAGCATTTTACATCTTGTTCCGCGATGTCGAGTGTCCAATTGTCAGCAATGATAAAATATTCTCGCATCATTACGCAATTGCAACAGTGAAAAGAAAAAAGAAAGAAAAAAAATTGATTCAGAAGCCACGTTCACATTCGTGTGACCAAAACAATGAGTAAAAAAAACCGGTATTACCGGTGGTATACTTATATAATACGTGTGCTTTATGCTCGTTCAAGTACGACTATTATGCTCATTCAAATTGTACATTATTGATTAATTGTTTTGTGCTGGCGGCGAACTTTGTGTTCTTGCGTCTCATAGCAAAACGACGAACGTTTAAGACGGATGAAATCGAGTGATCGAATAATTCTGAACCTCTGACGAATTTCAAACGATGGAGCCTGACCCATTCGTGGCACCCAATGAATCACGTACCCCTGAAGCGTATTATCGATTGCTCGGTAGCAGGAAGTTCTCATCGGGGTCAATTTTCTTGAATTCGTTCTTGACGTCTTGAGTGACTGCGTAGTTGATTTTTTATCGAGTTTTTTTTTTTTAAATAATATCCATATTTCATGATAGTATTACTCTTTGTGACTATTAACTTTTCTAATGTTGTTTCGTTCATTTTATTTAGTTATTATATTATATTATATATCCATCTATTATCAAATATTCGTTGGATTCGTTGGACATATTAATTATACAATTTACGTATATTATCATTGTATTATCATTACTTTGTCATTATATAACGTTATATACGCGTGGTCATCGAAGGAATAGTTTTTACCGAGTAACATGATAATAGGAAATTGAGACGTAATAGAATTTCATTTATTTATTCCACAATGGAACGATGAGTCACTTTCCTTGAAGATACGAGTTTTCAATACAAATATAACGATACGATTGACAGAAATAAGAGAATTCCAAGGTAGATAAATTACCCACATCCAAAAACCATAAATTACTTTGTCTTCTCGATAAATTTAATTTATCGAATAAAATACTTATCGAATTAAAGCTTCAAACTAAAAATTCCATCTGGTAGTTCTACCAAAGCTCCGGACGTCGAAACGACACAAAACCTATTAAATTGTTGATACAAAGTCAAGGACGTTGACACGACTAACTTCGTCAGTATCCTCCCTGATACAGGATTCGCTCAGTACACAATATAGACCATCTCTGAGAGAAACAAAAGTGACGAACCAGCAAAGCAGTGCAGTACAGTTCTTTGTTCCATTGTGTTTGACTGGCGACGAGGCAGGGTGTACCTGAGGTGTCTCCCCGTGACGTTTGCTTTGTGCCCGGGCAGAATTTACTTCTTCTTCGTCATTACCATAGTCTGAAGGACTTGTCGCGGCTTTTTTTCTCTCTCTCGCTTTCTTTCTTTCTACCTTTTTCCTTGCTTTCTGATACAAATAAAAGAATAACCGAGAAGGAGAGACACGTAGAATACTACGCGTGTGTGCACGTGGTTAAGAAGCAAAACCGTAAAGAAGTGTTCTTGACTCTGGCGTGGATTGTCACACGGGGGTGTTATCATGGTAACGCTGATAGCACGACCGTGGAAGGTCGATACCTTCCTCATTTGGTATTCCAAGGCAAGGGCATGCCCTATCTATCATCCTGGCATACCATCTGCGACCCCTGTTTACTTTTTCCGTTTTCGATAGTGTACAGCAGGCATAATACATGCAGGTATATGTATGTCACGATAAAAATAGAAAATTTGGAGGTTTATACGTTTACTGGACAACGCATGTATTTACGTAATATTTCTGATTCGACATAGAAATATCTGGTATTCATTGAACAAACGATGCAACAATAATAATACTATTAATATCGTGATAATTGATAAATATTGTATAATGAATATTAATAGCGTTCTTCCAAAGTAAAATGTCCTGTCTGACATCTTTTCATTATTCAAGGTATTTTGAATTATTCCACGTCCTCGTGTTTTTTACCTCCTACATGATGTCATATCATACAGGTTGTTACGAACCAATGGTTCGATATTTTAAATTGAATGAGGAGACGGCACAAAGGAGCCGACGAAGCTCTTCAGTTCCAATAGTAAAATTTTACGTTTCACTGCTCGTAAGATATACATTGATTTATCGAATCAATGAATGAAATAAACGTACACGGTGAACATCTTATTGCAAGAAAAGTAAATTCGGAATATACAATGAAATGAAGATCACGAGAAAGAAATATGACGAGTACAATTTTGCTGATTTTCTGATTGTTAATGTTACTATGATCGAATAGGAAAATACTAATTTGACATGATCGAAAATGGAAACAACCTGTCAGCGTCAAACGTATGCCTTTTAAAAATAGTCGATAAAAATGGTCTTAAAAAGTGTCGTTATACGTTCAGTTAATAATCCTATTAACTGGCTAAATATATATATTTGCTGAATTAATGCATTAACCGTAACATACATATACATATGTACTTGTAATGTGTGGTTATGCGATGCAGGAAGTGCGTTATCAAACAACGCAACAGCGGTGCAATTGCAATAAGTAGCCCGTTAACGCGGTCGACGTTGGAAAATTTCAGCAATTTTTCTATCAGACACGACAGAACGATTTTCTCACGCGAAGAAATTATTTAATCAACACTGACGGATTATATAAATTCGAGAGCTGGTCACGCGTTTCATGAACCGGGCCGTTTGTGAACTGTAACGTGGCGCGAAATCGAGGCTAAGTTCGTTCGGTGTACGGAACAGACCGGCTAATCTCATGAAGATCAATCTGATTATCATTTTGCTCGAACTTGAGGCCGACTTGGGAAATTGCAGCGACACGCGAACTTGCCTCAGGATGTGGCACGAATCAAAATGATCGCGACTGAGACTATTAGAAGATGGATGTAAGAATACGATTTTCTTTAAACTAGCATTCATTTCATAGTTTTTATTTTAAACGAATAATTCTGGACGACACGTTCCTCAATTGTTAATCAGAGTACAAATGACACCGATTACAATTACATTGCAATAGACGAAAGATTTTGCGAGTCGACAAAATTAGAAATGTTTGTGTTCGAGTATCGAGACAGTTGCTTTGGAAAACGCAGGTTCACTAACCCCCTCGTTTCTATATCGAGTCTAGCTACGTACCTAAAACTGTAGCATAGAATGTATCATCAAAATCTAATCATAGAATTAGATAAATTTTATTCCATTTGCGAATAAGCTTTACACATTTTTTTTGCAGAAAAACTTTAATTCTTATTCCAATTATACGCGTCGTAAAGTAGAAGATGGAGGAGCAAGTATGAGGATATTTCTTTCATCCGTTCTTTATTTGCAACCATTAATTAAGTACGCTATCTTACGATTCAGCGGATGAATCATAAAACTGTTTCCTGTATTATCGCGATTGTCATCTATCATCTTTATCGAACATTTCATCGGTACAAATATTACAACACTTATTAATATAAGTAGTATTTATTAATACTAATATTTTTCTCGTCTATAATCTTCTGATCTGAAGAGTTTCAAAGGCTGAAGATTTTACGAATATTTTGTATCTTCTCTCATTTTCTAAAACCACATTCTCGGGCTAGAATCGATTAGGTGCTTCAAGGGAGAAATATCATTACAGCATCGAAGGTCGAATTTTAAAGGCTGTTTAAAGATGGACACTCGAAACCTTTGGTATATCGTGAAAGGAGTGTTGATCGATTGCGCATGAAAGGGACCAGTCATCGAGAATTTACATATATGCAATGATAAAAAGATTATCGTCCTTCTGCAACAACACAAAATCCGATATGATCAACAGAGGATGTTCCGAGTATTCTTCAGGATACAGCTTCGTTCTGATATTTGTTCACTTCGATAAGACTGCAAATATTTTGTTTGAGAATGATTAAAACATTCCCACGTGTTACAGAATTTACCTAGAAATCGTGCAGGTGTTCTCTGAGATCTCTATTTATTTATCGTAAGCACGATATCGTATTTCAATAGATTTAATTGGAAAATTGGAAATTTGCAACTGTAGATTTATCTTGAGATGAAAGTTAGATATGTAACTTCTTGTAAAAAATTGTACGAGTTTTAAATTATTGTTTTAAATTCAGGTCTGATGTAGAATACAAATATTATAGAATGCATATCGTATAACCGTTCAAAAAATCTCTAGTTTTTTTTTTTTTTTTTTTTTGTTAATAACCCTTTAAGCAGTATCAGCATAGGCAAATTGAGTTTTATTAATACACGTTTGCTTTTCTTGATATTTTCTAAAATAATGTTAGCTTTACTTCTATATGCATATGTATGAAGTATACATTGAACGTTAATTATCGATTACTAAATATTTCATGCAATTGAAAATACCAAAATACATGTAATATAAGATACGTAAAGAAGCACATCTTATAATATTTAGTAGATAACATCTCTCTACTTAGGTACTATTTCTATATATGTAACTATATATGTAATTGTATTCGCAAAATCTGAATCGTATTAGAATCTAGTATTCATTCATTCATAATCAGTATAATCATTTTTTTCAGAATAATTTGATTTTGAGATACATAACTCTAGATTAAACAAACACAATTCTGAGACCTATTTTTATCATACTTTAGATCATCTCTGTTTTATAAAATGATTGCACGCTAGACGATCAAGGTTTAAAAACGAATTCCAAAAAATGGTAACATTCCCACGAAACTATATCCTCCAGAGAACTGCTTTCGATATAACACGAAATCAAAGAGCGATCCATGGTCATAGAATGGCAGGACTTTCTCTAAAATTACTAGCCTCTTGGAGGATCGAAGGCATTCCGTGGCTAATTCAGCGTGAAAGTCAATTATCTAATTTCATCGGTAACGTTTCACCGTGGACGCATCATGGTATATGTATCGCGTGATTTTCCCGTTGAATTATTTCTTATTTCTGATCCGTATCATCGAGAGAAAGGTTTCTTAAATTGGAGTAGTATTTAGGATCAGATGATCGAATGAGATTTTATTGACAAGGAATGTTATCCCATTTACGATGAAATTCCAAAGGATGCATAACGTTCATTTCGAAGATGTTAAGAAAAGGCTGACTGATAATTGCTTTAGGGTCTCAACTTTTGTTAGAAACGATCAACGAGTTGTCTCGAATGGAAAGTTTTGTAGTTTTTTCTATTAAAATAACTCGTGGTTCTCTATAAGGAATGATACAGTGAGTAAACAGAAGTATAATTCTCAAATCAATTCTCAATAGCTGTGTTTAACATCTTCGCTCTTTCAATTCATAGTAAGAAATCTGTCGAATGGTGTTTCTTGCGAGGCATGATTAGGATAATTGAGAAGATGTTTTGAGTTGTTTGGTCAAGACAGGAATAATGCTTCGCGCTGGAAAGGTCGAAGACCTCTTTAGCTATAGTTCCAAGAGGAGATTATATCTCTTCGGCTTGTTACACCTTTAGAAAGTTGCGTCTAGTGGACGAAAAACTGTGCAGTAGATGAAGTTGTGCTCCTCTCGAATAATAGTTCGAGTAAAATATTTGTGTTTGTTCCTGCATTACCAGCAATAAGCTTCAGTCATTCGTTATATTTATTAAAAAACTCTAACGAATTTTACTCGTAATATATAAATATTTTAGTATGATATAATATTTATGTTACAACACACATAATAATGCAAACGTAATAACAGATCTATGATGGAATAATTAGAAAGTGTGTAAGAGCGATGAAAAGCTCGCAGAAGAATTTTATTTATGGTGATTAGAAATTTAATTTGGCTAACAGTGTATATTATAACGAAGAGAAATGTTGAAAGAAAGAATTTAATTGGAACTGAGGGAAATTTTCCTAAATAACGAAGAACAATTATTTGTATAAAACGACAGTACTATATATTCTCACATTACTTTTTCACGTAACGAGATACTCTGAAGTTACTACTTCTTCGTATAATTTCTGTTACAATAAGAGAAACTACTCCAGACGTTCTAACGTATCCTGTAGCTGATTACATAACGAGAGAATTTGTCATAACATCGTTTCTACCGATCAGCAATCGAGAGTTAATTCTTTAAAAATAGAATCATCTCGAATAAGAACTACTTAACGTTGTATAAACGTAACGAATACGACTATTACTATAGTTACGCTGCGTTTGCACGAGACGTTATTATACTCCGCACGTACCTCGACATTCTTTAAAGATCCTGTAGACCTTAAAGTAAACGTCCTTACTCGTTTAACTACACGTGACATTACATAAATCTAATAGATAAACAGATAGTTTGGATTCAGCCTAGTGGCTTTGGAATAGGACTTGACTTACAAATTGTATCAACTTTTCAATATTGTACGTAATAGCTACCACAGGTATCTACGTATAAATTTAATACAAGATTAATAAAAATTTACAAAACCCATTTCTTTACAGAAACGTCGAAAATAGCAAACGTTAAAGAATACATTTATCCGTATATTTGCACTAATGGTATTATTAAATTTGATCAAACCTTTTAAATGTTTCCAAATTTTCCAAATTTTATAATTCATTTTATGCTTGCAACAGTGATAAAATTTCAGTGGAAACCCCCCCCCCCCCGAAACGTCCGTTACATAAATATCGTAGCCAGCCAAGCATATAATATATGACGTATCTAACGACATATACTCGCCATCGTATCATCACGAATACCTTGGATTTCGTGCAAGTCCGCAGAGATAATCACAATCCTCCCGCTGTGTCGTCTCCGTTTCTCGCCTCCAGGCGTTTGTATACCTTCTCTGGTACGTGGAACGATCTCAATTAAATAAACTCAGTGCCAGCGTAGTCTCCTTGTTCATATAAAAGTTCCGCACAGTTAAGGTCAGTAGGTCGGCGTCGTATCAAATGAAATATACGAATCCAGTCTGACCGAATTGCACGAAGGACGAAGCCGGCGGTTAATAATGCATGCGGCATACATAGTCTCTGCCTTTCCTTCCCTTTAGCCTGTAAATCTTGTCAATCGTCCACCTTGACGAGGCCATCATCATCCGTGACTAGGGCGCATAGATTTTCCCTCTTTCTCTGTCCTTTCTGTTTTATTACGTTTGTTTGCTTCGCGGCTTTTCCCTTTGATGTGCCATCGATTGATATCGAATCGCGTCACCGCAACCAATCTATCTCGATGAAAGCCGCAGCCAGAGAGAACTAATTTTTTTCTTTTTTTATTTTTTGCTTTTGCTTTTGGTGACACTCGTTGTCAGTTTTCATGGTCACTCTCGAGGAAATTGAATCTTTGAAGGGCTACTGAGCGTTTTTGGTGATCAAAAGAATAATGGATGAAACGAAATGTTGTTTTCTTTTCATTTTCGAGAGAACAGGTCACGTTGGGTAATTTTGTCGATTAACAGCGGAATATCAGCTTTTAGCAGAACTTTGATCATCGTCCAATCGAAAGTTGTCGAGTTGTGTAAAATAATCAATTTATAGATTTGCTAATCTAGTAATTCGTGAATTAGCGTTTATTCAATAAATATTGATCGTATAATGCAGAAAATCTTGTTTCATATAATAATTTAAAACAATATTGTGGAAATTAATTTCTTCAGTTTATCGTGGAGAATCATGTTCAAGAATCATCAGTTTCAGTATTCATTCATAAGAAAAACAACGAATGATGGTTATTTCGAGACAATGTTAGTCGAGTCAAATAATTTCTTCATTGCTTTAACTGATCACGAAAATTCATATTTAGCGATTACTCCTTCGTAAGATTGCCGATTTATGGATAATTTATGTCTACAAATTCTCTAGTCATCTTTTACAATATATAAAACTTAAACGATACCAAATAAGTAAAGAATCAAATTTTATATAATAGAAGAAAAGAAGCTAGTTTCCATTTAGTAATCTATTTATTGTATCATTTTGATTTTTCATCGTTCATCGGTTAAGTGATTTCATCACATGTCTGCATTTGTGTATCTTCTTTTTAAAATGTCGCGAAAATCTTCACTCTTCGCTAACTAAAGAACAATTTCGCCCGGCCTATGTCCATTTCCTCGAAACCGTAGTTATTCCGAATGGTTGAACGTGCCAAACGATTTCGAAAGGAAACGCGGCGATTAAATCGCCAATTTGCGCTCCCTCGACGTGAATCGCGCGGAAGCCGGAAAATGATGTAACTGGGATTCCAGTACGGTCGTGATCTGTATGAAAAAACGATTCGACATTGTGAATGAGGAACGCGACACGAAAAAGAGGAAAATGAAGGAAACAAAGTAAAAGAGAGGTCACAGAGAGATCATAAATATCCTCGAGTCGTAATAATGCGTACACGCAATCAAGTTACATTACCATCCATAAGTATCTGAGCATCTGGTACAATTTACTCGAAAGGTTAATATTTCTATTACATTTCCGACTTATGATAGAATAACGTTTCTTTCCTATTAATTTTTTACCTCTTCTCACAGCTGGGATTAAATGAAACTGGAATAAGGGATATAGCTGCGTCATTCAAGAATTCTATATTTATCTTTAATGAATCGTTGACACTTCATGAAATCAAGATAAATATTATTATTAGTGCGTCTAGATACGAATACTCTCGATAATCCAATATGTGTATCGATCGTGACTTAGCCGTTTTTATTCTATCCAATTATCGCGCATTCCATTAAATAAACGCTGATTCAAGAATTAGTAAATCAGTAAATCCATAAATTTAATAATCTCCATCTACCTTCGATCATTACTTTTTTATTTATACTAATTCGCATTAACTACTGTCTTTACAGCAGTTCTAATATTTTCTAACTGCGTGTGTATGTTGCTTCGGATAACAGATCAGGGACAACAATTAGATCGAAGGTTTTCATTCGAAAGAAGTGTAGTTTGTATATTTTCATATATTTATTTTATACGTTTAACTTAGCAACGTTCGTCGTATTTATGAAGAGTAGCGTGCATGGAACGAAGACAGATGAAATCCATCCGTCTCATGAATAGGAATTTCCATGGGTTTCCAACAGAAGGGTAAAAAAAGTATCGGCAAAACCAACAAGGCTGAAGCTCTTTAAACTCGTGTCCGAGACATTATCGACGTGACGCTTCGCATATCGGTGAAACCGGTTGCAAGGTAACGTTCAACAACTTGTTGACAGGCCACCTACTACGTGCGCACCACCTCTTTATCCTATTATTTTCGGTCGAATGATGATAAACTCGTTTAACACGGTACCTGGAACCTCCAAATGTCAGGATCAAGTGTCTCGTACTTTTTGACTTCATCTATTCATCTTTTACACAAGAAATTTACCTTTGAGAAATCTTTTTTGTAACTCTATTTCTAATATCATTAAATATTTATGCAGTTTCCTAGTTTTATGAATATGATACCACGAACGACTGGAAAAATTGCTTTATTCATCAAACGAACAGGGAAATCTGCATTATAATTCGTTGAATATAATGACATCCTTGAAGATTTTACACGCATAGCGTGCAATTTTGTCACGTGTCTTCGTATCGCTAAATATCCATAATTTTCACCTGCATTCTTAGAATAGGTCAGCAATTGCAACAGATGCTCTAACGTAAATGTGCAATCTCTTCGATTAGCTCTTCGATCATTTAACATCCATCTGCACATACTCTGTTTATCACCTCCTGCGTCTTTAAATATCTGATCGAACGTATACCTTTCAATGTTCGAGGTTTGAATCTGTTTGGATATTTGTAATACGCGATAAAGATTCTGCTAAGACTATTCTTCTCGCTTTTACTTTGCTGTTGAATATCTTTCAGTATCTAAAGTACTGTGATCCAATATCTTTTGGACTGGTTTAGATACTTTGGGTATTTTGAAGAGTAATAATTCTCCAATCTTTTCAGGTATCCCATTAACAGATCGTGGATGTTTCTGCGTTTATAAAACATTTAAATGCAGGAAACTCTACAAAGTGCACCACTGCGCATAATATGCAAAAATATGTAAAATATTTAAATAGGAAATAAATACCTATCTATACGTTCTAGTTATATTCTATTATAAAGTATCAATTTGCATAAAAGTCCGCTGTCTATTCAACCGATACTTTCAGAGATCGCCTCTTATATGTATTTTTCGCGGATTTTCATACCTCATGGGAATACCCTATTCGACAACGGCAATATTTTTTCAGTATTTCCCTTACTTTGCAGTTTTCTAAACTAAAGGTTTATCTTCGAGATGTTGGTTCATCTTCTATTAAATCGCATTTATGTAGGACGTACCTCCATTTCGAAATATAAATGAAGATGTAGCTAGAGATTCGACAGGAGATACCTCGTTTTCGAGGCTAATTAAATCGCGAGCGGACTGGTCGTTCGATAAAACGGCTCGGTTGATCGAGCAACTGGAAATAGAACGTCGGAAAATTCTCACAGCTGATCCATAATGTATCGAAACCTAAGAATTCAAGCTAAGAACCGCTCTGATCTATGTTTACACACCTGTGTCGGTAAATTTACCTGAATAGAAAGAGACTTGATGGAATTAATTAATGCTTTCTGTCGAATCTTTCTCGGGTCATGAGAAAACGTTGTAATTACACTTACATGTGCAGGATGTATATAATACAGATATAAAATACAGGATGCAATATATATATATAAAATACCCAAGACATAGTATTCCTTGTGGTATATATTTAACGAGTGATTCTTTGGATTGCATCTCTTGAATCAGAAAAATATGAATTTACACAAATACCCACAATTTAGTTATAAGAGACGTGCAGTTTTATATTATTGTTTTTTTTTTTTTAGAGGAGATACAACGCACAAAAACTTACTATGAATTTTACTAAAAACGAATATATATTTACCGTTTACTCGATTAGTGACTTGTTAAAATACAAAAAAAAGAATGTAATTTTAATATAGAAAATAATTAATCCTTTAAGTGAAACACGAAAGAGAACAGAATTTTGTTACTTTTTATCCGTAATAAGTTACTATGATTTAAACGGATTTCCCAAGTCTATTACGATTTTCATGATTCAATGAACAAACCATGAATGTTTCCAAACTGATAACTACTATCTTCTTTACATCATGTGAAAACAGTTATCGTTCGAGACGAGTTGAACGATCTATAATCTATAACGAGACAATATTCGATGTATATAAAAATAAAATTCATCGATTTGTTGTTAAATATTTGATTGTTTCTCAAGTATCGATTTTCCACTTCTGACCGAGCATTTTGTAATTATTATATTTGAAATTTAAGAATAATTATTATTATAGTAATATTATAGTAATCTTAGTATCGTCGTATTATATTTGGAATTTAAAAATACAATTCAAAAATAGGGAACTTACGGAATATATAGTATTCGAGATAAAGAAATAATTTCGTCTGAATTTAATCTCCACGTGTTATGCGTGAAACAAGTCCACGTGCAAATTATTCAATAATAATTGAAGCGTTAAAGAGCAAATGAATCGCAAACTGGCCGATTGAATACGTTCAATTTGCAGGGAAAACGTTCCCTTTCGAGTGGAGAGGCATTCTCGTTTCGGTTTTAGATACAGCAGGGGGTTTTATTGCCAGTCGTTCAACATGCTCGACCGACCATCACCGTGTCTAGCACAGAACGCACAATGCACGGTATCTCCGCTGGATCGAAGCTCTTTTTCAATCGTTCGATCGCGACTCGAACAATACCGATACATCCGCGCAAATCGTACAGCAGAACGGAAACGTTTTGTTGAACTACGAGTAAGTACGAACCATACATGATCCACGGAGGTTCGAATTTTATTACGTTTCTCACAATTAGGTGGATGGTAAGGTGACATAAACATAAAATTTAGATATTTAGTTAGTAGAAAAATTAATTAAGCAATAATAAGGTCATTATTAGAATCGTCTGTAATTTAATCGATAGTAATAAGTAGTTGCAACTGATTACTTTACTAGTCTCCAGACTAACAAAGTATAGAGGAGGATACATGAAATTTATTGTTCCGAGGAAATTCGAAATATTTTTCCAGCCGGTCTAAACTAGAACTTGGCGATAATAGAAGTACTTAAAAAGGTCGGCAAGATAAAAGACAACTCATTGATTTTTGGGATAGCTCCAAATTGTAGGGAGACCGTTCCATAATCTACTTTGGCGAACGAAAGAGATTAGGGTTCACAAAGAGAGGTGGCCGCTCTTTGTTTTGTTGCGCAAAAACCTGAATCTAAAGCGTGACGTTGTAGCTAGGGGAACAAAAGAGCATCTGTGTTTTTCGTTCCATGCGATTCTGAATCGCGACCAGGATCAATTTCATTTAAGAAATTGAACTCTGGAAATTATGCAATTCGGTTAAATACTTCAACATTGACACATTAGATCTAAAAATCCTTGTCCCAACAACTAGTGATTACACGGAGAATAAAGATTTAGCTAGAATCTTTCTAATACTCGGCTGTTTCTTCCTCCATTAAATAATATTTGACACATGATTAATTTTTTTACGATAATAATTCTCTTAATGTTAAAGCCCGTAATTAGGTAACTTCGTCCAAATGTCCAATATTCCATTCCAATTCGTCACAAATGTAAAATATAGAATTGACGAAATAAGGTGGCGAAATACTACAAAACGAATTACCATATCCGCAAACTGTTACGATCACCTATGACCTACGCGATCCACGAAAACCAGTTCAACTAATATTTCAATGTTTCAAAACGAACGATCTAGAAATTTTAATAATTCCAGAAATGAGCTTCCCCTGAGGAATTCGCTTGCTTAACATTTAATTAGTCCTGTATAAATAGATAGAACCTCCGGCAAACCTCGTGATCATGCTCGAATAGTTTTCCTTCGTTGCATTAAATCGTCCACAAGGATGTAATATTAAATAAATGTTTGGAAAAACCCCAGCGACGTTTACACTTAGGCGTACATCGTGCGTTCACGGATAGATTTTAGAAGGCAGCCAAGCGAAATCTTGAAACGAAAGAGTAAGAATCGAACGCAGTGGGGCACGGGCGTTATAAAATAAGTGTATTATCACGTAAACGGATATGCCACGGAACCGTTACGATAACTTGTATATCGTAGATATATGTGTATACCGAGCACACCTTGAAAGGTAACTAGTGCGTTCGTGTTTCCCTCCAGACGAACATCTTTACGATCATGTATCGTTTTTATCCCCTTTTTCTCCATATTATATATTTTATGAACCCCATTAATGATGGTAAAATTGCGGCTTCCGTTACGACATTGAGATCTTTGAAAACGCATATATATGGATCCTTGTATATATATAATCTTTATTTTCGCTTGCCTTTGGCTTTCCGGTGATCTCCGGTTTACATTGTACAAACATACACATGAGTATAGTACTAATCCAACAGTAATAATAACTGTGCATAAAATTTCAGGTCTATGACTGGATAACAAACTAGTTGAATCTAGCTTTATAATATAACATTTTGCATCGCCTCTTTGCGTATAAAGAAGTAGACTGGAGTTATAGGAACAGCATTGAATGGCTGATAAAGCGTATAAAGTTTGCTGAGCAATTAATCGAGAGAAGCTGTGACCTTTTTACGATGTAAGGAGACACTTTTTTTTTTATTGTGTTTACGCAATATCCGATATTAGTGGTCATTCAGTCTTTTTTATTTTTTAAGGATTTTTTATTAATTAATTTATTATTCCTTGGACAAAGTTAATCAATGGGGGTTATCCCGTGTATAACAAATAAATAAGTAAATTTGACTTTAATATTCTCGATACATTTAAAAGTTGGCTTTTCTAGATACATATTTAGACAATGTTTATTCGATAATTTTAAAAATGTCGAATAAGTTATCAGGTAAAATTAGAGAAAATTGCAGCAGGAAATTTAGATTTCTATCTCCGGACGATTGTAGAAGCTCTTCCGACTTTCGATATCTGATTTTCTCTAGTTTAATCTTTTTTGATACTTGATAGTTACAGACATATAATTCTCGACCTACTTGCAGCAACATGGGAAAATCAATCGTTCTAAATTTTAATTTTGAAACTGGTCCGAGAATAATTCCTTTTTTACATAGATCCATAGATGCGCGGAAAATAGAAATATTCAATATATCTTCGTGTGACTATGTAAACGAGGATAAAACTTTTACCGATTACCAATTATTCCATCATTCGTCCAAAGAAATACGCAGAATCTAAGTCCAATTCTATTTTTTCTACAATTAAATATTCCTCTTATTATTACCCTTATTCTTTATTTTCATTGGAAGCTTAGGTAATAAGCTGGTTACAAATATAAGTAAGAAAGTAATAATATTACAAAAATATATAAGTAGATATACAGAATGTGCCAATTTTTTATAGCTATACATTGTCAGTATATTCTACAGCTCGCAGTATAAACATTTTCTTATTAACGCAAGATTAGCAGCGACAAAAAGTTAAATTTATTACTCTTTGAATTTCTCGTTTATTACTCTTTCAAGTTGGCGTCGTAGAAATATTACGATACCAATCTGACTACTATTACTGCTAGATGTAAATATTCCTGATTTGTACCGTAGTACTTTGTACCGTAGTAACTCGCGTCCGTTACCGTTCATTTCGTATGTCATTTTCTTGTGATAACACTTTAACAATGCTTTCAATGACATGCAAATGTTTATATGACATTTTTTTTCTTATCTTGACAACATTTGGTTGGAAAGAACACCTGGTATTAGTAATAATATTTCTTCGATTCAGTGTTGGTTCGTACTATCCTTCTGCAATTAAATATTCTACTGTAAATTCTTAATTTCCTTTTCAAAACCTGTCTCTTTTGATAAATCTTAATCTGTTGCTATTTTATTAAAGATATTTAATATATATATATATATATATATATAATAATCTAGATTGCTATCTCTATAAATTTAAATACTTCTTGACTTCTTGGAACTCCTCAAGTTCCATTTCGATAATCTTAATTTTCAAAAGTATCGAAAATTAACAATCTATTTATATAATTCTATTTCCACAAATCCTTGACTTCCTTTCAAAGTTCTATAGATTCGATATCCAATTAATTCTCCCACTACACATACGGTACGTGCTAATTTTATGAACGAACCGTCAGATCTGCGAAATAATTTCTCCGCCGAGAATTTCCTGAAACAAAATAACAAACAAGGGGAAGGATCGAACGAAAAAAAGAAAAGAAAGAATCGGCCATGAACACGATATAGTAGCGAGAAATTGTTTTGGCGCGATCGCGGGTTCTCTCCCGCAGCATTCGCGCGTTCGTTTCGTTTCCTTGCCACTAACTGAAGCGAATACACACGAGGCGAGGTAGGAGATCCAGTTATACGCGGGCTGTGTTAAAGATACGCTCTGTAAGCAGAAACATAATCGCAAAGAGGCGAGGTATTACTGTTACAAAAGTTAAGGTCGCTATAAAACACGGCAGAACGAACATTACGTAACATCGTATTTAGAAACTGGAAACCTCGTAGATTTTCAAAAGAACACCACCGTCTTATCGTTATTTCTATTAACAAAAATTATATCTACCTTTAAAAAAAGAAAAAAGATTCGCAGATTACTTTCATGACAAATATCGTATCCGATATTTTGTGAAATTAATAAAATTGATCACTTATAAGATTCTCTATAATTTGTAAGATGAACGAATATAAGATATTCTACCCTTGAAGCAACACAAAAATTAGAGAATTGTACTCTGCAATATTATTCAAAAATTCACCGTACCTTATAACTTTTAAACAAGCTTCTTTATACGTACACAAATGCTTATTAAAGATATTCCCTTTGCGTATAAACCAACCATTAAGCGAATACAATAAGAAAGTCTTATTTATCTAGAAATAAAAGCCAGAATTTTCTTCTAAACCTTCCAATACCGATGACTTTCAAAAGAATCTATTATAAATAAGAGTCAATTATACCGCAACGTCACCCTATGAAAATATTCACAAAGAAAGTTCACAGTTTCGATCCATTAGCAATATAAACCCATTAAAAAGTTAGTAACGCACACGATGTTAAATCTGTTGATATTTTTCCTTTCGCGGTGCAAACTGCGCCTTGGTATCTCGAGTTACCTCTGAATTAGCTTGCTATATCGTAATAACGATCTCGTTAGAGCTTGTCTCCTCCGTTTACTACATGTTCAACCCTCCCTATATTAAATTCGAATAGAATATTAGCCTGTGCACGTGCACTTTCCCAAGCATTTCGTACGCATTTTTCTCTCCTTTTTCCTTTCTTTTCCTTTTTCATTACATGCAATGAAGAAACGTAGATTAAACCCTTCGTAGATTAGACTTCGACATTAGACTTTGCACGTGAATTTTCCAACCGTTTCACGGGTGTATTTCTCTCTTTTCTCTTCTTATTACTTTTCCTTTTTCAACGCAGAAAATGACAAAACGATAAAATTGCAGATGTCTTGGCAAAGGGTTTGCCTCGCTGTTGGACTGTTCGGTGTCCTGTTGTTGCTGACGAATGCAGACAACAGCGTGCACATTCTGTCAAAGTATCAGCAATTGGTCACCTCGACCGCTCTGAACTGGCTTCCCCGTGCTTACTACGATTCATCCAAGGAAATAGTCATCGGCGGTTTTGCGATCGAAGAATCAGAAGGTACGTGCAACCAGACGAGAGAACTTAATAAAATATGGTCCCTTCTCTGGCAAGGTCGACCAGAAATTTTACGTTCGACGAAACTCTAATTCTATTCCCCAAACATCTTCATCGCTTTCTCTTTTTAAATTTAGTCTCGCTATGTCACGCGCAGGAATACTTAAACGTACAGGACAGAAATTGATTTTTGGACCTTTTTCTTCACCAGAAAGAAACCAAGTCAATGAGATGCATGATTTAGTCAACAACTTCTTTAAAACTAACTTTCGTCGGTTTATTTGATGTAATAAACGATACAAAGTAAATTTCAAGACTTTTAACACACTTGTCTTTCTATTCGTCCCTTTTGCTTTTCTTTGACTATCGATGAAAATATTTTTATGCCGATTTCGAATTACATTACTTCAATTATAACATACCACCGTGTACGTACAAAATGTTACAATGTTAAATTCTTCTGTTAATTTGAAACGAACTGAGACGATTTTAATTGTTATGCTCGATGCAATGAGATGCAACGTGTGTTAACTTTTATCCATTCTTTTCAGATCATTCCTCCTTAATTAAGTACACAGAATGAAATGACTAACGTATCGATCACCTATGATTCCACCCAAATTAATTTAAAAAACGAATATTTACAACTTACGTCACATCTTCTTTTTTAATTGAGTGGTCTCTCCTCAGAAAACGTCTAAGCAAACATAAAACACCATCTAGCTTAATCATCCCCAGGCATCTAACGAGGCTATTGTACACCAGAGCAACGCATCACTCATACTCGGAAACCGAGGCCAGTTACATTCTCGTGTTAATTTCCCGTCGCCGCTAATTGTCGCTAAGCATCGTCTCGACATCATCTTCAAAAGGCTCATGAATGAACTTTTCTCGCCTACGTACCTGGCGCAGACGGTTTATCCCTTAACAATACAAATATACAATTGTCTGCACTCACATTTTCATCTCCTCGTCTACCCTGGCTAGTCTGGCCTACCCTCTACTACCCTGTCTGTTTATTCGCGATAAGAATATAGTGGCTCATGATAGTACTTGATACTCGTCATAGACAGTTTTTGTGTATACATAATACAGCATATATTATGAAGTATTTTGAAATACCATTAGCACTATAATGATAGTTTAAATAATCTATAAATAAGATTTCGTTTGCTTTTTAACATGTTACATCTATATTGCAATGTTTCCAATATAATTTTTGTAACTTGTACACTAAGTTTTATATAAAAATATAAAATATTTTAAATTATGAAAAAGTATTTTTCTGAAAGTGATTATTAGTAGTATTTAATAAATAATAATATAAATAATGAAATATTTTTTACACGAAGATACTATAAATTGTTTATTAAATACATTGCTCTCTCCAGATCTTTTTCGTTGTACTGATTTAAAAAAACAAGACTAAAGTCAAAATTAAGAAAAGTACCTAAACCGCGTAATTGCCCATATGAGCACGTTCGCCTCTTTAAATATATGTTCCAAAAACAGGTTCTTACGAGTGTCGGGATACTTTCGTCAGCTACTGTACCATACCCTAGATATATTCTATATTCGTTATATTCATTATTGCCTTTTTATTTTCATTTTTTTTTTTCTCGCAGACAACTCGTTCAACAATCAAGCGGAGAAATCGGAGAGAAGAAGGCCCCTGTACGTATGCAGAGTACTGCACACGGCCGTCTGGGTGGCTGGCACTCAGAAGGGTGACGATCAACGATGCACAGTGACGATTCACGGTAACGTGCAGTCGTACGACAAATACGACCTGTTAGAAAATGTGGATAGTGCAGCCCGCGTCAACTGGGAGCACTGGGACAAATACAAGAACACACCGGTTGGTGCCGTGGCTATGGAGAAGATGTTCATTGCGCGCCATCCGGCGAAAACTGACAAAAATACGTCATCGCCGAGATACACCCATTATATCGGCACCTTGAATAAGCGTATTCTTGGGAGTATCAGCTACGTCAAAGACGTAAGTAATTGCTCCGCGATTTACACTGAAAGAGCGGGGTGGGATCTACAGGGTGTTAATTCTCTCCCTTGGATTTAGTAAGAGCGACGCTTACTAAAGAGCGTAATGCATGTAAGCTGGATTGCAAGGTGGTTGGTTAATGCAGGGTGGGAGATTAAACTGACGGGAAGAAGGAGGAAGCGAAGGGTGCTCCTTCAACTGTGAGGTTGCGGTTGAGAGGCGGTTGGGGGTGGTCTTTTTCTGTTGAAATGACGGATGATGGGGAAGACGAGTTTTAGGATTTGCGGTGAATTAATCTTCTCATATATCTATATATGTATGTCTCGTGTATTTGATCGTATGTTAAAATACAAGGTGAACTTGTCAATTTCTAAATGGTATGATTCTTTAACATTATATTAATGGTACTGTGGGTGAATATTTGAAAATAATATAATCATGTTTTTAAATTGTAAAATTGCAATTGGAAATAAAATACGTAAGATTGAAAGTACTTGAGAAGAATATAGGGAATATAATTCTTGCAGATATTAGAAACTAATATGAGAATTATAATTGATGTAGTTATTCAAGGCACATATTTGTTGATAGAAATTTATTAAATACAGGAAAATCGAGTCACAATCACACAAGGATAAAAAAATAAAACCGAACTTTGGAATAGAGTCTTTAATTTAAATCTTTCTCAAGCGAGTGTTCACCCCTGGTACCGATTAATAGTTAAGAATCAATATTGCATTAACGCAATATTCCATTTGCAATTTCTTTCAGTCAATTTATATTACTGCATTATGCTTTTTGATATTATGGACGTGATAAGGAACCTCAAGGATTTTTTTTTCAATTTAATGATTAAATAGTCCATATAATTCACACATAAAAATTTCTAAAAGTTATGCACGAAGGGGTTAATGTGAATGTTGGAGAAAGTAGTCCATGAAATTTTAATCGGAGTTTGCGTGAATGGACGATGAATGGAATGACTTCGTTTATCGACTATTTAATTAATTGGTACATTCTTTAGATAAGGAGAATTCTATTTTGCCAGCAGTTGATCTTAGATTAACTACACGTAACTTGGAATGAGTATTTCTTTTTCGAAATATGAACCAAGTGTATCTCAAATATTGAAATTTATTATTTTCAGAACTCTTCGCACAACGTTGTGGAAGGTATTATTTCTTTGAAATAGAAGTTAAGCTAGTTTCAATATTTGAACAAATCAATCGTTGATTTATATTTTATTCTATCTTCCAGAAAATAAATATGATTTCAGAGCACCAGTAACTAATAGCCATATTCTTATTCCTTCTAACAAGAACTCGAATACGTTCTCAGAATTAAAACCGACCAAATATCGGATTTTATTTTAATCCATGTTTCAATTAATACCTTTAAAGTATCTTAGGAAACCAATAACCGGCAACGCTTTTATCTTTCTTAATAGGGTCACGGTAATATTAATAAAACATTATGACCTTTTTCCATTAGGATGGTACCGAAGAAACCGCAAAGGATGGTGATGTCCTAGTCGAGACGGAACCGACCTCCTACGATTTGGAAAACGTTAAATTGAATTGGCCTAAAATGCGAGTGGTTAATCGTACATCCCTTGAACTTGACAACGCGACTATCATTAATGATGGAACGGAAAATGCGACAATAGCGAAAGCTTTTGGTTACAAGTACAAATATTCCATTTACTGGGGTCAAGGCCATGCCATACTAAAAGGCTTAAACACATTAATTAAATTGACGAACGGTACGGCTTTGTCGAATATAATGTGGGGCACAAAGGAAACTAGCAATAATACCGACATATACACGTAAGCATATTTTCCATATAGTTTGAAATCAATCAACGCATAGTGTGTGGGAAGTCAGATGTATTAAATTTTTATAGAATTTATAATTCATATTTCGAACAATGTCCGATCATTTATTATCAGAAAAAATATCTTATTGATATAATTTATCGTTATTTCGCTTATCGATTGATCCATTAATTGATACTTGAAAATTTCTGTAAAATGTTGAAAAGATAATTCCATTTAAAGTAGATTCTTATGTTTCAAGTCGTTATCATAACTTTGAGTCATCTTTATTTTGTTGCAGTAAAATTATTATATAAATCTATATAAATATGTATATACAGAGAAAGCTAATTGTAGCGATATTATATGGAATATGAAAAAACGCTCTATCTTTTTTCTAAATTTTTCATCTTTTCTTTTCAACAATATTTACAGTTGCAATCTATCTAAGTAAAAGAGAGATGGAGAGAACATGATATATTAACGTATCAAATATTGCAATACACTAAACAAAATTGTTAAATTATTTTTTAATTTGCACAAAAATGAGATATTAAACAGTACATATAAAATATAATATCCAATCCAACAATATGTTATAACTATGTTATAACATTTAAAACAATCTTACAATCAAACTAATACACTACTTTTTTAAAACAGGGTAAAAATTAATCTCCTGCCCGGTACAGGAATAAACGTGAGTCTGGTAGCGAACTACACCTCCATGGAGGTACCCTATTCCGGAAAATTAATTTCCCATTACGAGGATGGAGAGACGAGGTCTCGCCAGATAAGCGGCATTCGCGCCGAAGAGAGCATGTTCGATGTAAAACCCATATTCGGACCCATTTATTTCCTTGCCAATTATAGTCTAGTTCCTACCACCACCATACCACCTACCACGGAACCGAGCACCACCGCAACCCCGCAGAACGTAAGCAACGACGTTCGACAGGACTACGGTACGGAAGAGAGCGAGCATCATGATGAGAACATGATCATACCACGGAAGAAATCGGATCTGTCTAACATGCAGAGCGATGACGGTGGACCGTTGTCGCTGAAGAACAAGGTAGAGGTGACGTACTCCGGAGCGTCGTCTCTTCTTAGATTAAACGTAGGATTGCCTTTATTAATTTCGTTACTGACGGTGGTCAATAAAATTACGTGAAAAGATCAATGATTCCGAGAGTATCCTAAGCCCTAAGTTGCAATAGTAATATATTCGTAGAGGAAAAAAAATAATGTCCAGAGATTATCACAAAACGCAGACAAAAAAAAATCGTAAAAAAAAGACAAAAAAGGAAATAGCGAAAAAAAGGTAAAAAAAAAAAAAAAATAGATGAATTGAATACAAATACACACAAGATGTTGCTGTAATTTCGTACATATAGCCCAGTATGTAACGAAATTAAAAAAAGCTACCTTGGTTATAAATCGCTGATCAAGTCAGACCGCGATGTCAACGCTGACATAATGCTTGCCTTTCGAAGATGAATAAAAAAAAATACTTCATATTTAATATATATATATATATATATATATATATACATAAAAAATATATATATATACACGTTTAGGATAGCAAATGAAAGGGATACCTTAAGCGATGAGCTAGTCTCACGACGAATGTTAAGTAAGTACAAGCGATCACCAGCCAACATATGGACATGTTAACAACAGCCTGTGGATCGTTAACATTTACCTCTATATTGTTGAATTAATTGATGAATGTGTAAACTAACGACATTCCGTCTTTAAACTAATCTTCGCTGTGAATCGATTTTCCAGCTAAACTATTTTATGCCTTCGCAAAAGTGCACGTTCTAGGATCTTCTTCTAGAAAAGTCTTTGAAAACAAGCTTTGGATGGGAAAATAGAGAGTAAAAACATGAGATACAGAAAGGATGATACCCTTTTCTTTGAGAATCGTGTTCAAAGAGAGTTTAGGATTACTGCAGGTATTATTCTCGGGCAACTATATATACATATATATATAAATATATGTATAGTTTCTGAAAAATTGGGAGAAATAACGACGAGTAAACGAGTGGGAAATTGAAGGTAAAAATGATGAAGAAAAAAATGATTACGGAGGGACAAAGATTCGCGAGTTAACGCAATTACAATATATATTTTTGAGATTGCAGTATAATTTTAGACAATTGTAAGATTTATAAAGGTGTAGCGAGTAAGAATATGTAGAGTACAGGTGGATGGGTACCTGTATTTTTTCAACGCTGTTTCAATATCATTTATCTGACTGATGCAAAGCTTTGAGGAGCCCTTAGATAAAATGAAATAGTAGGAGAATTGCTACATAATAAAAATATTGAAAGAAGTGCACGTTATTTGAGAATGGGTATAGTAGGTTAATAGGTTTTAATTATTATATTATTGAAGGTGATTTGTTTCCAATTCTGTAAAAATAATACGATATTTTGTGTACCCATCTGTCTCATGTAAAGTGATAGGGCTTGCAGATTCCTAGAAAATAATTATTAATGGAAATTGTAATAACAAAGGAATGCAGTATTTTAATTTGTATAGATACGTTAATAATTTGTAAGGTACATTTGTTTAATAAGCGAGACGAGAAATATGGACTTATAACGTAATAACTACGTTTAATTTTAAACGTATTTATGTTGAAAATTCAGGAAAAATAATTATATATGTCGTTCATTCTCTTTTTTCCTTTCGATGATATTTTCTTGATACATTTGTATATGTATATAACGTAATTTCTATACTCTCATTAGGTATAATTGTTACGAACTTATTTAATCATTTATAATTTTTTCTAACAGTGGTAAATAACATCGTACGAATTATCCATATTTTATTACATTATAGCACTAACGGAAAAAATGTGAGAAGGAAACATTCATTTTGAACACGAACACATTGTCCATGAGTTTATAGTAACATTAACCGAAGTAAGCCTAATCACAATATTGTGATATTCAGTAAAAATTTTATGTAGATGTAAAGGAATGTGACATATTCTGTTAAATAATTTGTTACTTATTATAGAAAGCAATAATTTGTTGCGAGATTGGGACATGTGAATTTTAGAATGTTGCGTGTTTAAATGAAGCAGAAGAAAAAAAAAAATAGGTAGAAAATAATGCAAGATAATGATATCTAATACTGTCAGCAATATTTTCTCATTGTGAATAAAGTGATGCGATGGACGTGGCCCAAAATAAATGGATAGTATGTTTTCAAGATAAAAATTGATGAAAGATACAAATGATAATAGGATACCTCTATATTTGGAAGAAAAGAAATTACTGCTTATTTTTTAGTTGCTTCTTCATATTTCTGTACGCCTTTGAGAAAATGTTAATAAAAACTCCAATGTAAAAATGCCTGCATTTAGCAATACCCAGGACAACCCAGTTTTTTAGAAATATATGCATTGCACAGATACATTATTTATAAATTATTATGATATAAATTATTATGTAAAAACAAATGCAGTTTCTTCCCCTCTTATTCTCCTTCTCTATGTATAAACGCACACAAGTGAAAAATATTTCGTGTGCTACAAAATGTATTCTACATTGTCTTATTACTACATTATTCTTTTCTTTAGTAATATTACCTTACTGTACACCCCCACCCATGTGTATAATAAAAATTCTCATTAAAGTTAAGAACCATTTAAATATCTGATTGTTTTATATTATTTCATTTTCTAATTCCGATAAGGAAGTATAAATAGATTGATAATGTTGATATAATTTTATCTTCAAATTTTATAATCACAAAAATATTATTGAAATATTCCAGAATCTTTTAGAAGTTATATAAGGCATAGTAAGTATAAAGGCACATTTAAGGTATTGTACAACTACATTGAAAACTATGAGAGCTATGTATGAAAAACACTTACCAAGAACCCCATACTGTTGTGGAGTAAGTCTTATATCACCATCTGGACCCCCTGGAACAGAAGATATAAGTGATGCTCGATCACTTATATGACTTTTGCTGCTAGCTTCACTTTTTCTTGCCCATGATGCTTGGGATAATACATCTACAAATAAGACATAAATATCATAAGATTTTGTTATAGCATTAATAAAGTTTACATTATATGTTTATCATAATCTCAACTTATAAAATCTACTTATAAAATTATATGCTATTGTAATCAATTACCAAAATTAGAGCTCTTTGCAGCAGTAAATCTTTGTTTTAGCTCCCTTAGCGTTCTTCTTGAAGAAGGACAAGGACGTCTTCTACGTCTCTTTAAAAACTGTGCTAGTCCTCCTAATAGTAATGATCCTCCAGTAAGACAAATAATAAAAATCTACAAGAAAAAAAGGAAAATATTAGAATAAAATTGACTACTCCATTATAAACTAATATCGTACAAATTTTGTATATAAATATTCATTATATTACTAAAAGTAATAAAATAATTCAAAAGGTATAAAATATCATTCCATAAATATTATATAATATAGAAATTATAGAATGTAAATATATTTATTCTAACCTCGAAAAGAGATACTTGCTTTTTGAGTTCTAGATAAATTTATTGATGGCAGTGAAATTACATAACGTTTACACAATGCACCTAAAAACTCGTGAGCGTTAAAAATGGACATTGCAAGTATCTTTGTTATAAATAATATAAATAGATATTTTCACGCGACTTAAACCAACAGATAAACATTAGTTTCGTGAGAAACACTGCATTGAAGAACATTCGTTTGTGCGGTAAATATTCAAAGTATAAGCTATAACTATATTGATATAAGACGTGCAATAACGTAGGATTAAATCTGCTCGCGCATTTATTGAATTATCGTTCGTTGTAAACACATATTAATAAAACTAGTGTAAACACTGCAATAGCAACTTAAAACTACTAGTAATTTCGAATTTTTAAAATTGGAGGAAACCTAATTTTTGTACTTTTGTATATACGAAATAAAGTTTGTATAATAAAAAGATATTATACGTTCGTAATTGAAAAATAAAAATATTCTTATATTTTCTTTAATGGAATTTTTAACATTATTAAAATATCCACATTCATTAATACGAAAAACTTTATTACTATTAATAGCTATATTTATATACAATGTGTAGAAAATAATTGATGCTTTTATTATTTGAATGCATTTATACACTTTTCACAATGTAAACAATATACTGTATAAAAATAAGTTTTTCATTTCATATCATCCCAATCACAAAATTCGAAGTCTTCTTCATTTAAATCAAGTAATTCTTGAAACTCTTCAGTTGAGGAAAATTGACTTTGTGATGTATTTTTTGTTGCATTCTCGTTACTGTGTACTATTTTTTGTGAGTTATCCGTAAAACTATCCAAGGTTTTTTGTTCTGAACGGAATGCTTGTACAGTAACATCAATATCTTTTAGAGAAAAATTTTGATCAAGTCCAACCTCGTTCAATACATTCATCTTTTTCTGAATTAACGGCCACAAATAATCGTCTGCTGTTTGTTTTGCAACCAAATATTGAATGATAACACTATTATCTTGACCAATTCTGTGTACCCTATCTTCCGCTTGACACAATATCTATAATAAAACAGATTATATAAAATGAATCTGATTTTAAGTAATTATGATTTCAAAAAATAAAATAAACGATAAATACTCCAGGATTCCAAAATAGTTCTGCAAAAACTGCAAGTTTCGCAGCTGTTAATGTAATTCCGGCGTTCGCTGCTGTGATTGATAATACTGCTACCATGCAATCGTCACAGTTCTGAAATTGGTCGATTTGATATTTTCTACGTTCTGGATTTATTTTTCCATCAATTCTAATATATCTGAAACGCATAAATAAGTTTTGAATAAATAAAAATTTTATCTTTATACACTAGTGTATGCATTGTAAGTATAATACTTTATATCCATAGATTCTGCAACATCACAAATAGCATCCATAACATTTTGATGATGGGCAAATATAATGAACTTTTGCTTTTTCATGAACAGCTTGGAAATATAATCACTGAAATAATATTATATATATTAAACAATATTTATTATTATACTAAATAGTTTTATTATATAAAATTGTATTTGTAACTTTAGTGATTATTTACTAAATAAAAATGTTATTTATATATACCATATAGCCTTTTGTTTAGCAACACCAGATTCATTATAATACTGCAAAAGAGTATGATGTCTTTCCACACCATTCAGAACCTCTCGCTCCAGTTTCTTAGAAATTTCTACCATTTCTTTAGTACCAACTTTTATTAAGCCTGGATCTAGTATAATAACTTCTCTAAATTTTTTTAGTAAAATAAACATTTATATTTGTACAAATTCAAATGTATGCTTATGTACTATCCAAATAATTTGATATAAGTATACTTATTCTTCACCTTTTTTTCGCCGGTAATTGATTTAAAACATCATTTTTTAATCTTCGAATTACGCAAGTGCGTCTTAATAATAACTGCAATTCTTGCATGTTTGACGATCCACTAAAATCCCATCCATATGAAGTTTTTTCTCCTGCACAATACCGAATTCCATATTCTTGATATCTATGTAAAAATAATACTTGTTTACTCATACGTAAATTACATATAATGAACATTTTACATTACCCCATAAAATTTGGCATTATAAGATTTATTTGGGAATATAATTCCATGGGTCTTGATAAAGCAGGTGTCCCAGATAGCAAAACAACATGACACGCTTGCAAAACTACACATTGTGCAGCCTTAAATCTCGCAGTTTTAACACTTTTCAATGCATGAGACTCATCCTATACATAAATTTATTTATTCCTGTTATATATGTATATTCCTATTTATATTTAATCAATATATTGTTTTTTAACATACCAAAATAACAAAACCAAAAATTTGGCGTTCAAACGTGTCCATCGCTCGGGCTAAAAGATCATATGTTGTAATAACGATTTTACTACCATCAATACAGTCTTTGGTATTTGCAAATTGGTGAATGTAATGAGCAGGTACAGATGGCAAAAATGTATATATTGCTTCTGCCCATTGATACCTAAATCATTTAAAATCATTTGTACTATTTGCTTTAATACAATGAAATATATCTATTTAGCATAATATTCTTCATTGTCAAACCTGACTGAAGCGGGTGTAACAATAAGGAGGGGCCAATTCTTTCTAAAATAATGCGCAATGCCTAGTGCTTGAATGGTCTTTCCTAAACCCATATCATCAGCGATCATACAACGACCACCTTTAGATATTCCATAGCTGAAAATAATAAATTTAATTCTATCCTATTTAAAATTTAAAAACACATGTAAATTATGTAGTTATACCAAACTCCTTCTCGTTGAAAGGGCATTAAATTCTTTACTAACTGAGGATCAATGTCTAATAGATTAATATTTTCAGTATTCATTGAGGTGTCATCTTTCCTGAAAATCTAAAAACATTTAAAAAATATATATATACACACAATACAATATATTATTCTTCAATATAATACCTGAAGGATTGGCTTTGGTAATCCTGTAATTTGTATATCAGATTTGAAATTAATAACCTTTTCCATTACTGCTTCATAGTCTTTTAAGAGAAAATTCCATTGTTTAGTTTTGATATCTAAAATAAAAATATGATATATAATAGGTACCGTTATTTATATATTCTATGTTTAGCAATTAAAATTTATTTATTTATGTTAAATTTAAGAATATATTACTCTTATATTACCATATAATCTGCTTGTAACTTTCTTTATTGCCTCAACAAGTGGAGGCAAATATGATGAAGTTTCTAATACAAATCTTTCGTCAGTTAACATGTAACATTTTGCTGTAATGCAAGATTTCTGACCAAAAAAATTCTTTGTTGACATAGGATTAAATCGTTCATTTTGTTTATTAAGTTTTCCATTATGCTTGAAACAATTGTTCTCAGATTTTGCTTTATAGTCAACATATTTTGATGAACCATGTCCAAAAACTTTTGGGCTATTGTATGATTTATTTTCATTAGTTATGATACTACTATTAGCAGAAGTAATACTATTTCTTGTATTTGTATTAGGGATGAATGAATTGTTTTTCAATTGAGATTCCTTTTTACGTTGTAAAGCTAATAAACGCTTCTTCTCTATTTCTTCTTGAGAATAACTCATGCTTAGAATATAAACTTTATTAAAAAACTTATACGATAAAAAAATGTTGATTTTTGTAGTGTATACAAACCTGATATATATATATATAAACGCCTTTTCTTATAAATCGTACACATTCAATATAGTTTTAAAAATAAATGATAATACTGATAATTTCCCATTTTCGTTTATTTCACAATTTAAATCATCTTATCCTGTCATCTTATCCTGCATAATACAGCTTTCACAATTTGTACAACATATATAAAAAATATTAATACGTATTTGTCGTATTTGATAATTACGTAGTTAGAATTTAAGTCGATTTAAAGTTTGAACACAATTTGTTTACGTAATTTAAGGAAAAGTATTTGTCAGTAGTTAACCTGAGTAAATCGTCATAAGAAGCGGATATAAATAAAACCACAATCATATGTCAATGTCTCAACACTCGACATTCTACACTCATATACCGAAAGCATAGAAGAAACTGTCCGGAAATTGAGTCGTGAAAAGCCGTCATGGAAGACGAAAAGGTCCTGTTCTACGCATGCGTGACATGGTATGAATGTCTCAGACAGAGACAAAGATACTCTATTCATCTCTGTCTATCTCGCAAAAAAGGGAACTTTATTATCTTTCATGTTAGGTTTTCACGACTCAATTTTCGGATGATTTTCCCTAACGAGTAACAAAACTTGTTTATATGACCTGTTTATACGTAATAGTAAGTGAGATCTATAAACATAAAATTGATATAATTTAACTTAAAAAGCTCAAATTTAGAAAAATAACTTCCTATTTATAATATTTCAAAATTACGAATCCTAGTATCCCCTAGATTTTGACCACGTGGTTTTATTTATCTTTCCTGATTTGACTCGCTGATTAAAACACGATCATATAAACAGGTTTCGACACTCGCTAGAGAAAATCGTTCAAAAATTGAATCGTGTCTAATTATGAAAAATCAACATGGATGATCAACGAAATTCGCGTTCTTGCGAGACAGACGAAGATGAACTGAGCGTCTCCGTCTCTGTCTGAGACATTCAGAGCACATCACACATGCGCAGAATGAGAACCTTTTTGTCTTCCATGTTGATTTTTCACAACTAGTCAAAACTCAATTTTTGTACTGTTTTCCCTAGGCTTCGGTATATGAGTGTCGAAACCTGTTTTGTATAATTGTGGGTCAAAATATATTTTCAGTAACTTTTGAAGATTTAGTTAACTTTTAGTGGATTTAATGTGAAAGAGATATGTATGAGCATTCTTTAATTTTTCTATAAATTTTTGACCTTATGAAATTTTGTTGTTGTCAAAATCAACTTATTAAAAACATTTTTTAATATCTATCTTGTTCAATTTTAAAGATTTCAGAGTTGGGTTCGTACGTGTCTATTACGAATGTCCAAAGCAATTTAACTCTTAATAATATACGTTTGCAACTCAAATGTTTCGCATACATCTTATATACATGTGTTTGTATATGTAACGTAAATATATCTTCTTTTTTTGTTTATTATTAATTATATGTATATTTTCAATGAATAATAACCAAATTCTGTGATAAGTACGATGTCAACGTCAAAGTCACCTGTAAATCGTACGTATTTCAAACATTAATTAAAATAAATATATTTAATAATATCGAGTAATTTCCTTTTAATTATATTGTAGCCGACGATCATGAATTCGTTGTCCCGAAAAAGTCGATTAAAGTACCATCTGATATGGTAGTTTGGGAAAAATCAGAAGCATATTTTGTAAGAATTTGCATACTATTTCTTTTTTATTACTGATATTTAATATTATAACAATTTTCAGTATTCAAGGATCTTTATCGTATGAAAAAACATGCAAAAATATTTTTTAGGAATACTTGGGATTTATATTGGCCTTAAATGAATCGGTTCAGGGAAAAGCTTTAAATGCTGAATACACACAAAGTCCTACAATAGCCAATATTGTTCAAATGCTTAATGAATTTGATGAATGGATAACACAGATACCTCCCACTGAGCAGCCCCAACGTTTTGGTAACAAATCGTTTAGAGAATGGCATGAAAGATTACAACAGGTAAATATATATTACTTTTATATAGCCATCTTCAAAATCTATTGATTCATAATATTTTAGAATGGAGTAGCAGAATTACAAAAAGTGTTGCCAGAAAAATTACATAGAGCAGTTCCAGAAATAGTCCAGTATTTATATGAAGGCTTTGGAAATCCAACGCGTATAGATTATGGTACAGGACATGAAATGGCATTTTTAATGTTTTTATGTTGTATGTTCAAAATTGGTGCTTTCACACAGGATGATAAAGTAGCTGTAGTTGTAAAAATATTTAACAGGTAATTTTTATTGAACTTGATATTCTAATATTTTGTGTATTACCAGAGATTAAAATAGTTTTTCTTTTTTGTAAGATATCTGGAATTAGTGCGTAGATTACAATTAACTTATCGGATGGAACCAGCAGGTAGTCATGGTGTATGGAGCTTAGATGACTATCAATTTGTTCCATTTATATGGGGAAGTGCTCAATTAATTGGTATTGTCTTGCACCAACTTTTTTATTTTTTATCATAATATATTTCAAAGATATGCATAAATATACACAAAAAATGATATACATTTCAGGACATCCTCGTATAGAACCTCGTCACTTTGTTGAACCAGATATTATTCAAGCTTTTAACAAACAATATATGTTTCTTGGTTGTATTGAATTTATTTCAAAAGTTTGTATACATATATATGCACCCACATATATTGTAACGTTAGCCGTTTTTATATATTTTAAAAGCAAATGTTATTTTAGGTAAAGATAGGTCCATTTGCTGAACATTCAAATCAGTTATGGAATGTTAGTGCAGTATCTTCTTGGGTCAAAGTAAATAATGGTCTTATTAAAATGTACAGAGCTGAGGTAAATATTATTGCTAACAACTCGCCATAAACTTATCAATATGATAATTAGATAATGACGTTTTAAACATCATACACAGGTTTTAGCAAAATTTCCTGTTATACAACACGTTTTATTTGGTTCTTTATTATCGATAAAACCGGCGTCTGTTCCACCTGTTAAAAGGGGACCTCGTCGAGATCAACCATTGCAACCACCACCGACTCAGTAATGGTATTGTACAAATATGCTTCATATCTGTTGATGTAGTTTGTAACAAATATCCGATATTTATAATGAAACTATGTTGCAATTGTATGCTAAATTTCAAGATATATGACACAATTAATTGTATTACGTTGCTTTTATGCTGCACCAATTTTTCCATTGTTAAATCGTAAAATATATGTGTTTTATATATAAATTTTACTTGTAAATTATTAAAAATTTATTTTAGGAAATGTCAGTCATATTAGTTAACAATGTGTTAGTAATTATCTAAGGTAATCTAGAAATTAGTTAACACGATTATTTATTGTAAATAAAATTAATCAGTTACAAAAAATGGTTCATAATATGTAACACACATTGTCGCGAGAATTGCTGCAATATGAATACTTACATATTTTAAAATAGATTACTTTTTAATTTCACCCAGTTAGTAGCAATTTGTTTGTATACAGACACAACCACTAACAAGAATCCTCTTGTATGATAGAATAAATATTGTATCACTAACAAGTGCTTTTATAATAATATATAATACTGCTATATATATAATATGAATATAATAATATATATCAATATAATATCGCTCTCTCAATTATAAATAATTCAACATAATATATATGTAAATATGCAAAGTGAACTATCCACTATAAACTATTAAGATATGTATTACACATAAGATGTTCCGTCGGGTACACACAAAAGAAGCACATGAGGCCATCATCGGTAAAGCTATTAGCACGATCGCAAAGAAAGCGATTTTTGAGCTAAATTCTTAAATTATTAAATATTATAAGTAATAGACAGCATATTTTTAGAATTACTTAGAATTTTAATTTAATGCACACTTAATAACCAGAGATGTGTTATAAATTTAGTATTTCTAAAGAATAATTTGGAAATATATTATAACAGTACAAATTGCCAAAGTTTCTGACCAGGAGGAATATCACGATCTTTCCGGAAAAACGAACACCTCGTGTCAGTTCAGTTTACGCCCTTACCAGAAGAAAGCGCATGGAAAGGTAGTCCTGACAGTCAGGGTACCGTTGATTAGAAAATTAAGTTTTGATAACAACCAATCAACGTGCATTCTGAATACATGAGACAAACCGCGGACATTCCGAGGAGAACATAAACATTCTTCATCCATCGACTTGTACAGGTATTTTTCAATTTTTGTAGAAGACAAACATTCTCAAACATTTATACAAGCAAGATACACTGTAAACTTTCAACTGTAAACATTCAATCCTCAAATAGGGGCATAATCACGTGCGCATATATACTCTTAAAGTGTATCAGCTTATTTAAGTGTTTAAAGTTTAATTTTTTATCGTTAAACAATGAAAGTGCAATTTTTCGTTTCTTCCCCATAAATATACATACACTGTGCCTGAAGAACATACAATTATACAGAGCACGTTGTTCGTGTTGACCTTCAAGAGTTAACAGGAACAGCCATGTCCATGCATAAGAAATGAAACATACACAAAATATACGTCATAGGAATAATATTTGTTTTGATATTATTTCCTGTAAATTCTGACAGAAACAATAAAAGATACCAAAGCCATTTTGCATATCCACAAAATTATCATTAATATTGGTACTTTATTTTCTTGAGGACAATAAGTTGTATTAAGAAAATATAAAAATATGATTACTAGTAGTTTTGATTGTCAATAAATAGAGTAATTAGTAATCTTTAATATAAACTGCTAGCTTTTCGCTTTTTAGGACACTAACAACCTTTCTTATATTATTGCATGAGTTAACAAATATATATAAACATTTTAATGAGAATAAATTATATGCTTAACACGTTGACGCTGGCGCCCGAATTCACTGTCTGCTTCGTGGGGCGGCGCTGGATCACTACCTATTTTGTGAAATACATGTGTAACCCATTGTCGCCCCTCGGGACAGACACGTGTGACCCGCCGATGATGCATGCCGGCGTCAACGTGTTAAAGTTTAGAATGTTTCATTCCTTGATTAACAATTCCATTTGCTATTAAATTAGCAATTTCTTCTGGTTTAAAATCTAATTCAGTAAGAATTTCTGTAGTGTGCTCACCCAATTTAGCACTTCCTTCATGTTTTTTAGACATTCCAGGAGTACGAGATAAACGTGGAGCAGGATTTGGAGTTACCAAACCATTGTCTTCAGTCTTAAATATATTTCTTTCCTTATTATGTGCATGTGATGCAACATCTTTTAAATTTAGAACAGGTGTTACACAAGCATCTGTACCATCAAATATGGCACACCATTCTGCTTGAGTCTTTTGTTTGAATATCTTTTCTAATTTTTTACGGCTCTCTTCAAAATTCTCAAATTGTGGCATTTCATGAGATGAAATTCCAAGTTTCTCTAAAAATATCTCATAAAACTTAGATTCAATTGCTCCAACACACATATATTGTTTATCTTTTGTTTCATAAGTATCATAAAAGTGTGTTCCAGAATCTAATCTATTTGTAAGAAATATTATTTAATTATTTATTTATATGAAACTATAAAAGAAATAGGAAATAGATAATGATATAACTTAGAGATCCTTACATATTTTTACCACGAGGATTTCCCCATAATCCAGGCACATTTTGAGATCTAAAGAACCAACTGCCTAGATATGCAGATCCATCTACCATTGATGCATCAATCACTTGACCAATGCCACTCTTGCTACGTTCAAATAATGCTAGTATTATACCAAAAGCACACATTAATCCACCACCAGCAAAATCAGCTACTAAATTGACTGGTGGTGTTGGTTTCTGATTGTGACGTCCAAATAATGATAATAAACCTGAACATTATCAAAAGCAGTTTAGTAAATATGTCTTACTTAAAATAAAATAAGCTAGAATACATATGGTGTTTTTAAATTACCAGATAGAGCTAAATAATTTATATCATGTCCAGCCATATTAGCATAAGGTCCATTATGCCCAAATCCTGTTAACCTAGCATATATCAACCTCTTGTTTATTCCCATAAGTTCTTCTGGTCCTAGTTTCATTTTTTCCATTACTCCTATTTTAATATTAATTAATATCTAAAAAAATATATATATAATAACAATAATATATTTATTAAAGAATACAAACCAGGTCTATAAGGGTCTATAAGCACATCACTTTGATTGATCAATTTCCTAAATATATTAGAACCTTCATAAACTTTTAAATTTAACGCAATTGACCTTTTTCCATGACCCAGACAATCAATGGCATTATAAGATCCATAAATCTATAAAAAATAAATATTTAAAAATTTATATATACATGACCAAAATACGAGCTTAAAACATGATCGCCTAATCATTAGTTATACCTTGTCTACTCTGATTACAGATGCACCAAATTGGGCTAATATCATTCCACAAAAAGGGCCTGGTGCTAGCCCAGCCAATTCTAATACATTTATACCTTTTAAAGGCATACTTGTGATCAGTAAAACTGCGCCATGAAAACTAACACAGAATGAGTTTACACATTTTTAATTACAATTGTATCAAAGTTAATTATGCAATCTTGCATAGTGATAGAAATCAATATGAATAATTAATTCAACAATACTAAAACTTATTAAATTTCTTTAAGAAATCATGAAATCTTTTTCACATATAAGTGAAAATTCATTTTTAATTAAACGAGGTACATATTACATTGTTAAAAAATTATTTAAATACATTTGTATGAAAATAAAAACTATACCCTTACCATATAGAGTGGTCCAGTTAAATGGGACCACGTATAGGGTGGTTGGTAACTGGTGGTACATGCGAAAAGGGAGTGATTCTACGCGAAAAAAGAAGTCGAAAATATAGAATAAAAATTTTTCGTTTGAGGCTTTGCTTTCGAGAAAATCGACTTTGAATTTTCGCTCGGTACGCGTGCACTTTATCACGTCTCGTTATAATGGATCTCACTTATATATCTTCTCCATTTATTGTTGTATGAAGTTACATTATTTTAAGGACCACGTGTAATGGTAGAATTAGTTTTTTCTTATGATTATTATTTTTTTTTTTACGAGATTTCAAGGTCATTATTATTTTTTAAAAATAAGACCATATATCTATTTTTTAATATTCTTGCAGAGCATGGAAAAACGAAGTCAACCTTCTTTATTCGATCTTAATAACCATACTATTCTCATTATTTAATTTTAAGATATTTTCGTTTGAAAGATACATACTAAATATTAGATAATATTTATTTTCAACAGCTTCTATTCATTTCTAATTTCCAAGAATCAGTAATTCTAGAATCTTTATCGGATATAGTTATTTTAATATTGGTATTAAAGTCACTAACGAAAGGGAATATATTGATAATTGGTAACACTGATACGCAGTGTGCAATAAATAAATACATATTGTAACCTGTAACAAAACAAATTATATTAATTGTAGACAAATTCAAATAGAATATATATCGCCAAAATGAATCCGACGGAACCTACTAGTACGGAAACTTTAAGGTACTTTAAGGAAATACATGAATTATTTGAAATAAATTTTTTTGCGAAATTTTGACTGTACGCCGGCTCGTGATTTTTATCTGTTACTTTACAACAATGTTTAATGAATTTCATTTTCCAGATAAAGTATAGTATGTTAAACATATATTATTTTCTTTGATTAAGTCAATTTTTACAATATTTTTAGTAATACTATATGTATGCATATATACAATTTGTAATAAATTAAAAATAATATATTGTATCCATACAGTTCCAAAATGAAAGATGTTATTGATGTATTAGCTATGCAACGGGAGAAGAGAAACACTTTGCAAAAGAGCATTACGATTGATTACACAAAGAGCAGTGATAGTTTTACAATTTCACGATTTATATTTGAATGTGGTAAGTTCTTTGATTATTAAGTTTTATATTGTAATAATGAAAAGTGATATTAACCTTCATAAATTATAGGTTTAAAACTGGAAGCTCATCCTCTGACTATTGCTACAGCTGCAACATTGTATCATAGGTTTACAAAAGAAGCTGTTCCAGGAGGTTATGATAATTGTGTAAATAATTAATTTATAATATCAATTAAAGTTTCTAATATATGTCTTTTATAATTTATATTTATATAAATGTGCATGTGTTTCAGCTAATTGCTGCTACTTGTCTTTACTTAGCAGGAAAAATGAAAGATGATAATTTGAAAATTAGAGATGTAATGAATGTATCTTACAGCACATTACATAGAGGATCACAACCATTGGAATTAGGAGATCAATATTGGAGCATGAGAGATGCAATTGTCCAAGCAGAACTTTTAATTATGCGTATGCTTAAGTTTCAAACGACTCCTGTACATCCGCATAAAGTTAGTACTAAATGATATAATTTATATTAACTAAAATATAAACCATAAATAATTATTCTAAATAAGAAAATATTATTTTAGTATATGTTACATTATTTACGATCTTTGCAAGCATGGTTTGGAGAGGAAGAATGGTCTAAATATCCAGTTGCAAAAACAAGCATGGCACTTTTACAAGATTTTCATCATTCCCCAGCTATACTTGATTATCCACCAAATTTAATAGCAATCGCTTGTATTAATTTGTCACTTCAAATTTATGGTGTAGTAGTACCATTAATGGACGAATGTGACCAGCAACCTTGGTTTAATGTAACAATTAAGAATATTTTTAAATTTATGAAGATCAGGAATTGGTTAAAAGCATAAGGTAAAGTTATTATCTTTTCCAGGTCTTCTGTAAAGACCTAACAAGAGATAAACTTTGGGAGATAATGGAAAAAGTCATGGCAGCATACGATGAAGAACCAGAAACTAGAGACAACTAAAGCATTTCAGTGATATTTGAGTTCATTGTATATTAACACAAGTTCGACGTTTTTATAAAACTTGGTATTGAAAGAGTACAAATATAAATCAAGATCATCAAACAGAATATTTCTGATTTTGTGTTTTGTATTTTTCTATACCATTAATATTATTTTTAAATTAAAAGACAATGATATTTGAAATATAAGAAAATGTATGGAAAAAACAACGTGCATTTTTTAATTTACCAATATGCAAACTTGATAGTATCCATCATAATATAAAATAAATTAATAACTTTTTCTTTATAATAAAATTATAATAAAATATAAAGATTTGAAAAGTTTGATTACTTAATTAATATTAAAATATTTAGAAAAGTAAGAAATTTTAGAACATCAAAATTTTTAATAACATTAAATTGTTTCTATATTTCATATAAATTTTTGCATATTTTGAATTTACTAATGTAGAAAAAAGTGGCGGGTAATTCTTGATAGATCCCAATTAATAATTATTACTCAACATTCCGAAATAACATATATTGACAAAATTTATATGTATGAAATCATTACCTAAAGTTTAACTAGTATTATAAGTTATAGAAAAATCAATTTATTATACAATACAGTTTGAGTTCTGACATGTGTGAAGTTAGTTGCTAGCAAATCGCTATTGTGTAGTCAAATGTATATATAGATATAAGTAAAATTATTCTCGTTTGATTACAAAAAAATACTTATTTGTTTGATTCTAACATTGATATAAAACCTAATGTCTATTTATATTCATGTCATAAAATAATAAGTGGGCATTTGAGTCACAAGAAAGTCGAACATCGAATATTATTGCCCGGTGAATATGTACGGCATTTGTCAGTGAGAAGTTTGAAATAGTTTTACATCAAATTTTGATAAGAAATTGTTCACAATCCATCACAACGATGGATCAAATGGAAAGATTTTTACCATTCACGTTGAAACGAGATCAGGAAGAGTTTGATATTTGGGATAGCGATGATAACACTAGTCTCGAAGATATTAACAATCTCCTTTCAATTTCAATACCTTCACTTTCAGCGAACAAATTTCACATTCCCACTGATCCGAATGATGAATTTCTTCGACTGACTACTACGGCATGTTTTCTGTAAAAAATCCATTAAACACTTCGACATATTAAAATTATTTTTGTAATTTATAATTAATTAATTAAATACCTATATATATCTGTAAAATATAAAAATATTTAATTATGTCTTAATTCAATGATTTGTATTATATTAAATTTAAATTACAGGTTCGTGCTATATATTTTTCCTATTTACATAAATGTTTACTTAGCAATTACATCCTTTGTTATAAGGAGAAGAATGAAGAGATTCCGAGTAGTCAGTTGAAAATGTGTGCAAATCAAATGGAATTACTTGCAGTTCGATCATCTTTAGAAACCACTTTATACAGGCAAAATATATTGAAATTGGTAATTCTGTTTATTGATGTAGTTTGATCTGATAGATTGATTAATAGTTGAAATTAAGATATTTATAGATTTCAGATGTAAAATCACATACATCAGAGAAAAAAGCCTATAAAAAATTGGTGATATTTTTGAAAACCACACCATCTAAGGTAGACATTGGAGTTCAAACAATTAATTCATGGGTGGAGTTAGAAAGGGCAGATAACATTCAAAGTATATGTATCACCTCTAATTGCGATGAATTGTCCTCAACAAAGGAAATATTAAAGCATAAAGAAGAGGATGATATAAATGGTGAAAATGAAGACTATATGGATGATATATCTTCTCAGTTGACGGTCTATAATAATACAGCTTCACCTATTATCAATTCTACTAGTCTTAATGATATAGAAAACAATAAATTCAATGATTTAGATGAAGAGACATGCGATAAAATAATAGTAAATGAAGAAACAATAAAAGAAGAAGATAGCAATATTTTTAGTTGTATACAAGATAATCCTAATATTCAAGTTACAAATCAATCCAATGTCCAAATTGACGATGAGAATTCACAGGATTCTCTTTTGCAACACATGGAAGATATGTTCTGTGACAGTGATGATAGTAGCGATCTTATGACATTAATTGAGAAACATTCAGGCGTTACTAAAGCTAATATGGATAAAGAAATTAATGCTCTTCTCCCACATAATTCTAGTGGTTCTATTAACACGATTAAAAGTAATGACATAAAGATTAACTCGGTTAAGAACACTAACATAAAAACATCAAATACAAATACAGGGAAGTATAGTTTTATTTATTATAAAGAGATGAAAACCAGAAAAAGTAATAATAAATCATCATCAACAGAAAATGAGACAACAGAAAACAAGCAAAAACGTAGAATAAATAATATTTGGCTTGTTGAACGTGTATATCAAGAATCAAAACTAAAGGCAAGAATGACAGAATTATCTTTAAAAGATTGTAGAAGACATGGAAGAGTTAAGGAAAAATTTATTGAATTATTTGGAGAAAGTGATGATGAAGATATGACAACAGATTCACCAATTTGTATAGAAGAACATTTAACAGCATGTAAAGAAAGAATAGCACCATGGATTGTAAAATACTTAATGCCGTTCTATAAGAAACGAAGAATAAAAAATAGAGAGCTCTTTAAAGTAGTTGCCAAGCATATAGCTGATATGCTTATTATTGAGAATACATTTCCTGGTTAGTATCTACTGAAATATTTTATTAAAATGTTTAATAAAAATATTCTCATATTCGGTACATACTTTATTTCTATTTTCCAGAACAAGACTGTGTAAGCAAGTATATAGAAACATACTTCAAAAATAAAAACTTCATTAGAACTAAACAGGATGTATATCTATAAACATTTGTTACATAGTTGAATCTATTAAATAAAAGAAACGTCACAGAACATTTTACATAACACGAATTATCGCCACTGTATTTGTTTAAATTTCAGAGGTTCTAAGCTTGAGATTAACGAAGGGCATAATTACATATTTCATTGTAAAGACAATGTGTTAAATATTACTTATGTAAACGTGTTTAAGATGACTGCAATATCAATAGAAAAGAATAATAATTTTGTGAGTTGTTTCTAGCCATCTTTTTTAATTTGTTAAGAAATAGTGAAGTTTGAATTTACAACACTACTTCTTTTTTATTGAAAGTTATACCTTTAATCAAAATAAATACTGATAAATCCCGTTTGTGTTAAGATTTTCTTATTTAAATATTAGAGCTTTAAAAGTGACATTTAAGTCACAGTCTTAATTTTTTGTATGTTCCTATGTATTGTTTATATTGATAGACAATATTTCTTATGTGAATGTTACGTGTGCACTTGTTTATACACAAATATATTTATTATATATTAATGAGAGAAGAAATATATTTAATGAAAGTTCTCCTGTAATACAAATTATAACTTAATTGAAACACTGTAAAATAGTTTAATCTATGCCCTGTACATAGTCCCTTTGATAATTATAAATATTTAAAAAGTGTTGCTTCTAATGTAAGTTTAGAAAATATGAAAACACAATATATATATACAAATTATTAATTTTACTTTTATATCCAGTACAGAAGTAATATCATTCCTGTATCCTATTCTCATAATAAAACAAGGAGCGTAGATTCAGAACACCTTAATTATATATATATTTTATCATTAATAAACAAGGATCTAAGTTTAGTAAATTTTAGATTTTTAACAGTATTTCTTATGCAGTGAATATCAAATTATAAACAATTTTTGAGAGGTTTACCTTCATTCTCAAATCAATTTATCTTATCCACTTATTTGCAATAGCACTGTTTACAAATGAACTTATTGCTACTTACGAGTTATCCAATAGAAAACAATGTAGTATAGTTAATTATTCAATTTATTTTACTAAATTGATACTATTCATATACAAAAAAGAGTGATAAAAAGCTATTAAAGAAGATCAAATTTTTATTATGTTTTCTATTGAACAACTTGTAAATAAATAATTTTTATCTTAATATTTTATTTTTTAAGCCATATTTTGAAATCCATAAATTTTGTATATTTATATATTAATTGATTTGTTGTATACAACATTATATTGCAATTTCTGAAAATGATAAATGTCAATGTTATAAGTTTTTTTTATCAAACTACAGTATTATTAAAAGAAGAAAGATTAAAAGAAAAAAACTTAGTTAATTCTTCCCTATGACTGATAATGATATGAATAATAAGATCCTTCTAAATATTTAGTTATGTGTTTGAAACACAATTTTTAAAAAGCAAGTTCTGATTCAACATCACAGTGTGAAAAGCTCGATTAAATATTGCATAAATACAGAAGGATCTTAATAAATTTTAGACTTAAAGATTTAAAATAACTTTTCAAATATAACTTTACACATTGAAGGTGGGGAGGAAAATATACTTGCAATAAGTCTTATTGTAACTTATGTATTACGTATTTTTCCAGGTACGTAGTTCTTGTCTATTACAGGTTCTTGCAGAAACATATGTAAACACCGTTCATTCTGTGCTAATGGGTGTCCTGCTATTCTGAAATATCAGGTAAGATTTTTGTATAATTTATCCAATATTTTTACATATTAAAAATAAATGGAATGTATATTTAACTTGGTTAATATGTACTTACTTATTAACAAAAGCTTCTAGACCTTTCCTTCGATCTTCAATAAAATCTTCTTCAAAAATACCATCATCTCCTCGAAAAGGCATCTGACGCTTCCAAGCTTTCCCTGGTAATGGAGGCACTACTATCTGTAAGTTCATTAACATTTTCTATTTACTAATACTGTTGTTTTTCTAGTAAAAAATAAAACGTATTGATTTTTCTAACTCTATTATGAGATATCAATATTATCATTGGTTTAAAAGAATTTAACTTCTACTTTTATTTGTTTTACATATACTTTACCAACTGACCTTGCTATCTCTTTCTAGTTCAGTCCTCAGCCATTCAAAATCACTGTATCTTCTTCTTACTGTGGAATCTTTTACTTTAAAAACTGGTAGATTTGTCTGAAATAAAGAATTGTCTTTTATAATTCATTTATTCAATATTTCAAATATAATACAAAAGAAAGATTGTAATATAAAATTTATATTTAATTCTATTTAAAAGAACAAGAAGATCATAAGATATACATAATAATATTTTAGAATAATTTCAATATAAATTTTACAAAAAATTTGCTTATGTATATTATTATCCCCTGAATTCTGGAATGCGATTCATATATATTAATCTGAGGCCTATAACTGGCTTCAACAGTATACATATTTTTGTATCTACCCAATTTTATCATTAACAGTAAGATAGCAGACACAGCCCATGATAGATTTGGTTAATGTCCACAATGTAATTAGCAGTCCTAATAACGCCATCACTAGCATTACTTTCGTATTAAAAAACAAAATTAATGTGAAAAAGAATATTGAAAACATAAAAATTTTTTAATAATCTTTCATAAATTTTTAAACAGGGCTTAACAATACCGTGACTGTATATACATAAGTATTAACCGCAATACGAAATTTTTTTCACAGAAAATATCATTAATTGCAGAAAAAATTTATTAATTTATTGAATTGACGAGTAAATAGAAATTAAACAAATTTTATACTTGGAGAAATACAAAGTTTATATATTTAAATACGATATCTTATACATCGAAACTGCAAAAGAGAACCTGACATCAGAATGAAAAAAATGCTCAGTTACGTTCATTAACTGGCAAAGAATGAAATTATGAAATAAAACAATAAGGGCCTATCACTCACCCTCATGCGAACTTCATAATCGGTATACCGTTTCTTGCCGACGCCGTGTGTGATTGGATTAATCACGTCAATTTCGAGAAAATTTGCAGGCGCTGCATAAGCGTCATCCAGTGTTTGTTTTTTAACATTTAAACGACGTGTAGCGTCCACTGTCGTATCCGCCATACCTTTTTCAACAGTAAATTAATTAAACCGCTTAAAGACCACCTAAGAAACACAAATCCGATACAGTGAATAACGAAACTTCGTCAAATGACAGCGGTGAGAAACTTGACACAATTTGTTCTCATGTGTTATATCTGTGATCATGGCACGAAGAAATGGACGTAGAGAGGAAACCCACGAACTAAACTCACAGTTAGTAATGAGTTGTCAAATACGACCGTAGTTTTCAACTGTGGCGAAAAATTCGACCTTTAAACAGGAGTCAATACCCTGATACTCCTGAAAAATCTTGGAAATCTTTGAAATCTCGAAGGTCTTTTAAGTCTTGAAAGTCTTGGTTACTTTAATAAATCTTGAAAGCTTAACACGTAGTCAATATTTTACAAGTATTTTAGATATTACGTTAGATATTAAACAAAATCTAAAATGTCTGAGGTATCGGAAATGTATTCCAATGCAATTTTCAAGACTTTCAAGACTTACAAGATTTCCAAGGCTTACAAGACTTTCAAGAGTTATTCCTATTCAAAGAATCCTATTCGAAGTGATTCAAAATTTTGACGGTCTTGAAAAATATCGAATCGTTCTGAAATTAATTGTGAGATTCGAATACCAATCACTACTTGCAGCTACATCATCTATTAAATAACATTATTAAAGGTTAACGTTTCTGTTGTGTTTGTATTCAAAGATATTAGATTGTTCTTGTCAAGGTCAACAATTTTTTAAACGACGAAAGCATATACTTATGTACTTTCATTCATTCAAACTTGTTTAAATAAATTTATTAATAAACTCAAATCTGACGTTTTTGATAAGTTTTGAATATCGAGTGAATTAAACTAAAAAAGGTTTAATATTGTGTCATTGAAAAAAGAATGTTTTATTAACAAATTCTGAATGTTTCTTCTTAATTTTCTTTAATATTCAACTAAAAGCAGTATTTGTTTGAATGTTCTATTATTTTCTAGAAATTTATATAAAAAGCTACGAATTTTTCGAATAGCCTACTAATTAAACAATTGAGATGGTAAATAATGTGTGCTAGAAGAGAAAAAGAAGGATATAAACGTATTGAATTAGTTAAATTAAAGACTACATTGATACCTTTATATTTTTTAATCAGAACAAAAGTGGCTCTTAGAAATTTTGGTTCTATGTATTTTATATGATAGCTCTAACAAGTGAAATGTATTATTTTATCACTTATACAGTTAGTATAGAATTTATAAAATTGAAATTAAAATTTTCTAAACTAATCAACTTTTATTTTATTTAGTATTTCTTTTATAGAAAATAGGAAAAACGCATCGATTGGTCTATAAGTAAATATACTTAAATATACTATAGTTCGGTTTAAAGAGATAAAAATGACTTTAATATTTGAAATATCTTCACTTCCGGGTTAGCAAAGTGTACCACGTGATGCATGATTCAAAACTATTTAATCTTGTGATATTTTTATCTGTTACTGTTTACAAAGCATGACTTCATCCAGTAACAAGAAATGCTATAGCATACATGACAATTTTTATAACAAATATGGCATCAATTAAAGCATATTTAATCCAGTAAGAACTAAGTAGGAAGATAATTCGTAGAAGTTGCATAAACGTAGTATTATTGGAAAACGCAAATAAAGTAACTTGTTTTGTCAAGGTAAAAGAATACATTGGAATATTCCATAATTAAAAAAAAACTGTTATTATACTCGAGTTTCTTCAAAATTTTATGAAGTTGTAGGAGATGGGTGTCGGAAGAAATAGTAATTGAAAGAAATATTATTCCAATTCCTTGGGATTCTTCTTTAATATAATGTTAAAACATAAAATTGGCTAATATAAATTAATTGAAGAATGTTACAAATAAAATGTTGCGTCACTGCAACGTTGTTTTTTAACGGATTAATGGATACTAAAACACGGTAAGAGAGTCTTTAAAGTAACGGTTTTTATTGTATAAAACAAACTTATCATTTTCAACACAGTTACATATGTGTCATACCTAACAAACTTTTTTCTCAGGTAATAATATAACATGTTGATATTTTACGATGTACAAGTAATCGATGAGGACGAGTTACTTCACACTATGAGATGTGAGACGTTTGCAGTGTATGCAGCGGGCGATAATCTGATATCGTCTGAACGTGGTATAGGTCGTTGACGGATGTCACTGTCCCCTGGCCATGCCCGACCAGGACTTCGCGGAGATATGTTCGATCTAGCTACCGTATCGACTGCTAAACTTACGGTCGTAGGATCGTTAAGGCCGTTACTTTGAATCCTTCGCTGAGCGGCTATCGAAGCTCGTAGAGTCTTTCGTTTCTGCATTTTAAAAATCGAAAGAATAGAAATTAGATAAATATACTAGGGGTACTGGAAAAAAGCTGCATTCGTTTTATTGTTTTGGCTAATTCTACTGAATTTGTATCGCAATACAAGTAGTAGTATTTCGTTAATTAGTCATCGCTATTTTTATCTTTATTCTCTCCTAGAATTAAATTGCTAGTAGAATGAGTTTTTGGCGTTACGTTATATAAAAGGAACAAATGAGTTATATAACTGTTAATAGAGAAGAAAAATACTAGGAATTTTCTGGAATTATATTTCCCTCGATAATTGAGCTGATAAGGTTTCATGACCAGTTAGCGAAGCACTACTCTATGAATTGTATTTGAAATTAACTATAATGATTAGAATGCGGACTTTTATGCGTGTAAGAGAAATTTAAAGGTGCGAAAATGCACACGATGCATTTGAAGATAACACAAGTCCAAGATAGTATACTTTTTCTAATATTTGATAAGAAATACAAATTTCGGCTCAGGTTCCCCTTCTTTAATTGTGCTCATAAGAATATGGATTTGCATAAATATTCGCAGTCTAATGATGATATTTTGCATATATATATATATATATATATATATATATATAGCTTAACCTTTCTGCAACAGGACCGTAAGAACTAGAACTCCACTTTTCTTATACACACTTTTGCAAGAAAGAGTTAAAATAAAATGTAAAAGGGGAAAAGTGTAAAATGCTAACTGTATAAATATTTGATGCATCATAAAAGCAGCAATTATAATGTCAAATACGATGAAGTACTTTTCACTATTTTTTTCTAAAATGCAAAATTGAATTTTACTGCCTTAACATTAAGTTAGCCTGTTTATATCTAAAGCTTGCAAAGCGTATGAATCATTGTGCTTTAATTTAAAATGTTTGTGTTCGTTTGACGATCATGTTCTTTTAGGTATCGTTACTGAAGTCTGTTAGAATTCCTGCGTTGCTCCCCTATTTTGTCCTGGCTGCTTGCGATTTACTGACAAACACAAAATTCTGAGGAATGGAGAACAAAAGACATCGAACGAAAGAAGTTCGATTCCAGTCCAAAATCTATAATCAAACTTATCCTTTACCTCGATCGCACCTCTCCATTTATCAGCCGCGTGTCTCGCCAGTTCCATCTTTTTCTGCTTGCGAATCTGATGTTTTTTGTACGCTACTTCAATGATGATAAGTCCAATACCACCTATGATTCCAACACCGACCACTATGAAGACTCCAGCCATATTTTTTAAGCCTAAAGTATTCGGAGCTTTCTCAAGCTGCTCGCATTGCTGTACGTTACTTCGAAGAATCCAATGGTTGTCAAGGCTTTCCATAAAGCCACCTAATAGTGTAATAAGTATTTAGTAACAATTATTGGCAACTTGATGTTTATTTTTATATTACAGTACGTTAATTTATCCAATAATTCTAATTATTCTTTTAATGATTTTTATTAATTTTGAATATATGCTTATATGTGATATATGATAATTATCTTCATTATTAGTTTTTAATTATTTCAGATAATGATTTTTATTGACTTACTTTCGTGGAAATCCAAGATAGCAAGAGTAACAGCGTCTGCCCATAAGGAACCTTTTTGCAAACCAATGCCATAACCGGAACGGCCAAATAACTCTCCAGCAGTTACCAATTCGCAGTCCTGAGCAGCCTCGAATTCTAATCGAGAACTATCCCAGATAAAAGCCATGAGTTTCCTACAAATACAATAATATCCTTAAAATCGCCAATTCTTGAACTTCAAACTTTTATGATAATCCAAATCTTATTCTTTATCTTTTTTTTTTACCCAATTTTTATATCTCTGATAGCTTCTTCAGCAGTGTCGTAATTGTTCGCTTCCATTGTACGATACATATTGGATAATTCGACCTGTCGACGGAAGTACATGTCCACAGCTGAGCCCTTCACCGTGGCGCACGTAAGGTTCTCCATGGTGTTTCTAAGCTGCAAGTATATTCATGATATTGTACAGGTAGTGTAACGTCTTCGTTACTTTGACTAAAATCAATATGTACGCTGTAGCAAAGGTAACAATAGAAGTAATCGATATATTACATATACGTTTGTATACGTATGTAGAGTGATCCAAAATTAATACAATGGAAAATTAAAGATGTAAATATTTATTTAAATAATTAGAATTATTGTAAATCATTGTTACTGCAACAGATTGTAAAATGTTTTTAGTATTTTTATATTCCATATCTGTGATATGCATATAATATGATATATATTTATGTAATATAAATTGCTGCAATAACAATTTGTTGTAAATTTTAAGGTAATACTTAAGATATAAAAAACAATATTATTTTTATAATTTATTAATTTCATTCTTACTCGAGCATCGTTGATGCCAGTTAATTTAGTTTTCGGCCGTTCCAACACGAGGAAAGCAGCCAAGTTGGCAGTGTAAGAAGCAACAATAATCATTGCAAATCCTGCCCACACCATACCCAACACTCGAGCAGAAAAACTCCGTGGAGTACCTGCAAAAATAATTATGTTTATCCATAATATTTATAAAATTCAGGTAAAATCCACATTTATAGAGATGAAACTATTTTTACGCGGCTCCATTTTCATCCATGAGCAATCAATTTAATTACACTTCAATTGACAAAAGAATGTTATAAGGCTTACTATAAATATTTTAAAGTTCAATGTTAATAATGATTGATGTCAACGTATTTTTTTAAATAATAATTTGTATAGAATTTAATTTTTTATGCGTCTGAATGAAGGGTCTTTTTATTGTTTTATGAGGAAATAATATAATTAAAATCAAACCTTCCCCGATTCCACTGTTGAGAAGTACTCCCCAGGCGAACCAGACGGCGCTGGACAGATTCAGGGCGTCCTCTTCGGTACCGTCAGTGTTTGCTAGCTTGAACCTCCCGAAAGGTGAGAACCGGTCGAGGAGGTACAAAACTAGAGCCACTACGTGTACCGACACCATCACCAGTATCCATAGAGTGTTGCTGAATGGTTGCAGAAACGACACAAGGGTTGATGATCTTGATGGCTAAACCAAAAATTTTTTTTATAATTTTATATTTTCTTAATTAATAGTTTCAATTACTATTAACTAATTATTAATTATGAACTACGATTTATTTTAAATATTCTTTAATTATTATGATATAATTATAATTTTAAATTGATCTTTAACCATTTTAAAATATATGACTACTTAATTATTAATAAATATTTCTAGATTATCAGTTATTGTACCTTTTTTTCAAGAATAGTGATGCCTTGATACTTAAACGGCTTGCTGAACTCGATAAATTCGGCGCGTTCCGGATTAATCGTTAAAGGAGCGACGATCATATCTGCTCTTTCATTCACCAATTCTCCGATAAGTCCTGTCCATTCTTTCTTTCCTCCAACTGAAACAAGGAATTTGTAAATTAAATACTAGTATCTGTTTCATAGTCACGTATGTTCTCATCGAAACGAGGCCTTACATCTACAACTGTTCTACCATGGTTCTACTTGTCGCACCTGAATTGTACTTGATCACATAGCTGCCAAATTGTCCATCGGGTGACAGGGCCAAACTATAGGTGAAATTAATGGTCTTTGATAATTCTTTCAACAAATCCATGCAGTATCCCTTGCAACAATATGTTTTCGTAGCTGTAAATGTTTGAAGATCTATTGTACATAATGTATAAGATATGCTATATCTTGCGATATTTAGTAAATTCTTACTTTCATGATCTGTGACGTTAAAATGAGGGCATGGAATCTCTTCTGGAAGACATGGTTCACCGGATGCGATCTCGCGAACGTAAACAAATGGCTTTTCTTCGATAGTAAGTACTTTCAAGTGCGTAGGAATCATAAAACCTTCGGGTTTAGTTTGCAGTCGGCCAGGCCACGTTATGCTGGACTCGTTGACACTTAATGTCATTTTGGTACCATTCTACGGATAATATGAATATCAATACTAGAGAAGTAAAAAAATATCTTCAAACAATTATTCTTTTATAGAAAATATTTAATATTATAATAATATTTAAATTTTGATATAATATCAGATTAAGTAAAATATTAAATTTAAGATAAGATGTAAGATACTATATATAAGGATACTATAAAAAAGATATTATATTTAAAGAGTATATTCAAGTTATTTTAATAAGATAACTCTATACTTTTTCAATTAATTATTTAAGGAAAACTTTTGAAGAAGGTAAATAGATTTAAGCTAAAGAGTTTTAACATCTTCTGCTTTGTTGTAAATATTTGAGGATTCTTCTGCATTTTTAATATATAATTCTATTTATTTTTTAATCTCACTTACAGTTGGATAAAAATACTGTCCAACGGAAACCCTTTTGCCATTCTCCTGGATATTAATGATGTCATATTCAGCATAAATGCGGTCCCCATTATCATCGAACGCTACTTTGCCAGTCTTACCATCTGATAGTACCTCTTTGAGGATGAATCTAAAACACAGTGGAACTCATAACAGCAAGATACCATTTAATCTATATTAATAAAAACATAATAGAAGTAAACAGTACTCGAAGAGGCTTTTGCCGGTTTCCCATATCGAGCCAGAATCTCCGCAATCCTTTGGCGCCTCCGTGATTACTTTCGACTTGTTCATTTCTCGTAAGGCGGATACAAGCACTATCCTGAAATGTATATTCTGTTAGATTGCAAAATTATGATCTATCATACATCAGAAAAATTGGAAAATTCAAAATAGTAAAATTTAAGGTATAAATTCTTCTTGATCGAACAATGTCCAAATGGTAGATGTATCAATAGTCTGAGACTACTATTTTTATCAAAACCACCTATTACCCCGTGGAATGTTCATTAACTACTAGTTATATTTATCTGAAATGGATAATAGGTTGTTTCACGGAGAGAGAGAGAGAGAGAGAGAGAAAGAGTGAAAGAGGGAAAGAGAGAGCGAGAGAGAGAGAGAGAGGGAAACAGGGCAACGTTACTCGTACACACATATCCTAAACGTTCAAAGCGCATTCAGCGTTTCGCTGAACGATACGGAATATCCATTGGACAGATTGGAAGGTGTGCTAAGAGAGTATGTGATCCAGTGATCTGAAATCAGTTGTACATTGCCGTGAAATCAGGATGCGTGTTTCCTGTGCGTTGCATGCAATTGTACAATTCTACATCAGAAAAAGTTTGAATGAAGAGATGTGAGAAAGACATTTGTTTTTGTTTCTTTCTGTTTTCTTGCGAAGTATCGTAAAGATGTCCATTCAATTACTCTAATTGTAAGTCTTCTCATGCGTAGGTATCGTGTGTCCTTTTGTTCTCATTTTTTTTTTTTTTTTTTGTTTAGGCCTTTTCAGTAGTAAGACACGAAACTACGGACGCAACATACATGCGTGGATGTCTATACGTGATTAGAAAGGAACTGACAGGCTATCGTCGATGTGAGACTTCTCTTTCTCCGCGTTAATTAATTTCAAGCCGAGAAGACCTTCCGGTGCGTTAGGCGCATCTAAGGCTTGCTCCGTCACGATCCAAACATATCCTGCACCAGTCATATTCAATGCTGCTGCGTCTTGAAAAATCACGCTTGCGTCTGTTTTTCTGTTGAAGAGTAAAAAGAATTTCATTCGATCATTTATTCATTATTATTATTTAGTATTTATTGCTCTTAACAAATAGGATAAAAGTTTAACATCTTTGTTGATAGAGCTTTGTGCGAGCTTTATATCATTTATATAATAGTGATTTGTATATTACAATTATTTTAAATAATTTGAAAAGTTTATTGCTATACAGATTGATATAAAGCATATTTTAACAGAAGTAATTGGTACTTACGAAGTGTACAAAAGACAAACTCTAGCTTGTGCATTTTTCATCTCCATTAACTGTTCCGTGAAGCTATCTAAACCAGGTTCAAATTCGATCACAGACTCTACCTGTTTTAAATCCATTACAATTCAATTAGAAACTAACAAACTAATTACGTTATTGTCATAAAATTGTGTTATATATAATTATACGACGTTGTTTTCATAGAATTATTTCTAATAGGTCTTTCAAACAAGATTAGAAAACTTCATTAGATATACCTGAACTTTAATTTCAACATCATCTTCCAAATTCTGGGAAGTCGTCTGAAATCTTCCAAGCAATGCTCGACCATCTGTATCTGAACTATGGATGAAGATCACTTTCTTATAGCTAAAGTGTTGCAGTAGTTCAACCCACACGTCTGCTTGATGTGAATATGGTGGTACTGTCCTTAGGAAAGAGACGTGAATATTCTGAAAGAATACTATACCTTAGATAAATCTTGCTATTTTATGTTATTACACAATATTTTCTAGAACGTACATCACACGTATGCTATACAGATATTTAGCGTAACATGTAATACGGATAGTGTGACAATGACGTAGTAAGTATTACAGACAATCTTATTTGTACAAATCCTTTGACGGACTGCAATTTAACGTGTTCACTGTTGATCGTATTTTCATAATCCATGCCACGCCCCAATAAATGTAAAAAGATTCTATTTCTATAATACGAAATTATAAGCATATACATGTCTCGTGTGAATTATTATATTTAACGAATATTATATAGTAATATTGAATATTAAACGTATTGTACAAATTACAATACTCGATACTCGCCAAATATAATAATTCATACGTTAGCACAATGATATAGTATTGAATATTATGTTGTACGAATTATTATTTTTTTCAAAATTTCGTTACATTTAATTTTTTTTCTATATGCCAGTTGATGTCATACAAATATTATAATTTATAAGAGTACATGACGAAATCGAATTTGCAATATACGGGGTGAATGTGTTAAATGTGCTTTATGATATTTGTTATAATAAATTAGAAATTAAATATTAATTAACATCGTAGATAATTTATATTTATAGTTAGTTACTTTTAATAACCAGAACAATTAATATTACATTTTATAAAAGGAAATGTGCGTAAACTTTTTACTGCTTTAGAAAACCTCAATAATTGTAATCAATAATGTGTAGAGTAGAGATCTTCGTTATATTTGCTAATGGACTCACTTTGTCAGAGAATGCTGAATCTCTTGAAGATATACCTATAACGGGTATATGATAAAAGCCACTTGTGTAAGAAACAGCGGCTGGTGATAGATCCCCTGTAAGGGGATGAGAAACTACCACCGCGTACACTTGTTCCGCTATCAAAGAGTTACATACGCTCAAAGCCGTCTTAATTGGATTGGAGTCCATTTCAATTACCGTGTGCTTATAAGTCACTCCCTTATTGACATATTGCGAGTTGAAGTTCAAAGTCTGGAAACCGGGGCAAATATGGAATTAATTATGACTAAATACTTCCTTGGAAAATACAACGAATAAGCATCTACAATTATCCTCTGACTAACTATTCGATGTTTTGTTATATAGAACAGTTAAATTTCAATTTATTGTATATTCGAATTGAACTTCTTTGCATTATAGAGATGGAATTGAATTTAAAAATTAAGATAATTTAATTAAATTAAACTAGAACTTAATAAATTCTTAAAATGAAGCGAATTAAGTTTCAGACATAACTAACGTAACTTAAATAAGAAGTTAACTAATAAGAAGGTTTTATAAAAAAAGATTAAATTATAGGAAGGTTTTCATTGAATATTACTTACGTTTAGAGTTCGTTTGAAATACTCTTTGCTGTCATTATTGGAGAAAACGCCGCCGATCATAAAGAAGGTGGGATTGTTGAATTGGCTCGCGACGAGTCCATTGTGCACTTCATCGTTCAAAACAATTAGGGAAATGAACAATGCGACACCCTCGTATTTCATTATTAGAAAGTTCGATCTAGGAAAAAAAAATAAATTTCAAAACGGATTTCATCGAATAACTAAAATATAAATAGGGGTAATATACAATAAAGAATTATACACACATACATAATGAACCATAAAAATTGTGGCAGTTTTTAATAATTATAATCATAGTGGGAAATCTACGATTAATTATATTAACATATCACAATAAATTCAAATGCAAATAATTTGCAAGAACATAAATTTCAATTACATGTTATTCTTCTGAAGCAGTTTATCTCCAAAGACATTTTCTCAAAAATGAAATCTGAACGTACCGGATCAGTCTACAGTCGTTGATCAGTCGTTCACGTAATATTCAGGGATGTACGGATTGGCTGGTGATTCATTTAAAAACCGTTCACGCCCTTATCTGACAATGAGTGCACCATGAACAGACCCAGTGTTAACGTCGAGCGCGAAGGTGGATCTGAAAGACAGAAGTCGGAGATTCATTGATCCGTTTGGATGCTGCGCACAGACTTCGTCCCCACTATTGCAATATTAGGATGTTTTCCTATTTTCCAGGCAACCTTGCAATTTCTTTCTGATCATTCCAATAATCTACCCTTCCATACTCGTTTCAAACTCCTTATTTCTTCCTTATTCTCAGGATTATTTAGATCCCGACCAAACGTGCATTTAATCTCCCAATACAACCAAAGTACAGTAGAATTTCACTTATCAAAATGAAATTTTAGTTAGCGAAACTAACTCAACTTTTGCTGATCGAATTCATTTATCTAAGTTGATCTGAGTTCTATTTTTGCAAACGAGAAATGATAAATAGTGGGAGAAATCGATCAATTCTTATTATACAGTGGTGTGCAAAAGTTTCTGGGCAGATAGTATTTCTTTTTATATATTCTAAATATTTTTAATATTTTATAGAATATTTTAAAGAACAGCTTAAAGATATTTTAAATAATTTTAATTAATATCGCGTAACTATACAACAGTTTATTGTCTTTCTTACTTGGCATGTTTCGTAACCAACGTTAGTTCATGTTCTTTTAGATATCACTTTTAGGAATATAAAGCAAACGATCTATCTAGCCAAATTGCTCATTATCAATATAAAATATAAACAACTAAGAATAATTTAATTCTAATTCAACTTTGTTTCTTCAATAGATTCATAGCATAACAAGAAGAAGAAGCATTGCCAGGAGAGTTTAAAAGAACTTTCCAATGGTCGTAACAACTCGTACTATTTCCCTGAAATCAGTGTCTCTCAGGCGATTAATTTCGATGACCTCCACCGTTTCTAAAGATGTTGAAATAATTGAAGCTGCGAAACGGGAAGGGACACGCGATGCAGGCCGATCGAAGATCGTCCAGGCATAGGGACTACAGGGTGGAAATGGTCATACAAGCTAGTGGAGGCCAAGGCGGATGGAAAAGTGGGTCGGCCGGCAGGACAATAAACCGATAGACCCCTGCATTGTTTCCAAGCCACGTGGTGGTGACTACACCGCGAGATGCCAGTGCGTCAGTTGTGGCTGCATATTGATCTCGTAAGTTTCCACTCGGTGGCGACCTCCTCTGCGTGCGCACCCTTTTCACTTCGGTTATTTACCAAGCACCCTTAGACAGAGTCAGGAGAACCTTGGAGAACGTGTAAATGGTGAGAAGGAAGTCAACGGTGGATAGGTAACAACAAAGTCAAATCGGGGTGGACCGATTTTGATAAGGTGCATGTCGAAAGACCAGGAAGATTTGCGTTTAAACAATTTGATTATAAGATTTGAGTTTAAACAATAGAAAACGAAGAATAGAGGAAAGTAGATAGAACAGAAGTTGACATCTAATAAGATAGATAGAGGAAGATATAGAAAACGACCCCAAGACATAGAGACAAGTACATAAATAGAAATATAGAGTGTTAGAAAAACGAAGATTCCGTTTTTTATCAAAGATAAAAGAGAATCGAAAGAGGTGAAGCAGGTGAAAAGAAGACTGTTTGCCAGCAGAAGCAAACGAAGGAGAGGAAAAGCAACGTAACTCCAATGTATTACGGTCCCCCTCGCGTGAACGAATCCACGGAAATATGTCATTACCACGAGAATGGAGCTTGCAGGATTCGGTTGAGCGTGACGCTGTCGCCTGTGCGACAGCGTCGCAGGAGATGGTCGGCACCACTGTCATCGACGAGAATATGAATCAACAAAATCAACTGGGCTCCCTTTTGTCGATACATTCGGCGCCCGTCTTCGATTTGAGCACAGGTGTACCTTCGCCAAAAAGGCCAGCCTCGTTGGCCGTCCAGGCGACAGCAACTTCAACGCCGATCGTGCCACCGCATCTTCAGAGTCCAGAGACGATCGAGGACGAGGATAACGATAATCTCCTGACCATATCGAGTCTTACGGCCAGGCCATTGATTGCCAAGTCTCATGAACTTCGATCGAGCATAACTTCTAGTACCAAGAAGAAAAAACCTAAGTGCGAAACGAAAAAATCAAGAAATATCAAGTATGTTCCATTAGATGGTGGTTATGGCTGGGTGATCGTTTGCGGAGCATTTTTCGTTCAGTTCTGGGTGACTGGACTGATGAAATCTTACGGGGTGCTGTACGTTGAGGTGATGGAAACGTTCAAGGATTCCACAGCTTCGGTCGCTTCTTGGATACCCGCTATCTTGTCTTGTCTTTGTCTCGCGCTTGGTAAGTATTTGCCAAGATGTTTTAGTGAAAAGTAGGTTTTTTAGAAATCTAATCAATATTTTAATAAAATAATAATACTAAAAATGTGACACAACTCTAACCAAATTTTTCAGGAAAAACGAGAAACTATTTGAAAACTTATAAAAAATTATTTACTAAACACATAATGTTAAAGTAAAGAATAAACACTAGAATGATAGATAGATAGATGATCAAATATTATTTTTGTAATTTTCCATTCTTAACTTTCTTGAGATCGCTCTTTGACAATTTTGATGTTCATCTAACACAAGACTGAATTATTTTGAGTTGTGACACTTTTGAAATACATGTGCGACTATGACAATGTGAAGAGATTGTGCTATTATCCTAAATATTAATATGTGAATAATCCAAATACAGCTCCAGTGACGAGCATGCTGTGCCAGAAGTATAGTTGTCGGGCTGTCGTTTTCATCGGTGGATTGTTCTGTGCTTTAGGATTAACGATAAGTTACTTTGCAACAAAGTTGATACATCTGTTTTTTACATTTGGAGTTCTGACAGGTTCGTGGGTAATCGATTTTATCAAACTTCTTCGCCGTGCGTTCGTCTCAATATATGTATGTATATGTATATAATCAGGTTTCGTCATTGGGTTACGTAAGAAAATGCGGATAGCATGCTTGAAAGAAAGAAAGCAAGAATATGATACGAACGAACAACTGGACAATACAATTAATTCAATTATAAACATCTAAATATTTGTACAATGAGAATATTTATTGTCATAGCAATTAATATAACAATTTTAGGCATTGGCAGCGGTCTGTCGACAACACCAGGTATCATTCTCGTCTCACAATACTTCGACAAGCATCGTGCACTAGCAAATGGAATATGCGTATCTGGTACAGCAGCTGGCAGTTTCGTGTTTCCGCTTTTGATCAAGGTTCTCGTGGATAATTTTGGTTTCCATGGCACCATCCTTTTACTTGGTGGTTGTATGCTTCACGTGTGTGTCAGCGCAACTCTATACCGGCCACTGGAGAACAATTATGCGCCAGATGACACAGAGATGCCGGAAAAGGCGCAAAAGGTCGAGAGCACAGCAAAGGAATTAGAGACGGCAAAACAACAGAAGTTAGATTTAATATTTGCCAATGATTCGACTACGAAACATAATCTGTTGAACGAATTATTTCATCAGAACGGTGTGGTGGCGGTCGAGCTGACAGACAGTGACGAGGAGAAAGACGTTGTGGGCGAGTGTCTACAGATGAAACCGATCTCGAAGATACGTAGCTCGAGTATATTACACAGTGTCGAAGATCTATCGACCGATTCTACGTGCGTTTACAAGGCAAGATCGTCGTTAAAGTCGCTGAAGTCGTCGGTCACGGCGGTATATCCAGTTCCTCAGAACGAGTCACAACTGCCAAAGGAAAAGAAGACAGTGATGCAAAGGATAGCGCAATACATCGATCTATCTCTATTGAAAAATCCTCAATTCATGATGATGTGTTTGTCCGTTAGTCTTATGTCAACCGGAAGTCCGTATATGCTGTACTATCTTCCGGCATACGTACACGCTGCTGGTTATACGAAATCGGAAGCTGGATACCTGGTTGCTATTTCCGCCGCGCTTGATTTATGCGGAAGATTAGGACTTGGATGGCTTTCGGATTTGAAACTTTTTGATCGGCGGAAAGGATACATTGGAAGGTACGTTCGAGAAATTTTTATACTGTATGTATGTGCATACAAAATGTATTTGCATGGATCCTTATTTTCCAATAAAATATCTTTTTTTTATCAGATTCTACGTTTCATTTTCATAGTATTGAATTTTTATGGTCATATGGAAGTATTACTAAATGATGTGAAATTTAATACGCTTGAACCTAATTTTATATGCACATGCTATAGGAAATATAGTTGTGCAAATCATTATTGAACTTTAGTATTTAATAAAAATTTTCTTCTCCTTAAACAGTGTCGTGGGTGCTGGTGTAGCTGTACTGGCAATTCCAATGGCCCATTCTTTCTACGTGTTAGCATGTTCTGTAGGCATGTATGGACTATGCTTAGGCTGTTGGTTCCTCTTGGTTCCCGTCCTTCTCGCAGACCAATACGGAACTGATAAAATATCCTCTACTTATGGTCTTGTCAGGATGTTCCAGAGCGTTGGAGCAATTTCTATTCCGCCTTTAGCAGGTATGAAATTATTTGAATTTTAATACAGTGCAGCGTTTAAAATAAATATTCATTGCAATTAATGAACTTAAAAGTACTCGATTCTGTGTAGTAGTCGCAGAGGTATTGTTTTGGTTAAATAAAAAAATAATCAGTGTTATTTATGTTAATGTTTTTATGTTATATTCTAGGTTATCTGCGCGATGTAACAGGAAGTTATTCCGTATGTTTTCTATGCATGGGTACGTGCATGGTCATGGGAGGTCTACCTTTACTCCTGGTTTTTAACGAAGTATCGGAATCATCGAAGATTACTGTTAATAATGAGAACAGTAACTGTCAAGGAGAGGTGGTTGCAAAAGAATAAAAATATTTTGCGAATGTGATTGAATGTGTATTAGAAATCTAATAAATCACAACATTTGTCGCTACAATTATTCTACTATGATGTATTGCTTCGTTCAATGTATTCGAAACGTTTACATAAAATACCTCGTTCGCGGCAGGTAAGGGTAATTTTTATAAGTTTTTATATAAATGCACATGTCTCATTTTGTTTTATTGGTAAACGACACTCTCATTTACACGTTTACGTTTAAAAATAAAAAAAAATAACAGGACAAAAACGTTCTTATACATATTAGATATATATACAATGTAAAGAATTATTTTTAAAAAACAGAATCTGGTTTCCAGTTGTAATTTGTCTTATATATTACACATAAACACTATGTACATTATTCATATTTACATGTTACATTATGATTATTTGTAGAAAATGAAGAATTGCGGCAGGTCCTACGATGAAAGAAACAATCTCTTAGTAGGAAATACATATTTTTCATACAAACAGATGTAATTAAACACAGTGATCTTTAATAAAAATTGTATTCTTTTCACTTATGTAGTCTTAATTTGTCTACTTTCGAAGATAATGTATAAATTAATGCTCAAAAAACTTTATAAATCTCAAAATTACCATAAATTAATTCATGCTAATTAATGCTATTAATTCATGCATAACATTATATAATACTATTTTAATCTTCCTTGATGCAATGAATAGATAGCATTTCAAATATAGTCCAACATCTATATAAAATGATTACTTTCTACTAAAAATGGACACTAGTATTTCTTATAGTACAAAATATGACACAATAGAAAAAATTATGTCGGTTTCCAGGCTACAACTCTCATTTTATTATTTAATTCTTGTAGTATCAAAGAGCATGTGAGCTGCTTCTCTGGTGACAGACCATTGATTCCTTCCATTTCATCATCATCATCTCCTATTCCATTACTACTTCCACTTTTCCCTTTACCTTTTACCTTTCGTTTCTTCTTCTTGTTTAACTGTCTACAGTCTATGTCACTAGCAGCATCTGTTGCTTTTCTGATCTATGATGAATTTTTTTACACAAATTATTCATTTCAAAATATGCATTTATATATAGAATATTAAAGAATATCTTACTTTTGCACTCTTTTTTGATTGCTTATCGTATTCTAAAGCATCATAATAATTTGGTTTCTCACGCTTGATTCGATTGGTTCGTCTTGTTTTCATTACTCCATTATCAGGACTAGGAGGACTTTTTATTGAATTTCGTCTTGCATTAAAAAATGAATGACCACAAGGACAAGCTTTGCAAGCTACAGGTACCTTAATAAATAAATACATATAATTAATATAAAGTGATATAAATAAGTTATCAATTATATACATATATAATTGAATAAATATATAAAATTTGTTTGCACTCAAAATTAAAATTTAATATTTTTTTCTTATACACGTATAAAAAAATTAATTATTCAAAGCTTACATTAAAATATACAATGAAATAATTAATTATATTTCATTTTAATAACGAATTGATGATAGTAGAAAAATTTATGACAAAATAATATTATTTCCGTTTTACTGAAGTTTTCCCAGTTCATTCAAAAAGTCTTAATGTAATAAATAAGTAAAGCTACAAAAAATATTCAAAATAAAATTATTATATATTTATGTATAACTGTTTGGTATAAATATAAAATAATTATTATAATATAAAATTACCTGCTGTTCACATTTTGGGCAGCCTTTACTGATTGTTTTAGTCTTGGCCATATTACGGAAAAATATTTAATAAGGATAAGGTTATTTACAATTAAAAAATATGACTAGATAACTATATCGTTAAACCATGTCGTTGAATATTGACATCATAGCACGAAAATAGCTTTTATATCGATGAGAATGCATTTTATGAGCGTTCACTATAACGTTAAGTATTTTTTTTTACATTTAACATAACGCTAATAAGTAATGACAACCGTAATGTATAAAAGGAACACAATGTAAAATGATTCATACTTCAATTGATAGATGGCAGTGAAAGTCTATTACGAGAATGGACCAATCGCAGAATTCACGTTATTTCACATTGTGAAAATGTATTTCCAGTTTTCAGTTTAGTAAGTATTTAAGCTTTGTGATAACACGATATTTATGCATGGTCTTTTTACTCTTTTTCTTCATTATAATTTTGTTATTGTTTTCTCAGATGCAGATGTTATTATACTTAATCATATTTTAATGAATGAATGTACGAAATATGAACATACTTAAATAAGTACACATGGAAAATTTCTATATGTAATATGTATGTTTTACATACGTAAATATACGACATGTAAATTATCTACGTATCTCTGATATTATCAATGTTCATAAAATGTATTCTTAATATTTATCTAACTTTCACGGTGGCTTACGTTATTAATAATATGGGTAGTTAATTGTTAGTATCGGATCAAAGTTTATTGTTATTTTAGCATTATGTATTTACATAAACTAATTGATATCTATTCTATATTAATAAAATAAACCTAAAAATCCTATCTTTTTAAATTGTATTCGATTATGGTATTCTTAATTGCTCCTTTTCTTGCTCGTTTAATATAAATACGTTTTATCATCCTTGAAATTGTTGTTAAATCTTTCGAGTTCTAATCAAACACTCGTTGCGTTAAGACGTTGAACTTTAATAGTTAAGATTTATTGATAACGTTTTCATATCTCATGTATTACGTATTTTTAAGATGATCGAGGTATTTTAATTTCATAGTAAAGCACTTCTATTTTTAAAAATCTGTTTTTACCACGTACCTGAATTATAATGTACATTTTATTCAATAACAAAGATATACATATTACTAATTAATATTTCTAGATTTTATCTTTTTTCGCTTCTAAATATTTTTTTCTAAAATAAACGGTATACATTTTAATCAAATTAATTGCTTATTTTTCAATAATTTTAGTAAAGATATCCTTTTCCTCTTGGTTTTATTACTTTATTATTTCCAGCCTGTTACTTTTTATTTTTTACCTTTGCAAACTTTCTACCAGTATTAAACAAAGAGTTATCGTTTTTACTTAGTGCAGTATTTTCTTATATAATTCTTTAGCCTTCCCGCGTTGATAAATAATCGGATAAAAGACAGATGTTCCCTAGAATAATTCTCTTATCTCATATATTAATTCTACCCTGCTTTTTTAAGCACTTTTTTATTTCATCGAGTGATATCAAAATATGTACTCAAGTAAGGTGACTGTTCCATCTTACGCGTATTTATTCCACGCACAATTTTCTTCAAATTATTTCTTTTTAACCACTTATTAAATACATGTATGTATCTACAATTTCATGATCTTATAGCATAATAATTTCATAATTAATTTTCTTAATTTTTTACATATTATTCGTCCAATCATCTTGATTTTATGTCAGTGTTAATAAAGGATCTTATTCTAATTCTTTACTGAGTCTGCACGTTAACTACAAGAACAACAGTGTAACTTCTCGACGAATTAGGTAATTATCTTTCTCTGTTATTTATCCTTAGCTTTATCATATTACATACGAGAGTTGATTTTTAAAAGAATATTTTGCTCATTACTAAATGCAGTAGCTCACAAAAGTAATTGAACACTTATTTAATAGAAGATTTCTATAAGTGTTTAGCACGATTTAAGTAAACAACTGTACGTGTTACATATTTTCTGCAACCAAATTTTTGTATTATTATATAGTATATTCCGCATTTCTCAGTATTTCCCTTTCTGCTGTATTAATTAATGGCCTTCATGGCCTACAACATCCTCATCTTTTTTTACCAGTCGTAGGACAAGAAACAACAATGCACGAGGCAATTGGAAAGTTACTTCAGTATTTACCTTCTATTTTTAAATTCTGCCTGAAATTTGACGCGATTCCTCGTGATGGTGTACGACGAAAGTAACAAACTCTCTTCGGATTTCTTTGCCGATATTGGCTCTTTATTGAAGTAAGATTATTCATTCGTTTTATGAAAGTTATTGAAGTTACTGACAATCTATCTTGGGCCATGGCATTAAAGTCGACATTTGTATTATCGGATACGTCCGTATTCTCTCCACTATCTGATACGGAATTGCGCACGAGTTTATTGGATTGCGAATGTTGAAATTCTGCAGCTTCGATTTCTTCATACTCATTAATCATAATATTAGCCTGTTTATCCATTTCTTTATTTTTCTTTATAACATTGCAAAAGCAATCGTCTGATGCTTCTTTTTTACATCCTTCCCCTTTTCTATCTACAAATAACTAATAACTATTTATAAATAACTGATCACCGTGAGCAAGGTATTTTGGTGCTTTTTTCATTTCGACTATTTTTCACCTGTTACAATATTGCCAAACGTCTCAGTACTTTCGTTCCCCTTCGTTTCTTTGTCAATCCTGGTTCTTTCGGTTTCTACTTTTAACATTTTATCATGACAATTATTTTTCTTCGAGAATTCACAATCCTTCTTTTTTGCCATATTATGTCCCCATTTAGCAGTCATCGATGGTGACGCCCAGTCAAGGTGACGCTTAGAAACATGTCTTTTGTTTCCAATGCACGTGTAACTATGCTTCTTAGAACCTGGAATAAAATTCCTTCGACTTTTTGTAATTAGATGTTTCGTAACGCAATCCCTGATCTTATTTTGTTCGTTCCTCGGTCTTATCGAGGTTTTTTTACCGATACACGAACGCGTGTTTCGACCAGACGTGTTTCCACAGATTTTCTCAATTTTCAGATCAGGGCTATTACAGTAATAACACATCAAATTTAGTTCTTGCTTAGGGACGATCGCGTCCTTTGTTCGTATGCGATGGTCTAGTCTGTTTTGTTCCCCGAATTGTTTCCTCATCTTCTGCATGCAAGTGCACAACTTCTGCTTTGTCCATTCATAATTTTTTTCTCGCTTCATATATACTCGTTGTTTGTGTTTTGTGTACGTTTTCGGGTCTGGTGTACAAAACTCTAACTTTTTTTTCGGAGAAATTAATTTCTCTGGTTTCCGTTTACGATAAATATTTTCGCATTCTTGACACAATACGCTATTCGACAAGCTCACATCTTTCAATGGACTCGTACAATTACGAAAATAATGTATACTTGAAAGCATATAATTATGTAGTATACAATTGCAACAGGCAATATTATTAGGATACATTTGGGTATTTGCATCTATGTGTTTTCTGGGAAAAGATTCTTGTGCTTCGCCAATTTTATCTTTTAGAATTATACTAGTTTGTGCAATTCCATCGGCTGCATTTTTAGAAGTAGCTTGGCCTTCCTTTTCAGTAATTGTTCCATTTTCTAAATCATTCTTTGATGCAAATTGCTTTTTATCCTTCAATTGAACCTTTTTGTGATGTTTAGAATGAGTATGCCTGTTGAGATTTTTATTAGAAATAATTTCTTGAGACTTAGGACGAGTTTTTTCTACAACAGTCTCAGTACATTGGTCATGTTTCACTCTTTCTGTAGGTTTCCTCCGATTCGATAATTTCGAGTCTTTCTGAAAGGATAACTGACTAGTGTATCTCTTTTCTTTTTTCCGAACTCCCTCCAAATTGTCTTTGAATGTTCTCTCAATTAGCGAATAATTTGATACTCGGTGTCCTTCTTGAGGAGGATCTTTTTTATCATCAATATGATCTTTATTAAATTGACACGGGACACCGCGTTCTATTTCTGCCTCGTCGTCTCCATCGTACACGCACGCAAATTGTGTAGAACAAATATTTTTGGCGCGAGAAAACCGCGATCGAGAATATTTACTGGACTCGCTCCGATGAAGAGTTCTAGTTTTCCATGGATCAGGAATTCCTTGTATAAAAGACAAACGTGTATCGTTCCATAGCCTATCAGTGATGATGTATCTGGTACAGAAAGGTATTAAATTTTTCTGTAATACGTACGCCTTCGTACCAAATCCCTTACAAAATCCCTTAGAAATTAAATACTCCTTCCAAGTATCAGGAATACCTCGACGCACATCGGAATAATTTTCTCGTCGTTGATAAGACGAAAACGTGATAAATGGTTGTGTGCTTATTAATCTTGGAGAGGAAAATGGTCCTCGTACTACTTCGTGGATATCGATATACTTTTTTTTTTTAAATCGTTTTGGTGATGTCCATTTTTGGGTCCATCCAGTGTAGATGTTAATACTGCAATCTGGATACATCAGAACGATTCAATTCTTCCATAGGATCATTTGAAAACAATTGTGAATGCGTTACGATAAGATAGTTTTATTATTTTATGCTATAAACGCAATTATGTTATCATTTTTCGTAAATATTCTATCCTTCCAACTTATTTAAAATATATGCGACATACTTAAAGCATTAATATTATTCAGATTTTGTAATTTCTTATTTGATATGTCATTCTTGAAATTGTATGTTAGATAGATATTGAAATATATATGTAGATATCGGATTTAATATTAACTTCACATGTAAATAAATCGCAGCAATTCTTATAATACTTAAAATTGGTAAATTAATTGGCAATTAAAAATATTATCATATATTAAATCATAGGAGAAAGGCACGATAGATCATACTTTTGGTTTCTTATATGACAACGACTTTAAAATCCAATATCTTATTAACCAATCACATGCTTGTGGAATTTCTTTAAAAAATATTTACATTAAAAATATTGGTTTCTTAAAAGTATTGATTATCATATTCTAAATATTAGAGATATACCATTAGTTGTTTTCGGAAAAGCTCGTAGATTTGTCATTTAATGCTAAAAGGTTTATGTATATCTTTGGGCCGAATCGATTGATCCTCTTCTTAAGTATGTTATGTTAAAGTATATCTCCTTAACCATGAAATAACATCAAAAGCAGAAAATCAACAAAATTTTCTGTGATCTTCACAGATATAATCAGCTATGACACAAATTATTATTTTTAAAGTATGAAACTGATTAAATGAATATGATTTGTTGGTACAACGAAATAGTAATAGGGAATCCTTTCTTGTTCTTATATATTTTCAGGCTGAAGCAGAGTTACCAACACTTCAGACATATTCGTACGCGGTTTGAAATCGATCGTTTCAATAGAGTTGCGTAAAGTGTGAGAACAACAATGAGCTTCTCCTGTTAAACACGATGTCTTTACTACGATCGTTGCCTTCGGGGCTCAATAAAGCCTCGAAATTGACATTTCGAAGCGTTCCATCTGTATCTTATCATCCAAATGTAAGTATTTATCGGTTTAACTTGCGGCATTGATCGTGGTCAGTTTTGACAAACGTATTGCGTTACATTTTGCAATCAATATCGTATCTATTATTAAGACATATACACAGAAAGTTTAACCTTCATCTATAACATCGATGCAGTTATATCTTAAAAAATGCATTTTTGCAAACCTAACGATTTACTTATTATATCGATTTTATAGTATTCTACAACATTTAGGTTATCTTTATACTTTATTGGCAAAATGACAATCATCTCTTCCAAAATTAATTAATATATTCGTTTATTGATATAATAAGTATAATTAATAATTTACCAATTATTTTACAACATAAGAAACAAATGAAGTATTAATTACAATAAAGCTTTATATCATACTAGCATCATATATATATATATATATATATATATATATATATATATATATATATATATATATATATATATATATAATATATGTATATAGTAAACTATACACAACTAGTAAACTATATACATATATTGTATAACATATTTATATTAATTTTTATTTGTTGTATACATATTATAATCATGTTTTATATTTTATATTTCGATTATGTTGCAGGTGATAGATCATTATGAAAATCCAAGAAACGTAGGTTCATTGGATAAAAATGACCCTAAGGTTGGTACAGGTGTTGTGGGAGCACCAGCCTGCGGAGATGTAATGAAACTTCAGATTAAGGTTGATGAACAAGGGAAGATCATTGATGCTAAGTTTAAAACTTTTGGTTGTGGTTCTGCTATTGCCTCCAGTTCCTTAGCTACAGAATGGGTCAAAGGAAAAACTGTAAGTATAATTGTGTTTCAAAAAATTATTTATTTAGAACAAAGGTAATTAATCGATTTTTATCATAGGTCGATGAAGCACTGTCCCTCAAAAATACTGACATTGCCAAAGAATTATGTTTACCACCTGTCAAGCTTCATTGTTCAAGTAAGTGGTATTTATTAATAAATTTGATATTTAAATATTAGAGTATGAGTAGAAAAATTGTGAAGACTGCCGTAAAGAAATAAATATCCAATAGTTTTGTAATGTAAAGCAATCTTAAACTATCCATTTAGATGGAAGATTTATCAATTAGTTATCTCTACTCTGGAAGTATTCAGTATAATTAATATTGAGAAAAATAATTACATTATTTAACATTATTCTTTTATATATTGTAGTGCTTGCAGAAGATGCAATTAAGGCTGCTTTGTCAGATTACAGTATAAAACAAAAGCAAAAATTGAAGGTCAATGAGAATAGTGATAAGACGAGTGAAGCACTATAATGTGGATTGTATCCAGATGTAGTATTCAGATGTAGTATTTACATAAATTAAAATGTTAGTGAATCGTAAGCTGTGACTACAATGAGAGAATATATATAAAATCATATGTTGAAGCACTTATAGATGTATGCTATCTTTTGTTCCTTCAGAAAAGAAAATAAATATATTTAATTAAAAATTTTGATTAGAACATTTATTTATATATCAATACTATTATCAATTTATCATTACCTCTGATTCCGTTAAATAATTTCATGAAGTATCAATTACATCATTGCCAAGTTGAAATGATTTTCCATTATTCTTACTCTTCAATTATAGAAGTTAAGAAATGATACATCCAATGGGAAACTTTCTTACAATGCTGTTGCTATTTATTGGAACAATATGCGAACAAATAAAGCAGTATGTCGTTGTGATAAACATTTTTGTTGACACGAATGCACGTCGTTAATGAAGCATTTCAGTGGCAATTTAAGCTGTTAACAGAAACATGCCTATTTGTACTTGTTTTTACAAGAACCCATTACGCCATCAGCGATGTAATAACGTGATCAAGCGAACAGAAGAAGGAAAGAGAACAAGGGACAGATACAATTTATCGATAAATATTATTTCTTCAATGATCACAATATAGCCCATTGTAATAGCTTCAATCTTAGATTCAACTTCTGCTGTGGATATTTGATAGAATAAAAATACGCTCTTGATAAAAAAGTCCTGATACAAAAGCTATATTTCACGGCATATCACTCAAGTAGAATCATATCTTTCTAGTGCATAAACCCATTTATTAAAATTTCCAGTATCTCGTGATTCATACACCTTGTTGTGTGTATCCTCTAATATTCTTATACACTATACTATAGAAATATGTATGTATTTCCGCCCGTAAATATTGTACGTGATCAGTGCAGAATGAGAAGTATTGTTGCAAACGAAGGCATTTTAATTTCCTCATAGTCGCGATACACAATCAAATATTTACTCACATTCTTATATCTTTGTTCATATAGTGGAATTATATAGACTCACGGGCGAGCAATTTCCAAGAATAAGAGTTCGATTCGAAACGATTAAAATGAATTTGAGAAATTAAGTCTCGGATCGGTGACTTGTATGCATCCCTCTTATAATAACTGCCATCACAACACCAATTGATGCTTAATAAGAACGAATATAGACTGAGTCATGTGTAGTTACTGCTGCCAATTGTGCGTTTCAAGTTAATTCACGAAGGAGAACAATTAGCTCGTTAATTCGTAATTTACATTGTCTATGGCTTTTCATAGCTGCATACGATCCTAACATCTTGAAATCGAGATATTATTCGATAATAGTAAGATGCATGCCTAATATGTGTTTTCCCGCTATTTTTCGAGCCGATAAATCAATCTACCTTATTGAGAAAGATCACGTAATGAAGATGCGTAATTATATAATATAATTATATAATGAGAAGCATCGTGTATATATTTTCGAATATTGGAGATTGTTCGAACGGGCTTATCAGAATTTTGTAGATTTAGTACGAATCTGTTATGCGTATGATGGATAGATGTACCAACATATATTGTCAGATATACGCTCTACATAATGTGTGATAAAAATGAAGTGCCTGGCTTTATGTACTTGAAAAAAGTAGAGCATTCAGTTTGATTAAAAAAAAAGAGTACAAAATAAGTGAGATAATTTATTCAAAATAATTATTTTTATAAAATAATAATTAATTTAATTATATATACTTTATATATAAATTATATACATGTATTATTTTTAAGAAACAGGAATAGATTAATTAATAGCCAACAGATAACAATTATCAGTATACTAGCATGTTCCAGATAAATCATGAATGTATAAATTTAAGATTAACATTAAATTTTTCGGTATTTTTCTGCTTGTAATATCTTCGTTTGCCATAGCATAATAAATGCTCAGCAAGCAAATTAAGTTGTTCTCACTATCACAAATATTTCGTTCTAATTCTTTGAATAGTCATCATGAAATGTACGCACAATGGTTTCTCTGACAAACAAACGATGCCAGCAATTTGCGATATGACTGAAACGATAGAATCTTGTTTTTCTACGTAACTAAGTAATGTCACTATGTGAAAACTGTTTACGTGAACTTGCTGAAAGTATTATTTATTCCATGCATTTTTAAATGTTATATATAATCTATAATTTAGATTATTTAAGTTTACCTGCAATTATATATGTAATATTCGCAGATTTGTTAATAATCAATTTTATTTTTAAAATTCAAATATTATCGCTAATATGATAAAAAATACATTTATCGATACTAGAACTACCAAAGTGGTTAGAATAACAAATTCTTAATTTTCCACAGAAATTTTGCGGCCTTACTACAGTGAATTTTGCAAGATTTTCTGTAATTATTTGTAAAATATATGAATGAACATTTACTTTTATTATATTCTGTATTTCTGTTTTCTTCTTTCATTTTAATATTTTTGGCAAAAGTTATTTATATATTATAATCTTATATACAAAAATTATATACTGTACTATATATTTTATATTATAATTATTATATAATATATATTATTCTTTATATACACTTCATAGAATAGTCGGTAGTTCCAGTGTTAATGCCACATTACAAATTGCAAGGTATCCATTGTGCGAGGCGGAAAATCCCATGAAGTAGATTATTGCAAACACACAGAAGGGATCATTGGGTAATGGTTTTTGAAGAGGTGAGTAAACTCAACGATGAGTCGCTTCAAAATTTACCTTCTCTGTGATAAGCTGAAAGCCGAGGTCGCAAACAGTTTTTCATTCGGTATTCAGTATCGGGCACGAGGCTTATCGATGCTCGTGAAGCTTGTTTTTCCTACCTCGATTTCTCTATTCTCGAAGTGGGACGCGGCCGCGAGCGAGGAACATTAAATTCATGTTGCGTTCGCATCACAGAGGACAAAAATCCTACATTTGGTTCCTGTGACTCACAGAGTGAGCTCCTTCGCTATTGTGTATACTATGCTAAATTTTCCATTCCCTTATTCCTTAGTATGCACGTCCTCTTTTTTACTGTACAGACCTGACCTGCAGAAGGTATAACAGAGCAAGATAACTCCATAAGAGAAAGGAGACGACAGAAAGGAAAGATGTAATACCTAACTGCCTTGCTAACTGATCGCTGGTTGGGACTGAATCTGGTCAGTTAATAAAGCATGATCTATATGTATATGATGAATTAAAAATCATGACATTTTTTATGATCAGATTTTAAGATAATGATGATAAAGGCACAACACTGTTTTATGAGAATTAACAGTGATTTATAATCACTTCACTATGATTCTCGGCCCTCAATATCGGGGATGAGTACAGAAATAGTACAATGAATATCCAATATCTAATTTAGGATACCAAGATTTAATATATATATTATATAAACAGTTGAATATTGGTAAGCAAAGCAAACTTAAGGTAAACGAACTGAAGGAAATACCAAGTGTTCATACTAATTGACCACTTCAAACCCCACTTTTTCTTGGAATCGACTTTGTGGGGGTGAATATTATTTCTGGTGCTATGTACAATGGCTTCAAAAGTATTTGCACATCACTATATGTATTGTAGCATTTACATATTATTGTAATTAACCAGATATTGTTACTAAATATTTACATTTATGCTACATTTACATACTAATAAACTGTCCAAGTATATTAAATTATATCATTTAGTAATACTTTTGTACAACTACAAAGATTTGTTACCATGAAAATGAAATGTTGAACGCTGATAAAACTACACTTTGTTGGAAAATAAGGATATGTGCAAATACTTTTTGTAGCCACTGTATATAAAATAAATAAATGTTATCTGTATCTTATTCATACCCAATCGAAAGAGGAAATAGATATATACTGGGTATTTCATAAAAATACGCCTCCCTCGGTAGTTGGCCAGATAAGGTCCCTATTCTTGACCATTTAACCAAGAACTAGTGTAATCTTCCATTCTTTGTGAACATATGTATTTCCAAGAAATAGTGGGGATAGCGATGACCAGTTAGCAAAGCAGAATTCCGGTCAGTTATCAAGGCTACTACATACATGTATCTTTTAAAGAGAGTGAGAGAGAAATACCCGTAGGCAAGACTGAAACAGGAGAATGTGGGTATGGTGGGAGACAAGATGAAGTAGTGGTAAACGGCCCTGCGTGATACACAGCTGATCAGTCGTTCCGCGACGGACAAGTTGTTTTGATATCTCTATTCGTGACTCGATAGTGCAAATCGAAGCGTTTTCTGCATGGAATGACAGTGAATCGTGCGTAAGAATATTCCGTATACATGCCATTGTTTATGTGCTCTATGCAATTTGAAGGAGTAACGAAAGCAGAAGGCACGGGCGGTGGTGTAACCCCAGTGAAATTATACAGAATATCATATTGCGGGTTACTGTTGGTGGCGTCGTCGAGTCAATTGGATCGCAGATACTTCCCGTTTCAACAATTTCGAAGGAAATCGTTTATGCGAACGTCGGGGTCTATGACCGGTTCACGAGGCTTGCCTTATCAGAGAAACAGAAAAAGCTACGGTCTAACCGTGACCTCCAGCATTAGATTGAAATTGATGAAGTCCGAAGCGATCGAAGAGGAGGACACGACTGCTGATCCTGCAGTTTGTGAACATTGATGCTGGTCACTCATAGGCCACGATATTATCTATTCGGTGTAATTCGGTGCACTATCGTTTCTCTTTATATTCCTCTCTCGCTTATTTCTTTCTACTTTTTCTGTTAATTCCCGTGATATTTTTAAGGCTTAATCAAGTTGAGTTATTAGAGCGTTTGAGTGCCGACGGGCAACGTTAGATTTTCTTTCTTCGCAACGAAACAACGGATTCTCGTTTCGCTTTTCCTTTGTATAATTACATTCAGATATACATATATATTGTACATGTGTATACGCGCGCGCGCGCTAGTGTGAACGGAAAAGAAAAGGTTGATGACAATGCAACGAGTCCAAGATCAAGACAATGGTATCAACATCAAATTCGGTGCAAGCAAAAATAAGAAAGGAAACTATAGACTTGTATCGCAGCACTCTGAGAACGAGAAAAAAAGCAACTTCAATGGGACCAATAAACAAGGTAGGTCATTTACATTGAGAATCTACATTTTTATTTCTTTTTTCCTTTTTTTTTCTGAAGGGATCAATGTTCACCCACTAATTGTATGTAAATATTTTAATTTATGAGTAAAAAGATAGGAAACGTAATAAAGATTCATTGTGATCTTTTTAAAAATCGCTTTATATTGCGATCTTTTTAGCAATGACTAAAAATATGATATGCACTGAGAATTTTAAATTTTCTTAATGAGTTCTAATAATAAATACAAATATACAATTACCGATGTTTTACGCTCTTTTTTTCATATTTTGTTTAGTGATAAAGTATTCTATTTCAAGTAAAAAAATATGTATATCTCTCCAGATAGTTATGGGAAATTTTCTAACACGAAATTATTTCAAATATGTTATAATTAAAAACATAGTATTTTAATTCTATATAAAAGATAAGGACTTTTTAAATTTTTAAAAGGAATTTGTTTTTCAATTGTATATAAAATATGCTATAACAATAAGTATGAATTGAGTAAACTAATGGAATCTAGTCGTATATACTTATAAATAATAATAATATTCATAATTCTTTTTATTTAGTTAAAAATGTAACAACTGAAGAGGACCTAGTCCCACCGGATGGAGGATGGGGATGGCTTGTACTTTTAGCATCCGTTATGGTCAATCTACTAATTCCAGGAACAGTGAAATCCTTTGGTGTTTTATTTGTTGAATTTCTAGAAGTTTTTGATGCATCACCTTCTGCAGCTGCTTGGATACCAGCTTTATGCTATTTTTTGTATAGTTCACTTGGTAAGCTTAATTAAAACTAGGTAAAACTATTATCTAGTGGCAAACATTTGGAATTGAAAATAAGAAAATTAATTTTTGTTGTAGGACCCCTTTCCAGTGTACTATCAGTTAAATACTCCTATAGAACAGTGACTTTATTGGGAGGAACATTTGCTGCTGCAGGAATGATGCTAAGTTATTTTGCCAACTCTGTGGCCTTCTTGTGTGTCAGGTAATTATTAATATATTATTATTGCTATTAAATTAAAAGCATACTATTACATTTTTTATGTAAATGTGTAATCTTATTGTTTGTTCAATCTTTTAGTTATGGTGTTCTGGTAGGAACTGGAGCAGGGTTATCTTTTCCCCCAACTGTGTATATAGTAACTTCATACTTTGTACGGTTACGTGGACTTGCAAATGGGCTCTGCATATCTGGTAGTGCATTAGGTTCGATATTTCTTCCACCCATCCTAGGAATTCTTCTACGAGAGTATGGTTACAGGTACGTTTTTTCGTTATGTATCTAAAACAACAACAGGTATGGCTTTATTATCTCTATGAAAGATTGTTTTATGATTGCTAAAAAATTACAAACCAAGGGTTCATTATAAATGATTAAAATTAAAAATTGAATTTTTCTTTTATTTTTATAAAACGTTTATTTAACACCATTTTATCTGCAGAACAGTAATTAATATAATTTATTAATGATGTTTTGAAATTAATTAATTAAACGATGTAATTAATTAAAATATGCTTTAACACGTTCATTTTATTTTTGACAAAATTGAATGTATCTGTGATTTGTGAGCTTGATTTGTCCAACTTTTATATAATTTGTGATACAATTAGTGTCACGACAAAAAAAGAAAGAAAAAAGAAAAAGATACAAGAGGTTTGTGTATAATCACGTGCATCTTGTTCTCATGAAGATCCGTAAATAAAGTGTTATTGTCTTAGAAAGTTTATATATATTTTGTGAAGATTATTTTCGGTGAGTATTTATACATCATTATTACAACTAATTAAATGTGACGATGATCAATCATGCATGTGTGTAGTTCCTTTTTATAAGATACTTGGATCAACCACGCGCGTGCATTTATGTACACAATTTTATTGTATATCTCTGCGAAATTTACAACATTCTATAGCTGTTTTATAGCCTTCTTATCAAATGTGTTGTCATTAAAGATAACGAACATTAACCATTCGATATACACACGGTAACGTTGGCTGTCAAAAAGATGATAGGCTCGCGACTAGTTGACGTTATTCTAATTTCAAAGACACGCAGAAATATTCTATGTACTAATCCCGAATTCTGCATGTGGAAAATGCCACATAATTCATCTGATATGGTTTAGGTAAGAATCATATATATTTCGTATATACATATATATACGTTTTTGTTCTATGCCACGTATTTTAATGATCTAAATTCCTATCACGCTTTTTTATCTTTTATCATTTCTACCAAACCAAATTGCCAGGCGTAATATATTTTAACGCTTGATTTTAAATTAGACTCATCTGCACCGAGACTACAATAAAAAAGGACGAAATAAGATCTGGGCCAGTATCGTGCAACCTATTGTGATGACTTTCTTCCACGATGATAAAGACGAGTTCCTTCATTGGGCGGTTATTTAAAGATCTGGATGCAATCCTTGTGTGTCGTGAAATTGCCGTTCGCTTTAGATACTTAACCGCCGATGCAAACGAAACAGTCTGTATCGCAATCAAGTATTAGAATTAAAGTACCATCAGTTTAGCATAAAGTGTAATTCTTTGTCTTCGGAATACATGTGCACATAAAGAAGATAATATGCCTCTTTCTTTGTCTTCTTTAATTATAAATGATACGCTTCGTTTAAGAAAAGAATAACAAAACAGAAGTAAAAAGGTAGAGCATATGCCATTATCGAATAGTCGAAAGTAAAAAATTATAATTACACGTGCGTGCGTTTCGTTGTGTGTGCATATGTAATAATCATGTCCATGCGAGAACTAAGGAAACGTACGGTTTGACGTTGAAAGTACTTGCACATTTTAAGTGTGCACATTATAAATGGCGAACGCGTGATGCTCACGTGTTTTGAGTTAATATGTGCCGTAATAGCAAAAATAGAATTAAGATAAGTTAAATTTTTATGCATTTCGCATTGTTTAATCGCGGCTGTGCAATAGGAGTAATCAAAAAATTAATTTTGTTTCTTGTACTTTTGTATCTTCTTTTTTTCTGGTTACGTATTATGTTTGTTTTAGAACCAAATACGTATACTGAAGTTCTTATTCTCTTCGTTTGGTTTTATGAATATACAATATTGTACATATGTATGTCGATAATATGTTGTCGATCGAACGTGAACATGTGAGTAGACTGTTTTTTTTCTCGATTTACGTATGTTAATCCTGCTACGGTCTTCGAATATTTATATCTTGATCTCTCGTTTCAAAAAACAAAAAGATTTTTGATATTTTAGGAAAAATTTGGTGGAATTGAAATGAGGATAACGTTAATCAAAATTTTAACAACGATTCTCTCACAATTTTCTTAAATTTGAAAAATTTTTAAGAATAAAGGAAACGATTGAAGATGACCGAAAGACGTAGCAGAGTTAAGTATAAAGTCGAAGTACGTATGAATTAATTAATAAATTACGCTATATCAAATGTAAGTCAGTTTCAATATTCATTTCGTGATTGTTTTTTTCTTTTTTTTAATTACTATATTTCTCTTTTTTTCATTTTCTCATAGTTCTACTTTACAGCGACACGAAACAGTACGCGGTGTGTCTAAAACTCACGTTTTACGTCGGAAGAACTTTAATCGAGTTGATTTAACACGCGTGTATCGAAACGAATATTTTAATTTATGCCGAATGCTAATGTGGAATATCGTTATACGTAACGAGTCTCAAAACGTAAACACAATTTTTATATTCTGTATTCGTACTATGATATATGCTATATATAATATATGTATATATATATACGATATGTATATATATTACTACACCGATAGATGTAAGCTAGAACGTTTTCACTCGTCTAAACGTCCCTTTTATTTTTTCTTTTGTTGCAGAAGAATGTGTCCATGGGAGAAGACAGGAACAAATTGCGATTTCGAAGAAGATGAACTTCTCTCGTACCGCAGAATGTATTGTACGCGATCTGAAACGCACTCTAAAAATATAATTTCCATCTCAATCTATTTTAAAAACGGGAAAGGAGTAACACTCTTTCTTCCTTAGTATTTCTTCTTCTTTCAAAAACATTAAGTATCAGTTATAGAAGTCTGTTGATATTCAATGAAATATTTCTAAGCTCTCTGTTCGTTTATTTCTGTTTCATGCTCATTGAATTCATTTTAATTCTATATTTATTTTATTGAAATATTTAAATATTAAATATTACTTTGTTCATTTATTCTTAGTTCATAAATAAAACAGTTTCAGATTGACGTACAAATTATCTATCATAGTCTGTTCAGACTATGAAACATCTGTATAATACTTAATGAATTTTTTATTAAGGTTATTTAAAAAAAGAGCTGTGATTAGTATAAGTCTTATGTATTTTGGAATATATAAGACTTTGTTTATAACACTTGGTGGTAATTCACGAGATATATACACATAAACCAGTATTGAAAAGATTATGTTAATGTAAAAGTTAGGAATATGTTATACTATATCTGTTGGTTTACCAAAGATTATGATAAGTGAATCATTTAAGAGTATTAACAAACTGTACCTGATATTAATCTTTTGTATTCTCTTTTTACAATTTATATAGTATACAAAAATATTTTATACATATAAAGTAATTATATATATAATAAAATAAAATAATTAGCAAGTATACAAGAAATACAATAATAAAGCGTTTTTACGCTTCTATCTATGATCTTTTAAATTATCTTCATTTCATTGCATCATTGATCACTATATAGAAAAATATTTTTTTTTTTATTCTTTCTAAAAAAATTGATCATTAAATATTTTCAAATGTTTCCTATTCCATTCCATGCTTACACAATCATTGTATTTCAGTGATTGATTAACAGCATAACTTAATTAAAATATTCATATTTATATCACGGAAAAAATTTTAAACAGTTAATTAGCTAAAATTAAGTACTGATATTAAAGGAAAAGCATATTTGTTAAAAATCAGTATTTATGTAATTGGTTTAACGAAGTGACGATTTTTTTTCTCTCAACAGCCGTGGAATATCCCGATGACGATATTGTAAGCTATAGCTAACCTTATCGTTGGGCCGAACAAAAAGCGCTAAAGCTCATTTTACTTTTTTACAGAGGTGCAGTATTAATAATGGGTGCTGTTACTTTGAATGTATGGGCGAGTGCTCTTTTGTACGAACCGGTGGAAAGGCACATGGTACCAGCATCGTCGTCGAGCAAATCGAACGACGTCGACTTGGAGGTCGCCTCGGTCACAGTAGCTAGTCCCGAAGATGAGAAGCAATCGAATCATGTTGTTTCTTCTTCGAACGAAAACGAAAAAGCCGCGCCAATGGTACCAAAGAGTGCGTCCAGTGTCGCTTTAGAGTATTACAAGAATACGCCAGTTCAAGGTCGAACGAGAAAAATTAGCATGCCCACGGGACGGGAGATAACAGGCCAGATGCACAGCACTCCGGCGTTACACGCTGTTCCGGAACGGGGCGGAGATTCTGCCAGACTATCGAAACGTCAGAAATCGCCTTTACAGTCACCGAGCATGTCATCTTTTAATTATATCAGCACGCCGTACCATGGAAGCACGCTTTCCGCTATACATCCGGAAAGGGCGTCTACGTTGACCTTGAACGCAATATCGAGCACCTTCACGAGGAAGGGTACCGAAGAAACGAACAAGAACGAAGTAAAAGAGAAGAAGAACAAATTCTTTGACTTTAGTTTATTGAAGGATCCTATTTATCTGGTAATCTTGGTTTCGAATTCAACGAACGCTGTCAGTTATACGAATTTCGTCATCTTATTACCGGCGTACGCTATTTCGTTGGGTTTCGACAAAAATATGTCTTCCCTTCTTCTTTCGACCGTCTCTATATTAGACCTAATAGGACGTATCGGAGGTTCAGCGCTATCCGATGTCTCGATCATGCCAAAGCATTGGTATTTCGTTGGCGGTTTGTTCATTTCTGGAATCTCGTTGGCTCTTCTCCCCATAGCCACAAGCTACACCATCCTGTCGGTTTATTGCGGTGTTTTCGGATTAGCTTCCGGTATTTACGTTGGTATCACCGCGGTTATAATGGCCGATATGTTAGGGACCGAGAAGTTAACTTCCTCCTATGGTATCTCGTTGTTCGTAAATGGAATCATACAGTTGGTTGGCCCTCCAATCTGCGGCGTTGTATTTGAACAAATCGGCAGTTACGGGCCGATCTTCAGCATCTTAGGAATTATTCTAGTGGTAGGCGCGTCGTTGTGGGGTTTTGTTCCATTTATTAGGAAACGACAAAAAGTCGCAGAGAAAGCGAATACAATTGAAAAACTATAGTTTATTCACTAACTGGCATATTTCATTATGGACGACAAGAGCTTAATTATATGGTCATTGTAGAATTTCATCTAACATGTATCGATTACAATACAATATATACATATAAACACACACACACACACTCACACACACGCGCACACACACGATAACGAGAGACATGTTTACGAAATACTGTGATGTTAGAATGAATGTTATGTATGTAAGTACATATATACTACTGGCACTGTGATGACGTTATATATATACATCCACGCGTACATTTTCAAGTGGATTAATAAGGAAACAATTTTCAAAAGATATATTTTTAAAAAAGACAAAGGTTCTCCTTTCTCGTAAATTGGAAGTGTCTTGCCTTACATTTGAAAAGAAAACTTATTTCGCGGAAGTAAGTTGTTATTAGTACTAAAGTAAAATATATGAATATATTTAAGTACTTAGTTTAGAAAATGTTCTAATTGCTGGTGCTAACGTAATAAGTAAAACAAAAAAATGAAAGATGCAATAATATAATTTAACCCTTTCGCTTCGGCAGTCCAGTTCGGCGAAGTACTGTTACTGAACGGAAACGCGCGCCACAAATACGCACAGTGTGCGTGGTTGCTGTATATATGTTTGCCTAAGTCTTAAATAACAATAATTCTTGTAAGAACCGTATATGAAATATACGCTTCACTGTCAATGGGTTTAATAGATTTTTAAGATGAAACGGTATACGATCGTTTGGATGTTTGAAATATATTGTGTGAAACGTTTTGATGTTGTTTCAACAATGAGTAATTTTAAGAAGTAATATGTCAATAAAATCAACAGAAAATGTTCTGCCGATAACGAAAAAATATATTATTGACTACAGATAGCAGTTGTATATGCATCATTTAGATGCCAGATATATGGGGTGCCGGACTCAGGAGTTGTCGCGTGGTCGCCGCCTATATGCGGTACTCGTACCCACAGGTCATCTCGCGGATGCCGCCTATAAGCGGCGCTCAAAGCGAAAGGGTTAATGCATGTAAAATAATCTTAGTGTATGTATAATTGTATAAAGCAAAGGTTGAGTACTTGTACACTTCTCTTAAGGAAAGAATATGCAGTAATTCCTATTATTATATACACGTAAATATTGAATATAGGATCAGTCAATTTCGTTCTTGATTCAATTTGTTTACAACTCACCGAAAAATATGCCTTAAAATTAGGATATAAGCACTTTGTAATTAACGAATTACGTTTATATTATACAATATTTAAAATGTAAAACGATACAAAATGCGCATATTTCACTTGAAGTTATCTTACACGGAAAATACATAAATTGTTCATGCTACTAGGGTCAATAAACAAATTACTAAAAATTTTCGTTGTCATACTTTGTATCTATTTTATTGAAAAGAATGCACGGTAGTATTAAATAAATATTAATATGAAGACTAAAACATGTTTCTTTTAATACATGTTTATAACATACAATAAAAATGTAATTTACTTTTTATCTTTAGATGATTCTTCTTCCTTACTTTTTTCAGGTTCAGCAAGACGGAAATTAGGGAATTGTTCCCATGGAGTGGATAATTCAAATTTGCGAAATTCTTGTGTTAATTCTAGTGGTTCACATACTACTCTCTTGTATTCATCATCATAGCGTACCTACGTTTAAAAATATAATTTTTACATTATATATTACCAATTGAAGCCAAAGCATTTGTGAAGCATTAGAATTATATTATAAAATTACCTCAACAAAACCACTTAAAGGAAAATCTTTTCTTAATGGATGTCCTTCAAAACCATAATCTGTGAGAATTCTACGAAGATCTGAATTACCCAAAAATAGTATGCCATACATGTCCCACACTTCTCGTTCGTACCAGTTAGCAGCATCATAAACACTTTCTACTGACTTTATAGGTGTCAATTCATCTGTGTATGTTTTTACCCTAATACGTGAGTTAAAAGTAAGAGAAAGAAGATTGTAGATAACCTAATAATCAAAACATTACATAACAATATTTATTATATGAAGTATTATATGGAGTATTATTTTTCAAATACAAATTTACCTCAAATCTATATTTTCGAGAAGGAACATCCATTGCAGTCAGATCCGATAATGAAGTAAACTGAGTATTATGATGACATTTCAAAAATTTTAGCGTTGGAATAATTCCTTCTGGACAAATTAATATTTCAAGTTCATCGCCAGCATTTATTTGAACCTTCTGCACATACTTTGGTAAACATGCACTAATATATAAACCCATATCCTTTATGGCTTCTACATCTGTTCTGATTTTACGCAGTGTTGCTGTTTAATAAAAGAAGATTGTGTAAATGTAATTTAGAGAAACAAGTATTAAGATTGAGGAAAAGGTTATAAAATATATATGATAAAAATTCTTTACATTTAAAGACATTACATTATTAAACATATTATAAATAACAATTTTTTACGTACGTTGTAATTCTGTTTTTTCAGTTTCCGTGGTATTTGTCCTCGTGAAGGGAAGAAATTTTGGATAACCTATCGATTTAGTTTATGATTTATTACATAATATAAAACAGAAAATCAAAGAATTATCAATAAAATTTATTTACATTTTGGTGTTGTAACAGATAGATTTTGTGACAGCCTCCAACAGTTTTTTAACAACGATGACATTTTTCTAAAGGGCTTCGGATCTTTTCAAGAATACAGACAGATCTACCTACACTTAGCCATATGTATGTAGATAGGATATTCAGTACGCACTCTAGTTAACGATATCGATGTTTTTCGCACTTTACATAGCACATTGAAATTTTTAAAGGTACCACGATACCAAAAATATCTTTTTAATTCTACGCAATAAAAATAGCATATATAGTGAAAATATCAAATGTGATATAATTTAGAAACTATTTTATTCGAATTCATGTAGTTAAAAATAATAAACTCTGTAAAATAAAAGAACAAGGGAAAGTTAACTAATTTTATTAGTTATTTACATTATTACATGAAATGTAGTTTCTTGAAGTACAAAGGATATCTTACATCTTGTTTCTTATTTCTAATACAATATTGCACAAGGTTAGAATGAAAAAGATTTATATTGTTAGTTTTCATACCATCATCAGCTACATAAAATATTTTTTGAAGCGCATTGTTTTTCAACCTTTTGCATATCTACAAGTATAGTTGCTATGGCATGTCTTAACTGATGAAACTTTGGCAAAGATAATTCAAATATTTGACACTTTCCATTGCTAAATGTCCATTCCATAATAATATGTGGTTCCAAAACTCTATTTAATATGCTAAAAATATACACATTAATAAGTAAGCAGATAATTTCATAAACATTTATAGAAATATGAGTAAAATGAATTTTTGTATTACACATGTCAGTATTACAAAATTATAATTTATTAAACAGGTACCTAGAAGAAATAGTAATATCTATACGCCACTTGCAGGCTATTAGGTGTGGATAAAATTTTGTTTTTTGTATTAATCCTGATATTAATTCTGGTCGCTTTTGACCATATACAACTATAGATATGTCATCAATACATTCTGAAGATAATCTGTAGAAATAATATTATACTTATTAAAATAAAATTAAAAATATTTGAATGTGATATATGGTAAAATACATACTTCAGTTCTTCTAATATTTGTTTAAATTCTGCAGGTTTAATATTTTGCGATATTGTGCCCAAATGAATCTTTAATATCGTAAAGATGACTGAATAATATTCATCCACAGTTTCTTCTGGTATATTGTATTTTTGACTTATTCTATCTAATATTCCTTCTTCTATGTATTCTTGATTTATTGCTTTTACAGCTACTATATAAGTAATAAATTGCAATTATTCATTAAAATACAAAATACTTGAAATATTGTAGTAATATTATAGTATTACAAATTAAACTTACTTTGTATTAAAGGACGAAGAAATATTTTTCTTAAATCCGGAAGAACCTTTATTTTATTTCCTAAAGCATACAAAAGTTGAGTTTGGAAAGTTGTCATTTTTATTTTGACTATGATATTTATTTTATTTGTATAAAAATTGAAAAATTTATGTGGCAATTTATCTGTATAGGTACATTTATTAATATCTTTTATAAAATTGTAACAAGTTGTTAATAAAATACTGCAGTTCTGTCAAATTTATTATGTATTAAGCCTGACAATTTGTTTTCTGTGTTTAATGCCACCTAGTAGATATGTACAAAATTACATATGTACAAAACTTTGTCTATGGTAATATAGATAATGATTGTTTGATTAACAAATGGTGAAGTAGGAATGCTGTAACAAATCGCAGAGGGCGTAAGAGACACCGCTGTATTTTCGTGGTCGATATTTCAGAACATGAAACATGAAGCCTCATTAATTGTTACGTCTATTCATGCCTTAGTCAATAATATAATCTTCGTCCTCGATATAATGTTAAGGTAAATCCTATATTTACTATATTTAATCAATGAGGATGCTATTATAGTTGATATCTATTCCGAGAAATATGGATTTCATAAATGTTGATAATATAGATTTCTCGATTTGAATTTTACGATAAAGTTATTACAAGAACATATTATAAGAAAGGAAGTATGGTATAAGTTTTAACTTTGTTCATATTATGTGTATAAAAGAAAAGGTATATTATCAAATTTTGTAAAACAATAAATTTTGTATATAATAAATAATTATATTTTTTTTAAGTCATGTGATATAAAATGTTTGGTTATGTTCGTACAAGAGACCGTGTGGCCTAATGGATAAGGCGTCGGACTTCGGATCCGAAGATTGCAGGTTCGAGTCCTGTCACGGTCGGAAGAAATTATTTTTTTTTCTTCCCGTTCAATATTGTTTTTGCATTACATATAATATATTGCTTTTGGTACAGTGATCTCTCTACATCCTCATACATTATTTTTGGAAAAGAGAATGAGAAAAAGATTAAACAATCAAGAATATTTATTATTCTTGTTAATTACTAATTAATAATATTAGATCAAAATATGTTACTTCAATGTCATCGAACTGTTATTAAATTTTTACATAAATTAAAAAAAAATATTTCCTTCGAGCCGGATTTGAACCAGCGACCTATGGATATCCATATTTCTAAGAAGCCAACTACAGTCCACCGCTCTACCAACTGAGCTATCGAAGGTTTACGCTTTTGTTGTGCCACAGAAATGTATATCTGATTGATTAATATATAAATGTTAGTAATTTAGTTTTTTTAAAATTATTTATATAATATATTTTATTATTAATGTTCGTATCACATCTAAATACTAAATATGATTAAAGATGTAGGATTTAGTTTTATTATGAAACACAAAATTAATAAAAAATTTAAGATATTTACCATAAGAAATTATGTTTCAGGTATAGGATCAATGTATAATGTAGTAGAAAAAGCAAGGGATAACTTTTGTGTTAAAGACTAATACAAAATAATATAAAATATTGTGATATTTAATTGTTTTTCCGTTATTATGAAACTAATTTTAAATTCTTTGATGACAAATACGCGTTTGTAAACGCTGAACGTGACCCTGAAACATTTTATTTGGTAGAGGAAGATAGAGGAATAAATATGACGTACAGATGATACGAGATGGTTTTCGCATGTCCTGACATTATTACGAATACAAAGATCGAAGGTATTTTTTTGAGATACTATATCAGATTTTATATTGCTCTGGTAAAAGTAATATGGATGTTTTGTTACATTGCAAAAATAAGCGAGTTAGCATTACAGGTTATGTAATGTTCATGGAAAAATTTATTGAAAGAAAAGTTAATGAATATGACTTATAATGAAGTAACTGTTTACTTTTTTAATTGGATTTGCCAAAGTTATAATTCAAGTAAATTTTCTGCTTAATAATGATTTACTATCTAAAACAATATTATATTTGCTGCGGGCATCTTTAATGTTCCGTCAATTTTTTAAAGAAGGAGATCCTTCTCAAGTAACTAAAATACCGATGAGTGGGAATTTTAATTTAATTACCAGTAGCCAATTAGCAAATTATTATCTGGTTATAACAAGCGACAACACATGATAATCTGACGGAAATTATTTTCATATCATGAAAACGAGCCATTAGTGGTTCGATAATTATCATTCGATAATTAACGTTCGATTATCGCACCGTTATTTATTGATTATGGGGTTTTAAAGAATATCGATTTTCAGTTATTTCACTAAAATAGATTGAAAAATATAGTAAATTATAAGCATATAATGAATAAAAATACTAAACAAAATAAAATCATCGGTATATTGAATTAAAAATATCTAATTTAGAAATTAGTAAAGCGATAGACGTTGATTAGATTTTTAATAGCAAGATCATTTTGGGAGTGCCGTTTTTCTAATCGGAATTTAGTGATTATATCTTGACAAGACCACACCTAAATGTCAATTGTACTTTCGATAAATCTTTTCTTACAATTTCGTTCCAACTATTCATCGGATAATGTGGTACGTGTTTATGGTCACTTTGTGATTTCTAGGTTTCTGGAAACTGGAATTTTTTATTAGATTAAAAGTAACACAAATTGTCATTATAAACATTTATATACATTTTCAATCGTTAAACATATTTTATTTCATAGAATAGTTATTTCTATCATTAAAAATATTTCATACCTACAATTTTTATTTTTATGAATTTTTCGTGTTTTATATTATAAAATCGTTGCAATTTATAAGTTTATAATTGCAGGAATATCATAATATTGCACAAAAAGCTACATTACACATACACATACATACATTATACATACTTCTGTAACCACTGAAGTACGAAGTTCTTGGATAGAAGAAGACTATAAGGAGAATACATCAATAATATAGTAGGCACCGTACTCCTCAGAAGCAAATATTCGATATTGCTCTAGCGGAAGCTGAAAATTCGTTCATAGTATAGTTCAGTGATACAAGACCGCTCGAAGATACTTACGAATATTGGTAAATACCCTCAGACCTCTGTCAAACATAATTTGTTTCTCGAAACAAGTGTCCCTGTCATACAGTGCGATTGTAGTATTGGTCGTTAATAAGTAACGTTATATAATCGCTTTAATCATGAATTTACGAATCTAATTATAAGTTCGAATTTACATAAACGTAATTGCATGTGGATAACTATTACATGTGTGTGGAGGTAACATATGGCACGAGAACAGTAAGAACGTATGTTACCCATTTCTGTCGCATTAAATAATCATTTCTATCGGTACACCGATATACTTTTTGATTACGATTGCCAACGCCATCTCTTCACCGTATAAAAAATTATTGAGTAAATATAATAAGAATATGTTACAATATTGAAAGCTATACAAGGTAATAACTCTATTTTGAAATAAACGTAACTTCTATTCATAATTACATATCAGTTTTTTTTTGTTTTAACGATTTATCCTAAGCTTTACTATTAAATTCTAGATTACGTAATAAGAAAATATATACTAAAATATCATAGTTTGTATAAGGTATTAACTTCATTTCGGAAGAAATTTCATTCTTATTTATATTTATTAATTTGTTTTTTTTATGCTCTTAGATAAAAGTCAGGGGTTGAAGCAATCATTTTATTTAGAAATACATAATTTATCCCCACGCGGTCACGTTTCCCTCAGTAATAGTGATAGGGTGGTAGAAGGATGGAAATGTATGTCGCCATCCACCGTCTGACGTCGACAGACGGACACATCGTGTTTCTATTAAGTATAGAAGGGTGGGACGAACGGATAATTTCTTTCGGATCACGCTAACTTCAACGAACGATTTCGAGCGAATGGGGTGGAAGAATAGAGAAAGGAACAGAAAGGCAGACAACATTAGAAGAACGCAGACGCGAGCTTATTCGCGACCGCGGTTTTGCGTTGTGCGCATGTGCGAATCGAGACAGGATTCGTGGAGGAACAGGGTGCGAAGTGAGAAGGCGAACGAAGGCAGTAAGAACAGAAAAAGACAGATCGTGGCCACGAAAACACTACAGAAGTAGAGGAAATAAGAAAAACACGTTAAAAGAAACGTAACAGGGAAAGAATGATGACAAAATATAGTTTTATGTATGTATTGTTAACTTATCAGGATAGTTATCGAGGTATATATATGTTTAGGAAATCCTAAATCTGTTCTTCATTAAGTGTGATATAGGTATCTGACATATTTGTTTCTCTTATATATGTAACACACCAAGGTTCTCCTGTACAACAATTTATCGACTAATAGTATTAATAAATCGACAAGTCGCAAGTTATAGGTTATAGAGTTCTTTTCTATAATTTTACAATTTTGCATCTGGTAGCATAATGAGACAATTTGCAATTTGTACAGTTTGCATGTACAACTTCTGTTTTGTTATCGAGCTTGTTATTATTTAAGAGAATTTATCGATGTTAAAAACTCGTAAAATTTCTCTAATAATATTAATTGTGTATGTAATAATAATATAAATTGTGAAAGAGGAGCTAGAGGCTCATTCCATGAAGTTAGTTTAAAAAACTGGGGGGGATAATAATGGTCATTTGAAGAGGCAAATTTCATTTACCTTAACTGTACTACTTGGTGCTGCATATATTGCGCACAATATGATGAAAAGTAATAAAAACAGAAACTGAAGATTGTAATTGATTAGACTGAAGAAAAGCATAGTATATGAAGATAAAGTAAATAAGAAAAATTAATAATGCATAAAGAAACTATCGAAATAGGAAACGGAAGTAACATGATAGAGCAAAGGGTGGTAAGGAGAAGAGATGGAGCAAGTTATAACGACTTGAAGAAAGAGTGAGATAGCGAACGTAGAATGACACAAAGGGTTAGTGGTGGGGATGAAGCAGAACAAGCGAGAAAGGTAAAGGTGGCGCTCTCGCGCAGTCTGGCGTCGTCGGTCGACGGATGTTCACTTAGGGTGTGTTTGCTTGTGACTTTCTTTCATTTATTCGTACTCGCAGCTGTTTAAATCGCGATATCGTTCGTTTGCCTTTGTATCGTTCAGAACGGTCGCCTTTTCAGTGTTTTAGCGAAGTTCGTAGCAGTAATACAACGATAGCAAGACAAAGACTGGTTATGCCGGTCGAAGAGTTTTTGTGACTCGTACCGTGAAGATCTTCGTACGGGGATTGCTAGTTTGATACGAGACAGTGATAAGGTAACGTTTCATTGCGCGAAAAGGTAATACTTTTGAGTACACGTTTGACATGGTCTGCTGTCCAGGCCGGTAGCGAATCGATTTTCACGAAGAGTGAAGCGGGAGTTGCGAGAGAGGGAGAGAGAGCGTGAGAATGCTATGGTTGAACGAGAGAGAAGAAAGATAACAGGGGCAGAATCTACTATCTAGTTTTTCCTCCTCCCCTATTATTCTTTTTCCTTTATATTTATTTTATTAACCATATTTTATATTGTTTGCTTTATATACATTAGCATATTTTGTTTAGTATAAGATATATTCTTAATTGCAGTTTGCTATTTTTGGTGATATTTTACTATTTTTCTATTTTATTAGTTTATATTCTTATATCACCCTTTCATTCATTTGGTTCGGTTACAATTTCCGCTTTCGTTCGTTGGTACGCGCGCGTGTATTTTAGGTAACTGTCCGTTTCGACATGTCTCGTAACGCAGTAGAGGGACATGAACTCTCCATCGGAACGTTGCATCAAGAAACATACGTCCGGTGTAGTACTGCGTACCGCATCGGCGATGTTATCGTGCATCGATTCACAAAAAGAAACTTTGGACTAGCAACGGAGCCATGGTTAAATCGTAAATCTTCCATCTTCGTGTTTGATCAATATAATATAATAATCAGGATAATTATAATAAGATATCAGAAACACGAAAGGAAAGTAAGTTGAGTAATTCGTACGAAAAACGAGACTTCATAGTAGATCAATTTCAGCCATTGTACTTTGTGCATATTAGCGTGAGGGACGAACCATCACGTTACCTTCGAGAACCATTGATTTCCAAGTGAAAACTGACCCCAATTTCTTCATCGAATTGCAACATATGTATGATAAGGTGGAAACATTTGGACGAAAGATGTTATCCTCAATCGAGGGCATTATTACCACGAGGATGTGGTACGACGTTTAGCGACCTCTACCTACCAGTGCAAAAGCAATAATTGCTTTAAATGCGTCCTAAATGAATTAGATACCATTGACCGTTTGAGTAAAAGGTGACGCGTCTCTTGCAACCAGTTATATCGTGTGCAAATACGACATATAGTATGTCGACACCGTGTGCGTATTATAGGAACGGTAATTGGACGGAATTTTCGTTCTAGTGTGGTTCCGCGTCTCTGACCCTCTTCCACCCTCTGATTCTCCTCCGGTCGATAGACCCGACTTGACGTTGGGATACCCTCTCTCTCACTCTTTCTCTCTCTCTTTCGTGCTCGTGAAAAGGACAAGGAAGCGAAGAAACGACCACGGGCAACACACGAAAATTCTATGATTGTGAATATACATTGGTTCACAAAAATATTTGGACACTTACGACAAGAAATTTGTATGTATGTTATATGAAACATTTTGACATATTATGAGCATATAATGAAACACGACTATCATGATTATATTGGTCAAATTTGAAACTGATATATATATATATATATATATATATATATATATATAAAGAAAGAGAGAGAAGTTAGCAGATATCTAGAGTGCAAGATACAGTTAGTTAAAAGTTGGTATATAGCATGAATAGCCATCTTCATTGCTCATCATGTTAATACAGTAGCTGATGAAAATACTTGAACACCTTTTATATATATATTATCTTTGTTATATAAAACAGTTGAAATTTCAAAATGTGTCATATAACACACATAGTATATTCAAAGAAGGTTTCTATAAGTCTTCCAACACTTTTATGAGCAAATATATATATTATGTACACTATATGAAGGAAACAAGCATGATAAGTCATATTTTCTTTTTTTTTTAATAGTAGAATAGTTTTAAGATTCAGTACGTTGTTAATTAATCCCATATTATCAAAATTGTCTATATATTTGTTTTTCCATTCGCTTCAAATTGTCAAAATATCGTTAGTCATAATATCATAGTATCGCAGATGTTGAAATAGAGCTTGTCTTAATAATCGTATCTCTGGCTTTTGGAATTGTATCATAAAACGTTATTAATTTATCAATTATCTTTAAAAGACTTATATCTTTGGACCTTTGAAAATTCTTTTGTTTAGTCATAAATTAACATTTGTTTCCTCCTATGATCCTTATATGTACATAGTATATATAACGAGACATGTCCGGTGCTTTCCGCTCTACGTTTTCCAAATCGATAATCGTGCAGCCACAAAGTGCTCGCAGAAAACCTACGACAATATGATGACAAACAAAGTGACAAGTGAAAAATACTAGTAAGAGTTTCATCTGTTTGGTTTGGATCACGTAAAGGATTTCGTAAGGAGGAGTGAATAAGAGTATGTAAGGAGAAAGGAAACTATACAGAGATTGTAAAGCTTTACGGGCCGTGTTAATCCTTTGCATTTGGGACACAGTATTGGCACGACCTTTTTTCGTGTTATAAAAGACTCTATTCTATTCTAAAAAACCAAACTGATTAATTCCACTTTTTGTAAATTCCTCGATTTGTTTATTTGGATACATGATCCGACAACGGATATTTATGCAAATTTAAAGCTTTAAAGATACAATGATTTGTTCCACTCATCAAATATTATAACGAGTGCAATAATTTGGATATTTTACATATATATTTTTATATTATATGCATTCTGTGCGTTCTTGTAGTTCTTAATTTTTTATAAATGCATAAAAATCCGTAGTGACTAGTGACTAGTATCGAAATTCTCAAAGAAACGAATTATTCATTTCCATTTACTGTAAGAAAATAACATAAATAAGTATAAATTCTCAGGGAACTTTTGAAAAATTTTGTTACAATTTTTCTTGTTTAACTTTTTCTGTGAACAAAAATATTGCAGAGGAAGCGCAATTTTTAGAATCCAATTTTGACCAGTTTTTCAATGCAAATATCCCATCGTCTGGCGCACAGAACACAGCTGGTGGTGTTAGACTTTCCGGATGGAAACGATGCGATGTTTTTTTGCATTTCGCGGATCGACCCCCCTTCCTTTACGCAGTTATGTTTTACGGCTTCTTTATGGCCTCTTTTCTTACCAGTAAGACTGGAAAATATCGAGCGTATAATTGACAACGCGGAATAAAATTTCGGTCCTTCGACTCTTGGAAAAAATGAAGACTACAGAAGAGAAACATGACAAGTTATTATTGTCTTTCATTTAAAAATTTAATACACTGTCAACTATATATGTAACATATTTCAATTCTCACAGGTATTATTTCTTTAGTTTCTTAATTAAGTTATGACTTCACTCTCTGCTATTCGTTATATGTTTTCATGACTTGAAAAAGTGTAATGTATTTATTATAATAATAAACGTAAAACACAATTTTATGAAAAATAACAGTGAACTATGATTCTCAGCCAGTCAAATATAGATTTATCATGTTTCCCCCGTATAATTTTCGTGTATCAATATTTTAAGAAAATGCATGTCGGTAACATCTCTATTTCTGTTCGTTTCTTCCTTTCACATATTCGTGGAATGGAAATGTTGCCGGTTAATGCAGATAAACGAGCAAAATTGATAACAACTGACAGATTGAATTAGTGAACCTATACAAGAACTGTGATGCAAATGATGTCGGCTGATAAAGCCTTCTCAACCGGTGAAACAGAACTGTCTTATCGTTGTAGTCGACGTTTTCAAGAAATTGATAATGAAGATTTAGCTTCCTGTTGAATTATCCTTCTTTTATTCTGGTATTTTAATTTTTTACCACGGTCGTAATAATAGGTTAAGAATTACGCGACGGAAACATAAAGTAACAGGGGATAATGAATAAAGTTGGACAAACGGAGAACTCTATAGGGAACAGCGAAATGAGAAATAGGATCAGAGCTTTCGCATTACCCCAATGGTGAATCCATAACGATCAGCTTCTCAGAAAATCTACTCATGAATTCTTTTCTTTAAAGATAAAACTAGAAAGAATATTTTTACGAAAGAATATTTCTCACGTGATTCTTGATAAACAAATACTCGATGCTTTTAACAAAAAAATATTGGCATTATAGTTCTTTATCCTAGGAACAAAATATTTTACTTACAACATCAGAATTTTTATGATAATGTCGATGAATAGATTGGAAATGTTAGCCTCAATCCAAAATGAAATGAAGTTACAGAGATTCGTATCTGATATCAAGCTATATGCTTATGAAATGGATTACAAATCTATAATGATTAGAACAAAAATAAGATACTTTATAAAATCCATCAATTGAAGTTTCTTGAAAATATTGTGTAAAATCCAAATTATAGTATAAATTAGAAATAAATTAGAAATTTGAACCCTCGATAAGAAATTAAATTAAGTCTCGATATTTCGTGTTGAAGATCAACCTTGTGTTTTATAAAATAGGTTTATGTTTCGTAAAATTTATGACTGGAACAACATTAAAATACGTTATAGGACCTACATTTTTATCATAACCTCAATGAATAAATTAAAGTCTCAGAATCAGCTTTGATACAAAATGAATTTATGTTTAAGTATTTCGTATTCGAGATCTGAAGCCGTATATTTCATAAAATAGGTTAGGAACTTATCATAAAGTAGAATCAACTTATTCGTAATTTTTTGAGATAAACGTAACCTTGTAAATTCACATTGAATTAACGTTGATAGTTTCTGTTTTTACCGTGAGAACAGTACAGATTGTAACGAGATGTTTTATCTAGCTATCTATAGTTTGCACGATTTTCGTCATACACGATTAAATCCTGAATACATGTATGACGAGTGCACTGCAACAAGCAATCTCCTAACGTCTTTGTAGTGCTTCGAGATTATACGCTTATGTACGCGCAGATTTGTTCGTTTTCCCTTGTCTCGCCACCATTAAATCCTGTTATTTTTCCTTTATACATCCATTGTTCGTTGCAAAGTTTTACTTCTTGACGAACGGAAGGAGCTTCTTAAAGATAGTCATTCGTTCGTAATTTAAATCAGTTCCATTGGGTAAAAGCTTTTAAAATAACAGTTTAAGAAGTTAATACGTTAATGGTTATACAGGGTGATTCATAAAAACTATTTGCTGTTATCTTGCTTTCGATCGTAATATAGATGGTGTAAAAGGATTATAATGGAGCTTTTTCCACTATAGGATATTTTCTGGAATAATTCAATTGCAAGAGCCACAATATTGCCATTAAAAAAATTTGACCTAGGAAAAAATTACCTCCGTGAGTGAAACTTCTTACGTCACGTTTGTCCTCTAAAGTCTCTTATCCGTTATTAATTTGCGACATCAACTGCAGTAGCTGGTGTTAAGTTGGTCCCTACTTAATGGATCACTGTATATAACCGCCGCAACAAAGGTATGTCGTTTAAAATAATTAGAAGATCTTGTTTCAGGCGTATTGAAGTGAGTGAATTAATTACATAAATAGCAATGTGACTATTTCCACATGTTCAACTTACCGTTGCATGTTCAACTTCCAAAAGTATTGAATAATGCTGTTAATGCTTAAAATGCTGTTAATATAGTAGATATATTATATATATATGAGAAACATATATATGAAATTCCTTAAGCATTAAATAAAATTAAATGGTCTTCCAATTATTTTGAACACTTATATACAAAGCAAGCGAATTAAAAGGTGCTGAAGAAAATAAGGTTTAATGGCTTTAGTATAGAGATCTAACGCAGTAATTATCTAAAAACACGATCGTAATATAATCCACCGCAATCCGCTTTTCATAGGCTTAGTCCCCTCGGGCTTTTTTCTAATTTATTGTTTTATAAATAACATAATTATCTATCAAATAACCAAATAATTTTACAAATTACAAATAAGTATTAGTGTAACTATTAAGTCTAATTACAAGTTACAAATATTCGTATTATCTATCTCTCTTATTTCTACAAATTCTTACAACCTTGATATATTTTCTTTCTTTTTTTTTTTTTATTTTGTAAACTCATCTACGCGATGTATCATGTATGCTTATATTTCACGTTCATTCGCAAAGGTGAGATAATATGCGAATTTACACAGTACTTGCGCAACGGAAATAAATCAAACTTTTTATCCATTATTTTTTTTCATTTTTTCTTTCATCCTTTAAAACGATAGAAAAGATAACGACCCTTCCTTGTAAACAGCCAGCATTTCTTGTTCTGTGACGTGCACACATCAATACCAATCGTGTTCGAAGATAATGCACAGTCGTTTTACGTATGTGTTGCACAACGTATGCGGATACAGATGCAATGTGTATTTACAATGGAATATTCGTGTTACTATAGGTATAGTATGAGCAATAGAGAATTCTTGATCGAATTCTTCGATATTTTTCTCCATCGAAGTAAATATTGTCTGTCCGGAATTTTATGGATCGTTATTATTTGTTTTTTTTTTTTTTTTTTTTTTATAAACTCAGTTCTGAGTTTATGATAAGTATTCTTCGTTTCTTATCGACTGGGAGAAAGAGATATTGACAAAGAAAAGATTGGATGATTTAAACTTCATCATTTTCTTTTCTTTTAAAAATGTTTTATTAATGTCAAACTTCTTTTAACTATTTGAAATTTGAAATTGTACGATCTGAAATTGAACGATTTTTTAATTTTTAAACAATTTTAGACAAAATATACGTATATTTAATGTATGCGTATGTATAATATATCTTCATTAAAATTCTTTAAAAATTGTATATTTTCAAAAATGCAACTTAAAGGATGCTGTTGAAGCATTCTAAAAAGCAATAAAAAACAATTTAACATAAATTATATGTACATTACATTAATTGTAATTAAAGTACATTAGGCATATGTATATATTAAACGAATTCAATTTCTTCAATTTAATAACGATATTTTTATCATAAAAAAATTCTATAAAAGAAGAGAAATTCTAAAAGCTCTAACATAAATTTTCCATTAGTCAATGCCCTCTATAATTCGCATTCATAACCTCAATGTAAAATTCGAAACTATAGTATCTACCTATATCGGCTTTATGTAATAGAAAGGAAAGACTAGTAATTAGTGGACACTTAATAATTAACAATCGTAACGCTACTGCCACGTAATTCGAGCAATTACAGTTATATTGTATTCGGCGTTGGTCGACAGACGTCGTTATGGCGTCGGTTTGTCTGGTCTGGCTCGTTCCTTACCTCGACAACCCTCGATGTCGTGGGGTGAAGACCCTGCTCGTCTAGCCAGAGTCTCCCGTGCATTTCGTATTTATTATTTATACGCCGGCAAGTGTCTACATCCGGCAGGATACGCGCGGGAAATCCACTTCGTTAAAAGTCTTGCGTCGTGCTCTCCGACGCGGAGTTACACGATTAGGGGCATCTCGTCGGGCATTTCTTAAAGTGAGCATACAAATTCGATATCGTGACATGGTAAGTTTTTTCATTTTATATATGTAAATAGCGTAAGTAAGAATGAAACGAATTTCCAGGAATAAACAGTAATAAAATAGCTGAACATCTAAGAAAATAGGTCGTATGAAAATTGATACAAAGAGGGTTAGGTTTGCGATAGGCTTGGATAAGTAAATTGAAAGATGTGATATTGCGCGTATGGAATTGTGGGGTTATTTATTTGGGGTTATTTACATGAATGATGTCTATATTAATAGTTTTAAATCTAGAGAAGTGTTTTTATTTTATATTTGTTGTATTTGTGGTAAAATATTGTAAAGAGATATAAATATATTTTTTAATTACAAGTCTGATATTTATTAATAATTACGTATCAGAAGCTTCTTTCTATCTTTTATTATTTTCAGATATTAAAATAGATTACTTTCTTTTAAAAGCTAAGGTAATTGTCCAGATATATTTAGCTATCATATGGTAAAAGATAATTGAGAAATTAGATAAAGAGAAATAACACAAGGGAAAAAATTTCCAAAAAATAAAATTAAATAATACGTCGTTACTCGTACGATAATAGTATATCAATTTTAATTCGTAGTATTTAGAAAAAGCCACTATCTTCTGCGTTATGTCAAATTCATAGGAATATTGGATTCTTTTCTTTCTTTGATGCGTGTTTGCGTATTTTTCGTTTGCTTGTAAGTACACGTATTCTCAATTGCTTAAATAACAAACGAACGTAGATATAAATAATTGTAATTCAGATATAAATGCTAGTGTGTGGTCGAGTTTTCTTCCATCAGATCGTGCCATGTTTCATTATTCATTCATTTCATCATGCGACATGTCACCACCATAAACAACCAAGGTTTCCCGGTAAGAATGTAATTTTGACAAATTCTGCCCTGTATTCCGCACCACGGAGAGATGAACTTCTGCGTCATACAGTTAACGTAGACGCTGAGGAATTTATGAATTTCAAACGCACTCTTTGTTGATTACTTCGCCATCGTCAAAGAAATAGTATTGTTCTGTTGAATGAAAAATATGGGAGTTTTCTGACAGTAATATTTTTATTACAAAATTTGCAACAAAAGGAAATTAATTGAAATTTTTTTAAATAGTTGAAGATTTTATAATGAAAGAATTTGATGAGTTATTATATTGTTTAATTTTTAATTTTCAAATTTTAACAATTTAACTAACGAAATAAGGACAGATTTAAAAAATATATCTTTTAGGTTTAATTCACGTAATATTCAAAATTTACCAAAAAGAATAGATTAAGATCAACAATTTTCTAAACGATGGGAGTGTTTCTGTTTATTTAAACATGTTTAAATACTGTTGAAATCTAACTTGACCTATCTCAATCTTTTTGGAAAATTTTAAATTTTAAGTGAATTAATTAGATTGGAAAATATTACATTGCTACTTGTTTTTTATGAAATAAGGAAAAATGTAAAAATGTGATGCTTTTTTAAATAATAAAAGGTATATTAGTTTCTCATGCCTCTCCGACTGATTCCTTGTTTTAGTAATAAAACAAAGCTTTTAAAAAAATAAGTGAATTAACCGAAATTGGAAAAAGTTTTATTATATAGTAATATAAAAATTTTGTCAAGTAATATTTGTATTATGGAATTCACGATAAGAATACTACGAGAATTTTTTTAAAAATAATCAAAGGTTTTTGGATTAAAGAATCTATATAGTATATTTATTTAATGATATGAGAACAGCGATATTTTATGCATTATGTATTATGAATAATACACGTAATGTTGTGAGTATTGTAATTCTGAATTGAAGAGTGAAATTGAAATGCAATGACAATTGGAGTTATGTAAATTTAGATTACAAACAATGATCGGCATTCATGAACTAGATTTGAATAAGAATCTTAGAAAAGTGTTGCCTTCATGCATTGATTAAATCTCAAGTTAGAGTTCGAAACTTAAGTAGAATAATAAAATGAGGTATCTACACGAGTGTCGATGTCGTTGTTGGTAAAATAAGTCACGATTCATGGCGAAAGATTGTGACGACCACACTCAATCATTCTAACTATAACCGAAGCGTTAATCTAACCAACCTAAACGTTTCATTTTCAAATCTAATTATTTAGATCATGATTATGATCACAAAATACAAGCAAAGTCTTTTTCATTTCCTTTGTAGCTACATTTTTACAATTTTCCTCTAAAGAAATTAATTCACTAATTATATTTTATTTCTCTGCATAATACTGTTATAACAATATGCGTAATGAATTCAATTTGAAAGAAATAAGACGTAAAAGAAAATACCAGTAAGGTAAAGGTATCGGTGGCTGCAATTACAGAGTTTTCGATTTTCTGCTTCTCTACTTTATCTACATTTGTAAGTATCGACAGAAATGGGATACCTTGTAATAGAATAATTTTTTAATGAATTTTTGTTAACCTTGTGACTGCGTCTTATTTCTAAAAATAGGAAGAAACTATGATATAAATATGAGTTCAGAAATTGTATGTAGTTTCACAGCGAAGTATAAGGAATGAAATGATATTAGACTGGCTATCGATATGATAGTGTGTAAGAATAGGTCGATGAAGAAGTGATGGAAAGAAAATGAAATCTCAAGGAAATGAAGCTATTAGAGAAAGAGTTCTTATTAAATATTTTAGTCAGAGCAATTGAAAAACGGAAGAAAAATACTTTTTCATTAAATTGAAAGAAATACTTATACGATATTATTCTAAGGAAAGTAATTTATTTTTAATCTATTATAGAAATTAAAGGAGGAAGAAAAGAAATTCAATTCGCTATAAGTTCTACTGTAGAATTAAGTTTTTAATAAATATTATCCATATATTGATAATTATTTCTTCAGTGTTCGAATTCTAGAAATATATTACGCTTTTTTAACTTTTAAATTTTAATATTTATAATGTTTCCATAACAAATTTATGCAACTAAATTTACATGAAATTTTCTTTCGTTATTTTCCATAAACAATGCAGGCTGTTATTATTAAAAATAATAAAGTGGGAAGTTTCACGTATTTTCACGGAATATAAAAGTCGACACCGATATAAAGATTAATATTTGTTAAATTTGTGAAGCTTCTTCGACTTTGTTTCTTCATTTTTCCATCAGATTTTTTATTTCTGGTATCTTTTATATTTTCACGGAGGAAGTACTTTAAGAGAATTCCTGGCGAAATACGGTTTGCTGAAGATATAACATACCGAATCAAGACAATTAGAGTCTCGCGTTTCCGCACAATTCAACAGAATGAATCAAGTTTCAGGGACGAAGGAAATGTGGCGTGTTTCGTGTGCTGACTTTTTGTTGAATGTGTACGTGACATCCGTGGATTATTTTCCCCCTGTTTCTAATTGTATTTTAACAATATTTTAAAGAATAAAAGAAATTATATTGACAATTTTCAGTTGTATTGTTCGTATTTTAATATACTAATATATAATGATTAAATGTTAATAATAAAGATGATGTTAAAATATTAATGAAATGTTAATTAAATACTAGTGAGATTAAATAAAAAATGTTAGAAATTTTTTAACTAAATATATGAATTGATTATCTCCACCTTTAATACAGGAAGTTTCAAAATTTGTGAATTCCATTTCATGAAAATGCGCATAAAACTAATATAAGATATGATGTGTGCAAATGATTTCATTGAATTCAATAATTATATCGTATTAAGAGTCAAACATAAAAGAGGTTTGCCAAGGTTTAAACGTAAAATGCACGATCACTGCATCTATATTATTCCAATGATGAATCGACGATGATCTCACCAGGTGTCACACCATCTGCAGTGCTTTCTCAATAAGCCTGGTACCACGTGCGTTTCCTCTTCCTCTATCGTAGAATCCATTATTTAAAAAATAATCGACGTAACATCCTTTGGTAAATCGGTTCTTAATTGTTTGTGATATTAAACATCCGCGTAAAAGGTCGACGAGGAATTTTTACCATCGGCGAAAGATGTCGCGTAATTAAAACATTCTACTAGAAATTGAAATTCTCCTTTCTTTATTAGCTTATTCCGTCGTATCATATCTCTTCTTCGCCTTGCAGCATTTACACGATGTCTATGTATCGAAAGTCGACTTCAATCTTTCGCGAAATTACTTTCCTTCGGCCATTAAGTCCTTCGACGCGGAACAAAGCTTCTACGTTCTTTGATACGAGCCATAACGAGTAAGTAAAAGAGCCTTTTCGTTGTTATTTGTTGGTAGATGAAAGACAAACCCCTTGGTTCCAATCGAACGTAGCCCACATGGATGGAGCAAACCGGAAGGACTAAGAGTCCATCCCGAAACACGTCGACCCCTTGGCCCCCGACTCGCTTCCTCATCGAATTGTGTTCGTCGCCTGAGGATTGGATTGATTTTATCGTAGCCAAACGTGAGTGTTACCTTTCACTTTTATCGTCAGATATAATCGGCATTCTTGAAGATTTTATAAACAAGATATCTAGTTCGACGATTCATTGTCCAATGAAAAAAGAAAAACTAGTTCAATGTGTTTATAGTTATCATAGATAAGTCTATACGCATATTTTATAAACTTATTTTGTGTGTATCGTAACATTAAGGAAAAAATTAAGAACCAATCCATTACCACCAATTTCTTCTCATCTCGTGATTAGACTGCGTATTTTTGTGCATTCATAGGAAATTTGACAGTGAAAAATTGCATAGAACACACATAATATGAAAAAATATATAAAATATTCAAAGTATACAACGTCTTCTATAATGCTTAGTAAATTAAACAATTTCCTACCAAGATTCTACTTTTTTAATAATATTGTATAAAAATCCATAGGAAACTGCACTTTATTTGTGATGTTGTTATATATGTAGCAAACTGCGAGAAAATCGAGGTCTGTAAAGATTATTGACCAGTGTACAAGATATTTTATTTAATTTGCACAAGAATTTATAAAATGTAGCCATATACTAAATAATTGATTTTTAATTCGAAAATGGATACAGTCGATGCATTTTCTGATGAATTGGCACGTTTGAATCATCCACCAAATGTGTATATAGATGTATATAGATTCTTATACGAGTAGTTACATCACTTTTCAGATATTTAATTCGGCAGAACACGCATCTACGTTAACCATAGCCTAAACTCTAAGCAGGTATATCGTATAACATGCCGATGAAGAGGAACTATTTTAGGATATACCAAGTAGTCGTCTGCGGATTTTCGTGCAATTATGCGAAATTTAAATATACGACAATGCACAGAATGCATACATATAATATAAAAAAATATATAAAATATTAAAAATGGAATATTATTCCTTATAGTCTCATAATAGATACATAAGACGAACTTCTATTTCAGTTCCACTTTTTAAAGTATAAACTTCTATAAAAATCTGGAATTTACTAGTAAGAGGATCAAATCCAGTTAGGATTGAACCATAGGCCCATTGTCCATAAAGCGCCGCTTCACAGAAGCGTAAAACCGAATCTACACTGTTCCATTCTGGAGGAACTTTCATCCCTGGATGGAGACGAGGATGAAAGCAACGTTCATCCACCGTGTTGCTCCAAAGTGAAACAGTTTCGGCTTAAGCATAGTCTATTAGACGTAACGATACGTCTACGACGGTGTTCAATCTACGAAGCGTATATTAAGATACATTTAGTTGTTAAAATATTAAAATACCGAGCGACGAGGAACAAGTTTTCATCCTATGTATCACTTCATATTAGATATTAGATATCTTATATGTCACTTATAGCTGCAACGTACGCCTCGTTACTGACGATGTTAACGCCAGTCATCATGACGAAAACGGTTCGCTGCTATTTCGTGAACGGATGCACATTACTTTACAATGACCGTTGCATGGAAACGTACTGTTAGCATCAATGCTTCTAACACGCGTCTATGAAGCGTCACTTCGCGAACAGTGGGTCTTAGCCTACCGTTATATCTCTTATAATATTATCGATTTCGAAACTATACTCCTACGATGGAGACCACCTTGTTGAATTCCAACTGCAAGTAGTTATCAGTAAAATCATGTATGTATTTAATTATTTCAGTCTGACGGCCTAGAAATTGTACTTGGTTTTACATAGTTTACAGAGATAAAACAAAACTACAACTAAACTTATCTTCAAATATTTTCCCCGTTACGTTTCATTCATCCGTTCGTTCCGTCATTTATTATCTATCTTATTAGTGCAATTATAAACCCAAGGTATTTGTTGAATTACAGCGAAGGGAAAATCACGGATAATCGGTGACGGGGACGAGGATGGCCAGGAGCAGCGGCATTACAAACGTATACCGGCGATGCACCGATTGCACCGTCGTCGTTCATCGCGATGCCGTTGTCGCAGCTTGTAGTACGTCCGCTCACGAGTCACGATCGATCGGAATCGGGTACGGTAGAAACGGCCACGACACTGCTACCTCTGACTACATCGACTACTCTGCTAATTTCGATCAGGGAGAGGGTACGGCCGATTAGAGTCGCCCTTTTCGATACAACTGTCCAGCAGCACGTGATTCACGTAAGTTCCACGCCCCCAACAAACTAATTCTTCTCTCCTCTTTGTTTGCTTTTTCATTTGTTGCGTCAGTCAGTCGGCTACGTGGGATTAATCTCTTCTTTCTGTTTTTCGGGATTTTTATTTGTTCCTTGTTGGTAGAAAGATATTGAACGACCTCATTCTTTTATTATCGAGTAGGGTGTTGTTAACGGATAAAGTCAATGGTTTCTTTTTTAAGATACTCTATAGCAATCGAGGTTTGGATTTTTATGTGCTTTACGATCGAAATCTCATTAAGTCGTAACAAATAAAATGATTGAATTCTTAGTAAAACTTGCAACGTTTATTTGGTCTTTTTTTGGAAATAGCAGTATTCAGATCGTGATTCAATATACAATGACTATTACAGGTGAAAATTCTAATTATTATAATTAAATACTTATGGTTAATAATATGGTTAATAATAATTTAATACTATGGTTAATTTGATAATTTCTTCTAGACATCTATCTCTTAGATCTTCTTTGTGGGAATTGATAATCTAATGTTAGGTGACGTCTTAAATCGATGGATAATTAGAAGAATTAGAAAGAATATTAGAAGAATTGTAATCTTTTATCCCAATACTTAGCAGCATTTAGCAATATTTTATAGCAGGATTTTTAAGAATGTTTTTGATTTTGTAGTTAGCTTTGTAGAGCGAAAAGGATCTAAAAATACAGTTCTGAAAGTGGCACAAAAATTGCTATCGATGCCATGGCAATGTTCGGCCGTGAAAAAACAGGTCTTTTGTTACGCAAACAAGTGTAAAGAAAGGGAATATTGATTTTTGCGATGGTTTGACGATGAACGTGTTACCGTTTCGTTATCTATCGGTTAAATTAGATTCTAAATGCTTGGTTATCGGTGTTATTGCCACGTATCGAAGCTTTTTGTTTGTTATTAATGTAAACGTTTGACAGCTGTATAGTTACTTAATAGTTACTTAAACAACTAGTCGTCAGTTATTCGTAGCTCGTAGCATGAGACACGACTCACAAAATTATTTAAAATATTTCTTAGATAAAGAGAGTGGGAAAGTGCAATCGTAATTTCAGGTATCTATTTTTTCAATTTAATTCTTATCCTTTGATATTGTATTTTCAAATCTCTTTTTAAATAATTCAGTTTCGTTCGATAATAGTGATAAAGTTCGTAAGAGTTACAAAGTATTAATAATATCTTGTATTTTAATAACTAGAATAGAATTACCATTATGATGTTTAATAGGTAAAACGCGTCTTTACTTAAATTCTATTTTTTTATTTGTATCCATATGAACATACATTTGCATAAAAATTTGATGATTCGCTGGTCTCGATTTATTTCGCTTGGATCTCGATTTATAACAATAAGCCTATGTTTGAAGATTTAAAAAGTTGTTACTTATCTTTGCATAAAGAAGTTCCCGACTACAATAAAGAAGAGTTCTTTGATAAGGCCGGAAGCTCGATTTGCACGTAGAATGAAGTCAGTGTTACGTAACAGCCGCGTTGTGATGCGATGATAGAGAAAAGAATGCACGAAGAATTTCTTATCGGCTGTTTGCATCGTTGATTATCGTTGCGCATTAATTATAATTGTATCATATGCGATCTTGAAAATTGCCATCTTTTTCTCGTTACTTTATGTACAACATGGTGGCGTTATTTGTACATGATTTTTCTAGCCAGATGGCAAAACTTGATATCTACGTAGATATTTTAAAGTTTGCTTATCTGGTAGAAATCATGTTTTTAATACTAAAATATCAGTTATTTTTCGGTAAAAACTGCCACCGAAAAGAATAATTTAATACTATTCCCGAAACACGCAGAGATATTTTTATCTTTGTAAAAATCAATCCATTGAATATTTAATAGCGAAAATAATTTTTATTAATTCGTTTTTTCGAAATCTATGAAACTGGTTTGTCCAAACTTCTAGTCGTCACTATCCATCAATTTGCAGATTTAATTCATTTTTATGTAGAGACTACGTACAAACTAGTTCAAACATCATTAACATTAACTTTCTCTGCCCAAAGAGCGATAATAGATAGATCGTGGAAAATATTCTCGACCATCCACGTAGTCAATGCTTCGCGTGGGGGAAGTTGTACGATTTTGTTAAACCCTGAGATGTCCAACAAGAGTGTAGACAGTAATGCTTTAAAATAGAGTAATTTGAAAAGACGTTCAATTAAATTACATTATATTTACAATTTTATAAATTTGCTCCACTCACAAAAAGATCCTGGTACTTATGCGTCCCTTATTTTATACGATTAAATTATGCTCTAATATTATCAACCTCTTCTCTTATGATATTTCCATATATATATATATATATATATATATATATATATATATATATATATATATATATATATATATATATATATATACGCTAACATTGAAATATTGAAATGTCATTATATTAAATATGAAACACTGAAAGTATGTATTTAATAATTCATAGTCTTGTAATTTGGAATTAAAGTCAGTGTTGAAATTGAACTTCTTAATAAAGAAAGGTTTAATATACGTAATAAACTATATGTTGCAGAATGACATTATAAAATAAGAAAAATGTATTGTATAAATATAATAGAGGCAAAGGCTTATCAACCGATTCGTTGATATACCTTACTACCAGCATATATCTATTGACGCAAAATTAAATTGTTTATAATTCGTGCAACAAGCCTCAAATAATGATTTTGAAAACTAGGTGAGTTTTTTTTTATGGGATTGATGCCTAAACTTACATCTTCTAAACGCCTATTATCCAATTTTCATTAACATTTTATAATGCATAAAAGAAATATTATATAAAGGCATTCTAATATAAATGAATTTTCTATTATACGATAGAATATAATATATACTTATAATACATTTACAATACTTGGTTTTTACGCCTTTGATTCCTGCATTGAAGACGTAATAATATATCTGCAAGATTACCAACTGCGTACGAATATTTTATCATCCATTATCAAATGCGCGGACGAAGCACCGATGATAATCACCAAATAAATCACGCGTTTAAATTCACGACTTTCATCAGAGATAGATTTCCAAGATTCATATTCCATATCCATATCTTCTATTCTCGATCCCACATATGTACCTAGTTATTGCAGTTACACCTTTTACTTCCGGTTCTTCCTACATATTCTTATCGACTAACGAACCATATTTTCTTTTTTTTTTTTTTTCATAGGTCAATAATATGTATAGGAACTATGACGAAGACCTTGACATATTCGGTGGCATATTGCTCGCTCTTACACGCGCGAACGCTTAAATAGTGCAAACGACGAATTATCGACCACATCGCAGCTGTATCTGTATAACTAACGTGTATGTGGCACAGGCAGACGACTTTCCAACAAAGAGCTCTAACGTCGAAGTGAAAACTCTCGTCACGGTCGGGGGCCAATCATCGGCCAAACCGCCACTGCTGGATGTTAATCAATAAGAATCTTTCCCGCGGTTGGTTCGCCCGATACCACGGAATATGAATCCCCTCGAGTCGAGAACTATAATTTCCTAATCTTTTTTGAGTCACGATTTCCTTTTCTAATAGCCAAATATTCTATGATATCTCTTTTAACACGACTAATAATCATAGTGATTTAAATCAAGGTTTTGAATAGTTGGATTTAATCACTATAAAACTATCATCCCCGTTCACTTAGATTATTACTTTCATTCTCTGTTGCGATATGTTTTCATGATTTGAAAAAATGCAGTAAATTTTTTATGATAATAGATGGAGGAAATTATATATTGGAAGAATTTGCAGCAGTAAGAAGGCAAATTGCAACGTTTAAATTGTGTTTATTTAAAAAACGAGGAGAGGTACAGGTTTCATATTCAGAAGTTTTATATACAACAGTTCTATTCTGTTATTCTTAGGCAGGTATAATATGTTGCGTTACGTTCCTTGAGTTATCAAAAATTAGAACTACATCATTAATAAAATATGGTAATACAGTTGTATTCAGATAAATTCTAAAAACCTTTAGCTAAAAATAAGCATAGTGACTCCTCAGAAAATATCCTGTTCCAGTTAATGGCTAGAACCTATCACGTGTTTTAAACAAATATTTTGTTTGTCTGTACTATCTTGACTAGTTGTTATCGATCCTATTTTATTGATTCTAGTAACTAATAGATAATATATGTAAATTCATATTTTTAGAAATATTGATAAAAAAGTGAAATTTATGTGAGAAGTGTCTTACATTCTAAATATTGTAATAAGTATTTCATGTATTTCAAATTATTTATTTTTATCTATTCTCATGTGTTTATACTTGGTATAAACGCATAAAGATCCACGATCTAGTAATTAGGGACATCGGTAACGTTGTAATAGGGCACGGAAAGACGATTGTGTTCTGATAGGATTTGTTCGAATTAAGGAGAGCATGGAAGATTTAAAGACGTTTGATTGGATCAGGGAATCGGATGAATTGATTTATGATTAAAGAGGTCATTAATAAGGAATGATCAATGGAATGGAAATTATAATAGAATAAAAAAAATCTATGGAAAGTAGCATGTTTTAGAGGTTTGAATAAAATTGTAAGATTTAAGTAGACACGAGTGTTGACAGAATCGTAATACAGTACTACAAATATCATTAAGATAAACTAAAGCACACTTGAACCAAGGTGTCGTATTAATTAGTTTAAACAGGCCCATATGTTCTTCTCTTTCAAAACCGATTCATTTGTTTCTCGTTTCTGTTGCAGAAATCAGAAGGACAAGTATATCTCGCAGAATGGACATGTGCGGGGTCTACTTGTCTCAGCTGCGAGCGATGCTCGTGAGGAATATCCTGTTGAAGAAGCGCGAAAAGCGGAAGACTACAGCGGTACGTTAATTATAAAGCAATTAACGCTTAGAAAATTGATTTAACAAGGTTTAACATCCTTTATGATGAGCGATCCTTGAAACTGAACAAAATATATACAATACAATGTTTCTTCCCTCTTATATAGTGGGTCATGAAAATATTTGAAAAATACTTGATAAGATTTTTTAAATATATTATGTATACTACACAAAAGATCTTGTATAATGTATGAATCATGATCACATTGGTAATATTTGAAACAAATATTATTACGGGATATTTATTGTAAACTAGCCATTGATACTATACAACTTGAAAGATCTTTTCATATGATCAACAGTTTCTAAGTAATTCAAGTAGTGGAGTTAGATGACTTATCCTGTATATTTCCACATTGGTTTGAAATTCTATCATTGTAATCATGATATCATGATCATGTAATCGTGATGTCTCGTTACTCTGCTAATGAAATTGAAAAGTCTTGTGTAACGCACATATTATACTTATAAAAATACTTATAATAATACAAATACTTTCATGAATTACTGTATATTTGCTAGAGTATTTGATTGTGAATCATTTATGCTATTACTTTATTTTTCAAGTTTTATTTATCAAATTCTTTATAGAACTTTTATTAAGATCGCTATGGAATCAATCTTATCAAAATTTATATACATAATATAATTTTCTGTATAGAGTTAATTGTATCATAATTCATAATATGCAATGTGAATCACCATTAATTTATGGCGAATATTCAGTCAAATATCTCAAGATAGAAACGACAAAACCGCAAATCATTCATTGAAATTGCTATTTTTGTGTAATTAAATATCGTTGTGCAGCTGTTTGACCTCATTTTAAAGTTTCTATGGAACCCTTCAAGTTTGCATTGAACGTGTCGACATACATTGCGTTAACTATGCGCTAATATTTCACTGATTATCGAAGGACGGGCAACCTGACTCGAACAATCATGCAAAAGGAATACACGATCGCGGTTTCATAGGATTTTTATGCGATCGTCTTAACTATTTTATGGCACAAGGCGTCTTAATCGAATAGTGGTTCGCGTTGGGAGGCCAGGGCTAAGTATAGATACGAATACTTATTTTATGTATAAATCGATTTTCTCTACCTCTAACAAGCTATATTTAGGTTTGCCTTTCCTCTCTTGTCTTCGATCTGCCCTTTATCTTAATAAGTCAACGCAGAAGTTTTGACGAATAGCGTAATACACGACCATACCCGAAAGAGGACGTTCTATTAATACGGAACTCGCAGAAGAAAAGATCAAATATCACGATAATTAAATAAAATGAAACTTATTAAGAATTTCAACTTCAACCCTTTAATACAGACCACCTGAACTGTTTATAAAACTTCATACGTGCATTTCTTCTAACCAAAATTCTAATTTTCTCGAAGAAACCTTCAAACGTTTCGATTAAAAATGGACTATATAATATAGTGGAAACTTCCATAAATACCCCAGAATTTTTTCAGATTGTTCGAAAGTCTAGAACAGATAAAAAGAACTTGGCGTGAACAGTTTGCCCAACAGATTGCCCAAAATATGAAAATATGCTTGTTATGCATGGAGAACTAACATAAAAATCAACATAACATTTGTAGGCTGGACATAAATTCGAATTGATAATTTCAACATTTGAAATGATCATTTATTTGCCATGCAAACAATTTTTGGAAACAGTACCTGGAGAAGCTAATTAAAAAACGAAGAAGATTTGTACGTGAACGGATCGGCGGATTCGATGAATAGCATTGTTAGGGGATAAATCGAATATGCGATAGAAGAAGAACCAGAAGACGGAGGGAGGTAGAAGGAAAAGAGAGGAAATGTTGGATGCCAGTAAAGCTGCAATCCGAATTCACTGGCCACAATCGAGAGAAAGATGCGCGGATAGTTTCCATGGACGGCGACGAAGTGACTGCGTCCCGTGGACGTCCACGTTTGCCAACGGGGGAGGGCGTATTGCCAATTCGTTTCATTTAGTGTTTTTGCGTTAGCTTTGTGCCAACTAAGCCAAGGGTCTCCGTGGACGCCTACAAAATAGACGAAAAGGAGAAAAGTATAAAATTTTCTGTTTTTATCGATATTTTTTCTGAATCTTCCTCCATCGCTTTCGAACAATAGATCAGAACAAAGCGCAGTGTCCACTTCGTTTCATTGACTCACGTGACTAAGGGTAACGCTAAAATATTGAAGCATCGCATGATCTCAAGTTCTCAAAATAAACCTACTCATCCGAGTGGTTTCGTCATTTGCTTGGCCAATTGCAACAGAAAGGGGAAAGAGTATATTATTTCTACTGATTGCTTTATGCGGTGGAATAAGCTTTTTTGAGAATGTAAATGGTGGTTGGATGAAGAGGATATTGTTTGTAGAAAGGAAATATGGTATTATGATGGTAGGGGTTAGGGAGAATTTATTGCTGGGAGAACTGTGGGTGGTAGAGATATTGGGTTATAAGAGAATTTTGGAGAGTTTCGTTGCACTCTACCAGCGGATTCTTTGAGAGAGAAAGATAATTATTACTCGAATCGTACTACGGGTAAAATACATTAAACACTGAAATTCAATAGAGTTGTATTAGTCTTCTACTACCAATATTTATTTCTTTATATAATTATATAGCAGGCTTCTATTCTATCACAGCAATACAAATATGATTATGAAAGATTTCATTTGCAAAGTACAACAAGATCTTTCATTAGAAGAGATTCCACTAAACTTGAATATCAATTTTATCTACTTGGGAACTTCATTTAGCTATAAAGATTCTAATAACTACTACCAAATAACACCAAAAGATCATACAAATTACTTTTTCTTGGAGCTCTTCTGCTTTCCTTCCTTCCCTTTAAAAATTGCTGGATCGATAACATTTATGGGCCCGTTATTCCATATGGTAGTAGAAATGGTCTCCGTGGGCTCAACAGCGGAAGGAAGTAGATGAGGACCTATGAGAAAGTAGACTTGCTCGACCCATGGAGGCAGAGACAAACCAGACACGCAAGACTGCCACAATGGTAAACCCAAATGGACCAGCATCATACGGAAATACACAGTGAAATCATTTGCCAAATGATACCATCTATTAGTGTCTTCTCGATGCAACCAGATTGTTGGTGATTCTTCTTCATGTTTCATGCGATATAATAAATAAACTTTGGCCATTCCGCTCTCTGGGAAGCATCTTGCGATTTCAAACATCTTGCAACTATGGTCATTTCCTTGCAAATTAATTGAATTTGGATTTTCAAGGTCAGTTATGCTATTGGAAGTAACTTCATTATCTGGCTTATGAGTGTCAGTGTCGAGTTCTTGTTTGGTGGAATCTGTTTGATGATCTTTGGGATTGTTTGCGTAGCGCTTTAGAGAGGAAAGCGTGCCAATTTCCATACGTCCTACAGGAAATTCTTCACCTGTGTAAAGAAAGTATATCAGGGGAATAATTTGAGAATAATAATTAATAACCATGTAGTTGTTTTCATTCAATGTAGGATCTCTAATTTAATTGCATTTTTATGTATATGATCTATTATAATATCTGAAAATATCCATAGATATGAATATGTAAATACAATATTAAATAATTGCTTTCGATTGTATGACTTCGGTGATGAAAGTAATTAACATCTGTAGCCCCTCAAACTGCCTATCAATTATTTCAACCATGAATTATTAATCATTATGTATTTGATATTCATTCTGAATAATAGGGCTGAATATTTTTAATCTATCCAGAATTAATAGCTACTCATTCTTTTAAAACAATCGAAATCTTTATTTCTAGCAAGAAAAAAAAACAATTTTTTGGAAAGAAAAGTGAAAAAAGGATAATTTTCGTTGAAACAACACAGAATTATATAAGGATAATTGTTTTGAGGAGAAATGGAGTAAATAGAAGATAAGATCCGAGAAATCATAGCTACATAGCAAGAAACTATAGATGCAAGAATATATATATATTAAAACAGTGAAAATGACAATGTCATGTAACCACTAATAATGTACAGGATCAGAAGGAATAGTTGCGAATGAAAGTCAATAAAGAGCATCATGAAAATGCGTGGATAATTGTAAGAGGGCCTTACCTGCTATCTCGAGGTTCCACTGAAGCAGGAAACCGTCGATTGCAGCGTAGAAGTTTCTAATGTTTTCCGGGAGCGTAACACAATGACGTTGCTCCCAGTTAGTAATGGCCATAGTCTCACATCCGTTTCTACGGTCGACTCGTACATTTTTTACGTATGGGAAACTCTCGAGAATCTTCACTACACCCAACGTGAGATTCTCGTAAAAGGAATCCTCCGTTACGATATCAACGAAGAACGACATCTAATTATGTATATGTATTTTTTAATTTGTCCACTAAGAAATTCCAAGCGATGAAAAATAATTTTGAAGGAATATTATCCAATTGGATTACGTTGATATTTAATAATCTAGAGTACCGTGTTTCTTTAAATGACGGAAATTTTTAATTTCCATAAAGTTCAGGATATATCTAAAATTATGTAAAATATATTTACGAATATTCAAAAAAGGTACGAGTTAAATTTTACTAAAATTGATTATCTTTTATCAATACTGTAAAATTTTCAATACTGTATTATTTCTTCCAGAAAGGAAACAATTTTAAAATTTTTAAACCAAAAATATTTCCAATGAAATGATAATTAATTATTTATGGAAGAATTATCAAACGTGCCTGCAATAAAGGCAATTTTAACTTAAAAAATCCGGAAATTAGAACCAATCCAATTGTTCTAGAATAACTTCTCCAATCTATTTTACTTTATTGCCATGCGCCGGTATTTCTTGTTTTCTTATTAAATTAATTGTTTGGCGAACAAGAATTTGTGATATAGAAGGAAAATCCAAAATCGTTTATGAATGGCCGTAAAACTGTAAATCCAGAATAATCGTGCTGATGAATCGAACTAGCCTGGTCCGTTGTTGATCGTCATGGTGACGGAATACGAAAGCGAATCAGCATATCCACCTTTCCCGTATTCAAACGGACCGACGAGGGGTTGTATCGAACGCTTGCGCAGGTTTACGTTGCACGACAGGTGTAGGAGAAGAGGGTGCATGTAGAATAATTATTATGCACGCACGGAGGGAGGTACTTTCCAGAAGCTATCGTGTGTACTACCTTGCCAACCCTATTCAATCGAAATCGTCGTGTACGATTTTTAACGTATGCATTATTAACCATAGGCGAGAGAAAACAGCTGTTGATGGTGACTGAGGGTTCAGTTAAAAACTTATCGATGTCTAGTATTAAAAATGTTTATCTATTTCTTTCATATTATTTTCTGAAAACTCATATTATTTCTTTTCCTTCTTTTTTCGTGTAGCTAATTTTTCTCCTTTGCAGTCCTTCTAGTCCCTTTTACATTGGGCAACTCATCATCATAAATCATTTGATACAGTTTCCCTGAACACGTTTCTGAAATATCATAAAATTCAATTTCTTATAAAATTTGTTCTTTCAGATAAATAAATTTTTAGCCCGATATGATTTCTGAATTAAAAGCAGATAATGGAGCAAGGTGTAGAAATCTTGATGTGGTTTTTAATGATTTTTTTATTATTATTTGCAGGAGATTTTCCTCCCCCTTTGCACCTTAGGTGTATTGATAGTGGTAAAAGTTTTGCCACCGAATCCAAACTATCCCGCAATGACGACGCAGAGGCAGGAGGGTGGTATATTCGAGACGTTCAATGGCTACAGGAACAACACAATAGCCGTTGTTCCAAACTCAACAGAAACTTTGGTACATGTTCCCGTCATTAAGACATTATAATCTGCCATACACTACAAACATGTAACCGTCTTTACAATATTATCCTTGTTTCAGACTTTTTTAAATTCGATGAATGCCCTGTGGGCATCAATGTGGGATTACCCTGGCAAACTTCCCTTAAATTTCATGGTGTTCGATACAAAGGATGATCTGCAAGCAGCGTATTGGAGAGACCCATATAGCGTACCTTTAGCAGTAATCTTCGAGGATTCTCAACCCATATCTCAGCGTCTCTCGTAATATTTAAAAACACTTAATAGAAGTAATCAGCTAAAAAAACAAAAATCGAAGACGTTTAACCGTTATGTCGCAATTTGTACTAGGTACGAGATAAGAACTAACCCCTCATATACGAATCCACCTTCGCCAACTGAATTGTATTCCGCCCCAGTTACTTGCCGAAAGGATACGAGCCATTGGCTGGGAGGTGTATTGTCGATGGAGACTGGTGGATCATGTCCTGCGAATAACTATTTGCACTCAGGTTTCCTAGCATTACAAATGATAATGGATATCACAAAGATAAGAGTATGTTTTGTGCTACTTATGTTAATAATCTTGTAATATAATAATGAAAATTTTGTTATATGCATCTATTGATTCTGTATATTGACAATTTGTAGCTAGACACAGGGAATACAGATGTAACTGTACCGGATGTTAAGCTAGAAATGTTCCCTAAAGAAGCTTTCACCGCAAGTAAAAATATAGAATATTTAATTATGGGTGATCCCTAACTATTATATTAAATTCTTATCTATAAGATCGAGACATATGATTTAGGAATTAAGTTAATAATTAATGTATCTTTTATGGCTACATTTCTAAGGATATTTTTTATTTAGACTGGATGCTGGCCTTGAGAGTTGTTATACCTCTTTTTATGGTCCTCTCTCTTTCACAATTCGTCACTTATCTTCTGATCCTAATAGTCGGCGAAAAGGAGAAAAAGATCAAGGAAGGAATGAAGATAATGGGCCTAAAGGATTCGATTTTCTGGTAAGTAAATCTTATTTGAAAATCAACGAATAGCTTGTGCTTCACTTCAAATATTAACATATACTAAATGATGTATGAATTACGTCGCACAAAAACAATATATTAGAAGCACAAAGTTTAGATTTCGAAAAATGAAAAAATTTTCATTACAGGTTATCATGGTTCATTATCTACAGCGTTTTTGTCTTATTACTCTCTGCCGTCGCAGTAATACTACTTTTCACATTACAAATGTTTCAACACACACACTTTTTACCGATATTCCTTTTAGTAGTGCTCTACAGTTTCTCCATAATCATGTTCGCTTTTATGATAACACCTTTCTTCGACACGTCACGAGTAAGTATTTCATTGACGCTATTCTACTCTTAATGCGTTCTTTATTAAATTATTTACAACTATTTTCTTATCAGACTGCCGGTGTACTAGGCAATTTTGCAGTCACGATAATGAGTTTGATGTATTTTATCCAAGTCTTTGTGAATGACTCCAGTTCAGTTCCGTTTTGGTTAGTCTCTCTTCTTAGTCCAACAGGCGTTGCTTTGGCTATGGATAAGGTTTGTATTGCAGTGTACAATAATCTACTAGAACAATGAAGAATGGGCAATTCTATAAATAAAAACGATGTATATCTTTTCCTAGGCTCTTGTATTAGATCTACAAGGAGAAGGAGTTAACTTTGACAATCTTTGGTCAGGTCCTGGTATACCATTTGGGGGAAGTCTTATTATGATGACTTTAGACATAATTCTCTATGCTTGCTTAGCTTATTATTTTGACTGCGTCATTCCAAGTACGCTTCTTAAAATACGTGTTATCATACTCATTATATTATTGACAAATAGTGAATAATCAAATATTATATATTTAATTTAGGTGAATACGGGACGAAGAGAACTCCTTGGTTTTGCTTTACGCCTGAGTTTTGGTGTCAAAGAAAAGCTCCAAGGGTGAGTATCATTAACAATAATTTTAAAGCGATGAATATGAAAGAAAATAGAAAAATGTATATTCACAGTCGTATTTGCAGGTACCATCATCGAATGGTGAATCAAATTCTTTTATTCCTGGTGAAGAGACTAATCGTGACGTTGAACCTGTGGTGCGCGAGATGAAGGGTCGTGAAGCGATTAGAATAGTCGATCTTTACAAGTCCTACCAAAAATGTCGTAAGCCAGAAATTAAAGCCGTAAATGGCATCAATTTAACGATTTACGAGGGACAAATCACGGCGATACTTGGACACAACGGAGCTGGAAAAACAAGTCTCTTCAATATTTTAACTGGCCTGACCGCACCTACTGCTGGCACTGCCTTGATATTTGGTTATGATGTTCGAGATTCCAATGATATGCAGATGATTAGAAGCATGACTGGCGTCTGTCCACAACATGATATCCTTTTTGATCTTCTCACACCTCGCGAACACCTTGAATTTTTCGCTGCTGTACGTGGTATCCCAAAATCGATGATTGAACATGAGGTAATGTAATGTATAGTGAACAAGTCGTATAAAATTTTTTACACAGGTTATGAATAAAAAAGATCGTCGTGTATGATTACTTTTAGGTGAAGAAAACTTTAAAAGACATCGATTTAACTGAGAAAGCAAATACTTTTGCGAAATACTTGAGTGGAGGACAAAAAAGGAAATTGTCTGTAGGTATCGCCATTATCGGTGATCCGAAGATTATTATCCTCGATGAACCTACAGCTGGGGTTGATCCCTACTCTAGGAGACAGATGTGGTCTTTCTTACAATCTAGACGTCATGGAAAAGTGATTCTATTGACTACTCATTTTATGGATGAGGCGGATATATTAGCAGATAGGAAAGCAGTTATTAGTAAAGGAAAGCTGAGATGCTGTGGCAGTTCTTTGTTCTTAAAAAATAAATTTGGTATTGGATATCACTTAACGTACGTTAATTATTTCATAAATAACGAAAAGCAGTGATAAAGCATGTTTAATAAAAGTATATTTATGAATATATAACAGGTTAGTACTTGAAGGAAATGCAAGAGAACACGCCATTACCAGATTAGTAACGTGTCATGTCTCAAAAGCAGAAAAAGCAAGACGTCATGGGCGTGAATTGAGCTTTATTTTACCTCATAATTCAGTAGAAAACTTCGCACCACTTTTCTCAGCTATAGAGCACGAAATTAAAACCCGATCGAGTAGATTAGGTATTAGCAGCTATGGAGTATCAATGACCACTTTAGAAGAAGTATTTCTGCATTTAGAAAAGGATGAAGGTCCTGAATACACAATGGATAATTTATCAAAAAAGATGGTGCGCAATCGTGCATTAAGCAGATCTTTATCGTTGCAATCTAAGAGTACTTCTTATCAGAGTTTGCAGAACGAAGGTGTCACTGTTCAGAATGATGGTCAAGCGAAAGGTACATTCAATTCAATATTTGAAAACTGTTATAAAGTTCATAATTTATAAATTTTATTTTATTTTACTATAGAGGCAGGAGATTTGCCGGATGGCGTCCATAGTGATAGAAATCCTCCTGTTCTTGGCCTTGGACTAGACCCCATAAAAGTTCGGCCTAATTTCCTCCAAACCTTGTACGCTATGCTTCGCCTAAGGATACTTAGACTCTTCAGGAACATTCAGTTATTGTACTTCACTATCTTCGCGCCTCTTCTTCTAGTAGTCGTTGGCCTCCATTTAAATAGCATTGAAACAGTTGAAATCAAAATGCAATCTCTTACATTGAATACTGGTATGTTTTAAAATAATTACATTTTTATGAATTTAGAAAATTTAGTGTCTACTTTAGTCCACCGTTTTTTCTTTTACAGATACTTATGGAAATGAGACTAAACTTTTGTACGCGAATAATACCGACCATGATATCACAAATTTAATCGATGGAATAAATCAAGATGTGAAGTACATTGAAGAGTATTACGGGAATTTTGCAAATTTGTTAAAAATCGCACCGCATATGTCTGCTTTCAATATCAATGAATATAGTCTGTCCAGGATCAATTTGACTGTCGCATATAATGATACCATGCAACATTCCCTACCAATTTTAATAAACTTGTTATCAAACACTTATTACAGGTATAGTCAATAATTTATTAATAATTTAAATTTAATTAAATAAATTAAAATTAGTTATTAATAATTTAATTTAATTAAAAATTAAATCATAGATTTAAATAACCACGTATAAAATTCATTTATTTTATTCCAATTAGATTACTCTCAAATGAAAACAATTTAAAACCGATTGAAGTTAAGACACATCCTTTCCAACAAACTTCTCAGCCACAGGGATTTAATATTGGCACAGCGAGTACCGCACTGTTTATTGGAATGAATTTTGTATTGTTGCCAATAACTTTAGTTGTGGACGTGGTCTATGATCGTGAAGTAAGCCTTGTTTTTATTAATGACATTTTTTAAATAAATGTTTGCTATTTAAAAGCAATATTCCTTATGGTATCTCTTATTTTCAGATAAAAGCGAAGAATCAGCTTCGTGTGAATGGTCTGTCATTTTCGATGTACTTTCTGACGTACTTTATTGTACTTGTCGGCCTGATGTCTTTCATCTGTTTATGTATTCTTGGCATCATATTTCTCTTTGACGTGCCTTCGCTTCAAGAAGTACCAGCACTCATCACCCTAGCCGGTCTTTTCATGCTTTATTGCCCATCATCCATTCTATTCTCTACGTGTTTGAGTTACATCTTTGACAAGATGGATTCCGCTCAAAGCATTTTGCCCAATATTGCAACTTTCATTGGACTTATACCGTTTATACTAGTCACAATTCTTGACATGCTGGGTCTTAGTAAGTTACACATTCAATTTAACACTTCAAAGACTAAATTGTTTAGATATCGCTCCCAATTTTTATTAAGACTTTTATGTATAAATGAATATGAAAATAATGAAATACATTTGTTTAAATATCACAATTTATTACCACGGATTAATTAAAAATCTTCTTAGGTGGAACAGCAGCGTTTGTTTTACACGTAATTTTTTCTCTACTGAACACATTGTACGTACCATATGCTGCAGTGTATTACGTAGAAAGAGTACATCTAATGTGCTCTATCAACGCTGCTTGCCATCATCTGACTATGTCTGATTATTTAACCACGGAGATCATTCTAATGGCCTTTGGCGTGCTTCTGCATTGTCCGGTGTGGTTCTTCGTGCTTTTACTATTGGACATTAAAAAGAGTGGTGGCAATGTTAGTGATGTATTGAAGTATTTCCTGGTTAGTGTATAATTGATACAATGGGTTGAAAATTGAAATATAAAACTGTTCCATTAAAAAATATTTCTTGTCATTTCTAGCGCAATGGCGGTTCGATTGGTGAAGAAATAATGGAGAACTCTGACATTGGAGAACATGAAGATGCAGACGTTAAAGCAGAAAAACAAAAAGTTTTTAATCTCATTACTTCATCTGCCGTTCAAGAGCCACCTGTAGTTCTAGTACAGGTATTGTTTTATTATACATTATTTTCATTATTATAATGTATTCATATTATACAACTAAAGTTAAATATTTATTAGAACTTGAGAAAGGAGTATCGACAGCAGGATACAGGTTCATGTAGTTGCTGTTCGAAACAAGATGAAGAAGCTAGCCAAATACAACGAAAAGTTGCTGTAAGAAATCTTTCGTTAGCGGTTGAGCCAGGAGAAGTGTTTGGTTTGCTGGGCCACAATGGTGCTGGAAAAACGACGACAATGAAGATTATCATAGCTGAAGAAGCGGCCACTCGAGGCAGAGTACAGATCGGTGGTCATAATATTAATTCAAGTATGACAGAAGCTTTCAAACAAATGGGGTACTGTCCTCAACATGATGCTCAATGGAAGAATATTACCGTTAGGGAACATTTAGAATCTTACGCCGCGATTCGTGGTGTACCATGGAGTGATATTGGCAGGTAATTAATTCGACCCATTTGAATATCCGTACAATTCTTAAATAAATATTTAGTAAAAGATTACAAACAAGAACAAAGTTCCATATTACAGAATCGTAGATTTATACCTCACCGGTTTGCAAATTCATGAACACGCCGATAAACAAGCTCATGAGTGTTCGGGTGGAACTAGAAGAAAACTTAGTTTTGCCATGGCAATGATCGGAGGTCCGAAAGTTGTTCTAATGGACGAACCTAGTGCAGGAATGGATCCTAGGTCAAAGAGATTTTTATGGGATACAATCCTTGCTAGTTTCCAGGTTTGTTCCTCTACTGAAACTTGTCATTTCCTATAACACACGATTGTTGAAGGTTATTTCATTATTGATAAATTTTTTTTAATAGGGTGGTAGAGGAGCAATTCTTACCACTCATTCAATGGAGGAAGCTGATGCTCTTTGTTCTAGAGTGGGTATAATGGTAAAAGGAGAGTTAAGATGTATTGGTTCTACTCAACATCTGAAGAATTTATATGGTGCAGGCTATACCCTCGAAATGAAACTTTTAGGCGGTGATTGTACACCAACGACACCGTCCGGTGATAGGATTACGATTCTGAAAGAATTTGTTTCCAGTCTTTTTCCAGATGCAACTCTCGAAGAAAGTTTTGCCGACAGATTAGTTTTTGCTGTTCCCCAACATGCAGTTACCTCGCTGGCCGAGTGTTTTACGCAGTTGGAGAAAGGTAAACATTGAAGAAACGATTCAATTATCATACATTATATAATTAAATTAATTGGAACTTTTATTATTAGCCAAGCTCGAGCTGGATATCGAAGAGTATAGCTTCAGTCAAACCACTTTGGAACAAGTTTTCCTTAAATTTTCCCACTATGACGAATCTAACTCAGGAGAATGATGACTCATACAAATGAGTGTATTTATTCCCATGTGTTGTATAGTGAAATACTCATGGAACTGCTCAAGTTGTGCAAAAAGTGTAAAAAATGTTATTCTTATTGGAAGAAGTGATTTGTTCTTTAGTGTTCCCACATACTATTGAAAATCACAATGACAGAGACGATTTCTGCATTCTAAAATATCAAGAGTATTCTAATAATTACATAAAAGGACCTTATATTATCTTTGGATGTGCTGACTCTGAAGATTACCATATAAACCATATTTTGATCTTCAACGATTCTGTGAATGAAAGAAAACGTATTTTTACGGTATACATCGATCGACCTAATTGCTAAAAAAAAGAATTACATATTTTTTTTGTGCCGGTGTATCGTATTGTTACGTTCGTCAGAATTAAACAGTGACTTCCTGAAGGTAATGTCGTGAGATAAATGGACATATGTGTAAAATTAATTGAGCTGTAAATAGTGGGAAACTGAGGACGATTTATTCGATTGTCAGCAAAAAAAGCAGTACTAATACTATTTAAACTGTAATATTCATAATTTTGAAATTATATTGTAATATAGTCTATTATTCGATTCCTACGAATATTACGAATAGGTCTCACAATTAATATTGCTGTGGAATTGGAACGTTATTATCATTATTATAAATATAATATTAAATATTAACAGGGAAGAGAACAAGGATCCAAGGATCAATATTAAATTCTTTTTAAATGGAGTGAATTCAATGAATTACCTATCTACATTGATAAACGTAGGAAGAAAACACCTGTATATTCATTTTAATGATATTTATGATTGCTCGCAATTATTTCGGGCACTGTTAAAAGGAATGGCACCGTTGTTCAGAAAGGGTGCTATTATAGCGAGAAAAGCTACGTAATATACAATCGGGCGATTTAATTTGAGCGTATAAAGTAGTGTGTAGTACGTATTTATAAATACTTCTCCAGCTCGTTTATGGTTTTTACCGAAGCCTTTTGAATAACGAGGAAAAGAGATGATAGGTTGTTAATCTTGCCTCGGTAGAATGTGACGATAATAATTTAATATGAAACTTCTGTGGCAGAAGCAATCGAAATATAATGGAACTTAAATTCAGTAAAGTACACTATAGGAAATTTTTAATAGTCCATGAATGATTTAACAATTTCTGTTAAAAAAATTTCATTATTATAAAATTATTTATAAATATCTCTTTATATAATTTTCTGTTCAGCGTTATAATTTAATTGTTCATTTCCCAATGGTTTTAGTTTTTCAAAAAATACTTTATTTTACTGCAAATGCAAATATTGAATAAATGAGAGTCTGAACAAAACGAGTTGATACTGAGAAAAGAGCAAAACCTAAAAAAACAAGAATTTTTTATTGCATTATGTAAAGCTACATTAAATTAAACTCTTGTTAGAAGTGAATTTCATAAGTAGAACTAAAAAGGGCTAGATATCTTGTTTTATATGATCAGTTTTCAAGCATAATCAAGAGAGCCTGGTACGTGTCAAGAATAATTCATTTGAAAGGTAAAAAAGAAAAGCTTAAAAAAAAATTAGTTGAAATGTTAGAAAAAAAATATGTGCTCTCAAGATGTCCCATCAGAGAAAAAATTTTTTTAGATATCTATGTGCGTACACTCGATCTTCCGTGATTAAAAAAAACTTTAAAATATTGAACGGAAGGAACAGTATGAATACCGTTTGGAGGACTGAATGAAATATTTTGTAGATTATAGTGCATAGGTAGACGAAAAATAAAAATTTCATTGTGTAAGAGGGTATTGATTTTTGTAAATAAAATTCAGTGTAAGAAGGATTCTTACATCTATAGGAAATGTAAAATGAAGAGGAAACGTGCGTTGGGCGTACGCGCATTTATAAGAGATTGTGTACGCACAATTCTTGTTCTAGCTAATACTACATCAATATACAATTTAGTCAATTATGGAATTAACTTGAATGAAAGGAAAAACTGCAGATAATTTTATGGACATTATATATATATAAATATATAAATACACGTATATTTATATATTTATATAAAACATTATATATACATATATGTATGCCGTTTTTTAACAACACCGATTATGTTTTAAGTATATCACGATTACGAGATACGGGAATATTATAAAACATTCCTAAACACAAGTACTGTTGCTACATTAAGAAATAGAACATAACTTGCATTCACGCTAAGCGATTTTTATTTCTTTTTGTCTGTAGCCGTAACTACATTATATCTTCTCTGCTCATATTAATCGCCACTTTTTGGCTTTTCCTGTTACGACTCGTTCATATTTGTCGAGCTTTTCACATCGATCGATATATATGTATATATACATATAATAAATTATATATGTATATATATATATTAATGATATATATTTATATTTATGTAATTAAAGAGTTTGCAATGAGAATGTGACCATTGATCCTTAGATTATCTCAAATTTTATTAGACTAATTCGCGAATTATTCGATTTAATCATAAATAAAGCATAAAATAAAAATACTTCTAATTTAAAATAAAAAGACTTCAAATTTCTCTATAAGAACAATTTTATTGTTACAAATAGGTGATATCATTATTAAAACTAGATTTCGAAGTTTCTTTCAAATATAGAAATCAGTTATTATCAATTATTATGGAGAATTAAATCGAAGAATTAATATAAAAATGTAGAATTCATAATTTGCTTTTAGTGCAAACACTTAAATTCATTTATAAGATATTGATATTATAATAATATCTTATATCATTAAATTAATTTGAAGTTCTTCTTGAACTTTACTCGTCCCGAGTAACTTTTATCGTTGCCATTTAAAGATTTCTCGTCTTTACATTTATTTGCAGCATAGCTAATGAAATGTATATAGAGAGACATCGCAAACAATCACAAGCATAGTCGAACTTGATGCTTGTAAATCAAACATAAAATCGATCGTCATCGGTTACATCTGATTTTTTAGAGATAATATATACATATATTCGCATCGAGACACTACACGTAGGCCATTGTTCGACCGACTTTCGTTTCAACGAAAGAGTGGAAACAAAAGAAGGAAAAACTCTTGCAACACATACATACATACAGTGGCGTGCAAAAGCGTCCGGCCAGATAAACCTTTCACTTTATATCTCAAAAGAAGTATTTTAAGGAATTTTAAGTAATATTATACAATTATATAACAGTGTTTGTGTATTATTGAAAATATTATTTAACATATATATTACAATATTACTTCAAATTCTTTTAGACATCACCTTTCGAATATAATGTTAGAAATTTTCTTATTCCGGCTGAAATCTTTTGCACACCAGTGTATTTACATACACAATCATACATGCATGCACGCACTCATGCACTCACGCGCGCGACCGGTCATCGGATAAGGATTTCGCGCTTTTTAATAGATGCACTCACACACAAGACATTAAGAGAGAAAGAGACTCATATATAGGTACAATTATTAAAGAAAAAAAATAATGCTATTATCATGAGTAAAAGAAAAAAAAGAGAAGAAAACTACACGTCGAATACACCCTGTCGATGAACGGTTGACTTTGCGAAACTACAATATTTGTTGTGTAAAGTAAATGTAATCGATTGGTTAAATGGAAGCTTTTTCACAAATAAAAAGATGATCAGTTAAACATTTACAAAGTGTCCTTCTTCAAGCGTTTCATGTTTTTTAAAACTATAAACAAAACAGATATAAAGAAAAAAAGAAGAAAATACAAGAAGGCCCGAAAAATACACACGAAATATTCTTGAGAAGATTCTTGCTTCTCGAAATCGATCCATACTGTTGTTTAGTATATAATTTTAGAGTAACTTATAGCGATGTACATTCGATCTAATTAATAGTGTTTGTTATGTACTAATTAGCAGAGTAATAGGATAAGTACTATTTCCATTGAATAAATCTTTATTTTTCGTAGAGCGTACGTTAGAACGTATTGCGAACGTTAATAACGAAAATATCGCAGATGTTTCGATTATCGATAAATTCTGTATAAACTGATACGACTGCTTGTTTCGGAGCATAAATATTTGGATGAGTAGAATTGTGACGATTACACGGAGTTTATGCTTCTCATTTTTCTATTTTTTTTTTTTCATTTTTGTCTCTCCCCATTCGGCAGTGGCATATTTTTTTCTTCCTAAAACAATTTCGTATTTATACCTAATAAATTTCATGTATTTATTACTATCTTGTGAAACTATTAGAAATTATTTGCTTATAAACCAGGAATTTTTTATACAAACGACTTGATTATAATAACACTAGGAATTCTGGGGAGAAAAATGAAATAAGTATTGTACTAACATGAACAATTCGACAAACGACTGGTGTCGTTTATTGTAGCGCCTTGCAGTTAATTTTTACAAAAAAAAATTTATTAAACGGGAGGTAAATTTATATAATCTTTTTATACAATTTAAAAAACGGTAGTTTTCGATTAAATTAATTATTGGCTCTGATTCTATTTAAGGTTTTATGTATAAACTAATTATATCTTACGTTTCACAGGGAAGACTAGCTGAAGAAGATTTTTTGATTATTACCATAGATAGCACGAATTCTATTATGAAATAATTAATACGAAATGTATTTGTCCTCCATTCATATTTACATTACAAGTTTTTACATACATATATACACGTATACGTAGGTACACGTACATAACTATATGCTTTTTGTCGGACAGAAAACTTGCATATAATAAAAAGTGTTCGTCATATATTTCATGAGTGCAAAGTGTATCAAAAAATTTCCGATTACCTTTTAACAATAGCGAGTCTCTTTTAATAAGGTATTTAGATGATTTGTTTACTAATGATTGCCGACGATAATGATAATAATTAACTCTGTAAAAGGACGTTAGGTCCCTCGCTTCGGATAAATAAATTTACAATATTGAATTTATTGTATTATTGTTATATTGCAATAAATATATGTATACAAGACGGTTTACAAAATTGCAAACAAAATGTTATTTATAAGTAGCTCGTTTTTTTCATCGGGTGTCATATTTTAATAAAATGTTCGTTTATGCGAATCTAAAATAATATTGTAAGGATTAAATTCAATTTCTCATAAAACTTTAATTCAATATGCTACGTTTCTCAACATTTCTAAAGTTGAAAAATTCCTGATTGAACAACTATTGCATGTGCAATAATCTTGACAAATATTGCAGCTAACTTGAACTTCTTTATGAAATTTAATTTTCAAGATTGTGATAATGATTTGCAAAAGACAGTGTCTGTGTATATTGAACCCTAATATATGTATACAATTGATTTATAATAATTTATTTTCACATTTAATGTTCTGTTTTGTTTGAAATAATTTCTACATTTATAGTTAAAGAATGTTCATGGATTATCAATGAGACTTTATTAATTCGTTGCTTCTTCACAAGCATGTCATTAAAAAGATGATGAAGTGTTATACAATTTACTATAGATACAAAATTTATTGTAATAATCTTATATAAATGAAATGATAACTTTCCTTTTACCATATCAACATATAATAAAACCTTGTTTGTAGAAATTTGTGAAAATATACATACATAATATAAAATTGCTTTTTTAAGTTTTCAAACATTGTTAACACAGTTATATATTTCATAATTAAGTATATGAATATCAAAATGTGCATTAACAAATTTTTGTTAGATATTTATTAGTATTATTATCAATATTCTAACAAAAGAGGTAATTATATGTTAGTATCATGAAAGAAAATTTTAATTAAGATCAAATTAAGATAACAACAAACTTCTATGTAAGTCAGGAAACATCCTTTACTAGGTATATAAGTTGATACATTTGTTAATTTCTTTTAAAAACATGATACAATGAATTATTATAAATCATTAAAAATTTGATTTAAAAGCTATTTTCTCTTCTATTTATGCTTTAAGCTATTGATATACATCTTTTAGTCTTTGTTTACAAAATATTGTAAATTATATCATTGAACGACGATTATTATTCTATTTTTACATCATTTGTAATGCATTTAATCTTACTTTTTTATCAAATCGTCATTTATGTATATAGTAATATGTAATATATAATAGGAATATATTCATATTTATTTGCTTCATAGAACTGAGATATTTATTAACAAAAATAGAAAGATAATATTATACTAGGCAAAATCTAAAAGAACATTTCAATTGAATAAGTAGAGATTTCTAAATTAAGCATTTTTTCTACTTTTTACATATATTTTTATCATAATAAATTATGTCTCTAGTTCACTAATATTTCAATTTCTCGAGAAAAGGATACTATCAAGTGATTCTTACAAAGCTAAATGTCCTTTAGTATTTTAAATAAGGACTTTTTATAAAATAATAATTGTCAAACAAATGTTTTCATTTCTTTATGAAATTACGATACTTTAAATGTCTATTTATAATATATTACAATATACCTGCTATTTCGAACCATTCATAAAATTGAATCTACTCTTCAATTCAAATTTTCTAACTTTATGAATAAATTTCATACAAGCGCCAAATTTTATATCTAAAATTATCGTACATTTCAGTATTCCAATATCTTATCCATTATGTTACTACCAAAAGAAAGAAAAACAAAAGAAACCAAAATACATTTTGTAAGATTTGATCTTACATAAAATTTATGAAAATAATATCTTATTCAGTGAAATCATCACAAAATAGATTAAAAATGCAGTATTATTTTTTACATTACATTTGAAGAAATAGTAGGCATTTTTTTACAGAATTTGGTTTTTCAGCCTCCTTTCTTTACAAGAAATGTGCAACTGTATTTTTCATTTACCAATGATCACGACAATAAATAAAAAATATAAGAAAAGGTGCACATCGTAGGAGTAAGAAAGATTTACACAATTCAGCTGAGAGTCACATGAATCTTAATAATTTAAGCTTTTCTTCTTCATGTGGATAAATATAAACGATGATAATCATTAGCTCCAAAAGCGCAATTACATTTTGGACATTTTCGTTGCCTAGTCTCATATCGTGTACGTAAACAATCCCAACAAAATACGTGAAAACATTTTGTTAGAACCGCATCTTTACGTTTAACTTTACAAGAAGGACAAGTAAGTGTTTCCTTATATTCTCGAAGCTCCTCAGCCATTACTTCATCCAATGTTTCAGCAAGTTCTATTTTCTTCATTCTTTCAACTTTACGTCTCAATTGAGCTATTTCTTCCTATAATGAGATATAGCAGCGTTAGCAATAATTTGAATAAAATAATTTTCATCCTGTAACATTTCCTATGAAATATATAAAATATATTATTTGAGGCGTTAATATTACCTGTAATCTTTTTGTTTTATATGCTTCTGCCTCCAAAGAACTAGTTTTTTCAGCTACAACTTGTTGTGCTTCTTTCATTTGGGAATGATATTTTTCTACATAACATTTAAAGTATATGAAAGATATTTTTATAAAACAATTACAAGTATCATTAAATAAATTTCTTACCAAGATGAAGTTTTAAATCAGCTGCAGACTGGGCACTTTCGATAGCTTTTCTTTTATGCATTTCCATTGCCTGTTGCCTCAAAGCCAATTCTTTTTCAACAGTAGCAAGGGAATTTTGTAAAAGGCGCTCCTTCTCTTCTAATTTACGAACGACGACATTAGCAGCTTCGACTTGAGTTGTTAATGTAGAAACTTGTTCTTTTAAAACATCTTTTTCCTCTCTAGCTAATTTATGTAATTGATTACTTTTAATTCTTTCTGTCATAAGTTTAAAATTTGCATCATCTTTTTCACGTAACTGTTGAATTAGCCTAGAATTCTGTTCTTGCATGTCTTCAAAAGCTTGCCCAGTTACCTCCATTTCGTTCAAAAGAGCCTCCTCCTCCTGAAACCACACACAATTCTGTTTAGCATTACCGATAGTTCAACAGTTTTAAATAAAATTCGTATTTTATAGAATTTATCAAATATATAAAGTTACCTGCTTTTGAGAAGCAACTTGACGCTGAAGAGTGTATGCTTGTTCTTCTAATTTCTTAATCTTTATTTGTGCATCTTCATCTGCCAACTTTTTACGCTCTTCTCTCTTACTTTCCTGAAAAAATGAACTTATTCATAAAATTTTAAAAAAGATAACAAATTTACAATTAAAAGTCTACTTGCACAAATACCTGAATTTTCTTTATCTGTTGGCGTAATTCATCTAATTCCGCTCTCGTTTTCCGTTCAGCTGCCATTAATTGCACTTTATCTCTTTGTTCTTTTCCAACACCTTTGTACATATCTAATAATAATTTCATTTCTTTCATTTCATTCACAGCCTTTCTGTAATTAGAATGATCAAATGTAAATTATGATAGTGATTAATTTAAAATAGTATATGACATATGACATACTTTAGTTGCGCTTTCAGATCTCTAACAAGTTCTGATTCCGCTACTTTTGTGTCTTTGGCACGATGAACAGGATCGCGATGTTCGGTTTTGACAGCTTCCTTCTTTATATCTTTTTCACGTTTAATATCTTTTTCTTTCTTTAGAGTTGGAGACGTTAATGTCAAAGAATCTGGAGTACCTTTGTTTCCTTCTCCTTCTCCAACTTCAATAGTTTCTACTTCTTCTTCTCCAGATTCTCTTTTTATTGAAACTCCACTCTCTTCCTTTATCTATATTAACATAAAAGCTATCTAACTCCCAGAAATTTATTCTTATAATGCACTTTGGAAATATAAATTCCTTTAAAGGATTTATTTTACCTGTGTAGAACCTGGAAGAGAATTCGATGCATCTTCTTCTTTTCCACTGCCATCTGAATTATTCCCTTCTTTGTTCTCCTGGGATGTTTGTTGGCCCAACTTCGTCGTTAGTTCCTCAATTTCTTTCTTCAGCTACAACAAAACATGGATGTCAACTGTAAATACTTTTATTCTTTTGTTAATACATTTTCCTTAAATAATTTGAAATCAATGATATACATACTTTTGGTATTTCTGATGAAGCTTCTTTGTACTTCCGTTTATAACGATGAACCTCGCCTTTAAGCTGTTGATTGTGATTTTGCAAAGATGTGATCAAATGTCTCATTTCTCGATTTATCGGTCCTGTTTGCTCGTTTGCAGCTAAATTTTGTTCAAATTCAATTCTTAACATTTCATATTCCTTTCGTAATTGAGCCAAAACATCTTCCAATTGTATGCATTCTCCACGTAGTTTTTTTTGTGCCATCAACTCTTCGCTCTAAAAATATTAACAAATAAATATTATTTTTATATAATTTTATAATGGAAGAAGAAAAATAAATAAAATAAAATGCACTTGCCTCCATCATTTCAATATGCCGTAAGTGAGCGTTTTTACTGGATTGCAGTTGCTGACGAGCATCATCTAATTGTGTTTTCAATTGCATTGATTCATTATATAACACAGAAAATTGCGACTGTAAACATTTGTATTCAGTCGTCTCAACAATTACCGATTCTGGAAGTTGTCGTATCTGCAAATATAAGATATTTTCGAAGTGAAAACAACATTTGATCATAATATCAAATAGGCTTCCACCCAATTTTTCTTACGTGTACTTTATTCAAATGTAAAGAAGTAAAACACAAGAAATCAGTGAAAGCAAGTACTACATGGGTATTTATTGCACAAGACATTAATTTACATTCTATATTGGACACCATAAACGTGTGTACAAAAACCAAAGAACTCACATCCATTTTTAATTTTTCTACTTCTTTCAATGCGTCTCGATGCTGTTGATGTAGTTTATCCAGTTCTTGTAATCTGTTATTAGCTAATTCTCTGGTTTCTTCCAATTCCCTTTGTAAATCTTCAAGCTATATGATACAAAACAGAATTAAATATATACATTAATTTTAAATAAAAAGTAATAGACAGCAGAATATTATACCTTTGTCTGTGACACACTTGAAGCAACTAAAGTATTGGGTTTATTACTTCCTTTTTCATCTGTACCGTGTATTTGTTGAAACGCTTTTAGTTTCTCAATTGCTTCTCCAAGGTGATGTTCTAATTTATCATTACGCGCTCTCACTTTATTCAGTTCGTACTGAAGATCATCTACCTGGTTACGAAGCTCTGCGGCAAGTGTATCTTTCCCTGTTATGGTATCTTGCAGTTCTGACATCTATAAAAAGATATACTTATTAATACACAATAAAATGTAATTTATCAATATAAATAAGCTTAATTTACCTTCAATGAAATAGTGTGATATTTTTCATGAAGTTGTATATTTATTGCTTGAAGGTTCCTATTTTCCATTTGTATCTCCGAATTTGCTCTACGCACAACTTCATCAATATTGGGTGCTTCGTCTGAAATATAATAACATTGTTATTTTTTATTTGATATATTATTTTCTTTTTCATACATTAGAATTAAATACCTCCATCAAATTCTCCTTTAAGTGCAAGAGTAATCTTTTCATTTCTTTGAGAAAGACGGTCAAATGCTTGTACTACTTTTGAAACTGCACGTTTGGACACTTGAACACGATTTGCTAATTTATCATCTAACTCTTCTTTGTCCCATGAAGAAAGCTGCATGAGAAATGATGTTGTAGCTTCACTTTCATCTATAATTCATTAAAAGTCATTAAAACATTTGTCTAAACATTTAATAGATCAGTTCATTATAGCTGTTTACTTTTATTTTCAGATTCATCAGCTGTTTCAGCATCAAATCTCTGAAGTAATACACGTATATCTTCATTCAATTGATTCCAATAACGATTGACAACATTAAGCACTGCATCATCTTGCATTTGTCGTTTTTCCAACTGTTCAATTCGTTGCCTTAATTCAGCCTCTACTCTATGACGCTGCTCTAGTCTCTACAAAATCATTTTCTATCTTATAGTGAAAGGACTATATGAAAAAAGTAACTAACTAGAAAAGATCAATTTCAACTAACAAACAACAATAGAATATTGAAATATCATAACATGTCTAAATATAATATACTGTCTGTGTCCATTGATTCAACATAAGATACAATAAATACTAACAATATAGCAAAACTAGATCATATGCTTATATAATAAATTAACATTTTACATTAAAGAAAATTTTTTCATAATAATATCTACATTTACAACGGACAATCATAAAATACCATATAATATTAATTATGGAAAAACAATGTATTATTAATTATGAATAAATTAATAGGTCAAAAGATTATATTTTATAGGTAATATTTTTTTCGATTATTGACGTTTTATAAATACCTTTGTCAAAGTATGATTTGAATACTAACCTGGGCCAATTTTTTATTTTGAAACTGTAAAACTTTCATGTCCATTTCTTCGAGGGTTGAAATAGGCCCGATTAAAATCGGTTCGAATTGAACTTTTTTAATAGGTGGTTGGGAACCCGAATCCCCACTATCCGGAGGTCTCTTTGACATTTTGCCGCGAGCGTTTTTCTCTTTCTGAAAAATGTGAAAGCAATTTTTTAAACGAACAAGGCAAACACTTTGTATTTGATTTCTCATTCAAAGTTTCTGATAATTTTGTTATTGATCAAAAGTAATCCGTACCTCGGTAACGCGTATTAATACATCCAGCAATCCTCTCCGCAAATACCTTACAGTTTCGATATCGCTATGTCATTTTAGACACCTAAAACCTGCCGAAAAGATTATTCTTTCGACAGTTCTTTACATTTTAATGAAAACGATCGACAAAAAGTACGTGCTTATAACGGAAGCCGCCATTGTGTCACGGCGTTGCATACGCGGCAAATCAAAAAATAAGGCAAAAACATCGACATTCTCTGTGACTACAGATTTCAGTTAGATGAGAAACGCAGTTACCACGTTGCATCTCCACCTTTGAATTCTATGGCTGGATTCTTAAACGAAAACTGTGAGTCCATCTGATGCAAGGTGAGGTAACTAAAAAGACAAATAACATCACTTTTTGCCATTAAAGATACATATAATACAGACTCATACATATATGTATGTACATATTAATATATACAAATTGATACTCTTACGGAAACAACTAATGAATTAGAATAAAGAGTTGTATTACCTTTGAAATATTCGAATAACTATTTTATTTTGAATATTTTGTACATATATATACACACACACACATACACACACAATTACAATATACAATTACATACATACATATATACAATATACAATAATTATATACAATACATATATACGATTAATAATTATATACATGTACATAAATCTAAATATTCCCAGTATATAATTTATATGAGTTATATTTAAATTATCTTTTAGTAAATAATTATACTTGATGGATAATAAATTATTATTAATAAAAATGAAAATCATGATTAGAATAAATAGAAATACTGTATATACATTTTTTTAATTAATTGGAATTTTACAGATTTCTCCATTTCACCGTTAGATATCCATAGCTTTCAATTCTTAACGATCCCTACCGTACCAGCTGTGAGACAGAGTAAATTTATTGTGATACCTTAAGAGTTAATATATGTGAGCGCTAGGTTTATATTTAAATCATTTGCTCTTTTTTCAATTTCTTTAGAAATAATCTATTTAATCATTAATATAGAGTATATGATTTATTCCGCTACAGGTAATGTCTTATGCTTAGTATATAATTTCCTTATTACGAATGAATTAAAATAAACCGTTTCTTAATAGGTTAAATATTTCCATGGAAACCATCCTTGCGCTGATTCATCCATATATAGATCAAACCTGTGAACCCGCCTCTTTAAAAGAACGCTGATCCTTCATAAGCACAACAATATTTTCGAAATTGGAAAAATACAATGCCGAACAAACGACCACCTGAAATAGTTCCACCGCCAACATTGAAATTTAGTTTACATCAATGGCATTTAAATAATCGCCACAGGTACGAGTATTTAATTTCAATTCTATAAACAAGAACTTAAATGCTTTATATTTATATAATACTCTAAAATACTAAATATTTGAAATTAAAAAACATTATATAATTAATAAATTATTAATAAAAGAATTATATAATTATATTATTATAATTATAGAATTACAGAATTTTAGAATTATAGAATTTAAATTATAGAATTAAGAATATTTACATAAATATAAAAATTATCTATAAAATTACGATTAGGTATCGATGTTCTGAAGCACAGCAGGAACTAGCAGATCGGCTACTTAACGAATCTCAGCGTGTTTGCGAATTAAGCTCCGAGAAAGTACGAAACAATAAAGAAGAAACAGATCACAGGCTGAAAGAAAAAATCGAGGACATCGAATTTCGTAAAAGAGAACTGCTGCGTATAAGGAAGGAAGTTCTCCTTGAAATCGATGCTTTGTCAATATACAAGGAGCGTATCATGGATGCTCTGTCATCCGTGAGGAAAAACGCTTTTGTCATTTGCGAAAAATGCCTCATTTTTAGGTCCGATATACAAAACTAAAAAGAAAGCTGTAACCATTTCATATAGTTTTAACTTTTTATAAAAATAGGATATCTGTTAAATTGTACTATTATTTCAATTATAGAGAGCATAGATTAGGAATTGATTTAGTTCAGGACGACATAGAAAAAGAATTATTAAAAGAATGTGAGGTGATCAAAGGCGTCGAAAGTTTATTAGTTCGGACTCTGGAACAAACGCAGGAACAAATACGTCGTCTTAAAGCGACGCTTTATTACATGGATCACGAGCTCGAGGATAAAGAAAATAATTTGCGCATTGACAAACACAACTTGAATTTGAAGGAAACTAATTTAAATTTAAGTATTTATCATGGTACATCGCGACTTGATCCATCGCAAGTATCACTTTAGCTCTCTTATTTTTCATTATTTCAGTATTTTCTTAAGTTTACCTAACTTTTAATATTTATTTTTACATATTAAGAACGATAGAGTTGAACGAATGGGAAATGCAGACTAATAACAATATCATTAACGCTTCGAAAGAGGTAAATAGCGCTAGACCATTGCGCTGTTATATCGATACGATTATAAAGCAAGTGATCAATGATCTAAATGATCAGAAAAATGCTACTGACGAGGCCTTCAGGCGGCGCATCGAAGAAACGAAAGAAGCGAAAATAAAATTAGAATTACAACATGCTGAGGTACATGGAAACAATTATGCATGAATATTCATTGCATTTTTTAGTTTAAATATGAATCATTGAATAAAAACGTTACATGTGTGTATGTACACGAAACAGATCATGCGACAAGCAGCGGAAATGAAGAGTAATATTACACGCATTGAGAAATCAATCGCGGAGAAAGAAAGTTTCTTAGCTTTGGCGCATACGAGACTCGGTAATCGTTGTCAAAGGCCAGGATTAGAACTTACACGAGATCTAGTGGAAATTAATCTTGTAAAGGAAGTATATGATTTACGTGAGATTGTGTCGAAACTACAAACAACTATATTCGAGGTTTATAGTTCATACGTTTTATTGTTTATCATTCTGTTGTTTAATCAGCTTATTATAAATGATAATACAATTGTTGTTTCAGTCTCAGGCATCGTTGCGTTATTTACTCAAAACACAAATTCAAATTGAGGAAGATATCAATGTTAAAATAAACACGTTAAAAATCGATGAGGTCGACTGCATGACTCTTCGTCAAAGCATGGATTATCACACATATTAAATTAATTCGAGCATCGAATGAATCCATAAAAATTTTTATGTAATAAAATGCAAAATAAAAGTAGCGGTATTTATTATAAATAGACTGCAGATTTTTACGTATTTATAGAAAATTTAAGAACGAGATAATACATTGAATGCGAATAATATGCAAAAATATATAAAACTGTCAAGTACAAACATAAATCAAACAATTTTCTACATAAATTGCATTTTTTCAAACTTTCTTCATAAAAATATGAATTTGGATAAATATTCGCAGCCTATTTATAAAGTTGAAGTAATCATTTATTTAAAAAAACTCGTTATTTCTTAGAAAACTCGAATTCTATTTAATAAGTTTTCGTACATAGAAAGTTCTCTTATGTGTCACAATATATACTACTTTTAGAATTTAATTGTATTTGAGATTGTGTAGTGCTCATTTCCAATAAATAAGTAAAAATGCATGCATCGGTATGTGTTGATGATTCTCCTGCATACAAGCGCGGTGCGGGTAAGATATGAAGGCTGCATGGAGGGTTAAAAAAAAAAAGAACGTACATATGTGATAATAAAAGATATACATACATCTGTTACAAGAAAACTGTTGATATTCATGCAATTTTTACGAATATAACTAAAGAAGTGGAATCTAAATATTTTACACTAGATATTTTATATATTTCTGCATACTATGTTATACATTTTTACATGTATAAATTTCTCATTAATATTCGCAGTTTGTTTATTAGTTTATAAACCGTGTATTTTAATACAGAGCTACTATTGGAAGTTCTTGTATTGGTTTAGAAAAGAATGTTGTTCCTATTGGTTAATACTCGTGACTCGTGCAATACTGACTGGCCGACTATTGCCATTACCGCGGTGGCAGTTTTTATCTGTAAGCAGCGGTATTAGTAAAAATTTTCCTCTTTGTCCACGTTTCTTCATGAAAGTGTCAGTTTGAGTGTTCTCGAATGTAGAAAACTTCTGTTGTTGAGCTAATGTAATGGCAGACATATATTGGGAATGTGTTTCGTTCAATTTGTTGATGATATTTTACGTATAGGAGATTTAGTTTAATCGCATATTAGAAAAGGAAATTATAAGAAATGTCAAGTGACGCAATAATCGTATTACCTGGGGAGGTAATTGTGTACATTTTGGAAGATAAACGACTTAGCTTTTCAGATGTCGTTCATTTCAGTTCGACCTGCAGGAGTTTGTACAAAATTGTCAATGAAAATAATAAACTTTGGAAGACAAAATTTTTTCAAAGGTATTATTGTTAAAATAAAAATCGAGTGAATTACATACGTCCTTTGTTTTCTTTGAATGATTATGACTTTATTTATTTTGAATAGATCAAATAAATTCTTTTTGTATTAGCAGACGAGAAACGCAAATTATTATTTCAAAGTTCGAGATATAAATTCTTATTTATGTACTATTTATAAGTATATATTGTACACTATAAATACAGAATATCCAAGTTAGAGATATTTTCTTTGATTGTTACAAGATAAAATCTTTTCTGAACATAATTTAAACAACTTTTACAACTGATTTTATTTAAAACATTCGATATTATTTTTATTATCAATACTGTTATTATTATTTTTTTAATAACAGATGGCCACATTTGAGAGAAATATATCAAACAAATAATGAGTTGGATCATCGAACGATAAATTGGAAGGAGGAAGCAAAGAGTAGCTCGAGTAGTAGAATGAAATTGCTTTATCATTTATCTTCTATGTCTAGTAAACATTATAGAATGCAAGAATTATCTAATTCGGAATTTAAAGAGTTTGATTCTTTATTTTGTCCAAAAGAAGGTGCTCATCCTTTAGCTTATTATTTTCTGGTAGATGAACTTGTTAGCTTAATCAAACATCCTGCTATGTAAGTATATGAATATAAGGTATTTTTGTCTTAGAATTCTGGGTAATGATGTTATTATAAATTCTTTCAGAGTCAGCAATTTAACACATAGGTATTATGCTCTTAAAATTGTTCGATATTTGAAACAAACCCATTTGAAGGATGAATGGAAAAAATTTCTATCTTTACCACCACAACAACAGACCTTAGAACGTGGTGCAACTATTGTGGCACAGTGGAGTCAACCAGAAAGACATGTGTCATATTTTGCAATATCATCAGCATTAGATAATATTGCAGAACAAACTAAAGAGCTGCTCAAAGAACGATATCCAAATCATACTATATTTTCAATTCCAACTGAAAGATTTAATTTTTGGAAAAATAATATTATTGGTGACAATCAGTGGAATATTACAGAAACAAGACAACTAACAGATGCATTATGCGAAGTATTATTTAAAAGGTTAGGATTCTATGGAAACAGTGAAATGTATTATTCATCGGAAAATTCATTCATAGATCGTGTAAGTTATGAATATTATAAAAAGTAGAAAAAGTAATATGTAATTTCATATTATAAAATAAATGCAATATTTACAACTTTTCATTTAGGTTTTGGAACGTAGACGGGGAATTCCTATAACTTTAGCAATAGTATTTGAAAGTGTTGCTCGAAGACTTGGCATACACTGTGAACCTGTTAGTTTCCCATCTCATTTTTTGCTACGTTGGAAAGAAACATAGTAAGTTTACAAATAATATGGGTACAATTAATATAATTATATTTCAGAACTCGTTAAGTTAAGTTGAGGGGGGTTAAGGGTTAAGTTGAGTTAAGTTAATTTATATTAAGTTCTAATTGTAACGGTTTATATGTTAGAAATAAGATTTATATATATCTACAAACATACAGTGGTATATGGATGAAGAATAAACAAATAAAATAATAATATATATTTCAGATTTATATGAATCTGATAACCTTAATGCAATAAGCATTTGATTTTTAATTTTATCTATACTATATTTTTTTTAGATATTATTACATGTTTTATTTTAGTGGACCACAATTTAAGGATACGGAAAATTTTTATATTGATGTTTTCAATGGTGGTCAATTTCTAACTAAGAGGAATTGTCCTCGAATTGGTGGTGTTTCAAGATGTCCAATAGAAAAACATAATATTCATGAGGCAGCAACTGCTATAGAGGTTTATACATTTTCTTTGACCTGAAAATTCTTTCTTTCTGTTGTTCTTTGAATATCTAATATGTACAGTAATACTTAACAGGTAGTAACAAGAATGGCAAATAATTTGGAAATAGCTGCTAGGCAACATACTCATATAAATGGTAGAACTGCAAGGTTACGTTCTGCTCTTGAACTCCAATACATGATACAACCCAATGACGCAAATACGATTTTACAACTAGGTCGAATATATATGTCACAATCCATGGACTTAAGTGAATTAGTGAAGAGACTAGAAAACATACCAGAGGTATTTTATGAAATAAATATCTGTTACGAAAAATTAAGTTTTCATTTACATAAAAAATTTATCAAAATATTAGGATTTAGAGTTAATATCAAGAGGACAGGCAAATCTAATATTACAGACGTTTAATATCCATATTTTCCAATCATATCAGAAGAAGTTAGAATCTACAGTAAGATCATCAATAATATATGTCAAGATTTTCAGATAATATCAGCTTATTACAAAAATTTATAAGTTGCATGTATTTTATTCAGGAAGAAGTAAGGCCGAAAAGAAGAGTTCCAAGCATAAAATATGCAATAGGGTTGATAATGAAACATAAAATACATGGATACATGTGTGTAATAACAGGATGGGACACCTATTGTACAGCGACTACAGAATGGATGAATGAAATGAACGTAGGTGGATTAGTGGATGGTCCAGGTCAACCATTTTATAACATATTTGTTGATGATGGGTCATGCCATTATGTGGCACAAGGTAATATATTACTTATTATTCACTTATAAAGAAAAAAAAACAGAATATGTTTAAATAATACATATGAATTTATTATTAGAAAATTTAGAGTTAGCTTCTAATCCAGGATGGATACATCATCACGCGATTGGCAGATACTTTTATAAATTCAGTGGTGCTCATTATATACCAAATGAGGAGAAAGCAAGAGAATACCCAGAAGATGAAAAAATTTGCAATGAATTGCTTGTTACAAACATGCAAAATGGAATGACCTACAGTACCACTTAACAATCTATTTTCCTTAGCTCTAATACAAGATAATAGTAAGATAAAACAAATATCTTTTTCTTATTGCATATTCCACGCATAATATTAAAAAAGGCAATATTTTCATAAAAAAATTTTAATAAAAAACAATCATTTTTTATTTGCTGGTCCATTATTGAGTTTCTTTGCTTTAAATAACTTTAGACGTGTCTAAATAATTTTAGATAAGTCTCGTAAATAAACGAAAATAAAGAACAATACATATAAAAGGTTTTGTACAAGATATTTGTACGCGCTATCATATATCTTAATCACTGTTTTATGTATACTATTAACAGCTTAGATAACTTTTATTATAAACGTAATAATGTATTAGCATCCTGAAAACATTGAGCTACTTCTAACTCTCGACCCCATTCATGTGATATAGATGTGTACGAATGTATTTGTTATATGTGATAAGAGTAAGAAGTGGTCTGTGTTTTAATAACACTTTATTATGTAAATGTAATAAACGCCAAAGCTTGAACTGCAAACAGTAATTAACTTATACTTTTTACAAAGTGTATAAGTCTCTAACGTGTTGACATATTAAGACTCCTTTTTTATGTACTTATAGTAAGATTTAAGTACATAATAGGTAGAATAATAATGGATATATAATTAGTTATATTCTTTATTTTATTCCACTGTCATGGGCTGTGCTCGCTTTATGTATAATCACAAGCAATCACATAAAAATAATATAAAATTTGTTCTCATAATACTTGTAACACCATAACCATCTGCAGAGATAAACGTATTGAGTATTTTGATACTATACAATATATTAATATTGGAGTCTAAGTTTACTTAGATTTGGATATATTTTATATACATAGTATATTTTTTTTTATATATACCTTTTAAACTGAAAAAAATGGATTTTATATTACTAATGTTCGACTACGGTTTAAAGAAGTTGTTTTATAGCAAATACTGAATCACTCTTATACAGGGTGGTTGGTAACTGGTGGTACAAGCGGAAAGGGAGTGATTCTACGCGAAAAAAGAAGTCGAAAAATATAGAATAAAAATTTTTCGTTTGAGGCTTTGTTTTCGAGAAAATCGACTTAGAAAGTGTTCATAGAAATTTAATTGGAAGAGCAGAAGTACGTGTTCGGCAGAATGGGCAACATTTTCAGCAATTTTTGTAGTAATAAACTTTGTGATTACTTCATATTATTTCATTATGTATTCCTAATTTTCCGTTATGGCAAAAACAAACTTAAACTGCAATAATATCCATCGAGACAACGATCTACAGTGAAATCCGTTATAACGAGACGTGATAAAGTGCACGCGTACCGAGCGAAAATTCAAAGTCGATTTTCTCGAAAACAAAGCCTCAAAAGAAAAATTTTTATTCTATATTTTCGACTTCTTTTTTCGCGTAGAATCACCCCCTTTCCGCTTGTACCACCAGTTACCAACCACCCTGTATAATCGTGAATATATATGCAATATCTTATACTTTTTAATAGTATTTGGCACCTGCTGCAAAATATTGATTTTAATAAAGTATATCACTTACCACATCAAAATATTGAAATATCAGGTCTCCAAATCTTACTGTTTTTACTATTGTTCTATCACTTTTAATAATATTAGTTAACATAACGTTTAGATAAATAAAAAAAATCACAGAACATTTGTAATGTTAGGTGTCACAGATGCAATTCAAAGCGAATTTCACGAGTTAGTTTCTTCTAACGATCTGTAACAATAATAATATCATCTTATATTTTTAAATATACTATATTTATAAAATTAAGAAGTATAAGTAATATTTTATTAACAAAATAGTAAATTGTATTTACTTTTCCGCGGTACATTTATTGGAAGAATCATTAGAAGATGCTGGCATGGTAGTCTCTAAAACATTCTTCTGACCTGAAGTAAGATCATCTTAATGATTTAATATTAAGTTAATATTATTATATATAAATGATTATACTAACCGTGTTTGTGTTGATACAGCGCTGGTGCCCAGCTATAGTTATTGGGACTCGGTATAGAATCTGTTGCTGCATTGCTTGTAGACGATAATGGAACATCATGTCCTAATGAAAGTGCAGTAGATTTGATAGTGGCAGTGACACAACCATTAGATTTTCCCTCTAACGGAATATTTTTCCTATTAATAGTTTTAACGTATTAAAAAATGCAATTTTGTTAAATATCATTTCTTAAAATAATTAGAAATGATAGATACCTTAATTTATTGAAACAACTGGCAGTGTCCTTTTGAAACATCGAAGACAATTGAATGGTCTCCAGCAATTGTTCGAATTCAAATATTTTGTTATTTTCATTATTTATAATATTAACGTTAGCAGACGATGACGGTGAAGATTGTCGTCGCGATAATAAATGCTTCGACATAATTTTATTGCTATCCAATAATACTGAAATAGTATGTATTTCAAATGATTATATATGTATATATAAATAAAGACATAAATTGTGTATAAATGTATAACATATTTTACTTACCATTTGGCACTATCAAATCAGATCTGGATGTTTCTACCTCGTGATTAATTTTATTAGCGACAGATATATTTGGAAGTTCTTTTTCACAGTCTATTGAATTTGAGCGAGTTGCAGGTTCAGATCTTGTCTGACTTCCGCAAGCAATTAATCCGGAAACTTCTTGCGGACAGATATTAGATAATTGACTTAATTTTGGTCTACCACTGCACATCATTTGTGGCTGGCATAGATGCGAGGGACATGTGGAACGTTTGTCAGTAAATTGATCATTAGATGTTGAGTCATGTTCTGGTTGTAAAGGATTGGAATTATGGTGTTGTAAAGCTGTTAATGACGTTCTTGAATCACAGTTATCATCTACATGTTGATTAAAGCATAGTGAACTCCAAGCAGAATTTCGATCTTGTATTTTGAATAGCTGCAACATAATCTCATCTTCCAAACTATCATTCCCGCCTAATCTGTAATGGCAAATTAAACTGTTAAAAATTATTTTGTAAGGCATAATTATAGCTATACTTGAACTTCAATAACATACCTCCGAATATCTCCTGTACCCTCTCGATTACTCTGCTGCTTTGTACGTTGCTTATTCTGAATCCACGGTGTCAATGATTCTGCAACTTCTACGTCGTTTTCTCCTGCAAACATAATTATATTAAAAATATCTTTTCATTAATAAATATACTGAGAGAAGCATATACAACTATGTATCGCAATTGATAGAAGGTATCGTACATAAAGCAAAATCCATTAGATTTATGAATAAATTAAGATCAAGTTTCTGTAACTTGAACTATCATAATACGTATACAGGAATATTTATTTTTCGTTATAGAATCAAACATAAAGGGACGGAGAATAATTAAAAAAGAAAAAGACGGAAAATTTCCTATGCAACTGCTTGAAAGTGATTAGGAGTATGGGGAGTAGGATTCTCTTTCACAAAATCTTCGTCTGGTTTCTCATTCGTGAGTTTTTCATTTTCGACACCTTTATCTAACTTGCTTTCCCATTGTCTGTGTCTCTGCATATCATCTACAGAACCTCTATTTGAACTTGTACCTAGTTCAGTATATTAGTACATTATATTGCAGTGTTATATGATGTAAAATAATATAAGAAATTAAGCTTGCTTGAATAATCTGATATTACAAATTATGGATATATTACGTTTAATAGAATGGTATCAATGTATACCTGACATTGTTTCATCATCTACATCATTCTCGTCATTAGAATTGTCATCTAGAAGGGTTAGATGTGGTTCATTATGTTCGCACTCATCCAAATATATATCATGTTCACTTAATTCCTATATATAAATATGAATTGTCAATTTAAATAGTATATAAATTCAATATAAATTAAATTATTCAAAAATTTGTTAATTTCAATATCTTACTCCACTATCACTACTGCTGCTACTAGACAAGAGATTTAGTTGTTGTTGATTAAGTACTGTCGGCGAAGAATATGAAGGAGGCGGAGAGTGAGTACTCGTAGCTGGACAATCTCCTACAGAACTATCGTTTGTACTATGCATACCGGGCGGTTCAGCTTCAACAACGCTTAAGTTATTTATTCTGTGTTGTTTTAAGCTTGTTTTGGACGAAATAGAAGACAACGTTGAAGAGGAACCAAGAGCACGCATATTTGAAGGTTCTCCCAACTCACACAAGGGCAGTAATTGATCTGATAAAATACCACTGTTACCTCCACCAGGGAGAACGTTTTGTACTGATCTACTATATAAATAATATGAAATTGTTCAGGCCTTAAAACATTGTTTCTCACAACTTTGAAGATGTCAATTAGAAAGAAGATATTAATTTACCTTGTAGATGTGCCATTTTGATATGTTTCAGCTGAACGTGTAGAATTGGAATTAAGTAATGGATCACCAACAGTTTGTGACTGTTGCTGCATCATTATAGATGTCACATTTGATGTTGACCCACATAATGTTGCTCCACTAGGTACTCTGGTTGCAGCCATAGCATTTCGCGATATTTCAATTGCTAATCTCTACAAACAAATGTATGTGATGAGGTATGTACAAATATACAATTGAATATTTCAAAGCTGCATAGTACCTCTTTCAACTCATTAATTTGAGTAGCATATTGATTCTGGACTGTAAGTAATTGACTGATATACCATTGTTGATCTCTGCAACGCTGATAGAATGTTGGTGGACGTACTTGAAATCTGTTATTGATTTTCATGTTATAATTACACAGTATTGTGACAAAGAAGAAATATCCCATATTTAACTTACCGTAATATAAGAGTATCCAGTTCAGTATTTAAATACCCCTCGGTTGCAAGTAAATCTAATCTGAAAAATCTATTGTAGCCCCAGCATTCACCAATTTCGAAATCAGAAGCAAATTCTCGAACGATGTTCTTACTTGTATCTCGAGATCCTTGATGAATCATTTCAACCCGATATTCATACCTGGAAAAATAATTTTTGACTAAAACGTGATTAAAAATAAAATTATCTTTACGTACTTCGATGTTTCCGGTAAACCTGCGCTTAGTTCTAGAAAAACAGATAAATAATTTCCGCGTACAACACCGTTTCCATCAGGATATACTTTTAACCTCCAGCATAATCCATTCACGTGTAAGGGCGCAGAATATACTGGATCTGCTTTTAACTGCAATTGTGTAAAATTTTGCATTGCAAATGTAGCACTATCATATCCCGGAACGATTTCGCTAAAATAGTAAACTATTATTAAACATTGATATTTTCTTGACATTGGTCCTACATTGCATAGAAGCATAAAGAATAAATATGAAACCTATGAAAATCAGCTGGAACAGGAGCAGTAACAAAACTTGTCATCGGTTTCTTTCGTACTTGATGTATCATCCGTGAAAGATCTGTACTTTTAATTATAAGTTCGGAACGAGTACAAGTGTGTAATTGATGTTCTACTTCTTGCAATAAAGCCTCTAGCTGTTCTGTTTCTAATGTCAAAGAATTCTTTTGACCCATTAACGTTAACAATTTAGCTTTTAACTGAGAATCTAAACGTGCTATCATCAATTCAACCGCATTTCTAATTTCTCTAACTCTTTCATCTTTTGCAGCTCTTACAGATTCAACATTTCGTTCCTATTGAAACATTAAATATAAAATAACACTTTGATTTTATAATATTCAATATACTGGTTGAAATTTACACATACCACTTCTTGAACAAGACTTATTAACTCCATCAATCTTCTCTTTAATTGACCTACTTCTGCCTTTATTTGTGTAACATGTTGATCATAAACTTCTTCTAGTGGCTTGAAAGTATGTCCTGAATGGGTACCACCCCAAAGAGCACATTGATGACATATGCATCTACGACAAGTCCAGCAATAAACAGACAATTTTTCACGATGCACAGTACACCTGTTTAAAAAATACATAGTTATTACTATATAATAATATATAGTTATTAATTACTAAACTAACAAAGAACTATAAGCCTAAAATTACAAATACCTGTCTCTATTGGAATCATCATGCCTAGAGTTTGAAATACCAACAGCTTGAAGTGTATCAAGCTGCTGTGTTACTTCTTCAACCCATCTACAATTAACTAATTCGTGTAAAAGCAAGGAAGCTCTACAATGAGGACATTGTGAACGTTGTTCTGTCAACCACCTCCTGATACACGTATAACAACATAATTTACTGCAATGAGGACAAAGATGTGCATCTGTCAATTTTTCCATACAAATGAAACACCTGAAGACTTCTGCCAATGTCTAAAATATAAATTCAAATTTATAATCAGCACATATTGGATGCTGAACACTTACTATTAAAATTATATTACTATTATATGCATGTAATCTTTAATATAATATGTACATATATAGAATAATTACTATATATCTAAGATTTTCAAATGTACAATAATGATTCTTTCTAAGTGTATGAATTAAAATATGAAATTTTATTGAATTCAAATTTTATTTCATTGTTTGTGTAATATTATTGGATGAAAGATTGGATAATAAAAATTATGGACTTATAGTGCATGTTGTTAAAAGCAGTTATGAAAATTTGTAGTATTTCATTGCAAATTTACGAACCTCGACACTGTGGTCATCCGAGTTTTTCGAATTAATTGATGTTTCTCTACTAGCCATTCTATCAGTCATTTATTAATAAAAAATTAGTTGAATGTTATTGATCGTTGCATGTATCGCCAGCTCTGAAAGTTAGGCACATTTCCGACATTTCATCTTTGCAAACTTATATTTGCTCAACTGTATAACCGATTGAACGAAATGTTATTTCCGTGAGATATGTTCATTATTAATCATTATAACTTAATAATTATCAAACGTACACGAAATGCTTCTCCAGGTACTCTTAAAAATTTGACGAAAATTGTTGAATATTAAGTTGTTATGAATCGTAATTCGCCATGAAGTAAAGTAATCTATAGCAAGCAGTGCAGGAAACATTTAATCCCGTTAATTTCATTTATTTTTAAATTCTTTAAAACGAGTATATGATACTTTATTGAATAGCTTTTTATAATTCGATTCTGTAAAATGATTATATAAAATAAAATACGAGCACGTAAAGAATTACATATATGTCTATTGTGTATAGTCCTTTTTTTTAAAGTAAACCGTTCTTCAATTTAAATTTTAATATATTGTTAATATTAAGAGAAAAATAAAAAATTAAGATTCATAAAAAATAAAGACTATTCTTATCAATATTTATAGATATAATAATAAATATTGTTAATAATATGCTACAATTTTTAATGAGTATTAGGAAAAATGTACAGGGTGTTCTGTCTAAGCAGACTTTAAATATCATTTGTTCTTGCTAATTCAAACAAATTTCAAGGAGACACATTATTTATTTCAAAAAGATAAGTATAATGGCGCAAAAATTATTTTTCAAATCATATTTCTTAAAATACCAAGATTCTTATTTTTTTAAATTGATGTTTAATTAAAACGTATTAAGATATTTCAATTTGGAAATGATCTATTTAAAAAATATTTTAATTTCAGAAAATCCAACGTATGAAAGATAAAGAAGACAATACTTTTAATATCTGAAAATAATACTCCTGCATTTATATTTTTCTTACCTTTCATAAGTTTCACAAAATTAAAATTAAAATATCTTTCAAACTAATTTTTCTCAAATACAAGTACTTACTTTTAGTATACTTCTTTTATAGAGAATGAAAAAGAACATCAATTGGTATATATTGATATATACAAAGACATATAGTTCAATTAAAAAAATAGGAATTTTGGAATCTTCGAGAATCCCCCATTTAAAAAAAGAAAGAAAGAATTACCGATATGATACGCTACAGTCCTCTTTGTAACATTATAAATAAAATTTTTTCCATATGTTTACAAATTACAGAAACATTTAAAATGCACAAGTTAAGCGGAATTTGTATAATCAATGTATTTGAATTACCAGTTATAATTAACGAGTGAAATATTTTTTAATGTTCTATTCTTTTACGATTGATTTCTCTTATTAAAATGATTTTATCTTGTTCATTTAACGAGAAAGATGTAATATTTTTGTAATAAAATAACTTCTACAATTATAACTTTTTTACTCGTTTTAAATCTTTTATATACTTTCAGTTTAGCAAATATCATCGATTTTAAAATATACATATGTATATGATGTATACTTCCACGTGGTATACATGCATATTTACTTTTCATATGTACAGATTATGTTTGTTGGGAAAGAAACGTCGTTTAACGCCACCTACCTTGGCTGACACATTTTCCAAATGCGAAAGGGGATTCCACTTAGAGTAATAAGTACACATCGATGCATAATTAGTGACGAAGTTTAGTTTGAACATTTTAATATTTCACGAAATATAATTTGCATAATAATATATAAAAGTTTAAAGAATACGAGAATTTAAACAATATTGTTATTTTCATTCGGAAGATTTGTATAAATATATATATGCGTGTAATTCGTATGCAAACTTTAGTGATTTTCAACATTAATAAAACAATAATTATTTCATAAGTTTGTTAAAAGGAATAATTGAAAGTGTAAACATCGGAGTAACAATATGAATGATAATTGGTTTTAAGTTTGTTTTTGTTTTAAATAGTATTAAAGGTTATTTTTTCTTCTTTTCTGTTTATAAAGTTTATATTTTTAAGTATAAAAGAATGATTATACTATTTACCTTTGGTTACTAATATAAAAGTTAATCTTTCAAATCTAATGTTTAATATGATTACAGGTTCTCCATTTATAAGAAACATTGAGAATAATAATTAAGTTTAAGATTTGCACAATGTCTGCATTTACATTGTCAAAAGTAGAGTTACAGACTGACGTATACATGGTGTGCTTACAACATGCCCTATCGACAGAAAGCTTTGAAGTAATGGGTCTACTAATGGGGGATGTATGTTCATGAGTATATATATTATTTTATATAATTTGTTACATATGTAAAAAATATATATTGCTTCATTAATAATTCATGTTAGACAGTACGTGATGTTGCAAAAATCATAGCTGTCATTATTTTACGACGTCTGGACAAAAAGAAAGACAGAGTAGAAATTTCAGCTGAACAATTGTTGAAAGCTGTTACTGAAGCAGAACGCTTAAGTGAAGAATTGAAACGTCCTGTGCGTGTTCTTGGATGGTATCATTCTCATCCTCATATCACAGTTTATCCATCGCATCTTGGTCAGTATAGAAGTTATTTTATATTATTATGAGAACAGATTATAATTACAAAAGAATCATTTTCATGTAACAAATACTTTCCTAGATATTAGAACTCAAACAAATTACCAAACAATGGATCATGGTTTTGTGGGTTTAATATTTTCAGTATTTTCAGAGAGTAAAGAAACTAAGGTAAACAATAAATAAATAATTTTAATGCTATGTTACATTTTCAGTTTGTTAAATAAAATATTTTTTAGGAACAAGAGATTTCTTTAATTTGTTTCCAATCTCACAATGAGAAAGTAATAGAGATTCCATTAGAAATTGTTCATACACCAATATCAAATACATGTTTAAAAGTAAGTTTTCAAATAATACGGATTTGGTTACTTTTGATCTATAAGTAAATTTCAATTATAATTTAATTTTTATATATTTTTCAGACGAATACAGATTTCGTTATTTTTAATTTATATTTCAATTATAATTTAATCTTTATATATTTTTTAGACAATGACAGATTTGCTAAAACTTTTGGTACAAGAAGAAGATGAGATGGCAGAAACATTTAAAGATCATCAGGATATTCTTGCCAACATATACAATAATGCTGGTTAGTTTATTTATTTTATAGTATGAAGAAGTTCTATTTGTTATAAAGAGAAAATTAATTGAGTTATTAATTACAGTGAGAACTCGAACATTGGTTCACATAACAGATATAATTACTAAGCCTTTGGTGTTAATGTTTAAGAAAAGGATAGCTTTAAATAAATTACGCGCTGCGTATCTTCGAAGGCAACTACAAGAACTACAAAAAATGTGTAACTGATGAAAGTCTTTGTTGTGGTTAAAAACAATGTTTCTCAATCTTTTTGTGTGTTATAATATATCATATAAGTACATTAAATTCAGTATTTTTTTTATTCCCGCTTAATTTTCGTAATATTTATTGTTATGAAAGATGAAACGATGTTTTGTATACAAACTGTGATGTTACTTAAGAAATAAAATATCATTAATTTTTTCTCATGCTTATTTTAATGACGTTTGTTAACCTAAATGAGAGATAAACGAATGAATCTTTCAGTGATTATTTTTATTTTACCTTTCACGAACAAAGATCTGGCAATACTTGCACAGTTCTATATTTACACTACGAGAACAACAGTGTATTTAAATAGACTTAAATGTATTCAAAACACGGATTCTGCAGAACGAGAAAGATGTATAGGGTGAGAAGGACTACGTGCTAACCTTTTGCGAGGCAGCTTTTCCAAAGTAGTTAACAATTTTGCAAAATCGGGCCGATTTTCTGCATGATATGACCAGCAAAGCATTAGGATGTCCTATGAAATATATAAATAAATCAATAAGAAATAAGAAAAAGACTTATGAATTTTCAGTGCAGCTTGAAAATAAGTTAATTAGAACTTCATAAAGTAATATTTGAATATACTTTGTACCTTTACATCACGCGAAGCTTGCAAATTAGCTAAGGTTTGCTTCATTCCTTTACCAACTTGCCAAATGATAGCTTCTGGAGGTTGTCCTTTAAATGGCCATTCTCCGCATAAAAGCTCGTACCACACGGTCCTATAGTAATTTTTTAATGAAACGGATAATATTTTTAAATTGCAGTTTATGTCATCTTTTTGCACTAACCCAAATGCATAAACGTCAGTAGCTTCTGTAAAAGGTAATTCTTCCTGATCCCAATTCTGTTGCGGTCTCAATCGTCGAACAATTTCAGGAGCTAAATAACATAACCAGCCAGGTGGTATACTCAGTGCATTTCCTTTTCTGTTTATCAAAAAAAAAAAAAATCGATAAATGTAAAATCACATTTCATGCTATATAAAACTAAGTAAAAAACTTACCTGTTTACATAACAAAGTTTCGTAACGCTGAACAAACCGAAATCTGTAATTACAACTTTTCCGTTTTCTAAAAATATGTTTTTACTTTTGAGATCTTTATGAATTATACCACGAGCATGAAGATATCCCATTCCCTAAATAATGAAGGACATATTAAAGATTATTAAAGTAATTGAACTTTCATACTAAAAAATTCATATAATATTCCTCATGTACCTGAGAAATCTGTTGAGCGATGATAGTGGTTTTGTTCATATTAAATTTATCTTTACGTAAATGAATATGAGTGTAAAGAGTCATGCCTTTGCTCATACTAGTCACTATCGCCAAGCGCGGAGGCTTCATACAAGCTCCCATAAATAAAACTAGATTTTCGTGTCTAGTTTTTCGGAATGTAGCCACCTATAATTTCAATAATGCATATCAATTAATTCCAGTAGGTAGTATTACAATAATTCTATATTAAAATATAATTTCATGATAGATTTTTCAATATTTATGTTTATGAGTATTTGTACAATGAAACCATTTGTACATAGAACAAGAATTTAATTAGAGATAATAGTTCATTATATCTTTAGTTATATACTACGATTAATCAATCAGTTCATGTTATATATAAGCAAATACATAAGCGTTAGAGTAAGCCGTCTTTCTCGTAAAATACCTTATATGAAATTTTACAATTAGCAGAACTGCACTATATCATATTAATAGAAGCATTCGAATTATAATATTTTTTTATTATGATATTTATTTACCTCCAATTTGAATGCTTCCAGTGTTTTGTCATCGTGTAAATAGTAGTCCATATTTAAAACTTTAATTGCAACATTACCATGCCAATAGCCCCTGTACACTGTACCAAATCTTCCAATACCTATAGGTTCCCCAATTTTTAATTCATCATAAGGAATGTCCCATTCTCGCATAGATAACTGTAATAAAAATCATCAATCCTCAGTCCAAATTGATTTAGAATATAATAATGTTGTAAGAATATATTGGCATTACATACACTATTCTGTCGTGGCCAACGAGTATCTCCTGGTTCTCCATCCGAGACTTGAGAATCTTGCGAATCAACTCTAACCGGTGTTCGCTCAGAATCTGTGCTAACACTACCAGATCCAGAAACACTCACAGTTCTTTCACTATCACTTGACATGGTTGTACCTTCGAGTCGATGAGTCTCTAATGTAACACCTCCTTTTTCATTGAGCACAACATCTACAAGTAAGGTATCATAAATTTGCCATCTATTGCAATGAATATTATGAAGTAATTACCTGGAAAATGAAACTGTTGTTTGGCAGGTGCCTGTGGGGTTTGGCTAGTATTGGCAGGTAGCAAAGCTGGACTAGAAGGCGTTGAGCTGTTACAGCTCGAGGTATTTGAACTAGAATCCGCGCCCTAAAAAATATGAACTTATAAGCTTAAAATTTACAATTAGCTATTAATGTAAAAAATAAGAAGGAAAGAAAAAAATTGAAATTATATCATTAACCCCTTAACCGACAATATCGTGTGATAGACGTGGTATGTCGATCGGACCAAATATAAACAACACATATGACAAGCGCGGTACGTTGATCAGGCCAAACATAAACAACACGTGTGAGAGGTGATACGTCGACATTATTGATTTATTATTCATTTCAAGATAATAAATATATCTTGTTTAATGATCAATTGGTAGTAATTATTTATCTTGCAAAAAAAATTAGTTGTACCTTACACATGTATTTACATATTAAAAGACATGTGGGATTTGCACAACTTCGAACACTCAGCCAAACCGTGTAATGGCTCGACGTGTGATCGACCTTGTTGTTGTTTATGGCACGCGTTATTGGAACTTAAATCGTAAGGCAAGGGTTAACATACCTGAAAAGGTATATTCATAGAAGAATGTGGATGCGATCGTTTTCGATCCCTTCGATTTAAAGAGCTCAATAAATTTGAACTATGATGATTGGGAGATGTTATACCAGGCTTGCTTAATATTGGAGAAACATTTACCATACCTAAAAATTAAAATTTATAAAATATCCTCAAAAGGAATTTGTAAGAAACGATAAAATTAAACTGAAAAAGATATGTGTATACCGTCGCCTTGTACGGTTCTTTTAAACTCGTCAAAGAGTTCCTGAGGTAGGCCACAAGAAGGTGGTACTTTGGATTCGCAATCTCGATGACATTTGTATTTACATTCTTTGCATTTCAAACCTGTGCCTATAAACATCTGCTTATCGCAGTAGTCGCAGGTTGTCATCATTTTAAACGTTTTGGTAAAGCGATGGGCAATTATATGGCCCATTCCCCGGGTTACAGTCGGAGTACGCGGTGACTTTGGCACTTGGAGACTTGTTACTACCATAAATAAAAACAATTTCTAATATTCATTTAACAACATAAAATTTCTAAAATGGAGGATTATATTTACCTGTTCCCTTAAAACTGTTATCATCACTTTCAGCACTAGAATAAGGTGGCGACTTAACAGGACTATTACTATTTAGCAAGAGACTTTCCCCTGTAATGTCTGCATTACTACTGCAAGATCCTGATTCTGTAGGCAAACGATTTCTCCTCCCGACAGAACCAACAGAATCATTTCCACAACTGTGAAGATAATACAAGAGTACTTAATATAACTTTCCTTTAAAAAAGGAAAAGGACCATGTTACTAAAAATGTAATTATTACCTTGAAGCTGTATCTCCATTTTCAAGACGGTTTGCTAATTGTGATTCATGAGACTTTGACTTAGTTAAAGGAAACACTTCTGGTTGTGATATTGTATTTTGTAAACCTATTTGATGTTTTTTGCAAGGAGGTGGAGTTGTTGGAAATTTAATTCCTGTTCGGAAAAAAGAACATTTTTTACAACTATATAAATTAGAAAAAATAAGAAACACTTACCACGTCCTGGCCTTTGTAAAAGAGGTGTGGAAGGAGGACTAGTTGAAGATAAGGATGTAACGGAAGAAGCTTGTGCTAATATATCACTGTTAAGATTGTTGTTATTATTATGATATGGAATGCTGTCTTCTGAAGGAACAGAGCACCTTGTTGTACGTGATCTTGCTGGCCTAGGAGATGCTCCAGTACGTAAATGAGGTCTATCCCAAGAATCCCAATATAAATTCATATCACTGTTATCCATATCTCCTTTTAGGAGAACATCTAAATAAAGTGTTATATAAAATATGTTATATAAAATATGTGTATATATCTCAATATATGTTTATAATAATAATTTTATTAAATATAATCAAATAAATTATTACCCATATATCGACGAAGATTGTGCAATGCTCTACATAGTCTACGTAATTCTTCCTCATGTTTAATAGTAGTTTCTCCCAACATAGTACCTAACTCATGCTCAGATTTTTCTTGAAGAGCTTCAAGTGAATTAGCTTTAGAACAAATCATCTAAAATTTGTTAATGATGTAGAAATGAAAAAAAATCTCAATAACTATTTAAATAAGAATAAGAATCTCGTTTCTAAAAATTCATTTGTACCTGAATAGATTCTTGAGTAAGACCCACTACTCTTAACCATTGCTGCAAGGATGGATATTGTTTCATCTCTGCAGGCAATGATTCTTCTAAAGCCAATCTGGCTTTGGTTACAAGTTGCTTTGAATATAATTTGATAAGTTTTCCCTAAAACATATTACATTCATATAAATAACAAAAAACAAATAAAAGAACATACAATTTGCATCTCCTTTAATAGCAAATTAAATAACTTCATTACAATTTTGGTTTAATTTTATGATTACCAAAAATGCTTCTTAATCATTGATTTTTAAGTCATGAATTATTTAAAAATTCTTCATATTATAGAGTGGTAAAAAGATTGATTTAAAAAAAATCAGACAAATCTTTTCAACAACTTGAAAGACATCCTACTCTAAAATATATAAAGTACAATTCCTTAATTTGTATTGAAATCATTACCAGTAAAGAATACATAGTAAAAAACATAGAAGATTATTTTCAAAGGGGAAAAGCTTTAGAAATATTCATTATGATAAATCGCCAGCAGACACATAAATACAAATTTCAAGACGATAAAGAAATATATTTGCAACTTGTTGACAATCAGAAAGCAACCCTTCGCGAGGTCAAGGCAACCGTGCTGAATGTAATAAAGAATAAATTAGGGAAGGATCGAAAGCATCGCGCACTCTTCAAGGTACCTCGAGCGTTCGAATTTCCTGTTGAGTCAGTTCTGCGCTGGTGGAACATTGGGTCCTCAAGCCTTCAAGTCGTTCAGCGGAGATGTCAATCATGGATTGAACGACATCTAAGGCTCGACGAATTTCTTGCTCCGCATCTTCGCCGTCCGCCATCCCGCGCCACGATGACGGCCTCGATGTTTCGTTGAACGGGAGGCCGATTTCCTATTTCACAGGCATAATTTCGTTTCGCACGAGGCTCCTATCGGTCGCGGATTTATTACTGACTCTCCGTGTAACCAAACCACTTATCAACATTGACAACCATCTTGGCCGCCTATCGGTGACGTCAATCGGTGCCCGACAATCCGGGATCTCAGTGCTCAGTGCGTTCATTCGAGCGACATCCAAGCATTCCTAAAGTCGCTTTTCTCGATCGCACAGAGTGTCACAAAATATATGGAGGATTATTTATAGGATCGATTTTAGATATCAAAACGATAAAAAAATATAGAACAAGAAATGAAGATTGTTCTTTGAATTATAAACAATTTTACATACATACATTATGTTAAAAATATAAAATACTTATCTCTCTATCTCATTTACATACTTGATATCTTTTACTCTAAGACTGCTTCTTGATCTTTTGTCTACCACGGATTCCCTTTAAATAATCTTTTGTTGCTATGCATACGCAAAATTTAACTCAAAATTTTAATCCATAATGTGTTTGGCATATGTATATTTGAAACATTCAATCAATTGCTCGTTAACAAGATTTAAATTTAGAGAAGAGAGGTTTATTATAAATAAATACACATCCTATTAAATATTTTTTATTCGAATAATAAAATAATAACTTGCGTGTGTGAGAACTTCGCGGGCTTTGCGGCACCAGAGAGTCCATGGATCACAAGTTAAATTTCCGAACTTAAATAAATGACGACATAGGGTAAATATGGATAGAATTTTGGCTGTTATATTAGAGTGAAATTATAATACTACTATAAATGAAGGCTACAAGGGAAGGGCATAATATATCACATTTTTTATTTTTACAAGAGGACAGTTTTAATATATTCAATATATTGTCGATTTCATATAACTAAAATTATCTTTTTATTTGACTTCGAAATTCTTTATAATTTTAAAAATATTGCTTCTTGTGATATTAAAACATTGGTAGTTCTAACAATTATCTTTCATCCTTTTTAATAAAATTTCGTCAACTTATAAACTATTTTTAAAAGAACCATTTTTATCTTTGGATTCCACTTGCAATGTCATGTTAAAATACTTTTTATACCAAACATACTATAACTAAAATACATTTTAAAAATGTGTAATAAACCTAAGAAGTTTTGTATAAAATCACGACGATTATTGCTATATATTTGCAATATATATAGGTATCAATACATAATTATAAAATGTTATAAATAACTATAACTATTAATCAACTATCAATATTTTAAAATATATTTAAGAATAGTGAAATAATAAGAGCACATATTTAATTTCTAAATTTTAAATAAGCAGAGAAATAGGTTTGACTGTACGGAGATATAAATATTTTATTTCCTATAAAAGATGAAAGTTGTAAATTATTATATTTCTTCTCTATAGTTTTCATTTATTATTTATTGTACATACAAAATGTTCTCTATGCTATCGTGTGAACTTGATTATGTATCTAGCGATATCAATACGTAAGGCAGGCGTGAATTTTGAAATCATCTATTAAGTTGTCCGAAAAGTGTCTTTCTTTTACAGACACATCTTTTACAACAACGCATCTTTATACAAACACGAAAGCTAATCTGTCGAACGTTGTGATCTTTATTTTGATAGAACTAAATGGATCATACGTAATTCGATAAAATAATATAAAACGAAAAATGTTGTGCATCCATTATTTCCTTATAAAACGAAAGAAACTTTTCGGACGACCTAATATATACGCGTGCAATGGAGTTGTATCTTAGATTCATTCTGTTTTTTTTTTCTTTTTTATATTTATTACGATATGTGTAATATGTGTACAAAAACAGAACGATATATATTTCAATGAATAAGATACATCGAATTCATTTGAAGCATAGGTGAAGAGGAATTAAGGCTGTAATAGCGTAGAGTTGAAGTGCATTGGTTTAGGAACGTTAAAAGTCCGATAGCGCCATATATGTATAAGCGCCACTTGTAACATTTCTTTCGTTGACTTTGGTGCATTCAATATGATATTCAAGGTTTCTTATCTAGCTATTTTGTTCGGTCAATGAATGATCAAAATTTAGTCGTTGCTTATTCGTTTCGGTGTCATGTATTTGTTAGACGAAATTTTATGTTGTTCATTCAAGTCGTGGAACTTATAATTGTTGGTGTTGTATGTTACCGTTAACAAAACTTCAGAGAAATGGTGAATATAGACACGATACAAAAAAATTATCCGCTCCATTGGCTCGTGTGGAATAATAATTATGTAGAACTCGAAGAAGAATTATCTACAAAGCTGGTTGGTAAAATGATAAAAAATAGAAAGAAAAAAGGGAACTGTCATTTGATCATTAATCGTGTTTAATCGTACTTGTGATTGAACAGATACTGACAAGAACGACACGCGAAATAACTATATTCATCAATTGTTTTCTTCTTTCTATAAAACATCTATAAAATGTATACATGACAGATGACAGTTTTTATTTCATGTTAGATATTAGGGTACTTGTTTCGTAATTGTCAAAAAGTAAAAAATATATATAAATATGATAAAAATAGCTTTATTGATATTAAAAATTTAATATAAAGAAATTGTTTTTTGCACATATGTGTGTTATTTAGATTATAAAATACAATATATACATACATATAAATTTTATTATACATATTATGATATATTATGATATTGATTTAAGATCATTTGATACACTGACAGAGAGGCTGCTGAGTGAAACCTTGTATGAGTTAGAAACCCTAAATGTTCAATGACTTGTAACTTCTGATGCTATGTGTTTAATATACCAATGATTTGATAAACCTTAATAAAACTACTGTGCTAGTTATTAATGTTGACAGCACTTAATGTCATTTAATATTTATCCATATATATGTATTTCTTAAGATTCAGATAGCTTCAGATATAAAATAGTTTAATAATATATTTATGAAATGTCTTAAATTGTTATATATTAATAAAGTAATAATATGATATTTTTTATAGCATGATATCGAAAAGCTTGATAACAGAGGAAGAACACCATTGATGTTGGCAGTGACTTTAAGTCATATGGAGTCTGTCGGAGTATTGTTACAACATGAAGCTAATGTTAATACAGAGAACACTCAAGGATGGAATGGTAATAAACATAATTGTATCTATTAAATTACTGAATTAATCAGTATTCAAATTTTAATCTTATTATTTTTGCAGTGGTTCAGGAGGCAGTTGGTACAGGAAATCCTGAGCTAATACAAATGGTGCTAGCACATAGAGATTATCAAAGATATTGTAATCGGGTAGCTGGTATTCCAGAATTACTTCATAAACTTAAACAAGTAAGCTTATTAAGTCATATATTTATTAACCATGCAGAATGCTCGAAAAGTTTGTGGGCATTTGAAGATCTTATTCAGCATTTGTAGTAACAATTTATTAATTATTTCCATGAGACGAATTCTTATGAAAAAGAAAGAATAGTTTCTCTCATATGTGCATAAATAATAAATTTTGTCATATTCAGAAACAGTCACAAACCTTCACAAACACATATACATGCATATTATGTGCTTTCCATCAACCATTCAAGAAGCTTATAAGTGTTTGTCAATCATTCTCATGGCTGATGGAAATTTTGATTTGATTAAACTGAAATTAAATAATATTTTTAGGCTCCTGACTTTTATGTAGAAATGAAATGGGAGTTTACTAGTTGGGGTAATTATAAATTACATAATTTTTTTATTGTTTTCGATTAGAAACATTAAACTAATAATTTATTTATTATTAGTTCCCCTTGCCTCTAGAATATGTCCTAGTGACACATACAAGGTATACAAACAGGGCAGCAATGTACGAATCGATACAACTTTATTAGGGTTTGATCATACAAAGTGGCAACGTGGAAATCGTAGTTACATCTTTAAAGGGCAAAGTGAGTATTTGAATGTGGTTCTTTGCATGAATACATTAACATTCCTTAAGTTTATTTTAATTGTCAGGTTTTTTTGTATGTTTCCTTTTATATTAATAGTAGAGTCTTTTATTTGTTCTATAATTGTATATATTAAATGCAAGCTGCATCACATGTACCTGTGGCAATTAGATGTGAACGGAGTTATGTGTTCAGTATGGTGGGACGAGAGTCAGGTGACAGAATTACTTTTAAAATTAATGTGGTGTGCAGAATGGTAGAGAATATTGTAAAACACTTCTGTGAAGTAGAAAAGTTTTCTTATCTATATATTTACTTATTTCTATTTCTATTTATTACAATTTTCTTGCAATTTTATTACTTTTAAAAAGTTGATATAATAAGTTGAAATTCTAGATGGTAAGTGCAATCTAGACATTGTAACAAAAATAATTACTACTAATATATTCTATATCTTTCTAAGTAGTTAAATATATTTAAATTAAAAACAAATATTTGAAATGAATTAGTGTTGACGTAATTAGTTGTAGCAAATTACAAACTTAAATAGAACAATGTGAGAATTTTATTTCAATAAATTTTTCTTAAAATATGTCTTTTCAGTAACCAAAAAAACTTATTTATGCAGATGATGGAGCAACAATGATGGAGGTAGATCACAAAACAAGAAAAGTATATGTTGAGCATATTAAACTCGTAGATATTGACGATATGCAATTAATGGAACCCTCTGAAGAAGGTGTTTTAACCCGGCTTACGAATCCGATTGTTACTACTTACATAGATACGGATAAAATTAGCTTTGAACGGTAATTATTTTCCTTTATTATTGCTATTTTATTATTGTTACTACATTCACGTGTTTTCATTAACAATTATTTATGTTCAACTAGCAATAAAGCTGGTTTGTGGGGATGGCGCTCTGATAAAAGTGAAATAGTTAATGGACATGAGTGTAAAGTGTTTAGTGCATGTAATGTAGAATTAATAACAAAAACTCGATTAGAACATTTATCTGATCCTGATAAGGCACGAGCTCGTGCTCCTCGTACACCTCTTCAATCGTTTCTTGGCATGGCGGAACAACAGCAGGAAAACAGTAATAGCGCAACTACTAGTGTAATTTTCATTTTTTAAACATCTTTGTACATACATTATGTTATCATAATAAAATTAATTTATTATTCGTTTTAGGAAGAATATAACAATGTCGGAAATCCTTCTAATATAACAGCTGAGGAATATTTTGACCCAGACATTGATTTAAATGGAAGAGATATAGGTAGACCAAAAGAAGTTAATACAAAAATTCAGAAGTTTAAGGTATTACAATAAAACATTATACATTCTAGGCTAATATCTGTATATATAGTAAATATGATTAAATATGAAATTGCAGGCAACTTTATGGCTTAGTGAACAGTATCCACTAAGTCTTCAAGAACAAATTATGCCAATCGTCGATCTAATGGCAATATCTAGTTCACACTTTGCAAAATTAAGGGATTTTATCCAAATGCAATTACCAGCTGGATTTCCTGTTAAAATCGGTAAGTTTCAAATTTATTTATTTATTTTTTTTAAGTTAATTAGTATTATTTGATAAATGATGAAATTATTCTCCTTTTTGTAGAAATTCCTTTGTTTCATATATTAAATGCAAGGATAACGTTTGGAAATATTTTTGGCATGGATCAAGAAGTGCCTCATGTAGGACATTTAGAAGAAACTAACAGAATGACTTGTTTAGTTGATGATATTTGTTTTGAAGCACCAGTAGGATACGTAAAACTAGGTAAATTTAATATTTATGTAAATTAGGTATTAAAGGAAGATATTGAATATGCATTTTATCTACGATTGTATTATGTAATTATCTACTTAGCAGGTGCTGAAGTTCGGACACAATTTATGGAAGAAGAAGACGATCTTCTACAATTTGCTATACAACAAAGTTTGTTGGAAGTTGGTAGTGAACGCGATGAGGTACAGATGTCTAAAACTTCTTATATTTCTTTAAAAAGATTTATATTGAAATAAATTCTAATAATGTAACTCAATTTATTAAGGTTGATATATGGGAAGCCTTACGAGCGCAGAAACCATCACGGCCCACAACGCCCAATATGACAACTGAAGAAGAGAGGCAATTACAAAGGTATGAAAATATGTCATCTATAGGAATGCATATGCCATTTCAGATATTTCGCTTTTATTGTAAAAGTTTTAAACATTTTATTTTGCATGTGTTCTTGTGCAACAATTCAAATTCAGAAAGGTGGGTGATGGATTGCTATCAGTATTAGATGTATAATAAATATTTGAATTGACAATAAAAAAATTAACAACAAAGTATATATATAAATATTTTTGCAGAAAATTCAGGGAATTGCAGCAAATGTTAGAGAAAAATACAATTAATCTTGGTGTTTTATCTTTTGTACATGTTAACAATATTATAATAAATTTTGTTTAATGCAATAATATCATTAATATTACATAAAATAATATAATATTCTTAGGAAATTTGTTTAATAAGTCATTGTAAATCTTCAACTTCATTTTTAATGCAGAGCGATTCAGGCAAGTCTGGCACTGTGTCAAGACAGTACTGCTGGGTGTGCGAGCGGTCGGAGTAACTTGGATAAAACAAGTGACATAGAAAATGCTGACTCGCTCGAAGACACGGCGGAACAATTAAGACTGGCATTAAGACTTTCGGAACTACAACAATTGGAAGAAGAACAACGTCGATTGTTAGAAGAAGAAACGTTTCGACAAGTGCTTGAGTTATCTCTTACAGACAAGTGAACGTGCAATACTTATTAAAAAATTTGATCAAATTATACTTCCACAACTACGTGAAATCTTCCAGCTGCGCAAGCATCATGTGGCTGTCATGCGTGAAATCATTTCCTACAATTCACAAAACACATTAAATAAGTAATCCAGTTGTTTACAACAGACATTTGTTATTATAATATATATAGATATATAGTTACAGTATACATAACTATATATACATATACACATATATGTGTACATATATAGTTACGAATACAAGTCAAACGGTGGAGATAATATAACATTAACTATGAAAGTAAATGATTTAAATTATGTTATTTATTTCTTAGCTACATTTTATATGAATGAAAAAATTGAGTAGTACGGAGGAACATGGTATATACGAGTGTATATATATACTCAGAAGTCTTGAAAATTACAATTGCTCTAACAGAAAGGTCGGAATATTCTCGGATATCCAATTAACATTTATTCAAATAACATCAAATAAATAGGGATAAAATCTCGTTGAAAGTACGTACTGTAAGTTACGACTGTCAATATTTCGAATAAAAAGCTTGTAATTCTCAAGCCTTCAACGGTTATTCGTTTTGTCCTTTCTCCTAGTCTGTATAGACTCAAATCTTCAAAAACTTTTAGCATCAAAATCTAGGGATATATGTATCGGATTAATATTTTAATTAATATTCTATATAATAATCTAAAAAACTGCCTCTTAATGTTCGGGCAATTCCAAGTTCCTTTTTATACCCGTGATAATACAATTGTAAGTAGCGTTTCAATTAATTGAGAATAGTACCACTGTAATGAAAGTATATTATTTATTCTTTATAGTTTATTCATTGTAGACGAGTAATTTCGTTGAAAAGTTTAGTACAAATCAAATGTATGAAATAAAAAACAGAAACAGAATTATTACTTAATTTGTTGTCAGTATACCAACAGTTTATTGAGAAACAAATTGTACTACATATCATTATTCTGTAAAAATTTTTATTCCAAAAATGAATTATAGCTTGTTATAACATTTCTTTCATAGATGAATTCATTTGTCTTAACAAAATATAGTTACAGTAAATTAATTATATTGTAATAAAAAGGTATATTTCTACAAGTAGTATATAGCAGGTATAATTATGTGTATAAAATAAAACGTGTGTAGAAAACTACGAAAAAAGATATTTATATGACACTAAAACTGAAATTATATTTATTACCAATGGGTGATAGTAATCAATCTACCAGATAATGGGTTACTCAAATTCTGATTGTGCCCTGAAATAGAAATAATGTTTTTATAATAAAATTACCTTTCACAGTATAAAATATAATCTGAACGATATTTTTATATAATTCCATTTGTTTGCCCACATAATTCCAAATTTTTTAATATGTACCTCTTAAATATAGTATTTAATATATTTGCACCTTGCGTAAAACGCAGTTCATTCTTATGTGCTTGTTGATGCCATTTTTTGCGCACAGTGTTCCAATGTACTCTATGTTCTCTCAACAACATTTCTCGTGATTTTAGGGTTTGTCCGTCCTATAATGTATCATGTATAACAAGTATTTATATTACTCTGTAAGTAGTGATTAAGATATCATATTTGATCGATAAACATATGATTCATCAAAGTAGATATCTCACATAATCTAAAATCAATTCTTCTTTTTCTCTAGGTATTGGTGAAGGTATACGATTTCTAGGTATAGCTTCTTCACAAGGTAGTGGAGGTGGCAAGTAATAAACATCACGAACTTCCCCATTACTATCCAATATATTATTACTTATATTCACTTCATTCACTATTTCTGGACTTGGACTGCGTACTCTGAATATAAAAACAGTATAAAAATTATCTTTCTTTAATATTATTTTTTAGAGTTCAAAATATATGTAATAAACTAATTAAATGGTCCCTTCTATGATATTTTATGAGTAATGTTAATTATAATATGTTAAAGTTAATATCTATGAGATTATAATAGAAATAAACAAATATTATAAAATTATTATATATGGAAGTTAAAATAGATGAATAATAATTGGAAATTTACAGCTTTATGACTGTCTTCTATTTACTCACTTTGGTACAAGATTAGGATTTCTTGGTTGATTAGCCATCCATGCTCTACATATGGGGTAAAGTGGTGTATCTTCTTGAAACTGAGCTAAATCAACACTTCTATCAAATAATTTCATTACATAAGTATGATGAAATGCAGTATCCATTTGCACTTGTCTACGGCGTCTAACTTTACGTGGTTGTTGAAAACCCATTGATTTTGATCTGTACATATCACTGTAAATAAAAATATATTATTTAATTATAAGAAAAAGAAACAGTTATGTATATTAAACAAAATTACATTTTTTTCATTGAATGTTTATAATCTTGCGCAGAACTTTCTTCACTTGAATCTGCTGATGATCCTGTATCACTATGTTGTAGTAATTCTCTCAGAGCACCTTTTAAACGATCTCTTGCAACAAGTACATCATTATCTCCTAGAACAAAATATATTTTAATATTAATTATTTCACACAGTGAATTATAATATTCTACTAATTATTACTACAAAAATTAAGTATAAATAATATTCTCTATTACCTAATTCATCTTTTATTTCTATCTTTACACGACCAGGTACTGGTACAGGTGGTGGTTGAATATTTCTCTTTTTCCCCATCTAAATTACAAAATGATTAGCATTCGTTATGTCATATAAACATTTACAATAGTCTTATCAATTCCTAAAACACCATAATAATGTATTATAAACATACCTTGCACAAAAAAGTTTAATTCATTTGAGCACTGAATTATACAAATTACAATTTTCTTTCAGAAACAAAATTGTACGTAACTATTATAGCGAAAAAGAGATATGATGAATCAATATTAAGTATTAATTAATAAATGTTGTAATATTGGGTATTCGAAAATATAAGGTTAGTATATAAACCCTAACATGATTCTACAATATTTCGGCACAAACGAAAATGAAATAATTTTCACTTATACTTTTGTTTTATTTTTAATCTTTTCAAATAAAAGCTACGTTATGTTAGTTGGATAGTAAGTAATTATTGTAGAAACACAAATCAAATATATAAGCATAGTCTCCAGTAGTTGTGAAAGTTACGAGTTTGTTCGCTATAGCATAGTTTACTACTGAATTATTCAATTTTTAATATTATTATTATTAACTTTTATATTTTTGGAATTCGATCATGATGAATGTTACATTTTTTATTTTTACATGAATTATTAATTTAGTTGGTTATATACGTTTTTGTAACAAGATCTAAATATTTCTAGCTTAGCTAGTTTTATTGAATTACATTTTATTAAGTGCAAGAAAATTTTGTAATTTTAATTGAATTTACTGATTTAAAAGTTATTGAAGTACATTTGTATGTATGTGCATATTAGGAATTTATGCAATATAAAGTTGTGCATTTTTGATAGTTTCATACCAAACAATGTTTCAATAATGTCTTAAATTAAATACTATTTTTGTATGTTGCAGGTAGTCAAAAACTAATAAAGAGATGCGACTATTAAATGCTCAAGTATTTTTAATTATTAATGCTATAAGTGCAGCATTTATCTTTGCACACAATTGCCTTTTAGACAACAGAAATTATAAATGTAGAATAGGAACTAAAACACCATATAGATTTATCTCAAACCATGACGATTCTCCTCTTGAATACCCAGGTTTCAACCCAGTATTTAATTCAATACAATAACCCAATATATAAAAGAATAAAGTATTCTTTATCTTACTATTTAATACCAAAAAAGAATTTTTATTAATCACAGGTTGTATTTCAAGAAAAATATGGTTAATTTTAAGACATGGTACAAGATATCCTGGTAAAAAGTATGTACCATCCATGATTGAAAAACTGCCAAAGTTACAAAAGATTATCCTAGATAACTATAAAGGGAATGAATCAGAATTTACAGATGAAGATATAGACTTATTTAAAGAGTGGAAAATTACTTTTAACAAAGATGATATTATGAAATTAGCAGAAGAAGGAGAAGATGAAATGATTGATATTGGAGAAAGATATCAATCCAGATTTCCCATTCTTATGCCAGAGATTTATGATAATCAAATTTATAGAGTAAAAATATACAATGTATAATTTTAATACATATTTTTTATTATATTTATTAAATAAAAATGTGAATTTTTAGTTTAAGTACACTGCCACTCAACGCACAGAGGAAAGTGCTAAGAATTTTGCTACTGGTTTATTTGGAAGACACAGTAGTTATCGAGTTCAGTATCCGAAAGCAGAACACAAGGATCCTGTGTTAAGAGTAATTTTCAACTATATCATTCAATAATAATATCTTCTGTTATTTGATCATTTTGTTTTAAGTTTTTAGTTTTATAAACGTTGTCAACGTTGGCGTTCTGAAGTGGACAAAAATCCAGATTCGCGAATAGAAAAAGAAAAATTCTTGAAGAGCAATGTTTATAAGAAAATGTTAGAAGACGTTTCTAGACGTATTGGTTATCAGGTTGATCACGGTATGCAGTATACATGGAAACTAATTATAAAACACGAAATTAAGAAGAAAAATGTATCAAAATAAAATTTACGTTTTAGAAATTGTACATTTGATGTACGTGATGTGTGGATTTGAAACTGCATGGCACAAAAACTCCGAGTCACCATGGTGTAGAATATTTTCGCTAGACGAGTTCAAAGTAAAATTTTAAAGTCTAATTATTTGTTAAATTATTATTTGCTAAATTAATTGATATTTTTCTAGGTACTCGAATTTGCAGATGATTTGGAATATTATTGGAACGATGGATATGGTTACAAATTGTCTTATGAGCAAGCTTGCCCAGCTTTGAGAGATGTTTTTAACTTTTTTATGTAAGAATACGTCATTTTCTTAGAAAATTTACTTACATCGAATATTATGTTATTAAAATCTTGTTCTTAATTTATAGGGCAGATGAAGGACTGGCAGTATCAGTGTATTTTAGTCATTCAGGAACCATTTTGAAACTATTAGCTCTATTAGGGATCGCTAAGGAAGATCAACATTTAACGCATGATTTATTTTCGTTATATGCGGAGAACAGAGCCTGGAGAACTGGGGTTATCGATACTTTCGCATCTAATATCGCATTCGTTTTATACAAGTATATTTATTTATATATTTTATATGTAATCTAACTATAATAATCTAATATAATAATGGTTTTCTTTTTATTTTAGTTGTTCTGGAGGTCCCAGTATTCTTTTCATGCATCAGGAAAGACCATTACATCTACCAGGTTGTCCTATGAATGTACCATGTCCACTGTCTACAATGAAAGCACTTTACCCTGACCAAGAAGAGGAGTGTCAGTTCGAAACATTGTGTTCAATGGAGGAATCATCATAAGGATGATGTAGGACCATGACAGACTTTATAAATTGTATCATGTATATATATTTGTAGTTTATTATACTTAAAAAAATGAAATGAATCGAACGTTCCATTTTAATATGACATGATATATGACATATGTATGTACCGGCCTGAAATATCGACCTCGAAAAAGATCAGAAAGTTTGAATTATATTCAATTCGATCATCGTAAGGGATAAAAATGGGCTTGACATCTTACACGACATCGCGCCATTGGCTATGAAATTACAAATTACAAACGAAAATTATTTTGAGAAATTTTGTTTCGTTTGTATTTCGTTCAATTTTGGAGTCATTACATTAAATTCGCGAAGCCCGTATATAGACATCCATGCGCAGACGTATAAGAAGAAGACGGCCGATCAACAGGACCGTGTTAAAATTTTTGAGGCCTGGGATTATTGACCCAGAAGTAGCCCCTTTCATAAAAAAATGGAGGAAGGTGTTAAAATGAAATAAATTTACGTAAATATGAAAAAAAGTTTATTTTTTAATAAATTAGATTAACAATTTTTTAATATAAATTTTTAAAACACAGTTTTTTTAAAAATATTTTCTCAAGACAAGTCATTCGTTAAATACAATGCATTTTTCTTAAATAACGAGGCCTGTGGAATAAATCCTATACGTTCGCTTAAGTCTGTTTTGGTTTGTAATACAAGATTATGCTAAAATATTGCCCTAATTTACTTACTATTTTAATTATTTATATTATTTTATTTAATAAATAAAAAGCATTATATCTACTATACTTAATTATAGCAATATATAGTAAACTGATGAAGATAGCAAACTTTAAAAACTCCTTATGAGAGCACTTTCCAGCATATAATATTTTAATCTGTGAGCGGGTTTAAAATAAATGAAAAGCCGTTCTTTGCTAAGCGGGAGTCAGTTGGGCAAAGTTTTAGCGCGGAATATCATTTTTATTGTGATAAATCGTGGCTTCAAGATATATCCTTCGTAGTGCGTGTTTTCAGCTATGTAGTATTTGTGTTACTGTTTTATTATCTTCTATCGATTATCATTAGGTTCATTTAACTAATACGTTCTTATTTAATACTTTGTTAGATATTGTTGTAACAAAATACTATAGTTTTACGAATTTCCTGTATTCTTTTGTCGTTGATCGCTTATTTTAGTGTTAGTGTTACCAACAGCTTACATTATAAGTTTTTGAAACAGAATTTGAGGTTGATTATTGCTTCATTTAAACACAACTGGTTCAGTTTTATATATTAACTTTAGACCTTTGGTCATGTTTTGTGCATCATTTCGGAAGAATGGAGATATATAGACGTTATAACAATTAACGATGACAATTATCATGGTGAATTATAAATCGTCAACATTTGATGCGTAGCGATTATTAACGTTTGAGTTATTCTAACAAAAATGGATGTAAGTATACGTTTATATTGTTTTTTTTATTGATTTTATTGACCTGTGTGATAGGTTATTGTTAAGTATCCGATTAAATATGTAACATGTTGTGTATTCGCAACTTCAAAACATTTGAAGTAAACCATGGACATAGGAATTAATTATAAACAGAAGATAAATGGCCGACGGTCGGTAACCAATATTAACGCATACGCTGTTATAGACACATAAGTACAATTATAGGAAGAATTCATTGTTATCGGCAGTTTTTCGCGAATATTTCGGAACTAAGTGAGTATAGCTTTTATATGTATAAGAAAAGGTTGATCAAATGTTGAGTTTTACAATATATCCAAAAATCATCGAAACCGAAGTTTAGACAGTCTTTCTACAGTTTTATCTTATTATTTTGTAATCGAAGGAGATACATTTGAGCAACAAGATTTATAGATAGTCTAAGTTTCGGATTTTAATAAGCAATTGTAGTACATATGACATGTTTTTAATAAACACTGTTTTAATATTAGACATTTATTATTGAATTTATATGAGTAAATAGTAGAATATTATAGAAATCATTTTATCAATCCATTTAGCATTGGTTTATTACTATTCATATTTATATTAATACTTTACTTTTTTATTCCTGTCCACATATTTCTTCCAGATTTGTCGGTATTATAGGCATTACAAATTTTTTGAACTTATCCAATGGACACATTTTGTCATCACAATCAGGGAATTTGAGTAATTTAATATTTTCCTTGTTTCTATAAAGCATCTGTGAATAAAGATTATAATCGTGTATGTAGAAAAATTACAAACAATATTAGTAATCGTGAAAGTTTCAAAAATTAAATGTTGAAATTTTCCGTAATATACATTTTTATATTAAATTGTATCTTTATCTCCCGATTTCAAAATTAATACTCCGTAGAGACATATTTTATAGAAAGATGATTTTTTAACAACAATTTGCATATATACATGCGTAATCATATTGTTACCTGAATATAATATTCGTTATCCTCTTCATGTAATTCAAATATCAGAGTACTACCATAGTAAGGAATTTCGTTATCAAAATTGTCTAGTGCTGCAAGTATGTAAGCAATATTTAGATCATGTGCCGCATACATAAATGCTTTTCGTGTATCATTCTTATATAAATGATCATCAATATGATTTAACCATTCGCGAATCCACATTCCTGTCAAGTAGAATTTATTTTAATTGTATAAGACAAATTAATATTATAGTAGATATTAAATATAGATATATGGGCAAAATAATTTTTATTCTGACGCGAACATAAGAAGAATAAAAAATTAAAAGTTATAAGATTTAATATTTACCAGCTAATAATTGCTTCATTTGTGGAGTACGAGTCCGAATGTAAATATCGTTTACGGCTAACTCATCTAGCTTTCCATGTGGAAAAACAGATTTTGTCCATTCGGGTAATTTTAAGCCAATATCTTTCTAAATGAGTATTTTAAGTATTCAAAAATATATTTATTACCTTTGACAACCACACTCACTTTATTTGTATAATTATTTATTAATCTTTAGATATGTATTATATATGATTGAAAATGTTTAGCATATTGATATTATAAAAATAAATATGCAGTCGAAAATAAAAATAAGTGGGCAGGTAGTAGAAATGGATACTAATAAAGTTTCATTAAGTACGAATTGTTTACATAAAAATGTAAATATGTATTAATTTCTATTATTTCCTAGATACTCTATACATGTATGCTATAAGAATAAGTAAACTGCAGATTTTTGTGCATTTATGGAAAATGTAAAGATATTAAAATGCATAGGATACATATAATTTGTAAAGGTATATCAAATATTCAAAGTACAACATTTGTTATAATATTTAGTGGTAAAAAACAAATATTTACTGAGGTACTATTTTTGTTTAGTATTATTCATAAAAATAACAATAAATAGCGCAGTCCAATAATAAATAAAATTTGTGTTGTATAATATTAGTACTAATTCGAGTAAACCTTACTGATACCTATTTTCATTACCTGTTACTTATTTTTATCTCTGATTGTATATTTACTTTAAACATCTAGCTCGTAATATTTGCTATGAAAAGGTATTATTTACCTGTGCGTACAAGAATTGACGTAAGTTGAACGTTCTAGATTGTGTGATATTACCACCTGTATGTTCAGACAAATACCTATAAACATCTTTATTCTGTTTTTGAAATTGCATTGTGGTCTCATCTGTTTTCTCCACGTTATTTCTCCATGTATAGAAATTTGTTAAAAATTGCCCATTATACAGGCAATCGTTCGAATTCAGCGGTGTCCATACAGGTATCGGTTGCCAATTTAAATTAGAATCCCACCTATAAAGCTTATTTTTTTAGATCAAATTACCGTATAATTGTATTAGAAGTTAATTGTTTATCAAACAGCTAAAATTTTATTTAGGACCTTTGTTCTTCACACGGAGGATATAATCCAGCTGCTACTAGTTGTCCACTCATTACGACTCTCTCTACCTCATCGGCACGAAACCAAATATCTTTTGAAGTGTAAATTCTTCCTAAAAACTGGTCGTATCTTTCACGAAAATATTGGCCAAGTTTGTACAAGGACAGTTTACCAACCTAATATATAAATTAATATTTTTGTATCATCGAAATCATTTATTATTAAAATGAATTGATTTATTACTGACATTAATCATTTTGTATCATCAAGCACCATTTATATATTATATACTTAATTTATCTTCTAATAGATGTGCAAAATTTGAAGGAATTGGAACTTTAACACGTGCAAATTCATAAATATTTCACAGTTTTTATGATGATAGTTATACAAGAAGTAACATACGTTTGTTAAACCTCCTCGTCCTGCTGGTTCGTAAGTGTAGTTAACGTAAGGATCGTTCGGGTAGTACTCGATATTCGATGGCATCCTGTTTCCATGTCTAAATATCGTTTGTATGAGCTTCAGCTCGGCCCAAGATCCTTGACAATAAAGGACGCAAATGATGATCTTTGAGAACCATTTAATATCCATGTTTCTGGAACTAATTGAAAAATGCTCAATACTTCGATGAACAAATTTTTTTAATTTAAGGTAACGTCATTATATATATTTATTATCATGACGTTGCCTTAATTTATTGCATGAGTTTTATTATGTTTTATTTCAGTGAGGCAGGTTGTAGGACCCGTTATAAACTTAACTGTAAAGTTACAATATTTCAATGGTATTTAGTAGCAATAACATAGATCATTAAACTTTTTAAGCGCTATTTTCACTAGACATTTACATGCTTTGAAACTTTTTTTACAAATTGATAAAACCTGATACTTTTATAGTATTCACATAACAGACCATATTGTAACCTTACTGAATCTCGTTGATTGTAATTCTATTTTAGTAAACTCGCTCATTTACACTACGAAATTTCATTGATGTGTCACACGAATTATCATTGAAGATAGTCTATCGATAAAATCAACATTATCGGTTAATTCATATTCTATTGTTCTTTTTCTTATGGCTATAGAATAAAATATTTCCACGATCATAACGATTATGAATATTTTATTTACCGTATTATTTACCACAAGATAATTTGCCGGGAAGTTCGATTAAAAAATTTAAAGAAACTAACAAATATACCTGGAAGAGTATTGTACACTGTAACACTCTATTGATTTTTAGGAAGTATTTTCGCCTTAGTCTTGTCCACTTTGTCAACTTATGTTTACGTAACACTTGATTGCTTTTTAGGAAATACTTCCGCCTTATTTCTGTCTACTTAATTTATATACTTCTTCCAATTTATGTTTTATGCATAGCACGTGTCAATTGACCAAACGGATATAATCTGGTTCTACAACATCGTTCTGATTATTTAAATTTCGATGACGTCCGAGTTATGTGGTACTAAAACATTTAGAAAGTACGGATACGTTATAGGTCACTAGTTCTTAAAACTTTGAATTTATTATTGTACAATTGTCAAAAGTTTTATCACTCGTTTATTTTATCACCTCAGAAAGACTACGTAGGTTTTATAAATTTTGTAGTTTTAGTAGACATAAACAAAAAGTTAACTTACCTAATCTTGTAAATTAGTTGATAATATAATATTTGAAAAACTTCTATGAATCGATATCGCAGAAACAAGCATTGAAATTTTACAGCAGTTTATAAGCCAAACGCGATATATATATGTATGCCATATTCATTAGATATTCATAAACAATAAAAAAAAAGTATTGTTATCTGTAGACAATGTCATTTGTTTGTGACTTGCTAACGTCAACATTCAAATGAAGAAACTATTTGAAACATTTCGAAAAGCTATTGATAATATATTTAAGGAAGACCAAGTTTTTAAAAGAATGACAATAAAACTATTTTCCATCCTTTTTCTAATGGTAGCAATAATTTCCTTTTATATGAATAATCACAGAAATAATATGAGAATATACTATCATTCATTTATTTCAGAGAGATTAACTTTATTCATATTTATGAACGAACGTTTTTTTTCCAGTAATTTCATTGTGCTCCATTCTCCGTATGTAATTTTTTATATATATTTCACAGCAAGCATAAAGAAAAGTTGTGCAAATACGGAGAAATCTATTATTTACTAATCGTATTAAAAGTGCAATGAGAGTTTTCGTTTGAATTTTTTACTCACTTGTGTATTATGTTGACGCGTTGAAGAAACAGAAACAGAAATAACTAAGTTTACATACACAACAGATAATAATTTTCTGAACTGTACTTTTTATATAATACCTTTAGTGGATCACAAACTCTTACAATAATCTCAGAGTCAAGGCTTTAAAAATAAGCTAACGGATTACAATAGTTTCAGATAAAACACGGTACGTGCGAATGTCAATGCAGACTGAAACTGGCATGAATGAAGATGAGATGAAAATTGTTTTAAATTGTTAGTACCGGGAACCGCGAGAATTCATATGTAGAAATTCTGTTATAAATTCACAGTGACGCATAGATCTTTTTCGCGTGTGTCACTACTAGACAAAGAAATTATGTTATGTAAGATTTCTTAAATCAATAACATATGTCTTAACGCTATTAGTTCTCACGAATAGAACTATATAATCGCACAGATACTTCAACCTCTGGTTTCCTTCTTATCGAGCTGACAATATATTAAAGGAGAAACGTAGCAACATACGAATAGGGAAAGAAAGAAAAAAAATATCGCGAGCTATAAAAGTAAAAAGGATTTTTCCATCTTATACCGATTCTTAAATTGTTCATATTTAGTTTAATTCATCAACAAAATTTTCATCCGTATTCTATAATGTAGCTTCTACCGTGCGGTTATTACTATTGCATTTAACGCTAGGAATACTATAGTTTTCTTATTTTTAATACTCTTATTCTTAATATTTTTCGCTTTTAGTTTTTTTAATCACTTATCTTTCTTTCCGAATAATTACAGTTCTTGAAAATAACAACTTTTATCTATACGTTAATGCGTCACATATAATTGATTAATTAGTCCGTCTGCATATGTGGCATTAATTTAGATTAAGCCTACAATTTAGCGGATAAAATATTTTTGAGAATGGACTCTACGATAGCTACAAGATTCCTCGAGAGTTAAATACCTATATCATACTATTATTATAGTATATTTACGATGGAAATTCCATAAGAAATGAAAATAAAATAAGTTGATTTATAATTTTTACAGCAGGTACTCCGCTTTAAATTCAGTTTTCTTCTTCGTTGTTATTTCATGGTAATAATGCCATGGATCGTGAAACTCGTCTTGTTATAAACTAAGATATCGCATTGTGAAAAAATAGATATTAATAAATATGCAAAAAGATGATCTTGGAATGAAGTTTAAGACGATTTTTAGGGAGCTTTTTTATTATCATCAGATACGTATCTTGAAACTATTCATTCTTATTCTTCTTATTCATTTTTTCTTAGGTTTAACAGCTGCTAAAATAATTCACATGTTCGATTTAAACGAGATACTCTGTATAAGTACATTATCTTAGTATCTCCTTTTGACGATCGATCTTTCTTTCTTCAATTACCAATTTTTATGGATACATCCGATATTGCGAGTATATAAATAATATATTACAATTTGAGCACCATTCTATATATTTGGAATTTTACATTTTTAAATAAAATCGATATTGCAAGTTGCGAATATAAAGGCATATGAATGAAATGAAACTAGTCTTGTAGATTTTAAATGTGTTTAATTGATGTTAGGTGAATTAATACGTAATACATTGAATAAATATGTATTCAGAATGAAACAATGCATTTTCACTGTGAATATGTATATTAAGTCGTGCTTTGGTTACAAAATAAATAATCTATTAAATTAATCGCGCGTTAAATACTTTAATGAATTAAATACAAAATAATAATATAATGTGCATAAATATCATTGTATATTTAAATATATTTGAATACCTTTGTGGCCAATAATTTCTAATTTCTTTATAGTAAAATATAAATAATTAAATTGCAAAAATATCGGTGCTCTTTCATGTATATTTTTACACACATAAAATTTTATAAACTATGTCATCCCAGAAGTAACGTCGTTATTTATAAAATACATACGTACAGAAATTCTATAATATGCTTTCGATATACATAATATTTTCTGCCATTTAACTCGTCCAGACTCTGAATGGGAAAATGCAACAAACACAGTCGCAAATATTTATATGTACAATATGCATATATTTTAAATGTCAGAAGATATTAATAACGCTAATTACAACTTTGAAATGATGCTTTTGATGAACCATTAACGTTAATTTTCAGTTTGATATGGCATATTATTAAATATTCTACAAATACGAGAGAACCAAAGATACTAAAAAAGGGACAGAAACTTCGAATTTGAACGATAATACTGTTCTTTATTTGAAACAAATTCGTCAAATAACGTACCTTTTTAGTAGTATCAAATAAGTGAAAGGACGATATTACTTATAGGAAGAGCTAATATAATTAGAAATATGAATTACATTCCTCATGTTTAATCTTTTCGCATAAGATCAATGATATGTAATTAATATCGCTAATTTATAAATTAAAAGCTATTCTAAATTCATTTCTATCGTATATTACGCATTTATTATGTAACACTTCATTTTTAACATGAAGTTTTCTTTGGTTTCAAAGGAATGTAATTCATCTTTAACAATTACATTTTCATACACGTATTATTTACTTTCAATGATTCCTGCAGTTCTTATCAGATTGTATTTCAATAAACTTAATTCCTCGATTGACTTTCTGTCTACAAATGCATGTGACAGACCTTTGTCGCAAATTAGTTCGTCGTTTGATGGCATCACTCCTTCTATCAATTGTAAATACTTGTCCAAAGGACAAAGTATCTCACATCCAGGTAGTTGAAGTTCTTTTGCTTCGGATGGAATGCCCAAGTAGTTAAGTACCTACGGTAATAACGAATAATTGAAGATATATAAACAAGTAGTTTTAAGTAAACCAATATAGAAGATAAGAGTATAGAAGAGTAGGAGAGGAAGCAATAGTGTATATAGTAGAACTCTATTTATTTGAATTTATCAGGAGACAAACAGTTTATGTAATTATGTAATTGGGGTTCATATAATAGAAGATCGTCAAATATTATTATTTTCAGCTCATGTAACAACTCACGTTCAGATAAATATCAATCAACTAGAAGTTCAGTTAATCCCTTAAAATCTACCTCCGTAACATTACTTTCGACAGATATAAGATCGTCTTTTCTGTATTAGATTGATGCGGAGGGGACTATGCAGTAATGAGAAGATGGCTCGGCTGAGAAAGGGGATTTGATTACTATATGTGTAACATAATCGCATAGACAAGCAGGTAACATTTAGCCAAAAATTTTTCGATTCTCAACAATGTGAGGTAAAGAGAAACAAAATAGGGCAATATTCCTCTTGCCTCTGTGCCATTCTGCTGACCATATTCTCATCTGTTTACAGCGCAGTAGTGGGATAACTCTTACGAATATCTAAAGAATATTTTTTGTTCGATTAGTTGAGGATTATCTTTGGAAGAGAGTTGTACACTTTCCATAATTTATTCTATTGATTAGGTCGTTTTACTATATTGTTGAAGATAGAAGGCTTCTTTGAAAAATTCTGCTCGATATAAATTTGTTAACAGTTATATAATAAAATAATAAAATAAAAATAGATGATTATTTTTTTGCACACTTTTCTAAAATTTAATATATCCTTAAGGAATTAATGGGACATTAACTAAAATTTCATTTGGATAAATAGAATTCTACTGTCTTAAATAATGTCAATAAGATAGGTTACTAAATAAAGATATAGTAAGGAAATAGGGAATAAAAAAGATGTAAATGAGAGAAGTTGAGCGAATGGGAGAAGTGAAAGGATACTATTGATAAATGTAGTGTACGTATACTAGTTAGGATTCTATAGACAAAGCTAATTTCTTAGTCGCAAGGCTGAAGATAAAGAATATTATTTAGCAAACTAAGATAGAATGTAAAAATTATTTCACGGAAAATAATATTAAATATCCTGAATAAAGATTTCTCAAAGTAGTAGAACATTAATTTATAGCTGTTTAATCATTAAGAAAATTATTATCTTCCACGATAATAATATATAAAACTGTTGTATAACGAACCTTTTTTTGGAATATGATACAAAGATAAGTACATACAATATTACTATGCCAGTATAGTATTGACTCGTTGCAACATTGCATCACGCTCTCGCAGCAAATTGTATATACTGCATATGTTTTATTGAAGAAAAGTATCTATTAACGAGGGGAGTAATTTTCTGAGAATTGTCTCGGTTCTTTCGCTACTTAAATGTATCAGAGGCTCCATATTGTAGAATAGAATAATTCAATCGATAATTATTTCCTTTGATGTGTCATACTGTCATATTAATGAGATCTGATGTCTCATATTATCCATATAAATCAAATTCATTTAATCATATTTGGTATAAGTTCTATTCGATAGACCTCGGCAATTTAACAAGGATAATAAAATAATTGCGAACTAAAAGCTATAAAAATTGTATTCTTATTTTTGATGATTCATAGCTAATCGAGATATGATGAGTAAGAAATAGCTCAAAATGTCGGAGCAATTTCTGTGACTGGCAGAACTAATTCCACGTCTATTAACAAGGCGTTTATTAATTGTAATTCTTCACGACTATTTAAGTAAAACTTTCTAGCTATTATTAGAGTTAAAGGTTGAAAAATATTAAGTGAATTAATATTTTCAATTTTAAAAATTTTCTAAAATATTAATCTTTTAGTGTAACTGTTAAATTTACACTAATTTCTAGATATATCATATTCACTATATGCACTGTACTATACATTATCGAAGATATTCCGTATCTAAATTCTTCAAACACTCTTTGTACAACAATCAAATGAATATCTAGCGTTGAAAAATTTATTAATTAGCGACTAGCGTTAAAAGTTGATTATACGAAATATGAATATAAAAACAACATAGGGATCTCAGACTTTTAATAAGCAATAATTCACGTTATCACAACTATAAAAGTATCGAAGAATTAATGTTAACTTTAAATATGTTTGCAATATTGTATGCACATGTACATATATCAGAGGAGGCAAAGGAAATGAGAATATTAATGAGATCAGCTACTAATACATTTTCTGATCGTTGACTTTAAACTCTGGTCGTTAATAAATAAGATATTCGTTTGCTATCATCGTCAAAAGTCAATGTTTATAAGAATATCATAAATTGATATCGCCACCGGCATTAATTTGACGATATGCTGTCTTTGGAAATATTACTTTCATATAAAAATGTGGATGTGGCTTATGCACGTCTCATTACGTACCTTTACGTAGTAAGCGTTGTCGTTTTGATGAAGTTCCAGTATAACAGAACTGGAATATTCGGGAACGTGTGGATAAAAAACTCCAAGAGCGTGCAAAACGGCGGCAACGTTACTTTCGTGTCCACTAAATAAATTAATTTTTCGTTCTCGATTTTGTGCACCGGTTACATGATTTAACATATGCCTTGTAACGATCCGGAGGAACGGACCTGAAATTGAAGTGGCAATTTAAATTATAAAATCGAAGAAACACGATACAAAACAGCGATGGCAATTGAAAAGTGCAAGCTAGATAAATAAGCGTGCAAACGATTTATACTAATAACTAAAAATTTTATATTTTGACGAAATAATAAAATTAGAATATATTCGACATGAAGTGGTACAAAAAGGTGCATTTCAATAGCTCATAAAAATGTGAAGTTTATATATGTAATAATAATTGATGATATAAACAACAATAAAATGCACTGAAGTTGAACAAAAATGTAGAATAGCAATGGACAGAATTATAGTTTGACAGCGGTTACGTTTAAAATACACTACTACAAGACTTATAGCAGAAGATAATTAGCAAGTTTAAGCTCGATGAATGTGCAAATACAAATTATATTACCTCCGTACAATCTTTTCAACAGAGGAGTCGAATTAGCGATGTTATAGGAAAATATCGTTGCATTCAATAACTCTCCATTTGGAAATATTGCGTGTGACCATTCTGGTAAAGTAAGACCGAGAGAACTCTCGGCCATCAGTGTATGATATATGTAATACATATCCCATGGTGTAGATATGTTTTTACCAGTCCACTCTGTTAATTGTGTCATAAGTTTGCTATATTTTCCAATTTCCTGTTTTCCCGCCGGTGACTGCAATACTCTATTGTATTCGATCGTAAACCTGTAATCAATAAATTAAAATTATAAAAAGAGAAAAATTAAATAAATTTTACATACCACGCTTACTACGTTTCTTTGTAAGAATAACATACGCAGAATCGCATAATATTTCCATAAATTCTACGATAGTTTTGGTACTTATTTGGATAATAGCAATTTTTATTGTATAAAAAATGGGCTTATATATAATTATCTGATCCTATCCACTAATTGTAAGTATGATTTGTATATCGAACAATCGTTAATTTCTATTACAATTGAAATTTAATTTATTTATTAAATTATGGTTCTTGCTATCCTTTTTTCTTTCAGAAAACCTTTTAGATATCGAATTGTAATACGATGTTGTTATTATATAATGTCAGATTGTGACTTACAAAAGACAATCCTCTGGCAGAAAGAGATTATCCTCGTAGCGTCGTAAATATTTCGCGGGGATAGGTTGCCAATTTAGATCTTGATTCCATCGTTGCAAATTACTTGGCGGGAAGAGACCAGCGAGAACGAGTTGCAAAGACATTTTCGTTCTGTCATAATCCGAACTGATAGCTGAGACAGCTTCGCTTCTATAAACATCTCCGAGGAACTGATCGTACCTCTGTCTCAAGAATTGTCCCAGTACATATTCTCTCATTTTGCCATTCTAAATTTCACATAAAATCAACTTTCTTTTTATCAAAAATCCCTCAAGTGTTTCATGTCTATATAATATCATCATGTAATGCATTAAAACTGCTTCGTATTCACCTTTTTTTTTGTAAGATTTGTCTTACACGATAAATGCCATCAATGATGTTTGTCGCGTAAAAAAAAATTAAACGACTTAAATCCAAATTATTATGGATCATCTACGATTCAAGAGTATTAAACGAGGGTTAATAAAATAGATGGAAATATCAAACTGTTACTCGTTTGAACAGGTCATCAAACTTTTATCCCTTTAAACTATGTGTTATTAATATTCAAATTAAATTTTAGTATCAAGGATTAAAATCTTTAACGATCAATTGCAATTGCCAGAAAGATGCTACTACTTATAGTGTTCAAGCTAAAAACTGTTCAAGGAACGATGAGAATTTAGAAGAGACGAGATACTCACGTTAGTTAACTGGCCCCGACCCATTGGATAAAAAGGATTGTTCAGGTAAGGGTCGTTTGGATATTTTTCATCGTTAGTGGCATCAGGTGTCCTATCGCCATGACGGAATAACTGGAATTATACAAGGTACGTGTAAGAACCGTGATTAAGCTTTCCTTTTAACTGATTTTTTTTTAAATGCTCGAGATTGATCTAGAATTATCGCGAGTAAACTATTTCACGAAAAATCGAAACATATTATCAAAAATTTCGAGCACGAACAATTTCGAGCATTTATTTTAACTTAAAGTTATTCAAAATTCGACATAAATTCTGAGTAAAAACGCACAATGAACGAATGTCTCGTGATTAGGGAACGCGCTAAGTATAAATAATAACTGTAGTTTTTACCACATTCACTAGTTTGAGCTCTGCTTGGACAGTTGTGATACCAATTATGGCAGCCAAAGCCACGACCATGTATATCGATAAGAAATTCTTGAGATAATTAAACGAAACCATATTGTTCATGTTCGACCTGGAAGCAGTAAAATTGTTTGAATGAAATTTCTTTCATTAATGAAGCATTTATCATTTTTCGAGTTGGATAAACAGTAAGAATATTCTATAAATATTTTCAAATGTTTGAACATATAAATGAATCTATATGTTTTCTTTCTAAATTGTCCCTATGTAATTCTCATAAATCGTCCAAATACTGTAAGTCAGCATTTATCGGTTACCGGCAAGAATTTTAAGGATACAATATGTTTCATTTGTTGATCAAATAAACAGTGTCATAAATCAAACAGTTAATAGCCATAAAGACAGTGAAGTACTAACGCACAGATTGAAGAATGGTCTTCTGCATATCTTTACGCGTAAATGTTAATTTTCAAGCGTATACTATTCTGTAAACTATGCGAAGCAATGATTTAGCAAAAACCGGTATCTTATATTCATGGAATTTTTTATCTAAACAATGGCGAAAAATCTTAACGTAATGTTTTCTGCATGGAGAAACTACCATTTCCATAGAAAAATTGTAGTAACATTTTTATTATTAGATACCATTGTATCCACAAACTTTTATTTATATTTATCGATAATAACTTTTAATATATATATTTTTTAATTTTAATAATATATATCTTATAATTTAATAATAATTCTCAATATATGTATAACCCCAAAAAGTGTTGAAGAAAAAAATTTGTTAAAGTAATTAAAAAAAAATAGTCACATAATAGATCTCTTATCTTCAAGCCGATTTTGGTGTTATTGCCTCACTCTTTTTTTGTACTGGTATAGTGATGAACTGAGATACACAATTCACTTACGTCTGCACAATTTAAATACCTATCGTAATGGTACACTGCGACAAGCAATTAATATTACTGTAGTATCGATTGTGAGACCAGTCAGTGAAATACTGGTCATGTTGCCTATGTGCAAATGATTTTAAAGGACAGTAATACGTCAAACGGACATATCTTTCCGTGGAATGGTTTCACAATCGCTGATTTCGGTGTCATTAGAATATCCACGGTATTTATACGAAATGGAAGTCCCCATTTTCACGTTACATGCGAAACGCATTACATATGGGTCTTCATCATATAATTACATACAGGACGATAAGAGAAACCGCCTCATCAAGTTTTTTTAAATGATGACGCGCGTTCCAAATAGTGACCCTAAAAAAAGCGGATGCTATGCCATGGGAATTAATAAAATCACCATTCATCAGGATAGAGAAATATTCAAAAAAACCTGAAATTTCTTATTAGATTATTCCTCTTCTTTGTGCACTTTTTTCCTTGGATAGTCACATATTTTACATATATGTATACAAGGAAAGTAATTAAGAAATATTATCTAAAGTAAACATTTTAAATGAATTATGACTATTATTATTACAAAGATAATGTTACAAAGGCACCGTTTTGCATCTTTCCTTGTCTTTCATACATTAAACTTGACAAGTTAAAGTTAAAATATTCAATAGCTAAGTAGATAAGCAGCTTAAGTATTAAATTTAGTAGCTAAATTCGTCGTTTTTCGGTATAAATAAATTAATCTTTTTCTGTAGTGTCCAGCTGATACGACTAATGCTATAAAATAAGTGCTATTTAAAAAACTCAATGTTAGTTTAATATCTCAGAAAGCTGATACGACTAATGCTATAAAATAAGTGCTATTTAAAAAACTCAATGTTAGTTTAATATCTCAGAAAGTATAAGATATTGGAAAATAAAATTATATCCATCCGATGAATTCCTTGAAATGCTATATCATTCATTTAATGCGTTTTTCGATAAAATCAATAGATAATGAGTTATTTTATATAATACTTCTTAACTCACTCTGTGTATATATTTGTTGATATTTCCTTGATTGTCCATTACACATTGGATAGCGAATTATCTTTAGTAAATGTCTAATGGTACAAACGATATAGAAATTTGCTACAGGATTATATTTATATACACAGGAACTAATAAAAGTATTTGCAGATATTTTTATTTTCCAATGATGTACTTCCTTTTATGAGATTTCACATTTCACTTTTATAATGCCAAAATTTCAAAATAAAGATATTGCTAAACGATACGCAGTTTAATGTACTTTGGCCGAATTAATCAATATATAGATACTATCTATACGATATACATAAAATATACATATAATAAGATAAATACAATCGTGTACAAATAATTTTTGTATCCACTATTAGATAAGTAGTGTGCTATAACGAATCGAAAAATACTGAAATAATAAAATATGAATCTAGTTTGGCATTTCCATATAAATAGTGGAAGCAAAGATGTTCTTGTAATACGTGTATCTTAATATTTCATTTGTATAATTGATTTATTCTAGTCGTATATAGCAGGCATAATATTAAGGAACGAAACCAAATAGTATGCAAAATGCAGTTGTCTCAAAGTCTAATAACTTGTACATTTTAGTGACAATGACTGTCAATATTTTATAGTCTTATCTGATATTTTATTCATTTCTTAAGCTTTTAGAGACAAAAGTAATTTATTGTACGTTATTTAATATGTGGACGAACATACGAAAAGAGAGAAAGGAAAGAGATGTATTAAGACTCGGTTCTTACAAGATATAGGAATTATTCAGCAATTGTTCGTGTGTACTTTCTCGTAATATATTGATAATAATGACACAGCATGTTCTAACTTATTCTTAGAAAAACTTATCGTTTCTATTGCATTGGTATTTCTATAAAGGTGATTCATTTTAGTTGATTAAATCTATATTTACTGATAGCAACGTCACAAATAATATATCACAGTATATTATGGTATAAATACACGAAAATGACTGTAAATAATAAATTATAAAATACGTAACAATTATCAAAGAAATAGCTTTGTGATAATAATTATCCTTGCAAGTAGAATTGCTATTCGCTTACAATTTCGATTCTTTTATGAAATACGGAAGTCACGAATTTCTTATCAATATAGATTTACAATAGACATTTATCAAGAGTTATTAGTACATGTAAATAAATTTTTAAATTGAAATTATATCACATTTATAATTACGAAATTCATATAAATAGAAGCAGGATTTTTTAGACTGATTCTTTCTTAATCGCGTGTTAATAATCAGATAGAATATTAGATTAATGTAATTAATCAATTTCTATTTCATTACATTTTGCAGTAATTGGCTTTAATTGATTAAACTTAAATGCAACACGTGCAGTTTATCGCACAGTATTGCACATTTATTATTATAGAAGAAGGATGCTATATAGAAAAAGTTCTATTATATTATTCTTCTTTAAAAATCACTTACAGTTGTCTTACGTATAAAAGGTAAGTGACTGGTAAAATATCTATTAGTTAATATATTAAGAATTAAAATTCAGTTGTATGTTATTTTTTTTAATGGGAATGATTATGTTTAAGAATACAATGTTATCTTGTTGGTCTGGATAAATAGTATACTCTGGATAGAAAGTATAAATTATTTTTAGTCCATATATAAAAAACGGCGATGGTTACTTTCCATAAACATATGTTCAACATTTAGGTCAATAATTTAAAGAGAAAAAAAATAAGACCTTAGAAAAACATATTTGACATTTATAGAAAAACAAATGTACTAAAGTTTTTAAAGTTAAATGTACTAAAGTTGAATATTTTCGCTAATCAATTTAATATTAATTATCATCGTAAATTCTTTTCACCGATATGGTATATTTGTGGTATAATTTAACACATCGAAATATGTTCGAAATCATCCTATCATGATCGTTAACAACGTATAATCGAAGACTTCGTCTTTAGTAAATTTGATTTACTCTGCAAATTAACAATTGTACTGTTGGATATTTTAAGGAGCGTAAGGATGTAGCACAATTGCAACTACACGTACAAGCAATTGTGTAATTCTTTCAAAGCTTTGGAAAACTATAAAATCACGTAATCGGTTCGATCATTAGCTGAATCGTTAAACCATAAAATTTGCAGTTACTTAGAAACGATATTCATGAAAGATCATACGATGATAAGTCGAGGATTTATACGAAAAATTAGCCAACCTGCGATTTTGCGGATACGGACTCGTAGTTACATAAATTCCGGTAGAATAATGAATACGAAACGAATACATTATACCTGTGTGACTGATATTTGATACACGATCAACAAAATCATTAATTTTCTCGCGGCAAAGACACGCTGTCGCCTTCCTGGTTCTCTTCGCGTGTAATTATAAATAATCAGGCGATTGTGTGCGAAAATACAAAACCATAGCGTAAGCATGATATATATAAAAACTAGGTGAAGGGAAAAAAAACGTGGCATTTAATTATTATTTTGCAAGTTTCAATATTAGTTATTTTTCCACCGTATTTTTAAGACAACATGAATATTGAGAGTACACGATTGTTTCGAATTATTTTTGTAATAATGTGAGTAAATAATAAATATATTAAAATATAATAGCAATTATTTAAGGAATAAAGAATAAAGATTTTTTTAAAGAATTCTTTTACCTAAGAATGAAGAGAATAGAATAGAAGATTTACAAGAAAGGAATATAGTTTAGAGAATTCATTGAATATTACTCTTAAGTAGTATTAAATAGAATTGGAGTAGCACAGGGTGAAAATTTTAATATAAATAGCTTCGAATTGTATTAAATTATTCCAATCATACGAACATTCACCAAAAGTTATTTTTTCATCTGACGAAAGAATCTCCCCAAATAATATTAAGTATACCGAGAATAATTCAATTGTATGCATGTACTCTTTGTTCTCTGTATCATTGTTATACGCGCTTCATTATTATGTTCCATTGTTATCAGTACAAAATGCTTGCTACTGTACATAAAAAGTTATTATCGTGTCTAAACGAAAGTAGTAATCTATGGACGAAAAGAAAGAAGAAAATTTATATTTATCAAATCCTTATCGATATGTTAACACTAGAAAACATCGAGAAGATTTTAAGAAGAAGCCGATCACTAGTATTAATAACAAAAGAATAAGAAACTTTCATTCGATATTTTTAATTGCTTGCTCTTCGTGGTTAATATTTAACACAAGGAAATATGAATCTAACACACAATTTCTTCATGATGTTTGAACGAAATGTCTACTTTCAAATATTATGGAGAAACGTATGCACTTTTAAAGAATTGACGTCTTACCTTTGTTTCCAGTTCAAATATCAACTGACGCCGAGCGTGGATTTGGAATTGATATATGTACAGGCAGGTTTCTAGCGCAACGTTCCAAATATTGCGTGTGAAATGTGAAAAAGTAAACTTTATCAAGCGCTAAGTTACACACATTCCTTGCATTTAAATGTTCAGTCTTGTTGATAGCTTACTTGCGTACTAATCGCAACACGAGCGCAGAAATGTATTATCTCAACAATTATTCGACCAGTAACTCACGATGCTATCGTTAAATTGTTCGCGGTAAATATAAATCTGTACAATACTTAAACAAAAGAAATTAACCTCGTTGAACAAGATTAAATTTCGAAATTTAATTTAAAAGTAAATCGACGATAATAACAAATAATATCATCTCATAGTCGAAGTAGGGAGGATGAATTTCTTGTTTGACGTAGTCTTCATAAAGATAACTGAAACACGCTAGTTTTAATCTAAGTATGAATATGTTAAGAAATGGTAATATATCCGTTATTATAACGTACCATGCATGTTTAGCACGTGGTCGTATGTTTTATCACGTGAACACAATCTTCAAACCTGAAAGTAGATGATAAGGTTTATGATTTGTGCTGTCACCAAACACGTTCCACTGATATGCAGAAAACTGGTTTGTGGAAACCCGGTTACCGATAAACAAAATGATCAGAAGAAATTTATATGGTTTTAATCATTTAGAGAAAGTCAAGCCGAAATAAAATTTGATACCTTTCTCTTTTGAACAACTATTAACAAACATGATACCTGAAAATCAAACGAATCAACATATTGGACGAGTTGTAATTAGTGACGACTATAGCGAAATAATTTTTTGTTTTCTGGAGAAATGTTAAACAATAGAATTTCTATACTTATGTTATAGTAATGTAAAAGTTAAACAAGATATTTTCCAATATCATTGTTAATTAACGCTAAGAATATACGATTCATAGGCGTTAATTATCAAAAATTACGAAGCGTCGCAATCGAAAATTATGATTAATTTGTAAATATAAGTACGCAATATGAAAATATGAAAAGTAATGATTATTCGCGAATTAATCACGTGTTATTGATCAGTCTCCATGCACTGAGTTTTTATTAAGCATATGTCATGTTCGTTAATTATTATTTAACTAAAATTTATTATTAAAGTTTATTCTCTACGTATTTTTTCTAATTTAATTTGGTTTTTCATTTGGATGAACATATGTAAGTACTCTTATTGGAATAATTGTCTGTCGGAGTCGGAAAGCATATTCAAAATTTTATCAATAAGAAATAATAATCATTTAAATGATCATAAAAGTATGTCTCTACAAGTTGATTTATTTGTTCCTCTTAAATATATTTATCATATTATACTGCACGTCTAATTTGTATCTAATGGATACATTACAAAATAATAAACATATGACATGCATATTCAGAAAAATGTATTTTCATATTTTTCTACGCATACAATATAAACGTAATTAAAAATTTCTTTATCAGAAGTTAATATATATATTTAGAATCATATAGAGATTAGATTGAAAAATATCATTCATTGATTCCAAGAGTTATTAATTGCAAACGATATAATTTATCAACATTTCTACGTCAATAGGCTTATGAAATATTGTAGTCTATTTTTAACTCGGACGTCTAATTTTTCGAAAAAAAAGTTGTTCCACTCCTTTGATCAGATGCACTTCTGTCATAATTATATGTTTAGCATAAAGACTTAGGTACTTGTTAATTACGTTTCATTGTGAATTGTTCTGTGTCAAAATAAAAATTCTCGCTCGATAGACCAAATAAATCATGGAGCATCGTGATTCCACCCTCTCTTAAAAAGTTCATTTCATCAAAATTATGTGTTATCTGATACAATTAACAAAAGTGAGATAGTGAAGGTTATCGTTCTTGATATTATAAACGTACGCTCTTTCATTTAGGAGATTTATTGTCATAAATAAAAACAAATGTATCTAACAGCTTTTAATCGACTATTTACGATTCTTACAACTGTTTTATCGAACAAATTACTACGACTTATCCCAGAGGATCTATAACAAAAATAATTTATAAATTCAAAGGATCGATCTAACTCTAGGAAAGTTAGTGAAATCGCCAATAAGTTCTTGTTCTTCCAATAGCCAAAATGAAAATGTCATGATTCACTCGAGTCAAGTAGTATTGTTTTCAAGCTATAGTTTTCACGTATTATGTGACATCGTCAGAATTCAATAGAAGGATGAATGATCTTTTGAAGAAAATATTGGAAATACAATTTTAAAATGACACGACGAAAATGACACGGAAATCACGGTAGAGAAAAGAGGTAACGACGAACGAATCTTCGAATACGTTGTTCGTCAGAAGCATGATCCCTTAAAAATGATCAATTTTATTGTAATTAATTGATTAATTAATCGATTCAAACTCGCGTTAATAAAACGAAAAAGCAACTATACGAGAAAGCAACAAACAATCAAGACATTCTTACTTTGAACTGCGATATTTCCCATAAATCGGTGATAAACTCATACCATGGTATGTCACAAGATTAAACAATTTCGATCGAATACGCTTTCATTTTATAAGATCCGTGATCTTTTGATTACGAAGCTTTATAACTGGAAGCAAACTGATTGCCAGGAATTGTACAAAGCCCAGTAGATCGCTACCAGTGATAAGTTGACGATTCCACGCGAAGGTTACCGATTAAATTTATACACGGCTGATGCACGAATGCTCGGGGACACCATTGAGAAATACTTTACCTAATTGCTATCATCACACCAAGAAGCAGACACTGCGACGCGGTTACCATGGGAAGTTAGAACAAGTGTCAGCATCACAAATGTGTCTGCGGTGAACACAAAAGCATCGACAGGTAGATAATTGCCTATAAACACGCCGGTATTATTTCAAGGCATCTGTCGGTCTAATAATTAATCGTGTAGTTATCTATTCAAGCAAATCATGTTTTATTGTTAACGAAAGACTAAAAGTGAAACGACTTAGAAAAAATATTTACTTCTTTCGTTCCCCGTAAATGAACGGAACATTCCTCTTAATTTGGAAAGGTAAGATAAAGATATGAAAAAAGAAATAAATACGATAGTGCCGCGAGAGACGAAAATAAAACTGTAAGAAATAAAATGTTAATTAAAATCGAATGGTTTTTAGGGATTTGTGTCGTGAAATAAGAACCGAAAGAACTGAAGATGAAAGTGGTGTTTGTGCTAAGCATACTGTACATCGTAATAAGATGTACCGAATGTGTACCAGAATTGCAGTTAGTGCAGATCGTAAGGATCAGGATATTTAAATAAAATAAAAATTGCATGAGACCAAACGCGTTTCGCTAAAAGCTTCCTTATTTGTTTTCCTTTTACTTTAATTTTATTTTATTCTTCCTTAAAAAGCGAGAACCTAACAGAATAATCTGCTATCATTCATATCTGAAATCATTTTTCAGGTATTCGCTCATAAAACGCATGCTCCAATTTTGGATTTGATAGATAACAACGACATGAATTTACCACGCAATTTAACTTACGAATACTTTAACGCAGCTCCACTCAGTATGCCTAACGTAAGTTCCTTTACTTTCTTTAAAAAAAAAAAAAAAAACTGATAAATTAAAAACGCTCCGTTAAAGAAAGTTCAGTACAGACCTTCATTAGTAGATAAAATTAAAATATAATTTTGGAAAATATGTCAGCTAATTATATATATATTCATGTATTATCTATGAGTATATGTAGACATTAACATTGATAACGAGCCAGCTTATGTAATGAATTTTATTTTCAACAGAAAACAGCGGTAATAACATATTAAGCCAATTGGAGATTTTTATCAATTTCTTTCTAAAAGAGAAGAAATCAATCATTTCTGGCTGAAGTTTTCGTTAATTCGTTTTTCATGTAATATTTCGTCTTTTAGTCATCCAGAAATTTATTTACTTGGTCGGTGAATAATTTTTAATTTGTTTTATTAGAATATTCTCCCATTGATTTTATAGCCGAATTCTGTATTCAAAATTTCCTGGAAATCTAAACAAATATTGAAGATAATCTAAAGAAATACAGGAGATAACTTATTGTTCTTTGACCGAAATTCTTAAAACAATCTTCGTACCGTGCGTGTGGATACAGTAATTGATCCAAAAATTATTGTATCATTTTCATAACTCTTTTCATAATTTACATTTTAACAGTTACTATACAGTTAACGATACAACTTTTTGATGAATCTACAAATTGATATTTATCTTATATTTACTTAACGCTTTATGAATTATACAAATTTTTATAAAAATTTGATAGAAATAGCATTACAAATTATCATACGATATTTAAAATTACACGCGAATTTCTTTTTATGCATTGAAAGATATTTGTTCATTAAATGAAAATTGTACTTTGAACGACTATTAATAGTGACTCAGTCAATATGACAAATCTAAAGAACTTTAATGATTTTGCAAGTTTATCAAACAGAAAAATACTCCATAGAGTCGTGGAGATAATCTAAATTTATGATCAACCATGATCTTTCGATTCTTTGAAATTCATTGATCGAAATTTTTTGAAAGCATCTTTGTATCGTGCGTGAGGATAATACTTGATTTAACATTTTTATTTGTTCTACTACTTGATAAAGCATGATATAAATTAAGAGTATGACGAATGATAACTTTAGATTAATCCTATTTAACAGGTCAGTATGCTTAACATGTATAATTTAGGAGTCCATTTACGAAAGGTGTACGGTAAATTTTTGGGTGATGTTTACACATCTGAGACAATGAAAATGCAAACGGCCGAATATCCATTGTCGATGCTATCTGGTCAATTAGTAAATGCAGGTCTTTGGCCTCCAGGAGAAATTCAAAGGTGGAGCGCCGATATGAATTGGCAGCCAATACCCACAGGTAAAAATTCGTAGCATTTTCATTCATTCCTCATTTGTCAATTTCTATCAAATAATGAAATATTCGAACAAGTACTGTCCTTAGTTCGGTACTAAAGAGAATTAAGGGAAACATGTCAATTTCGTTCAAGAGACAGTGATACAATGTTGGACCTCGTATATCCAAATGGAAATAATTTCTTTCTGACAGTGAGACGATGTGGATCCTTATATATCTAAGAAATTTTGAATCTCGTCTGAAATATGCCGCTACTAGTGTAAATTCGCGCGTTCACAGGGAGACGAGATCTCGAAGAAGCGCGCCAACGGGAGTCGTAAATTACCGTTACGATTTGACTAATTGACGCTACGAATCGTTCGATCCCTTATTTCTTGTGGGATAATAAGGATAGTTGATTGAATAGAACGCTGTTTTGAACAGGTTACTATATATTTTGACTTATCCAACAACTTCAGTCTGATACAAGATTAAGTATTTGATATGAAAACTACGAACGAGTACGACCTGAGACTCCTTTCGTGAGGATGATGATGACTATTGTAGATTCCAATGATAGACTCGTTTAGAGCACCAGTTGACTGTTTTATCGTTTCAAGAACAAGTAGAGAGTTGAAGTTGACTGTTCTGTCGTCCCAAGAACAAGTCTAGTGTATTAGAAGAAGTTGAGTTGACTTAACTGATATCGTAGAAGAAGTGAAGAGTATAAGTTGACGTTCTGTCGTCCCAAGAACAAATCCAGTTGACCTTCCTGATTGCGTAGAAGAAGTCTAGAGATGTAGTTGACCATTCTGTAGATCCGAGAACAAGTGAAGCTCGTTCTTATGAAGTTAAGGAGGAAAGCTCGGTAAGAGTGTGCCCTTTGGACGAAGAACGTGGATTCGTTGCTCACACTTTTCGTCAGGAAAGTGAGGGTAACGATCCGCGATGCCGATTGGTTATGATCAACATTAGGAATTAAGATAGGAGGTGAAAGCTTCTTACCAACGTGACTCATGGGCGACATTGTTGAAAGGAAAATCAGCTTTTCCGTTAGACAACCATCTGCCTTCTCCGTAATTTGTAAGAACGTGCAATAGACCTAAGGACTATTTTAAGTACCAACTATAAACTGAAGATACTTACAGGATTCAAAGTTCCTGCAAGCTAATAAAATTTTAAAATAGTAAAGATAGAATTAATTAAATCTCCTATCCAACTCCTTGTTGGTTGTTGTTGCCCATGTTCGGCTGGATAGGGTCGGATCTGTAGTGGGAAGATCCTCTTTGCATCTCGGTCCAAGATGCTCGTTTCCGCATGAGTTATTGCCGTTAGTAGGTGCCGTAGCCGCCAGGAAAAATGGATGGTATGACCTAAGGGCCGTTGCGTTGAGTGCACGTTGTCTACTTTATAATCTGGATCATCGTCACCCTCGTCGTTTCCAAGACATTTCCAGTTGCAATTCATGACCCAAGGACTGTCATGGATCACTTCGGTCTTGGAAGTATCGTAGGACATCTCGTTCCAGGAAGTATTGTGGAACGCCTCGATCCAGGAAGTGTCGGGAACTACTTCGATCCAGGAAGTATTGTTGAACACCTCGTCTCAGGAGGTGTCATGGAACACCACTGCCCACGAAGTGTCTTTGAATATTTTCACCCAGGAGGTATCGTTGAAAGGAACTCCGGTGGTGCTTGGTATAAATTCGTCAAACACGACGTGGAGTTTTGTATTTGATTGAGAGACTGAGCTCCCCCCGATGATCTGCCCGAATTAAGTTCTCTTGTTGCTGCTCAATCAGCGTAATGTTGCACCTTGTGCTACTGTCGGAGTCCTTCGTCGCGATTGTCTTGAAAGCGTCCAGTGGGACATGACTTTCCTCGATGCGTTCCATGAATCGGGAGTCAACGGCAAGAGATGTGTTTAAAGTAGCTTCTAGATGAACATTCTTTTCCTCGTCAAGATCGTCTAATTCTGTTTGAATCGAGTTTATCCTGATCCACGTGTCGTCGATTGTTTCGTGGTAAGACGTTAAGAAGGTTTCGCTTTTTTTGTATTGTGTTTCCGAAACAACTAGCCTTATTCATCGAATACAACATAATGTCATCATTAGACTGCAGATACCCAATTTAATGACAAATTTATATTTTTACTAAGATATGAATAAAGAAGTCGAAGCTACGAAAAAATGTATTTCTCCTCTAAATATCAGAACAAATACTATATTTTGGATATTTTATACGTTTTTCCATATCATACTCATTCTGTGGATTTTTGCATCTTTAAGTTCCTCACAAATGCATAGACATTCGCAGACTACTCGTTATTATATTTATTGTGGTCTGTATAAGATTTATTCAGGACATATTAAATACTCCAGACAAAATATTAAGTACTCCGTATAGAAGCCTATAAAATCTATTTAAAAACATTCATTACCGAATGACGAAAAATTTTGTCAAGAAGAAGCTTACGAAGTCGTAGATGATAAAACGTGTAATTCTAGTTAAATCTTTTTTAACTTTCGCTACAAATTTTTCAAACATCCTAACAAACGAACCTGTGAAAAATTCGTAAAGAAAGTGCAATAGCTAAACGATATAGAAGAAATATTGTAATTTATCAATTTTGTAGATTACATTGTCGCACAGAAAGATACTTTATTAATGGGAATACAGTGTCCGAATTTCGTTCTCGAAATGGAGAAAGTGCTGAATATGGCTCAAGTGCGAGATAGAGTATCGGATTATTCATCTTTATTCGATCATATATCTCGATCTATTGGAATAAAAGTTCAACGACCATCGGAAGTGGCTTTGCTATATGCTGTCCTTGAGACAAAAGTAAGATATTTAAATGAATAACTTCTTGTAAAATTGAACATGAACGAACATGATGTATAATCGATACGTTCGTATTATTAGTCATATTTGAAACAAAAATATCGCAATGTAAAAGTTTTTTGAGGTAAAATGTGTGTACATCGTTTATAATACTTAACTTTTATTACTTCGATAGTCTTTCGTTATTTTTTAAGTCAGATTATGTCGCCGTCGGATTATTATTATTGGCGACAAGTTCAATATGTCAAGCGTATCATGTGCATTGGTTAAATGAACCTTAGAGAACATAAGTGAAAATGAATGTTCTTGCAGGCTGACTTAAAACAATCGCTTCCGCACTGGGCAAAAGATATTTTTCCTGATGGAGCAATGTACACTGTGTCGTTGTTGGAGTATGATCTCCTTTGGCAAACTTCATTACAAAAGCAATTAAATGGAGGAACGATTCTAAAAGAAATTTTAGCAAATTCGCTGATGTATATCAATGGACACATTCCTAAACAACGGAAGCTCATGATGTATAGCGGCAATGAAAGAAATATCGTTGGTGTTTTGAAAGGCTTAAATCTATGGTCACCACATATTCCTAACGAAGCCGCCTCTATGATATTTGAACTGTACTTTGACAATGAAACAGAAAGTCACGGAGTGAAGGTATACATATTCTTACATTATTTTATTTTATTACAAATACGAATGTTGAAAATAATTACGAGATTCGTAAAGTAATTTTATTAAAAGTTAAAATATATTTTCGACAATAATTATAAAATACGATGATAGTGCTGTTTACTTAAGGAAAATAAAAACAAAATAATAGTCAATATGGAATAATTAAGAATGTGACATACATATATTCATAAGAGAGAAAGACATAACAAAAGATTTTATGTAATAGTTAATTAAAAAACTTAATTTAATTTTTATTAATCGATAATATTATTAACAGCGTAATTTTTCTAATTACTTTAAGCATTTATACATACATAATAAATCCAATTAATTATCAATCATATTGATTAATTAATTAACTGATTAAACGATATTAAAATTATTATTATTTCAGATTAATTATTATACGGGAGTAGATGGTATCACTGTCTCTTTGAAAATGCCAAATTGTACAGAAATTTGCCCGATTAAAACATTTTTGTATTCGATAATGGATCTGTTACCGCAAAACGCAGAACGATTATGTAACTGGAAAAAGATTGATCTTCCTATAATACTAGATAATGTTAATTATAGCAGATCGCATACATTGAAAAGTATTACATTTACGTTGTTATTAGTTAGTACTTTGTTAGTAATTAATTTGTATTAATCAATTTAGATTCGTCGCAAGTATTCGAATAATTTTAGAAAACTCTTTAAAACATCTCTCTCTCTTTCTCTCTCTCCCCCCCTCTCTCTCTCTCTCTCTCTCTCTCTCTCTCTGTAATCTCTTGCTCTCAACATTGAAAGCTCAATATCTTTAATAACAGCTTATATTAATATAATCATTGTACAGGTAATTGGAATATATAAAATATGATATATTGAGTACGTAGATATTATAATTTACAAATAGTTGTGAAATTTTAATGAAAATTGTATAAATCAAATAAAGAATATACTAAATGCTTTAATATTTAAAATGTATTTACTATATACAAAATATTATAAGACTTTTATATACATATAGAATATAATATTTAGTACCTGGTATATATCACAATATACTAAAATTACGTTTAAAATGGTGCACTTAAAACGAAATCATTTATTCATACGTCAATAAATTGACTAATTTTTGCGCCCTTTTTGCAAATTGAACAAAATTTTCCGTAGCAATTACTGCAAAATCATCCAAAATCATTAACCACCTTCGTTCCCTTGTCTGTATACTATCCTTTACTATTATACCTTCGAAATTCAATTGTTTTTTCCATAAATCGACGACAGGTGGTATTACTTCCTCTTTTTCAAATTGATTATTTTCTTTATTACAGAAAACTGCTCGATATTTTTGTAAGCAAAAATTTAAAGTATAAAAGATAATATGTAATTGATTTATTACACTATATACATCGGCCTTTTTATTATTTATCAGAGAGATTAAAATATTTCCGTAAGATTTTAGTTTTGCAGTTAAGTAATTTATTATTTCGACACAAACTTTCATAGAACTGCATAATTGTAAAATAATGGAGATCTGATGAGTCAGTATTGTAACCTAAATAAAAAAAAACATGACATTAAATAAGAGAATAATTTCGTGTCTAAATATTACCATATAAATATTTAAAAATTTTTTAGGAATATCTCTAATTCTAACAAAGTGTAAAGATATGTTTTGTATTTTAAAACAATGCATTTTTTAAAAGCTACTATCATAATTTCCTTGTATTATGACTAATAACTTTATCCATTTATTATGACTATAACTTTTATGTTCAACTTTTACTTCTCCTCTTATCTCTAACGACAAGGAATTGACATATTCTATTCCTTAAATGTCTGTGCATATATTGTATTTACAAGTATATCTAACATGTGTTATGCAATACATGCTATAGCATTCAATTTAACATTAGCAATTGCACATTAAAAATTATTATTAAAAGCTAATAAATATAGCTAATTTTATGTATTCTATCCATAATAGAAATTATATATATTATAATTTACCTTGTTAAACTCACTAGTTCCTATACTCTTATCCAGGATATCAGTCACTACCTGCACAATTTCTTGCGTATACTCATTAGTTTTATTTTCAGCTTCAGAAACGTCACAGTAATCCAATATCGCGTTTACAGCCTGTTCTTCTAAAGTATCTTTCCAACATCTTTTTCTCATATATTGTTTCGCTATTCTCTCATTTTGGAGAACCATAAGAATCGCCTTTATCGACTTAAAAGCAATGTCGTCCACATTTAGAGTATCAAGCGTAAATTTCAACCACTTCGAAGAAATTTTCTTCTCTTCTTTTTTGTTAGCCTTAGATACAGTCGTTTCATGGACAGATTTTAGTTTTTTTCTCTTGCTGCTACGTCTTTCGTATTCTGCATCTTCGATCAAATTTTTATATCTTTGTCTATTTTGCACGCACAATTCTTCACCGTCATTGTTTATGTTTTTATCGATTTCTTGTTGTGAACAAGATAAATTTTGTTTGGAAGTCCAATTTTTCTCTGTCATATCTATGGTAAGAGATTCCAGATCATGCGTGTAATTCACGATATCTTTTTTTTCATAAGGAGTAATATTAGCAATTTTTTGACTAGGCGAGATACTAATATCTTCATTATAAATGCAATTCGTCGTTGGTAACCATTCTGCGCTTAATTGATATGTATCGTAAGCGCTGTCTTCTTGAAGCGAGCATGCGTTATTAATCCGATTCGGTGAAATTATAGGACTTTCATTGAAAAAGTTCGGATCACAAGTTTGTGTCAATGGTTTCACTATCTGCTCATTCGATTTTGAAATTAATTGTTCTCTTAACTGATTACAATTCTGTTCATATGATGAATAATTTTTGTTAGATAAAATAATGTCTGAAAAATCGTTATCGTCTGAGGCAACAGTTAGATCATCTCTCGTTCCGAATAAAGTTCTCGTTAAAACATCGCTGTCTTCGGAAAATAATTCTTCTGCCGATTTTTCCTTGATAAAATCGCTTCCTTCGAGTAATTTTTCGTCTTTCTCGTTTCGTACTATGTTATTAGTATTTTGACTCTCCAAAGAATCTTTAATTATGTCAGAAACAGAAGAGCACTCTTCGTCTGAATCTTGAATGATATAATTTTTCATAGTAATATCTTGATGCATGCAAGGTTGTACATTGAAGAATCTATCAAGACTTTGAGAAGAAGTAAAAACGGAGGGGCTGACTCCTGTTTCGGTGAAAATTCCAGTTTCTTGATTTATTTGTTGGTGATAAGGTTGCAATGTGTTATGTTTTTCATTGTGTACATTACGTGACGAATCAGCATCTGAATCAACGTCGAAATTAGTATCATTCTGTTGATCATCATTTGATGAATTGCTCGAATTTTTATAATCGTCCTCTTCAATATCAGACATTAAGTTTTGACTATAAAGATTAAAATCTTTCCCTAGAAAAAATGTAGTATACTCTTAAATAGGAATTTTATTTTTATTATTTTACTACAACATATTAACTATCCGTCTGAAGATATAAATTCACATGAAGTTATTTGAAACAAATACTTAAATAATCTGTAATAAATTTCAATTGAAATTTCACTACTTCGAACTAAATAATTTAATATATTAAAAGAGATATCTGTTAAAAACATTAAATATCGAGTTCTTGTATCATTACCTGTATTCTTCCATTGTTTATAAAATACCGAATAAAATTGTTCGACGGAAATAGTTTTCATAAACATTGTGGCTGACTTTAACCAGACCATACTTTGTACAAAATTTAAATCATCCACACATTCTTCCGTATAATCCGATATCTTCTCAGAAGTTTGAATAAGATCTCGAGGAATATTCAACAAATGTTTACACCGACAACAGCCTGTATTATTACTATCACTAAATTTGTTTAATTCCCTTCCATTCATTTCTATTAAAAGATCCTCGACGATAGAAGAATACAATTTTCCATCTGTTTCTGATAAACTACTTGTAAAATTTCCTGTGCATCAATAATTATTTATAAAATAGTTTATTAATATTTTATTAATTGTGTTGAACATAATAATTCAATAATTATTATTAGCATAAAGATGAATTATATTAAATAATTATTGAATAAAGATAACAATTATCAAACAACCTAATTCGCATGAGTTATGGTACGAATATTTCGCATATGCACATTGTAATTCAGAAATAACGTTGTTCCGGCTTTCAACATGTAGCTTCAATCGTTCATTTTTATTAATATCGTTTTCCATCTTGGACAGAGTGATATGTAGGATTATAAAGTAATAACAGGAATTTTAAAAGTATACCATTATAAACTATATATTGTATCATGTTTACTAATATATTTTTTAAACAATATATATACTTTACTTTAGCATTTTGTAATGTTCCAATTTTGCATTCAATTCAGGTTGATGCGCCCGTTAATTGACTTAAAAACAGTACTGCCAATCTCACCACGAATCATACCTAGATCATATACTCTGCTTTCCATTGCCATGCATTTCCATGCCCTGTACGTAAGTACACATTACGCACGTTTTTCCCATCGAAAGAACCGGAAGAAGAAGCATGCATATAGTTTGGCCGTTTGATCGCTAGGGATGGTAATTCATGGAGCACACTTCTGACTGAATTTCTTCTATGCTCATTGGCGATGTCCTTACTAATCTCTGATATCAGCAGGTTGTTATCTAATAACCGAAACTTGAAGAAATATGTATACAGTTCATGTGTTCCAATTCTTTGAAATAAAGATAACATTTAAATTAGAATTCATCCTAATAGTTTCGTAACACCGCGATTATGGTAAATATGCATAAAGATAAAAAAACATTAATGAATGTACAATAATTAAATATTTTTTAATATAATATATATATAAATATATATACAAATATATATAATAATAATATATAATATGTATAATATATATACAAATACATTACAAACATTAATTTGTTCAACATTTCGGAATCGTAAATTTGTAAACGGCCTTTTAAGATGCAGTTTCACGTGCTTCCGGTTTATCGATCGAACCGGTAAGAACATGGTAGTTTGGATTTAACAAACGGGAGCAAAGTGATTTTTGATTTTACTATTATTACATTAAAGAAACACTTAATATTTTACTATAAATATGAATTCACTTACATCTGAATCCCTGACTGATAAAGAAAAGAGTGATCTTATGCAACAAATTAAACAAGAAGTTGCCGTTGCAAATGCACAAGAAATGCTTTCGGTACGATTGTAGAAATATATTTACAAATTTAAGGTGAATGAATAACATATACCACCTGGTTTCCTATTTTCAGAAAATGTCAGAAAAATGCTTTAAAAAATGCGTGATTAGGCCCGGTACTTCCCTGGATAATACCGAACAGGTAACCTCTTTTGTTTGTATAACGTAACCTTAGTATAAAATGTAACTTATCGTGTTCGAAGCCTTAAAAGTATAAAATAAATTTAAATATAATATTTTTTATATCACTATTAAGTAAATATTATTTAAGCGGACGTAGAAAAGATATAGCAAATATTTTATTAAATATGAATAATGTAAAATTTTTTTAATGATGTTATATAAATATTGTGAATATTTATATAAACAATATATGAAAATTATATTAAACATATTGAATTATACTATATATAAATGTAAAAAAGATAAAATATAAGAATAAAAATTGTTATAAAACCTCATAAAATATAAAATATATTAAAATATATTTGATGTAAGTGCACATATAACAGTATAACAATGTAAGTAATTTTAATTTATTTACAGAAATGTGTAGCAATGTGTATGGATCGATATATGGATGCATTTCATCTTGTATCAAAAACGTACAGTGCTCGAATACAGAGAGAGCATGACAGAATGTAACAGTACAAATTGTTAAATAAATTGTTTCTGGTTGTACATTGTGTAATTGTATACCAACTACTTTCCAAATATTGTTTAGGAAATATTATAACTGTAATTATTACATATATTTATTAGCAAATCTATGTCATTTATAAATATTGAATAATTTTGTATATAATATTATTACTTCTGATTAAGTTTGAAAACAAAATAGATTTTTACATTTGTGACATTTTAAATGATAGAAACCAAATTATAATATTACACAGTGACATTACACTGCCAGCTGTATTTCTAAAGCATTAACAAATAAATAGAAGTGCATAAATTTATAATTTGCATCTCACTTATTTAATGTATTTTCTTTCCCACCTTTCGTATATCTTTTAATATATCTGTAGATAATCTCTCACAGAATTACAGAAAAATTAATAAATACTTAAAAATATAAAATTTTGTTAAATACGTTTAAGATGAAGTATAAGCTAGGATTGATCGTAAGGTGTAAAATACACAGCAATTGCAAAAGAGAAAAATCTTTATAAAATAAATAACATATACATGAATATTATTACATCGTACTTCAAAATCATAAATAAGTAACTTAGGTATTTTGTAAATCCCGCAATTCCATAGTATGTATTTGCATTGTTTCTTATTCATACACACTAAAAGGCACAATATAGCTACCAATACTTCAACGTGGTTACAAAAATAAATCTCTAGAACTGTATGAAAAAATATTGTGAGTGGTTTATTAATACTTCATCTGTTCAATTTGATAATATAAATTAGTAAATAACAATAATTACAACTATTTCATATCAATGTTTGCAAAATCTATAATTAATTTGCATACCAGTGCATTATATGCCATTATCATATATACAGATCAATACAGACAGTTTGTAACATAACAAATCGATGTTATTAGTTATACATATCTTTTTGTTATCAAAAAACAGCTGCAAAGATATGTGTATATAGCTGTAGATATATATGTGTATAAAAAAGAAATTCATTAATATTTTTTCTAATTTTAAAAAATATATCTTTTCAACCTCTTTTATACTGTACTTACTTATATGTTTGGTATAGAAAATAAAAGATCATGTATTCATCTTATGAATTTTCCAAAGGGAAAAAGAAAGAAGTATTTATATACAGAGTGAACCAATAAAAATTTTTATCTGAAATATCCTGTTATCCATTGATTTAATTAAGAAGTATTTCATATGAAATTGCCTTTGAGGGGGTATAAGGAAGTTAAAATACATTAATTGAATGGCACCCTTTGATTCTACTATGCATTTCATATGAGACATCTTTTAATAATAATGAGGCATTTCAGGTAAGAATTCTTATTAATTCATCCTATATATATATATTTATATATATATAACAAGACTTCCATATATACCAAAACGCATATGAAATGCGAGATTTCATATTAATCAGCTTAGGATTAATTGAAATCATTTCCAAAACTACATAAATATAAAAATGTTTGTGTACCCTGCAATAGAAATGCTTACACAAAAACACTTTCTAGTTCCATCAGAATGTGAAATAAAATTTGTCGATATACTGTGATAAGTTGTGAAACATTTCTTAAATTACTCTCTCCCTTCTTCTCTCTTATAATTTATGGTGAAAAATACTTATGTAAATTTCTTTACTAATGCTAACAATACAACAAAAGTGCAATAATCTTAATAACAATGGAATGTATCTATATTTTACATTCTATAAAGTGTAGGAATGTTCAGTATCATCCTGAAATTGTTTTTATAAAATTATATGTTATATCAATATTAAAATGTAACCACGTTGATTGGTCAGGAACACACCTGCTTTAATATATACATAGAAATAAAAGCTGATTCAAACTAAGGGATTTCATTATACCTAATACTGTAAAAGTAAAGATTTTACTTCATTCAAATGATTTATATGATTCATGATATAATTTCTATTTTGTATTTTGTTTTACTAAAAATAATATGTTTATTTATGTGTGTATCTTAGATATTTTTATAATAAGAACAGCAATTTCCTAATTATGTAGAACTAGTTATGTGGTAGGTAGAATAAGTTAATGACATAATTATAATATTATAATAAATAAACTCCTGTTATACAATTAAAATTTTAAGACGTATTAATCAACTATGAAATCTCTTTGTTTGAATCATTTACAATATTTACTATTGATGACATTACAGTAATTGTGTGCTACTCAAAGTTTTGTGAAGGAAGCAGGCTGTACAAACAGATTTTGATTTGTCAAGCATCCAGTTGATCCATTATGAATTGTACTTAGTTATTGCATCTTATTTGGGGCATAGTATATTTATAACAATATGTTTATCAAGGTATTGGATTGCCCAAAAATTGAATTACTTAGTCTAAAGCTCTCATTAGTTATTTAAATATTACGATTCATGGATGCAAGAAAACATATAAGCACCTAATCTTTCATTGAATATCAACTTCAACTTTTATAAATACTTTTCGTTTTATGCATATAGCACCATTATCTTTGAAGAAAAATAATTTTATATATTTTTTAGGCAATCCACTTTTAGACGGATGATTTACTGATATTGCTATCAATACTATACCAGTAACTTTAGTTAAATGAGGTAATGATACTTCAGTCATAAAATCAGACACAGGAATTATTTTGATAAACATAACAAAATTGTTACAAAATTTTTTCAGAAAGATATAACTAAGTATTCAACAACCATTAATGTAACTGATTACTTTTCACTTTTTTAAGATATTTTAACATTGAGATAATTGGCTTTATAAGTAATAATACTAGACATATTTACAGAATAACGTAGAAGGCAGTTTGTCTGAAAGCTTACAAGCAAGAGTTTTAATATTACTCTTCTAATTTAGTTAATAATGTATTGTAACTTAAAAAGATGATTTAATAGTATATTTACTTTAATTAAATAGTGTTTCTTTGTTTTTGATATCAACTTAATTTTTGAATTTTTAAGTAACTACTTCTTATTACATTATAAAATTATAAATATGTTTACAACGTGTATTTTATAAAAAATTTTTAATGGAACTTTTATATGATCCTTATTCTTAATATTCTCAATTATTAAAAATATAATTTAACACTTTATTGCAATAATATCAGAGTGTAATGGCAGTTTGTCAGTTTATAACATCTCATCTTTTTTAATAAAATTTGTGTAATATTTTTATAAAAAGTTGAGTTTTCTCATGTCATAACCAATATAATATCCTTCGTAGAATATTTTATGTTTAAAAATTATTTTTCTTAAATACTGTTAAAATGAAATTCATGATTTATAAAAATACATTTTTGACAAAAAGTTCTTATAAAGTAGTGAAAATATAACATTTATAAATATATATTCAGACATTTCCCTTCTACGTTTTTTTGTAGGGAACTTATAAGTATTGAGCCACGAACGGCAGTGCCATGTTAGAAACCAAAATAATTTTGCAAATTTATGAATTCATAGCAATTTGCATTAATATACTTGATGCCCTGACATAGGAGGATATTGAATATCAATGCTCTAAATGAAATAACATTTTAGTTCTTACAGTAATTCTCTAGTGCAATTTATGAATTACAGTTCCTTTGCACAATTTGCTGTAATACCCGTTGCAAAATTTGACATATTTTTATCCATGTTTATATCTTCAAGCTAAAATGGAATTATACATGCAATACTCAAAAAGATATATATATATATATATATATATAAATCATTTTTATATGGAAAACTATGTATCAAAAAATGCATCTAAATTCATATAAAATTTACTTACACATGATGTGCTGCTTAGTATATCATTTATATCTTCAATTTCTTCACTTATGTCCTCGCTATTAGTACTGTGAATTTTATCTTGTTTTTTCGTTTGTAATTTTATTGGACTATCTGATTTTTCAGGATCCTTCGAAGGACTTTGATCATAAGCACTACCAGACGCAGATGAAACAAAATCTTCTTCATAATTATCTATACCATCAGTTCCTGAAAATATTATGTTTATGATACAAAGGTTATGAAAAATATGTTCCAAAGATATGCAAAACATACCAAGCCCAATATCCATCAATTCCTTCAAATCATTAATATTAGTTTTTTTACCATTTAATGGTGGGAGATCGCTAAGTATAGAATGTGATTTTTTATCTAAAGATGGTAAATCTTGTAAAAAGGTATCAGTATTACGTATATCATTAATATTCTCTCTTTTTCCATCAACAATAATTTCTTCAAAGTATACAGTTTTTCCAAAACTGTTTCCAGTATTAACTGGTTTTCTGTTTTGTATATTATTTACTATTTGTAATTCCAAACTATTTATATTATTTTGCTTACTTATATCTTCATTTTGATTTGTTTGCATTTCAGTAACTATAGATTCATCAAACTTAATTAAAGGCTCGGTTTTATCTAGTAAACTTGTTTGAATGAGTGTATCTATCTCAGTCTCCTTTGTTGTATGATTCATCACTGTACTTGTGCCATTTGGACTTGTAGGGAGTGTATCAAAATTCATACTATTGTTCCCTTTGCTATCAATTCCATCGTTCTTTTCATTGTATTCAGAAGTTGTACTATTCCTGAGAGAATCATTTTGCATCTCACACTTTAAGTCATCTATTGAAACATGAACAGATGTTTCTTTATTTTTCTTATCAGTTATTGTCACATTTATTGGAAGTTTTGGACTTTGCTGTGAAATGCTTTCTAATTTATCCGATACATCATTATCATTTGACAATGATGTAGTTTCATTATTTAATACTTTTGGAATGGAAATTTCAAATGTGGCATTAGCAATATTTGTTGTAGTTTCAGTTGTACTAAATTTGCTGTCAGTTTCATTCTATAAAAATATTCGTGATTGTAACAGTTTTATTTCTGGGTAATTAATTTTTTAAAATATTTATAATATTTTATCTTTTATATATTTATAATATTTTGTCTTACAATCTTAACCTACATACCTTCTGTGTGTTATTAAAGGCACTGTTCATGCTATTTTTTAAAATTTCTCCAAGCAATGGCTCATTGGATTCAATACCTAATTCTTCACATAATTTATTTCTTCCAACATAATTATATTCTTTTCCAAAATAAGTTTCTGGATCATATACAGATATTGTATAATCAAGACCAAAATACTCTAGGAACTCCCTAACCAAGGAAAACAATAATTTTCCCTCTGAATTAGCCAGGTACTGTTTTACAGTTTTATTGAGAAGTGGTTCAGGATTCTGAAATATTTAATTTACGTGATGAAAGCTATAATTATAACATTGTCTGATGTTGTCATTTACTTTAATATATATCAAATGTATATTTGCTATTTATAAATTTATGTAGGAATGAACATTTATTTAAATAATGTAAAAATAAACTATGACAAACTATGCATACACACAGATACTGTAGTGCTGAAGCAACAAAATACATTCTTCTATCTAGTGTTACTGATGGACATATGATCAAAATTAATTAATCCAAAATAATTTTGTTGATTTTGACAAATATTATATAATTTTGAAATTTAATTGCAACTCTTATCAATTCAAGTTTGTTATTTACTTTTGTTATTTTGTACATTTTATTATTACCAGCTATGATTTAAAATGATGTAAAAGAACAACTTTTATGCATGAATATATTTAAAAAATTGTTTGCATTTATCTACTGTAGAACATACCATTACAGATTCTTGTTCTTCTAGAGCTAAGAACACACTTGCCCTGAGTTCCGCCTATAAACATTATAAAAAATAGTTGAATCAATACTACGACAAAAAATATAATTTCGATGGGAGAAAGTTCTTTGATGTGATCTACATAACCTATAAAAAAAATATAGTTCTTAAAAAAATGTTTATCATACCCGGACTTTTGCAAGAACACCATTGTTTTCAAGTGTTTGTACCACCAAATCTCGTAATTCTGTATCCTCCTCCATGGAAATGTTTCCGTCTATCATGATTATAAATAAAAATTACTCTCACAAACACTCAAGAAATGTAAATATTTACGCTTTCCATCGCGTGTCTTCTTTTCACATCTGTTTACCTAGAGATTATGTTTTTCTGTCTAGGGAGTTTAAATTCAGAAACTGAAAAAAATTTTATTTCTATCTGATTATTGTTATGACCATATATTGATTGCTACTTTATATATTAGTATATATAAAAGAAAAGTAGAGCGTATTTTATAGTAGACATTGTAAAATAACTAATATGTAATAAATTGTAAACTAAATTATCAAATTTTATTATTTTATTCGAATATGTTACAAATGTATCAGTATTACCAATATCTTTCAGTTTCTAATTAAAAGAAATTAAATGTATATAAAAATTTTCTCTACAATACTGAAAATTACTTGATTAGGTAGAAAAATATTTTCATTAAATATTTGATAATATTCGTATACGAGAAACATTAAAAATTGTATTTAATATACCGGAAGTAACATAAGCTCAAAAAAATATATACGAAATTCGAAAATAACGAATAATCCTAAATTTAAATTTCTTCTTATATTGAGTTAAGTTAGTAATACCAGGTAATATAGAACGCTAAAATTTTATATGTGCACAATTTCTTTATTACACAATTTTATTGTAACATTTTATCAAAATCGAAATTTGAATAACAGTAAAATTCATTTGCAAGATTATTTCGATGATGAGGTACAAAGTTGCAAATTTTAACATTCAATAATCTCTCTGCCAAATCGCTCATAATAGCACCTGCAATGTAAGAATAAAAGTAATTAAGAACTCAAAAATTGATTATTGATTATTGATTATCAAAAGTACCTGTACAAAGTACAATATCCTTTTTGGCTAAGAATTTTATTGTGAGGGCAGTTTTTGTTAAACATTCGTCAGAAAGAAATGGTGGATCAGCTATCACTAAATCATAAAAGTTTGACATATCTCCAGGTATATTTAAAGGAAATTTATAATTGTATGGTACAAAATCTGAACCATATGCTTTAAAACGTTCATCATACTCAAAAAGGGTGACTGTAGATAAATAATTAGTATTAGTAATAACAATAACATATTTGATATTGCATAAATCATGAAATTACAAATAACATATTTTCAAACCTTTTCTTTTACCAGAAGTTTTTTTCAGTTTACTATAAAGTGTAGGGCATGATATTAATGCAATTTTTCCATCAGACTCTGTACACTGTATAGCACCTTTTACAAGAGTATCTGTTGTTTTGTCATCATACCAAAACTGACTTAATTGCTACAATTCAAATTATTAAATCATTAAACATCTTAATCGTGAAATATAAAATTAATTAATAAATTATTTCACAAGTCACAAACTTACAAATAAATATGAATTGTTAAGAAGGACTACTAATCTTTGTAGTAAAAATTAACTTACCCAATTCTCATCAAAAGAGACATCTAAATGTTGATTTTCTAAACTATGTTTTAAGTGATTTTCTCTTTCTTCCTTTTCTTTAAGAAACTCTTTTAAAGCAGCAAGTGTCGTAGGACATAACTGTAAATCATCATCATCGCTTTCACTCATTTTTAACTACTTTTTGTATATGTGTATGTACATATATGTATTTTATTTATAAATAATAATTTAAAATGTCACATTTTGTGTATCTGTTGGAAAAGCAATTAGTTTTAATTATACACAAATATATGTGTAACATAACCAAATATTAACTTTTAATTAATTAAAACACATGTTAAATTTGTATTACTTTTTAAATAATAAATATCAATTATATAAAATTTTTCAATGGAGAATACTATTAATTCGACATTTAAGATAATATAGGTATCTTATCGAAAGTAAAACATATTGTACCTATCTATTAAAAATTTAATAGTTTTATGATAGTTGATTAGGATATTTGTGCAAAATAAATTTTATATTTTTAAAGTTTGTCAATTTATTAATTTATTGATTTAATTATTTAATATTAAAATAATTTAATATAATCCCTATATAAAATTTATATATATTTAAATTTTTTATCATATTTTTTAATTAATAAAATGTGAAAATCTTAAATGTAATTGATTGGTTGTAAAATATAAGCATAGCGATAAATATACAAGATTTAATATTTAGAAAGATATAATAATTTCCTTGGAAAAGATTATATTCCTTATCACATTATTGCTTTAAAATCCACGTATTTATCAAGTACTTTTACCAAGTAAGTATCTTGTACACATATGTTTTAATTCCCGGCTTCAAAATCACACTAAACTACGTATTGAAGAAAAGAAGAAAATAAGACGATGGATTCACAAGACGACGTAAAATTATTTCAGTCTATTGGTTTAAGTGAACAAAAAGCTAAAGAAACTCTAAAAAACAAACAAGTTTCCAATAATTTGAAACTTGCTATAATAGAGGTTAGTAAGTTATACATACAAGCTTTTTAATTACGTTTTTTATTATTTAGTGATGTAATCTTATAAGTTTGAATTATATATTATAAACCTTTTTACTTGTTTATATTTGAACAAAATGTAATCATTATTGCTACATATGGTATACCTTTGTAATATTTGATTATACCAAGTGGTATCTTTTGTAGGCTAATAAGTATGGAATTATTACATCAGAAATTGGAATTTTGTTATATCAACTTGCTTCGAAAATTAAGAATCAAATTGCAAATAAATTGTCATTTCTTGCTAAATACATAGCTGAAAAGAAATTAGATACAACTCAAAGATTAGATGCTGGGTTAGATTATTTACTTAATCATATAGAAGAAAATGTCGATGTATCTGATTTTGAGAAAGAATGTGGTATAGGTATAGTTATATCTCCAGAAGAAATAGAATGTGAAGTGGAGAAAGTAATAAGCACACATAAAGTGGAAATAATAGAAAAAAGGTACATATATTATATTTTTAACATTAATATTGAAAATTTAGCATATATATTGTTGAGAATTTTATGAGTTTTACAAAACAAAATGTTTTTACAGGTACCATTTTAATATTGGTCCATTAATGCAACATGTACGTAATACTTTAAAGTGGGCTGATGGAAAAGCAGTGAAAAATGAATTTGATGTTCAAATGCTTGATTTGTTAGGTCCGAAATGTGACTCTGATCTTGTACCATTACCTAAACCAGTAAAGCAAGCAAAAGCACAAAAGTCAGGAAAAGAAAAAGGTAAATCAAATGGTGTTAACGCAAATAATATGTTCATCTATATGTAATTTATGTATTATAATTCATTATTAAAGAGCTGCCTAATTGTTATTTAGTGGAACCAAAAGGTGTGACAGCAACAAATGAGAAAACAGATGCTCAGACAATAAGTGAATTAATGAAAACTAAAGTTCATTTTCATAAACCAGGCGAAAATTATAAAACTGAAGGATATATTATAACACCAAATACACACAAATTACTTCAAGAACATTTAAAAATAACAGATGGCAAAGTAATAACTAGATTTCCACCAGAACCTAATGGAATTCTACATATTGGTCATGCAAAAGCAATTAATATTAATTTTGGGTATGCTGTATCATATTATAGATATGATTCTTAATTTCTGTAATATAAATTATATCTCAAGTATAATTCCATTGCAGGTATGCAGCAGCCCATGATGGAATATGTTATCTACGTTATGATGATACAAATCCTGAAAAAGAAGAAGAAAAATTTTTTATTGGTATTCATGAAATGGTAGAATGGCTTGGGTATAAACCAGCTAAAATTACTCATTCTTCTGATTACTTTCAACAGTTGTACGAATGGGCTATAGTTCTCATTGAAAAGGACTTAGCATATGTTTGCCATCAGTCTAGTGAAGAAATAAAAGGTTTCAACCCACCTCCAAGTCCCTGGCGTAATAGACCTATTTCAGAGAGTTTACAATTATTTCACGTAATAATTATTTATTTCAGACGAATTATTGTAGCTTAAAATTTTTGATTATTTAAATGTTTTTAATTTTATTATGTATGGGTATGTACAAAATTTTAAGTTATATCATAAAATTTCTTGATCAACTCTATAATTTTCTATATAGGATATGAAGGATGGGTTGCTTGAGGAAGGTGAAGCTACATTAAGAATGAAAGTAACATTAGAAGAAGGGAAACAAGATCCAGTTGCATATAGAATAAAATATGTTCCTCATCATAGGACAGGAGATAAATGGTGTATTTATCCAACTTACGATTATACACATTGCTTATGTGACAGCATAGAAAATATAACTCATTCTCTTTGCACCAAAGAATTTCAATCAAGAAGGTCATCTTATTATTGGCTTTGTAATGCTTTAGATATTTATTGTCCTGTGCAGTGGGAGTATGGTAGATTAAATGTATGCTATACAGTTGTTTCTAAAAGAAAAATCAGTAAGTTGATTGATGAAGGTATTGTATCTGATTGGGATGACCCAAGGTATGTTTTAATGTAAAAATTCATTACATTAATAAATTTGAAAATATAAATTTTTGATGCTTATTGTATATATATTTTTTGTAGATTATTTACATTAACAGCTCTTCGCAGACGTGGTTTTCCACCTGATGCTATAAATAATTTTTGTGCACAAATGGGTGTAACTGGTGCTCAAGTAATTGTTGATCCAGCTGTTTTAGAGGCATCTGTGAGAGATTTTTTAAATTTAACTGCAAGTCGACATATGGCAGTTCTAGAACCATTAAAAGTAACCATTAGCAATTTTCCTCATGAAAATTCTATAAAACTAACAGTTCCTAACTTTCCTACTGAACCAGATAAAGGACAACATGAGATTGTCTTTGATGAAATTGTATATATTGAGGCATCTGATTTCAAAGAGGTATATAATGCTATTTCAGTTCAAATATATGATAGAAAATGTTTGTTATCATTCTATTAAAAATGTCGTTACGCATTTATAGAAAGCAGAGAAAGATTTTAGACGTTTAACACCAAACCAATCCGTTGGTTTAAAGCATGTAGGGATAGTACTAACGATCAAAAAAATTGAAAAAGATAACATGGGTAATATCGTGAATTTAATTGTTACACAAGAATCAATTTCTGAAACTAACAAGCCTAAAGCTTTTATACACTGGGTATCAAATCCTATATTAGCATCCATTAGATTATATGAACGTTTGTAAGTATTGGGTTAATGTAATAATTTATTATTATTGATTTAATAGTTACAATGTTCTATTTGTTCATAACACAATTTTCAGATTTAAACACAAAAATCCTGAAGATTCTAATGAAGTACCAAATGGTTTCTTAAGTGATATTAATCCACAGAGTAAGAAAGAAATCGTTGGATATATCGATGCAAGTTTGGCACGTTCAGCGAAAGTTTTTGAAAAATTTCAATTTGAACGTATTGGCTTTTTCTCTGTAGATCCAGATACAACATCAGAAAAAGTAATTATAACTATGGTATCCAACTTTAAATATTACTATTCTTACTAATTTCATTCGCCTTTTACAGCTCGTTTTTAATAGAACGGTAACGTTAAAGGAAGATGCTGGGAAAGTGTAAATGAAATGAAATGAAACATGCATTCAAACATTATGTATGAATAATTGAGTGTTATATAATTTACTAAATTTTATAATATTTTGTATAATATTTATAAATAACAATTATGTTTAAGATAATAGATATCTTTTTATAGTTTTAGAGTTTTACAGTTTAAAATCATTACTACATAATTAGTGGAAAATATAAATAGGTATTATTTAATTCATCATACAAGATTCGTACGTAGGAATCATATATTTAATATTTATAAAAGCATCTTCACCTCCATATATTTCAAGTAATTCAAGAGTTTCTTGTATTATATCTGCGACATTTTCACCTTTTTGTTGTGAGTAGTCGATACCTTCTCCAAGATTCACTGGAATGTCAAATTTAATTTTTATTATTTTTACATAAAATTATAAATGTAGATTAAAATCTTACCATTTCTATCTTTTAATAAATTAAGCACTGGTAAGATTTGTCTAAAATACGGTACTAAAGCTTCTCCAACACAATCTGTAGAACGTACAAGATTTTGAAGAGCTCTCAGTGTCGTACACATAATTTCTGGCATTTTTGTATTTAAGGCTTCTACAATAAACAAGAATTTATAAAATCGTATAAACATAATTTTATACAGTTTGTAAAATCTTTTATTAGAATAAAAAGAAAAATCACTTTTTATAGGAATTATTAATTGTGGCACAACAGGTAAAATTTTAGGACCACCATGTTCTAACATGTCAGATATTCCCTGTTCTACTATAAACTTAATCGGTTGTTCAGTTTCCGTTAACCCATCAAAAAATAACGGTAAATAATGATGAAAATCTAAATCCTCGATGTTAACTTTCCAGCTAAGTTTTGTTCCATATTTATCCTTTTCCAATGCAACTGGAAATACACCCCATTCATAGAATTTTCGAAAAGTTGATGGTTTAGGTGGTTGAGGTTTATACAATTCATATCGAGGAGGTTTTTTAACTACAGTGTTTTCCTAAATATATTATAGATAAGTATCAGTTCATATAAATATAACGTTTAGAATATTGAAGTGTTACCTGTAAAGCTTGAATGGTGAAAGCAGGAACAACTCTGGGTTTTCTCTTTTTATATCGTGGTAGGTCTTTTCGAATTTCATCCCAAAATTTTGTTTCATTTACCATTCCGATATTCTTTTCTCGCGTTTGATCAAAAGATGATTTGATAAATAAGATGTTGTAGAATATCTTATACAATTTTAATCATGAAGAAAATATTAAAATTCTAAACGCGTCACCGTACCTAATATCATCGATTCATCCTAGATATATTGCGTTATGGTAATTTAAGGTACAACAAATATGGATCAAACATGTTTCTCAGCAACTATACTTACATATATTACATACAACTATACATATATATATTTATATTTAAAAGTACATTTTTATTTTAAACATAAGTATTAAATGAAACAAATTACTAAATATAAAAAATGTAGGAGTTCCATTAATATACATATTTTTATTTATATACATTAAATATTTTGCTATAAAATATATAACGGTCACTTTACAATATTTGTGTGGTTTTTGTAGTTTTCTTGAATTGTGGATCGTCAAATATCAACTCTTTTATTCTTGGCTCATCTTTGTCAGCTGTATTTTATTAATAAGGAAAATAATATATTAAAAATGTAATAAATATTTAAAATTGTAAATTGACTAGTCTCTTTAAATTTGAAGAAATGAATTTGAAAAGGATATTTGTGAAGTAATTTGAAAATTCCTGTTCCTACAGGAACTGGAATACCCATTATGATTGATTCAGACACACCACAAATAACATCTTTTTGACCATAATAAGCTGCATCAAATAGATGATCAGATGTTTTTTCAAACTGTTAAATAATCGTCTATTAGTATTTTTGTATATGTACATAATATATATTTAAATGTAATATTAAAAAAGTATAAATATATGTAACATTTTACCGAAGCTAAATTTAAGACAGATTCCTTCATTTTAGCTAAGCCTTGTCTTGTAATACCCAGTACTTCTCCTCTACTAGTCATTAAATCTGCTACAAGCATTGGATGTCTTCGATCAATACTCATTCCATGATTTTCCATCACCAATTTGATTTCTGTCATTATAGTTGCTCTTGCAGCCTCAATTCCTAAAGTTTTGAAAACCTAAAACATCATATTTATATAATGGATAAGTAAATAAAAGTGAATTTTATATTTACCTCAATAGTATTGTTTGAAGTTGTTTTTCTGCCCAAAACGCCAAGAGTTGCCATTACTTCTCGCATATTGTTTCCTTCTACAAACAATTTATACCTTGTTTTACCACTTGAATCATCATTATGAATTACAGCTCTAGAAACTGATGGTAAACCCTATAAATTGTACGATCATAAAAAAAACATATACAGTTTAAAAATTATGGAAGTATATTTGTATATGGAAGTATATTCATAATGAGTATACATAATTAATATGTATATTTTCCCATTTTACCTTTATAACAATATTTGGAATTGTTTCTTTAAGCTGTGTGAGAGCATAATTTATGCTGTATTTACTCTTGCTTGGATTCACAGTGATAATAGAATCTCCTCTAACATTTACTAATTTTGGATTCAGTCTTAATTTTGATGTACAGACCCTGCATAAATTATCATTCATTAATCTAATTATTTAGTTGTCAATTAATTAAATGTATACTTATGTAAATTTTTATTACCAAAAAATATATTTTATTTTACGTTGCAAACATAAATTTGTACACTTACGAATAACGTATGGAGTTAACATCTACTTCTAACTTCAATAATTTTATTCTATCAATATCTAACTTGACCAATAAGAAACAATCATCGGGTAAATAAACTTCTTCAATATATTCTGTCACTTCTCCTAAAGTAGTTTTTTCAATCCTGCCTTTTACTCTTCTAGCATATTCCGGATCTACGTCATTTTCCTAATAAATAAATCAATAAATAAAACATAACATGTTTATTTTTTCACACACATAGTTATTGAGATGCATTATAATGCATTTAAATGTAGAACTTACTAAAGCTGCTGAGATGATTGGAGTACTAATCTTAGGATTTGCATTAATGATTTCTTTAATACGCGGCACACCCTGAGTAATATTCATAGATGCTACACCGGCGAAGTGAAATGTTTTTAATGTCATTTGTGTACCCGGTTCTCCAATACTTTGTGCGGCAAGTGCACCTACAGCGGTACCTGGTTCTATTTTTGCTTTCATATATTTTTCTTTACAGGTATGAATAAATTCAACCAATTGAGAAACTGTGAGTCGTTCGAGTTGGAAAATTACAGGTATATTCGATGGAGCATTATATCGCAGGTGTATTATTTTACGTGCTACACCTTTAAGGAATGTGCTGTAGAAATAAATAATATTTAATATCTTATTTTCAGTAGTTATGCTTAATACTTACGATAATTCTTGTTTAAATTCTTCACTGAGACATTCACAATCTTTGGAACCTAGTAATTCATTTGTAGCTTTAATTAGATCAGGACCATCTAGTGGTTCTTCATTCTTACATGGTGACTTAGCTGTTACGTGATCCAATACTCTCTTATAATCCACTGGGCAATCTTTTCCTATTAAAATAATTGTTTGATTACTTTGTAATCAATATTATAAATAATATCTTACCTTCCATGTATGTAGGATCTAGACCATCGCCACCATACAATATTTGTATAATATCCCCCACTGAATTACGAACTGTCATATCATAATGAAGGCACAGATCTTCTAAACTCTTAACTAGTCGTCGTTGCATGTAACCAGTCTCTGCAGTTTTAACTGCTGTATCGACAAGACCTTCTCTTCCACCCATAGTGTGGAAGAAAAATTCCGTTGGCGTTAGACCAGAATAGAATGAATTTTCTACGAAACCCTTAGCTGCAGGAATTTTTGAATGTCTTTCAAAGTGTGGTAGAGCTCTGTCTTCAAATCCATTTGGAACTCTATGACCGCTAATAGCTTGTTGCCCCACACACGCTAATTAGAATGAAAATATTACATAATAAAATATTCTTTGTATATGTATACATTTATGTATATAGACAAGCATACCAATCATTTGAGAAATATTGATAAAGCTTCCTTTACTGCCAGACAATGCCATAATTAATGGACTGTTACTTGGATGGAGTTCTTTTAAACATGCTTTACCAGCATGATCACGAATTACTGAAAGTTCTTTCAATATCATTGCTTCTAATGTTTCTTCCTCTGAACAGCCAGGTTGGCATACAAGACGTCCTTCTTCCATTTGACAAATGTATTCTGTACATTTAGAATACCTAAATCATAGTTAAAAAAACAAATCTACATTATTCGTAGATAGTTTTATTCATGATATTTAATAATTTACAAAAAGAAACTGTACATTTACCCGGCATTTAAAAGCTTTTCTTTGGCTTTAAGAAGTCCTTGTCCTGGTGTAACGTCTCCAATACCAATAGAAAAACCTCTATTCATAAGAAAGAAACTTGCCATTCTTGCTAGTCGCCACATAGCTATTGTTGCAATATCTTCGCCCCAGTCGCGTAATAGAATATAAAATATATTCTGCTTTGATCCTGAACCTAAAGTCGATTTATCCATGGTTCCTGCTAATAATTCTGAATTCCGGATAATAACATCTGCAAATCATCACTTTCATTATTTTCCTGTAGTTTTAAGGAGAGCAACAAATTATACTATAAAATTATACTTACAAGAATCGTTAATACATAATTCCTGGTTGCTAGTATAAGCTCTTCCTTTTGTTTTTAAATTAGCTTTAATATTACAAGTACTGTTAGGTTTTAAAATTAAACTAAAGATTTGTTTCCCCGTCCATAACATACTTGGCTTTAAAATAGCTGGTTCAGGAAGACTTATAGACATGGCAATATCAGGTCCTGCTAGAAGACAACCAGCTAGTTGACTTGCTTGAGCTTTATTTAAAAACATGTCCTTTTGTGTCAGCAAATATCCACCAGTAATGAAATCTTGTGTCGCAGCTATTAAAAGTTCTCCATTGCGAGGTGTAACTAAATTTGATTTATTCTATAAGCAAGTAAATGATAATATCATTATTATAATATTATTATATATATTATATGTATTATATATTACAATATATACGTTAATATGGAACATAATATAATTCACCCCTTAAGCGGGAATTTGCAAAAATTCTTTCCCTGCTTAAGAGTTTAATATAACATTTGCATATTACCCCCATTAGAATTAAAGCCTCTGCTCTTGCTTCTTCGGTTTGGGGAAGGTGTAAATTCATTTCGTCTCCGTCAAAATCGGCATTATATGGTGTACAAACACACTCATTAAATCTAAATGTTCTGTGATCTAATACTTTTGCTTTATGTGCCATGATACTTAATTTATGCAACGACGGTTGCCTGTTGAATAATACTACATCATCGTCTCTCAGATGCCTTTCGACGATATCACCATACTATTGAACAAAATGTATATAATTATTTTGCTGCACTATAACATGCCGGCCAACATCCATCGCAAATATCCCATTTAGGAAATATAGTCTAAAATGTTTCAACTTGGCACTAACGAAAGCGACAGTCTAATAGCGACCACATCCTTATTTAATCCAAGCCAATATTGACTCATTCTGGTAACTGACATACTGATGATACACATATGCCAATTTCTCTGGCAAAAAGACATTCACGAGAAAGAACAATATTACCAGCGTCGCGTTTATACATCATAGCCTGTATTTTCTAAATAGGTTTGCAATAGTTGAAGCCCTCTATTTCTAAGCTTTCCATTAATATACCACATTTCACTATACACTATAATATTTAGGCTAATTATGACTAATTATTTTGTACATATAAAGTACATAACATTTTATATATGTGAAATTACCTGTAAATCTTGAGCAATTTTTTGTCGGTTACCATATTTTAAAAATTTTTTAAATTGTGTTTTCCCTTGTTGTATGAAATTTGCACCCGGATGTATATCTGGACCGTTCCTTACAAGTTTTCGCATTAGTTCTATGTTTGATGGATTTACTCTTTCAGGATATGTTAAAATTTTGGCAACATGAATAGGCACACCAACCTAATAAAAAAAGTAAAAAAAATATATATATATTCAATTTTATTATTAAATATATATATTATTTAAATGTTTGAAACAATTTATTTAAATGAAATCTTACTTGCTCAATCCTCAGATTAGGATCTGGTGAAATAACAGTACGACTAGAAAAATCTACACGTTTACCGGATAAATTTCCTCGAAAACGACCCTGTTTTCCTTTTAATCTTTGAACCAATCCTCTACCAGATTTTTTTGGCTAAAATAGTTCAATAATTTATCGTTAAAATATTAAAGTAAGCAAAAGATTCAATAATTCTTTATAACATACTTGCATATTAAGGGGTATACCAGACATTTCACTATTTATATAAAGGGCACAATGCAATTGTAGAAATTCCCAATCTTCATTGTACATTTGTACTTTAGCTCCACTTTGTCTATGTTTTTGAATAACATCATTGATAAAAACTATTTCTGATAATTTCATTGTTAAATGATCTTCTGTTGTACCAGCTTTTAAATCAGACACAACGCTAGGTCTAATACAAATTGGTGGCACAGGAATTCTTGTCAATATTAAGTCTTTTGGTAATGCACACTCTGAATTCATCAATAATAAAGGAATGTCACTTTCTGGTATTTTTTCTAGAATGCTTTGTACCTTAAAATATGACATAGTTTTTGTAATACAGAATTTTACAAAAAGAGGTGGATAGAAAAAAATATTATAAATGAATTTTATTTTTTACCTCCAAAGGATTTAATACATTAACCAAACCACTTTGAAGTACTCCTTCTAATGCTTTATTATCCTCAAGCACATTGTTATACTCTGCTAACTTTTGTTGAACAATGGCATCTATTTTCTTTTTTCCTTTATACTTTTCATGAACTATTTTAAGTAAACCGGCTTTTTTAACAGTTCCATTAAGATCCCGACAATATTGACAAACTGTAGTTTTCTTAGCTTTATCCAGAATCTGTTTACGTAATGCTTTACGTGTTAAATATCCCAAATTAGGATTTAATACTCTGGCTAAATAATGCTTTTTGTCTGCTTCAGATAGCATAACACGAGAACAATTCTATGAAGTAAAATATTACAATTATTATCGTTGTTATTAAGTAATTTGAAATTAAATGAAATAAATGATAAATTACTTTACAAATACTTTGAAGAATACCAATGATAGATCTAAAATAACCAACATGAAAAACAGGCAGTTCTAAATCAATGTAGCCAAAGTGTCCAATACATTCATTTAAAGATTTACCACATGATACACAATTGGTAATATTATTACAAGTACCCTATAAATTAACATTAACAATTATTTATAAAGAAATCATTAACATATGAAAAAAAATGTCCTTATATTTTAATTACCATTTTCCTGTCGAGAACTCCATATGGAACTGGAGTATGTTCAACATCTTGATTATATAAATTTTTAGCCACAACATGTATATGAGCTTGCCTTTCCATGTTGTGGCGGCTGTCCACTCCGAATGATACATGAGAGCTAATTAATTATAAAAAGTGAATGAATAAGGTAGATAAAGAGTAATAGATATCAGTTACATATGATAAGCATTACAGTTTTATTATTAACTTTTCCCATTAACCAAAAGATCTAATCAATTAAATAAGTACAAAGATAAATAATTTAACAAGAAATTCAGTTATTCATATTATCAAATCTATATATTTTTCTAAAAGCAGTTAATATTAAAAATAATGGAAATAATAATAAAAAATTTATTAGAAAAACAAATTAAAGTAATTTACATACATTTTGCGTGCTACGTCTGTTTCTCTAAATTGTTCCTTTACCATTGTGAAGGTTATATTTTATTTCCTCTCGTTCAATATATGTTATCTATGGTATAAGCTTATTTATAAATATTGTACGATATCAAATAAATAAATTTCAAACTATTATAAAACATGCACTATTTTTTTACATAGATCATGTATTAAACATCCGAAAGAATTCAGAGAATTCTTTGAACACGTGTTGTTCTCTACTCGTGGTGCCATCTCGAATTTGACAGTTTTGTACATGCGATCTTACGTCGCATTACGGCATTACTTACAATCTTATGTCAATTAAACAACCGCCTTGTAATGTTATAATATATGAATGAAACTTCTTTATGGCAATATTAACATTAATTAATTCATATTTTTCTCACTAGGTCAAATTTTATATATCTTTTTATGTTTTATATAACAGAGATTATAAGTAGACTTATATTCGTTACTGAAGTTCAAAATTATGATGCCAACATACCAATACTATAACAGCATGTATCGTAAAAGCATGCGTTGATGCGTCATTTATTAAACCAGTGTGTTTTTAATTATATTATCTGTTTATTTTTCTTGTATAAGATATTGTTTAGTTGATCTAAATATTGCGTCTCTATCGAATTAAAGTACGTTTGAAACATGCCAAGGGTAAGTTTTAAAATTTTCTATTAAAAACTAATAATCGAGGTTAACTACATTTGTTTTCATCAGTGTATCTACATTTTAGGATTACATACTTATTGAAATTAGAATTCAGATTTTATAACTCAATATTTTGTTATTTCATTGTAGGATATACGATCCTATTTTCAAACTATTAAAACAAATTCCAATGTCGCTCCAGCGAAAGCTACCAAAAAACGAATTATTATTTCGTCTGACGAAGATGAGGACAAATCCCAATCGCCACGTAAACGGCCCAAGGTTTTAATATAATTGTTTATCGTAGTTTAAGTTATTGAAGTTTCAAATCTTAGTCATTACTTTTAAAATGGGAATATTGTGGTATCTGTGTCGATAAATATAGTGTAATATATTCTGGTTGTTGTAGAAGACAAAGTTATTGGAGAAGAAAACTATTAAATCTGATTCCAATGAAGATATTAAAATCATTTCTCCTGCTGATATGTTTGGTAAAAATCCAATAAACAGACAAGAAGCATCTAAGATATCTAGACAGTCATTAAAGCAGGTAATACATATGGAAGACAATAAGAAAAGGATTCAAAATATTTAGAATAGATAATACCTGTCAAATAAAGGAAAAGAGTTGTAATAAATATAGGTAAAAAAATTATTTTTAATGTTACAATATAATTTTTTGTCTTGGTTAAAGCAAATAACTTGCTAACATATTACATAAACATAATAAGTTATCTGTTCTGAGAAAGTAAAAAATTTTACTAATGAAATAGTTAAAGTATGTCTAGGAATCTGTAAAAGAGTACACAAAGTTGTCAAACATATATATGGAAGGAACAGGATGTAGAAATCTTCTGTAATCGAACACTTATTTTATCATAATAAAATAATTCATTATTTTCATGCAACATAATAGTTCTCAAAGTAAGCAGGTCATTTCTTTTAATTGAAATGAAAAGTTTTTATAACTTTGAAAATATTAATTTTTTCATTTATATTTATTAGAACTTTTTTCTTCATTTTCCTAAAACTTCTGAATCCTTCTTCTTATCATCCTTTATAATATTTGAATGATAATATAAAATAATTATATACATGTCAATTTTATTAAATATTATAGAAAGCTGAAGAAGTACCTAAGATATCTAAAAAATTACAAAAGAAGGTAATATACAATATTTTAATAATGTTGTAAAGTGATTATATATATATTTTATTAAATATTACAGGAGGCTGAAGGTCATAATGATGATGATTTTGAAGCTACCTTACGTCAGTTAGATACATCTGATATTGAGCAAAGATATTTAACAGAGATTAAAGTTAATGAAGGTATCAATTAATCAAGAAGTTGTAATAAATAATATGCCAAACTTATTAATATATTGTGTTAATATATTAATTGCTTGTATTTATAGATACAAATTTACATGAAAGCAATATTGAAAATAAAGAAAAGACACCCATTAAAAATAAAGAGGATGTTAAAAAGAAAACAAGACTCGATAAAACAAATCAAGAAAAGAGTAATAAAGAACATGAACGAAAGAGTAAAAAACATTCTAGTAATATTTCAGATGAGGACATTAAGCATAAGGGTTCTGAAAGTAGTAGCAAATTTAAACATACAAAGAAATCTTTTAAAACTTCATCTGCCATTTCTAAGATGGAAGTAGAATATCTGAAAGAAAAAAAGGAAACTTCTCCCAAAAAGATAGACACTTCTGATGTATATGAGGAAAAGATTGAAAAGAAAAAACAAAATGCTGCAATGTATCAGCAATATCTTCAAAGAGGAGGAGCCAGAAATCCAGGCTCAAAAGAAATCCCTGTTGTATGTAATAAGTGAGGAATATCGCTTGTAGAAAAATTTAAAATATGTCTAAAAAAAAATGTCTAAATTTCAGGGTGCTGAACAGTGTCTAACAGGATTAAGTTTTGTAATAACTGGCGTTTTGGATTCTTTAGAAAGAGAAGAAGCTGAAGAACTTATTAAACAATATGGTGGACGAATTTTACACCAAATTTCAAAGAAGACTGACTATGTTATAGTAGGTGACCAAGCTGGTCCTGCAAAACTGTCAAAGGTAATATTGATCAACAATATATATTTAAATCTTATTTAGACTTATTATATTGTATATTATAAATTCTTTAGGCTACCAACTTAAATATAAAAAAAATATCAGAAGATGATTTGCTTGAGTTGATACGTACAAGGCCTGCAGGTCAAAATGATAATGCAACACAACCTCGTACAAAATCAAAAGAAAGATCAAAGAGAAAATCTGCAGAGTCTAGTGAAGAGTCGACACCAAAGAAAAAAAAAATTACTATAAACGAGGAAACGAAAAAAGCAGCAAAAGTACACTCACCACATAAAAGCGAAAGTAGTAAAAAAGAAATTGAGGACTCATTGAAACAAGAACTTTATAATAAGGATGAAAAAATAAAATCTTCAATTGAAAAGAAACAGAATGAACATAAAGAATCGCTTGTACAGGATAAAAAAGAGATAATTGATGTGAAAGATATAAAAATACAAACAAATACTTTGCAAGATGTAAGAAATAATAAATAAGTATAATAGTAATAACATTAGTCCTTTTTATCAGTTTTATATTGTTTAGGTTTTTTTTTTAGATAAGTGGGAACACACCAGTGCAGGCATTGGTTGAAAAATATAGGCCAAAAACTATGAAACAAATTTTGGGGCAACAAGGGGACAAAAGTAATGCTAAGAAAATATACGCTTGGTTAATGAATTGGCATAAAAATCAAAGTAGTCAAGTGAAACATACAAGACCTAGTAACTATTTTATTCTTCATGTGTAAAATATTTCTGGTATATGCTTAATACAATTTAAATCTTTACTAATTTTATTTGTTAGGTCCTTGGGCAAAAGATGATAATGGAGCTTTTTTCAAAGCTGCTTTGTTATCTGGTCCTCCTGGAATTGGGAAAACCACAACTGTCCAAGTTGTCTGTAATGAATTAGGTTTTGATCTTATAGAATTTAATGCATCAGATACCAGAAGCAAAAAGCTTCTGCAAGAGGAAGTATCAGAACTTTTATCTAATACTACAATAAAAAATTATTTTAAAGGTATATCTATTTATTAACATATTTTCTAAGTTAGTTTGAAATAACTAATTAATTCTTATTAAACCGTATTTTACTAATTATACTAATGAAAAAATGTAAATCTATAAATATTTAATTTCAACAAATAATTTAAAGCTTTAGACTACAAAATAGATGTTGACTGTTTAATTAAAAAAGTGATCTTTATTATATGAAATATAGAAATATCTTTATATATTTTAAATTACATGATGGTTTTCACAAAAATCTAATAAACAAATAATTGGTCTTCAGTGAGTAATTATTTGAGATGTTTTTTAGTGGAGAAAAGGATTATGGATTAGTTAATTTTAGTTATTACTGCATATATATTATTAGTATTTATTGCTTTGAATGTATTCTTGTATAACGCATTTTTGTAAGTATAATTAATAAAATACACTATTAAAGTATAATTAAATGTGCTAAAAATATCACGTTTAAAAATTTAAACAAAATTACATCGTCATTTTTAAATGCTCTATATTATAGATGTTAAAAGCAAACCATCATCGAAACACGTATTGTTAATGGATGAAGTAGATGGAATGGCTGGTAACGAGGATCGCGGTGGTCTACAGGAATTAATTAATTTAATCAAATCAACTGATATACCTATTGTTTGTATTTGCAATGATCGAAATAATCCTAAAATGAGAACGCTTTCTAATTATACATTTGACCTTCGATTTCCAAAACCTAGATTGGAACAAATTAGGGTAAAACAATATTGAATTCAAATATGTTTAATGGTTATTCACATTATTTGATTTCTTTCTTTTCATGCAGGGTGCAATGAAATCTATGTGTTTTAAAGAAAATATTCAAATTTCGAATGAAGATCTCGATCGTCTAATTGAATCAACTAATCAGGATATTCGTCAAGTTATAAATCATTTGGCATTATTTGTTGGACAAACTGGTTCTCAGGAAAAAAATGAAAAGAAACATATAAATAAGGATTTGAGACTAGGTCCTTGGGATGTTGTGAAAAAAGTATTTTCCATAGAAGAACATAAACATATGAGTATAAGTGACAAGAGTAGCTTATTTTTCCATGATTACAATATAGCACCATTATTTGTACAAGAAAATTACTTGATGGTTATACCTCAAGTGCCAAAGTATGTATTTCAGCAAAATAATATATTTATCCTTTTTCATATATATATATTTATCCTTTTTTTCTTCTATATGCGCAAAGTGGATTACGTAATTTAGAGTCTGTTGTCTTGCATACCAGAAATTATAAAAGATATGCAAGAAAATGAATTATATTATAAAAAGAATTAAATTCACTTAACAAGAAGTTGTTATCTATGGAATATTACAAAAAAATCAATATTAGTTAAATACTTTATTCTTTATAAAGCATTGTATTTAACGTTATTTTTATATTTTTATATAGAAATGAATTGTTAGGAAGGGTAGCAGAAAGTGCTGAAAGTATAGCATTAGGAGATGTAGTTGAAAAATCCATAAGAAGTAATAATGCTTGGTCTCTTTTACCAATACAAGCTTATTATTCTTCTGTAATACCTGGAACAGCAATGTCTGGTCACATTGGTGGCCAAATTAATTTTCCAGCTTGGCTTGGACGTAATTCAAAAACTGGTAAACTTAATCGGTAATGTCATAATTATTAGCTTTTACATTTATTATTATATTTTGTATTGAAGTTTTTAATGATATGATTTATAGCTTAATGCAGGAAATCACTTTACATACACGTTTGGCTACGGGTGCGAGTAAGGAGGCTATAAACTTGGACTATATTAAACCTCTTAGAAATACTATTCTCAGACCTTTAGCAGTTGGAGGTATTGAAAATGTAGATGCAGCAATTGATGTTATGAACCACTATCATTTACTCAGGTTAATATTTCATTAAGATCAGTTATATAAAAATTAGAGTTTATTGTATTATTAATTTTTAGTATTAAACTTTATTATTTTTTATTGTTAATAGGGAAGATCTAGATTCATTGGTAGAAATTTCTCTATGGCCTGGTGATCGTGATCCGTTTCAAATTATAGATAGTAAGGTATGTTATAAATTCTAGATAATTTTTAATCATTTTGACATAATGATGTATAGAAAAGTATAATAAAAACTCATCTTATAGGTAAAAGCTGCTTTTACAAGAGCATATAATAAAACTTCTGTGGCTCTACCTTATATAGTGAGTGGAACATCAAAGAAAAAAGTAACATCAAGTATACAAGAAGAAGGTTTCTTAGAAGAGGAGGAAGAAGAAATTGACTCTGATCAAAATGACGATAACCTTGATGCAGATAAGATGATTAAGGTTTATTGGAAAATAGTTTACATTATTGAAATTATATGTTTATTACAATATTATTTATTGATTACAACGCATTTCAGGCAAAGAAAGCTGGTACAAACAAGAATACTGAATCAAAGGGTAAAAATACTGATAAAACTGAGAAGAAAGGCAAAAATAGTAGTGATAAGTCTAATAAACGTGGAAGAGGACGGGGGAAAGCAAAATAACACAAACATCGTAAAATTGGAATGTGATTTTTATTTGGAAAAAGTAAGAATTTACGATTTCGTAATGTACTTATTCATCACTGGATACTTACATATTTTTGTCTTTTATTCTGCAAGAAATAATGCCATAAACTATTATTTGATGCATCTTTTATGTCAAAACGGAGAAATAATTTTTTTGGAGTATTCAATGAGATACTATTCAGAAGAATGTATTTTTTACTCTAATGCTTCAGTTGTTTCAACAGCTGCAAGTTCTGATCTGGTTTGTACACATTCTGGAGTAAATAAATTTTGTTAAATTACTACACATTTTTGTATTGTTGTATTTGTGTAGTTATGTATTTTGTGTAGTGTAGTTGTATTTAAATTGAATTGTATTGTATTATATACATGAATCATATTTTATTGTAAGAATACATACGTCTTGCTCTAGGTTTCCATCCAATATATTCATTGGTTTTCTTGTTTTCTTCTGTGAGCCAATCTGTCAGTGGTTTGAAGTATTCCAAGAGTCCAGCAGAGTCCATGTTTTTCTGGCCTGTAATTTTTTCCATTGCATCTTGCCAAGGTTTCGAGGCTCCCAGTTCCAACATAGACCTATATTCCAATAATAAATTTCCATAAATTCTAATAGTCATTTTATATCAAGTGAATTATAAAATTGGAAAAGTTGGAACTTACTTTAATAAGTTTCCTGCTGCTTTGTTATTATAAATATCACATTCATGTAGTAGTTTTGAATTTGGATTTTGTGGATCGTATTGTTTTGCTTCTGTACAAAGTGCTTTATGGAATTGGAATTGCACCACAAAGCTTACGAAATATCTCAAATACTCAACATCTGCTATTATATGATATTTCGCACCAGGGTCAAAATCATCTTCTGATCGATCCACTGGTGGTTCAATACCTTGAAAATCTTCAGCAAGATCCCACCTAATTATTAATAATTAAAAACTTACGAATTACAAGTTAAAAAGAATACATCTGCATTATAAAATCATTTTATATCGAAGGAGATATATGATAAATTAAATTTAATAATTACATTAATCTATCATAATTAAATTATTTTAGTCAATAGAATTTGCAATTTTTTGTTTATCTCTTCCTCTTTGTAATCTTTCCAAATTTTAATTATTGTAATTTATATATTAATAACTCAGAGACAGTACTAACCAGTTACAATTATAATTATCTGGTGTGACTCGTCCCTGGAATACATTCCAGCGCCATTTGTCCATCATATATGCAAATGGTAAGAAGACAATTTTTTCAAGGCCTTTCAGGAAAAGGTGATTGATATTGGTCTCCATATCAGTTGAATCATCATCCAATAATCTAAGATATAATAAAATGTATTTCCATTATAGAATATTCAGTTTTTAATTATCAAATTCTTATATTTTTGTACACTATGATACAAGGAATTAATTTATATAAAGATTACGTCCCTAGTAAAAAAATTGCACATATTTGTAGTTGCATTAATAGCTTATTAAATTAAATGTATACAAATTATTTCAGTATTTGAATTCATTATATACACTTTATAGGTGGACTAATCAAAGTTTGAAGTTCAAAATATATAAATTAATATTTTGTAAAGTATGTATAATTAATATCATTTACTTAATGGTTTTCAGGTGACTCGGTGTAGATGCGCTAAGCGATATAACGTCGCCAACAGCTTCATGGAATCCAGGATTCGCACCCTCTTTGAAAATGCTGGGTTGATTTTTGTATTGCAAAAAATATTCCACGTGACCCATCTCGTGATGCGCGGTCAACAGATCTTCCATATTAACTCTGGTACACTGTTTAATTCTAAAGTCCTTGCCATCATAGAAGTCCCAAGCGCTCGCGTGACAGATCAGTTCTCGATCCTTTGGCTTTTCTAATATCGATCGTTCCCAGAACAGATCTGGCATTGCGGTGAGATTAATTGAGGTGAAGAAATCTTCAGCAACACGGAAAATAGTTGTTGCGTTGTATCCTGAGGGAACGATTATATAAAGAATAAAGGAATCTATTTGTAAGTTTGACTTCTAACTTCTAAGCTTGGTACATTGATCAACATAATGAAAAAAATCTCGTATTTGAAGAAAAATTGTATATCAAAAACTGAAAAGATACGTTAGATTTAATAACATTGAATTTATATGAAATGTTGATATAGTAGCTTTTAGATACTAGAAGTAATTTTTAAATATTATTTTTTTTTTTAATTATCAAATGATCTCTAAATATTTTAAGGTGTATGTTATTAACTGATACATCTATTAGTATTTTAGTATAGTATTAGTATTTCAGTTCAGTATATTATACTTATAATTAAACATATACTATACCATAGTTTCCTATTTTACAAACATTTTTTGTATATTAATATTTATGCATATTAGTATTTACCATTATTTTGATCATCATACGAGAAGTTTTTTTTTAAACATATTAAAATCTATTAATCTTTTAAGTATTTTAGTCCTCTATAATAATTAATATTATTGTATTCTTTATATCCTACATCGACATAATATTTCTCCTGTGTTCTTTGAACAACTCCACAGAATTATAAAGTAAACATTTAAAAATATTTCAAAAAATTTTGTACAATCAGGATCAGAGATTTTATATTTAAATGTAAAATTTACAAACATAATATAAACACCAGCATAACGTATGCCGGGCAACGAAATGAATTCATATAAATTAGAATATAGCACAATAAATTCGTTTATACATTCATAATGTATGAATAATTTATGTTATGAAATTATAGATTCTAACGTTATAGAGAGTAAGTTATACAATCTCTGTTGCCAATTTTTTTTTTTTACGAAATAAATTCTACTATATGTATGTATATGTACGTTATTAATCGACATCTAAATGCTAATCAAACCTTGTTTAATCATTGCATTGGTGACATCTGGCATTTGTTTTCCTGGATATGGAATAGCGAACTCCGCGACGTTCGCCCAAGTTTGCGCCCACATATTGCCCAATAAATGTGCTGGGATGGGTCCATCTTTTGAAATGATATCCTCACCGTATTTTTTCCGAAGTTCTCGGCGAACGTATGCGTGCAATTGCAAATAGAGAGGTTTCAGTTGTTGCCAGAGTGCCTCTGAAAATATTTTATTACAAATGAATGTAGCATTTCGATAATATTTATTCGGACTTATGTTGAAAATTAGATGTTAAACAGTGTTACTGAAACATTTTTAAACTTCTATTTTCATAAGTATTATTGAAGTCAAGGAAAAAATATTTTCGTTTTGGAAGCAAGATGATTATTAAGCTAGTAAGCGTTTCAATAAAATAAAATGTTATATGTATTATGTGTATTTACATAAATACATTTAAACAGTTTATCAGATACTTGGTAATAGAAATCTCACGTCTCATATGTTGATGTAAAGACCATTTATGACTTTACAGTTTCTTCAAATAGAATAGAAATAATCGTTGGTTTCATCATTGGAAGCCTAATATTCAGATTAGAATCTATTTTCTTTTGTTTTCGATTTTTAAGCACACGATACTTTTTGTAGAGATATATTAATTTTACTTTTAATAATATTGTCTTTTAACGAAAAGGATTGAATTTAACGAGAGAAGTATATTTCCTTGAAAAATATAATGTATTATATTAAAATTAAAAGAAATATTAATTTTAACAATCACGTTATGTAACGAAAATATTAATTCATCATAGTTCATATATCGATACGTATTTTATTTCTCAATATTTTCTAACTCATTAAGTATTTATGTTATTAAGGAGTAGATATTTTTTTTCATCTTTTTCTGTTTGAAAAATTTCGGGACGATTACTAAACATTCTCTTGTAAACTTTCTACGCTTCTTACGAAATATTTGTATTTTTCCGCAATAAAGTGTTCATAGAATATTTATAAAACATCATTCGATGTTTCACTTGATATTATCGACAGAAATATTTATATTCTAATGAAAACTTGATAAAAATATTTTTTACAAAAGTCGCTACTTCTGTAAATGAATCTTTTATGAGATATTAATTATAGTGGAAATGTTTCTAACAATAAATTTAGGAGAGAGTCGTTTAGAGTTGTATATTTCTCTTAATATTAAAAAGATATTAAATCTCCTTTAAATTCTTATTAAATGTGTATTAAATCTTTATTAAGTGTCTATGAAAAACCAATCTGCTATTTTTGTTCCAACTTTTTAATGAAATTGTACATCTATGGCTTATGTGATATTTCTTTCATATTTTCCCTTATAGAATACGCTGTATTACTAATATATTATCTCCCAATGTTTAACTTACCAATTTGCTCGGGGAAGTCATCAGCCTCGTAATCCTTAAGCCAGTAAGCCGCGTTGTCGGAATAATTGTTTAATGTAGCAGCCAAGTTACTCAGTTCAACGTATCTTTCATACAATGGTTTCATCTTTTCGCCAGTCGCTTTCCTCCATTCGACCCAAATGTACTTCAATTCCTCCGGATCGTGGCTCTTCATCAAAATCTCCGTGAGCTCCGGTTCCAAAGCGAGATCGCATTTAGTTCGATTCTTGTAATCGCAGATTTTCGCAGTGCTATAGATGTTCTCCATGTCACTTACAATTTTCTCGTATTCTTGGTAGCTCTGTAGTAAATGTTCAATCAATTATCATCCAGCACTTTTCATCTCCAGTTTCCTCAGCTATACATACAGCGGCTCTCGAATGTATTCCAACACTCACAGAAATTTCTTATACAGAACATTTTGAAATTTCGCTGATACTGCAATGAGAAGCGACTGTCGTCCTTATATTAGTAGAATTTCGAACGAATTTTTGCAAATCTTCGCAACGATCACCAACAATAATATTAATTTAAACAGTCGATTACCGATTACAGTAACAAGCCACGATATTTAATGAGATAATTTTTAGCATTAATTACATCTTCAAGATCATTATTCACGCGATGTACTAATTTTTGTATCAAATATATGTTTGAAAAAAATGTCTTGTAACTTCTATACACATTTTCTGATCGATTTCAAATTTTACTAATATAATCACGATAATCGTGTCTCGTACTAATAAAATTTCAAAAAGATTCGCATACACGTAATATATTACCCACTAGTCACCCAACTACTGGACACGACGGACCAGATCCGCAGACTAAAAAGAAAATACCCACTAGATTAAATCCTTAGTTCTACTAGAACCAACAATATAAAGCTATTATAATCCATGTCATTGTATCACGCCAAATTAAGTTACTGAAAATTCTCAACGAGAATTGATTGTAAATATTCTAATAAATAAAAAAAAAAAAAAAAAAAAACGTAATATATTCGTACAAGTTTTGTGTAGCGAGCGTTCAAATACTTTCGTGAGCCAGTGTACTTGAAAGTTAATATGCTGTAGGTTGATAATAATTAAATTGTTACATCTTCGGGAAGCGCTGAACGTCCTAAAACACTGAACTTCTTGAATTGCCGTCTGACATTTGGGTCCTTAATGTCGCTCCAAGGATACTCGTTCACTTTCTTCCAGGCGGATTTGAAGTACTGTGCCGCTTCTGTGGATGTGTTCAGTTTGTTTGCTAAATTTTCTGAAGTCAAATTCGACGCATAGTCCCAATCGGCCAGCGTATACTTGTTGCTCCATTCTGCGTGTTCGTTGTTGATCTTTTCCAGAAATTGTTTAGCCTGTAGCAGATCTGCTTCCGAATCTACTGCAGCGTTGTCGACATCCTGGGACGTTGGTATGCCCAATGCCAGCGTCACCAGGGCTGCCACTAATAGTCTGCGAATTTTACATAAATTTTGTAACGTTTAACAGATATTTTAATGAATGTTTCAATAAATAATTTGTGAATGTCGAAAATCTAGTGATAGGATCTTTCTAAATCTAACAGCAGATCTTTTCTGAATCTAACAACAGAGTGGAACGTTATAAAATTATGAAATATTTGAGCCAAGTACTCGGAAGCTCGTTAGTCCTGGTGTAATTTTTATATTTTTATATTTCAATTTAGCCCTCGTTTTCGCAAATATAAAAGATTTTTAATATTCGTGGGAAATCTTTAACTCCATGCTAAAATGAGAAATTATATAATAAATATAGCGATAAAAGTGGTTTCATATTTTGATCTAAACTCGTGGCAGGATTTACGTAGAAAAATGAAATGTTAAACTGTTTTAATTTCTCAAATCTCTCCGTACCTTTTGACTTGTCCTCGTATCTCCTCACAAAGTAATTATGAAAATTTTACGCCTAAAACTAATAATATTATCTCTAATACAAACATACGTCGACAGAAGAGAAGGAAACAGAAAAACACGTCTAAGACGTTTCACTATAAATTGATCATTTAGGAACGTTGTTATCTATTTTTCTCGTTTTATACTCGGCCATGTGCGACGTTAGATTCTCAAATAGCGACGAGGTCGAGGATAGTCGTTTGGTTCAACGATTTGAAAGTCTACATCGTCTAAGAACTCGTTAGAATATTTTTCATTTGATTCGTCTGTATCCTTCTAACGAATTGCCACATTGTTGCATTCCTATCATGGATTGAAACGATCGAAAACGGATCATGGTCCAAAGAGTATGTAGAAATCGTCCTTCGAGATATCGTTATAGTGAAATTGTATGACTAGTATTCGAAGGCCTTTAACGAGTTCGAAATACATTTTACATTTACTGATATACAACAAATACTCTAACTCGTACAGTAGGATATATCATCTGTGTTATATAAAACATTTTGAAATATCCTTAATAGACCGCGCTTTCATATTTTTATGAATATAACTAATAAAAAAGAAAAAGAAGTAAAAATCGAATCGAAATAGAAATTTGTTTCATTTACGAAATGTTATAACAAATATTTTGCTTTGGATATTTCATACATATTTGCATATTATATGCATTCTCTGCGCTTTTGCATCTTAAAAATTCTCATAAACGCATAAAAATCCGCAGTCTGATCACTAGCATCGAGAATGAGACACGACTATTACGATTATATAAAGGGTGTAGCTAGCTTTAATAGTTTTAAAAGGTTCGAGTGTAATATGCAAAGTAACGTAGAAGAATTGAATGAAATTGAATGGGAAACTTGGTAGAAAAGATATACTGTACGATATTTATTTTACACACATATAGGCGATAAGTAACAAGTTCTGATAGTATAGTACATTCATGAGAGTAAGCGCGTTAAATTATAATATCGCGTGGCCATAGTGCTTTAATCATCGGCGGTCTTTGTATTTTTCAATCGACTAAAATAAGATAACTGCTCCTAACAACCAACCGTGTAATGTTACAACGCGATAGGAATAAAGGAATAAATCTTCTAACAAATCTGTTCTTTATTTAAAAGTACGTAAGCAAACGAGTCTAACTAAATTTATCACTGTTACAGACAGATTTATGAGGATTCGTGAGAATTCTAATGTTTGGATTGACTGGTCACGTAAAGGAAAATGTTATAATACAAGTTGGTCGTTGTACAATCGAATTAATATTATTAGCGAAACACTACAAGTCACAAATTACAAGTTATTAGCGGTAATAAATACCTTTGCGTAACAGTAGGAAGTTTGGTAAAATGAAACAAATGAAACTTTGCTTTATTTTATCGTGAAGTTAATTTTATAAATTATAATAAGATACAAATCTACTTATCCTATTCGATGTAAAATTATGAAATGATAAAAGAGAAGTCTGTGACCTGTAACTCGTAACTTTTTAATTTATTAATAGCTGCTACGATCAATTACTAATATCGATAATTGTATCAAAAGTTTAAAATTTATAGAAATACTGTGCTTGATAGTTTAATTAGACAAGTGCAATAGTTTCGTTCATATCTGTATCGGTTTAAAAAAATTAACAGGATGTAATTATATTTCTGGTTGATTGTGAAGCTGATGATAAAAAAAACAACACGCGTTGGAGTCTATGGAAGCTTGATCGTTCCTCTATAAATGCTTATCAGATTCTATTAATTTTGCTCAAAAATGTTTATAACATATCTCGAGCTTTGCTTCTATCCGTGAATATTAAAAAATTATATTTATCCATATTCAATAATAATAAAGTACAATAATGTAAAGAGATATGTGAAATGAACATAAAATCAAATTTGATATCTACACTGCTTAAATGTAACTGATAAAAATGTTTCCATAAAATATACGTTATCTAGCAATTATCAAAAATAAACGATCATATATTTTTTGATAAATATCGTATACGTGAAATTTCCTAGTTGAAACATGAATTTCATTATGAAACAAAATATCTACAAAAGTAAATAAACATTACATAATCCAATACAATAATCTATCTTACTCATTAATTTGTTATTAACTTAAAATTACTACAGGTATTAATTCCAAAGCAAATTCCACGACACTAAATATCATCTAATTTCATAGTAATCCAACATATGCATTACATGTGGTTTACTCTACTTTCTCGAGACTGAATTTGTTCGATTTTTTGCTACATACATCAGACATTTGTATATCAAATTTTCCATAGCACTTATAAATTTCACTTTTCCTTAAATACGTACGTCTAAATTAATCTAACTCGTGCACGTTTTGCATTTGTATTTAATAGGAGAAAATATTGTTTTAAAACCAAATTACAATTCCTGCAGCGAGGAGGAAAAAGAAAGAGAAATAGCAGTGCGTTCTGATCGTACACCATATCATTTCATATCACGTCGACAACTGCATAATCTGATAATTATGAATAGTTCGACCACGATACGATTGGATTTTCGTTACGAAACCTAGATAGCGAGCAAACGTCTGTTATGTATTTACCAGTGTTGTAACGAACTACAGGAAAAGAGCGAATACTTGTTGATGGCTGGTTGAAAATCCAATAACAGTTGTTAGAACCGTCCAAGTTGAAGTTTAAGCGATCGAATGATCATTTTGTCGACGCTTGTACGAAATATAGCAGATACTCACGGGCGCAGCATTTCCTTTCGTAGCTCGCGTTGAAGTTGGATGAATCAACGGAACAGTTGACCGACGATTATGTTCGATTAAGGAGCAACTTTCACGAGTCTAACAAAATCCCCGTTGCCTTGTGTAACACTCTCTGGCGAACACACATCGAGTGATGTCGAACCACGAGATACGCCAACTTTTATGCACCGTCCCCACTCTCTGCCGGTGTAATGTTTTCCTCACTATGAACAAACGCGACATTATTCGCGGCGGACCTGTTCCGCTAATATTGACGGACCCATCGTCTTACATTGTAATGGGAATTTTGCTCTCGACCCCTCTTTTCGGCTTTTATTATAAAGCAGTTACTTTCGATGTACTATATGTCGATTCCGTGATCTGCTACACGTTGAAAGATTTGTTTATCTTCATTAGATCGATTCTCTGTCCATGAGAGAGTAGAGCAGCCTGGCTGATGAAGGCTTTGAGCGATGCACTTTTTTACGTGCGAATGAAACATAGTAAATTTACTTCGCGGACATTATAGTTTCTTGCGTTTAAATATTATCTCTATCCTCGATCTACATTGAAACGTTTCGAATGCATAATTAAAATAATAATGATGAATTTATTTGTATTTTAGGCTCATAGATTATAGTAAGGAGGTTGTTAGGTTCTTATTTCTAATTTCTCACATCGTATTATATTTTTAGATTTCTCTCTTAGTTACTACGTTATGTTGTTAATATCATTGCTTAACTCGTTCTTATCGATTAGTACTTATTTTAATGTAGTATAGTTGTGTTATTAGTGTTTACATTTATATTTCTATATAAAGGTATATTTTTTTAAAAGTACGGTTTATTATTCCTCTAAGTATAGTGTTCTGGCCTTTACGGCCGATTGCACGCAATTCAAGATGTTTTTTTACAAATTCTCTGCCCTCAATGGTTAGTACCTGGCAGAAGTTTTCTCTTCTCTCTTTTTGCACCTCGTATTTCTGATATTGGCGACATATTAATATAAAATATTTCAGGATTTCTCTTATCTACATATCACGTAGCTTGCACGTTTTTGCGTCATTTATTTTTATTCTATCCCCTTTCCCTCCCTGGATATAACAAATTCATGCCTTCCGATCGGACGTGTTTGAACAATCATTCCGCTCCATATGCACAATTAGAATTTAAAGTTGAAATATTTCATTTCGCACTTTATGCGACCGAAATAAAAACGTCTCATTTGTCGAACTTTCACTTCTCACCTAAAATGCTATTTTCTTTGAACTATCCAAGAAAACTATCATTCGGTGTCTCAAATATTTTTCCTCTAAATTTCATCCAGTTTTGACTCCGGCAAACGATTGATTGGTTTATCGAGATATAAAACAAAATCAAAATTGTCTAGTGTCTGTTGACACTAGTCATCGTGAAGGTTTTAGTCGGTTGGAGTCCGGCACTACCACGCCGCTTCCCCCCAGAAGCGGCCTGGTGTCCGTGCGGATTTCCTCCACGCCAAAAAAAAAGAAAAAGAAAGAAAAAAAAATTCGATGCTGGCAAAGTAATAACATATTCAGGAATGTGTTATCGTAGTTGATCCTTCGGATGAACCTATAAACACGAACAGTTGAAGGAACGGCCGCGACCGTAACGTTTGGAAAACCTTGAAAGAACACGTTGCATCGTTGAGCGCACAGAACCGTAGCTCGACTTTCTGCAAGGTCTTGCGGATTCATTTTTATCGCTTATCCCTAGTCGAAACTAACGACCGGTTGCTTAACATTATTAACTGGCTATTCAGACATCTCAAACGACCAGTTTAACATTCCTGATTCGTAGGGCCGAATGTCCTTGCCTGTTTACGCTGTAATGTCCTCCGGTTTTATTTTCAATGTTCGCTCGCGTACGCCCGATCATCATTGTACTTCTCGGTGATCATGCTCATTTCAAGGGCTCCTCTTACGGCAATTGAATGTAAAAAGTCTCATGCCGCTGTACGACGATTGCATTTATGAGGATCGTTGTGAGATCAGTAGCAACCGCTGTACTTCGAACTATAGTGGCGGACAAAAGGAAGCTTACGAAATAAGAGACACAGAAAGACACGACGACGATTTAATATTCAATAAGATCGATGAGTGAATGTAACGTACACCGTATAATAGATGGCTATTGCCAATATGGTAAAACATTTTTTATGCAGCAGTTGCTAAAATTCATGGTATATCGATTTGAAATATCCTTTCAGCAGCTACTGTATTTTGGGAAATTGGTAAGAACATGATTGATAGAGATACGTATTTGGGAATGATTAAAAAATTGCAGGTTGACTTCCCTTTTGTGAAGGGAATTTGTAATATTTATTTAGTTATTTTATTTATTTGTAATATGATGGAAAATGTGATATGTTTTTGTTGATATTTTTATTTTGACGTCACTTTATGACTAAGAAAGAAAATTTTAATATAAAATAGGTGAAAATGAGAAGAATCTGTTAGGTTCAAAGATGTAATTGACGATGTTTCGGTAGAAGGCAAAAATAGAAGAAAGTGGACGAAATTAAAAAATTTTAACGTAGGTGGATGAATTTATTACTGGATTGTGAGATACAGCGATTTTGTATAATAATTTTCCTAATTATAAATAATGACAGAATACAAAATCTCTCTAGAAAACACTATCAAAGTTTATCTAGAATTTACATGTATCCGAATTAAAAGAATTCAATTTTGCAAAGAAATAAATTCCCTACATTGCTGAATGTTATTTTGAACATTATTATTGGCGGCTATAACAACAACAACATCATAAACCAAAATGGAACCAGTCTCGAGTTTCATCGTCATCTAACTTGTATGCAACTGCAGTCCACGAAATAAGTTTTTTCTCTCAGCATCAGCTGTTTTTCTGCTCGGAATGAAAAATAATTTTCTTGAAGAAACTATCGTTCTTGTTATTACGATAACAAAAAATGCTTGATTTATGCTACTTCATAGCCAGGACGAACCACTTATCATATCGTACAATTCACGAATTAAGTATACCATGAAAAATAGAGGCTTATGGGAAAAGGATTATGATTTTGTGAAATGACTTTCAAGATTTCGTTTTTGTCGTATACTTCAATTTTTTTGATATGAAATAATAATTTTACTCTTATGAAATATTATTTAAATATCTTGACAATGTTAAAAAATTGCAGACAGATATTTTATATCACGAAGAAGGTCAGAATACGGTAACGATAGATTTTTTCTTGCAACTGCAGGCATAAGGAGGATTTCAAGGTCGACTTCATCTTTTTTATAGAATTTCTAGGCCTCCTTCGATTCCTTCCTTTTTTACAACACGAAATTATACGATGCTATGTAGTAAATTGATATCAATATTCCAATATATTTCTCGAAAACATTCAACGTAATCTCGAAAAAATTGTTTGCCTCGCTATTATTATTACATTGGAAAGCAACTATTAACATTTAGCAAGCAGACTCTCTTCTATCATCTGTGCACATACGATTATCAACGCATAACTTAAAATTGTTTGTTCTTGTGATCGATGATCCATATGCACGTGCACAGTTTCTAGTTGTCTGCTTAATGTATCAACAATATTTCTCCATAACTCACTATAGGAGATTAAAATGAATTTACAAAGTATACTCGTAGTAACGGCACCCAATATTATTTAGAATATAAAAATGACCTGTATATATAATTATATTTGCTTATGTTCAATCAAAAATAGAAAGTTATATAATCGATAGAAATAAGATATTTTATGGAAAAATGTTTCTATAAAATTTCTTTATTAACAAACTTTATATTTTTATTAAAAAGATTGTACAATAAAACTTGTTACATATATTATTATAAATAACTTCGATAATTCTTTTATACAAATAATGTGTAAGATATCTGATTACGATGTCGTTGATTTTTATAATTAGATGTCGAGAAGATATTCAACGAAATTGTTCCGATAAGGAATTTGTCGCTCGAGATTATATTCAACAAAGAATGGCAACAAATTATATAATTATGAAATTTTATTCTTAATATTTTCGCTATATTCTTAGTTTTGAGAAATAAATAACGAAAGAATAACATTTTTGAACAAGAGAATACACGCGATAAAAATAGTAGTAGATACTATTAAAACCAGTTAAGATATTGATTACTTAGATAAGAAAATATGCATGTCATCGATAAAAATGTGTTAATGTATATGAATAGTTAAATTCTATTTTTAGTTCGATAAATTGATCTGGATGAAATAAATTAGAAGGGTGCTGTGCTGCAACTGTATTCGTCATATATCTACACACAAGATCTACATAAAGTTTAAAATAGCACCCTCGACATAGTAAAGGCATTATTCACGAAATTACTCACATGTTTGCGAATACAACTGGCTTTTAAAGGAAATGTATTCACCTGTTTCAGATCGAAATTCCAGTCGAATTCACAATACTTAATGCACGGTTAACATAATTACGAAAGAGCCATAAGGTTTTTTATTTGATTAAATTTTTTCAGCAATTTTTTCCAGGCATTGATATTTTTAGAAATATACAATTTAATAATTAGGAACTTTTATTTCGACAAGAAGAAGCAATTCTAATTGACTGAAAATCATAATTCACATTATACTGTATTAAAAAATAATATTAAAGAAAGATAAAATAGGTGTATGAGAAAAAATAGAAAGACGAAGGCAATTGTATGAAAATATAACCTGAGAAGTAGAATTTAATACTATTTTTACTTAGAGAAATTGGTATTATTTTTTAAAGAAAATTAGAAGGCAAGACGAATGAAAAATATTCTGAATACTCGTGTACGGAAGCTTGACCATACTCATTGAATGTTGAAAGTAAGTGAAATGCATCCTTCATGAGTCAGACACGATAATAGTGAACCTCATTATTAGACCACGGATGTTTATGTATTTGAAAGTGCAGAAATGCGCAGAATAGACGTGTACATAATGCGAAAAACTATATAAAATATCCAAAGTATAGTACCTGTTATAAGCTGTAATATTCAGTGAAACGAACCCTTTGCTTATCTTCTGTTTAGTTTAAAAATATGAATTTGCATGAACATTCGCACTCTACCTACTATTATTTATAGTTTGAAATACTTATCGTTTATAAATAATGAGCTACCGTTAGTAAAAAATATATTAACAACTGTCAAAATATGGTAATGCGAGGAAAGAGATGTACTTAAATAAAAGACATTTTAGCGTCAAAATGTAAAATGATAATTCGTGTAATGCAAAAATCAAAACAAAAATCCGACCATTTGTAAATAATTAAAATACACTCTGCTAACATAGAACTCATCGTATCAGTAAAGACTGTTTTCTTACCAAAGTAGGGAAAAGAAAATGTAGTAATTTTAATTAAAGAAATGAAAATATTTGCGATAATGAAGTTCATCGGTTAATTTTAAAAAGAATACAACTGTTTATTGGAATTATCAGAAAATTTGCTGATTTGGAAGACATAGTAATCTTACGTAATGACGCAGCGAATATATTCTACGCGCATATTTTCGTGCACAATATCGGTGTGACGAGTGTAACAAATTTAACACGATAAACAACCACACTTCCTACAATTTGCGATATCCTTCAAAATACGAAATTTTCTTCTACATTAGACATACATTATTTTATAAAAAAAAAAAGAGTTATGAAATTATAGTAAATTAAAAAAATTATCGTTGAAAAACTAATTAAATCGTCATGAAATAGTCCTTGATTATTAACTTTGGTAATTATAGATTCCGATAAAAGTGACAAAAGCATCGTATTAATTTAATAAATCTGATCTGCAGATACAATTTTAGAGTTGATGGCTAAATCTTAAATTTTAAGAATTACGACTAATTTACATTAAATCAATCTGATAAAAGTTGAAAAGATTCCAAATAATGATTAATACTTGTCTGCGGTCCCGTTAATGCCTTGATTTGGTTACACACGCACTCAAGTCGAGCCAGTGACCTGTTGAATTACCGGCAAACTATAAGAACGTTTCAAATCTGCATAGAAAAGCGTAAGAAATACGAATAAGATCAAACACATTACCAATGCGGAATCACCTCCTGATTTCTACCATTAACTTAGTAATAAACATGGAAATATCGATGAAACCTTACTCTTTGATAAAATCAATTAGCTATCGCGAAACGTTTGATGATGATACACAAGCAACGTTTGAGTTCCGAATAAAATATCAAATTATCCTGAACGTTGATCGATTTACATAGCCATATCACGTAGGAAGCGACGATTTGTTCGAGCAGCGTGCTAACGTTGAAAAATCGCAAATACCGATGGTTCAATGCAAAAACTAATTCTAGCCAAGATTATGCGCTACTTGGATAAGGTTGGAGAGCCGGTGGGAGGCAGCCGCATAATTCTCCCCGCTGTTCTCGAACGGCCAGGGCCGTCCAAATTCGTATTACTGTCCACCCTCTACCGAGATTCCGATGCCGAGCGCTATACTAATTTCCTGGTTCGTAGCGTGTCTGGTCCGCAGACATCGTCACACGAAGCTTTCGCGTGGGCAGACGCACTGGCCAGCCCTGGAGGCGTCCCGCGTGCCCATCTTCGGTAGCGTCGCGTACGCTGCGGATGTTATATCTGGCGTCGCGGCGCCCTCGAGCCTCAGCCGCTCCTCAGTCGCCCGTCGATTCACAACTCACCCCCACGGTTAGTAATTCTGCCAAGCCTTCACATTACATTTTTTTTTTTTCTTTCGCATATCGAAAAGAAGCATCGAAGAAGGTTGTGTAGTGTAGCGCTCGTCTTGGACGATCGGTGCTTTGTGGTGACACAAGTGATCAACTAGGGAATCGATTAATAGGATTTCACAATTGTCATGTGGGAATAGGTGCACGGATACATTTTATCGAGTGTGGAAGATTGTTACAAGGGTTGGACGAAGTAGACAAACTTGGATGAAAAGTGAAACTGGCATCGTCCTACGATTCAATTATTTTGAGATATCGATAAAGATTTTGAAGTAGACAATAATTTTTTTGAAATACTAAAAAGATTTAAAAGTAAAAATTAATTGTTAAATTGGTAGAATTGGTACATTAAAGAACGATCGATAATAGAAGCTTCTCTTATAAAACTCCTCCTTTTCGAAAAAGTGTCATATTTCTTGCAATGATTAATAAATTCGTAAGCAACAAATTCAAATTCAATTCACCTCTAGTACAAAATTTCTAACTCTTTACTCTTAGACTCGGTAAATGTTGGACGATTTATAAATGTTATGATTGAAGTTTAATTATGAAGAAAGCAATTATAGCAGCAGAATTAGTTGCATAACCGGCGATAAATTCTTTTTCAGAGACACTAAAAAAGCAGCAAAATGTGCGACGACGAAGTAGCAGCCCTTGTTGTCGACAATGGATCCGGTATGTGCAAGGCCGGTTTCGCCGGAGACGACGCTCCTCGCGCCGTATTCCCCTCGATCGTAGGTCGCCCCAGACATCAGGGTGTGATGGTCGGTATGGGTCAGAAAGACAGCTATGTCGGCGACGAAGCACAAAGCAAGAGAGGTATTCTCACCTTGAAATACCCGATCGAGCACGGCATCATCACCAACTGGGATGATATGGAGAAGATCTGGCATCACACCTTCTACAACGAATTGCGTGTTGCCCCTGAGGAACACCCAGTCCTCCTCACCGAAGCTCCCCTGAACCCAAAAGCTAACCGCGAAAAGATGACCCAGATCATGTTCGAAACCTTCAACAGCCCGGCCATGTACGTCGCCATCCAGGCCGTGCTCTCCCTGTACGCTTCCGGTCGTACCACCGGTATCGTCTTGGATTCCGGAGATGGTGTCTCGCACACCGTACCCATCTACGAAGGTTATGCCCTTCCTCACGCCATCCTCCGTCTGGACTTGGCCGGTCGCGATTTGACCGACTACCTCATGAAGATCCTCACCGAGAGAGGCTACAGCTTCACGACCACGGCTGAACGAGAAATCGTGCGCGACATCAAGGAGAAACTTTGCTATGTCGCCCTGGACTTCGAACAGGAAATGGCCACCGCTGCTGCCAGCACCTCCCTTGAGAAGAGCTACGAGTTGCCCGATGGACAGGTGATCACCATCGGTAACGAGAGGTTCCGTTGCCCAGAAGCCCTGTTCCAACCTTCCTTCCTGGGTATGGAATCCTGCGGTATCCATGAAACCGTATACAACTCCATCATGAAGTGCGACGTCGATATCCGTAAGGATCTGTACGCCAACAACGTACTCTCTGGCGGTACCACCATGTACCCTGGTATTGCCGACCGTATGCAGAAAGAAATCACTGCTCTGGCCCCATCGACCATCAAGATCAAGATCATCGCTCCCCCCGAGAGGAAATACTCCGTATGGATCGGTGGATCCATCTTGGCCTCCCTGTCCACCTTCCAACAGATGTGGATCTCCAAGCAGGAGTACGACGAGTCCGGCCCTGGCATTGTCCACCGCAAGTGCTTCTAAGCGCATTGCTGACGATTCAGCAACGTCGCACGAACGTCGAAGAAACATCGATCGACTTCGGGGAAACCGAGCATACGATCCATCGGTTTCCTTTAAGCAACTCACACGCTGCGATAAAGAAATTTTATCAAAATATCACAATATCCAGATCATCACCAGATCTCATCGAATGTTCATTATTATGGTCATCTGTGTCGCTCTGTAAGATGCGACAACCTGGCTAATCATATATATGTTGACTCTACAACTCTTTAATGGGCTGTCAAAGTCACACTCATCCGTTGTTTCATCATGACCGAGGAACCCGGCAAAGGTGTTGGTTCTCGATACAGAGCTCACTCGCGGATGGCCATTCCTCGTCTAGTATCAAAACGAGGCCCATGAACGATGCCAGATCGGCTAACCTACCTACCAAATGCATCTTTCGATTATGAAAGGGACATTCTGGACACGCAAGAAGAAAACAGGATCTTCGAGAGAATTGGACCAACTTCGAGGGAAGCTGCGCTTGTCTCACTGTTACGCGAGATCCCTGCACCTTCAACAAATTTCTTAAATCCTACTTCTACCTAGCCTGCTAATTGAAGCGAACTCACCATCGATATATACTTCTATTTTAATTTATTTTGTAAATATTATACATTATATTGCTATATTGTTATACGATATATCAAAAAGTCAAATTAAATATACATTCTCTCATATCATTAGTCATATCCTTCAACTTCGATGCGTTAATTATGCTTTGTTACAACCGGCGTATTCGCTTTCCTTAATACGTACCTAAAATGTACGATGTCCTTGCTCGAGAGCAGAAACCCTTTTGGGAAATGTTCACGTTCGATCTCCTTAAGAATGTTGTTCCGTCTCTCGTAAGTCTGCGATTCTTGTCGACTTTGTCGGTGAAACACCTGTAACGTAAATTGTTACATAAAAATATATACACTTACTCAAAAAGCTCGACCTTAATAGGATTAACTAAACATTGACTTTTCCCTAGATTTCGATATCCTTTCGCGTTCACTCCGAGTAAAGTATCGCATATCGGCGTTGCTGAATTTAAATTATTCAGAACTAAGTTTAGAGGATAAACGATCAAATACGGAAATACATCTCAAACACAAACAACAAACACAACTCTCGTTTAATTATAATTCCACATGTCTATTATCCGTTCGCCAAATATTTACATATGAATTTTTATTCGCCACATATTATCAGCATCCGATGCTGCACGTGTCGTATGTGTATCTGTTATACATGTGTTTCATCGTATATGTATCTGATATGCAGGAATTTATGTAGAAAAGAATTGCTCTTTTCTTCGCGATGCTCAAGTCCGAATATGTCTGCGAGAACAGGGTAAAGTCGGCGTTCGAGTGGTTTTAAAATAACTATTGTTGTGACGTGGACTTAACGAATGACCTTGGCCTAAAATGACTAATCTACTCCTGCACGGTCCCCTTTACTATATATTTTTCTAAATCCACGGAAATATTCACTAGAAAAATTCAAACTTTCTTTTTTTGCTCAGCCGTTTGGTAATCGTGCAACGTGCCAGGAGTTTGGTCATTTTCGTAATTTTGCCCGCTTCGTTCACCGAAAGCCTTTTCCGTCGATAAGCGAATAGGATGGCCGATAAAAGAGCTACGGATCCTGCGATTTATTTTCGTCCCGGTGCGTAATCTCGAAATATTCCTCCTACTGTGATATCTGGGGGAAAGAGGAGAGCACGTATCGCGCAGGGATCAAGCTCGATCCGTTGTCAGCCTACGAGTAAAACTAAATTTGATCGTATTGAAGAAACGATCTGCTCAACACATTTGTAGCTGATAATTTTACGAGAATCTCAAAGCAGAAAATGGTAATTAAGGTCACTGGTTGCTACAATTAATTTCTTAAATAATTTCTATGATTACGACAAGAATCGAAGAACTTGGCTTTGCACAAATGAGAAATTCTTCCTTTCTTAGTAATTAACAATTGGCCATATTTCAACTATGATAATATTATATCAGTTGCGGCTAATGTGTTAATCCATCGAGACATCTATATTTTCTATAGCAATCCGTTGTTTGTATTTTATGTAATTTTAGCACTGAACGATCCCGTACTAAAATCGGAAAATAATTTAAATTTCACGACCCATCATGTACTTTTCATGAAAAGATCGATAAGAATTATATAGTAAATATTAGGTTCAGCTCAAAGAAAATGTTTGTGGAAATGTATTAATAATTTATAGAAATGAATATGGATTAAAGTCTGTATGTGCTGACAAAACATAATCTTACAAGAGTTTGTTAAATATGAGACTTTTGATAACTATGATAACGTTTGGAGTTAGGCAAATTTTAAAGGTAAAAGTAAATGATAAGCATGGAAGATAACTTTTCAATTTACAATTTAAAGTAAAATTCACGAAAGATGATGACACGAAGTACAAACAAAATTCACAACAGCACACTCGGTCTTTGTGGTATTGAAAATTCATAGCATTCGTCGTGTCCTATATTTCTAGGCGGCGATCGTATTTTGCGATGAATTTCACTCCAAATCAAGTGGAAAAGCTGTCTTTTTCTTACAGAGAAATGACATAAAATTTCTAGTATTTGTTCATACCCACAGAAATAAACAAAAATTTGAAAATATGCTTCGGTTACGTGTCTCATTTACGTAACAGAAACTACGATTGCCTCTTACTTTTCCATGGAAAAGTATCGTTTAACGAGTCGAGACAATTTCCAGACATTGAAACATTAACAGTTAACAGCCAATTTGCATCTTTCTGAAGTACGATATTAAGTCTAGCATAAGTACTTCGAGAATTTACGCGGAACTCTATTTGTACATGAGATAAATCAGTGCTCCCGCTTTCTATATACATCATACTCCGTGCAAGCAAAGCGTAGCCAGCTCTTACATTACATGGCACTTTAAGCAAAACGATAGAAGCACGAAAGCCGACTTCCGTAATAAAACAAGATGAAAACCTAACTGGTGACTTGGAGAACTAGTAGCGTACACCTTAGCCCCTAAGTTTAACTTAGCTTTCATGGAACATGTTGAAACAAAACAGGCTACTAAACACAAGCTCGGCCACAAATTCTCTGATAATCCGTTCGATAAAATTCTCTGTTTGTTTCAGTTAATTCTTAGAATAAACTATTCGCGATCCCAAGATCAGCGGTCCACCGTTTCTTCCCAAAATGAGAGACGAAACGATGCTTGACGAAGCTGCCTTAGAAAAATTATTCTTCAAATACGAAGAAAAGACGCGAAAGAGACGGAACGGTATCTATGAAAACTTCTTTCGAAACTATTTCAGGAAAATTAATCTATAGGTTCGAAGAAAAGCAACGGAAGAGGAAACGATATTTACGGGAACTCTCCTTTAGACATTTTTTTCGAAGAAATCGTATTTCAAATACGAAAGTAAAGAAGAAAACAGTAGGAGAAACGGTATGTGTGGAAATTCTTCTCGAAACTGTTTCGAAAAAATTATTTAGATAAGAGAAAAGATATTTAGAAAAGAAACGAGAAAGAAGAAACGGTATCGATGGAAACTTGGAAGTGTTTCGGGAAAGATATCCTTCGGATACGAAGAAGGGCCAAGAGAAAAAACGAAGCGTTATAGAGTAGAACAGGAACGAAAGATGGTAGAAGCATAGGAAGTGACGATAGTGTGAATTTTCAAAGCGGCGTATTTTCCTCGGTCCGCTTAGGGCCTGGGGCCGCCTAGTTCGGCGAGCGTCGCGACGCCACGCGAGGCAAGCCTTTTTCGTGCCTGTCGGGCAAGAAGCATCCCACGAGAATGCGGGGGCGTTCTGACGAGAGCATATATTCGACGTCGGGACGCTCCCAAGGCACAGACGCCACTCCAACTCTGTCCCGTGCACGGTACGTAGAAACTGTTCTCTGGAAACGATATTTCATTTATCACGGACGCTATCGGCTACCACCAAGAACCCTCGACACCATAGAAGATACCGGAAGCCGATCCATTCCTGCGATTGATTTTGTTATATCGATCGGGTCGTAGGATTTTTCAACCGATCCTTTGGATAGAAGAGAGCCATAATTGGAGGCATAGCGGTACGCTGTTAGACTTTTAAGGGAGTGGTCGAGTTTCCTTCCGGTATCTCGCATCTGAAATAGCATCGAGGGTTAATTGCGTGTGTTCTGAGAACCAGAAGTAATTTTGTAGCATTTTGTAATAGAAATCACTTAACTGATTAATTTTTCTTTGCAGAAGACGACCTATTATTTACGAGTTACATTTGTACGGTAGCTTAATTTTAAAAGAGTTCCTTCAGCTGCATCGTGTATATGTTAAATCGTATTTTGATACTTGTTTCCAGCTTATTAATGCGATATAGAATCTTCGCTTTTATTGAAAACTTTGGATAGCAATAATTGGGTTTAGATTTTCTTTCCGTCAAATGTTGAAGCAATTGTTTTATTCGATCTTTTGATATCTACCTTTGTTTTAAACGCAACAAGTAATACGATCTCTTTAGGAAAATTCATTCTTGTAATCGAAAGTATCCAACACTATATATCTGTTTTTTTGGCTAATATTTTATATATTTTTATCGTAATAATTTCATATCTATTTGTAAATTACGCATCAACGAAGAGTGCTATGTATATATAGTAGACCAGATCTTGGGGCTATTTATTTTCTAAAAGAATTTTTATTTCTCATCGCCGATTTGAATCAATCATACGGGATCATTGAAACTTTTTATTCGTTCGATACGTTTTGTGTACACGATTTCGCTGGCCTTATTAAGTTACCGAGAATAGTTAGAAGTACTATTTTTAGAGCAGAACAAATTTTCTCGCTTATCGTTCGAATTTTTTAAAAAAGAAAGATATATATGAAATTAGATATTACCACGCTATCGTTTAATTTTGACATACGAGAACCTTTAAATTAGTCCAAGTCGTCTTTGCATTATTTGATAACATTTATCTTAGTAAATTTGAAATCATTAAACAGCAAGTTCTACAAATTACATCTGTTCTCTGCACTTACAAAATATCTACTTTAAAACCATCGCAGCTTGCTAACACCTATCCAACGGTAAAATCATAAATTACCACCCCATTTATGGCAACGCAAAATCCAATTAACGATATAAAAAGATATCGAAACCTAAAAACTCAAGCTAACTACTTTCTGCTTGCAAAATTACATATAACTGTACACTTGAAAGAATACTCGCTCTGATTACAAAAGACAGCTGTCATCGACGAATTTCCAATCGTTTTTAAAATTTCCTCGTTGATGTATCATCATTTTACGCGCGAATTTCTTCTCTTGATATCGAAATTCTTCTAACCAGCTAATCACGAGTGCCAAAAATACTTGCACGGGGCGAATGGCCGACTCTATCGTCATGTTTAGGCATATTGGAGGTCTTTGCCCGTGTGCGAAGTTGGTCCTTTTGCGAGCAGAGCATAATTTTGGCACGCGCGAGCCACGTCGTTATGCTGTATCTTTCGTGGTCCGAGCGGAGCCGCGGCGAGCAGAGACGATGTTACCCACCATAATCGTCGCTTGCACTTATTAGGGATCGTCCGTCGGTCGTACGTCTAAAGTTAGCGTCGCGGCGCCCCGAAATAGTGCCGCGACGCCGGGGCCGCTTGCCTATCGTTTTATAGGCAACTGGGTCAATTCTGGCGAGCGTCAACGCTTTCCGCGAAAACTTCATCGCGCTACACGATGCCTATACCGTTTCACTAGCTTCCTACACTTTTGCGTACACATATTTTCTAACTGAACGATATTTATCGAGCGAACGATTGTTTTTTCTTTCGTTGGAGAATTATTTTGAATTCTTCTTTTTGTTTTCATTTTGTTTCGTGAGAATATTTTTGCTACTTGAAAACTGACTCTTAGATTTTCCGTTTAGTAAATTAAATATAACGCAAAGTAGGACTTCGCAAATTATAAAAGTTCTGTATTGTTGAGTTAAAATAGAAGAATTAGGATTTCGTACAAGAATTCTTTCTATCGAAACTATTGAGTTGCTGAAAATGATAATAGAATTTCACTCCTAGCTCTTTTAAATACACGTACTTTTCATATGATTTTCCTCACATTTTTTTCTGATATAAGCACGATTGTTTTCCATCGAAGATACATACGAACCAATTTTACAATCCATCAAGTATTAGTGCCATATGTTACAAATCTCCGACAAGTTTTCGCAATAAATCAGTGTAGAATCTACCCAAATAGATATACTCGCTACGATAACATTGGAAACAGATAGGTATTTGATAAAATCAAATATTTGATGACACTACACATCAATGTTATCAAACGGTCGTATAAAGAAAGTAACGATGTGAAATTAAGAACGACTGTGATTTCTGTTACAGACACTTAAAATCGAAGAAAAGGCAAAATGTGCGACGACGAAGTAGCAGCCCTTGTTGTCGACAATGGATCCGGTATGTGCAAGGCCGGTTTCGCCGGAGACGACGCTCCCCGTGCCGTATTCCCCTCGATCGTAGGTCGCCCCAGACATCAGGGTGTGATGGTCGGTATGGGTCAGAAAGACAGCTATGTCGGCGACGAGGCACAGAGCAAGAGAGGTATTCTCACCTTGAAATACCCGATCGAGCACGGCATCATCACCAACTGGGATGATATGGAGAAGATCTGGCATCACACCTTCTACAACGAATTGCGTGTTGCCCCTGAGGAACACCCAGTCCTCCTCACCGAAGCTCCCTTGAACCCAAAAGCTAACCGCGAAAAGATGACCCAGATCATGTTCGAAACCTTCAACAGCCCGGCCATGTACGTCGCCATCCAGGCCGTGCTCTCCCTGTACGCTTCCGGTCGTACCACCGGTATCGTCTTGGATTCCGGAGATGGTGTCTCGCACACCGTACCCATCTACGAAGGTTATGCCCTTCCTCACGCCATCCTCCGTCTGGACTTGGCCGGTCGCGATTTGACCGACTACCTCATGAAGATCCTCACCGAGAGAGGCTACAGCTTCACGACCACGGCTGAACGAGAAATCGTGCGCGACATCAAGGAGAAACTTTGCTATGTCGCCCTGGACTTCGAACAGGAAATGGCCACCGCTGCTGCCAGCACCTCCCTCGAGAAGAGCTACGAGTTGCCCGATGGACAGGTGATCACCATCGGTAACGAGAGGTTCCGTTGCCCAGAAGCCCTGTTCCAACCTTCCTTCCTGGGTATGGAATCCTGCGGTATCCATGAAACCGTCTACAACTCCATCATGAAGTGCGACGTCGACATCCGTAAGGATCTGTACGCCAACAACGTACTCTCTGGTGGTACCACCATGTACCCCGGTATTGCCGACCGTATGCAGAAAGAAATCACTGCCCTGGCCCCATCGACCATCAAGATCAAGATCATCGCTCCCCCCGAGAGGAAATACTCCGTATGGATCGGTGGATCCATCTTGGCCTCCCTGTCCACCTTCCAACAGATGTGGATCTCCAAACAGGAGTACGACGAGTCCGGCCCTGGCATCGTTCACCGCAAGTGCTTCTAAGCAGTTATGCTCGATTCAAATTATTATTACTATCGATATTGTTATTGCTACACCTTTTCCCCAAACACACCGTTCACTGCCGTACCGCTTCGTCTAGCTGCGACTCCGTTAGTTCAATTCTATCGGCACTGTTTCTACGTGGCGGTGAGATTTTTTCCGACGAACATGGTCTGAACATACACGTCATCTTTTGTATATAAGTTTACATCTACGGAATAAATCAGTCTTATATTCTTACAACTAATCAAAACGTAGCTTTTCATTTTACGATTCCCTGAATATCAATTGCTATTTAATAATCGATTTATTTTCAATTCTATTATATCTTTCGTACAATATTCTTCAATTATGAAGTATCTATTCTTCTGATCGAATCGAAAAATATTTCATCTTTGTTGACCAAAACATTATTTCACACTACATTACGATTAAATATGTTACAATGAGATACAAACCGGATAATTTCTCATTAGAATCGTGCATTTGCAATGGGGGGGGGGGGGGGGACACAGCAAATATTAGGATCAAATTGAAAGGGGCTAGCCATCAATTACTATACGTTCGTATTGATAGGCTGTACTAGATAAAAGTTTTGCATACATCAATAAAAACAGGGTAAAATATCGACTTAACAAATTTAAAATTTCTAGAAAAAATATATTTATTCAAATCTCAGCACTCGTATTCAACATAAATAACATTTTGGAAAGGATAGTAATATACGTATCGTCATCTACCATGCATGGATTGAATTACACGAAGGAGTAACTCATTGCCTCTATCAAAATTACCGGGGTATCCAAACGGACTTCTTTACGTTATCGTAAGCTTCGTCGCCAATTTGTTAAGGATAGACGCACGCTCATCCAGGAACACGCTCCCCTTTAATGCTGGCTTTCTCCTGTAGCGTAGTCCATACATTGAGTGCTTGTCCTGTTTGTGTCTTTCGCATCGCAGTATCTGCAAATTTGTATTCATCACGCTAATCAATTGCTCAAATTTGATATTGTGATATTTATACAAAAGGTAGTCCGAATATCCTTATACGTAGAATTATTTTGCCGTCTTCTTACTTCCTTAAAATTGTTGAATTACACACTAAGTACACTTGCATGAAAAGAAGAATTTGGTTCTTCAAAATTCCTCCATTCTTCTATAAAGATTCCTCTTTCTTGCAATTGCAATTCTTGCAATTCTACGTGCAACTCGAATTCTTTACAACTCTATAATATACTCGACGGTTACGATAAAAGATATCAACACTTAAATTTACAATTATTATCATTGATATCTTTCCTTAACCGATAATTACATCACTGACAACGTACATTGATAAAGTACTTTAACGTACTTAATTCTCCGCGAAAGTTATACTTTGATCAAAGGCCTGGTAGCAAAAACGACTCTTGTTTGTGTTTGTCTTTTCTCAGGAAATTCAAACAACACCCCGTAGCGTCTTTCGCACATTACAATTTTTCTTAACGAAATATACATCGTATCGCATTATAACTACGAACGTGCCTCTAAGTATATCGAACTAAATCCAACAGCTATATCTAATTCAATTATAAAGTTTTGGCACAACTGTTCGATTTTCATTCGACGATAGATCCGGACATAGATCATTTTTCGTAATACCGATTCCGCTGAGTCGTGAATTTTCTGAAACGCGTTACTATCTAAATAGCAAAAAGGCTTGGCAAGGGTCGTCTTTGTCATGAGCACCCTCAATTTCTACCGATATTCTTATATAAATGAAAATCTCATCACCTTCGAACATTCCACCGAACATCGTCATCTTCTTGCACGGTCACGAAACTTGGAAACTGTTGGTCGATCGATCGAATCACCGTCTGTATGCTTACAAGGGGATTCCGTGTGGAAGTTCATTTGCGACAAAGACGTGCCGTTTCGGGGTTGAAACACGGCAATGCGAATCTGCGAATCGGTCGTACGGTTCGACGGTGGCTCTTGCAAAAAGGTGGAGGGGATCGGTGGTGGCTCGAGCTACGTGGTCGCCCCGTGCACTCCCAATTATAGAAAGCAGCCTAATCGTCCAATAATTCGATTCTATATGCATTTCATCGACCGTAAATGGCTGATTGAGCCATTTACACCCGGCGTTGCACGCAACCATAATATACGGATCGTTTAGCATCGAAAATGGCGTCGCGTCCCAACTGTAATTCGGATTATTATTGTTGGCACGCTGCGGCCATATGAAGTCATATATTATTCGTTTACGAGTATGAATGACAGCCGCGAAATAATGCGTTTGTTAGCGTGGACATTTTAGAGATCAGCGGCCTTAAAAATTTCATATTTCAAGAGAGAAGTTTCGGATCACGAGAAATCACGAAATTATGAAATCGAACGTCAATCGATGAAATTAGAAGGATAATCGGTTGGGTTAATACATTCGTTTTAGAGGGATAATATCTAAATTTCTATTATGTTATTTCTATGGGTGTAGTTTTTATGCTTTTCGTTATTTTAGTATTTTACTTCTCGTAGATCTTAAGCAGATAAATCTTTTTATTTCTTTCGATCCGATATTTTTTTATTGTTTTATCGTTGTACTGTAAATTCCGCGTGGAAATTTTTTACGAATTTTTTAAATTTGTTACGGATAGAATAGTTTCGAGATATTGTCGATTCAGTTAGAGGAGAACGCACGAAAAATATTTCGCAAAGGCACGCAAAATTCAACTTAATTTCAGCTACACGTATCTAGTGATTAAATTTTAGCTATAACGTATTTATTGAAAGATTTCTTTTGTTGAAAGATCATCTCGTATTTAAGAAATTTATTCCAGGTTTCTCTTTGGTTTATCCCTTCTTGTTAACCGGATGCGTATCTTCCTAACTTGAATTCGAAAATAACGCAATCCTAAACGAAACATTTATTAATTGATAAACACTCATTTACTACGTATCGTAAACATCGAAATCCACTTTGTTGAATCTCCCTTTCACGAAGCACATTTCGTCCGAACCTCATAAACTTTCATGTCTATTAAAAGCTACCGACACACCGATCTAAACTTTTCATTCAAAAACACTGCAATCTCAAGATCCCATAAGCTTCACTAAGCTCTATATTTATAGACTATTACTACTGCTAACACCCACATAAATTTTTCTTTTGCTTTTAATTAATTAAATTCAACTTACACGTAAATCCTAATTTTCCGGTTAAATACAGAAGCAAGTATTTATACACGTAATCGCATTACCAGATACAAATACACCGCGGATATTCACGTAAATTCATATTTATGACAATTAAAGAAATAGAATCTAAACAAAGCAGCCGCCAAATATCATAAACTTGGGACATTTTATACATTTTTGCACCTTTGATCCTCCCATAAATGCACGAACGTTATAGCTATAGTCATTCGGAGATCGCCTCTTCCTTTCTTCGACGATAGAAATCAAATGTTCTATCTACATTTAAGTTGAAAGGAAACTGAACTTCATCGTCTACTTTAAATCATCTCCGTTGTTCTTCGATCGAATAAAAATATTTTGTCATTTTCTTACAGCCTTTGTTTATAACGTAACTTTATTTAAAAGGTAAAAAATACCAGGTACCTCGAATATTTCAACGTATTTTGAAAAATGAAGAAACATTAGATACAGGACACGTTAGGTAAGAAGAACAAGCTGTACATGTGCTCTGTGTCCACCTTCCGGTTAATGAATATGATGACACATAAATTGGAGGATGAATCAGATTGGACGCCGGTGCCCTTCGACCCTCGGCCGATTAGCGCCTAACGGAAGACGGCCCTGGCGCGTGACGAGTCCTTATTTGGATTGGGGGGCCGTCGGCCGCCGCCTCGTCGCGACGCACGGCGTCTCTCCTTCTCGGCGTCACGGTTAGGGCGGCTAAGGACTAGGCGGTGGCGGCGGGCCGAGACGAGTGTTAATGCACGATAGATTTCCATCTAAGGGGCGGATCGCTATTTTCGGCTGCGAACCGATATGGATAAAGGGACCCCACAGAGCCGGCACTGTGCCACTCGCCGCTCTCGGTCTCTTGCACGACGTACGCCCTAAGCGACCATTGCCGATCTCTCGACTCATTAGCGAACGGTAAATCGAACGAGTGTTCCGTTAGTTTGCATCCGCTAAAACAGCGTGCTGGTGTGTAACCGGTGAGCTTTCTTCTTGATCGTTGGATCGAGACGAGGGTTGCACGCATGATAATCGCGGACGACCGGCTCGGTCCTCGTGCCTCGGAGAACAGGAAACAGTGTGTAGAAACGAGGTTTTTGCAAGGTGTAATTCGCGTCGTTTCAGTGACTTCGCACCGGAAATCAGTATCGACCTTGCCGAGAGAGTGTACGAGGACCGAACGCAGTCGATCGTTGCAGGATCCTTGCATGTCATCGAATCCTCATTGTGAAGTGATGTTCCGCAAATGTGATACCAATGCCTGTGTTCTTTTTAGTATACGTTGCTACCGTTGGCTTTTATAGGCGATTCTTTGTTCGATTGGTTTACAATTAGACGCTCTTCTTTTAAAACAATGAGTAGCAAACGTTTAACGATGATAATTATTCGATCGCATAATTATGGTAGTATTTTAATAATCAACAATTAGATAACTGCAATATGTCGACTAATTCTTATGACAAATATTTAGTTTAAATTAACAGTTCCTTTTTAGTATCTCCTGTTAAAATTGTTAACGATATTTATCTTGATATTTATTCTGCTTGTAAGTAGTATCTAATGAAATTCTCGATATTTTATTAATTATACCAAATATTCTTTTTTGCAATTCAAATTCTAGTGATTGAAACGTACTTTTTCTACCTATTTCTAATACTGCGCATTTGCTCCATAAAAAATCGTATGATTTTTGTCCTTTTACTGATTCAACCCCCTGATTCTTAAACCTCTTATCAAGATGCCTGTGAAGAAGTAAAAGTTGCATTAAAATATTAATATCTAACTATTAACCACCTAATAAAAGAAAAAATATGATCGAACACAAACGCACAAAATTCAGGTTCATATGCATTTCAAATTTCATTTCTACAGTAGGTAACACTAATAATCAAACAAGATGTGTGATGATGATGTTGCGGCACTAGTCGTGGACAATGGGTCCGGTATGTGCAAGGCGGGATTCGCTGGAGATGACGCACCGCGTGCTGTCTTCCCCAGCATTGTTGGCCGCCCACGTCATCAGGTATGGTAATTTTGAAAATCATCATGAAATTCCAATATGTACGCCATTTTTTTATTATCATGTCTCGCTAATACTGTTAATAACCATTGCAGGGTGTGATGGTCGGTATGGGTCAGAAAGACAGCTACGTAGGAGACGAGGCCCAAAGTAAAAGAGGTATACTTACCTTAAAGTATCCTATAGAACACGGTATCATTACCAATTGGGATGATATGGAGAAGATTTGGCACCACACCTTCTACAACGAATTGCGAGTTGCTCCTGAGGAACATCCGGTCCTTCTCACCGAGGCCCCTCTAAATCCGAAAGCTAACCGTGAAAAGATGACCCAGATCATGTTCGAAACCTTCAACAGCCCGGCCATGTACGTCGCCATCCAGGCCGTGCTCTCCCTGTACGCTTCCGGTCGTACCACCGGTATCGTCTTGGACTCGGGAGATGGTGTCTCGCACACCGTACCCATCTACGAAGGTTATGCCCTTCCTCACGCCATCCTCCGACTGGACTTAGCCGGTCGCGATTTGACCGACTACCTCATGAAGATCCTTACCGAGAGAGGTTACAGCTTCACGACCACGGCTGAGCGAGAAATCGTGCGCGACATCAAGGAGAAACTTTGCTATGTCGCCCTGGACTTCGAACAGGAAATGGCCACCGCTGCTGCCAGCACCTCCCTCGAGAAGAGCTACGAGTTGCCCGATGGACAGGTGATCACCATCGGTAACGAGAGGTTCCGTTGCCCAGAAGCCCTGTTCCAACCTTCCTTCCTGGGTATGGAATCCTGCGGTATCCATGAAACCGTCTACAACTCCATCATGAAGTGCGACGTCGACATCCGTAAGGATCTGTACGCCAACACCGTACTCTCTGGTGGTACCACCATGTACCCCGGTATTGCCGATCGTATGCAGAAAGAAATCACTGCCCTGGCTCCATCGACCATCAAGATCAAGATCATCGCTCCCCCCGAGAGGAAGTACTCCGTATGGATCGGTGGATCCATCTTGGCCTCACTGTCCACCTTCCAACAGATGTGGATCTCCAAGCAGGAATACGACGAGTCCGGACCTGGCATCGTGCACCGCAAGTGCTTCTAAGGTGGTGCACCGATCACAGGGGTTTATGATTTTCACCTGCTTTCTTTTCTTTTTTTTCTATTCGTGCTCGAGCTGTGACCCTTTCACATATGGATTCACCGATGCCAAGGGGAAGAAAGAGAGAAGAAGGTAGAATGGGGGAAAATGAGATTTGGGAAAGGAAAATTACTGAAGTGCCTTTATTCTACACATTTATCAGACTGTACTTTACTTTTTAGTTTGTACAACATGACTGTTTGTTATTTTAACGTTAATTAATTTATTGATAATAATCTCCTCGGCCATTGCAACAAGCCCTTCTCGGCCTTGTCAATATGTATACGCTGACTTACATGTATCGTACAGACACGCACACATACACATACAGATACAAAGGCTTTCTTGAAATCGTAAGCGCACGTAATTTGGCATTTGCGATACGCACGGGGTGGTAATCGACGAGAGTGAAGTATATGATATGGGAAACCATGACCAGGCGCATCAACGTCGGCTCATATTGCTGCCTGGCGTATTGTTCTTATTATATCATATAATTGATGATAATAAAACTGTATTATATAATAATTCAATGTCGGATTATGTGAACCTTATCGTACGTGATATTTCTGGCGATTACTCAAAACAATGACATAATGGACGGGTACGATTTTATAGATAAAGTTCAAGAGAATTATTGTGTTTTGGGTTCTCATGACATTTAACTACAGTGTGCTCTGGCAGCTGGCCAGTTTGTGTGCAACTTTAAGTGACTATACATATTTTCATTTCTTTCAACAGACTATAGAGTTACACAGTAATTTAGAAAAATTATGAATAATTCTCTGTTCGTTTATCATTATTATTATTATTTATATGACATTGAGAATTAGATATAATGTAAGCGTTAAATCTTCAAGAGAATTAGATACTCTATATTAAGAACCGACGATACTTCGATCCAGAAATAGATCTACAGGCTACACCTGTTCAGCCATAACATTTTACGAAGACATTACGAGCCAATTAGAAGATCACAGCAAATCCTTTAAAATAGAAATAATTAAATTTATCAATTCTCCGTACGATTTATTCGTGAAATTTAATTTCATCGTAAAACGAAACATCTCATTTATTTCCTTGTCCATTTATCTTTCTGGATATAATTATCTAAATTACCTAATATTTATCTATTACTCGTTTCGACATCAAAGTAATTATCTCCAGCATCAATGACCCTACTTTAATCCCATAACAAAAACATCTCACATCTTTCGAGTTCGAAGACGATCGATTATAGACTCTTGTTCGAAGGAAAATCCGTAACCCAAGACGAGCGATAAAACTGTGCTACAAATAAAGAAATAACAAAAATAGAGTTGTCGGTACGTGGATGCCGTGGCTGTCGAGGAGTGCATGCCGGGGGTCCCCGGGATTGCCTCCCTAGCCTTACAAGGCCCCCGGGTGACTTACGCTTATTTTGACGCTTCACCAACTAAAATTAGAGCCCGCACTCTTTGGGAGTTTTGGGACGTGTATGCATACGTGCGTGCACCTGCATGGGGTGGAGGTGCTCCAGTTTAGGATGACTTTATCACACTCCGTCCCTCTTCACGAGACAGCCACGTGCTGAAAATGCTAATGCTAGAAAACGGATAGCTTTACGAGCAAGCTCGACGAGTAATTCGTATGTATTACGAATCGTTGCTCTTTACCGCTTAAATTATTACCGTATCGTATGACTTGTCTTTGTATGAAATAGTGAAACGTGAAAAATGACTGTACAACATAATTCTATTTGGTCTATTATACGTGTAATGGAACAGATGCAGAATGGAAAAATTTATTTTTTCAAAGATAGAGTCGTTAATTACTTACTTTAGTTGAAAGAAAACTTAAAAATTTATTATCAAGCGTCATAAATAAGATTTATTAGATAAGTTAACGAACAGTTTTATTTTCTAGTTATGTGATAATATAGATATAATGAAATAAGTTATAGATAAATTATGTTCATTGAGAACGGACAGAAAATTATTAGTTTCTCGATGATTATAATGAAATTATCTTGATCTATTAAACACAGGTACATATTATACGTATATACCTAATAATTATAAATAATAATAAGTAAGTGATTTGAATCGCGTACTATAAATATTTTCTCTTTTTAACTGGAATTTCGCTTTTAATAAAATATATGAAACATTTTCCTATACACAAATATCTTTAATAAATTTGTGCCTTATACATGTCATACTAATAAATAAATAATAAATATATTATTGCAATCTTAAATAATGTCAATTAATTGTTAAATTATAACTTGTATTATCATTATTAATTTCTAAATAGTTTTTTAGGTATGTTGATAAATAATTTTAATGATAATATGTTGAGATAATACATATATATGGTAATATAACACATAACATAATTAGACTGGGAGTATACTTTTAACATTTATCAATTTTTTCAATTTAATTAGGATTATATAATCTTCAAATTCAATTTGCATTAAATAGGTATGAAAATCCTGATTTAAATAGTGATATTACGTGTATGATTCAAATACTTTCCTAGATTTTATGATAAAATAAAAAAATACTAAACTTATATCTATGCACTCTGTATTCAGTCTTCTACGTTCTACATATTTAAGTACGCATGTGTCACAACACTTGCAACGGCGCATACATATGTTAACGTGGTTCTTTATCAACAAAAAGCGCAAAACAATTACTTTCGTAACCTCGAATCCGAGACACAGTATCAGGTACGTTTTATGATCTTTATTTAAATACAAATTAACAACATATCTTGTTTGTATAAAGTATCGTTTATTTGTGTAATAGTTACAGTGATTATTACTGTCATGTGTATCTTGTATCCTATTCTATTAAAACGAGAATAATCAAGCGATGACAAAGATCGCCATTCTTTCTAAAATGTAATCTATGTCTCATCACTTACGAAAGAAAATAAAATGTTGATAGAAATTCAGATGTATTTAAGTATAAAGGGATTAAGTTAATGATCTGTGATTATTAATGTGTATCTGTGAAACGAGTTACGTTCGTTAAGGAATTTTATGATCCAATTCGAACGAGAATAAAACATGCCGAGATTGCAGTATAAAACATCAATATGTCAATACAAGTAATATAGGAATGTTTTAGATACATAAGGTAAATTTCATAAATTATTGAAGTCATTTTAATAGGAAATAAGTTTAATTTAAAAAATAATTTAATAATTATAAGAATATTTGATTTTCTAACGACATAATTTTAAATGATACAGTGAATCTTTTATGCAACAATGTTATGTTAATTAATGCTTACTGAAAGAAAAGCTTTTTATGTTCCCAATATTAAAATTATTATAAAATTCTTATATGAATAGCATTTCTGTATTTATATCTGAACAATATGGTAAGTTTATAAAGGAATAAAAATATTTATTTTTTTTGCAGATTTATATTATATTGGCACAAAATGTAATATTAAAAGTACTATTCTTATATTATGTTTACAATGGAGGAAGTTATACCAATGAGCTGGTTGAACCAGATATTGTTGATTTTAAGTATATTATTTACATTGTTATTTGTAATTATACAAGAATGGGCTGGTCTGACACCATTATATATTTCTATTTCATGGGCTATTTTTATTATAATATTATCAGTGTGGCTCAGTTGTTTTTTATTTCAAGTTGCATTAAAAGCTAATAGACCACTTAATATAAGGTTTGTTAATAACTGGTTATATAACAAATTTGTAAATAATTTGAAAATAAAAATTGATTCCAAAGAAAAAAGTGAATGTATTAGTAAATATGAGAATGAAGTAAGAACAAATAAAAACACAAATTCAACACAAGTATCTAAAGAAAAGCGAAAGGAAAAAGTAGTAATTAGATCTAGTGGAAAAGATACTTCTTTAAGAAGAAAGAGAGCAGTAGAAATATATAATTTAGTAACAGAAATAAATTTAAAATGCATAAAGGTTTGGTATAAATCTATCAGTGATGATAAATCATTCCCTAATGAAGCACAAGAATTGCTAAAAAAATTACTGACCAAACTGTTTCATAAGATCAGTTTAATAGACAAAATAAAGCTTACTCATAAGCTGTTTAATGTGTTCTTATTACATCTAAAAGAATATCACAGGTATGATGTTTCATATATATGTTTATAATATAAATTATTCAAACTAATTATATTATATTGTAGAGCATTACGACGGGTTGAGAAAGGAACTGCACCAAATATGGAGGAAGCATTTAGATATTTACATCCTGGTTCTCGTAATATGCCAGCGTTAGAACATATGCTTCATCGAATGGTTACTATTCTAGCACAAGAATTTTTACAATGGGAGTTAACAAGTTCATTACCATGTAAACTGTTACTATCTATCTTAGCAAAAAGATTATTAATAGTTGTTGAAACAGTAAGTTCTCCAAATTGGTTATTTCAAAATTTATCTGACTTTTTACTGCAACAAACACCAAAAAATGTTGCCAAAGTTCAAAGTAAACAGGAAGAAAATATTCCACATGTCCAAGTATGTGCAGAATTCTATAATACTTATTTTACTTATCGTTGATTGTTACAAACTAATAAAAGAACTATTTCAGAAAGTTATATCCAATGCTCTAGGAGATGGTATAACATCTGCAACAGCAGCTGTGATTCCACGATCACTACCAAAACCAAAATCTGAATCATCTACTAAACCTTTAATTAAGCATGAGAATACCTCAGTATCTATAAATGATAAGAGACCTACTTTACATTTACATAACTTAGGTACAGAACATAGAGGTCTATGGGGTCAAAGTATAGTAGAGATAGATGCTGAAATAGAAGGGGATAAAATATCTCCTGTATATGAGGAACCTACAGATTTTGCTACAACAATTGCTAGACTTAGAAATGTATTACAGCAGAAGTCAACTGTGAATACACCATTGTGGGTATTAATATTTTTCAATTTTAATAAATAATTTAATAAATCAAATATATATCTATATTATACTTTTCAGACACGTGGAAGAAAAATCTTATGTAGTATATGAAGGTAGTCAATTTACAAATTTGTCAATTCCTTGGACAGAATTTCATACAGCTCTTGATGGATCACAACAATTACTTTATTGTATTCAATTTGATGATATAGAACAACGGGGGGTTGATCTATTTGAAACTACAACTGCTACTGTTAGAAGACAATACCGCGATTTTGCTCAGTTACATACTAGTCTACAAGAGGTGAATTTAACATTTTATACCTATTAACCGTTTTATGATACTTTTTGATTTATTTTGTGTAATGTAAAATATATAGATTCCAGAACTAACACCTATTATGTCAAACTTGGTATTACCAAAAGGCGGTCGTCTTGAATTAGAGAATTATTTGAAAACTTTAACTACACGCTTGGCTAGTGAATGTCCACCGCAATTGCGACATTTTTTACGTCCAAGTAGTAACGCTAATAAAAAAGCAGATGTGGTTGCACCTCGATTTGACAAATTTTTAGTCAAAACAGTAAGTGGTGTTTTTAATACTCTAAGAACAGTCGTTCCAGGTTTTGAAATTGAACAAGAAGAAGAAAATGTTCCGTTACCAACGTTAATGTCTTTAGCTGATATTCCGTGGAGATTCGTCGAGAATATTAAATCGGTAACTAAATGTAAATTGTAATGGACAAAATATTTCAAATTAAATGAAATTCATAAATTATATCATTATATATAAAATTTCACCTCTCTTATTATAATAGAAAAGTCTAGCAGCTGAGCTTCAACAATTAATAACTGAAAGAACTGAATATTCTTGCGTGGATTCTGCTTATGAAGCTGTTGATTCAATGGAGAGTGCTAATGATTCTGCATTATTAACTCATTGGTGGGAAACTGTAAAAAGTTCTTATGAAGGTAAATATAATGTATTATAAAAATTATTGAATATGTTATAAAATGTTTCTTTACTTTTACTTTTATTTTCAGAGGACCTTGATGATTTGGATTCACATCTAATATTAACATGTGTTGCTGTCGATCTTATTTGTGAATTATTGGCAGGAGTTGGAAGTAATAATGCCTTGCAGCAAGAGGCAGTTGTTCGATGGACAAAGCTACTCTTTGGAAATGTTACTGAATCTATATTACAAGTAATAATTCATATTTATTTATTATTTTTTATTGTTATAAGAAGTACTATTATTTTTATGTTTAATTATGAATTTCATATAATTACAGACTGTTACTTTACAAATTTTTGATCAATTGGGTAATATATCACTTCATAACGTCCAAAATAAACTTTCTGAGGAACCACTGAAACTATTAAAAGAAAGACTGTTGCAAGAATTATTAATTAAACTTCCAAATGGTGTAAAATTAGTATTTGGCGCAAATGACACGTTAAATATTTTAAAGTATTTACTTGATTCTTATGAAATAAAGAAGATTAATGTAGACTTAAACCTACAAATATTAGATGTTCTAGCATCACAGCTATTAAGTACATGTAGGTCAAAACATAGTACAACTCTTTAATAATTTAATTTTATTTTAACTCAATAACAAAAGGTTGATTCAATTCCTTTTCTCAATTTTATTTAGCCATTGATCAAGATACATGTATTAGAAGTTGCTAATTACTGAAATATGTTTTAGTCGAAAGGAATTGATGTGCCATATGTAACTAAATTTGTTAATTTAATAATGTAGAATTATATAAAATTTTCAAAAACAGACTACGTACCTGATTATATAAACTAAGGATGCCAAGTATTTTTTTCATTAATACAAGACTCTTTATGAGTTGTATGATGTAATTCACATATATTAGGTACTATATGCATTTAAATTGTACATTTGTATTTAATGTTTAAGTTTTGTACAAATATTTATGAAAAATCATTATATTTCACAATTAATAAAAGTCTATCAATATACATCAAATGAAACTTATATGTATGCAAAATCTTAGGAATTAATATATGTTTATTCTTATGAATAATAATATCTAATTTATAATTTAATTAAGATTCCTTCCCTTTGTTGTGACCCTTTTGTTTTTCTAATTGTGCCCTGAAATAAATAATTTTATTTTAAAAAATTTTAAGATTTGTACTTTAAATATAAATTAATGTAATTGCATTGTTTACATTATGTTATATACACATATGACAATTTTTTAACCACTCATAATGCTCTTAATATTTTAAAGAAATTTATATTTTTCAGTATTAAACAATATTGCTATAAATTGCAATAATATTGCAGTAAAAATATCATACTAATGAGATTGAATTGCTTATTATTTGATGGTTTATAAACCTGAAAGTCATGTACTTCTTAAAATAGTGTTATGATAAAAATTACCTTAATTGTTGATTAAAATCATCTTCTACATCATCATCATCCCAGTTGTCTTCCCAAACACTAATATCTTCATTGTCTTCATCAACTGCAGTCCAATCTATCAAGTCATTCAGTCAAATTGAGGTTAGAATACTGCACAAACCATTTTAACAGTTATAATAAGTGTATAGCATTAAATTATTGTACCTTCTGCAGGAAACTCCTCAAATTCATCATCTTCCTCTAATAATCCCAGATCAACCTTTGCTTTATCGTTCTTATTTTCTGACATCGTGAAATTTTATAATTATGACGTAAATATGTCTCTTATGGAGTTGGGAGCAGAACACGTTTGAATCTTCTGGAGACTGTTGCTGCATAAAAGACGATCGAGCATGAAATAGAAGTTCATAGCTACCAACTTTGACTCAAAAGAAGAATTCTATAAATTATTATAATTAATTTATTTTAATATAAAGAAATTAAATTATCGTTCCTTATGTATTTTCCTATAAATGAATAGTGAATTGTATAAAAAGATGTTGATTCTATAATAGTATTCTTCATCATATACTAAAAATGTCATAAAAAATGCTTAAAATAAGTAATATAGGGACTATAGTACTTGGTTTGAAAATTATTGCACTTGACTTTAAAAAAGTATCTATAATTTAACCAGTTCAACCACTTAATTGAAGCTGATTATATGATATTAATAATAACAATAAATAATAAAGCTGGCCCGATGAAGATAATATAATTATTTTAATCTTTTAAATATATATACCGTAATATAGATTAAATAAATATACATAATATAAATTAAATAAATGTATTGTAATTATATATTTTGTTAAGGAAAAAATATTAGTATTTGAATTTCTCGAAATCATAATCTTAAATCATCATAGGCATTCAAAATTAGCGCTAAAGAGAGCTAAATCTTCGTTATATCACTAGATTGCGCTGACCACTGATAGATACTTAACATTAATTTACTATCTTGTATGTGCTTTCAGGTATAAAATACTATTTAAGCAAAGAGTAGGGATACAGCTATTGTATCCATGCATACCCCTACTCTTTGTTATATGTGTATATATGAACGTACATCCACTGCTGTATAATGAAATTATATCACAGAAAGTATTGTGTATACTGAAAAGCATAAATTTCAAATCTGTAAATTAATTATTGATATCGTATAATTTAACGTTATCAGGTATACGAATTACCAACACTTTTAAGACATTAAAGATACATATAACTAAGTATATATTCGATTACCTTATCGTGTACAACGGAAAATTCCTTGTATCCTTTTTTTCACGTGACGCAACATAGGTAATCGTAAATATTACGTTTCACTGTTGATAGTTCAATTCATCAGAAATTAAAATTAAAATTGGAATTCATGTCGATAAGCAAACAAGTGTAAGAGTGTGCTTACCGGTGTGTTGCATCGCAGTGGGGCGAGGGACAACACACCAATGTCGTAAATGGAATAACCAATCATTAGGTACTTTTTTCCCTAATCTCCCCGTTTATGGTGGGGACATTCAGTTTCGTAATGATGAAGTGACTCGTAGTCGTAGTCTCATAGTAGTCATTGAGTGTCAAGGAAGATAACTGTTAAAACGCGATGGTCTTGGAGGATTACAAAGAACTTGTGGCATCATGTGCCTCAATTTGTACAATGGCCCAAATGTTAGCTGGCACGTAAGTTGAGGAAATAAAAAAATTTCGATTTATATATTTTTTCTGAAATACAACGTTCGATTTCTATTAGAAAATATACGTTTTGGAATAGAAGTGTATTACAAATTACGTGAGCGTGTAACTGTTCTTTGACATTGACATTTATATTCGAACTACTTTTTTAATATTCCACGTGATATGCCGAACAATAGATTTCTTTGTTTTTGTCATGCATTGCGGCAAAATTGAGAGAAGTTTTGTTACTTTTATATAAAGCCATCAATTATAAGTTATACAATTTAAAAAATATGTATATATGCATTAGTAAAGTTCTAAATGTCACGATATAATTTAAATCGTAAATGTATGTTTCTTTTAAAAGTGCCACATCATTTTTTTCATTATTGCGGCATTAAAGTATTTAAACCATTTTATTTTCGAATATGCGCATGTGTCGCTCATTTTTTTAAATAACTAATTGTAATGTAACAAATATGTATATATGTTATTATAAACTTATCATAAAAATAATTAGGTATATTACATACGAAATTTTTATATGTTTTACCTTTGTAAGTACGTTGACCTTTGTAAATTAAAATACTAAAAATGATAGTATTAATTATATGTTTGAACTATTATTGATGTACAATAAAAACATCTATTTGATATTTTTTATGTATTTATAACATGTGAGATATGTATGAAATTGAACAATTAGGACTAAAGTAATTAATAACTAGTAACTAGTTAGTAACTAAAATTAACAAATAATTACTTTTTATATGATTAATCATAAATATCTATACATAAACTTTGCAAATTTCATTCTTGTTATTTGTACGTGTACCTAATAATAATTTTAAAGAAAAGTGCTGACATAACATGATTCATGAATATATGAAGTTATCTAATAGCATATAGTTTATATAATAGAAATATAGTATACCAATTTGTATAAGCAAATTGTATATATAATATATTATATCTATCATATGTAGATTTATAAGTCATTTGAAATATTAAATTTTTGTATTTTATCAATGTTACTTCAAAATATTGTAAAGATATAAGTCAAAAATTGTATGTGTGATTTTACATACTATCTGTTTACATTATTACTATCAATTTGAAGTATAAGTAATAGAAAATAACATTTTTGATTGTCATTTAATTGTAGATTGATATGTAAGGATATTTATCAAAAGGGCTCGTCTAAAGGATTTGATCCCATGCCTTTTTTGGGTGGCATAGGAATGTAAGTGCAGCATTTTATTATTTAACATAGATGACATAAAGATAAATACACAGGGTCTAATGTTATTTAAAACATATTAATGATTGTTCTGTTCTTGTGAAGTAAAGATATCTAAATATAGTATTAATACTTTTGTCCATAATAGAAATATTTCATGTTGTTTTCTGTTCATAACTGTGGAAAAAGTATTATAGATCGTAGTATAGGAAATAAATATATACAGACTATTCAGATAGACATATAGTGAATCAAAAACTTTTTATAGGTGCATCTTGATGCTTCAATATGCATGGATTGTGAGGGATCCTGCAATGATTAATGTTAATGTTTTTGGATTACTCACAAATACAGCATACATGGCTGTATATTATTATTACTCACCACACACGGTACGAGTTTATATTTCTAAATTCAAATGCATGATGTGTTACTTTCTGGCATGTTACTTTCTTTCTTTGTAACTTGTTTTCCTTTTTAGTGTCCATATTTGAACGTTTGAATTAATATTCTGTTACGATATACACCATAGATGAAGTTGTATGTTTTGCTGCTAAATTTTAAGAAACTAAAAGACTCTTAGAAGCATGCAGCTTTAATTTTTGTATATATTGCAATTTTCCTTATTGTATCATACATCATGCATCATACAGGATGAGGCAGAAGTAAAATATTACAAGTTGTTTTCTCAGAAGCTATTGCAGATATCAACCTGAAATTTTTAAATGTTAAATGGTGCAGATGGGCTAAAATTTTAGATTGTAAGATATTGAGAGCATGAGTCTTTTAAGACTGGAAAAGGTGCTACGCCCACTTTTTTATCAAATAAGATGATATATTAATTTTTCGATATTCGGGCAGATGTTATCAAACCTAACAACTTTTATCTAAGGCACTGTTTCAATTTTGTATAGTTAAGGAATTATAGCGGAAAATAACTTGCATAAGTGGAGCTCCGCGAAGATGTCGAAAGATATCAAAAGAAATGTTTATTGCTTCGAAAATTATTTTGTTAAATGTTCAAAGAGTTCCCCATTCCCTTCCAAACACGCATTTATTCTTGTGATAATAGCTTTGCGAACTTTGCGAAAAAATGCTTTAGATAAAAGTTGTCAAGTTTGATAACATTTGCCCGAATATCGAAAATATAATATTCGATTAAGAAAGAATGAGGATAGCATCACATATCCCACAATATCTTACATTCCTAAAATGTTAGTGCCTCTACACCCTCCAATACCTAAAAATTTCAATTTAGTATCTGCAATGGCTTCGGAGGGAACAGCTTCTAACACTATTTGTCCCGCCCTGTATACAAAATTATATCTTTTCAGTTTGTTCGATTTTTTTTTCTTTTTTTTGCGAAATCAAAATCGTAGCTACATCTAGCAAAGTCATGTATCCATCAGTAGTGCAAAAGGTGCGATAAACATTCGCAAACACTCATAGCATTTTCAAGATAACGTGTACGTGTATTTACTATTTGCTAATCTGTTGCACAGTCGATAGATACGCGGCTGAATATATAACGAGACATTGTCTTTATTGAATTACAAACAATTGTAATAAAATAAAAACACAGGATATCCGATAGCTGGTAGCATAACCGGTCAGTGGCTGATCCCGCATGAAAAAGTAAGTCGAAAAGGAAGACCAAAATTGTTTCATTTCACCCTTCGCTTTTGAGAAAATCAAGTTTGAAAATGTTTGCGGTACACGTACATTCAACCCAGCTCAGTGGATTTCATTGTAGGCTATCTTCATCCCTATTACTAAACGTTTCTAATAATAGTTAACAATTTCAGATGACTTGAATGTTGAGGGCATAGGATAAAGGAAAGTGTATATTGCATGAGTGTGGAAATAATGCAAGAATGATAGAAAAGATAATAATATCGACGATGTTTATAAGTACGTGGTCCTCAAGGGTAAAGACAGCCTAATATGAAATCCACAATTTCAAACTTGATCTTCTCAGAAAAGAAGTCTTCGACTAAAAAGTGTTATTCTTCCTATTCGACTTATTATTGATAATTATCCACAAGAATGCCCATCTCATCGATTTTAATGGTTTCTGAATATATTGTAGAAATCCAAATGTTGAACAACTGTTTCCTATGTACATATATAACCCTCGCTCGGCCATAGTTTTTAAGATATTGTCCAAAAATTTATTTTGTTTATAATTGTGCATCGGTAACAACCTATGCGTTAGTATTGGCTATCGGTAGCCTTGCGGCGAGCAGATATAATGACCCAAGCGAAAACTAGCTCTTATCTTTTATTTCTGGTGCGTATAAACGAGAGTTTAGCGAGTTTGGCTAAAGGTGCGTGCACAACTGCATATGCGAGACTGTAAAAAATGTGTGTTATAACTTACAACGTATTGGATTTGGGCTTGAGTTAGTTCTTTAACGAATGAAGTTGTTGGGTAAGATAATAACAATTATTCTTTTCGTAAAATAACATCAATTATTCATTCGCCTGCTATTTTTATAATTAATTTGTTATCATTTCACGTAAGCGTTGCCAGCCGCCTCAAGGTAGCCAGATTCAAAAGACTAACGCGAAGCGAAAACCTAATGTATAGATTGGTGTTCTTAATTGAATTATAACTGGCATTTCTTGCAGCCTTGCGTGTGCAGTTGTGCACGAGGCGTTTGAAGGGGGATTCTCGTGTGGCAACAATAGAAGGAAATGATTTTTATAAATCTTTTTGTAGACTAACTACTAATTATATGGGATTAGACGTTTTCGAGATGCAAATACAGTCTTGAAGTACAAACGTAATCTCTTTTATATCAATTCTTCTTACCGTTTATTAAATTTTTAAATTACCACGTTTGATAACTTTTTAAACTGAGAGACTGACTGATTGCTCAATTTAGGACAAAGTTGATTTAAATTTATCCAAGGGTTGAACCTCAAATTCTTAGTTGATTACTTATTTCCAATATCTTTTTAAACAATAGAAAAAAGTAAATTTTTCTTCTGAACGCTAGAACTTTCAAATTTTTCGTGTTTTGATTTCAAAGACAGTTTCTGTACGCAAACAATAGTTACATTGTCAAAGATGATAACATCGTATCCACTTAACTCGAAATTGTGCTCGCGAGAACACAGGAGAATGGCTACAGTGTATCATATACGCTTACTACTCCAATCAAATGTCGTTGTCGTCTATGAGCTGTCGCTACAAGTATAATTAGGCGAGTGCGATTTGGTAGTCGCCGAAGGATTTTAGATTTAACGTCACAATAAGAAGAGTATGTTGATTTCTACAATATGTTCAAAAATCATGGAAATTGGCGAAGTTGGTGTATCTGTAAATATAATTATCTTATTTTTTCATCTAGAACCACCCCCTGTCCGGTTGTACTATCAGTTATCGGACACCCTGTATATCGATAGCGAGGCAAAATTAAGACTTTACATAGAAGCTAAGTTGGTGTTTTGCGAGGAAACTTTGAACAAATATTTCTAACAGTATCAATGTCTGAATAAATATTTTACATTGTCTTCCGCATTTTTAGAAGGATACACTTGCTTTAATAGGCAAGATAGCAGTTGTTGTAGCGGCCTTCCTCGTATATGCACAAGTGGAAGATCCCGAGAAGCTCGAATTCAGATTCGGTTCGATTGTGACAGGATTATTTTTCCTCTTAATAGCGTCTCCTCTTCTACATATTGTAAGTAAAATTCCACGAACGCAGCTAAGAGCTCTAATAAACTTAATATCCACGAAACGAATAATACAAGCATTATTATTCGTTTGCATAAACGTTTCTTTACCTATCTTACGTTGTTAGCATTTTGCTCTAGCTTTTTGTTCAGTTTTTCAAATTTCGATAAATATGTTAAATGTTAAAAATAATTATTGAAAGATTAGTGCATGTATATATATTATATGAATGTCTTATCTTATCGAAGTAGTTCTGTCGATGATACAATGTCTCTTTTCAAATAGTTAGGTATTTTTTTTATATAAAATAATCGACGAGAAATTTTGCAATCGTTGAGTAACAATTCTGCGTTGCGACAAGAAGTTGTAAAAAGTTGTGAGCCGTGACAAACCACGCGAAATCGCGTAATCATTGAAATAGAAATAGCGCAACTGGATTGGAAACTTTCAGATATTGTTATCGTAAAATTTGATTGCCTTCAATAAGATTTCGATGAAATTTATCGAGCTTCTTTAATCACGATTGCGATGTTTTAAAAAATTTAAAATTGATTTTATGTCCTTCAAATTTTCTCGGCTAAATTAGGATATATCTAACAGCCGTATTATTGTAGTTCCGTTACGTATTGCCTCAATTTCTCGTTGACCGAGATGTTCTTTGCACGCCATCGAGCGTAACAGTATTTTACCAGATGAGATTCATTTTCAAACGTATAGCAGTTTCCGTGTACTTTCCTCAGACATTATACATCTTAGTATCCAATTTATTCATACACACAGCTCTAAATATATTTCTTCGTACTTTTACTTGACTTCGAACGAAGAATCAATTTAGTTAGTGAGTGATTTCTTTGTTAAAAGTATTTCTATTTCGAACGAATGCGTCAGAAGAGCGAGTTAGAAAAAGATACTTTAATATTCTCAAACATAATGTTTAAGAAACACTGGTATTATTGTTCGCATGAAACAAATAATATGAATCAGAAGTTTCGTTAATAATTTTTTAAACGCTAGACATTACGTTTAATGATATCTAGATTGTCTGAATTAACTGTATTTACGAAATTTGTTTATACGACTGTAATAATCTTTTGTTTTTTGATTCATCAGAGGGAGATCATAAAGACAAAAAACACGGATATCCTTCCGTTCCCGCTGATATTTATGGGCACTATTGTTATATCTTTATGGCTATTGTACGGGATTATAATTAATAACGTTTTCATTATCGTAAGTAGATTTCCTATTTCTTATTCCTTCCTACTATCTAAACTACTACAAAATTCGCAGATTATCACTCGCTAATGTATTATGTATTTTTAAAGTTTCAGAACTCAGTAGGTTTTGTTTTGTCTGTGGCGCAATTGTCCCTGTTCGTGATATATCCATCGAAGTCGAAAGGCAAAGCTTCCAGCCAAGGAAAGAAGGATTAAGAAAAGTGATATTGTAAATATTGGAACTGTGTAGGATGTCTTGTGCCTCCAACTGTTACAATTTTTCTACACGCCTACAAATTAGCAACTAAAATAAGGTCTACAAATATGAATTGGATAATAGTTAACGCCGATAGCTATCGATGTTAATTGTTATATCTAGACAATTCTTATTAAACGATGAATTTTCTAATGAAACATACATTTTTTTAGATCCTGAATATTCTCGAGCGTAAAAATCTGTATATAGGCTAAGAGTTTGTTTAATGCTGTTATTTTTACTCGTAATCTTTACCAGATTAATTTGTACAATTAACGTGACACGATAAATCAAATCACCAATTTTCAATGTGGCGTAAAATACATATTAGCATAATTTAAGACATGTTAGAATATACATATAGGAACCAAATAATTGAAAGTTAATTAGAATTTATGTACATTGCGGAAGTTTTACAGCGGAATAATACTTAAACGATTATAGTCGGAGTATTTTGCCAGCTATTAAAACAGTTGACAAATTTATAAATGCCTCTATCTTCTAAATTATCGATTGTATATTTATATTTAGCAATCTTCATATTCTACGCTACAAAGTAACTTCTCTTCAGAATTGAAATGCACAATATTATATAGAATCGTGTTTAACATGATTGCTGCGATCGTAAAGTTTATAATTTTATCAGAGTAACATATTTAATTAATCAGTTAGATATATCTTTTAATCGCATAATCTTTAAATAATACTTTAAGCTTAAGTAAAACATTTGCAGTACATGGATTTTCAGTGTACAGAAGTTTCCATTGTCGATATTGTACAAAACATGGTTAAAATCTTCTCCGAGTCTATATTACTTTTAGTATCCACAGATTATTAAGTGATATTATACCTTTATATCTTATTTCTAGTTACACATTTAAACTTCCTATAAAAATCCATTCTTTGTACGTGTATTAATAGTACGTGGTACGCAAAAAGGGGAGAGATCTCTCCCCTGTTACTCATTCAGTTGTACGTTATATTTAAAACAGGAAGATCTTCTCAATTGAATAACAATGCTCCAAATGATGGTAGATTTTGGTAAGTGACTACATGCGTTAACTCTTCGTTATTAACCATGAAGAATCGTTAAATCAATTTATTTCTGGTTCAATCGCAATAACAGAACGTTTCCTATTATTCGTTTAACTAAAGAGACAATCATTTCATTAGAATATTTTAAATGAAGAAAAACAAATTTTGAGTATAACAAGGATCGCTTTTGCTACGAGTCTTCCAATATTATCATTTTAACTGTTCACAGGTCAAAATGGTTAACTCCACTTCTTGTTAAATTTTAGCCAACCGTTTGATTGTTCAAATGATTCATTGGTTACGTAATTTCATCAATTCCCTCTACTTGTTATCTCGTGGAGTTAATGGATCTGGCAAGTAAGCGGTTCAGCCGTATTTTTAAAAACGGTTTATCTTTTAAAATCACCATTTTCTACTATTCCTTAGATACGTGTAATGATGGTAACGATCAATCTGTAGCGTAATAAATCTTATCTTATCTTTATTATTCTCCTGAAAGTCACGGTTACCGACTCCGCTAACAGAGGCGCGTTTCTTCTTCCATTGAATTCATTACGTAAATTCAATTGTATGTCTACTAATAAACGTATATTTCTCAATGACCGACACGCTCTTGGTATGATGCGGAGCGTGTATACGCGCTCGCCTCGGATCCGCGCTATTAAGAATAACCAAAGGTGATTACCATTTTACTTTCTACGGGGGCCACGTTACACAGCATGCAAATGCAATATTCTCTTGGCAACTGGCTGCGGTTCCCTTGCGATTTACGTCTGCGATGGCTCGTTAGTAGTCGCTCTTGGTATCGGCTTATTATATGAACGACGTACATCATCGCTTGACTTTCTGATCGAGTTTGCCGACTAATAACAGGAAACAGTGACCTTCTATTTAGTAGACGGTAGCATGTCTGAGTATGTCGTGGTCAGTAAAGTGTCCGATTGTTTGACGGGCACCCGGTACTCTATGATTTTGCACGCGTTACATCAAACTAAACGAACGAACGTTCAATTATTTTTCGATCCCCACGACAGATCTCGTTACGTTTGTTAAATTACAGAAACGTTCGAAATATTGCTCTTCTCTTTGTCTGTTGGTAATGACAAATTAGCAGCTTAATTGTACGTCTCGTATTAGTAAAAAAAAAGCGCCAGTGAGTTTTTTGAGTTTTGGAAGTTGCGGCACGATACGATGTAAATGATTTTCGTAGCAACGCGTGTTTGATTTGTGCTACCTTGAGCAAGCAGAGTAATTGTTTGCAGCGTGTTGGAGATTTCAATAATTTCTCTAGCTGCTTTGATAGCCCCATTGCCGAGGAACAATCTAAAGAAGAAGATGGGACGAGGTAAGTGTGTCTCGTTCGATTTTCCATAATGAAATCCTCGAGTTACTTGTTGATGTTTTGCGTTGGTGTTATCAGGTTTGTTCGTGTCTCAGGTGTTCCGATGTATTGAACGAAGCGACGTATTACTGGCTATTGCTTTTATTTATTTCGCATTAAATTAAAAGATATCGATAATCGTAAGTAAATTTCGTAGTTTTCGTTTGCGTTTGAAAATGTACGGCTTTGTCGTTTGCCAAAAAAGAACTTGGAACGAAGCGCAAATGATAGTAGTATTATTAGAAATTCTAGCTCACCAAATTTTTATTTGCTGCATGAAAGGATCCTTCATGAAGCGTGAAGAGACTAGGTTCGATAAAAATGAGTCATTTGCCATGTACAAGTGAAGCTTGTGCGAGCAGAAATAAATAATTATTGTATAATTAAGATACCATTTGTTACCGCATCTGGCGTATTCATTAAATTTCATTTTAATTTCGATCTTTGACTTTGCGATTTTCATCGATCTCCACGGCTGCAAAAGTACTTGGCCGAAGGAAATTTTTGTCAGACACGGGAGTTAAGAAAGCTTGTATTGGCAATTATCGGTAAATATTTTGATGAAACGATCTTGAAGCATCGTTGGTCCAAATATATCAATGTTAGAGTTACATTGAGAAATAAAAATAATTTGGGATACACACTGTCTTTCCATTCAATTCTGAGAACGTTTCCAGCGATCCACGTAATTTGAGAAAACTGGCTCTGTAAAAGGTATCGAAATAAAATTTGTCTCTTTCTAAATAACTGTGTCGTTTTTCTACGTATATCATCATCAGTATCGTTCAACGGAGAGAATTTTATTCTTAAAAGTTTGAAAATATCGAATATTTTTGTTATCATGAACAATCTTGATTTAAAATTCTGTCTTTAAAATGTGACTAACGAAAACATCGTTCCTCTCCTGTGAAGAAGAAATTTTATACGATCCTGTGCTAAAAGCTTGAGAACAATACGAAACTCTTGCAACTTTCTATTCCTCTTTCCCATATAAAACCTGTCGCACGAATGTTTACACTCCGCGGAATTTCTATTTCGCATCGCAATACCATATTATCATTAATTCAAATAAATGAAAATCGTACGAGTTCTATACCATATCGTATATAAATGTATATAACGAAAAAGGCATGGAAAGAATTTTCATGCAACAGAGACGTAACACGATATTTGTATTTCGCATTATACTATGATATTACGGATTCCATATTTATCTTAACGAAAATAAGACAACATTTCTACTTAAATTAATGTTGCAAAACATAAAAGAAGCATGATTCACGTCCGATACATTTGGTCCGTGATTTACGTCACGAAACTGTGACTGGCTATCATAATGCAACAGGTTAATTGACTTGGGGCAACGTGACAAAATAAAATTAATATTTTTCTTCGATCAAAATTAATATCATTTTTTCTCCTTCGAAGAAAATATGTGTACACCCAAGGATGCCTTCAGACGATCGCTAATATCGTCAATATTTCAAGGTTTTCAACGAAGATAATTCGTCGATAAATATTGACAATATCGATGATACACACGCGCGTATCGATCCTTTTAGGTTAAGAATACTGAAATGCGGCAGAAATTAGTTTATACGAACCTGTCCAATCGGGGAAAGAGTCGATTCGTATGTGTCGACGATTATGAAAAGTGGCCCGAGTCAAGAACCTAGCATGAATGAGTTTATCGCTTATTTCACGTTGCGTTTATTTACATTACCCTATAATCCGAAACCATCTTTGCAGAGTAGTAGAAATCGAGTCGTAGGATCGAGTCGGTTTTGCGGAAGACGATCGTTTTATGCCCGTTGAACAGAATTCATTCCTTTCCTCAAACGCAAAGCTGTAAATATCTCGAAACGAAAAATAACGATTTAAGCCACTTTTATAGTCATCCACACGATGTAACCACGTCGTTCATATGACCGGAGTCCACCTATTCCTCCCCACCACTTACGATTTTTCGTTCAATTGATAGCAGTTCACTTACGTATGAGAGGATTTCCCGAAACATTTCCTCTTTAACCGAATAACAATGTCGCGGACTTGTATCGACTGCGAGGCGTTACAACGTGTCACAGTAGTCGCACAACGCGTGCCTCTACTGTTTATATGTTAGTGACGTTTGTAAAAGCGGTTCGTTGGTAATAGGAGCACAGTTAAAGTACGGTTAAACACTAACCTTACTAGACCCGGTCGTACGAGCAGTTTCAATATTTAATTTAAAATCATATATTCGTCGAAGTTTATGTAATTTCCTATATTAACAAAAATTGAGAAATTGATCGATCAGACAATGTATAGGAATTCGCATAAAGTTAGATGAACGAAAGCAAAAGCAAATTTTGAAACTGCTGATTCGATCAGGTCAGACATTACTAACATTTCGTTCGTATGAATGGAGTTCCATTCTATTGACAATATACAGGGTGTCTCAAACTTAAAGCGCAAGGGCTTAATCTATCGAAATTAAGGAAGGAAAAGAATATGTCGTATAACGTTTGTGGATAAACGTTTCGTTAGAGAGTTATAAGCAAATAACGATCGTATATGTATGAAACAGGCAACGACGTACTTTCCATCTCGACGCACGAAAGTTACCTGTATCGTTGTGTCAGAGTAGTTACACGTTTTCCACCGTGCGGTGTTTCGTGTTGTTAACGGTCATGATAATGATGCAATAAAAAATGATTAGCTAGTATTTTTAGTTGCTTGTTTGAAAACGTTATTCTTGCGCTCGGACACGAGCTTCACAACGATAAACTGATGAAGATGAACAATGGAGTTAAAATAACGTCTCGCAGTTCCTGAGAATTTTGTCGACTTTCAAGAATTGTGCTTTTCTATTGCTCGTGTTACTTCTTCGCGCGAGCTCGCTTCCGTGAAATAAAACTTTTCCTTTATAGTTCGCCGGGAGTAAAAATCAAACGGTGACCTTGGAGGCCGAAAAATTGGTCCATAACAATTTTCTATGCATCTTTCACTATACTCGGCAGAATTGTATGTATTTGGAATTAACACAAGGAATAAAAAACGCAATTTTTGGAACTCAAGAAAATTCTTAGAAATTGCGAGATGTTAGCATTCCGTTGTTCATCGACGCGAAGCTCGTGCCCGAACGCAAGAACAACATTTTCGTACGAGCAACTAAAAATACTAGCTGATCATTTCCTATTGTCGTATTATCGTACGAAAATTTCAAAAACTGCTGATTTTTGGTCTTTGCGCTAGTACTTTGTGCCAAGTACACCGAAAGGCGGATAGGTCGTGGAGGACCAGTTCATCGGCCTGCAAGGTCACCGGACCTTACACCCTTTGATTTTTAGCAACCGTAAAACGAAAGGTTCATTCTACGGAAGTGACTTCGCACGAAGAATTCACGCGAGGAATAAAAGACGCAATCTTTGAAATTCAACGAAATTCTCAAGGTCCGTGATATGCTAATTCCATCGTTATCGATGTGAAGCTTCGAATCCGGCCACGTTTATTGTTAGAACCATTAACGACATGGAAGTGCTACCATGTGATAAAAAGACGCCTGACTACACCCACACCATAACACGGTCGACTTTCGTGCGCTGTAATGGAAAATCGATCGTCGTCTACTTCATACGTACGATTACTCCTTTGTAACTCTGTAACGCAGCGTTTATCGACAAACTTTCCGTAACATTCTTTCCTCTTAGCTAAACCCTTGCTGTTCGACGATTCAAGTATGCAATATCCAGTATATTGACAATAATTTGACCGCATCCTGAAAGTTTCGAAACTTCCTGGTAAAAAACAGCGATAAAAGGAAATTTCAAGAGAAGAAAAAAAAAAAGAAGAGAAGAAAAACGATGAAGAATTCAGTACGACGGTTTTCGGTGCTGACAAACGTGGTCGCACGAAGGAAGTTCGATCGTAGCCGGAAGAGTCGCGTGGATGGCGCGCATCCACGAAATTCATGTCCGCGCACGACTTCCCTTCGTGATTGATCCCGAGTGTGCGCCTCGGCTCGTTCTTAGTATAATGTTCACACACAGGAAAATAGCTAGGTTAACGTGAGTGTGTTCCTGTTCTGTGGAGGTGGACTCGTTGTAACACCTGCTGCATCCCCTGATCCTCTCGTCGCGTTCGAGTCATGTGAATCAGCTGATGGTTCGTATAACAGAGCGCACGGCCAGATAAACATCGTAGAGAATAAGAACTGCCATTGCAGCCGCGCAAATGTAGTTTCCGCGATTCCAAGATACGTGTGCTTAGGGTAAATGTGCTTGACAGGCATTTCCCAACAGTCGAGCGTTCACGATCCTACGTACACGTGCTCGTATTACCTTTTCACCACGTATAATACAACATATAAAAGATGTTCGAGATTGCACGAGCGCGAAAATAAAGGAACATCGCGCCAAATGAATACGATTAGTCCATTTTTGTTGATCTGTATGATTTGCCGGGTGAAAGAAGCATTGAAGTATTTTAGCGGATGAAAATTTGAAAGATACGACAACTTTGGAAATAGGTGGTAAATTTCTATGATGTTTCGCAAGAAACGAATAATAATTAGCTTAGGTGTTGTTTTAATTAAATTGATCGATATTAGTCCGAGTGATTAAACGATATTCATATTTTTGAGATACTCAAAGGAAAATCGAATTAAATTAAAATCGACGTAACGAACTAAACAATTTTTTATGCAAAAATCATGGAAAATATGATTTCTCATGTTTTTCGAAAAGAGATTGCAAATGGCTGTAACGTTTATACGTATACCATGGAAATGATTCTTTTGATTGTCGAATAGAGAGATTCGTTAATCCTGAGAGAATTCGCAGAATAATTTTGTTCTGTATCGAGTCTAATTAAGCGTTCAATACATATATATATCGCTGTACATTTGTATTCGCCTAAATATAATATTCAACTACGATGTTATTTGACATTTCGAATTGATAATACGTCAGTAGGAACGCGATTATAAGCATTCGATATTCGGTATGTTAATCGGATGAGAAATAATCCAATCGTAATTAAAAAGCAATTAAGCGAGAAGTTATTGACGAAATTGTTAAATGAGATCAATTGATCGCGAGGTATCCTTTTACGATGAAATAATTCTGTGGTTAACGATCGAATATATGCTATAATTATAGTTATACATATAATTATTACCAGTCTTATACTCCTGACTAAAATATAACAATTAAATTATAATTATGTTATCGTAAATATGAACGTTTCGTGATCATCACGCGATACAAGTAATAAAAATGTATGAAACTAATTTCTTTAATGTGAGGATCTCGAAAGGCTGTGATTAATTAATTAAGCGCGGATTATTATTCTCGGTAATTTTTTATACTTAATCATCGGCATAAAAAGTGGTCTTTTATATAAATCGATTCGTAAATTGTAAACTTTGTTTGGTATGCTCGATATATACGGACGTTTATTTATTTATTGCAAATAAATGTTCCATTAAACGTTCGTACAAACAGTATATTAGCTACAGCTAATAGACCGTATACTATGTACCAATTAACGTCATTAACGATCGATACGAGGAATATTCTATATTGAAATTTCTTGTTCGTAGGACGAATGTTTCTTTCATCGCAGGATGATGCATATTCTGTTGATAATTTATACGCGATCCATAAGCTGGTGGATTTTCTCTTTTACAGACAAGTCGATACTTGGATCATGTCTCGTTAGACCGAATGACGTATTTCCTTTTTAAAAATCGTTTTCAATCTTTCGCTTGTTACCTTATTTTCACTGACGTCGTTTACATACTGGATCGTTTGAGTCCAATTTTTTAGGACAGTTTCTCAGATTTTCATGCTTCAACGAATCCCGGAAACTTCTTGAATAGTACTCTTCCAAGTTTCTATAATATCGTCCAACAGATTTTATTGCTACACTTTACTTTGATTGTTTTGAGAAAAAAGTAAAGCTTAAAAGAAAAATATAGAGAAAATGAGAAACTACTGGTCGACTCGGTATATACAATAGATGGAGGATTAATTGGCAATAAGCGTGAATTATTCGTAGGTTCCAAATTTTTCTTTCCAATTTGAATAAAATTGGAATAAATTCTCCGTTTCAATTTTAATTCAGTTTTCCTTTTAAACGAGAATGCATTATATCGAGGATTATAAATAACAGAAAACAACAGAAGAATAAAGAAGAATAAAGGATATATATATATACGTAATTTGGAAACTTTTTCCTGAACTGTCAACGTGGTCGATGTACTTTTTCATTCGCCTTTTCGAAGCAAGTTCGTAAATTATGGACGCTACGGAAAGTAGAACGTTTCCCTGTGCGTTCACATGGCAGAGGCACATCCAGAAACGGCAGCCCTCTCTCCCATTAGACTTAATATCAATTTAGAGCACAATACAGGGAGTATTTCGATGCCGTGTAATTTGCTTGAACGTTCGTTAAGTATATCTGGACAATTATAACCGTATCCAATAATGACGAGGTCGCACGAGTCGGTCAAATGGTTGCAACACGCGCCCTTAAGGATCTTATTAGCTAACAAGACACGCTAAATTCTGAATTTTCAAGAAGTACGAGCAACGATGAAAAAACGAGAAGCAAGAAGAATATTAGACACGTACGTTCGTATAAATCTGCAATGAAAATTGCACGATGAAAATTCTCGAAATTTTCCAATTACACGTCAGCTCGAATAACTCGAATTCATTTTTCAGCAACTGTGACATCACGACAAAGTAACGTATGATATACAATATGTATGCATCTGTATCACGTTCTTACGCTTATTTCGAGCGATAAATCGAAAGCAATTCCTTCTTTCTGTTTTTAATTATTTAGCGTCGCATCAACCGCTTACGGTTTATTATCAGCGACGTAAAGCTCGATTCACACTAGCGGCCACAGCTCTACGTCACGATCAATCAAAACCTGTGACTTTATCGAGGCACTCACACTAAACGACGAGAAACGATCGAATGTTAATTTCGATTTCATCTTGCGAGATGCATTGCAATATCTTTAATGACCGAAATCATCTACTTCGCTGTGGTTTCGTCTAAATTCGATTAAATGTTCGTGCTTCGTATTTCTTCTCGCCTGTTGATCGCGTAAAATCTCTACGTGGCAAACCGACTTCGATAGATTTTCATTTGACTTAACCGAATCGCTTACGGTAAATCCTTCTCGTTGGATTACGTGTAAGGAATTTGGCGTTGATGGGTGTCTGACTGATTTGATCGTATCGTAATCGCTGGTGTGAACGAAGCTTAAGAAGCAAGTTCACAGTTTGTTATACGATTTGATGAGCTTTAGGTAATGTAGGAGTCTTCGGATTGTTTCGTTCTTTCAGTTCGGCTTTACGTCCAGTTATCGTCTTAAAATGTTACTTATATTCCTTGTTACGTGTTCGTTTATATATATTTTTTATAGTTAGCGAATCGTGTTAATCGAGTTGTGAAATTGCGTAAATTAATCGACGTGAAATTCGTCGCGCGAAACAGCACGTTTTTAACGCTGTTTGTATTCTTTTCATCGACTTCCCTTCTCCGAGAGAAACGCGAATAAAACATAATGGTGAAAAAATTCTAATAGGAATCATAAAACTGCCTTAGCGTGTATCATCGAGGGGAAGGGAGGACGGTTCGTATTAATTTGTAAGTTTGAAGGGAGGAGGAAACTTGGTCGCAAAGAACTCATAAATCCACATAAATGTGCATGAAATGGATTTTCGGAGGGACTAATTATTCGTAACGAGTGTAGGGCAAAATTACTGCATAACCAAAGTTAGGTATTGTACAGTGGTGACAGATGTTGTGAGATTGTCTGAGACTCGTATTTACAGAAACTTTCATATGACGAAAGTTTCCTGTTGGGAGATTGGAGCTTCGATATTTCACTTTGAAATGTTTTCAAAATTATTCAGTAAGAATGTATCAGAAATGAAAATTGCACGAGTTCGTAATGCGTTTAATGAAAAAAGTATTTCAAAAGTCCTTGTAGAGTTATGCGTACGTAATATTCATATCGTGGTGTTATGCGCGTTAATTTGGTTCGATTAAAAAATTTTGCTTTAATTCTTCTAAAAATGACGAAGAAAAGTGTAGTGAAATTTCGTAAAGAATAGTTAAAATAAAAATGAAATATTAAATAGAAATGTCTATGATTATTAGCGAAAATAACAACTCCTGCCGATTTCTTCACGAGTCGTCTTCATCTAATCGAATTTTTGATACACCTTTGACGTTAAAGAAACGTATATTAAACGTAGAAATTTTTCTTACTTTAATCCTTGAATTCTTCAATACACTTGTACAAATTACACTTACGTGTTAAAGGCGGTGATTACATATTAATCAATTGTTACTTATGTACATACATAAAATATAAGAAGTCTACTAGAAGAATATTACGAGTCTACTTACTAAAGAAACTAGTTTCTAGCAATTGATATCGTGAACACACCTATCGTTACTCGTAACACATAAAAAATCTTCCAAAAAATATTCTAATTCAATAAAGTTTTTTCTCCATTCTTTACAAATCTACTTACGAAATAGAATATTTCCGATAATTGATAGCATGAACACATAAATCTTTATTTTTAATACGTAGAAAATCTGCAAAAAATATTCTAATTCAATAAAGTTTCTTCTCCATTCCTTATAAATCTACTTACGAAATAAAATATCCCTGATAATTGATAGCATGAACACATAAATCTTTATTTTTAATACGTAGAAAATCTGCAAAAAATATTCTAATTCAATAATGTTTCTTCCCCATTCTTTACAAATCTACTTACGAAATAAAATATCCTTGATAATTGATATCGTGAACACATTTATTGTTACTCGTAACACATACAAAATCTTCAAAAAATATTCCTATTTGAAAATATTTCTTCTCCATTCCTTACAAATCTACTTACGAAATAAAATATCCCTGATAATTGATAGCATGAACACATAAATTTTTACTTATAATACGTATAAAATCTTCCAAAAAATATTCTAATTCAATAAAGTTTCTTCCCCATTCTTTACAAATCTACTTACGAAATAAAATATCCCTGATAATTGATAGCATGAACACATAAATTTTTACTTATAATACGTAGAAAATCTGCAAAAAATATTCTAATTCAATAATGTTTCTTCTCCATTCTTTACAAATCTACTTACGAAATAAAATATCCCTGATAATTGATAGCATGAACACATAAATTTTTACTTATAATACGTATAAAATATTCCAAAAAATATTCTAATTCAATAAAGTTTCTTCCCCATTCGTTACAAATCTACTTACGAAATAAAATATCCCTGATAATTGATAGCACGAACACATAAATTTTTACTTATAATACGTATAAAATCTGCAAGAAATATTCTAATTCAATAAAGTTTCTTCTCCATTCTTTACAAATCTACTTACGAAATAAAATATCCCTGATAATTGATAGCATGAACACATAAATTTTTACTTATAATACATATAAAATCTTCCAAAAAATATTCTAATTCAATAAAGTTTCTTCTCCATTCTTTACAAATCTACTTACGAAATAAAACATCTTTGATAACTGATATCGTGAACACATCTATCGTTAGTCATAACACTCATAAAATCCCCCCCAAAATCTTCGTCTTCTACTCCATTCCCCAAAAAGCCTGCTAACAAAAAAGAAAAACAAAAGAAAAATTACTATGAAACGATGCGGTGAGCACGTCGTATAGACGATTTCATCGTTGACATGGCACCTGAACCACCAAATTCTATTTACCGTACGAGTCGCGTTAACGTATACAGTATATAGTATACAGAAGGACCCTTGATCGTAATTGTTCAAACGCAGCAGGCGAGGGAGTTGTCCCGGAAGCGAAGGTGGATTTCGTTTCCTAAAAGACGGTCGAGATCCGCAGCTTCTGACGTCGCTGTAGTCTTGACGAGTCGACGACGGAAGGAAGAAAAGGTGGGAGCAGGGTGAGAGGGGGATGAGTAGGATAAGACGGAAAAAGAGGGAGTTCCTGGCCGGCCGACTATTCCGTACACGGCACACTGTCCCGCAGGACACGTGAATCGACGCTTTCACGAAATGTGTAACGCGCCGCTCTAACCAACTCCAGAGGATCTCCCTTTCGGTTTCCCTGGCCGACGAGGCGCACGGCCGCGCGGATTTTCCACTACAGTTTTAACGACGATTCCTTTCGTGCGCGCGGGTAACGCCGCGTCTTCTTTCCGGTCGCAACTTCCAGAACGAGTGACGCAAGTGAAGTGACACACAGTCGATAGATCGCACGGTCGAGAACCGTCCCGCAGAAAGAATCTCCCCTAAACGGCCGCTATTTACCGCTTCTTACATCCGTGTTTCCGGTTCTGGGCTTGCGACCTTTCGATTCTGCCGTCGAAACCAGTTCACGTAAGTGAGGCGAATGCTTTTTACCAAAACTTTGTATCTTCACGCGGACGCTTCTTTTTGTCGTTACGTTCGAATCGAAGGGAGAGGCGAAGGAATCGGTTAAGAGATCGCGCTGTTACGCCGTCGGAATGTTTAAGGATTTGCGACTGTACTTGGCGAAGTTTCGTGCCAGTGACTCGATTGCTTTTTATCGAAATGTTTCTTCGTCCAGGATTTTCTTCCAACTTCCTAAGAGATCGTGTAATAGCTATTTCATACATTTGTTTTTGCGATCTTCGCGAATTATACACATAGCGAAATTTGATACGAGCGACGCGCACATAAAATTATTTTCAATAATTATTGCTTCTTGCTTCTTACCGCACGCTCTTCTCCTTTTCTACTTTATATTGGAATTATTTTGAAGAAGGAAACGATATCGTGAGATCCGATGATAGTCGTTTGATACACCGACGGTTTTTTAGATTTTCCAATTACTTGGTCAAATTTCGTGCGAGTGGTGTCGATTGCTTTTTATCGAAACACAGTATTTTCCTATTGAAACCTCTTGAAAAAGGAGCAAGGAAAGAAGAAAGAGAAGTTGAAAAATCGAATAATAGTTATCCGATACATCGTCGATTCTTTAGATCTTGCGATTACGTGGTCAAATTTAATTCGAGCGACGAGATCGCTTTTTTCAAACGTCTATCTGTGAATGTCTATCTTTCAATTATCTTTTCAGCCTGTTTCGTAAAAGCAAGAGAAGAGTAGCGCATTATCAGCAGATCAAACGATTGCTATTTGATACACTGTCGTTTCTTAAGATTTTGTCATTACGTTGCTACATGAAATAACGATGTATAACGTATTGTAGTTGACTCTACGATCAGTAGCATTTCTGATAAACACTCATTCTGCTATTTTCTAATAATGTTTGGAGAAAACACGATATTTCTCAATCGATATACTTAGCAGTCTTTATAGTTTTAACTGGAGAATCACGTGTATGTACATTGTACGTAGGACATGTGTAACGTGTGTTACGAATATTAAAGGTTTCTAATTCATATTCATTATGTCACGTCTAATTCTATTTAAATACGTAGCTACGTGTATATCGTTATATTATTTAATTGATACATGCACATTTCACTGTTTAAGTATATTTATTCGAACAACTTGTTCGAGAAAACTATGCATTTACGAATATTCAGGTTTCAAGTAATATTCATAAATTTTAACGTAACGCCTCTCAACAAGATTTTATCGATTAATCCTCCGCTTTGATACAACAATATCGAGATTAGCAAACATGTATTTTGTTCTTAAAACGCGCAGGTATATAAAGTTAAACTGCGAATATATTTGTTCTTAGTTAAATAACTATTACTCCGAAGATATTATAATTTTGTTCAGTTCAATGATTAAAATACTATCTTTTTTTTAATTTTCATATTTAAAGTATTGATAATTGACATTTGTAAAAATTTCGTCTCGAACGAAACCCCATGTGATTCGATCAAAATTCTAATAATACAAAATTGGAACTTTTTTGAACTATTACTCTGAAAATGTTATAATTTTGTCCAGTGATTAGAATACTATTTTTTTTTTAATTTTCATATTTAAAGTATTGATAATTGGCATTTGTAAAAATTTCGTCTCGAACGAAACCCCATGTGATTCGATCAAAATTCTAATAATAAAAAATTGGAACTTTTTTGAACTATTACTCTGAAAACGTTATAATTTTGTCCAGTGATTAAAATACTATCTTTTTTTGTAATTTTCATATTTAAAGTATTGATAATTGGCATTTGTAAAAATTTCGTCTCGAACGAAACCCCATGTGATTCGATCAAAATTCTAATAATAAAAAATTGGAACTTTTTTGAACTATTACTTTAAAAACGTTATAATTTTGTCCAGTGATTAGAATACTATTTTTTTTTTAATTTTCATATTTAAAGTATTGATAATTGGCATTTGTAAAAATTTCGTCTTGAACGAAACCCCATGTGATTCGATCAAAATTCCAATAATAAAAAATTGGAACCTTTTGATATTGTATCAAGTAATTAAAACAATTATTCGTCGAATATCTTTCAACTATAATTAAATAACGTTGAAAGCAATGGAATGTTAAAAGTGGAATTATTCGAAACATCAAACGCGTCGATTTAACGACTGTCTAGTTTGAATATCCTCCTCTCGGTTCTAGAAAATTTCTAACGAGAACAGAATCTTTTTAACGCAACGATAGTTCAGTGTTTTGATAGACGAAACACGAGAACGGATTACTATTTCGATATCGTTTACTCGAGGTTAAAAGATGAAAATCGTCGTAGCATGTTCATGACGTGTGCTTGAAACAAAAACAAGTATTCAAGACATGCATGCATTTATTACGCGAAATGCAAAAACGTAAATACAACGAGAACGAAATGTCGCGGTGTATCATTGAGCATGCAAGAAAATGAGCGCCGCGGAATCGTAGACCGGCCGTTAAAATATTTCTGACTAACAAAGGAATAAAATCCGTGAATCTTTAAAAGAAAAGGTTCTTACAATTACCTAAAGTAGTTGCAGTCTCTTTCTCTTTAAGCAGATGTCTCGTGCGAGCGTTAAACTTGTGCATTAAATATGCGCATATTAAACACGTCCAAACTTCTCTATCGCTGAAATTTCAAGATAATTCGCAACGTTTTCGCTGAATACCGGAGTACAAACTACCTTGCAGTTTTTTGCAAAATTTCTCGAAATCCTAGAATTTTTCAACGATACAGCACACGCGTGGAAAAGAGCTACGCAAAATAACGGGAACCGAGTAAAATCCAATAAATCGGGTAGCGGCGAGCTTTCAAGAAAATGTGCGATATGCGTTTGAATCCGAGTGATGTGAATTATAATAAATTACACTGTATAATAAATTATCTTACACGGGGAAGTTTCTTCTTTATCCAAAATTCCAAAGAGTCGCGAAACCAACGAAATTGTTTTTTAAACGTATTAGAGTCGTAGAGTTTGTTAGTAACGCTATATGTTGGAACGACGTAGAGAAGAAAATCTTCAGAAAATTCCCAATGCGTATTTCCATCGAATGGTACACGCGTGAACGATCCTAGCCGTGAAAATTTCTTTTCCATCGAAAGCCGTAAAAAGCTTCGGGTAAAAGTTGAACCGATCATAGTCGGCGTTCACAACAGAAAGTGCTCGTTAAAGTAAAATCATTAATAGGGAGGGTGTTTATTTCAGGATATTTTTCTAGTGACTCCGCGGTCCTCCGCTAGTCCATCATATAAATAGAAGTTGCAGATGTGGCTGCCAGAAATGTGTGCTTCCATTGATCGTTCGAAATTTATCGTGAGAAAAAGAAAGAAAGAGAGAGAGAGAGTATGAGTATCGATGGTATTACGAAATTCGAACGATACTGTTTTGCATCGTGAATGGTATAATTTCATTGGCAAATACACGAAACGCGAGTGAAATTTTGTTCTTTGGTAATAAAACTAGTTTCGAACAATTCGTATTGGTGATGTTGATTTTCAATTTCGTCCACTTTTTCAATAATCTGTAGGATTATGAAATTGACAATTTCTTTGAATTCCACGGTGCTGTGATTTGCTCGTTAAGATCGACCGAACCTGAACGATCGTAAGTAATTTTTCGAACAGAAAAATTTGGGGTTTTGGGAAAAGACATTCTTTTCTTTTTTATGTAACGTTAACGAAAGAGTTGGAGTAGAAGAAATTTGAGAGCGGAGGGAAAATGGACCCTTAGAATTAATAGGAACGAAAGTACGCGTTGGAAAAGCTCGATAGCTGTTGTTATTTATAAAAGCACATTCAACGAGGGATCGATGAAATTTTGAAGAATTTAATTTAATTGAATTATTTTTCATGAAATTTTCTAAATCGGGAATAATTAGCAGATATTCTTTAACAAAGCATTTAGTTAGAACTGGCATTCTAAAATTCGAAATATTTCCAAGCATCTTTTCTTATATTTTGAAAACAGTTATTAAAGTCATAAATAGCTATGTTCCTGTGAATTTCGAAACGAAAATGAACATTTTTCGAATTATTAGTGGAATGAACGACCCTTGCTGATTTTTTAATAGGTCAACGTGACCCAATTGATTCTTTGGTTCATCTCCAATGTTAACAGAATAAATATTAAGCGTGAATATTTCTCAGCTGGTTTCGTGGAAACACATAATTGCATGGGACGAGTTAAAATTAGTAGATAATGCAATAACTGTATATTTTTGGAAATTATGTAATATCATCTCTACGATCTAGAACCGCGACGTTTGATCATACGTCGTTATTTATGCTAACATTGAAATCGTCCTTTCATTTTCTGTACGTGCAGAATGTAAAACTTGCCTGTTCATTTAATTATTGCGAAACAAAATCTTTACAAATTCCATCGTAATTATTTCAGGAGAAATAACTCGCAGCACGAAGGTTTAACGAGATGCTAAAAATTTAACTGCGATTGAAGGTTAAAGTAATTGACCGATGAAGTTTAAACGTGATTAAAATTAAAAGTAAAATTCCAAAGCAAATTCGATTATTTTCTAAATTTACCGAAACGATAAAACTTTTAACACTACGTGTTGTCGTTAAAAATGTCAGACGCTGTAAATTGTAGCTCAACACGTGGAATACGATAATAAAAAAAAAAAAAAGAAATAATTCACACGAAATGGAATTACCATATAAACATCGACCAATAACAAAATAAATTAAGTAAGTATTAAAAAAACGACGATCGATAAAGTAATTTCTCAAAGTCGAACGTAAGCGCGAAAGTACAAGTTTCCTCCTTTTTATTTATTTATCGCAACTTAAAAATTTGCCCGATCGACGTTCGGTAAATTCTGCCACGCTAGGAAAAGTAAAAGCGATCGCTGAAAAATCGCGCAGCTACGCTCGGCCACAAAGGAAGGTGGACTCTCGTTTTTCATCCGCGGGCGAACCTATCCGCGTATATCCATCGGTAAAGGTGCATACGTGAGCGAAATTGTGAACGGTCTAATAATAACCAGGCTCTTACTTATATGGACGCTTGATTTTAATTCAAGCAAAACCGTCGGCCAGACCTCGTCCTTTGGTGCGCGGGGTCAGTGATCATCATAATCGAAAAACGCGAGGAGCATCCGAAAGCGGTCAAAATCGTCCCGCGTATCGCTCGGGAAATATCGTTCCAACGCGAATTCCTTGATCTTCAGTTATTTTCGTCGGTTATGGTAAAAGGACTTGGTCCAGCGACAGCAACGGGCCAGAATAAATCGCGACAAGTGAGAAGATTTCTAAAGTTTATTTTGTGCAATAAATATAAAATCCAGCTTTTTTATTATACGACCTGGTATCAATGCCAAGAAGCGATGTAATAAACAGTTTGCTTAACATAGTTGAGTTAAGTGAATCGGATTGCCTGGGATATTTGCATACAGCTGGCTCGCGAAAGTATTCCAACTCTCTTAGAAACTTTTTATATTTCTTCCTAATTTATCATCACTTTAGACATTTTTTTTACATTTAGATTGTTTAGTTTTTTTTTTTATTTTTTATCCGTATCATTGGTCTTATGTCAACGTACGAAACGATATAAAAATTTCCGTGTCATCGAATCGACATGTTAGTCGATCAATTAGGAATAATAACTTTAAAAGTTACAAATAAATTACTTAATCACTTAAAAATAAACTTGCACATACTATATTGCTATGACGAATATAAAATACCATTGCCATTCGTAGCTTTGACGGCTCATCGACTTAAGCATCCAATGATTAACATGATTCCATCGAGTTCTAAATGTACGACCTTTTCAATGAAATATAGATATAATTCGTGATATTCCGTAAGCTCTGTAAGTATCGTTTGTAATTATTGAAATCTCGAAGGAATCACACGTAACATTTATATTTATTGTAATTTTTATGACATGTTTTTTGCCTTATTACAACTACTTTGTGACATTTATATTTATATTTATATTTATATTTACCGTGTTTTACTTGCCAGCAGTTAATATAAGCGAGATGAAAAATAATCGATGGAAGGAAATTTTCTAATTAAACGTAACGCGCACAACTATCTAACATATATCGGGCAAGATTGTTTGCAACGTATCTATTCTTATGACAAGGATTGGAAATCGTTTAGAAATCATTAAACGTAATTAGGCTGGAAGATCGCTTGAAATTAATTGAAATATGCGATCCTTTAGAAACATTTTTATATATAAAACATTTTCATTCGAATCAAAAGTTTCAACCATCTCGATCATATTCGTAATAATTGAAACGAATCTGAAATTTTATATAAACGTTGCAAGATATTCATCGGACGTACGTAGCTTGCAAGGATGACCAAAGTATTTGAGCAGTCGGTCATTCGCTATATTAATAAGCCACGATATCTGAGTGAGACCATTTTTATCATTAATTGCACGTTTGTGGCTATTGCCACGTACCAATTTCTGATCAGGTATGAAAGAAATTTGCAATAAATTTGTCGTAATTTCTACATTTTACTATTATTTCTTTTTAATTTGTCTCAAATTTTACAATTATAAATCACGTTGTTATTAATGACGATGGTAGTGGCTCGTTACAGTGGCAACGAAATAATAATAATAAATAAAAATTTATCGTGCTAAGTGTTCGAACACCTTTGCGAGCGGCTGCATCTATCTTTGAAACGGGATAATTAAATCCAAGTTCAGTTAAGTTTCTAAGAGCATCGTTTTTATCGAGATATCGCAAGCGATCTACTTATGCACATAGTCATCGGCAGTTATCTGATAAGTGTATCCGATAGAACAGTAGAAAATCGGAAATGAAACCATAGAACAGATATCGGTATGATAAGAATTCAGTTGCACAAAAGGTATTTGGGTAATTTCATGAATTAAAACGTGGAGGATAATTTACGCTATCTTCTTGGAAGAAGCAAATTCTGGAAACAAATCTCTCGGTTTTTCAGACGTCGAATATTAATCCCATTAAATGTACGTAACAAAGTTGAAAATTGGAAATTATTTTGAAACGTGTAGGGTATTATGATATACTGTATTGCATAAATAACAATATCATTCGTTAAATATAAATCAGAATACGTATTATTACATTCCGTACTTCAGAGATCCCATTTGTTGTTAAATTATTTGTCGTTGCGTTAAGATGCAAGAAGCTTATGGTTTTGGGAAATTTAATAAATTTCCTAAACTTAATGTTATGTATGTATCATGTATTTGACATATCATTGATAGCTCTATGATCAAATAGTTCTCTATCACCACAACTAAAATACATATTAATTTGCCACAATTAAAATACACAATAAAACACAGAATAAAAATTTAAGAAGAAATTTAAGAGATACGAAATTTACGCTGATATCGAGGTATTTTCTTTTTCGATAATAAAATATTTTCTGACATTTCTTATAGTTTTCGTTTTACGGTGTATCACCGACGCACGAGTTTCATTATTATCGGATTCAATTGTAACGTTACAACTGTACGCGACGCAAAGTTAACTTCTTACAACTTTTACGATTTTGTTGTCCCCATGTGATTTTTCCTTTTACAAATATATCGTTCTTTGTTTCAACGTGTCTTCGTTCTGGGATTTCTGCTTCTTTCTGTACACGGTGCATCAACTATTTTAAGAAGATTAAGTTGAAACATTTGAAATGTAAAGCATTTCGGAAATAAATCAAATGCACTCTGCTCATATCTGACAAGCATTTCATTTTAATTCCATGCTGAATCATTATACAGATGTAAAGTGGTGAAATATTACGAGCTTTGTGTCATAAATCTTGCATGGCCCATTCGCAGAAGACTGTTCGTTTTCGGATGAAAAATATTTTACGGACAGCGACATCAAACTTTATATTCTATCTTATCTATATTATATTACATCTATTATATTTCAGCGATCGATATAATAATTGGTCGATATTTTGCGTTAACAGTTTGACTAATCATCGCATTGGCTTTTACGATCATAATCGATCTTTTCGTTTTTAAGAAAACGGTGTGATGCGGATCGGCGCTTACCTCGGATAATCAAAAATTCTGATTATACGGAAAGATTTATTAGCGTTCATAAATCGTATGATAAAACCATAGAAATTTTAATAACATAATACTGTGCATTTAGATTTAATTCGTAATTTAATCGGTTAAAAAGTCGATTAATCATTTTCACCTGACTACTTACACTTTCGTACTCTTTGTGTTAAAATCTCGAAAAAGGAAAATAAAGACAAAGATATGATAAAGTTCAAAGCAGCGCGGATAATACAGAACTTTGGCTAAAAGAGACCCGGATTATCGAGATTGCAATGTTAATTCCTGCATATGACACGTTAATCCATAACTCTTTTATTATGGAAATACAATTAAAATTTAAGAGGAAAAGAACTGGAATTAATTCAAATAGAAGCTATTGTTCATAGACGCGAAGGTATTTATTATATATTTATTGTTAATTATTATTTGAAACCAATAAAGAATTAATGTATATTTTAGTTGTGGCGATAGAAAACTATTTGATCATAGAACTGACAACGATATATCAAATAGATGATATGTTATCACATATATGACATATTAAACTGCCCCAAAAGTTCCTTTAGTTTCATAAGGAAATAATAGATGCACAGTGCTGTTTCTTTTATATTATTTTATTGAACCATGTGCCATTCACTTTATTCTACTACTACAAAATGAACCATACATGGTTCAATGAGATAATATAAATCATAAAATGTTGTGCTTCTATTATTTTGCTCTACTACTACACAAGGAATCCTACATAATTCAATAGGATAATATAAAACAAAAAATGTTGTGTTTCTGTTATTTTGTTCTACTATTACAAAATGGACCATACATAATTCAGTAAAACAATAGAAAACAAAAAATGTTGTACTTCTATTATTTTGTTCTATTACTACACAAGGAATCCCACATAATTCAATAAGATAATATAAAACAAAAAATGTTATTTTGTTCTAGTACTGTAAAATGGACTATACATGATTCAGTGAAATAACATAAAATATAAAATGTTGTGCTTCTGTTATTTTGTTCTATTATTACAAAATGGACCATGCATGATTCAATGAAATAATATAAAACAAAAAATGTTGTGCTTCTATTATTTTGTTCTAGTACTGCAAAATGGACTATACATGATTCAGTGAAATAACATAAAATATAAAATGTTGTGCTCCTATTATTTTGTTCTACTACTACAAAATGAACCAAACATAATTTAGTAAAACAATAAAAAACAAAAAATGTTGTACTTCTATTATTTTGTTCTATTACTACACAAGGAATCCTACATAATTCAATAAGATAATATAAAACAAAAAATGTTGTGTTTCTGTTATTTTGTTCTGTTATTACAAAATGGACCATACATAATTTAGTAAAATAATAAAAAACAAAAAATGTTATACTTCTATTATTTTGTTCTACTACTACAAAATGGATCATACATAATTCAGTGAAATAACATAAAATATAAAATGTTATGCTCCTATTATTTTGCTCTACTACTACAAATAATATAAAATAACATATATACAAATAATATAAAACACAAAATGTTGTGCATCCATTATTCCCATATAAAACGAAAGGAACTTTTGGGACAATCTAATATTTTACTATTTATCGTGCCATTAATAACAATTTTTCAACTTGTACTTCGTTACATCGAATAGCAAGCAACGTTCGTAACAGAAATTGGCGAATTACAAGATAAATCGTATAACTTAACTGGAAATCCAATTTTATCCCATCGTTTGATGTCAACGGAAAGATCGATGCGTGAAAAATGAAACAAGAACCTCAAGCTATCAAACTCTTCGTTTTTAACATTCTCTATCCTTTTTCTTCTTCTTCTGTTTATAGTAGGAAGCGAGTGAAAATTAGCGAAGATGTACGGCCTAATTCTGGAAAACATGTCCGAGTATATACGACAGGTGTACGGGGAAGATAGATGGGAGGAGATCCGACGACAAGCATCCGTAGATCAACCTAGTTTCAGCGTTCATCAAGTCTACCCCGAGAACCTTATACCGAGATTAGCGAAGAAGGCTATTCACGTATGTGTTTGTTAATTTCGTTGCGCAAGTGCATGATTAATGATCGATTGTAAAAGGAACACATGACTTACAGTAGTCGGAGACAAAAATAAGTGGACATTTAGTGGAAGTAGGTATCGATGAAGTTTAATCAGACTAATACTAATGCTCTATGTACTTAATACTTGTGCTAGGTACTTAAGTAAGTTATTTCGATATATGTATATCGTTATAGTCAGTGTTGGTCAAGATCTTAGTTACCGATTAAATAATAAATAATATAACGAAACAATATTTTAATCTTAAATAAAATTTCTTATTTAAACAAAAGTCATTTGAACGACGCCACAGATAATTTATCGTTTTATTTTATGTTTCATTTGGATTTAAATTGGAAACAAACGATAATACATAAATAAATGTTTTTTCGCTGTTGTCTTATCTGTTTTATAATTTCTACAATGAAAAGAAGATGAAATTAACATAGCTATTTTTCGATGGTCAAGTTCATATTTGCCTTTTAAACTACTCGCTTTTCGAACAAGTTGTCCACAAGACTATTTTATCTCGGCATATTCAGCGTAGTTAATGAATATCATTAAGACTACAAGTTTTCATTTAAGAGACGAAGGGAGAAGCTTTCACGAACACATCGGTGAGACACGCGTTTTTAAAAGAACAAAGTCGAAGGAAAAGGTTTAAAAATAAAATGTTTCGTTAAAAGAAACACGCTTCCCTTGAAGCCATTCGACTTTTATCTGATACATTTTCCGATATAATTAACCAGTTAGTTGTTGCGACCTCTTTGAAAACTCTGCAAAACGTGTACCTAAAGTATGTCGCAAAAGGTAAGCGATGACGAGTATACTCGTCAAACACAGAGTACGCGTGGCTGTTATAACATAGAATTAAGAATTAGGAATTGTAATAAAACGACTGTTTTTTAATTTTATTACTAAATTACAGGGCTCGCTACAACACGAAACATTGTCATTTCTTCGTGACGAGTATACTCGTCGAAAACAGCTTAATAACAGGTTAATAATATCGAGAACATTTCAGTTTAAACTCTTAGGTGACTCACTCTGCACATTGGCAGCCTGAAAGAATACACAGACGACTTTCTTTCTACGTTTCCACGCTAATGTTACATTTACGTGACTATCACGTGCTATTTCACTGTCTGGTTTTTTAATGGGTTAATTAGAAAAGCTTTACTCTACCTTATCATTTACGTACCTTTATACTGTATACCCTGTGTATTGATATCGTTTAATTCAATCGAATACATTTCTAACTTGTACTACAGGTACTTGGCGTAACGGAAAAAGAATTTTTCGATCAGATGGGTGTACACTTCGTAGGATTCGTTGGCCAGTACGGTTATGATCGTGTGCTTTCAGTACTTGGGCGTCACGTAAGAGATTTCCTTAATGGATTGGACAATTTACACGAATATCTGAAATTCTCCTACCCTAGGATGAGAGCGCCTTCGTTTATTTGCGAGAACGAGACGAGGCAAGGTAAACGAATTCCAAATGAATCGCATGTACCGCGAAATTACGCGATTCGCGATTTCACACGATCATCTCAGAAAGCAAAACGATCAATTGCATTTCATATAATAAGCTTTGCGACGTCATTAGTCCAGCTACACGATGAACGATAAACCAGTCATTTCCACAAGTTCACAAAGAATAACGCTTTTAACGTCAAGAAGTAATTTTTGCCCGATTTTCAATTTTCCGTGTCGATCGGTGTGACCCTTGCGGGTGTCTATATTTTACATTTTTACCAGCGAAAGAACAAAGCAACATCGATCGCGCGTTTATTAGCCAAAAAGTACTTCTTTCATCGTCCGCTGTCATCCTCGTTACTCCCAGTCTCACTGGTCTATAATTACGAAGCGTTAAAATAGAAAAACAGACTAATTCGTAATATCGTCGGCTAAGAATAGAATTCGTGGTCTACATTTACTTTTATTGCGTGCATTGCAGGCCTGACCCTCCATTACAGGAGCAAACGACGCGGATTCGTTTATTACACGATGGGTCAGATAAGAGAGGTGGCCCGACACTTTTATCACAAGGAATTACAGATCGAGCTGGTGCGCGAGGAGATTCTATTCGACACCGTGCACGTCACTTTTCAGCTCACCTTTGATAACAGAGCTTTTACCCAAGCCTCGCTGACTATGACACGCGAAGAGAAGCATTTGCCAATAGGAGCCTCTGTCTTGTTTGAAATATTTCCTTTTTGCATCGTTTTCGGGTATGTTGCAGCCAGTTTATTTACATCTTCGTTCATAGAGTATCAGGACACTTACGAAAACTGAATAACAAACCGTGAAATTCTGAGGAATCTCGTTAGAAACTCTTAGGCTCACTGTCCACTGTCAGCGGAACGTCGTGTCCATCAGAGTCGCTTCATAGACGTGCAAGACATTTGGTCTACTGGACGATCCATCTACAACTGTAGCAGGATACATTTTGTCGCGTTATTAACATGTCACGCTTTCGTCTTCTGTCGTTACGTTCTTTATAGTTGCAACGTGTTACCGACGATGTCACAGTCGAATTTATGCTCTTTCACTTTGGAGGAACAGGGGGATCGACGCTGCCTTCGTCCTCGTTTCGTACGCCGATGAGACGAGCATGAGAGCACCGTTCGTTCGTCGTGTTCTTCCAAACTGAAACCGTGTAAATTCGGCTTAATTCGATGACAGATGCACGTTACATTACGATGATCACTGCGCGGAAGACTATTGCTAACATCAACGCGTCTAAGAGATGTCTTCAGCCAACCAATAATCGTTGATATTTCGAGGTTCTCGACGAAAATCCAATTTGTCAATAAATAATGTGGATATTGTATGGACGATACAGGTTGATCCTGTAGCAGAACTTGACAGCAAACTTTTCAACTTCCCGTGGCTTGCCACACAAAGACCCTATCCTCGACAGAGCTGCGGTTTGCGCAGCTGATTACGAACGTCCAAGACCAGATTTGAATCCCGACACTCACAGTCCGGATTTTTACGCAATTCCTAACTGAGAAGAAGGCAACCCGGATGAAGACAAAATCTCGTACACTAGCAGCACCTACCACGAGCTATCTACTTTAATCCTTTTACTTGAGAACCTTGAAACATTCAAAATTCACAGTCTAAGATCATACGAATGCGCGTCTACGAAGCGACTCTTCGTGGACAGTGGCCTTCAGATTACTTTGCTTGGGGCATTGGAATATAAAGAATCTACATATTCCATCGCTGATTAGCTAGTTTGCAACTGGCTGCTACAGCATCGGTGACGTGTCTAGACGAAGCTAGTTGCAACGCTGACTAAACGTCAAGTAATGTGCTCTTCTTGAAAACTGTTGGATTATTTCATTTGGAACATTGGAACATAAAGAATGCACATATTCCGTTCGGTGAATGTCTAGAGATCGCCGATGAACTGGTTGCAATGCTGGCAATGCAGAAACGTCTCAGCAAACAATTCCTCCAGGATGCTTGTTCGACCAGAAAATCTCAAGACTGTCATCGTTTATAAATAATACAATAAAACATTTTTCTTATGTTGGCGAAGCTTCTATCTTTACCGACGAAGTTTATTTATCTTTTTATCGATCGATCTGCGTGTACAGCGCGTAATCAAGCTTTCGTTTTTAGATCAGACATGATCGTAAGGAGTATCGGAAATTCTTTGATGGTAATATTGCCCGATCTAGTTGGCAAAAAGATTACACACTTCTTCGACCTTGTCAGGCCACTTATTGCATTCAAATTTCACTCGGTACGTATATTTTTAGAAACTGTTCTATTCTTGTCACCTCTCTGTTCATTCTGTACTGTGCTTTTCCCTATTCCTTGATCCTTTTCAGCTCTCCTGTATTTTTAACTGGCAATACGAACTACTTCCCTTTGGTAGTATCTTCTTACTATTTTGTTATTCTTTAATCTCTCTTTTCTTCAGTTTACTTCATTGGATCTTGCCAAAATCTTGTCTTTCTTTGTTACTCCTGTTCTATGTTACAATTTACATCTATAGCTTTTATTTCTCCGTATATTTAAACCACGAACGTTTGCACATTTCTGAGCAAAATTTATTCGTTATTTAGAAAATGGACATTACGAGAAAAAATGTAGAGAATGGACATAATGCGGAAAAAATATCTGAAATTGTTATACTTAATTTGTGTTATACTTCAATCTTCGCTTAGGTCTCATTTCTTTAATTAGGTTCACAGATTCCAAATTACATTGTAAAAATAAGCTACGGATATTCACGGAAATAATTGTTACCTGTTGTTTGCAGATTTTAAACAGAACGAATAATATTTTCGAGCTAGTCACCGTGGAACCAATTCTCACAGAACGGCCACCAGATCGACAGAAAGATGAAATTTTATTGAGCGACGAACTCGACTCGGTAGATGACAGAACCTTGAGATTGAAAGGTAATTCCTTTGACATTTCCATTTAACAGTTTACACTTGTAAAGATCGATTATTCTCCGACTTGATACTGTTATTTTTGTTTCGTTGAAAAATTTAACATTACATCATTTGTTTATATCGTGTATTGTATATCTCGATTTTTCGTACTGTGTTTTAGGCTTTTACAAATATTCCACTTACAACGAGGCGAAAAATTCGTTGTTACGTCGAGGCTCGTTCTTTTTTGCTTAGATTAGATCGTGTATCGGTGTCCTTCGACATTATCACTTCGAACAATGGAAATATTATTTAAGATAACGTATATCTATGTATATAAAATAGGTACGTGAACGGTTCTAGCGAAAAACAAGCATTTTCTTTGTAAGACTCACGGCTAAAGCGGGAAACACATGAATCAGCGATCGGTGTTCTGTCAGAAATTATTCGATCGATTACTTCGGGCAGTCGTATATTTTTTAATTAATTTCTAATTAACCGAGCTTAATAAACTCGGTGATCGTAGCTCTTGTTATCCGGCTGTAGTTAACATACCACGTTATTGAATAATATATTGCTGCAATTTATACAAATTTATTTGCTATCGCCACGTTGTTACGGGCTTTTGTAAACATATTAATTATTTCGTTGAATCAATTAGCCTACCGATGCGAAGGACTCTACTAACTTTAACAACAATTTTAACTTAAAAAGTTCTAATATCAGTAAAAACTTTGCCAATTTTAAATTGATTTTATGTCGTCGTCAATTTACGAAACAAATATGAATCTAATCAGAGTCTTTGAAATTTCTTTTCAATTTATCATCCTCATATGGCGTAATTGCAATATAATTTGTCTGCAGGGTGGTTGGTAACTGGTGGTACAAGCGGAAAGGGGGTGATTCTATGCGAAAAAAGAAGTCGAAAATATAGAATAAAAATTTTTCGTTTGAGCCTTTGTTTTCGAGAAAATCGACTTTGAATTTTCGCTCGGTACGCGTGCACTTTATCACGTCTCGTTATAACGGATTTCATTGTAGATCATTGTCTCGATGGATATTATGTTGATAAACACTTCCAATGTGTCCGAAGTCACATTATTATTTAGAAGAGCAGAAGTATGTGTTCGGCAGAATGGGCAACATTTTCAGTAATTTTTGTAATAATAAACTTTATGATTACTTCATATTATTTCATTATGTATTCCTAATTTTCCGTTACGGCAAAAACAAATTTAAACTGCGATAATATCCACCGAGGCAACGATTTACAGTGAGATCCGTTATAACGAGACGTGATAAAGTGCACGCGTACCGAGCGAAAATTCAAAGTCGATTTTCTCGAAAACAAAGCCTCAAACGAAAAATTTTTATTCTATATTTTCGACTTATTTTTTCACGTAGAATCACCCCCTTTCCGCTTGTACCACCAGTTACCAACCACCCTGTATATTCTTTTTATTTAAATTCTTGATTAAATTATCACGTCGCCTGAAATTATATACACGCAGTGTCTCGCAAGTTTTCATAAAAGCTATTGTAAAACTATTACGAAACGCTTATGGGACGCGAAGAAGATCATTATTTTCTTTCTATAAATCATTTTTATGTAACACGAAGAAGATAGCGGTGACTTTCTATGTTAACTGTTATGTCGAGAGAATTCGAACGAGACGTATTTTGAAACGTTTTTTCTTTAGTTTAATAGGCGATGGTGACAAAAAAATTTTTTTTAGTTCTTTTACTCTATTTTCTATATTTTATGTATAGTCTGTTCCAAAGATAATGACTCTGTCTGCCTTATAATTTAAATTGTTAGCTCCGAGAAAGAACATTTGCTCAATTGTAGACTGGAAGGTTTATTAAAATATTCACGTTACACATAGCCTTGTTCGTCGGCATTAAGACACGCGAAATAATGAGAAGAACCATTAGCAAATTATCGATACAAGAATTATTAACTCGTTTGAAACACCGAGGCCGTAAAACACCCATGTGCTTAAGAAAAAAGAAAATCTTTGTCGACTATGGCGATCGCTTTAATTCTGAAAAATGTTACCTAGAAATGTTTCTATAAATAAATCTTGCACACGCTTTTGGAACAGACTACGTACGTATAAAAAGTGCAATACGTAGACATTGTTATTTAATGGAAGCTTCTAGTTTGCGATTTAAAAATCATCGATTAAAAAAAAACACACACACATTATCGAGTAACACGTATAGTTTAAAATATTTTCCGAATTCGAAGGTAAACGTTTCGGGGGATTTAATTCGATTTAATTCGAAAGGAATACAGTGAACTACGTGTTTCGCGTTCGTAAAATACGAGACAACGTAAAAACGACGTAAAAACGATAGACAAAGCAATTTCTTCGTTTCAACATTGATTGTTTGAACCTTTGTAACAAATATCCACGACGTTCATTAGGTCAGATGATATACATGGATAACTGGAAGATGATGATGTATCTTGGTACGCCCGTTATGCCAGATTTGAATTCCCTGATCGCAACTGGTCTCTACATTAATGATCTATCGATGCATGACTTTAGCAGGTATCAATGCATTTCTTTATTACTTCTGCCTTCCTAAGTTGTCCTAATGTACATGTTGTTTCGTTGAAATTCGAGCATCAGAGAAAATTTTATCGAGGTATGGTTACTTATCATTTTTTTTTTTTTTTTGTTATAATCTGCGTACGAGCAATCTATCATACAATAAATTGACATGGATATTATCGATATTATTTAACTTACGCCGCTAAATTTGTATGGTAGATATAAAAAGCTACGTCTTTATATTTTGTGTATTCTTATTTGATGTACGATAATTTTGTGGTCGGGTTCACTGGATCATTGGACTGATTGTTCAGCTGTTATTGATGCAATTTGCTATTTACTTGTTGCTTATACATCTATTTATATGCTCTTGTAATATCGTTACCTTTTTACCTTTATTTGTTAAATTTGTATTACGTATTTTCTTCTTTATTTATCTATTTTTCTTCTTTCCAAATTAAATTTTTATTTACCTACTATCGCTTATTAATTATGCTTGCACCGGGCAAAAGCCTAACGCAACAAGAATAACAATAAAAGGAACAAAGAAAAAGTAAGAGGATTAACTAGGGATTAATAAGTAAAATAATTCAACGTTATTAAAAGGACGTAGATTATTATTTTGCCAAGGTTGAGAAATATGTTAGAACAATGAACATATTATGTAAATTGGAAGCATAAAAAATAATCTAGCAGACAAGTATTATAGTTTATTCAAGTACTATAGATTCTTAATTTTTTGAAATTCCACAAAAATTACAGCACCCAGAGAGGAATATTAAACAACTTTTTGAAATTCTTTCTCATAATTACGATACGAATAGCGAGAATCGATTAAAAAGAAATCGCAGATGAATGTTGGTCCTTGATCGGTTAACTGTAAAACTTTAGAAAGCTGCTATTTTTCTTTTTATTTATTAAGCCCCAGAATGTTACTATTTCAGTCGTTGTTCCTAAGAAAAGAAGCAATTAACTTTTTACACTTCTTAACAAATGGTGCTTTACCAATTGACGTCGACTGAGAGACGAATTTCGTACGCGATATCCATAGAGATTTATCAGCACGATACATTGTTATACGCAATTCTAATCATAGTTAATTTTAGACTTCAAACTTTCGCGACGGCGAGACGTCATGATATTGGTTTCTCGGCAGCAACAGCGTAATCGTTGCATTTGCACTTGCACTTTGTACTTGCACTTGCACTTGCACTTGAACCTGCAGTTGCACTTGAACTTGCACTTGCACTTTGCACTTTGCACTTGCACTTGCACTTGCACTTGCACTTGCACTTGCACTTGCAGTTGCACTTGCACTTGCACTTTGCACTTGCACTTGCACTTGCACTTGCAGTTGCAGTTGCAGTTGCAGTTGCAGTTGCAGTTGCAGTTGCAGTTGCACTTGCACTTGCACTTGCACTTGCAGTTGCAGTTGCACTTGCAGTTGCACTTGCAGTTGCACTTGCAGTTGCACTTGCAGTTGCACTTGCACTTGCACTTGCACTTGCACTTGCACTTGCACTTGCACTTGCACTTGCACTTGCACTTGCACTTGCATTTGCACTTGCACTTGCACTTGCACTTTGCACTTGCAGTTGCACTTGCACTTTGCAGTTGCAGTTGCACTTGCAGTTGCAGTTGCAGTTGCACTTGCACTTTGCACTTGCAGTTGCACTTGCACTTGCACTTGCACTTGCACTTGCACTTGCAGTTGCAGTTGCACTTGCAGTTGCACTTGCACTTGCACTTGCACTTGCACTTGCACTTGCACTTGCACTTGCACTTGCACTTGCACTTGCACTTGCAGTTGCACTTGCACTTGCACTTGCACTTGCAGTTGCACTTGCAGTTGCACTTGCAGTTGCACTTGCAGTTGCACTTGCAGTTGCACTTGCACTTGCAGTTGCACTTGCAGTTGCACTTGCAGTTGCACTTGCAGTTGCAGTTGCACTTGCACTTTGTACTTGCAGTTGCACTTGCACTTGCACTTGCACTTGCACTTGAACTTGCACTTACACTTGAACTTGCACTTGCATTTTGTACTTGCTGTTATATCTGCACTTGCGTTTTGTACTTGTACTTGCACTTGCACTTTGTACTTGCAGTTGCACTCGCACTTGCGTTTTGTATTTGCACTTATACTTGTACTTTGTACTTGCAGTTGCACTTGCATATGCACTTGCACTTGCACTTATACTTGTACTTTGTACTTGCAGTTGCACTTGCATTTTGCATTTAACTTTTGCGCAAACGTTTCGTACACATTGCAGTCTACTTCTTGAGAGCAGACCTGAAACTGCAGCGTACGAAACGTTGGCGCAAAGAACGAACGGAAAACGCAGGTGCGAAGTGCAAATACGAAGTGCAAGTGCGAGTGCATACGTGAAGCGTAAGTGCAAATACAAAGTGCGAGAGCGAGTGCAACAGTTACACGATTGCTGCGGAGTACCAGTATCACGATGATTACGATAAAACAGATTGTATAGATAGAAAGCATGTGACCCTTTTGTTATAGAGATCTGATGCTTGCTGGCACTCAACAATCGGTAGAACTGAAGTTAGCTTTAGACCAGGAGCAATTGAAAAGTAAAAAGCTAGAGGAGTCTATGAGAAAGTTGGACGAGGAGATGAAACGCACGGACGAATTGCTGTATCAGATGATACCGAAACAGGTGGCAGATCGTTTGAGAAACGGCGAGAGTCCGATAGACACGTGCGAGGTAAGAGCAATGGTTTAAGACGAATCTTCGTTGTCTGTTATACGCTGATAAATCCTCTATTATCCATCGAATACCGATACTACGAAAGTATTTTTCTTTGTCATAAAGCAACCAGTTTCTCGTCATCGTCGATGTTAAAAATTTTAGAACTCGAATTTTTCATCTCGAACTTTATAACGCGATGCAAGATGATTCGATGTACGAACGTACACGACAGTTTCGAATCTTTGAACATTTCAGCGTATTATTTTATAAATTGTTTCTCGTCTAATGTTATCGGTAATTATTTCCCAAATTATTTCATTGAAACAGAAACTTTGCAATAACGCATGCAGGTAAAAATTGTTCGGAATACCGACCTTGACAACGTATTTCGAGATGACTGTAATCGATCAGATCGTCCCCTTTGTAAATAATCACCAAATTATTGATTGCTACGTTTACCGAAATTACGTACTGTATCCTCTCGTTACGACTATCATTTACGCTATCGTACGTGAAAGCGATGGATGTCGAAGAAAAATAATCATCTCTGACCGTGATTGATTAACACGTTTCACTATCATGACTATTTCAGATGTTCGACAGCGTTTCAATTTTATTCTCGGACGTAGTGACATTTACAGAGATCTGCAGCAGAATCACACCGATGGAGGTGGTGTCCATGTTGAACGCGATGTACTCCCTTTTCGACACGTTAACAGAACGGAACCGGGTGTATAAGGTATTCTTAGGTAGTAAGAGTTAGACATTTATTCGTCCTCAAAATCATTCTCTTGCTTTATTCGAGAACGCGACGCACAATCATTAAAAGAAACCGCGCGTCTTTTTCAAAACTCCTTCTAAATCTTGCTGCGTTCTTCTCCGTCATCCTCGATGCGATTCTACTCCTCTAACGTCAAAACGTTCAAAAACAAAAATACCACCACACGTAACATTCGAGGTATCAAGTATTTCAGCGGATTACGTACGAAGAAATTATCGTTGAATATATCAGTCACACCAATTAGTAATAATTTAATTAATTATTTCGTCGGAACATCGGCAACGTTGTATTCTTAGCGAAAGAAGAGGAGATGGACAATTTGTAGAAACTCGAGAACCACAGCACGGTTAGTTTGGTTTAACCCTTTCGCTTCGAGCTCTGCTTATGACTCCTGAGTCCGGCAGCCCATATATCCGACATCCAAATGATGCATAAACAAGTGCTATCTGTAGTCAATAATATAATTTTTCGTTATCAGCAGAACATCTTCCGTTGATTTTATTGACATATTGGATCAATCGCTTCTTAAAGTTACTCGTTGTTGAAACAACATCAAAACGTTTCACGCGATACATTTCAAACATCCAAACGATCGTCTACTGTTTCATGCTAAAAAGTCTATTAAATTCATTGACAGTGAAACGATATTTCATATACAAGAATTATTGTTATATAAGACTTAGGAAAACGTACATACAGCAATCACACATACTGTGCGTATCACTGGCGCGCGTTTCCTTTCAGTGACAGTACTTCGGCGGACCGGACTGCCGAAGCGAAAGGGTCAAACGTTCGTTTCCACGTATCTCGATAGTTCTCTTCATCCAGGGTATTGAATATTTCACGTATATTCGATGACAATCCTTACAATTTGTTCCGCTAGGTCGAAACCATCGGCGACGCCTACATGGTGGTATCTGGTGCACCAGTGAAGGAGAACGATCACGCAGATCGTGTGTGTGATATGGCGCTCGATATGGTCGAAGCGATAACGGACCTCAAAGATCGATCCACAGGTAAATTTCTGCGGCAGGTAACTTAACTATATTTCGGATAAAATTTTGCTCCCGTTAAGAAGATCGATATATTTCGCAAAATGTTTTGAAGAATTGATTTATGTACAGATACCACGTATATTTAATTCCATTTGAAGAACGTACTTCAAAGTCGTTGAAATCGTAGGCGGCTCCTTATCCTGCGTACTCATCTCTTCTCCTCTTTTTGTTTCTTCTTTTCTAGCGATTATAACACTCTTGTAATTTCCTACTTCAGGTCTTCATCTTCAAATACGAGTCGGTATCCATAGCGGTGCTGTGGTGGCCGGTATAGTCGGCTTGAAAATGCCACGATATTGTTTGTTCGGTGATTCGGTGAACACTGCATCTCGTATGGAGGCAACCAGCCAGGCAATGCAAATACACATATCAGAATCCACGCGAGAACTATTGTCGCCGTCGTATAAAGTTAAAGAACGAGGGGAGATAGAAGTGAAGGGGAAAGGTATGCAATTAGCATTATGAGATATAATTCGATGGGAAATATTGGCTTGGCAACTAAGTGATTGCGGATTTTATCAATACCATCTAATGGGAAAATCCGCAATCACTTAGTTGCCAATCCAATATTACAAATACCACCGAGATTCAACGAAATGGTTGAAAAAGGTGGCATCGAAACGACTCCAAACGTGCAGATTACAGAGTATCGCGTGTATTTCAGGCACGATGAAGACTTACTGGTTAGAAAAAAGGGAACATAGATCGTCGTCGACGAAAGGAATTACCATTCAAGAACCGACGCAGTGGAACACGAGAAACACCGAGAAGAGAGTATCCGCAGGGACGCCGGCTGCTTTCACGGCAGCCACCATGTACGAAAATCAAAATTGCTTGGACACGTTGTCCAGGAGAGGTTCGAATATTGTCTCGCCAACGCCCGCAGATTCGACGTTCATCCCCGAGGAAAGAAGAATTTACTCGCCTATCACGTTCCAAGACGTTGCTCGTCGATCAGTGGCAAATTCACCGACGAAGAACGCCGATTCGAAAGGTAACTAAAATTCTGAAACGATAAATCATTTACTCGTAAACACTACATGCTAGAAAGAGCGCGAAGAGTCTGAAATTTCGATGGCTTGTAATTTACAAAAGCTACCCACTGGGAGATGTAAGAAGATACTCGGTAAAGATAGAACCGAGTGTTAAATTTACAGTTTCGCACGGTATTTTTGTATTTTTACATTCTACCGTTCGAGTTTCGTATTTCACGCTTTCGTCTGGATTTCCATGTTTTCGAAGTTTGGGCGATGCGAGAAGTTTAAGTGGTAGAAGCACAGAGAACGAGGAACACGAGACGCGCGTTCCAACCTCGAGTTTCAGTTGAGACGTTAACTCGGTGGTTGAAAGTAGAGCCCGCAGGATGAGAACGGTGAAAGATAAATGAAAGGGAAAGATAGAACAAGAAATTAATCAGAACGTTGCATTTGTACGAGGCAACGATCCAAAATACGCGGCAGAGTTTCAGGCCAGACGTAATTATACGTTTACGTGTGCTTATACGTATCAGCTTGTCTACGTCTTATCGAGAGATCCGAACGATTCGAAATCTAAATTTGTCGTCGAAATGGTTACACCGATCTCAACAAGCTCCTTTTTCTTTTTTTAATGCAAGCTAAAGTAACTTTCACAGCACGACCTTAAGAATGATATTTCGAACGAAATGGGAGGCAACTAAATGCCACTAAAGACACCTTGCAAGAAAAACCGAACGAACTCTTGGGCCGATCCGATAGAATTAGGTCATCAGAAGGTTCATTATGGTATCATTCATTATAGTGATCCTTACCAGTGAAACATTAATAATTTCTCCCTGAAAACCTGTCTACTTTCAGAATGCAGGTCGAACTCGATGGGTGCGGTGATGACCAGGAACTCGGAGATGTTCAGCTGCCTTCTGAGCGACACCGAGGAACACTTCAGACAGCACAGGGACAGTTTATCGCCCCGCGCGGAGAACCGATCGGCCGGGATACACCCGAAACCAGAGTTGAACGTGACGAGCTCGAGTTCGTCGTCGGAGGAGTCTCGCGACGACAGAGCTGCGTCTGCCGATTCCGACGTCTCGAAGCGACAGAAGAGCAAAGAGTATTACACCACGTTCCATAGCGATCTCAGCAACTCGCAGTCGTTGACGCACCAGGATCAGTGTTGTCCTGGTTTCACGATGTCGAAGAGCGGCAAAACGCGCCATCAAAACAACGGATGCTGCATCGCCTAGTAGGACAAGCTGCGAGTCTGTCCATCGATTTGCCTTCTCGACGAGTTGACCTCGTTGTTTCGACGGTGCGTACACCGAGCGTGATCGAACTCATGGTTGCGAGTATACAGAGTGTCCCACGCGACTGGGACAAGCTACAGCTCTGAAACGGTAGAAGATAGAAAAGAAAATTCGTTGGACAAAATTAATCGAGGGCGATGGTAATTAATCGTTTCGAATATTCCGAGATCACCTGTTTAGAGTAGCAGGATCGTCCGGAGACTGACAACCCAAGTAGTCTTGACACGGCGACGATACTAATGCATTCTGAAAAGATTCTTTGATCGCAACTTTAGTACGTGTACTTGGACGTTTTCCGCGATATCAGTTTGATTCGAACGATTACGACGTACACCTCGACGTACACTTTCGTCGCGAGTTCGCACGAGCATCGACTCGCGTCGTTTGTTTGAATCATCTCCATTCGAGAACTTTTTCAATTTTGCAAAAGATATCGCGTGTCTGCTTTGACACGTCTGTCGAGATTTTCTGTAACGAAAAATGGGCGGCCATCGAGTTCTCGCATCTTCATGATCTCATCCTAGTTTGAAGAAACAGGGACGATCCTAAGATTATATTAAGAAAGAATTAAGATTTTGTCTAGCGAAACTCTCTTCTATCTTTTAACGTGTCAAAACGAGAGCTTGTCCAAATTGCGTGGCACACTTAGTATATCGTTCATTTTTCATTGGTCGAGCACCGACACCCTTAGGACGATTTGGAACCCGCTTATATTTCGCTGATGATCGCTTTTATATTTTGATCGCGGGATTAGCGTCGCAGGGCGTTGCTCCGAGTTTGCGTCAGTCGTTGGAAGCTGTCGTTTGAAATATTTTCGTTTATGGAATTCGAGAGAGATAAATTTCGACGTTTCGCTGGAATTGCAGTATTAGCTTCGTGACGGTGACGAACGACACACGCTACTATCAAAGTGCGAACCCCGATAAAGCTACACTACCGCCAGCACAAGTTTAAGACACTTTCGGTGTGAGAGGAAATTGCGCCATTTGACGCAAATTCGATGTTTCTCGTTGTCTTCGTTTTCTAGTTGTTCTACGATAAATCTATCGTTTCATTCACCGGACGTATAATATACAAACATCATATTGTACATTATCGTTCGAAATATGAAATCGTTAGGTAATCCCATGAAAAGTAAACATTTGTAAGGAAGCTTCACGTGCGGAATTTTATTCGAGCAAGAGATACCATGCCATTGATTTCGAATTAATACGTCTATTATGTTTCGAATTAATCGAAATAATAAACGAAATTGATAGACGATTCACTGTATATGTAAAATACAGTTGGGCAAGTGATTTCAAGTTGTCTGATAATGTACGTAAAATGATGCCGAAGAGATGGTACAGTAAGGCAAGCTGAATAATTCCATTTTATAAAAAATGCCTCAACTTTTCTGTTGAAATGCACGTTCGTCGATTAATTTGTCGGGAATCGAACGATGGATGGTTCTTCATAGGCAATGTTGGAATTTTTGAATTTATGTACAGATACGTAGACATAAATTTAGAATTCTAAGCGCTGTTGTTTTAAGAAAGTATTTATTATAGATATGTTACAGACATAAGGAAGATAAGCAAAGTAACGTTTAGATAGTAGTTTAAATTATTGAATTTTTTAATGTTGCGAGGAACGAAAAATGTAATATCAATGACGAAAAGAAAAGATCTCAATGAATAAAAAAAAAAAAACGGTAGACATTTATTACCATTACCTTCCTTTTAATCGACATTCTATCGATTATAAATAATAGAAATATCGTGTCTATAAATGTTATTAAATAATTAGACTGCGGATATTTAAGCAACTTCGTATCTTTATAAATAATTAAAACGAAACCTAGGTAGTTTATCTTATCTACTAAATATAACAACAAACGGTAAAATACTTTGAATATTTTTCATTTATTATATATTCGCGTATGTTCATTCTGTCTATTTTTGCATTCTCAAATTTCCCCAAAAATGTATAAAAATCCGCAGTCTATTTACGATATATGTATACTGACTCACGATAGTATTAGAACACTTACGATTTTAGATGAATTTTATGTCCATATTCTATCTGTTATATTAAACATTTTGAAACTTCGTTAGTACTACAATGAAAGGTACTTGATAACGAAAATTCATTAGTACTACGATACTTGTCACGATTGTATTGGCAAAATATGAAATCAGTCTGAATATGAATATAAAAATTGCAAAACACCTGTTGCAAATGCGTTAATAAAAAATTAATATACAGTTACAAATAGCCATCCGAAGCATATAATAATAATAATAGTAATTGTTAATATTCAGGTTTAACAATGTAACGCTTAATTCGCTGTTTTTAAATACTTTTGTCACCTCTACGAAATATAAATACAGGGTCCGTTCGACTAACACGTAAAAGCGGGCAGGACGCGATTCTATGCGGAAAAATAAGGAAAAAGCATAGAATAAAATTTCTCAGATCAGTTTTCGAGGATATCGAATTTAAAAATTTATCGAGTATATTCGAACGTGGCTGATTCGGAACTGAACAGGGTTAAACTATCAACGAGAAGTTATTCTATGTGTGAAAATAAATCAGAAACGTAGAATGATATTTTCCCATTTAATATTTTATTTTCAAGAAAATAGGACGAATTTTCAAACTTATTTTTCCCGCAAACGAAGAGTCTTACGAACAAATGGTACTCTCACGCGTAGAACGACTATGCGACGATCATTTATTCCTGTCCAGGCCAATCAGTGAAATTGGCCACGTTCAATTATACTCGATAAATTTCCGAACTAGATCTTCTCTAATCATTAAAAGCTAAGCCAAGAATAAACAAATTTTACTTGATAATCTTCTCTCATCTTTCCACAAACGATCGCGTCGTGTCCGCTTCTACGTTCGATCGCATCCTGCGCACGTGTTCGTGTTAAATGTCTCGTAGTTCTATGTACAGACATCTTCAGATTGATTCGAAACGTTATCAATGTAATCGTGGTAACCGAGTTTCGTAACAGTGGCAACAACAAATTTCAAAATGTTTTCTCGTATAACTCGCGCAATACATTGTCCGCGAGTAGTCGAATAGTTTTCGCGACTCGGTGTACAAATAACATTGTTTGCTGTGCGTGTAACGCGTATTTAATATTTCAAACGACAGTTTGCAGCGATTTGGCCAGCGCACGAAAAGGGAACAAGCGAGAAACGTAGCACCTGGTTAGCTTCTACGCACGAGGTTTTAGCGGAAATTTGAAAGTCGATCGCGTGCGTTGTCGATCGAAACCGACGTTCTGCAATTCTCAACGATTGCAATTCAAAAGTGTCTTAAATGAAATTTATATATAGTATATTCTTGTCACGTATGTTAATATCGATACTCGTATCGTACATTTTAAATCGAATAAGAGGCAGAAACTTACCGAGAACTTGGCTTTCTTTTAATACTCGTCGCGTGTCGCTCTTCCAGTTTCTCTGGCAGATACTCCTTTCATATCCGATTGTAATCTTTGTTTTCGCGAAGATAGTTCGTCGCGTCGATAGCTTTAAATCTATTAAACGGAGGTGACGTTTATCACCGATTGATCGACGAAATACGATAAGATGAGATGTAACGAAGTGGACGAAAAATTGATCAGATGAGCGAACGAATTTTCTTTTTCCTTTGATAATTAATTTTAAGCTTTGTCTGTGAAGAATATCGTTTGAAATGTTTGCCTAATATTAATCGATTAATTAATCTTGATCTCAAGCGTTGATTCGTTACGATAATATTATAAAGTTAGGACTATTTTCTGTTATAACTTGCACCTGACCTTATAAATTACGCTAAAGTCCAACAGATTCATTTACATTTAATTCGCGCAATAAATTCATTTTGTAACAATTCAATTGGCACGTGATCAACAGAAGATCACGAGGTTAATCGGTATTTTCTTTTACATTGATCCGTTGAATTTTCATTGGGTTTATTTAATGAGAAATATCACGCTGTAAGAAGTAACACAAATAATAAATATGTTAAGTATTTTCAATATAATTATGGATGTATCTCTTAATATTTGTGCTGTATTTTATAAAAACAATTCAGGAACAAACTTCTAGAAATTTAACATCGCCCCCTTAACTGAAAATCAATTTTCTTCGATTGCATATCTGTTGCTCGATTAATTCTCAAAAGAATAGCAATCGTGTTACGTTTACAAAACGACACGTACGACTTTAGAGCGAATCTAAAGAAATAATTTTGAAGGAAAGATTAAAAGACTAAATATGTATAGCTAACAGCATATTTTGTTTATTAAAACGAAGATAACGAGTGTTACGAAGTCGTTGTGTATTTTCAAACTGTTCAATTTTAAATCTACGACCGAAGAATTGTATACAAAAAAAACTTATCCTGTTTCTTAAAATAAAAATGACGAATATATACGAGAACATGTTATATACATGTAATTTTCAAATTTGCAAATTGTTTCTTAATAACGTTACTTGTAATAGCGTAATTACTCGCAATATTATCATTTCGTCTCACCGAAATACGAAAAGGATCGTGTTATTAAATTATCGCTCTACGAATAATTTTCTGGATTTTGTTGCCTGCTCCGGATTTTAATGCGATTGAAAATTGTTAATCTTTACGATTATATAAATATCGAGAATAAAAATTTATACTGCGCGATACTTACTACCTTCCACCAAGGGCTTTTATATTCATTTTAAAACGCATCTCTGTTCGTTTCTTGAAATAAAAAAATAAAGAATCGAGTAACATCACGCGCACATTAGCAATACCCTTTTATTCTGTATTATTATTCACATTTTATTTCGGAATCCAGCGTAATGTTCACGTTGGATGGCCGACAAAAATAAATTAAAACCAACGAAATATCTAATAATACATTATAATAAATACATTTAAAAAGTTTTCTCGTAAATAAAATATCTTATTCCCCAAAATACGACTTGAAACAATATTTTACACAGCTGTGACCAATACTGGCAACCAAGAACTGTACCGCAAGTTAGATGTCCATTAATTAGGAATCGATGCTGTATCCTTTAATTATAAATCGAAATTGGCATGTAACTTCGCAGAATGTCTCACTTCATTTTACGTATTATCCAGATTGCGTGTTGCAGCATGAATAGTCGATTTGAAAACGCCACTTCAGTCGCACATTTCTCATTCGCCTTTGATTCTTTATGCAGAAATAATAGATTCTCGGAAGAATTTAATTAACGCAATTCAGTCTTTGAATTAAATAAATCGTCAACCGTCGTTTCACCTATTGCTTGCAATCGTTTGCGTGACAGATTGAACGAATCAATTTCGTCTAGTTGTTCCTTGAATATCGACTATGAAACGGAATATCTAATGACAGTAATCGTCCCTGTTGAACGGATCTTCAATGTTCTACAATTGATAGGTCTGGCTAAACTTCATAGGCCAGTCTTTGGGAAGTAGTCGTGGAAAATACATTGAAACATTGAACATCTCGGCATGGATAGTGCTCAATATGAGTACTTGAGACTCAATAAGTACCTTCTATTTACGATCGGCATCTGGCCGTATCAAACTACTCTGCAAAGGAGTTTGGTTGCGATCGTTTTCATTCCCATCATTGTTGCTCAAGTGATCCTACAGGTATTGATGCACATTGTGAAACAAATATATTTCACATGATTTATAAATGATTTATAAATATCTATATCTGCAGAGCTATTTTGTCCGTGGCAACGAACCTCGAATTATTCGCACCTCGACTTATTCCGCCGATTAATTACATTACTCAGTGTATGCTCTGCTGTTCGCTAAAACCTCGTAGTCTTACAAACGTTATATTTTAAATAGTTTCGACATCCAATCGTCTTCATGCTTTGACAGTGTAATAAAGTGGCGAATGATTTAATGAACGATTTAAAAAATAATATTTTTATCTGCAAGATTTCCTGCATTTTTGGCACACGTCACTTGGTCGATTTTCCGTAGGAAATAAATGTTAACACTTTGACTGTCACGGTTTTTCCCGTGACGCCACGTTGGTCATTGATAAAAATTGTATGAAAATTGACAGTTAGGGTATTTTGAATATAACCGATAAATAGAAGATACTTTGAAATAAAAAGTGCCCCATTGAGCAATTATACATTTTTATTAGAACATCAATAAAAAAAAAAAAATGAAAACAAATCTTGCAACTAATGGTGCACTGTGTTTGCCTCCATATCTTTGAGGAGTAATCTACGAATATTATTATAAACATAGCTTAAAAAATAATCGTAAACGTTGCTTTATAATCATATAATTGAAGTTAGAAGTGTACACATACCTTACTATTATACATAGAATGAGCAAATACTGTTTATCGATATCTTCTACACGTTTCAACAATATATTTCGCACGTTTTGATTACGACGAAATAACGAATGCGAATGGTTTATTGAAATAAACGAAGTCTTGTTACAACATGTTGCTATCAACTGTTACCAAGGTGTCACGGTGGTCACCAGTGACCACCAATAAAATAAACGGTCCATTGGGGAAGAATGTTGTCTTATATGATCAATATATTATTATTTTGTCATTATATGTTTTGAATAATAAAAATACTCTCGTGGCGTCCACTCTCTGAGCGAACCATGTGATTTCGGCGTGACAGTCAAAGTGTTAATAGTTGGTTTGCATGTAACGATGCTTGAAAATTAGTACAAGTTGAGATTCGCGTAATTATTTCCATGTTATTTTACTTTTGGTGTACCCTGTATAGTCTGATGTGAATGTAATAGTCATTACTATATGCTATATGTATGTCGCAGATGAAAAGACATCGGGGCCTTTGTTTTGGAATTTTTGGCAAGATCCCCGATACTTTAGTCTAGACTATTTATTATAACTGTACTTAAATAATCAAATTTAGAAGTAGTTGTTATGATTCAATCCGATTATGTTTGCCCGAGATTAGTGACAGTGGGCTTGGGCTCGAGGTGACACAACTGGTCGCTGAACGTAGCCACGGTCACGGGATGGACGTTTTTACCTAACAGAGAAGTGCCAATATTATAGGACACACGTTGTATTAACAATCAAACCCCGGACAAGAGCAATGTCGCAGCTAAGCGGGACTGGAATTTTGTTGGTATCCTCGGCCAATATACAACGAACAAACGCGATAGTAAGAAGAGGAAAGTTTCCATCAGTCTTTTATTCTTGCGATCACCTTGGAGAATTTTCACATCGTCTTTACGTGCAGTATTACACCGAGCGTCACAGCAAACGTTACTTTGTGCTTCAAAATATATTCTACGTTTAACAAAGAGTTACCCCGTTGACCGTGGATTCGTTATTGAACCTAAGAACATTGTCCTTAACATCTCGAGTGTCTAAACACCACGGTTATTTGTCAAACTCTGTAAAAATTATATTTATACCAGTAAATATAATCTCTATTGTACAACAGCGATGGCTAGTCCGAACGAAGTTTCGTTACACGCCCCTAAACTTAACGCTAACCCGACATTATTAGGAAATTTTCATTTCTTCTCTCGTGCAACGTTTTACCGAAATATCAATTTTATTGGAATTTCCCTTTTGGAATATTTCTTTTTTTTAGGGCGGTGGAATGGTGACTGCCATAACTGCCAACGACATAGACTCGTTACTGGAAGGTTTCGCGCCTTTTATGATCAGCTTGATGTGCCTCGCAAAGTATATCAATTTCTTTTACAATTTCAAACAGGTAAGTTTGCCGTGTCTCTCGTGTCAAAGTTAACGTTAACGTTCACGCGCAATTACACAGATGAAACGTTTGCTGGATATTATGCGAGAAGACTGGGAAATTTATAAGAAACTGAGAATCGAGTACGACCTTCTTTCTGAACAATACGCGATAGGAAAGAAAATTACTATCAGTTTTGTAGGTAAGGCGACTTTGCAACTTGCGATACAGCGTTTAAAAGTGATTAATACTGTGAGTATCTCATACGTATTAACCTTCTAATAATTAATAACATTTATCTCGTGTATCCTTAACGTAGATCAATTGTAAGAAAATTTGAATGTTCTATAAACTCGAGAATATTATATTTCTATTACTTTATAGTTCAAACATAATATCTTTTGCTCTTTGGCTTTGGTTTCTCAAATTCTACGTTCACTTATTCTGATCTTACCCTTTACCGAACGCTATATAAACTCTGTTCAAACTTTCGATAGATAAATTTTTATATCGCGAGCATTTTGAAGACTCTCAAGATATTCGACAACGCGTGTTAAAATTATCCTAATTATTAAACTATCTTAAATCGATTTAGAACTTTTAGAACTTAGAACAATTGACGCTACATGCAGTAACTAGCATAATTAACATCAACAAATTGAAATTTATACGATACGTGTGTTGTCGATTATATCGAAGATTAATGCGAGTTCCAGTCAAAGCGATCTTTATTTCTTCAAAAAAAAAGAAAAGAAAAAAAAAATGGGCAAAATTCGATGAGCAGTGGAATTTGTTAGATTCTTCGCTATATAAGAACGTTGCTCGAAATTCAGATTTCATTTGACGAAAATAAGTATCAGAAATACGTTTTGCGAAATTTACGAGCGTCGAAGGAAGTAAGAAAATTGGAAAAATAGGAGAAAAATGAAGGGGAAAGGAAAGCGGACGAAATGGTGCTTTCAAATTTCCGCAACTTTAATTCGTAACGTTGACCACAGCTTTCTTATTCGGATTAATAACACCGTTTGCGGCGATGCCATTGCTGCTGAATGCAGCTGACGCTTTAGGACTCTGCAATATATCCGACGACCGACCGTTGGCGTTTCGTGTTGAACATTTCGTCGATGTGGACAAATACTACTTTCCTCTTTTGGTGCACTCTTACATTGGTACTTTAGCGTACACCACAATTGTTTTGGCTATCAACTCGATAATAGCTGTCTACGTTCTACACGAGAGCGGACTTTGCGAAATTTTAAGGTAACCGTATTAACAGTATCGATAGAAATTTCCATCGAAACTTTCCATCGATCCCCGTGCAGTTTAGTTGTCCTCTGTCGCGTAAATTTCATGAAAATTTCCTTGTTGATACGACTACGAATAGGGCGAAAAATTGACAAAGATTGCGATATTTACTTTGATGTGAAAAGTGATATGGAAAAGTAAGGTGAAATTGAGAAATAAAAGTAAGAAGGATCTGCGAAAAATTATTGGAAAGTAAGAAACAATTAATGAAAATCGTTGAACAGTAAGAATGAATATTTATCGAGCAATCAATATTTTTTACGAAGCTTTTAAAATCTTAGCAAAAGTTTCTTCGAGTGGTAAGGCATGCAGGATATTTGTGCAGGCAAAAGGCGCATAAATTTTTATATTTCTGACAAATTCCTCGGATCGATCTATGGACACTGAAAGGGTTAATAACTATTTAATGAACAATTCTGAATTTCTGAAATTAATTTCCTCCAAAAGCATCGAATATCAAAGGTTTCTACATTGTGACTCGATGTTACAGGAGACAACGAATTGATACGAGATATTATTGCATATACGTTTTAATGTTACGAGATTTCGACGTTTAATAAGAATATACGGATAATACGATTTTGATTGTTCTTATATGCAATCTTCGTTAATCGAAAATTTCGAGATCTTTTCCATACTTTCTCAAACGATTACGACAAGCTACGAACTCCTGCGAAATTTGTGTTTTTATCATAGTTCAGAACGTTTAGAATTTGTCAAATTGTCACTCGCGATTAAATAAACTAGCTAACAAGAGACATTGTCTACGATGGAATCTCATATTTTTAATATGAATCGAAAGAACGCTCTACGAAGTTGGTAAAAATATTTTGAAAAATTGTTATTGCAACTGATTTAGCAGCTAGCTCCATTTGTCGTTTATTAACTTTCTTTTACGAGAGGTAAGTTACAAAGGTTTATTTTATACAGTGAGTGCGTGTTGTCACATCGTAATCGAATATTATTTTTTCACGAAGAGAAGCTCTATGCGTTCGTTCAAAAATATTCTAATAAATAAAGCGATAAAAATTCGCAAAAATAGGTGCAATTTCCAAATTAATCGCCAGACAGAAGATCCTTATCCATTTATAGTATGTTTGACTTTAAAGCTGCAAAGATGCACAGAACGTACAGAAGATGGACAAATTTACGAAATATTCAAAGTATAGCACTTCTTATGATATTTACAGCAAATAAAACGATCTTTTCTTTTTCCTCTAATCGTAGTCATAAAAATATAAAATTACATAAATATCCACAGTCTGCTGATCGTCGGTAGGATTGTTTAAAATATTTTTGCCAACATTGTACACTCTTTCAAATACTCTTTCAATCTGTATCGGACGATTAATGCAATTGCATCGTGAATCGATTAACGTCCCTTATAATAAGATAAACGAAGAACTGTTTTAATCGTGAAATCGTAACTGTTTAGATTCAAACTAGAAAACTTCGTGGAAAGCGACGTGATGGACGTGAAGCTACATGCCAATAAACGCGATGATAAATGGTATCAAAATGCCAGGGACTGCGTACTATTGCACGAACACATAATCGAGTCAGTATTATTAATCGTCTCAGATTGTTCTCTATCCGCGTTCTTTGTCACGTTTCTCTTCGTTTCTAAGTGTTTCCAATGAAATAAAAATATCGATCTTTACATCTCTCCTTCGTTAATCAAGATTCGCTAATATACTCGAGGACGCAAATACAACGTCTTACTTGCTTCAGATAGGATTCAACATGATTTGCGTAAGCTTCACACAGTTCCAGGTCGGTTTCCAATTCGGATCAAGTTCATTTTATCGTTTGTCGGCAAGACGATATACACGTTAATTATTTGTCATTGCGATTAGGCGGTAATAAACGTACAAGAAAACGCAGCCTTGGCTTTTAGATATATCTCGGTGACGATATCCTTGCTATGCGATCTTTTATTCGTAAGCTGGCCAGGACAACAGCTGTCGGACTCCACCGAACGTATATTCGAATTTACGTAAGGATTTTTCTTTAACCTTTTCCATCCATCGACTTTCTTCGAACGAATGTAAAGCGCTGAGGAAGGATCTGCGTTAATTAAACGCAGAGTGCCTTATAGTTTGATATGCAAATTTTGTTGTACGAAAGTACTTGGAATTTGAGTAAAAAGTTGTAACAGAAATACGAAATACGAAGACAACGATACTCTGGCTATAATTTCTGCGATATTTTTACTCTGATTTCACGTCATCTTAGATTTTGATGTGCAGCTAATACTAGAAAAATTAAAAATTAAACTTTCTATGAGAACATTCCACTATCTCGTGTTACGTTGGAAAACTTGTCAATTATGTATATCTTATGCACTATTTAAAAATGATCGAACAAATGACGATAGTTTATCTTATTCCTGTGCTTTTTAGTATCTTCGATATGAAAAAATATAAGGGAGACGGATAAATAAATTATTTAATCGTCGTAGATTGCATGGAAATTTTAACTACGGATGGTATATAAACAAATTAGAAAATTCTTCTTTCGTTGTAATATATAAATTTTAATAGTAGGACTTTTATAATCGTGTAAATTTCTTTCCTTTCTCAGTGGTAAATTTCATGTTATTTAATAGAGTTTCATGTAGTAGTCAAGTAGTCGATTCTAGTATTAATAAATAGATTCGTGAAGTAAAGTAGACGATAAATCAAATTATGTAAATTAAAGTAGAAATCGAAGATTCAAAGGAACGTACATATTTTCAGAACAAACGGCAAATGGTATCTATCATCGATTAATTGCAGGAAGCTTTTAATGATGATGCTATCAAAAAGCATAACGCCTCTGAAATTAACAGCCTACAAATTCTACACTTTAAATTTAGAGAGTTTCAGTGCGGTAAGACTTATTTTCTACATTGATCATTCTCTAAATCGTCATGGAGTCATTCTCAAGTTTAATGATCATTCAGGTCCATATCATACCATGATCATAAATACCAAATTTTAGACATATATCAATATTGACAATTAATTAACGTTAATCGAAGGATCACGTAAACCATTGTTCGCTTAATTAACATTCATTTAAGAAAATCTCGTAGTCCATTTTTATTTATACAATCAAACTTTCGTTTGATTGCTCCATAAAAAACATCAATTTTCACTGCTGCTACTTTATCAAATATTATTATTGTATATATCATACATATGTATAATATTATTATCTTCAGACACGAAGCAGGTAATTCAATTATTTACTACATTTTTATTATCTTTTACGTTTTAAGGTTGCACGAACATCATTTTCTTACACCATGGTTTTATGCTCCGTTCAATAATTATCAATCAATGAACGATGATTATTGACGATTTGCAAAGAAGAAAGAGAGTTTATAAAAACAATGTAAGCGTCTGTTGCCATGAAAGAAGCGTAGGTATCGTAAGGGTGACTGAACTATGTACTTGAAATAAAAAATAGTCTAATTGTTACTTTTTCGATTTTCTTTTAATTGCTATTTTTTTTACTCATTAACTAAACGTTATGTTTTCAGCTTAATCCTATTTTTCTTCGATTATTTTTTTACAATACTATTTAATACTATTTAATTTTTTTACAATTTTTAGATACTACGCCAATGTACTTAACGTAGATATATTGGGTTGGCAACTAAGTGATTGCGGATTTCGTCATTAAATGGTATTGACAAAATCGTAAAATACGTAGTCGATCGATTAATTCCGCCTAAGATCTTGTAATCTCTGTATAATTTTTCAACGTACGTTTATCACCTAATTTCCTACTTTCTTCACGATCTGACGAATAAACGTCAGAATATTAAGGGTTACCATAGTTCTGCTTGCCATGACCGATTCCACTATACGTCCACGCACATGTTGCCCTTTGGATTCATTCCGCCCTTGGAAGATTAAAATTGCTCTCCGATGGTCAACGTCATAGACTGTGACGAGTCGTTAACAAGTTTTTATCGACATTCGAATGACTTGTCCAATAGATAGGTGAACGAAAATCAATTAAGCCCAGGTGGGAGGTGGAGCGCGTGCCGAGCCTCTGATAGATCGGCGTGGCCGGTTTCGTTGTCGACGATCTATTTTTCTCGAAAAGGAATCGGCCCCCGGCAGCCATATGGCACACCAAACATACGGTTCGTTTCGATAAACGTGGAACACCGTTCGCGCATCTTTCCCTTTCTTTTTCGAAACGTAAGATTCGACGACGCAAGCTTCCAAGCTTAGCCGATCGAAATTATCGAATTATTGGCCTGGCAACTAAGTGATTGCGGATTTTATCAATACCACCTATTGGCAAAATCCGCAATCACTTAGTTCCCGATTCAATACAACGATTACAAAAATGATAATCGTAGAACGCTCGTAGAAATCACTGTAATTGCGAACGAGAAACAATTTTTCCAGGACGAAGGGAAAACTTGTGCATCGGTGTGGCCCAAGTTCATGGAAAAGAAAGATACCTTCTTATCGCAAAGAAAACTCAACGTTCCATTCGTTTAACGCGGCTTACCATCGTACGAACGTTGCTCGCGAATCTGGCGAACGTGGCCTGGAAATTTGCGAACGTGGTCAGCGAGTTTCGATGTTTCTCCCGAATCGTCGTTCGAACGCCGCACTGTGCGAGCGTCTTCCCCATCGATCGGTAGGTTTCCGGCCAATTTGCGTCCTTGCCAGGTTAACGGACTCGAATCCTTGGAAGGACTGTACGTGTACGACCGAGCGTTCACGGGACAAGGTTTTTCCCATCGGTTGGCCGTCTTTATCCTGAAATCTGCCGCGCTAGCCAGGCTAACACCTTGCGGCTCCTTTCGTCACGCGCCCTAGTTGCTCGTTGGCGCAGGGCACGCGCCGTGCCAGGGGCCCCTTTCACAGGGGTAGATCCCAGTGCAAGATGGATATCGCTAATTGTCTCAAGGCGATTCGTCCCGAGCAACGACCGTTGCATTCTGATACGTTCCCTTCCATTTTGCCCGTACGACCAACCATGGGTCGTACGCTACTTAATTAAGTTAATTAAACGAATTGAAAGGTACTGGAATTTTGATTGTTCGAAAGATGGCAGGAATACTACGTTCGTTTTTACTGATTCGCAGCGTTATTTCAGAAACTTCTTAGAATGGGTCGTATGGTTCATTTGATGCGTACGTGTGTTGTATGCTATTCGTGGAATATGGAAAATACAGTATGCGACATGTGGACAGAGGGAAGATTAAAAAGTGGCGTAATTTTACGAAATTGAATTGTGAGAGTCGAAAACGATGAATGTATGATATAAATCAGACGATCGATTCTGGGAAATCGAGTTTATTTTGGGTACAATTAAATTAAATACTATAACAGTTAGTAACAAATCTACTGCAAATTTTACCTGGGAAATAGAGCATCGATTTTGTAAGTTCTAAATTGCTGTTCTTCTCTCGTGATTTATTCTATTCAGCAAATGACTGCCGGTGAAATAAAACAAAAGTAAAAATGTCGGTTGGTAGGTAGTTTGAATTCTATAGAATTTACCTGTGTATATTAGAATCTACAGCTGTTATCGATATGTTTAGTACGAAAGAGAAAACGGACGAAGAAGTCGTACCAGATCTATTTTCCAATATGTATAAAAAATCATCGCTACCATTTTCTCGTCGCTATTTAACTTTAGCAAATCGCGTAACGAAGATGCGGAAGATCAGCTGCAAGGCACAATGGAATAACTTCGCTTTTTCGTATATTAGAGACCTTTGGCATTTCGATTTTCATGTTACCAGGTTAACCAGAAGAGAACAAGTAACAGTTGCTAGTAACAGGACTAATCGTAAAAATCGGTCGCATAAAACGTACTCTGAAATACTAAATTATTAAATAACTGCTAAAAATACAGTAGACTATTTGTTACTCTACTGCCGGAAATATGACGATCAACGCTGTTTTCTGTAAGATAGACCAATGAGATAGAGCAATTTATTAAGTTTACTTTCAAAAATCCCTTACGGTGTGCGTAGTTAAAATCGAACAATGACGAGTATGCACGTGGAATGCAGTTAACTGGCTAAGGGACAGCCTTCGCGTAGACGGAATAAGAAACCTCATTGAGTTCCTAGATATAATTAGTCTAATGTCAAAAATAATATAAAATAATATAGTCGTCGACAACCAAGCAATTGTCGCGATTTAAATATCAAAGGAAAAGACCAACAGATTTGATTTGATACGAAAGTTACGCATGTAACTACGCAAGTATCGATTAAAAATCTTCTTTCCTCCACAGCATATTCCATGGGATTAGAAAGACGCTGCAATGTACGATACGCGACGACTATCAACTAAAAAGACTATACAAGGTTATACAACAGTGTACAAAGTGTATATCGTACAACTGTCCACAGTAGTCAGCGTGTAGATTTCATATTACAAGAAGATTATTAGAAAAATGGTGCAATGTACGATACGCCACGACTATCAACTAGAAACCAAAGACTATACAAGATTATACAACAGTGTACAAAGTGTATATCGTACAACTGTCCACAATAGTCAACGTGTAGATTTCATATTATAAGAAGGTTATTAGAAAGATGATGCAATGTACGATACGCGACGACTATCAACTAGAAACCAAAGACTATACAAGGTTATACAACAGTGTACAAAGTGTATATCGTACAACTGTCCACAATAGTCAGCGTGTAGATTTCATATTACAAGAAGATTATTAGAAAGACGGTGCAATGTACGATACGCGACGACTATCAACTAAAAAGACTATACGAGAGTATACAACAGTGTACAAAGTGTATATCGTACGACTGTCCACAATAGTCAGCGTGTAGATTTCATATTACAAGAAGATTATTAGAAAGATGGTGCAATGTACGATACGCGACGACTATCAACTAAAAAGACTATACAAGGTTATACAACAGTGTACAAAGTGTATATCGTACAACTGTCCACAGTAGTCAGCGTGTAGATTTCATATTACAAGAAGATTATTAGAAAGATGGTGCAATGTACGATACGCGACGACTATCAACTAGAAACCAAAGACTATACAAGGTTATACAACAGTGTACAAAGTGTATATCGTACAACTGTCCACAGTAATCAGCGTGTAGATTTCATATTACAAAGGAATTCTCTAAAATGCTGTCGATAATCAAAGAAGAGCAAACGAAAGCAATACGCTAAATTTTACAAGCAATGTTAAAAATAAAAATGATTTTTCTGCTTGAACGAGTAGACTTGTGGATGTTTAGAACGTAAGAGTAGAAAATAAGAAAAATCTCTGTGCTCATCGAAATAAGATCGCAATAGGTGAAAACCGACAAGCAACTGTTACTATTGTTATTACTGTTACTATATAATTTTCTTTTGTTCGTCACCATAGATAATTGTTCCTGAAGGAATTCGAACGTTTACAACATTTACGTCATCGTGTACGTAAGTATACCGATACGAAAAGCCATAGATATTCGTCTCTACTAATTTTGAACGTTATTTCAGATATCTTTTAGATAGTAGGATTTGTTCTATGTATTTTAAATATGTTGTACATTATTCGTTGAATATTCAACACAGGTGTAATTGCTCCCGGAGGAATTTGAACACTTGAAACGTCGCGACGACTCATCGACGCGCGTAGGTACACTGGTTCCTCTTCGTCTTCGCTTCTTTTACGACTATTTTCTATTTGCAGCGACAAACAAGATTCACATATTACGCGTGCTTATTGTATTTCCTCTATCAAGAAGACATCTGTCGCCCGATCGATGCGAAGCAGCGAGACTTTCTATCCTCTGAATTGTAAATGATACAAAGACCGGAAAATTGGAAATTCGAAGTAAATTATCACCGTGGAATCCACTCTACCAATTTCGGATCGGCGTTTGAAATTCTTTACGAATAATAAAAGATGTTTCCTCGTTGTCGTTTGTACGCTTCGATGCGATTTTAAATGCATTTCTCGACTTTTTAATCGTTTTGAAATGTAACAAATTATGCTTTGTAAAACACAATGAAATAAGGAAAATTACTTATAATTTTTCGCAATACAAACTACGGCGCTTCGCCACGAACAAGTCGTGGATTAAAAGAAAATTACCGAACGTCCTTTATCAGCCTAGATATTTTTGTATAAACCTATGTCGAACACGTTCCTTGCAAATTGTACATATTCTCCGTATATATTTGCATATTTTATAAACATCCACGGTCTAATCATCAGTATTCCCATGGCGGAGCCAATAGAATGCAAAGGGTCGATAAGAGTTGCTCTCTCGCGCGAAGTCCGAAGGTACAGAAACGCGCATTCCGCGTTCAAAAATATAAAAAATATTCAAAATGGAATATACATTACAACACTACTTCTATTGCTCGCGCATTGCACATTGCACGGGTGCAAGTTCGTCCAAATTCAAAAGGAAATATGCAATTAAGGACTGGAACCGAACTACCAGAATATGCAAATAAGAAGATAAGTATCGCGCAATAATTAAAAAATATACCACGATATTTAACAAATCAAACGAATTTCTATTCGGATTCCCTTTAAAAATATAATAAACGCGCTGGTATAAAAATAGAATAATATTAACGTCGAAATAAAAATCCATGAAATGTGCAATTCAGTTGCAGTTCGTTTCTTCGACGTTTGCTCTTTAAACTCTCGCCGCGGATCACGCAGCATCGAGCGAAATTTCAATCAACAGGTACGCTCGCTCCTCGCGTGCCTGTTATCTAAATCAACAGGTTACTTCTTCCGCCGTTCCTCGGCAAGCGTTTAGCTGCTGTGTTATACGACGGACCGATAAAGGGCTCGGACACAGGAAAGAAGAAGAGGAAAAACGCGAGCACGACGAGCGCGGGTCGTGGTGGTGGGTTTCTGCGGGGTAAAACGGTGCCGGCGAAGACAAGGAGAGGGTAGATGCAGAAGGAGCCAGAACGGGCCACCAGGTGCACCTACAGAATGGACATAAAACGAAGTGGGAACCATATGTTGATGCGGTGAAGGACGCCACGGCACGCGCCACACTCAAACTCCAGCTTTTACGTCGCGAGCATCGCTCACTCCTCTCGATTGTTGACACCGCTGCTGTTGCTCGATGAAACGACGAAACGATCCCGGCGCTTCGCGTACTTCGCGTCTTTTTAGAATCGCTGCAAGTACAGGAAAATACGAGGGCCGATGGTCGACGATCGATGCTGACTTTTCGATCGGCAACCACGTGTTATTTTAAACGATGACTTTAACGTTTGCTGCCATACGACGGAAGACTGTCGAAGGTGGATGACCGAAAAGACATTCGTCGAAGTTTGGTATTTCGGTACGAGTGAAACGGAAGTTAAATTGTGCTTCAGTTTAGTCGGATCTCGATGGGTAATTGTAACGAACGTTGTTGATTCGAATCTCGTAACATGTGAAACCGGCGCATTATCGAGACTATTCTGTGATCGCGGTGTAAATATATCGCCAACGTGGAAACCTCGTCGATTAATATTTTCACGAAGCAAAGTAAAAGTGTTTTCATAAGGTGGAAAGTAACTGGAAGAAGAAGAAGAAGAAGAAGAAGATCAGTCATCGATCGTCATAAGGATCCCACAGGGCCTAGAAATTCTTCAGATCCACCGCTGTTGAGAGAAGAGCGTCGCCTGGAGATTCGACCCGATGGAACAGCAAAGAATTTCATCAAGATCGTCTTTCGAATTGTCGAGATTTCGCGTTTGTGTTGAGAATTAATCTATTTTAATGAGATATCGTTGGAAAGTAGCCAAGTGAGGAAAAGGATGGCTCTACTGTCGAACCACCACGAATACCCAGTTTCTACTGAGATCGTAACAACTACGTACCCGACGACCACGAGGACTTACGACGCTTTATATCCGTCGCCGTACAATTCCCCGAATTACGACTCTATCAAGGTTGCATATAGCGAGAATTACGCGCACAAAGGTGAGATCACACCGCAGAAAGGAGCAGAGACGATCAGTTATGGGAAAGAGGTAGTTGCAAAATATTCCAGAACGCCGGATTCGTACGAAAGAAGCTCGTTTAGCGTTCTGACACCTGTAACGCCTCAAAGGTAAGTTGATATTTTCCAGTCCTGCGAATATTTCTCGCCGACTCGTCTTTACGATACATCTCCGCTACGTATCCTAGTCAACGTTTCGTATGTCTGTCGCTTCTGCGAAATCGCGTATTATCGTAGCTCTGTACGTTGTAAAACGAAACTTGTATACAATTGTTTGAATGGAATTCAGTCGAAGTTGAAGTTTCCTACAATGGTTTTTATTTCGACAGATATCGAAGGAAATTTCATTTGTACGAGTTTGGTAAGTAAGTGATTCTCCTCGTCATCTTCGTTCAGCTCTCGTATAGCTGCCTAGTTTCGGGATATATTCCATCGATAGTCGAACAACGACTTTATCGTAATCAAACAGCATGGCAAAACGTTTAATACGGTTGTACTATCGCACTTAATTTGTAAAATATAATCAATGTGTATAATTATGATTATATGTAATTACGAAGGTTAGACAAGTGTCGAGATTATCGCGAACGATTTGCTTTTGCTTGCTTCGAGCGTGAAATGACATTAAGATAATTGCCAGTTTTGAAATCGTAACGCTAGCGTTGTTAGCACAACGACTATCGAAATGACTAAATCGTAGAAACGATCTCGATGGTCTGTTACAACGCACGTGTATTTTACACGATATTAATACAGCTGGAGAACAAACGATACGAGGTAAATAATCGAAATAGCTATAGTAGTAACGTATATGAGAAGGATGTACAGCAGCATTTTTCTTGCCAATGTGACTCGTTACATGTTAATCACGTGGCTTGAATGATCACATTATAATCGATATAATTTTGATAGGTACGAGCCACAGCACGCGATAAATCACACCGCCTCTCCGGGAACGATGCTGCACGAGGACAGTTCCGTGGAGTATCATCCGCCAGCCTATTGCTACGAAACTCCGCCTCAAGAACAAAAATTTCAAAGCCTCGAGGCCGGCAAGCCAATGCACATGATGGTGGAGCAAAGAAGCAATTGTTGGGAACCTGTTACATCGGCGCAGGTAAATCTCAATGGATCGTGGTTATTAATAATTGAGAACATCTCGCGATTTTACGACCAACGAAAGTTGTTCCTGAAAAAAAAATGACATAAGATCGTATAATAAGGTTGAACTGACGTGGCTATTAAGGGGGTGTCCTGGATTAGAATGTTCTAAAACAGCGTGTTCTTGTGATTTTTTTTTTACAAGGGAAGGAGAGAAATGAAGTTATGGAGGTATGGTTTTATATATGTTTAACGAATACAAAAAAATTTTTTTAAAGTAAAAAAAAACATTATGACAGTTTTCTAAGCCTATTTCATTTTACCTCGTAATTCTTGACCGAAAGAAAAAACCGGAAAAGGATTAAATTATTATATATTTTTCTTCTCGACGAACTAAAAAAAAAAGGGCAGAAAATAGTGTGAAATTAAAAATTTTGGCGGGTTTAAAGAAAAAATGTGTTTTGTAAAAAGGAAAAATAAACTTTAAGGTGCTATAACAATTATTTAAATAAACATTTTAACGAACTTTTTTAGTTCATCGAGAAGAAAAATATACGATAATTTCATCCTTTTTAGGTTTTTTCTTTCGGTCAAGAATTACGAGGTAAAATGAAATAGGCTTGGAAATCTGTTATAATGTTTTTTCTACTTTAAAAAAATTTTTTTGTATTCGTTAAATATATATGAAACTACACTCAAAATTCAATAACTTCGTTTCTTTCCTTCCCTTCTAAAAAAAAATCACAAAAAGACGCTGCTTTAGAATATTCTAATTCAGGACACCCCATTAAGACGAAACACTGTATGTAAACGCGTTTCACGAATGAAACTTACGAATAAATAAAATAGGTAAAGTTTGGAAGCAATGTGAAAATAGGTATGAGCAAAAATTCCAAGATATTTAGTAGAGAAAAATATTGATATTAGGTTGTGCGAAAAGTTTCTTTCATTTTACGAGGGTATAATAAACGTTTTTTGTTTTATTTTCTCGAATTACGTACGATCCATTTAGTTCTGTTAAGATAAACACCGTGACATTTTACAGACTTGGTTTCACGTTTCTATGAAGGTACATTGTTGTAAAAAACACGTTTGCGAAAGAAAGACACTTTCTAGACAGCCTAATACAACAATAAACAATAAACAATATATATATCTTCATTTTGTTCTATTATTACAAGAAACGTGGTGCATCTATCGTTTCCTTACAAAACGAAAGAAACTTTGGGAACAGCCTAATATATTTTTAAAATATCAAATATCTTGGAATTTCTATTGGGTTGGCAACCGAATGATTGCCACCTAATGACAAAATCCGCAATCGCTTAGTTGCCAGCCCAATATGTGCATTATAGGATTAGTTTCAAATTTGATGAACAACGTCGTATCTCGTTCGAGTGGGAATCAAATTTCCAAATTTTCTTGGCAAGCAGTTTGCACGATCGCAGCTCCAATTTTTCCTACCGGGTGTTGATTTTAATTCGCCGGGTATTTATCGAAATTTACGAGGCAAATTCGTGAAATCTCGTTTCAACGCACGGTGCTCGAACACGTAAACGACGTAACTAATCTGAACCGAGCTTCGTTTCGATACATCAAGTTGTCGGATCGACGCGAGAGGCGAATAAAGGTTAACGAATTAACCGTCACGAACGAAAGATTTACATTGACGCAAGATGTGTAAATTGGTTTGTAGAAACAAGTGTCGCCTACCAGCAGCCCTCGCAGAGGAAGACGGCGCTCCAGGGACATTCCGCCATCGCCAAGCGTGTTGAAGCGCCGGCGTTTGGCCGCGAATGCGCGCGAAAGACGTCGAATGAACGGTCTGAACGATGCTTTTGATAAATTACGCGAAGTTGTACCGAGCCTTGGGGCTGATCACAAGCTCAGTAAATTCGAGACGTTGCAAATGGCGCAGACCTACATCGCCGCGCTCTGTGACCTTCTTCAGAGACACGATGGTAAGTGGCAGTGAAAAAGGAACAACTGCAGAAGGCCAACCTTCGAGTATCTCTACGTTCTACGTATGTAAACTATCGCTTACAAGTATTTAGAAATTTATTTTTTAAGTATATCAAAATATTTTCGAGCCTGGCGATTCCAACGTTGCGTTAGCTTGGTGTTAACTAATTGGCAACGAAATTACAAATAAAACTGTAATCGTATCGAGTGATAATCGTTATAACGTAAAATGTACAAGTAATCTTCTGACAATGTGTTTAGATTTGTAAGTCTGCAGGGCAATATTTATTCTATTGATATGTGTTGTGTGTATTGCGTTCTTAATTAATTTGCATGTAATTCGTGCTTTTTATTCGTGGATCGTACGCGACTACGATCACAGACGGCTAATAGTCCAAAGATATATTAGATAAACTTATATATATATAATTAAATTATTATTAAATCGTTTTTAAATGTCTACGTATTATCGTCATCTATTTATATTATTGCTGTTGCGATACGTATTTCGTATCACTGCTAATTGTCTGCTACGTATGTAGAATTTAACATGGAATTTCATTCGTTTAATGTAAATTTATTCTTTAGTCGATAAAACGCGCCGGAGATGATAGAAGCAGTGGGAAAGCGTAATTGAGGGAGTAATAGGATAATTTAAAAGATCGGTGCCATTATTGTAATACCTAAATAAATACTAACTTCATAGACATCGTAAACATATTGTATTTATATTAAAAATTAACGCGAGATGGTAATAATTATTTATCGTTTCTTAGAAGCTTTCTAAATTTTTACTTATCACAACGTTTTAGATTCGTAACTAGTATGATGCTCTTCTACTTCGATTTATTAGGGTTGTGCGAAAAGTGTCTTTCCTTCGCAAACGTGTTTTTCACAACAGTGCACCTTTATACAAACTAAGTCTGCGAAATGTCGCGGTGTTTAGAACAAAATGGATCGTACGTAATTTAAATAAAAAAATAAAAAACGTTGTACGTCTATTATTTCCTCATAGAACGAAAGAAACTTTCCGGACAACCTAATAGTTTATAAATTAACGTACAAGAGCAATGCCAGTGACTCGTGCGTTTATTGTATATTTATGTATTTATCGTGTAGCTAGTCAGAAATTGGAAAAATGCGATTTCGACATTTATCGAGCTAGAAACAATAATATTTCGTACCGTCCATTTTGATAGAATAAGTAATTCACGAAGCCAAAGAAGAATCGTTGAACGACGTGAAGATTCGAGGACGTCGAATAACCGTAAGTGATAATGTCTAGATTAAGTCGTTTAAAAGAAGATTCGTGTGAATATTGTATCAATATGTTATGGGAAATTTATATCGATGTAAACTATTGTAAATAAAATACCCGAAGATTCGAACGAAAGATTTTCTCGTGTCTTGAAAATGTCTAAAGTAAATTAAAAATGATAATCTCTTGTAAGTCGTTACGGATTACCCTCGTCCATCCAAATTTTTCCAATCCAAAGAACTGGCAGCTGTTTTCATAGGCAAAACGATGAAACTTGTCGATGATCTTGAAAGCGAAAAACCAGAAAAATAAATTTCGAAGCTTTGATGAATTAATCTTCGATAGGAAACTTTCAAAATTGTCAGTTCAATAGATTAACGATGAATTAATAAATTTGTATATCCATGGAATACGTGTAATTGCGCAGGGAATCTAACGATAAATAATCATCAAACGAATAAATAAAATTTACTCATTCAGACGTATTCATCGTGAAATCAACGTAAACAATGTTTTGTATCTAATTAATAGAAGATGGCTGTTTTAATAACATGTTTAATATAACACAGTGATATTCTACGTATAAGATAAGAATAGCAAGAAAGCTAAACTGAAAGATCGGAATCTTTTGCGATTCATGAGGAAAACAATAATGATATTATCTACAGAATTTCCAAATTAACGTTAAGCAGGTTGCCCCGTCGAAGTCTTGGAATTTCGTTCGTAAGAAATTAAAAAGGAACATTGGTTGGCGATGGAACGGAAAGAAAAGGATGACAGTGATCGGCAATCCTTTTCCATGTGGCAGATTGTCGAAAGAAAAAAATGTCTGTTTGGAGGTGCGTGGGCGGACAGCGGCACGTGCCTCACAATAGAGCTCGTTAGCGGTTTTGCATGGATTCTCTCGTTTCTCTTCTTCTCCAAACGAAGATCCACCTTTCTGTAATAAATAGGGATTCCTTCCAATCTCAGATGCTCGATGATTAGAGATCATTAATTACTCGGATGGGTACGTGCTACGACTCATTCTCGCGAATGGCATACAAGACATACTTCGCGAAGGCTAAAATGAGATGACGAGATTCCTGGAAATACATGGAATTTTTTTTTTTTTTTTTATTTATTAGAATATTTACAATCAATTCTCGTTGAGAATTTTCAGTAACTTGATTTCGCGCGATACAATGACATGGATTATAATAGTTTTATATTGTTGGTTCTAGTAGAAACTAAGGATTTAATCTAGAGGGTATTTTCTTTTTAGTCTGCGGATCTGGTCCGTCGCGTCCAGTAGTTGGGCGACTAATGGCTTGTGGTGGTTGTTGACTCTTGTGTTATATCTGCTTCTGGACTTGTGTATTTCATCTTTGACTGTAGGTTAAATACATGGAATGGAGTAAAATTCAGAACTAAAATGTTGGCCGAGTAGAAATAAATTGAGAAAAATTATTTATTCGTAGCAAGTGCACGATTCACTCTGATATAATTTTGTAGAGGACTTGCAGACGAGATTGCTCGTTGTTGAAATCGTCAAGTGTATTTAAAATGTTAAATAAATTAATACAGTTACTGTTAGCAAAGACGGATTTGTTAAGGCAGTGTACAAGTTGCAAAATAAACTCGTTGATAACTGATCGATCGTTTTGTTTTGCCCGGAGTTTATTTATTATTACATTACGTGTTTCCTAACGATATTGATACTTCAAGGCAAAATAACAACATGATTTGTATTGTTTTCTAGCTCATGTGCCGCTACGATTGACTTGATTCATCTTCCACTTTTTCATGATTCCGGATCGATTAACGAGTGATCTTTTACGAGCGATTATTACGTCGATTTCACATTGAAATTTTTAATCATTTACCTGTATAGATAGAAACTGCGATCGTCTCACCAAATACGTACATCATCCTGCTCGTGTATTTTCGACTTTCTCAAAAATTGCAACCAGTAAAAGCATATAAACTTACGTGTAAGAAATAATTAGAAACATTTTAATCAATCTTGGAAAATCGATCGTTCAATTAAATCAAAATTGCAACTGTTAAAACTATTTACTTAAACCGATATTCTCAAAAGTCGTAAAGCTCGATCTAATAAGCTGGAATGAATTGCTGGTCGCTTATTACAGTCGTTGATACGATTGCACATAATTGAAAAGAAAGTTGGAAATAAATTATATTTATTCGCGATTTTATTTATCACCTTCCCTCGGAATTATGCGAATCGAACAAATAAGAATAATCGTATGGGCAACACGCGTATGTATCAACTTCTACATGGGATCAATGTCGATAATGATGATGATAAAAAGGAGATCGAACAAAAGGCGAATCAGTATGAGCAGAGGTATCGTATTTTCACAAGATCTTCGATATAAAAGCGTGAAAGTGTAAGAGCGAAGAAACACGCGTGCGTATCCTTTTTTCTGTCGATGAAGATTTCGTGGAAATTCGACTCGCTGTCAAACAGACGTACGCCTGGACGTTGCGTGTAATCGAATTAGCGATGCGGACGAAGAGTGACAAAAGAGTACAATCGTGAAATTTCTGAAAAAGACAACACGTTTCAGTTGCAAGCTGAACGCTGAAACGACGTCCGTCTGACAACTGAAACGTGTGTTTGGTTTAATGGAGTACGTGGGAAAAGAACAGAGCAGAGAATTCACGAGACGAATTTGACCGAGCTGAGAGGTGGAGTTTGGGCGTGACCAAAAGTGGTCGACTTTTCGAAATTGCTATTTCAGGTAAAATTCGTGCCGCTTACGATCTTTCACGCAGGTTTATTCGGCGGCACGAAACAGCAATTTTCGCACTTCTCTCGTTGTTGACTCTTTGGCGCGTAATCCGATTGTAGTTTTTGGTCTGCGTAAAATTCGCTGTAAGAATATGGAAAATATTATTCCAAGTAATCGAATTATTCTCTTATCTAATTGGTTAATACTTTTCGTTGGAAAAGTGGAGATAGCGATGCCCATTGGTTATGACCCACGTTAATGAATGAAAATAGGAGGGGCAAGCCTTCTACCTACGTGGTTTATACCTGTTATTGTTGATGGGAAAACCTAAGCTCTTCCCGTTAGATAAGAATAATAAATCTAAGGACTATTCTAAGCACAACTCATAAATCGAATATCCTTGCAATCTCGTTAAAAAGATTCTGTTTATGATGGTTCCTTAGATTTATTAACACTAGGTTTACGGGCGGACAATAATGGGAAATATCTACGATAATTGAAACTTTTGCACACTACCTTTGAAAAACGGATTGTTTATGAAATCAGTTAAGCCGTCCATTTGGCGGGTCCTGTAGAGATAGGTATACTACATAGAGATTTCAAAAATTAGAAAGCCTAGGAAAAAATAATTTTGTGTATAAATTCTTTAATTGAAATGATTAATTTACGATGTAAAATGGTTAAAATTGGAGCTATGGTTTTTTAGATATTTCATTTCAAAGTTCGAAATCCGTCAAATTAACGGGTCCCGTAAACATAGTGTTAAGGGTTTGTATGACGGTGAGTGGACCTTTAACGATCAGAAAATGAACGACGTCAAACGGACGCGACGTAACAAAGCTTCTCGTAAATATTGCAATTTGAACTTTTCAGTTCGTCGTTGTTTCAAATGTTTAAAGACTACAACAAGATATTATTAAGAATGTTTATTATATGCGGGGATGTCGTTGCCTCCTTTCCAAATCTCAATGTACCGGCAATCTTTGGACAGAAGTGTAAATTACAACGTTGAAATAGTTGGACAGCAATTTGGTCATAGAGGGGAAACAGTAACGAAAGGGCGGTTTCAGAGTTAAATTAGCACGCGACCGATGATTCTTTCCGCAGAAATTACACCCTAATTATTGTGACGTGTTGTTTGATAACGAACCGTAGCCACGGTCCTAGATGCACGACATCCTAAAGGAAGAACGATTCGTTCCAGGTTTGCGAGACCGAGAATTTTGTGACACCTCGCTACCCTTATGGTGTCAAAGCCAGCACCCTCTATGGAATTACGACCCCAGCCACCTGACTCCGTGTCGAAAGATTTTGCCACCGCTCTCTTTCTCTCTCACTTTTCGACCGCAAAACTCGTTAACCCTTTTCGTGATGAAAACTCTCGTTGACCTAACTCGTAAGAAATTGGAACCTATTGGGGTTTGTGTTGGAAAAACTTAGTCTGACCTGGCTTCAGAGAAATAACACGGTCGAAATTCGTCTCGAGTACTCCCATGGCGCCGTGTTTCTTAGTTTTTTTTTTTTTTCGGAATCCATTGTCCAGTATAACGTAGACTTTCCTGGAATCGGGGGAGCGGAAAGAATCGAGGGAGGAATCGAAACGATTTCTGAAAATGGCACGGTGTTCTGTTCGTATCGTTTTGTAGAGAAACTCAAAACAATCTGAGAGAGTAAATTACCGAAAGTTGTATAACAATTCAAAGATAAATTTTATTGTATACTAAATAGGTAGATGGAGATTTCAATTCGTTTATGGAACGAACCTGCCTAAGTATCCTTCGGTTTAACTTATATTTTAGTCTATTCACTAAGAATCTTTTGTCCAAGTGACATATCTTCAGTTATATTTGTAAATTATATTTGCAGAAATTATATTACATTTGCGCTATAATTATAACATAATCAGGAAATAAAGCTGTTTTAAGTTTGTTTTCATCATGGATATTAAACAAATTACAGAAACTGAAAGAATTCTTTCTTACCTTTAACTTATAGTTACGCTATAAGCAACGAGACAGCAATTTAAATAAAAATAGGATGGTGTTAAAAACAAGTTGAAGAACGAAGAAAACTGTCAAAAAGATGAGGTCAAACGTCGCGTCGTCCATCGACAATAAACTAAACTTTCGTTGGAAAGAGTGAGAAAGGAGAAGAGAGAAAAACACCTCAAACATGTGTTGAAAACATCAACACATATATGGTAGAGTAGTATAGTAAAGTCCGGTTATACACACGGATTTTCTCTTCTCGTTCAAAGTTTGATAACGCGTGGTGACGCACACATGCGCAAGTATCAAATCAGTTGAATTAAAGTCATCACACACACACTCCAACCCAATCTCGGACGTTTTTTGAAGAACATCAGTGCGAAATAATGAAGAGAAGAGAGGCCAATGGTCACTGCCATTCGAAACCTATCATTCCACACACCAGGTGAAAAAACGCGATAAGACGGTCAACCAGTGTCGCAAAACACCGTTGACGACTAAAGGAAGATAGAGGAAAGAGGTGCTTCATTGAGAAAGTCGTTCGATGTAGATGTCGACGCCTCGGACCCCACCAACGTATAACGTTGGAAATCGTTATTATATAGAAACTCGTACACAATGCGACCACTAGTGAGAAACCAGTTGCACTTTCTGCGACACCTATGTACTGCAAAGAAGACTGATATACTTGTTAGCCTACCGCTAGGCGCAACAATAACGATAACTGCAGAATTCGCCGTACCTTTCACTGAGACTGAATATCGCAAAGGTAATAAATGAGGACGATCGTTAAAATTCTAGAAGCGTAATACATAGAAACGACGATATTAAAAGTGTATTAAAAATATCTTATCGTTTAACGGAATTACGATGGTTTTGAGCGAGGAAAGTATTCGACGTTTGAATGCTTGAAAATGCAAGAATTTGAATAATTCGCTGCGATGTACTAATAATAGATAGATTTCTTTTGAAGCACTCTGTAATTAATTTCTGTTGACAAATGTTCGAATAGGGCGGGAAGCAATTACGAAACGACCACCGGTCTTTTTAATTAATTAAGGTTAACTAAAGGAGGTTAAGCTAAATAACTTCGCATTTTGAGATTTCTTAAAAACTTTAGGCTCTGAACCACTTGGCTTCGTACTTCCGAGATGATGCCCTGTCCGGAGTAATTTTGGGGCTGCTGGCTGTATATGTCGCTGATGGGGTATTGTCGTTTTTCTTCCATTTTTGATGCGTGGAAGAAAAATCGCCGGGATTCGAACCCGGGTAATTTCTATCGCGTAATTTCATCGATCTTTTCTAATTTTTGTTTCGGGCAGTTGCTCGATTTTACAAACGAGTGGCTCGTTGCTTTTACCCTGATGCAACGCATCGCTGTTTCGTTTTGACAGTGGTACGACTCAAGGAAAGCAAACTCTAGCGGCAGAGGCGTTTCAAAATTTACAAAGAAATCTTGGCGAATTATTTCAACGACGTTACAAGGTCGACTTAGCGCAAGATATGGCACTACTCGCGAAAGCAGTTCAACCTTGTACTTGCAACGTCACGAAGGATGAACCCAGGGTTGTTGCAACACTAAGGCCAACTATAGATAGCTATAAGCAACAATTGTATTCTCTAACGCGTAATCGATGGCATTATAAGTACATTCTTTTACGTTCTAAAGATGCAAACGTAATACTTTTATTCGCTAAAAGTAAATTTGAAATCATTCGGGCTACGCTGAACCAAAGTAGCGACGCATAGTCTCAGACGAAATCATCGCAATGTTCAAGTAAATGGAAAACATCGAACGTTTCATTAAGAAATTCGTCCATTTCATGCGCAACGCGTAGCAACACGAGAGATCGTTCGTTTCTTGCCACCGCAGCTTTCCACGCCTAACCATCGTCGACCTCCTAAAGTCTGCGGTGTGTCTCACGGTGTGCTGAAACTGCTGAAAGCGTCGCCTAAATTACGCTTCGATTAGGGTGATGATCCCGAGAGTTCGTAATATCCAGTTGTATTATATCGACGCAGGTATTCGAGCAACCGCAGAGGCGTCGTGATGCGGCGACAGAAGTAGACGCCAGGAGAAAAAAGGTTGGCGGCGAAATTACCGAATTCACGGTAGGACATCGGCAAGAGCGAAACCATGCATCGTGTAGTTATTACAGTTTTAGAAAAAAATTAGACTGGACCGCGTGTCGACAGAAACGCAAATGTTCGCCCGCTTTCAATGCAAAACTCGTATCTCTTTCCTTTCTCTATCATCGATCGACTTCTTGTTCGCGTTTTTCGTCTCGTTCGCTCTTACGTAACTGTGATTCTTCGACGCGTCAGTTGCTCGAAAATAAGAAACTCGAAATCTCCAACGTGTAACTGCCTCCGAGCATGTAACAAATCCAATCTTTCGACAGTAACATTTACAAAAGAGAAAATTATTTTTTCATTGACGATCCACCGAAACTTCGATATATTATTACTTCGCACACATTTGTTTCAGATATTATGCGTGGTACGATGTTACGAAGACAAAATCATGGAATCTTCAGCGAACCCAACTATGATGATTTCATCGTAGAGCATCGAGATACAGGTCTTCTATCACGATGTTATAGTTGCATTTGCAGGTAAACGTATTTCAGTTATTTACACGTGTCGTAAGAATTTTTAATCCAAAGAGCGCAAACTTGATAGCAGTTTGAACTTTTAGGAGGTTTATAAAAAAGAGACGAACGTCTTACGTGTAACTTTATGTTTAAAGTGAAGCCCCAGACTCCGTGCAGATTTTGACAAATAGACGTCGTGTCGCAGCTAAGCTACGCTGTATAGCTGCTCCAAGTATGTAACATTGCTAATAACTTTTGTAAATTAAATATTGGTTCTCGAGTAATGTCCGCTCGTATTAATGCAAAAGTCTTTTAATAGGCGTATTTACTTCCGAAAGAAAAATAAATACCACTTCCTCGGATGAAGATTTGCCTCATTAAATGCACCAATTATTATTTAATCATCGGCGCGCTGCTCAATTTCGCTCGACTGTCGAACCATATGTTTCATTGTCCGTATAAATTGTTACCTCGATGTCAATTTTTTCGGCCTGCAATTTTTTACCTCTTGTCGTTGAACACGTACCATCGTATTATCGACACGGCACGCGCCCTGTCCAAAATATGGCGAACAGATGATCACGATGAATACCCCGAAAGCTGTAGGTGCATTCACAGTAGACATCGAAATTTCGTGGACGATCGTTTCGGTATCACGGCTGAAAGATGAATAAGCTTCGTGTGCCGAACAAGTGTTTCGAACAGATCCAACGGATCCAACCAGATCACGAACGAACAGATATTTTTTGTTCTATCAAGCATCTGGAAGCTCGTACGAGATTCGTTTCTGTCGTAGAAACGCGGACAACAATTACACGATACTCGAGTGACAGCTCATAAATTAAGTCGAAACCGTTCCTTCTAAATTCTATGATCAGGATTTTTCGAAAAGCTTGGGACAAGTGTGAACAGGCAGATATGTTTGTTTCAGCGATTATCACGTCTATAGTTAAAGCAAGGTATAGTTTAATTCCTTGCAGTCGTCTCGTCGAGTTCAATCGTTGTGAGTTGTAAAGACAGCATAGCCGTATGACGCGATTTACATCTTGAGCTGCGTTTCTAAATTCACATTTAGGGTCAGTGATAATATTCATGCATTTTTATGTGTTCACGAATGCGATCAACGAAGCAGAACCTAAATCTGGACTTCGGAGTCAGATCGAGTTCGCTTTATTATTAAATCCAATTCGTAAAACACGACATTCCACGTATTTTCCGTATTAAATTTCCACTCAACCAGATGGTAAAAATCAGTAAAAAGGCTGTCAAAATTACATTAAGCCTATAGTTTTCCCACAAGGTTCTTGCAACTTTTATTTCTTCTTGTCTAAAGTTCGAACTGTGTAACCTAACGCAAAATTAATATACTTTGGGCTCTGAGAACCAGAAATAGAAATTTGCTTCACCTGCTACGTACTACAATAAATATTTATCTTCTGCAACTTGAAAAGTTCGTACACTTTTGCATATTATACGCTTCGTATGCATTTTCCTATTTTCCAGTTTCCCACAAATGTTGAAAATCCAGTCTGTTCGCGTTGGTAATCACGAGTCGCGGTAATTATACCGATTGTATCTTTAAAATTCGCCTAAGTGACGAACAACACGAATAAACGCAGAGAACGATGCTTGTCGATTCGTTTACATTGCTGTTTTGTTCTTTACTTGTCGTTCGAAAGCGCCGTATCAAAGCCATATAACCAGAAATTGCTTGTCGATGACAAGGTCGCTCGTTATGAAACAATTCTTAACTATCGATTCACAGTGACAGCGCTCTGCCGGCCAATTAGAAGGTAATTGATCCCCTGTGCTACGTTTATAGTAGCCGGTTACCAAGCACGGTCACGCTTTGATGGTCAGGATGTAACCGATGCAACAGATGACACCGGCCTCTCGATGCCACCACCCAAACCTATCACTACACCAGGGATACCGCATTTATTCTCCGCCCCATAGACTCGTGCCATGTGGCGATCCCTTCGTCCACGTGGAACACATCTTCCGACACGTCATCGATACAGTTAATTTACGACCGTGCCATGCTCTGTCCCGAATAGATATACCTTTCGACTTTGGTGAACCCAAAGGATCGGCTGTGTTCGCAGGATTGACGAAACCTTTAGGTTGTGAATTGTTCTTTTCCAGGAATGTTTTGGAGTAGAACAAAGTAGTAAGCATACTCGTCGCTTCGTAAAGTAATTCGGATATGTTTGTTTATACTTAAAATGTATAGTACGAATTTAAAGTTCAAATTAATGTTAATGGTAAGCCTGTATTTTTATTGGATTGGCAACTAAGTGCACGAGGTTTTCCACAGTTCTCAAACCGTGTTGTATTGGGTTAGCAACTAAGTGATTGTGGATTTTACAAATGCCACCTAATGACAAAAACACGGTTTGTGAATTGTGGAAAACCTCGTGCAGTGCGGTATCTCCATAACGCAATTTCGTTTTGCCACGGTTCGAGAATTGGAGAAATTGGAGTCTGTACAAAAGAAAAAGAAAGAAAAATAGAAGAAAAGGAAGGCAATGAGAGTTTTTAAAAGCAAGCACCGTTATTCGTTGTTTCCTGGTCGAGTCTGTTTTTAGTTTGTGGAGTATCAATCCTTTGCGCTCGAGAATTTGTTTATAGGAAAGTAACAGCTGCAAGCTTCTCGGATAAAAAGTGGATGATGCTTTTTACGACTAACATAAGTAATATTAATGTGTAATATTTTGACAGTAATCTTATCAGACCTGGTCAAATGTTGCAAAATTTAATATAAAATTGTACATTCAATGTTGTTTCTTTCGTTCGTCTAACTTTATGTAAATTCTTATATTATCCGATTAATCAATTTCTCAATTTTTATTAATACAAGAATTTACATCGAGTTACACGAACGAAAGAAATAGCAGTGAATGTACAATCTTAAATTAAACTTTGAAACCGGTCATTCGACCGGGTCTGGTAAGGCTAGCGTTCAATTAATTATTGATCGTTTGAATGAACACATTTCTCTTAGTTACAAAGAAATGCAAACAGCGTGCTTTTGTTAATTAATTGAAACCTAGCGTTACGTGAAAAATATCCGTACTTTTATAATCGTAATATTTCAAACACACCAAAGTCTAACTAAAACTAAATCCAACTCGCTCGATTCCAAACTTCGATCGACCTACCAATAGAATTTCTACAAAATTATTTCGTAGATGTATCGGTATCCAAAATAGACGAAGAATTCGGCGTGCCGCACGAGTAAATTATCGCTTTTTCATATCTCTATTCATTTCTTTCTCCATCACATTTCGGATAAATGTCAATGATATTTATGGTTGTTGGAGAGATGGTCGCAAATATTCCGCAAATAAATTTTTCATCCTCGAGTAGCTGCGAGAACGACCATTTTTTAACATTCTTCCGTGTCGGAGTCGACGAAAAATTCGACCGACAGTAAACGCGTTAAAAGAACGCACTACCGACAAGCGTACCAGAGTCTGTAAGACTAAAACAAGCTTCTTCAAAGTAGGCCGCATTCTGAGCGCTCGGAACAAACGCGTTATCTCCTCGGGGTTGAGTCGCGTGTAGCCAAAGCCAAGTACCGTACTTACACGAACCAGGTAATGATGCAAGTCTTTATCCTGGCTTTGTCGAGCGGCACTTCGCACAATGTCGTCGAAAGAATATTCGCGGCTACGTTCGCGACGATTTCTCAAGCTTCGACAGGAAACGTCCATTAGCGTTCCGCTTAAACGACGATTTATGGCTACGGTACCCGTTTTCTTCTCTCGCCACCTTCTTTTCTTCTTTCTTTTTTTTCTTTTGTTTTTTTTTGCCGTTCCTTCCCCTGCTTCGCCACCCGCGCCTTGTTCTCGTTTATCCGACAATTGTCACGAAAATCGCAATATCAGCGAGTCACAGGTTTACAGTATCGGGCGGCAGGTAACTGGTGAGTTTTTAGCAACGAGGCTTCCGAATCGGTCAGGTAATTTTAACGACGATGTAACGCCGGCGTCACCAGCTGTCATAAAGCACGATCATCACGGAGATCTGTCTCGAGATGGCTCGGCTAAGTGAAGTATCGTGTTCGTGCACCGAACTTCGACTACCACGGATTTGCTGATTCGATCAGCGACGAGCTGTGTACACGCAGGACGATGGCTACCGACGGGTCGAGCAATTATATCGGTGAATTTTATTGATTAGATATCGATTAGATCGTTCGTTCAAGGAAGTAACAGTATGTCAGATTAATAGAGTTTCACGGTATTTATTAGATAACATGTTTGTGATTCGTCTGGGACGTTGTTACTTTCGAAAATATATTCCGTTCCTTTTTAATTTCTCACGAATTCACGAATATCTTCTAGTTTCATTGTAAGACTCGACTCGTCCAACGGTGATTGTGTTTTATGCAGCGAAAGATTGGAATATATTGTACGTACTTCTTATTTTAATTGCAAATTCGAAGATAAATAATTGCTGTAGAAATTTTATTTCGGCACGTCCAATAGAACGGAATAGAACGGCACAGTCAGAAGCAAATTGTTGAAATAATTACTTCAAGAAAAACTCTACATCTTTTCTTTTGTAAACCTGTGACCTGGAGGCTACTGTTACGAAGAGGATAGAATTTAGTGAAACAAATCCAAAGCAAGGAGACGTCCATATTACTGTTACCTTGAATATAAATGTTATGTTGTGTTACAAGGTCTAGAAATAAAAAGGCTATAGATAGATTTCTATTGCTGTTTCTTGTAGCCTCCAGCTACAGCTACCTACCAAGATTAGCTTTTGGGTAATCCTAGACGAAAGAAACTATCTCCAAGACCAAAACAACATACCCATAATTTATCATATGCAAAGGAAAATAGGAATGAAATCTATTCAATACGAGGAAAACCTAGATGGCCGCACGGCAGACACTAGGTGGAGATACAACATGGCCCTCCCCCAAAAGGATACAGAAGACAAACACAGAAAAAACACAAAAAAATATTGGTGGATACGGAATCCACAACAAAAAACAACAAGATAAAGAGCCACAGAACGGCAACGCTCACCGAATAAAAGTGTAAATATGTAAATATGTAAATATGTAAATAGATAAACAAATATTATACTAATCCCACAGAACACCCCTCCCCACCCCTCCCAGTCCATCCCCTCCCAGCCCCTCCCTAATAGGCTAGCGAACTGTCCTGTTTTTGCGTCCAGGCTTTCAGGACATAAATTAAAATATCGTACATAAGCACAGCGCAACAGCGGCTTAATTTTATTTTATTTAACATTAATAATCTCAAAAAAAAAAAGAGAAAAGAATGTAATAATGCATGGCTACGTCGTACCGTCGCGTATCGATACTCTTGCCTGTACCACCCTACAATTAGAATTCAGCGTTTATTCTGGAAAAAAAATGATGTAAAAAAATATGTAAAAAACCTGGAATTAATAAACAAAGATAAAAAAAAAAAAAGCTTTTGGGTAATGTCCTATACCATAAATGTACGAACGTGCACCCTATTCAATTCTGTTGTATCGTAACACTAAAAAAATGAGGATCTGGAACAGCATATACTATACCTGTACTTATACCTACATTTATGTCAATATATTTTTTCTATTACAAATTCATCCACTCTTTCCTTTATCGATCAACCTCAATACGAATAAGATAAAATCAGACAGATACGTGGCATCTTAGAAAATGAATGCCGATTGCTTCGTTTAGTTATAATCATAGAGAACTATGAACGAGGTAACAGCGAAAAAGCTATTGGCTTGTCCGAAAAGTTTCTTTCGTCTTATAAGGAAATAATAGGCGCACAATGTTTTTGGTTTTATATTAGTTTATCGAATTATGCACGTATGCATAATAATAGAAATGTAACGAAATGGATCATACCTAATTCGACAAAATAATATAAAACAGAAATTGTTCGTCTATTATCATCTTATAAAACGAAAGAAACTTTTCGGACAACCTATATGTATTCCTCTTACATTTGTTGTACATAACAAGACACGGTAGCTAATAAGTATCATATCGGATCAATTATACCTGAGTATAGGTTCAAAGATCCCCCTTGCAAACATGAAAAGTTTCATCCCTTTGGTTTGTACACCCTATGAAACACTTGACTGCTAACCCTCCCTTCTGTCATTCGAGTTTTCTCTTTCGAACTCGGTCGACCGTGATAAAACCTAAATTGCCTCAGAACTATAAACCGTGTCATTGAGAATATAAATTACGAATAACAAACGTGCTAGTATTTAGCAATTAATGTATACACGTCTGTATGAATAATATGTACATATATTGGGGCCTTCCTTTTGGGATGTCCGGGAAGGTATTCTTGATACTCTTGGGAATACTCTAGTCCAGACCTTTTATTATAGCTATACTTAAGTAATAAAACTGACAAGTAATTGTTTATCATATAATCCGATAATGTGTGCTCAAGATTTGTGACAGTGGGCTTGGGCTCGAAGTAACATAGCAGGTCGCTGAACGTAGCTACGGTTACGGGAGGGTCGTGTACCTAATACAAGTATGGAGTAATTATATATATAGCTTTCCTTAAAAACAGAAATTGGGCAATTATAGTATAAATATATAAGGACAGTTCCACTTGGACCGAGATTTAGTCAGAAAAATTCTAACTGTACTGTGGACAAGTACGTTGGGTCACATCAGAATCGAGGACCAAATCGCATGCGTCATCCCGTTGACCGTTGATTCGTTATCGAACCTAAATTCATCGTCATCGACGTCTCGATTATTCTGTAATAATCACATTTGCATAGGTAAATATCATCTATAGTACATAACAACGATGGCTAATTCACGTGAAGATTCGTTATACGCCCCTAACTCCAATGACAACCCGGCATATATATCTAACATTTTGCGAGTTCTTTTACGTGATAATAATACACAATGAGTTCTGAAATTGCTAGAGAGAGAATAGTGCGTGAGGCGCTTCAAACGAAGCACCAACGATGCAAATTTCTTCGCGCTATTCTGGAAAAGAATTTACTTTAGCTTTTGCGCTGTGTATTTTCCGGTGTATTTTTCGTATATTTTCAGGTGTTACGTACGAGTAAATATATCACGTATTTCGTTCGGAATTTCAACGAAAGAAGAAGGTTCAGTACGAAAAATACACATGTACGTACAATGTAATGTACATTGTATTAGTTTGTCCGAAAAGTTTCTTTCGTTCTACAAGATGATAATAGATGAACAACAATTTTTGTTTTATATTATTTTATTGAATTAGGTTAGATCCATTTCTATTATTATGTTCGTGCATAATTCAATAAACTAATATTTTATTTATTTTTTATTTATTATTCCTTAGTCCTTGCCTTTCAATTTTGGACGAACTTTCGGTTTTACATCCCTTATGTTTCTCTTCTTATATGTCTACCTCTCTTCTTTTCCACTCTATTCTATTGCACTCCCTTAATTACCATATTCTATCACCAAAAAACTAAGACTAGGAACTACAAATTAACCTCTAATGACTAAAAACTATTGGAACTTTGGGCTTTAGTCCCCTTGTTGTGCATCCTTCCTGTCGTTTGCCCTTCTTTTCTCTATTATTGCTTTTAGTTCTGTTAAACCTTCTCCAGTCTCATTTAGCGTTTTTCCTGTGTCCTTCGATCCTCTCGTTATTTCACATTTTTTATTACATGTCTCAGGTCTTCTTCTTTCCTCTTACATAGTCTGCACCATTTCTCTTCCTTCCAGTATTGCCTTGCTTTGGTCTCGTTTCCACATCTGAATCTTCCCAGTATTCTTCTGTCCTTTAAATTCATCCTCTCTTCTAGGTACTTTGGTCATTTTTCTTTGGCTATATTACCGTAGTGTATGTTATATTTGGATTCCCTTATCCTTTTCCCCTCTCTTCTGCTTCTCTCTTTCTTCTTTCTTCTGTAATTTGGTCTGCTGTCACCCTTTTTTGCTTCTATCTGCGTCCCTCCCTTTCTCATCTCTTCTAATCCCTTCTTTCTCTTTCTTGGTCTTTTCCCTTCATGGCCATTTCCCCGCAATAAACTAATATAAAACCAAAAACATTGTGCGTCTATTATTTCCTTACAAAACGAAAGAAACTTTTCGGACAAACAAATATAATCACCGTTGTACATTTCATAACTTAATGTTAAAATTTATCGTCGCTTGTAATAGGTGGCACTTTCAACGATGATCATTTAGAAAAATATTCATTCTATTAAATAATAATTACATGTTATCCAATGTGTTCCCAATTTAAATGTGAAAACTACGGGAACGTTTAGAGAAGCTGATTTCCTCGTTCTCGTTCTACTTTGAAAAAAATTGCCAAGAAAACAAACCGAAAAAATGTTGTCTTTTCGCTCATTTATTTACTTATTTACACTTTTTCTCCATTCTGAGAAAGAAACGAAAGAAACTTTTCGGACAACCTAATACATTCCATATTCCACCATCCGAGGAACGTTCAGGCGATCGATATTATTGTCGATATCTAAGATTCTCGACGTTTCATCAACAATATAAAATATCGATTGTTGATACGTTTATTTATTTATTTACAACGAATTTCTTCTCTCCGAAAAGGTTGTCGACGAGTGTTTTAATTATACGTATTAATCAACACTAGAACTAGCACAGTATTCGAGATGGCTGGTTGTACAATTTTATAAACCAAGCTTTGTTTACTGATTCCAGTCGAATGAATAATCCCAAAAGTGTACCACGTAACGTGAAATTCCTTTTGTACGAAACTAACAAACCGATAAATATAAAAATATTCCGTTACCTATTTTTTTAGGGACCAGTCGCTTTGACCGGTTTTGGCAGAAATAGCTTGGTCTTAACCACTACGACAAAAAAACTACCTGAAGCAGATCCGTGATAAACGAGAGATTAAGAACCGGCGGTCTAGAGGGTCTCTTACGCGCGCTAATATCGAGAACCTCGAACACCACCGACGAGTAACAAGTATCGGCAATAATATCGACCGTCTGGCTTCTTTAAAAATACTAAAAAACGCAGGAAAGCGAACCGCCAACGAACGAACTTCTCTGGAAGGCACGCGAGAAGCCAATTTCCCCGAAAGAAACTCCATAGAGAAGCGAAGAAAATGAGAAGGTCGAAATGCATGATTTCACGTATACAATTCCTCAGGCGATACCTGTTCTCTGGCCATAACGTAACGATAGGTTGGCCGTGTCGCGTAACGGCGTCCGCGTGGCAGCGTAATTTCCCTGAAACGAAAGACTGGAGCGCGAGCGTGACGTTCGTGGCAGAAGTGCGGCTCACGACGCGAAATAACAACCAGCAGACGTATTATTCGAACAGGGTCCAGTTATCCGCGAAAGGGTAACAAAGGGGTTAGCAGAGAGACCGCGGCTAGAAATGATCGGTGTGCGTACGAAGGCAAAAGCGAAGGGCAAAAGCGAAGCGAGGCGAATCAGCGGGGCGTGACCGAGGCGAGGGGCAGGCTGGCGCAATTGCGGGCCACGTGCCGGTCGCGTGGCACCAACCGACGATTGGGCCGCGATGCGACGGCACGTCGGGACGACGGGACGCCAGGAAGCCCGCTCACCGTCTCTCGTAATGTCCTATTCCGATGTGTCATGTGCGAGAGATCGTTGGGCCCAGCGGAGCACGACGGCACGCGACCACGGAAACCTCTTCTTCCTCTCTTCGCCTTTCTCTTCCTTTTCGTGCACCGCGAGCGCTGCCTGTTTCGTAGTTGCCCGAGCAGCTTACGCAGGTATAGGAGAGACGACAGCGGAGCTGTTAGGCCGGTTTCTCAGTTTTTCACTTTTAATAAATTACGTAGGCGAGATGCCGGGTCATCCCACGAGTTTTGCTACTTTGTCGTGTTAAGTCAAAAGGGCGTATCTGCAATTTACGTTTTTTAAATCAAGTCTTGCGCTGTCGTGTAGCGGCGAAATCGTTTATTTATGCGCGTATCGAAGTAGGAGAGCCGCGTATCCATCGGCACTGAACGTACAACGGTTCATATTTCCAATATTTTTATTTTTTGTTTTTTATTTAAACGCGAAATCGACGCTTGCTCAGTTGAATGGTAGTTTTTCTCGAAAACACCTTTCGACCGATACCTCGGTATTTGGAACAGAGTTTGAAACATACCTGTAGATGCTATGGAAATATCCAATCATCGTCTCGTTCTACTTCTCTTCGGTTTTCTCGCAAATACGTTTTACCTGTACAACTTTTGTGGTTCTTCAAAGGTACGCGTTTCGAGGCAACGTTTCGCGAACGATCAAACTACCTCCATAAGCAAGCAGATTTTTCCGGGTTTTACAAACATTGCCATCAGCCGGTCTTTAGGAACATTCGCGGTTACATAACGAAAAAGAAGTATGGATGTCGAAGAAAGGGGGAGAAAATAGGGGAGAAACATTGTGATTTATTTAAGCTTATTAAAATCGCCGGAAGGAAAAGTACTCTGAGTTATTCTATCGATTGAAAATGATGCTCGAGGCGTATCGTGATAATTAAAATGCTGGAAATGACAGCAATATAAAAATGGTACGAGAAGACAAAGGAGAAGACAATAAGCCATAATTCGGGTTTTCGAATTTAATCGGCGAATAAAGAAGCATCTTCCTTCAAAATTTTGTTCGATCTTGCATAAATAATTTGATCAATCGTAGAGTAAAATACCACTTCTACGTACATTGACATAAATTTTCACCGAGGGACTTGTCGATAAAATTAATAACAGCGAACAGTGACGTTAAAATAAAATAAAAATAAAAGAATTATATCGTACTGGAACGATGGAAACGTGTACGCACATCGTGAATAATAAAAACGAGTGTAACGTTGAAACGTTTTTGCTAAATACTTCAACTTTTGCTAGGAACAACGTTAAACTTACAGATTGTTATCCTTTTGTTAAATGTCTTTAAGCGCAGTCACGTTGGATGGCAAGAAGTTAGCACATGAGACATCGTGACTCTTGGAAATTACGTATCCGTTGTTCTTCATTTAGGATTTATTGCCGGTAACGGGAAGATGATGACTGTATGGTTATCTTAAGTATCGTCCCCTGTCTCCTTCAATCTTCCGTGTTTTCATCGCCATCAAGCTATCGTTATAAGCCGTGTGATTTACATTCTTTTACAACCATCGTAATATTTTGCAAGTGCAAACGGCACGCTTACGTAAATGATACTATGATTAGAAATCAAATCTTCGTCATTTTTCTTTTTTTTTCATTCCATGAATTGCACGATCTAATGGAACATACATACGTACGTACGTAACGTACTATGACTAAATTTTGAACGTACGGAGAATTACGCACGTTTTGCGATACGTATGTGAACATACGTTTCAAATGGGAATTTAAGTTTATTAATTTGAGTGGATCGATGTAATTGAAGTTTAAAATGTGGTTAATAGCGCTGCGAATTTTTACGCAAACGCACATCTTCATAGAAAGTTGATAAACAAGAAAGAAATTCGTGACAAGTACGCAGATTTAGATAAAAATTTGTCTCGCGTTTAGGAAGCTTCCATCGTGTCGATACTATTTATTTTACACGTTCAATATGATTTGCATATGTTCGAGAAGCATAGGATATTTCGTATATGTTCAAATTTAGATTAGACATATATTAGGTAGAATTTCAGAATTCTCAGACCCGTTCAGATTTTCGTTCTTCGCAATTAGCGGAAATAATTAGGATGATTGTTGAGACGGCTGCGACTATTCATTGGCAACTTTCTAAGAAGATAATATATGAAACGTGCTAATAACCTTTTGAAGTGAAATTTCTAGATTGACGTCTCTTCAATCACGTCAAAGTAATTCCGTTCGATGTGATATTTATTTCAAAGGAATCAGATTCACAAAGAAGAGTTAATAGCCGGTCGTCGATAATACCATAATCTCACAATAAATCAAAATTAATAGAACTATGATAGAAAATGTGTGCGAGGATGTGTGGCATTTTTAGAGCTTTCTAACGGTAAGTGAGATCAGAAGAAGAGCGAGTACAAAGCGGAGATTAATATAAAATCAGCAGAGACGCGTTACTGCATTATAGAAAAATACGCGATTAAAATGCAAGCATCGTTACAAAAACGCTAATGAATGAGTATAGAACAGCTGATCTGGTGTAACGGTGTCTTTTACGTATAAATTTCTATAACCGTTAAGATAATAACCTTAGTATAGATATATTATCGCTTATAAGCGTGGTATCATTTACTCGATGAGAAGGGAAAACACGAATTTTTTACTGGATAATGTATCGGGTTGGCAACTAAGTGATTGCGGGTTTTGTCATTAGGTGGTATTGACAAAACCCGCAATCACTTAGTTGCCAACCCGATACGACGTGTTTGAATTTCTATCAACTCTAAATCGATGCTTAGATAGTTGCAGCGAGGAATTGTTAATTTGTATTTATTTCAAACGATCGAATAATAATTCTTTGCTGATAATTCTTCGTCTTTTCTATCAATTAATTTCTTTCGATCGTATTTCATCGTACACCGATTAAGTTTACTTTCAACACTCGACGAGTACCGTTTTACAGCAAAGTTAATTAAAATCTACCGAGGCGACGATACACCTACCGCAAGTCTTACGTTGTATTCAAGTAATCTCAAATTAGAGAAAGACTAATAACGACGCGAACATTGTAAAAAAGAAAAAAAAGAAAAAACGCGGACAGACAAACCGTAATGTGTATGTTTAAGAGCAGCAAGGTGTTAAAACGAACGTTTCACTGGCCAATTCTATGTAGCACGCGACTAAAGCACGCGATTTAATTCGAGCAATTTGATTTACAGCTATCACGCGACCGTTGCGTACTCGTGGGTAACGACCCGTTGCAAACGAGCCAAAGAGGATGCCTTCGATGGAAGCATCCCACTACGTGCACGTGAATTCCAATGAGCCCGATGCATTTCGACCGTTACACTCGAGACGGCTGCCGCTGCTTCTACCTAATCTACGAAATCTCCCGCCAAAACAGAACGTTCTCTGTCAACCGTGACGTCTTACGCTATAGCGAATATTCAGCTTTACAGAGGAGTACATTTTATTTTACGTACGACTTGATTAACAAATGACAAATAAACGCGGATATATTAAAAAAAAAAAAATACCATTCAGCGTTTCTTTATTTTTCGACGATTTTATCGTATTACGTTTAACTATGGAATTTTTAATCCTGTTGCGGTGCTGTATAAAATGAGAACGAGAAATCATGCGTGTTAATAAATATTCTCTCGCGTCTTCTCCAAATGTATGAAATTTTCTAACGATAAAAGAGCACGATCTGCCCGAAAACGATCCAAAGAACGCAACAGGATTAAGATTCCCGTTGTACGTTAGCTATGATTTGGATTTAAAATACAAAAGCGTGGAACGTGCTTTGGTAATGCATCGTGCCTCATTCTGATGCGTAGTATGAATCAGCTCCAAGGCCAGACAAACGCGAATTTTGTTGTTCAAATATCAACCTCATCGTGTCACGGTATTTTCGAACGCGTACATCGCTGTAAAAATTACAGGAAATAGAATCATTGTTGACCTACCTATCTGTCTATAATTTGTTTAATCTGATTTTTTTTAATCTGCCAGAACGATCAAAGGGAATCTCCTTCAGCGGCGTGTGCATAAAATCGGACGAAGGAAACACGAGACTCGACTTCATCTAAGGCGTGTGTCAGGTATATGTTGACTTTCGCGTATCTCTTTTTAGACTTATTGGGTCGTTTAATGCGCATGAAGGCAGGGGCCTAAGATAGGTCAATTTCAATTTGATGCATAACCCTGCCTAATGATTTATAAATTGGCCTGACTCACCCCACGCGAATGCTGTCACGCTTCATCGCCATTCAATTTTCGGTAACATGATCACGCGATCAATGACCAACCATCTCTCCTTCTTCCTCTTGTCTCGCCACTCTGCAATGGAAAGAGAAAAATAGCAGTAATTACTTAGATGCAATATTCTTAACGTTATCTAACATCAAAATTAATTGCACACAGTACGAATTTATGAGTATACTTATAGGAGCGTTGCGTGTAAATATAGTAATTACGAGAAGTGTGAAACAGGTTTTGGAATGTCAAGTGTGGCCACGTATTGGAAACTTGCGTTCCAAACTATTTCAGACGTTTGAGTCTAGCGGAAGAGCGACGATGTAACTTGTTAAAGTGTAGTTTGCGTGTAAGGTAAAGTATGTGAAATATTGTGCAGGTAAATGTAAGTAAACGGTACGATATCAGACATTGGCAATTTTTATAGAAAAATAATTTTAAAATTCAGTGCATCGTCGATTTATTTTCCATGGAAATAGCAACTTGTTTAATTTGATTTTGAAGATGGAACATCTGTTTTGTCATGCTCTTGGACATTTGAAAAATATAAATATCATTAGTTGTACACGTTGCTTAGTTATAAATTAATTTAATTTAATTTAATTAATTAATTAATTATAGTTCAAGGTGGACTAATGTTATTCGTTTCTTTTAAAAGCATCAATTAATTACGTTGAAAGAGTCAATAACATCGAATCCATTCGTCCACTTCTTCAACTTGTTTTATTTCAAAATAAATTTCTTTAATCACTCAGTGGCACGAGTAAGCGTAAGATATAAATATGATAAATGTAATTAAGCGTAGAACGTCATTTATATTAATTTAAACATCGGTATAGAAGCTGTTCGGGAAAGGAAAAAACGTAGTGAAGAAACATCGTTGATAGCATTCGTGAATAATATTATGCGCGTCATTATTTGTTATTTTTCGTAATCCATCGTATCAAGTTCGATGTGCCTGGTATATTCGAACTAATGGAACGATCGATCAATTTAATCTCTGTACAAATAATTATGTCGCTTGTAATATTCTAAATACCCGAGTCGTTATCGTTGTACACTCTATAGCTAATTTCCTGACTGACTCTCGTGCCACTGAGTGATTAAAGAAATGTATTTTGAAATAAAACAAGTTGAAGAAGTGGACGAATGGATTCGAAGTTATTGACTTTTTCAACGTAATTAATTGATGCTTTTACAAGAAACAAATAACATTAGTCCACCTTGAATTATAACTAATTAATTAATTAAATTAAATTAATTTATAACTAAGCAACCTGTACAACTAATGTTATCTATATTTTTCAAATGTCCAAGAGCATGACAAAGCAGATGTTCCATCTTCAAAATCAAATTAAACAAGTTGCTATTACCATGGAGAATAGATCGACGATGCATCGAATTTTAAAATTACTTTCCTATAAAAATTGCCAATGTCTGATATCGTATCGTCTACTTATAACTCTCAAGCGGATACCACACTATATAATAATCGATAAAACCTAGTAATGTGAAGATATGGGTGTACAAAGAGCTCATTGAAAAACACAAGCGGCCTTGTTATCGGCCACTTTCTCTTCATCACGCAAAATGAATCAATGACAAACTTCGTGACTTCCGTTTAAAAAATTATTGCTAGAATTACTGATAAGACATTCGATTTTCAAGTACCGATAGCAACGAAGTCGGTTTTATTTATCAGTGTACACCAATCGCTCTAATTAATCTTCCTGCCATCTTCACACGTCGCTGGGCACACCTTGCCTGTAATTACGTTACTCGTGCGAACTTCAAATTGCCCTCCATCCGATACACTTCCTACATTATATGCTATTTATTTACGCACATTTCGCACACCTATGCGAACATCGCGTCAAACGAAAGCGAAACTATCTTAGAATTTTAATTTTTTAAATATTTTTTTTTTTTTTGTCCAGACGTGCCAAATATCGTCAACAGATGTTTCTGACTAGTAGGTTTCTTTGATTGTTCAAAACCCGCGAGATATTGTATCGTTTCAATCGATAAGATTTTTATTTGTTAACGTCGGTGCATTCAAACGGTTTATTTAATTATTCGATATTTTGGTCACTTTTCTCATCGTACGACAAATTTGTCAATTTTAAGGAATAGAATCGTATGGCTGTCTTTGGCTCCGTGTCTTTTCTTAAATATAATATCTCGCTCTTTTTTGCGTAATTTTATTTGGTTTCGTCAGGAATATCTCGAATATGTTTATAAGACTAAAATTTGGAATGAATTTCTGAAAGTAGTAATCTGTGCTGATAAGAAGCAATCCGACGAGCAATTTTTATCGAAAAAGTATCAAAAGGTATTACTTTATGCTCGTGTAGTTAATAATTATCTGTTCGGGATGCTTTCACGTAGGTTACGGCATTTATCAACATCATGACCAATCATTTCCCCATCACGGAACATCAAGCCAATCACGCATCTAAAACCGCCAGGCGTATTTAATGAAATATCGATACATCTCTCGGTTTGGTGCACGAAGCGTCGAAGTTTAATCAATTTATATCAACGTTCACCAGTTAGAAGGAATAATTTTTCATGTAACTTTTTGTACCTTTGCTACATTTAAAAGAAAGGTCAATGTCCGTTTTGTTTCTACCTGCTTCGGAATTAATCAACTTGGAATAACTGATTTAGAAATTTGTACAGTGAATTTAGCAAAATTCTACGTACTTTGGTCCAGCGAACGCAGCTCCGAAATTATAATACAATTTTCATTTCTTATAAAAATAACGTTTAGTTGTTTCATTATTTATATATCTTCGCCATCCATACGCTGTACGTGTTTTGTGGATATAGCGTGAATCTTGATTCTAACATACAAATTAGTATTACGTTTAGTTCTATGTTATACCGCAAAGTTTACTTTTTATTTGAAAAATTGTATAAAATAATTGTACTAAGAATATATCAAACTGCTCCATTTTTTAAAACTATTCTCCGTCATTTCCATATTAGAAATTTAATTAATAAATTGATGTATTATTTAAGAACTTGAGAATCGAACGATAGTGCAACAGTTGTCAAAATAAAAAATCCAATATAAAATAAAAATAACGATAAAATACACACTATATGTAGATGGTGTAAAAAGCACATACAGCATGATATATAAATAAACAGTCATATAATAAGAAATACGTTGTTTACCGCTGCCATTAAACCAATATAATTCACCGTTTTTGCATAAGCCACGTTATCCTACCACCAATTACAGCGATGTAACTCATCAAGCTCATGATCCTCCATGTACTCTTAATTCTAGTGCAGCGTTCAACGTGTTAATAAAAGCTGATCATCCACGGCACGATATTTCTACGCTTTGATATTACACCTCTGACGTTTCTGCAGTCACCAGGCTGACGAATTATGACGAGTGGTAATGGCGAAAGAAAAACGGGCATTCGTTGTTTTAAGGTGCTATTATGGTAATCACCGGTGGGACATAAATTAAAGAAAGTAGCGTGTTGCCCGAAGGCGTCCGCGTGTTCTGCCACGAGTAGTCAAGATGACGAGGCAACTGTCAGAGCTCGCAGTCACTTCCTAGGTGGCGATGTACCCGGTGCACCTGGTCACCCGTTATCCGCGACCAGGATAACGTCGATGCTCCTACGATTCTCCGATTAACGCAACTGCCGTCTGTTCTTACTCTGCTCGTCTCTTTCTCCTTGTCCTCGATTTGTCTGTTGACTAATTGTAAGAAATCTGCGACCATGATACATGACCGATCGCGACGTACTTTCGTCTTGATCCGAGCAACCTTGCGATACTAGGCCTGTGTCAATGAACGCTATCTTTCAGCTACGTCTCGATTAATCGTCCGCTGTTTCTTCCAACTCGAGTATTTTATTTCAGCGTGTTATCGGTCCTGTAATTGGCAGAAATTGTCAGCATTTTTCAGGAGCATCGTGTTAGTTCTTCAATTGGAACTATCGCTTTTTGGATTCAGAGTGTTTTATTTGGGTATGTTGTTAGCTTTCCTTTTGGCACAAGTCGTCTACTTTTTTTTTTTTTTAGAACTCAAGCATTCGGCTGTGTTATCAGCCTTTCAATTGGCAGACGTTGTGCGGTATCTTTTACAAGTTGAATATTTTGTTTGAGCACGTTTGAGTTCTACGATTGGGAGGAAATTTCTATTATTTTTTAGGATTCGAGTATTTTATTCGAGCGTGTTATCAGTTTCCTAACTGGGCTGAAACGCGGAACTAGCATTTTTTGCATAGCGGATGCAAATATTAGATTTTTAATCTTCACGTGTTTTTTCAACATTCAACATCTTGCGAACATTCAGACTTCACAAACAATCGAAACAAATAGATACCATTAGAAACACGATCGAATCCTGAGGAAACTCCAAAGTATTCTAATTAAAGGCAAATACTCTTGGTTCTGGTTGACCAGGTCGTCTTCTAACATCTTAATCTTATTCATTTATCGATTCCTATTATCATTAAAAAAAGAAGAAGAAGATGCTACGTCGATCGAATCAAACGTTGTGGAATTAAAATTAAACTAAATATTAACAATTTTGCGCCATTTATCGATTATTCGTGTTTGTGATCTCTCGTTACGATGTTAGAAGACAGTTTCTTTCAAAACGAAGAGACTCTAACGTACAACACAGGAAGGAAAGGAAGCGAATTATGAGTTTCGGAAGACATTCTCGAGGAGAGACATTCTCCGCACTTTCTTTGCGTACGAATAAATAATTAACTAATCTGCAGAGTGAAATTCATCCGTTCGGAACGTAATCCTTTGGAACGAGTTGTCCAGCGATATGTCTTTGACTAAATCGCACGAAACAGTACGAATAATCCAATCGCAAAGTCTATTCGTTTTCAAAAAGACAAATCGTTATTCATATAGAGGCTGTTGGTGGACGATACGGAAAAAGTGACGAGAGATAAGTGAAACCAAAGTTCAAACGTTCACGGACGACTTTCCCCGTAGCTGTTTTCGACTCGAACGCAGTTCCGTGGTTAGACACACTTTGTCGCTGAAACGTTCAGTTAGAAAAGCGACGTACGGTAGAAACTACAGTTTTGTTACGCAGTAACGAACTCATTGTCGAACAGGTCATTCGATTCGAGTCTTTGAAATATCTGTTTCACGGACAACGCGATTATCCTACGTACTTTCTTCTTTCAGATTTCTTCTTGCAAGTATAGTACGATACGTGGTATAAATTATTACATATATTATTGTAGTATCGTAACTACTATAATTAGTTTATTAATGATAAGTAGACTGAACAGGTGTTAATCGAACAGAAAACAATGTTTGTTAAACATGAACTAATCGCAGCGAACGTATAACGATTAACACAACCAAGTAATTAATCAGCGACTCTGATCAACGCAATCCGCACTCTCTGACATCTCAACTCGTACTGCTGTTAATTCGTTTATCGTCCCTTAGCAACCCCTTGTCTTTTGTCTTAGCCTCGCTACGTACATGCTCAGCAACCGCTTGTTTATAATCCACACAACACCCCCTAGGCCCCTCGTCCATGATGCTACACTATGAAACAGGATATTGTATAAGTATTTGCAAAAAAAAAAACATTAGACGTGAAAACCGAGGAGTAATGATTGATATAAAGCGGTGTAACGACATAACGGTCTAGAAATAAGCAAATAAAACAAAATTCGAGAAATGTGGAATTTATGGATTCGAAAGGTACGCGGATACGTAATTTGTAAGTCAGACGCTACTATAGCGTTTAAAAGTGGTAATCTAAATACTTATTTGGCAAATTAACATATTAGAATAATTACATTGCTCGTCTGTAATCTGATATCGTACGACAAAGAAAAGTTAGCTACGGTAAAATCATAAGCAAAATTCCGCTTATTAATATAGCGATGTTTGAATGCTCGTGTACAAACGTATATATACTGCTATGTATACTCTAACGGCGTAATTATTATGGTCGTTTGTGTTTGAAATACATCAATCCTGTCAGTGGCACGCGCTCATTATATAATTTACGTTTTCGTTACATCTGCAACATTTCTCTCCTAAGATAAATCGCTAAAAGTCAAGCGTTTTCAAAGAATACTAGATTTATGGTACGGAGAATTTGATAGAATCCAGACGAAGGGAAAGGAAAAGGGATTTCTTTCAGAGTAGATTAATTAAATTTCATTAAATCTACTACAAAAGTTAATATTTGCCTGTCTATCCTCGTTTTCCAATGAGGTATTTTCTTAGCAGATCCTTCGGTTCATTTCCACGGTGATCGACGTTTTCTACCGAGTTCCAGGGAATTTAATATACTTCGATCTAATTAATCAGTACGCGTATAAACGCTATAATAAATACGACAGCGGAGAAATAGATTTTTTTTTGTTTTAGACAGCTACTGTGCAAATTACAACACTAGAGGAACTATGTATAAATATCAAGAACTAAATGGTTTAGTTCTCAGAGTACTGATAGGAAATTTGGCAAGAAAAAATAATGAAATTCGAGTACGAGCAAACGAATATGGATAAATACGAGAACATAATAGATTTGCACGCACCGGTTAGGAGCGGCGAGTTTTTGCCAATGGCACGTTCTTTAAATGTTGGAAGACACGGCACCTGCCTATTCTCGTCTGTTTATGAGGGGAATTACCACGGTACAAGATGCAAGAGGGATTTCAATTAACACTATCGATCTACGTAACGACTGCAACATTCGTTATATCGTAACTTCTATCGAACATCGAAACGTTTGATATATCATTCACCATAAATCTTTTTACTACTTCGAAAATTATAATTATATCGATCTACTTCGGTCGGGATTCACATAAAATATCAATCTGATGTTAGATCACACTAACGTTTCGCAGGTGCGCCACTACACCTGCGAATGAAACAAGGATGCAGGAAATTACACCTTACGAAATCATTTAATCTTTCTCTTTAGCAATGTTTTCTGCTTCTCATCAGCATAGATATATGTCCTATCAGTTTCGTACATCACCCTGTATATTCATCCGTGAATCTTATTTTAAATGCTTGAGATCTTCCTTTCTTTTCTGATTATTCTATAGCGTTGCCTATTCGTATCATTTCCTTTAACTATTTCTTTCGGTCACTATTATTTCGCTCATTATTATATTTATTTCTCTGTTTCATATATATACATCTTATATATTAACTCGCTTTTCTCATTCTTTACCTTTTGTTGCCTTCTTTTGCGTTTCTTTCTAACATTAAGGACCACTGTGTCATATATTGAGTTGGCAACTAAGTGATTGCGGATTTTGTCAATACCAGCTAATGACAAAATTCGCAATCACTTAGTTGCCAATCATATTATATGTCACGGTATTATACGCCGATATAATAAAATAAAAGCGCGAATCCACTTGAAGAGTAAGCCAAGCGCCAAGACCTTCGACTTTTCGCTCTAAATTCCAAGCTCGATACAATTCTCTCTACGATTAGGCTTTTAACATTAACGCGTTCAAGATACTGTAATCCTTTACTGGCTATAAATATGCTCACGAGGTTTCACTCCGACTTTCTGAAACACCCTGTACAATTTCCACTCTCAAACGATTACTTTTCCTTCCAAAGCACTTTCTTAACGTAACGAGGCCTCGTTGGAAATTTCCTCGACATCGTGGCGCTCACCAACCAAGATACTTCCCGGACGGGTTAAGAATAACCTGCTAACGATTTTCCGGCTCCTGTAGAGCTTCGTCATGCTTGCAAACTATCCTTCGCACGGTTATCACACGTGCAGATACTGATACAAGCTTAGGTCGCGGACTACGTGTGATTTTCTCTTCGATATGTGAACGCGTGCAGCGTTCTATGTCTTCGTTCCGTCCGAGAAATAGCTACGAGAAACACAGAATATGTAGTTGGGATAATTGGTAGTTTTCTATTTTAATATTAATCTCGTAATTAATCTCTTAAAAATATAATTTTAATCGCACGATTCTTTTCCTACTCGCAGAGGATCACGAAATTATTCGAACGTCTCTGCGGATTTTTCACTCAGAAAACGTTCTGAAATTTCATTAACACCATAATTAAAACGCGATTATATCGGTAAAATTGGCAACAGATTTGCGAACGCGTATTATAGAAGTTACGAGATGTTTATTGGAAGTAAACACTCTGGAATAATCGGTAAATTGTTTGAACAATCGATTTATTATTTTATAGGCAATCGTTCGCATTAATTGTATGTTTCACGCTACTCTTCACGCTGTGTGTACCAATCCTCTGCTATGTGTATGTTCGCAGTAAACGTCTCGTACCTTCTACGTACATATTTTTTTATATTTATTTATTACTATACTTATTTATTATACTATATTTATTTATTACCATATTATTTTAGACATATTTAAATGTCATCGATACAACCGCGATACTCTCATTACCGCGCTAACGAAATTTCAAAGAAGAGCTTACGTGCAACGCGTACGATACGATCAGCCAAAACGAAATTTTCCCGGTAAACATTCGAATACTTTTACAAGCGTAAAATACATAATCGCGTACGTAACGAGAGACTAGACATACGAATACAGAAAAGCGAATTTCAAAGGTATTAGCAGCGACGGGCGCAAATCAAGCGAACAAGTCTCAATTCAAAGGTTCGTTAATTAATTGCTAATAATTTCGCGAAACGGTATAAACCAACGTTTTAGCTGGTATCTTGTGGTATTCCAGATGCGCCAGCGAAAAGGTTAACCGCCTGGTGTTTTTCACCGCTTTCTTTTCTCTCGGTTGTACGCGTCTTTTTACAGGCGAGTTTGCGGTGCTCGATGTGAACGTAGCTTTAAGATCGTACTCGCTCGCAAATAAGTAATTAGCGCTATTAGACGCGCGTGCTGCGTCGAGCCGATGGTAATTAGAAATAAACGATCCAACCAGTGGAATACGCGTTGCCGCGCCGCGATACGCTGCCAACGTTCGCGGTGTGTTTAGCGAATAGCTATTCGTGTTTTAACCGCCTAATAAATCAATAAAATGTTGGTAAACCTCGTAGGAAAAGCAAGGTGGTACGCGTTTCAGTCGTACGCGTGAAAACATGGTGAACCGACGAAACGATTAGCATCGATATTGTACGGTGCGAAACAGATGAATAACGATGATTGCACGATAAATTGTTCGGTTAATTCTTTCTGACCTACTTCGATTCCAGTGCTATGAATGGGATGTAAAATTGATTTATTTCAGAACGTGTCTTTTTTCGATGGAAAACCTAGAAATATCTCGTAGACGATTCGAGAAATGGAACATAGGTTGTCGTAAAATTCGCTTGATACGGAGAAGATTATTTGTATTTTCGTATCGTACAACGTCTGAACGAGTAGAACGACTTTAAAAACGTCTTAGAACAGAGAAATTTAGAATCTAAACGAGAAACTATATACACGTGTATATAATTTATTAGACGTTATTGCGTGTTATTATCAGCGACTTTTTTTTTTTAACTTTCTCAGACTGAAACTTTTCTACCGAGGTAACCTCGAGGGTAGGATATTAAAATCGCGAAAGTTAAGTATCGTCACTCGCAGTTGCGATACCAGTTCCCTGCAACTTGAATTAATATCGTGTAATTAACCAAATGCTTGCGATAATTAACTTCGCTCGGCACTTCGTACGAAAACGTAATAAAGATATTGATTTTGTAAAAGGACAAAGTAAAAATTGATTATGGTATTACTGTAACTATGGTGTTATCGGAATTGTCGCGTTAAAACCAACCTATATTAAATAATCAATTTCTTACGATCCTATCTATCTTGCACGGATAGACGAATCCACCGCGTACAATCTGAGATTACCACAGCAGCATATTTCAAATCTAATTCAATCGATGTTACAGAGGAAGAAGCTGTTTAATAGACCAATAAATTTGCCAAACATTTGACAGTGTAATTCGCGTCTACTACGCCGAGCTATTAACTACTTGCTATGTAGTACTACTATATAGTAGCTGTTAATTATTGCTGGTAGAAAATGGACGAGTCGAGCTTCTTATTCTCTCATTGATGTCCCCAAGCATTCTTGTTTAATGGCATCCCGGCGATGCCTGGTAGCGAGGACATCCACTATCTTTACTTCGTTATAAACGCCTCTGGAAAACCACCGTGAATTAAAACGAGCAGCACCACTCGGATCTTCGGGTTTTATTGGTCAGTTAACAGATTATTACCGTTGTTAATTACACTGCAGCTATTTAGAACGACCGAAAAGTAACTGTACAGTATGTGCGCGGAAGATGCTTCGTACCGATGTTAACGAAACGGTACACTAAGTATCATCGTGCCGGAGAGTATTTTTACGCGTGTACCTAAATGATCGCACCTTGTGCAATAAACATTCGAGAAGAATTATCGTATACATGAGCTATATTTTTCGAGCAAGTACTGCAACCCTTATTAACAAAATGGACCATTCTTTTTATTATTATTATTATTCTTTTTTTATGCTGGGGGACATTTCCCCGGTTTTTATCGAAATTGTACGAATACCATTTTTTGGATGTTTATGTATTCCCTCTCGTCGTGATTTGGCCTTGTTTCTCGTAGGTTTTATTTTTATTCCGCGTCTGTTGTTTTAATCGATATCGATGAATTATAGACGATCCATCGTTTGGATCTGGTTATTTAATTTCACAGGACTTCATCCTAATTTGTTATATTTCATGTAAGGAGAGGATTTTTCTGATGCTGGGGGACATTTCCTGGGTTTTTATCGAAATTGTACGAATACCATTTTTTGGATGTTTATGTATTCCCTCTCGTTGTGATTTGGCCTTGTTTCTCGTAGGTTTTATTTTTATTCCGCGTCTGTTGTTTTAATCGATATCGATGAATTATAAACGATCTATTGTTTGGATCGAGTTATTTCACTTTACAGGACTTCATCCTAATTTGTTATATTTCACGTAAGGAGAGGATTTTTCTGATGCTGGGGGACATTTCCTGGGTTTTTATCGAAATTGTACGAATACCATTTTTTGGATGTTTATGTATTTCCTCTCGTCGTGATTTGGCCTTGTTTCTCGTAGATTTTATTTTTATTTCGCGTCTGTTGTTTTAATCGATATCGATGAATTATAGACGATCCATCGTTTGGATCGGGTTATTTAATTTCACAGGACTTCATCGTAATTTGTTATATTTCACGTAAAGAGAGGAACATCGATAACATTTACTACGTCGAATATAGGAATATAAATTGAAAGTAAAGATACTTTAGAATTAAGTAGGTACTAATACGTCGACGTTGTTTTGTAAAGAATATCCAGCTGGATCGAGTAATGTTATAACAAATATACGATAGAATTTAAAAGACTCCTGGTTACCTTGACATCTGGGAAAATCTAAAACGTTAGAAGATAAATTCGTGTCCATTCGACGAGTTCCTCGGAACGCAACATTAATTCGAAGATATATTTCAATGAAACCGAATAGATAATGAGTTATTTTAGATAATACTTCTCGTTGACTTAGCCTGTATATCAACTTAAATCTACCACAAATTATTGCAGTCATCAACGATACTGCCAGCAGGATAATTATAATTTTTCGTATACAGAGAGTTGGTTCAGCGGCGAGGATATAAAATGGGAAAAGTGCTTTTAGCAAGCTCAACTTAATTTATTTTGTAATTATTATCCGAGATAAAAATCTAATAGCCATTCTATATTCATGGTGCCTCGAAATACAAGAAACATATTTTTCTGCCGCGTGATTATCCTGGCGATCGAATCATTTCACGCGACTATCGCAGGTCGGATTCATCAGGATAATAGCGAAACGGTAATGTCATCCTCTGTTGCTTGGCTTTCTCAAACTCTAATCACTGATACGAACCGTTAGCCGTAGAAATTAATGAATGTCTTCTCTCTGCATAAAACATTGGACAGCCGACCTCGTTGCGACAAAATTTATCATTGTTGCAATTTATCCCATCTACCGTGAAATTAATAATTGCCCCGGAAATATGCTTTCGCCGGGTCTGCGCGTTTATACGCGGATATCATTGAATTTTTTTAATACGAATCCTGAAACCTTTCACAAATTATAAGTATCTATTATTTGGACTGGTTTCTTTTGCGTTTAGTCGTAAATATATTTTTAGACTTGACGTGGATATGGACGCGGAATTTATTATTATTATTTACCTATTCATTCGGTTAATTTATTTATTAAACAATTATTAAACAGCCAAAGATTATTTGCTATTGATACCACAACATGAATATGGTGGAACCTTGCTCATCCGAACTAATCGTAGGATCGCACGCTGTTCGAACACGCGTGTACGTTAATTATTCCTCTGACTGTGAGAAATGCGAACAAATTTCACACAAAAGTTGTCCGCGTTGGTAAAACATACTCAAAAGGTTTCAACTTTTTCTTTCTCTGATATTCGAACTTCCTTTTCAGTCTATTCGTTGACATATCAATGCAGAACGTTGCAAGACCTCGAAGACTATGTTACAAATTGAGATCAACTTTTACCAGTCTTCTAGTTCCTAATTTTCCGAAAGATAAAAAGAAGAAAAGAATACGAATTCTGTACGTGGGTCTCATTCTATGAACCGACCCTGCTGGCTATAGATCAGAAGAAAAAGAAACAAAGAAGGCGTTAAAATGGTTCATTTGCGATGTCAGATATAGTGCGAGCTAATCAGATGTAGATTCGAGTGTAGTCAACGCCCACGCTTGTCTACTTTTCCTAGGATTAACGATCCGTTAGTGAAAAAAGGGCAGAAATTGGCAGGACTGGAATCGTTTTGCGCCAAAGGCGCAGCCTCGGGAAGGCTCGAAAACGCCGCGGCCAAACCTGTAATTAGGACACCTCGGTGTGATTCTAATTAGGGGCCCCGGTTTCCCATAAATCTCAGCCTGTTACAGGGGTCATGTTTGAATGAACCCCGAGGTATCGGGATCTTAAATCATCTGGAAAATCGACCCCTCGTTGGCTAACAGAATCGAGATGAGTAAACGCCTGCCTTCGTTAAATCTGTTTGTAGCGTCTATTTACTGATTGTCGTCTAACGAATGGAATGATGTTAACTTGTTGAATTTACGCTGATATACGTTTCGTATATGGTGTTTTGTATACGATAAAGCTGTCGTTTTCTCGCTTATTTTGTTTACTCGTGTCTTGGTCTATTCGAGGAATGGATATTGTTCAAAATGCTGGCCTCTTGCAGCGATACAAGCGTTAGATACATCCGACAGCAGCAAGTTGCTCCGATTTTATTTTGGAGCACATTGCTATCTTAGAATGGAGAAAAAATATAAATAAGTAGATAAATGAACGAAAGGACGACAACTTTTCGGTTTGTTTTCTTGGCGATTCTTTTCAAAGTAGAGCGAGGACGACACGTTCAATTTTAACATTAAGTTATGAAATGTACAACGGTGAATGTATTTGTTTGTCCGAAAAGTTTCTTTCGTTTTATAAAGAAATAATAGACTTTTGTTTTATATTAGTTTATTGAATTATGCACGAATATAATAATAGAAATATAACGAAATGGAACATAACTAATCCAATAAAATAATATAAAACAGAAATTGTTGTTCATCTATTATCACCTCTTGAAACGAAAGAAACTTTTCGGACAACCTAATGTATTTTGATACACGCGCCTTCGGCAATTACTATAACGTGAATTACGTTGCTGATAACGTTATCATTATCTTACGTTACTTATCGTCGTTCCATGAATTAAATTTACCTGATCTTCGATTCGACGGAATCCAAAAGCATTTAGAAACGTGTCGACTCGGTCTTTAATTCTTTCCGAACACAGTAGCTATGTTAAAGAGTCATTACTCGGTTTAAAATTTGTTTGTTCCAAGAAATCGCTGAACCAACAACCGACGACCATGTGAATTCGATTAACTGATTTCACGACCGCGCTAACCAACCGTGTACCTACTGAAATACTCGTTTACGCGTGTCTTTGTAACCCGAGTACACGTGTCTTCGATACCTGAATCCACGTATCACGTGCCACGTGCATTTCAAAATCGCGATCTCTACGCTCGATTCGCGTTGATCCGTTCGTGCAACTTGCAACCAACTGAAAAGTACGTACACTGGCGTATATCAGTGCTGTGTATGCATCGGTCGAACACGAATCATTATGTTGTAAATCATCGGTACGGTGGACCGAACTGTAACTGTGCCGCGGTCAACTAATAATCAATTTATGCCCTTCATCGGCCGCAATAAATTTATTATTGCTCACCGGCGTGTTATCCGTCCCCTGGCCGACAGATCGTTCGTTCCTCCGCCGCTATTATAGATCGATGCTGCAAAGAACGTGCGTGCAAGCGTGACAAACCGCCACAGCCAACAGGATTGGATCATACGTATGGCGAGTTGATTGCATTTGCATACATGTATTACCCAAGCAATTGGAAAAATAGAGTTTCTTTTGGGTAATACACGGCTTCCTGTATCTCTCGCGGTGCTCTGCCGTCAGACACGCGGCTATAACTTATAACGTAGCGGACGCGGGGATTTATTCGCGCGTTTTTATTTTCATCTCGGTTACCTGCTCGTGATCGAAGACTGGATGTGCAGCATGGACATCATAAATCATTGGCTCGCGTGATTTCAGGCTGAAACGGTGCGCGTCGATTGATTAAATAAAATAAAATTAGCGGGAAAGCGGCATGGAATATTTGCAATTTGTCGAGATATCGAGTACGATGTTGCTTCGCGTTATAATTACGTGCAATGCATAAGTTTCGAAATGGTAGGCGTGTGTGGCTGATGTTACGCGTTTGGGAAATATCGGTTCTCGATAGAATTGAGAGGACGATGGTTTTGAATGGTAGAGCGCTCGAGTAGACAGAAAAGTAACAATAATATTGGTATTAGATTGGATAAAGTTTTGGGTAGTCGTAAATAATAATGTGCTGTTCGCAGTTTCCATGCGATTAGAATGGGGAAATTCAAAATTCAAAATTCCTTACGGCTATATGGAATCTTAAAATTTTGAAACGATGTGTTATTATTTATAAAATATCTTTGGAAAATTGGGATAAAATAGAAATCAATACAAAGTGAATATAAATTAAAGGAATATAAATTTTGTATATTCTACAATTATTTTTCCATTGAAATACACGAGTTTTAAAACGATACGACAATAGTTCGTACGAAATTAATGAAAATTAAATTAATATGAATTGATATCAGTTGCCATTCGCGTTACTAGCAAACGGAACTAACAATAAGTAGACAAAATGCAACTAATCAGTAGAAGTGATAACTTTACTCGTCGTCCAACAAGTGTAAGAATTAAAAATATATATTTTTTCCCAGAAATAAAACAATTTAAATCGCCATAAAATATGAACATGTCACAAGGTTATTGTATATACAGAGTGCGGTCGAATAACATGAACTTACAAGAAAATAAGAACAAAATATGGAATAAAATGTTTCCATCTAAGGTTTACTTTTCGAGAAAATCGAGTTTGGAAACGTATCAAATATACTTGAACGTGGCTAATTCTGGATTGGACAATACTAAATAATCGACGTATGAAGATAAGTCGAAAACGTGGAATAAAATTTTCCCATTCGGGAATTTCATTTTCAAAGAAATAAAGTTCGTGCGGATTTAGTTAAAAATCAACCTTTGGTTCCTCGGAAACAAAGCGCCTTGAGAAAAAATTTCTAAAATTGGCCATATTCCAATATACTTGACAAATCCTCAAATTCGATTTTCTCGCGAACTAAGCATTAAATGAAAAAATTGTACTCCAATTTCCCCATGGGGAATCATCTCGTGTCCGCTTGTGCATATCATTCTGTATGTAATAATTAGCCAGATTTTCGATACACCCGATATATGTATGTACATACATACATGGAAGACGAAAGATTTCTTTGCATAGAGAAGAAGCAACATAATGGTCCTTCAGAGAATACCGGGTTCGATAGATCGATCGATGGTCACGCTCGAAGACGGGATAGTTGCTGGTGAGGTTCATTTGACGCAAATTACTCGTATTCATTATGATTGACCAATTTTGTGTAGCGTAATAGCGACAAGTCTCGGCGAAATAATGTCTCGGTCATGAAACTGCTATCTCGATGCTTAAACTTATCGCTCGATTGTAGGACATGATTCGCTATTGAAAAATCGGAATCAATACACAGAGAGGACGAGGAAGAGATAGGCTGCAACGATACTCGCTGTGTATCATTCATCGCCTCGCTTCTTCCCTATACAGCGTATAAACAAGAGGTGGTAATGGCTTGTCGTTATTCGCGATCCAACCGGATTTTTAAGAACAAGATATTTCACGAGCAACGTGAAAAGATCTCGAGAGGTTCGTAAGTCGAACTGAACGGAAAATACTATATTACGCAGAAACAGATTGTCGAAAATATTGTAGTATCGTGGACGACGGGGCTGGAGGATATCGGGCGAGTTATAAACAAGCGGTTGCTGAACACGTGCGTGGTGGGGCTAAGACAAAGGATTTAGGGCTAAGACAAAAGACAAGGGGTTGCTAAGGGACGATAATCGAATTAACAGTTTTGTGAGTTGAGAAGTCAGAGAGTGCGAATTGCGAGAGAGCGTTGGATCCATGGTGACGAGAGTTGCAAATTAACTATCTAATTGTTTTAATTATAATACGTTACTGTGATTAGTTCACGTTAACCAATTATCGTTTCTTGGTTAACCAACATCTGTTTAATCCATTTATTGTAAATAAATGAATTGCAGTAAAGGTCCTACAATATTTATACAGCTGTAACAAGCTTCAAGCTTCGTTGTTATCGGCATAAAATTGCACGTTTAACAGGAATCTGTATGAAAGTTTGTCGTGAAATATCATTTCCGATATTAGTTTCGATCGAGTATCGCGAAACGATGGAATAGAATCAAATCGCATAAACGATTGTAATAATTCGAGAAAATGAAACGAAAATGAACGACCACGCCACACGTTCCAAGCGATCTCAAGACGATTCTAAACGAGAAGGAAGAAACGAAACGACTCTTACAGTTTCTAAAAGACACGAAGCTTTCGCAATTGAGCCGCTGCGAAGTAACGGGATTCGCTACAACTGACACGTGTCACAAGTATAGAAATATGCTCGCCGATACGATGTAGATATTGCGCGTATTTATCACCAAACAATAACGCATACCAATGTAATATGAAATTGTACAAGTCTATGACATACAATAATTGTATAACTGTATAGTCGCTAACAACTGTCAGAGGTGAACGCGAGTCTAAATAAATGGATTAAAAAGACAACAATTGGAAAATATTTGAAACAAAGTCGTAGTACCTGTTCGTATTGTTTAAACCCACCTTAATAAGATGATTCTTTTTTTTTATTACGAATATTTTAGAACGATTATAGTAAGACAAATTTCATACACTCGACAATCTCCAGCTCAATAATGCGAATGTCTCAAGCATAATATAATATTTTACAAAGAAAACCTATTGTAAATATAACATAAAAAACGTTATCACTAGTAGGGGGGGGTGATGTAGCGGAACATGAAAAGAGCTAGAAAACAACACAAATCATGTTGTTATTTTGCCTCGGAGTATCAATATTGTTAGGAAACACGTAATGTAGTAATAAATAAACTCCGGACAAAACAATGTCGCCGCTACGTGCAACCATCGAACAAAGACGAACTTGAATTCCCCTGGGGGTTGTTGTGCGGATTATAAACAAGCGGTTGATGAGCAGGTATCTAGTGAGGATAATAAACGGGCTAAGAGGATAATAAACGGGCTAGGGGACAATAAACGAATTAACAAAAGTACGAATTGAGATGTCAGAGAGTGCGGATTGACGAAAGTCGTTGATTAATTACTTAGTTGTGTTAATTATTATACGTTTGATGCGATTAGTTCATGTTTAACAAACATTGTTTTCTGTTCGATTAACACCTGTTCAATCACATGGACGAGCCCCCAAATTGTAGTATCGTAACTACTATAATTAGTTTATTAATGATAAGTAGATTGAACAGGTGTTAATCGAACAGAAAACAATGTTTGTTAAACATGAACTAATCGCAGCGAACGTATAACAATTAACACAACCAAGTAATTAATCAGCGACTCTGATCAACGCAATCCGCACTCTCTGACATCTCAACTCGTACTGCTGTTAATTCGTTTATTGTCCCTTAGCAACCCCTTGTCTTTTGTCTTAGCCTCGCTACGTACATGCTCAACAACCGCTTGTTTATAATCCGCACAACACCCCCTAGGCCCCTCGTCCATGATGCTACACTATGAAACAGGATATTGTATAAGTATTTACAAAAAAAAAAAAACATTAGACGTGAAAATCGACGAGTAATGATTGATATAAAGCGGTGTAACGACATAACGGTCTAGAAATAGGCAAATAAAACAAAATTCGAGAAATGTGGATTTTGTGGATTCAAAAGTTACGCGGATACGTTATTTGTAAGTCAGACGCTACTGTAGCGTTTAAAAGTGGTAATCTAAATACTTATTTGGCAAATTAACATATTAGAATAATTACATTGCTCGTCTATAATTTGATATCATACGACAAAGCAAAGTTGGCTACGGTAAAATCATAAACAAAATTCCACTTATTTATACAGCGATGTTTGAATGATCGTGTACAAATGTATATATACAGCTATGTACATACTCGACAATCGCTTGTTTATAATTCGCACAACACCCCCGAGAGCCCTCATATATGATACTACGGTATGTTTTAAGACTGTTAAGGAACATGACACAAACAACGCTACCCTTTTGTGCACGTTGCTCTTGTGGGCCGGGCACGAAGGGTCGGCTCATTTGTTGGGTATTAGCAGAGGATAATAAGCTTCTTGAGGCTGCCGCCTTTTGCAAACAACCAAGTGATTTCGAGTTTCCGAAAAAGGGAGGGAAATAAATGAGGTACGCCCATACAACCCTGAACTAGAATTTCCCTGGGACCGAAAATTTCGAAAATCACTGGTTTGTGGCTGCTGCCGGCACAAAGTTAATCGATTTTGCCTCATTCGTCTCGTTACGTCGTGTGAAAAAATTGCCACGTCGATTATTATATTTTTGCCCGTTGATACGAATCTGTGTTTGATCTTTTTCAACAAACTCACTTTCCTAACGAAAGGGTCCGAGAAGGAGGAGCTTATTCCGCGAAGCTCGAAGGTCATAACGCGAATGAATTTTATGTAATTGTTCGTTCTTCGTTCAAGTTAAAAAGAATATTTTTATTTGTCGTATCCTTCGTTTTGTTTCATGCTATAATACGGAACGAAATGAACGATTTTGTCAATTTTTATTTTAATATTGCGACAGATGTAAAAACGAGGTTGACTTTATAATTATGCACGGAACTGTACGTTAGTCGGTGAATGGAATTCTGTGTCGTTAGTCGTTTAATGGAAATATACAGTGGCTGAAACAAATGTCTCGCCTTACGTTCTGTTTTCCCAGTTTTGTCCATAAAAATATGAATCTCTGTGTACGTCGGCAGCTTAAACATTAAATTACGCGTAATATTAAGTAAACCAATTTCAATGGAACAATGTAATTTGTTTAACACCGTTATCCTAAATGTTTCTGCAATATACCAACAGGAGATCGTTTATATAACATCTATTAAATCGGAAATGTTCATAAAGTGTCGTGAGTTTAAGTGGTATGGCAAACTCAAGGACCAACATAGCTATTTACGTTGGTAAAAATATTCGCGTACAATAAGATTCGTCAATAAAGGCGTTTTCGCGTGAATTTGTCACGTCTGTGTCGTCAAACGTAGAATTCACATGTTTCGCAATATGTGAACTTGAAATATCGAAAACTGCTTTTCCTCGTTCGTAGTATTCTTATGCAATAGTCTTTGCCACTGTTACGCCAGTTCTGCTGTTTGTACAACCTATAAACGTATTTTCAAAGACGTTAGAACAGTAAACCAGTTTTACAGAAATATTTGCAACGACTTAGATTGATAGTAAAACTCGTTCAAAAGAACTTTTACAAACCAAAGAGGAGAGACATTGGGAGCAGCATTAAAGGTAGTTTTCCATAGATTTTTATAACAATTTCGTATTACATTTTATTGTCGTGTTGACTTGGTATTCTCTTTTTATGCATTTAAATCTTCTATTATTTTCCTATCTTTTTTACACTGATGCTGCAAGTAAATTCATCCTTCGTATATCCTTCTATGAACAGTTTGAAAAACAATTTACGGTATAATTTAAATATTGTTCGTGCATGATGAATAAAGACTTTTTTAACGTAAGTACGTAACACTTGACGTAAATTAACGATACACACGGCACACTGTATAAAGTAGCTGGAATACATACATTAAAGGAAGAGATACGATCTCTGATAAAAAGCGAAGATTTAGAAGGACAAAAAAAAGCAAACCTCTCGAAGAATCTGCACCATCTACACGGAATGGACGTGCACCGAGCGCAACCCTCGTAAACCAGTCAAATTTGTCCACACTTTCCAGCCCCTCTGTATTTAAAGTGCCATAAAGTACGACGGCGACGAAGAGGAAAAAGAGGACGCGAAAGAAGTTGCCAACGAGTCGCATAATTACTTTGGCCCTCGTTTACAGGTTGCAAAGTATCTGCGTGAAGGACAATGATTTAACGTCCAATTTATATTCTTGCGAAGCCACTGTTTCGTGCGTTCTTTTCGCGGTTATTCTACTCGCTGATAAATTGCATAAAGTAAACAAACGTATATATTTTTCATCGTATTATCATCCTTTTGATTTCCAATGTTATTTTCTTTGATCAATCATTTTTTAAAATAAGCCTTTGAAATCTCAGACGAGATTTACTTCAGCCGTATAAATGTCCAAAATATTTGTGTACATGCAAAGAATAATATTGTATCACGAAAACATTATTACTTAATTATTAAAAGACAGCATCAGAAATAGACGATATGTATTATTTATAAGTCTTTGTTATTATTTATAGTCTGTGGTTCGTTTGCACGGTTATTGACGGGTCAAAGGCCATATTTCGCGTCGTCGATAAAGGCAAAAACTGGCAATCGAATGGCAACTGCAACGAGAAGAGACAGCATAAACAGCTGTAAATTTCAAAGAGAATTAAAAGAAAAAAGTCTTTGCAACCGTCGTTCTTCTGCGCAGTTTAATCTACGAAGTTGCTCGGCATTGCTTCTGAAGTACTCGAATCCTTGGATGTTTTTCAAACGGACATTTTAAAACAATTTACAACAGCGATCGTATGACAACTCCGGCCGAAATCTCCTCTGCACGAGGGTCACGAGATGGAAGCGCGTCCGCAACGAAAAGTCGAAGGGAGAGCGGAGGAGAAAAAAGAAAAATCGAACAGCGGCTAGTTGCCGTGTCTCAAATGTCAAGAACGCGGCGCCTCGTCCCCTGACCGTGCGTGCCACTTGATAGAGCGCCTTTCTTTCGCGTCGATCGTCTTTCGACTCTACCTTCCAGAGCCCCCAGCGAAGAAGGACGAAGGAAGACGAGGGGCGTGTCCGGTCGCGCGGCTTCTACAAAGAGATGCCCACTTCCCTGTGGACCCCTTCCACTCCTCCTGGATCCCTTCCACGTGGGCCCCAGTAGTCCTCCATCCCCACCATCGGGCCCTAAGAAAACTGGGCAGCATGGTCCAGACCACGAGATCGCCAGGTAAAGTCAGTTTACGCAACGCTTCCGTACGCGAAGCATACACGGTCATCCAGAGGATCCAGTGAGTCCTTTCGATTCTTCCGATCAGTTTCACGCATCGATCAAACATGATATATCGCGACAGGATCGACCAATTGGTAGTTTGAGCGTACGTTCTGTCCTCTGCAGGAGGCCGAATGTTTCTATCGCGAGAACGTCGACTTCGTCAATTCGTTCGTTCCATCAGACAAGATGACAGTTGCCTGAGGAGATCGTTCCTTCGAACAGTTCTAGTGTATCATGTTCTAAATACCACGTTACACGTCGTCGAGTATCGTTAGTTCGAGTAAACTGAAAAGACACAGACGTTCCGTGAGAATGACCGCTTACACCAGTTTCCAACAGTACGATCTGTTAGACTCCGAGGGTTACGGGTCGGCGAGTAGCCCAGAGTCGAATCCTCGTAGCTGGATTCATCAAGAGATCTATCCTCAACCGCCGAGATCCAGGGGTAGCAGCTGTGGTAGCGTGAGCTCGTTGGATTGTCAAAATCGCGAGTATCAAGAGATCGGTGCAGCGAATGGCAGCTTTCACGTGACCGCGACCGGCTTCACCGAGTTCTACGAGGGTTACTACCAAGAAGGTTGCCGAAACGAGCACCTAATAGGCCATTCGAATAACATGAGGACGGCGAAGGAGTCGGCCAGGCCAGCATTCAGGATGAACGAGTGCGCGGAGAACGTTTACAACGGTGTATCCAGCCGCGCCGAATTCGCCGGTGAGAATGCTGCGGCCAAACAAAGCGCCGACACCCCGCCAAAAATGGAGCACCACACGAGCAATATCTTTAGCAACGGCAGGTGCGAGTTCGGCCAGAATCAGGAGAGTTTCTTCGCCGCGAAGAGTTATGGTATCCCGAAAGGTGATGGTTTTTTGCCTAGAAATAACGGCAATCCTTATGGGCAGAAAGGCGACATTCTTTATTTGGGTGCCACGTACAGCGTGCAGAGAAACGAAAACTACGTTCAGAGCCAGCAAGGCGGCAAATGCGAGCCGTCCAGGTACCACCAAAAAAACGACGCTCTCCACATCTCGCCGATGGAGTACCCCGGCCAAAAGGCGAAGGAGAGCATGCAGAAGATCAAAAACGGCACGCCGGGTATCGAGGTGTTGAGAAAGAGACGGCTGGCGGCGAACGCGCGTGAAAGAAGAAGGATGAACAGTCTGAACGATGCTTTCGATAGGCTCCGGGACGTCGTGCCTAGCCTCGGCAATGACAGGAAGCTCAGCAAATTCGAGACTCTACAAATGGCGCAAACGTATATCGCCGCGTTGTACGAGCTGTTGCAAAGGGAGTGAAAACTCTTGCGACGTAAAGTTCCAGATAGCCTTCGAAGTACTTACTTTCTTTGAAAGAAGGAAGAGAACGACGAGAGGCAAAGGCGAGGAGCGTTCCTTTCCGGTGAAGAGAAGAGTCGAGCGCGTAAAAAGGCTCGAAGCTAAAGTACTGCATCAATTTCGAGCAAATTCGTTGACGGAGGGACGCGGATGGCCAAAACAGGCGTCTCAAAGTCTCCGGTTCTTGCAACCGGAGCGTAGTTTTTCGCATCACCGTGAAATCTTCCGTCACCTGCGAGAACGAGGGGAACCGTAGCTACGTAGTCGCTCATCGACGACGACAGAAATGGTCTTGAAACGATGTTCCAGCTGGAAGAACGCCAGGACGAATCGGATCGAGCTGAATATCGTCGAAGCTTCGTTGCACGATCCACGATGTCAATCGGCGATTTTAAAGGTAAAAATGGTACGTAACAAAAATCACGAAGCGTCGTTATCAGCGCAGATATTAACGATTAGAGACTAAACTACGGAATCGTCGAGTTTCCCAACTTTCTCGTAGAACGTGGTCGGGCCGCATTTCTCGGCGAGGAGAATTTTAGTTTCGATCCCGGCGGATAGTTTAATTAGCAATAATTGCCGCGTGCAGACGCGGTACACGATGCTACTCGTTAATGCTTTTTCCTCGTTCGGCCTTGTTGCCGGATTCCGCGATATTTTTCGCTTGATCGAACCGCGATAACATCGTTGATACGCGAAACGCAACGAGTTTGATGAACTTGCTAACCCTAGGGGATGAGATCTAAGGGAAGCAGAATAGAAGATGAGATTATTTAAGCGAGACAGGTCGACGCGAAATACACCTCGTTCGCTTTGCTTAGGGTTTAAGGATGATTTACGTTATCCATACGGACATCGGCACAAATTTCGTTATGGTATATCATTGTATAATTGTTTATACAGCGTGTTACGTTCCACCATAAATATTTTTTCGTTTATGAGAATTAAATTTTCACCGTTCAATAATGAAAAATAAATACAAAATAGCATGGAACGACATGCACTGTACGATACGGAGAAATATTCTTACGTCGATACTGTCAGATACCATAATGATGAATCACTACCGTAAACGTTATTCGATTATTTTCCTGTCCTAATGCGTAATGTAAATCGATCTTTAGACAAACAGCGGAAACGAGCTTCGCCAGAAATTTCATTGTAGATAGTAAAATATCGTGTAGCGTGTTTTAGTTGTAGGATTTCTGTAAATATCTAATTAGATACAATTAAGTTATTGCGACGTTGTTATAGGTAATTCTGTACATATATAAATAAACGGACAGGGATCTCTCGATCGCGATGATCGATCCATGTGACTGCGAAAACGTAATATCGTCTGTAGGCGAGATTCACGACGGTACTTGGTATTGTGAAACGCGTGGCTGATCGAAACGTTTTTAAATCGTCGAATTTTGGAACGAACGACGACTTGGATTCCGTGTGACAACAAATTAAACGTCGAGCTACGAGTAGCTACGAAAATTACTGGCACGTCGTCGTGCCCGTTACAACATTTACGTACCAATTGATTACGCCCAAGCGTGTTAATGCGACTAGAAAAATTCGAGACGCGACGATGAAAATCGAACGTAGAATCCGATTAAAAACGCTTCGTTCGAAGCGAAGGGTGGGTGGAAACACTTTTTGTAGCCACTGTGAATGATTTATAAGAAGAAAGTCGATGGCAAATAACGACGTAAGAAAAGATTAAGTACCTCGTCGATTACAAGGGACAACGAACTTTACAGTCCATTAAAAGATTTCAAGATAAACCAAAGAATCCGTAGGCGTTAAGTAAAACACTGCGTTGACCTCGATTATTTTCCCCGGTTATAAACAATTGTACACAGCATCAGACGTATAAAATTGAAATTACACGTTTAATTGTATTAACACGATACGATAGAATCAGTTCTATTTGATTAAATTTACATACGAAATGAAATTTTGTGTCGTTATTAACCCTTAACTATGGATCACTCTTACTTCGTTCTTATTAGATCATGTATTATGCTAATTGAATATTTTTACAAAATACGATCTAAACAGACGTTTTACGTACCTTTTGCATATCTTATGTAAGCTTACGCTCTTAAATTCTTCACATAAGCGCAATGCATAAGAATCTACGATCCGATCATTACAATGTCGATTTAAGCAGAACTTTACAAATTCAAGCACTCGAGTACCTTCATCGACTTATATCTCAATCGTACAGCGTAAGGATCGCAATAGCAAAGATATGGACGCGTGTAATTAAGGGTTAATACAAACGTGTTTGGAAACGTTTTCAATTAATTTTTCAAATATTCGCGCGTTCCTCGGGACGCGTCGCGACTCGAAACATTTCGTCGACTATCGCGTGCACGTCGCTCTAAAATCGTTTCCCTCGGGATCGACGCGACCGTTTGACACAGAGACTCGATAAAGAAGTTAACCGAGAAAGAAAAGCGCGAGGACAGGTTTTTAGGGTTCTTTCTCGCGAGGCAAATGATTCGACCGGCCGATTCAGCGGCGATGTTCCTCCCGCAATTAGGGATATGCAAAAATCGGAGGACAAATGGCGGTGGTCGGCCACCTCCACTTAGCAGTCAATCACAATTAAATACAATTTTGCGCGAGCTTCGGGGCCTGGTAATGGCGCAAAAAGAGAGCAAATTGAAATCTCCTAGCTGACAGAATGATAGATGGTGCCGGCCAGACGCGAAAACACGGAGAACGAGGGAGAAAGAAAGGGGAAGAAGGAGGGAGAAAGAGGGATAGAGACGGAAGAGAGTTACCTTCCTTCCCTGAACGCTGTGAGAAAGCTCGGCTCTCTTTGCTTCGAGCCGAGAATCGCGACGACGAACGAAAATACAAAAGTCAAGCGGCGGCTGACGTTAATACCGCTATACCGAGCCGATTTCTCCCGGCCAATATCGTTAATCCTCTTCATCCAGAGAAAATGGCAATCCGATCGTACCACGGAACAACGACACTGAGCGTAGCCGATCGAACGAACGAATGCCACGATGCAGGAAACTTGCAACTGCACTGCAACGTGACTACACGAAATCCTTCGAGCCGATTACCATTGTTTTCTCTCGGCGACCACGGCTGAGCGCACCAATTTCGAGGCAAAGCGTTTTTCTTCGCTAGAAATTGCTAGCCAAAGCGCTTTTCATTCGCTTATTACCGTCAAGTAGAACAAGTCGAGCGCGTTATTTAGCGCGTTATTTGGCGCTCGATCTCTAGGATTTTCCATGAAAAAATGTCGAGCAACGTGTACGCTTTTTGGGATAATCTGTAAATCACGAATTCCTCGAACCCAACAGCCACTAATTTAATATCTGTTAGACTTAACAGTGCGCTTCCTATCTTCGTGCGCAAAAAGATAGCGCAAAAAGCGCATCGTTCTTGGTAAAATCTAATTAGAATCGTTCGTGATCATCAACGAGCGCAATCGTAATCACGCTCTAACCTGATCGTCGGGATACCGTCCAAAGTGAAAAGATCGGCTTATGAAAAACGCAAACGTCGCATTATCACGCATGCTCAATTAAGCCGTAGAAATTAGCGCTCGGCGGGCAGGTAGCCCGAAGACGGTAGCGACGATTAATCGACGCTCGAACAAAGGAAAACCGGCCTCTTTGTACGCGGCACAAATCTATTTCCGCGTAGCTTCCTCAATTAAGCCGATAGAAATTTATGCGATTCGCTCGTCGATTAGAGAGAAAAGGCTAATTATTCATCGACTCGTTCGCTCGAATGGAGAGGATGTTTAACGCGTGGACAGCGAAGGAGGAACAAGGGGGAGGAAATGATTTTAACGTCAAAGGTGGATGTTACATGACGGCATGTGTGGCCTGTCTGTATTCTTCTGGCTACACGCTCCTTAACCCTTTGCCGTACGATCCGACTTTCGTTCCCTACAATGTCGTATGTTAACAAATAATTTTCTTATCTTATTTAATATACGATACTTGTCACAGAATATTCTCGCGAATATATTACGCGCACTGTACGAAACGTTTTTAAAATTTCGTTGGCATCTTAACGGGACACGATTACATTGGTAAACTTTGAAACGTATATGAAAATGTATATAAAAGTTACAAAATATTTATTACGAACATAGTCGATCTAAAATCAGCATAAAGCACGAACAGTAACGTTAAACCTACAACTAGTGGCAAAATCGTCCAACTATATACCGTGGTTTATTGACACAGCGAATTGATTGTTCGAACAATTTGATGACGCGCTTCCAATTAATATCTTCTAATTTCCATTTATACATTTTCATATCCGTTTCAAATTTCATCGATATCATCTTCGATAGTTGCGTCTCGTTGCAGCGTTAATGAAATTTCAAACAATCTTTCGTGTACGTACATACATACGCAAAAAGATTGTACGAGCGTGCGAATACTTTCGCGAACCACTGTAAAGCTACTTCGAATTTCCTACACTGCCAGGTCGTTCCCCCTTTGTTTTCCATTTTTCATGCGATCTTTTACATTCTCCGTGCCGCAAGCCTATGATTGGCGATTTTCACGTGTAAATAATTCCGTATCACCAGTCTCGCTCGATATTACATTATTTATTATACGGCAAGGGGTGGACACGCTCTGTCTCTGTTCAGTCACGGCGCCGGCAAACAATGCAGGAGTCGCTAATCAGCGGACAAACGCGCAACGTCTTCATCCGTGGACACGGGTCGCACCATAGGCCGCGTTTCGCCATCATAGCAACGCTATTTGTCTTCCGCGCAGGATTTTGCACGGCTGAGTAATGAGAGGATACTCGATACGCTTCAGGTCCGCGGTAATAGTTACGTGTTAAGCCGATGAAGAGAGAAGACTGTAGGATGCGCGGCAAAAGGGTGGAGGAAACGGCCGAGTGAAAGAAAACGATTTCCGACTAGCTGAGGCGATTCCGGTAACGCAGGCAGTTTGTTATTCGCCGTGGAAAAAGTGCATTCGCTACGCGAGGTTTTGTTTATTCGCGTAAATATAGCGACTACGTACTACGCGGCCGAGACATCGCGAGCAGAGACGTCGCGTCGACCCAGAGAAACGTGTTTCGGACGCAGATGGGTTACTACTTCTTCGGAGTTTTGTAATCGATTCGTTTGGCGTTTTCTTCCACGTGTCTCTATTCCCGGTGTGCAAAGTTTCAGACCTTCCCAGCGTGTGAAATTTAATGTTTCAAGGTTCAACGTACGACGCCAGTTTTACACCGAAGTAACGAAAAAACATCAAAATATGATGGTCGAATGGAAAAAACGTTCGGACAGAATAAAATATTTGTACGATGGAACGTCCGGAAGGATGGAAATTCGAAATTATTTTTCTTGCGCCTGGGTTCTACATTTTATTTTTAAAAACCTGTACATTCCTTACGCTGCTTACAGAAATAAAACATGGTTACGTCCGTTGGTCAGATTATTCGCGATACAGAATAACCGTACGAGTTTTCAAACGTTTAACGTTTCATGGAACATGGCGTAGGTAGATCAGAGAGGCGTATTCGTTTCGGCTTAGAAAGCTCTGCGACTTGAAAAACAAGAGGAAGGATCGGCCCTATTTTCAAATTAAGCCTCGTCGTCGTTTCCATTCATTTTCTGGATGAAATGCGCGGTTCGTTTCTTCTCGCGTGCTCGTCTTAGACGATATTATCATAACTCGCTTCTAATTTGTGGACTAGCGACGAGAGAAACGTAAAAGAGACTGAGGGCTCTGTTTCGAGCGGCGCCCTTCAAATTATGGTGTTTTTCGAAAGTATTCGATGAAGATTCGAGAAGTGATCCGGCTATAGTTGTAATAAACGTCGTTGTTCTTTTGCCAACGAAGCGGACCGAGGTTTGCTCGAAAGGCGAGATTACGTAGATCGTAAGATGCGAATTTTGCGACGCGATCGTATTTCGGGCCGGTAACACTGCCATCGAGTACCTTTGTAAATAAATCGTACGCTTTATTATGCCGTTGTTACGATACGATGTTAGACGATAATCTTAATTTAAGAGGAGATTCCCTTCAGTTAGGCAAGACCAATTCCCACCAATAATGTTCCTCTGATGAGACCAAATGTATTTAAGCATGTGCAATGTTGAATAAAAATCACTTGAAAAATTCAAAACGTTTTACGTTTATTACGCTTTTTATCCTGACATTTGTAAATTTTATCCTGATATTTGTAGACCCTTCTACGAATAATACGCTATTCCTATAGAACCTATTAAACCTATTAAATGATAAGATGAAATATTCCAAACACTAGAAACGTTGTCGATTGATTTTCATTTAAAGCATCGCGTAGTATCTTAACTTCAATCGGATTCGGTTCTATAACTATCACCATTGTTTATAACTATAACTTTAGAATTAATCCGATAGATCCAACTATTGTAAATTTGTATCCGAGATCGCCGTATAATTAACCATTTGCATTTCATCGCATAGCAGTTAAGAATTAAATGAAAGCAAAGCAAAAGAATATATAAATAAAGAGAAAAATGTAACTTCGTGTGTCATCTCGACAGAGAGAAAGATAGTGAGAGAGAGACAGAGAGAGAATTATGCAGATTTCGTGATGCGTTTGAACCGGATCATCGGCAACACTCGTAAGTATACTATTGGGATCTGGTAGATTATGAAAATCGATCGAGTCTGCCTTCCATAATTTCTAACTCACGGAACGAAGAGTCGATCGATGGAAGACTATCGTTCGGTGCATAAGGATGCACATTCCGGTTCCACTTGAACAGCACATCCGAGAAGGACCGCCTAAACCTAAACTATTCCTCGAGGCCATCGGTTTTTTTCTAGGAAGCCTAGGATATAACTGCGCCAACAATTTCGAGGACGCGACGAAAAATAAGTAGCGACGTTCGCAAACCTCCTGCACGTTCGACGATTCTCGAGGAAACGATAATGAAACCATTTTGTTAGATCATTAGGCTAATGATCGAATTCCCTCGATTTTATTTGCCTCGAATGTCGTAACCATCATTTCGTCCTGCGCGTTACACAATTTGATTTTCGTCAACTCTTCTAGCTAATTGTTATAAAAAGTAATATACCATTAGGAAATATCGGTTAAGTCGCTCGGCAGCCACGCTGATCGACGATTATTTATATAGATGTTATCTTTCAAAACTTTCTTTGCAATTTACAATCACCTACGCTATCTGCTTATGATAAATAAGTTCACGGAAATTTGAGCAGATCCGGAGCTCGGAGGTTTATCGTCGTCGCGTCGAATGTTTCATCTTGTTACGATAAAGCAACGGGACAAGCTTTCTCTCCCTTCGCGGTAACTAAATTTACATGGAAGATAAACCGTCGCATAATTCGATAGCGGAAGTAACTTAGAAATAACAAGTACAAGTACAAATAACAAGAATTTGCCCAATCTTCATCCTCCAAGGGTCAATCGTTTTATTCGTCGAATTAAAATTCGAATAAAATTGTACGCCTATCACATTTGGATGGAGGTTGGATCTCGTCGTAAGGCGATGAACGTAAGAAGCACGTGGACGTAAATTAGAAGCACATTTTGTCGCAAAATGAGCTCGGTATGCTTTAGACCCTTACATTCGAAGTTTCCATGCCATTCGCTCGTGCAACATCGTCAAACACACGTGCATAGAGGAGAAGAAAATAAGGAGAGCTCCACCTGTGGCCAGCACTGACTCAAAGCGAAAGCTCGGTCGCTTAACTGCCGATTTCCATTCGAAGGTGAGTAGCGTACGCGCTACAGGTAATTGGTATCTTACGCGGCCGTTGCGAGAATAAATCGATCGTAGCGAATGTTGTTGGGTTTGATAGAATGCCGGATAGCGGCTCGCACAAAGCGACCTTCGTCTGGTCGAGTGAACCTGCTACCAGCCAGACAAATTGATACCAGGCAACGCACTCACTCTCCCTATCTTTTCCGCCTGTGCACAGGGGTACCTTACGTGCCTGCAGTAAGTACGGGCGCATAACTTGCAGAGCTCGATACGCCGCTGTTGGAAACGATCCATGCAAGTTGTATAAGACTAGCTTATGCGCCGCTTACAACCACGTATTAACTCGAAATAGTCCGTCTTAGTCATTTTGTTTGATCTATTGTTACATCTTTCTATCACACTCCTCGTGCTTCGTCTCTTGCAATCGGCGCGACCCACGATACTTGCTTTTTCTTTCTTTTCGGTTTCTTCATATCGGTTGCTCGATGCTGAGAGACATTACGAATCTCTGTAGTTTGATTGCACGAGATATAGTACGTTTCTTTCTCTTCTTCTTTTTTTTTTTTTTATTAAGATTGATAGAAGCGTTTAGTAAGAGTTTATTGAAATTCGATCGTCTACTCGTCGACGTTTCTTCGTTTACGTATTCGACAATGCAACGAGTGTTAGTGAAATAGATTAATGAGGGTGAAAGGCAATTCCTATCGCGTTTCTGTGGAATCAACAGATAATAAATCGTAATCGTTTCTTTGAAAATTGTCCGACAACTATCAAACTTTGAAACGCTACTCGTCGATCTGTCTACTGATTCGGGAAAACCTCAGTTCATTTGTAGTTTAAAGACTATATGGATGAACAGCTTCAGCTGAATGTTTCGTTAGAAATTTTTATCGCGGAATTATACAGTAACTCGTTCCACTCTTGCAAACGTCAAACACTTAGTTACGTTATAATTAAAAAATTATTCAAAATTATTATTTAAATTGAATCGTGGCCTGTTACAATAAGAGGTATCGTTCATAGACGCGCAATGTTTCTTGTAATTCCGTAATCAAGTTACACTCCGACAAAAAGAAACGAAGATGCAGATGATTCGAAGCGGTGACGTAGAGCACAAACTCGTCGACAGTCGAGGGTTAATAATGCGAAGAATAGTAAAATTAAGGTATTCGAAGTTCTCCGTCAGCTAAAACTCTAAGCCAACTTGTTCAACAGCGAAGGAACAGAGAACGCGATAAATTAAAAGCGACGTCGAAACGTGGAGGAATGTGTCTAATGTTGGGACAATCGTCTTTTGTGCGTGTCGCAGCTGTGACAAGACGTTATGCCGCAGTTTATTTCGCGTGCTCGCAATTTCTTGATAAATTAGATACACCGCGGTATCCCTCGAGTGTTTCAGTCGGTGACGATTACAAGCCGTGATAATAAAGTTAATGCGTGTACTCGCCGTACAATGAAGTAAACCGCCATTATCGCGATTACTGTTATTATTGCAATTATGACGATTGCTCGGGGTAGGCTCGTCGAGAACGAACGAGCATGAATTACGCTTTCAAATGCGAGGAGCTGCGCGAACGTTTGCGCCGATGTATGAAAATTAATCGTCTGCTCGAGAGCGCGCATATTTACGCATACTTACGTACATTAAATGTATAATAATCTAATGACGTTCGAGTATTATGCAAATAGTAACGCCGGATAACACGTGTAGTAACACGTGACATTAAAACGTGCGAGAATTTGATTTTGAAAAATGATATATAAAAATAATAAAATTAATAATTTAATTAAATATTTGATTTAAAAAATGACAAATTTATAACACCACTGGTGAACGGTAATTGTAATTTTTATCTAGTATACGTTTTTCCAAGTGTAAGAGTAATTCAAATGAATTTTTGTCGAATCGTTCTTTGTAACGATAGCGCATATTTCGTCTATTATTTCTGAATATTTCTTTTCTTTTTATATATTGGTTTTAACATCGCATCAATTGCACCTATACCGAGAAAGATTTAGTAGTTAGGTTTTGTTAAAAAGCGACGTTTATTTCAGAAAGGAGAAAACGTTTGAAACTTCATTTTTGCTTCGATCTGGTTGCGTGGGTGATCCTATTTAGAAATTTAAAAGCACGTGTTTGACAATTGTAATTTGACGATTACAGACGTCGCGGATTAATAGATCAAATTCAGATTAGATACGCGCCTGTGAGTCTGAGATGTGGCCAATTCTAAGTTTCTGTTTAATACAACATAATCGAAAATTAATTCTCTAAGTATCAAGAAACATAACTGGACGAAAGTTTAAACCACACTTTATTATAAAAGTTTCTTCTGTTACGGCGGATGATATTTATACGGTAAAGTTATTCAAAATGCTTTCGAAAAGTGTATTTTCAAACGCGTACAACATTACTCGCCCGGTCTAGTTTGCTTCGGTTTGTACGACGAACAATAAAAAGAAAAGAGAATAATTTAAAAGAAGAAGTAACTAAGTAGATACGAGTGCAAACATTTTCACGTAAATCGTTTTAAATGCCCCGGACATCCACGCAGAACAGTAGGACAGGTCCGGGTTTCTTGATGTCTACATGACTTTGCTATTTCCTCGATCTCGTTTGCTACACGTCACCTTCGGTATTATGTGCTCGTGCCCGTCGTCAAGACACGTGAGTGTTCACTTGTCGCTTGAAAGCAATTCAATACCTAAATTTCATTTCATCGAGTGATATAGACACAGAGACTTTATAAATAAAGCATCGATATAGATAGACTTCGCAAAGAGAAATCTCGATATCCTTCATTCCCAACAAATCTCTCAAATTAACGAGTGAAGCTTTCTCATCATCTTATTTAATTAATTTTATTAAATATCTTGAAGATAAACTTTCTAAAGAAAAGTAATACCTTTGCGTAAAGAAGACTCGTAAACATCTGACGATGTCTTAATTGGGTTGTTTGGTTAAAATTAATTATAATTATTTCTAGAGATTTTATAACAGTCATTCGTACGATCTTGAAATTGTATTATCTTAAATATAAAATTAATTGGAAGCTATGAACAATTTCTTCGTTTCTATGTCGAAATTGAGACTGAATATTTCTCATTGTATTATTTTATTAAATATTTTGAAAGCTTCTTACGAAAAAGCTGTATCTTTCTGTAAACGAGAATTACAGACATCTAACGATGTCTTAATTAGGTTGTCTTAACAAAATTAATTGTAATTATTTCTAGAGATTTTATAACAGTCATTCGTACGATCTTGAAATTGTATTATCTTAAATATAAAATTAATTGAAGGCTATGAAAAATCTCTTCGTTTCTATGTCGAAATTGAGACTGAATATTTCTCATTGTATTATTTTATTAAATATTTTGAAAGCTTCTTACGAAAAAGCTGTATCTTTCTGTAAACGAGAATTACAGACATCTAACGATGTCTTAATTAGGTTGTCTTGACAAAATTAATTGTAATTATTTCTAGAGATTTTATAACAGTCATTCGTAGTAATTATACACGTACGATCATGAAATTTTATTGTTTTAAAGATCTCTTCACTTTTATATTGAAATTGAGATTGAATATTATTTTATCGTCTTTAACAAATGTTTTCACACGATATAAAGAAAAACGTATAGCTATTCATCAATTGAAAACATTCACGGTCATCTCATTACGCTAAAGCCATGACAAATTTGTGGAATTTATACGAAATAGTATACGAAGTAGTATAATTTTGTTCTTTCCTCACACAAATGTACTATTCATGAAAAAAGAAAAGCGCAATAAAATATACAATAACGCGAACGTCACAATACTTGGAGATCATACGATAAGTTCACTTTTATCGATCATCTATCTGACCTTCATGCTATTTGATGGCTAAAAAGAAGCACATAATATTTTAATACGAAACAGTTGAAGAAAAACCTGATAAACCTTTGAGAGTATTTCAGACTTAAAAACTACAAAAATATAAAACGTGCTTCTAACTCTACTCGGTCGCTTTCCCTTAACAAAACTACCCGCATAAAATTAAGATCGTCCAATCGAATAAAAACAAAATTCCTACACTTATAGCGTCTACGCGTATCCACATACGTGTCTCTACATATTTTTATATCATCGTCATCCAGCAGTTCTAATTTTGTTTCAATTTCGTTTACGTTTATATCGCAAAAGCAGGTGTAATTTTATGGCCATCAGGCTGAAATAAATAAATAAATACGTACATACGTATCCATGTCGAAGGATGCAGGACTCTGAACTCGCCATCTTCCTTCCAGAACGAAAACGTACAAAACGCAATCCCTTCTTTCACGGTTCGCGTCCAACCTCGACCAACGAGCGTCTACAAAAACACGGAGGAACTGTCGCAACGCTCTCCATACGTCCTGCATCCTTTAATCCTTCGTCGTCCCGTTGAATAACAGATAACAGAATCGCATCAGCCATGTCGAACAATTGGCCCTGGACAATGCGCGTTTTTCTCGTGGCCGCGGAACACGGCCTGTTGCGACTCTACAATTACCGTGGCTACGACCAACCAACATGTAGCAGATGCTGATTTTCTGGCAATGTCCTGTACAACGCACGGTACAACAGTTACACAGGAGACAACGGTGGCCTGCGTTGACAACACGCAGAGAATCTTTTGCATAGAATCGGGAAGAATCGAGGAGGACGGTCGCGGTCGAACTCGCCGAGAGTCGAACGAATAGCGCGCCCGTGGCGAACGCATTGATGATTCGTGCATTCCACCTGGGATTAATCGATTTAACGGTTCGACGGGCCGAGCAGTGTCCACGGTGCTATAATTTGATGGAGTGGCGTACAGCGTACATCTCTTTCGCGTCATCCACGTCCGATTCATTGACCGTGCGTTTTCGCACTGTCACCGCGTAACCGTTGCCGCGGTGCTTGAGCCGCCGCGCCGCGGACAAAGCGGAGGCGAACGAGAGAATAACCGAAGAGAGAATATACAGGGGAGAGAAGGCCGCGCAGGGGAAGAGGGGACGATAATACGCGGCCACACGATCATTAATTCAAGTTTGCTCGCAGATATTCCCGTCTTTGAACACGGAAGCTATCCGAGTCTCTCCTTTCATCCTGCGGCACTGTCTCCGCTTCGTTGCTTGAGCGCTCCACTAGGCAAGCTCGATGAAGACGGAGACACGATGGATCGAACGAGTTGATGAAAGAGGCAGGCTGTTTCCTGACGGGGCAGTGGATTTTTGGACTCGACGCAGCTGAACAATGCGACGCATAGAGACACGTAGAATTTTGCAGATTTAAGGAGATTAGACCGCGGATATTTATACGAATTTATGTTCTTGTAATATGTAATTAATTAGTGCTGTGTATAATTAATTTTTTAGGGATGGACGTCGTCACAGCGATGGCAAAATTTGTCTTCAAGCTGTAAATATTTGTTGTTTACTAGTTGGTAGCGTCGATGAGAAAAATATGACGATCGCAAGGTGTTAAAAATCTGGAACCTAATTTTTGGAAATTGTTCTACCTGTTAAGAGATAATAATATCGACGTGAATTAAATTGATGATATCAGCTGTCTCACCTTCTATATTTCTAATAGCGTACAATTCTATGCCACTGTATCATTAACCATTAATTAGCATCGTCGTATCGATATTGGATACATCGTAATCATACATCATAATTTTGCTTAAATTAAATTATTATATTATATTACGTACTTATTGCCTAAATTACTTTTACTTCACGTTCTATATGATAACCGATAAACGCTCATTAGAATTATTACAGTGTATTAGGTTGTCCGGAAAGTTTCTTTCTTTTACAGCGCATCTTTACACAAACATGAAACCCAATCTGTCGAACGTTGTGATCTTCAATTTGATAGAACAAAATCGATCATACGTAATTCGATAAAATAATATAAAACTGAAAATGTGCATCCATTATTTCCTTATAAAACGAAAGAAACCAGATTTTCGGATGACTTAAAACAAATACAAAATGTAGATGAGATTCTAACATTGCTAAACTATCTCAAATAATTATTCCAAAATTAAAAGTCAAGTCACAAACTTGCTTTCCCTATCTACGAAACCGATTGAAGCTTAAAAATATAATATCAGAGGAACGAAATCGTATTGATATCGCAACTTTTTAGCTCCAGTTAAACTTTACGCCAGTTTGGACGATCGAAAGTCGAAAGTCGCTGCACCGAGCGTTCTCTGAAGAGCGTCGGTGCTTCCGGCGAGGAAATGGTCAATGGCCAATCGCGTTTTCAACAGCGATGAATGCACTCTTGCTTATGGATTTACGTTCTTGTTGCGTGTGTGTTTGGAAACGGGATACTGCGCCTCTTTCCAACGTCCAGAGACTTGTTTTCCTTTGTACGAACGTAAATAGTCACAGACTCTTTCTACGCGAAATGTTAGCAAAGACTGATGTCGATGGAATCATCATTGTATATTTAACCTTTGCGATTCTTAACGACTGTAACTACAGAAATTATTTTTACCACTAAACGGCAGTCAAGCGCGAACATATTAGGAAACGCAGGTAGATAATCTTCGACTAATGCATTTAGGAGCCTTACCATAGCGAAACGGAATCGATGTATTTTGAAGTTGTGGGCGACACGTTTCTCGCTTCAACTTCAAATCAACGTTAACTTGTACGCAACCTTCTTAATCAATTTATACTTTAGACTTTTACTTCCTCTAGAAAAATTTCCGGACTAATTACGACACAGCCAATCTTCCTTCGAATACTCTGATATCCGGACGTTCTATCGTCCGAACGTGATATTTCGCGGTAACCTTTCTCCCTTTCAAATACGTTCCTGTTCATGCAACATGCGTTCTTTCTTTTATTCGATCGAACGAATTTTGATTATGAGAATTTAATACGAAATTAATAGCGTTCAAACTATCGAAACAAAATACGACCCAGTTAAAAATTTCGAAAATGGTGTAGGTGCTACGGAATTGGGAAAAATACACGGCGTTCGAATAGACACAACCACGGACGTGATATTGAAAATTGCTCGGTTGCTGGCAACAATATGAAAACCTTAAACGTACCGATGCAACAAATGGTTTCATCGCGATGATAACGAGGATTTTGCACGAATGCAAACAGCAAACCAAAGTGATAATGGACAGGTGCGTTCTCGTGGCGTTCGAAAAAGGGCTTCGATGGTTCAAACTACAAAAAGAACGTAACTCTATGCAGTTACTTATGCGAAAAGAATTACACAGAAGAAATGGCATTCATAAATATTTGAAGAATCTATCGATTAATCTTAACCCGTATTTAAATTACTAAAATTTCATATCAGAAAAATGACTGTTCCGTTATTCGAAAATTCTATTACCCTAACAATTCCTCGATTAATTCGGCTAAGGGATGTTCCTCTATAATATCAAGGTTTTAATCTATTTAACAAAAGGTTGAAAGATTGATAAATAGGACGAATCAACGTTTGTTAAAATATCTGTTACTAATTGTTTTTTATTTTTTATTTCATCAGTTACGATTTAACAATTTACAAGCTCCTATACGAACGGGTGTTTCTACAAAATTTCGCAATCAGAAATTGATCCGATGTTGGAATTTTCTATCTACTGTATAGTTAGATCACTGTAAGAGGGAATTTGTTTTACACCGATTGGCGACAAGTATCTGAAAGGAAGCAATAATTATGAAATACGATGCAGAAGAAGCGCAAAACGAAGAAAATCACAGAGATAACTTCCTCTCTCAGATTGCGAATGAATGAAAAATCTTTCTAGTGTACGACCGAGTCCGTAATAGCCAGTTTCTTGGAAAAGGTTTAATGCGTACAATTGCTATGGTATGTTAAGAAATCGTCGTTTACACAGTATAAGTACGGTAGTTGAGCAAAAGGCGTGTATTAATTCCTACATTGACGTAAGTTTTTATTCCGAGCCAAAAACCTGACCTATCATACGTATTATTATGTAGATTTGCGCTTCCTTTTTTGATCAACTTTAAACGTATAATAACATAGGTTTCTGAACTAAAACGAGTACCGATTCGAATAACGAGCTATCTGGTGCTAATGGTATAGACGATCATTTTATAATTGTTAATGAGTGTTAGTTTAACCGTGGAGGAACACATACAACCGCATCAGTCGTCACGATTACGTAAAATATTTCTGGTAAAAGATAACCGGCAATTTCGTAACCGAACGTTGTTCCTTTCGATGCGTATCGTACATTTCGACGGTACAATACGCAGCTGCACGATTCACGATTCACGAAACCCGTGAAATTCCAAAATAAACGGCGAATATCGTGCTTGAACGCCGAAACTTGTAAATCGTTTTGCAGATTTAAACGTAAAGTTCTTTCGAGTTCGTCGATAAAGTGATTAAGCGTGCCGAATCGTTGAAAATACAGATATCATTTTAAAAAACGCATTAGCGTGCTTGAAAAAGTAACATGTGTACTTCCGAACTAAATAAGTGAGATAAAAATCGCGAGTTTGGTCGTTTAAGATTGATAAAAAGAATTGTACCGTTCGACACTTGGTCGCTTCTTGTCCAAAGTCTCTGCTTCGCTCCTTGCTTCCCTATTTGCTACGGTACTTGCGCGCCTGAACTGTGGACATGTAGAATGGAGACATATACGGTAATGACATGAAAATTTATAGCAATAAAAAATGAGAGAATAAATACAGCAACGAAACGGGAAAACGAATAGACGACGAATGACATCGAGAAACTTCACCACTGTTTCGCGCGTATTTCGCTAAAATCTCACTGTACACCGTGTTTTCTCAAAACCGGCGTTTGCTGCGCGCCTGATCTACTTTCAAGAGCGTGAAAGGCGCGCGAAAAAGCGCATTTATTCGCCGTAAGTGCAGGACACGCTGTTGCAGAATTGGCGAATAATTGCACGAAGCTTCGCGTTAAACTGGCTTCGTCCTGTCCTCTGTGATCGCTTCAAAGATCGAGAGAGAAGTTCACCAGACCCAACAGGATTCAAACTACGCGAAATCTGTGCGTAATTGTGGTCCGTAATTAACACTAGAACTGGTTAAATTGACTGGTCTTACGATTTTATTTTAAAATTCCTACTTCATGTTATTTTTTTCAATGCAATGCAATGATGTAATGACTTTCGCAACGATAACTAAAAGAATAATATAATGAATTGAACTGAAAATAATTCTGTATAGAAGCTACTTATACCAATACCAGTCAAAATAACTGGTACTTGTCAAAGTGTAAAAGGATCCTGCAATTTGTTTATCGAACCCCAATTAACCAGTTTCCTCGTTTTGTACAACTTCTCAGGCGTTTTGCAAATTTTTACTGCGTATCATTCAATATGACGATATCAGTTATCAGGAAAATTCCTGATCGATCGCTAGATGCAACACTAGAAATACCACTGCAATCGAAACGACTGGTTCTACAATTTTATAAATGTGTCAACCTTCGTTTAGTCCCAGGTGGATTAATAATATCAAAAATGTACTACATAACATGAAAGTCCTTCTGTGAGAAAGTAATAAATCAACAAATATAAAAATATTACGTATTTTCTAAAGACCAGTCATTTTCACTGATTTTGGCAAAAATAGCTTCGCGTTAACTATCGATAATTCTAGTGTTAATTAATTAACTCCGCGTATCGACTTAAAGAATCGCCATTCAACAGAAAAAGATCTCGTTAAATATTTGAAAGTTTTGGCTTGGAAACGTCAAGCCTGTAGATTCTAGATCGTTACACGGCGCCTCGAAATTTCAGTATCATTAACCAATCAGCGTCAGGCAAATCGACGCGGATTGTCGTATCGCGGCTCGCGATCCAAACCCTATAAATAGTCACGCAGAAGCGTGTATAGTCGTAATAACAGATCGAGACCACGGGTTTGCCGTCGATCCGTATCGTGTATCAAGCGCGAATATACGACTGGTCTGGATCGCGTCGATAATTAAATAGCCGACGCGCCGACTTTGCGAGCATTCGCGCGCCTCCCTCCTACCTGCCCCTTTTCGACATCCATCGCGGACATCCGTTCGCGGACGTTCACCACGGAGAAAGACATCACGCGCAAGTCGTTCCCCTATTTCACGGTTTGCGCAACGAAACGCTTCGTGTTCGTGCGATCGACGTGATCTTGAAATTCCTCGCGTTTTCTACACGTCCAAGGCTGACCGTCTTAACGATCCACGACGACAGTTAGGGATCGAATGAGCGAGTACAGTGTCGCGTCTGATCCGTTTCGATCGAAGCGGCTGATCTATTAATTCCGGCTAATTGTAAATATTTCACGGTCGAGAACTGGTGTCGTTAAGATTGTAAGATCGTTTATGTAGCTTCGATTGGAGTAGCAGCGTGGATGTGACGGAATTTTTCAAGTTGGACGGGTTCGATTATTTTGTTTAGTTTAAAACTGCGTCTGTGTCACGCAGTGGCTACAGAAAGTGTCTGCACAGGTTTTCCAACGGAACGTTTTTTTGTTAGGTTGCACGCCTCATTTGCATAGCGCTAAATTTTTGTAATCGTACGACGCCAAATAATACGAAATTAATTAATCAGTATATTAATAATAGATACAGTGGTGTACAAATACCTTTTGCAGTGGTTGTATAACAAAAACGCGTTATGTAGCAAAGTTATATAACACGTCACGGAAACAAAGAGAACAGTATCGCATAACGATACTATATCAAATGTCTATAGTAATGTACAGAACGTGTTAAAAACATTATGCAACATAATGCATCGTAACGTCGTTGAAGCGATGTAGCGAGTTAACGCGACTTGTGTTTGCAGTTCCTAGCAATGTAATTTCCTTCGATCCTTTAAATTCTGCCGTCTAACATCTAACTCACCACATAACAAAATTAATTATATGTTAGAAACAAGGAGGCTACGACAGCATCTGTAAATTATTTACAAAATAAGAATACCAAACTGCAAACAATCATTTTCCATTTAAAATAAAATCTACCCAAACCCTCGATAGACATTACAGCCGAAGCGAATAGCGTGACATATCAAAGCTCGCTCCCATCGACCATCGACACAGCGAAACTAGCGAGGGTCGATCACGATAGGCGAAAAATCAAAGGATTCGGTCGAGACTTGCCCGGAGGTCGACATCGTCAGCCACACCTGCCGCATCGGCGTTGAAGCGAAGAGAAAAGGGTCTACGAAGAAGAGGAAAGAGTTTCTAGACGACGCGCATCGTGTACGGAGCATGGAGATTCCAAGATGCGCCCGAAGCCGACGGACACGCCTAGTTAAAACGCGTGATGGATGCGCGAAAAAGAGCGCGAAAAGCAGGCCGGATCCGTGGCCGGGCCCCGTCGAACATCGGTGGCAGATCCCGAAACTGATTCGCGCGCCGTTACGCGCGTCTCTTTCGCTCGTACGTTCCATCTTTGCGATCTTAACCGCCGCCGGACATGCAAATTATTATCCGTCTCTAGGAGGGGGAGATCTCTCGCCTACTGCAACCGTGACTTATCATGCTTAATTACACGGTCTACCGTTGAGTTATTGGCTGTTTTATAATATTAAAGAGGCGCCAATTAGCCGAGTCGATGCCTTGATCCGCTTTCGTTTCCTTTCAGGGGGTAGCATCCTGTTCGACTCGCGTTTAGATCTGCTTTTAACGCCCCCTCTTTGCCCCTTCTTCACGATCTTCTTTGGATCAGGGATTCGCAGTCGCACGTAGTATGTATGTACAGGGTGTCTTGGTAAAACTCTTTCGAAGAAGGCAAATGCTGGAGGAATGAATCGTTTGGCTCGTTGCATCGTTATTCGTGGTTGCGATGAAACGTTGCATTTTCATGCTCATATTTTTCGAGCATGGGGTGTTACCGTGGTTCCTTTTAAGCGGAACCTTGTGTCCTTTTGCATATCGATATACAAACTGAAGCGTTTTGAAAGATATCTCGACTGCTTGTTTCAAAAGATGCGTCGATTTTTATCTCATCGAGTTTACCTTCACCTATGGGAGGCAAGAGAAAGAGAAACGGGAGGGTATTTTTCACGTGTAAGGTTTTACGAAATTAAGGTCAAAGCATCAAAGTATCTCTTATATATAATATATATAAAATATAATTTAAATATAAATATAAATTAAATATATAAATTATATATATATAATATATATAATACCTTGATACTTTTGTGTAGGAAATAAACAAACGCATCGACTGGCATGTAAAAGGTACAAGGTTCCATTTAAAAGAATTAATGGAACCATCATCTATTTAACATCATCTTCTCAAGGCAAACAATTCGTTACTTGAGCATTTCTTCGTATCGTAAAAAGTAACGAAGACGTCTATCGCTTTGTAACGGAATTACCAAGACACCCTGTATATGTGTATGCGTGATAATATATAACGGAATATAAAACACCGATGCATACATTTTGGAAATAACATGGTTCCAAAAGGAGAGGTCTGTTGCGATGGCACGGTGTCCATGCGAAATTGTTTAGTGGGTAATCACTATGCCAGATTTGACCCTTTAGCTATCGAGAAGAATATAGACTCTTTGTGCGAGAAATATCGGTATAGATATCACCGTCTGGCACTTTCGACCTATTATTGCTATCATCGGAACCTCGTATTTCATTCGACTTTTTGGTACTTAAGAGGTACCATTTTGCATAATCCTTTTCGCAGAATGTACGATGATACGAAGAATGTAAAATAGGTTGAAACTTTTTTCTAACAAGGGAGAATTAAACGCGTTATGGTAAAAGTATATTCTTCAATTGTATTTCACATTCGTGCGTTCCTAAAAATGGTATTTAATATACGTGTGTGAATGACTGTTCAATAAACGATGTTTAACAGCTTCGAAATTCTACCCTGGATCTCGTTTAATTATATCAAAAATCCTTCGTCTTTGTTTCTGTTAGAAGTTGAGATTCTTCGAATTCTATTTTGCATTTTCACTCGTCCCGCATATTCATAGAAGATTTTCATAAGCTTTTCAAACAGCTTCGTACACGTACATACATTAACGTCAATGGTGTATCGACCAACATCCTGCCAATACTTACAAATAGCAATCAATATACCTATTTGTTTTAATTACCTGCATCGATATCTCTACATGCAAAAATTCCCCACATTCTAAAGCGAATTTATCGTACACTCGTTTAAACAGTCTGGTTAAACAGTTATCGAATGCACGTTCTCCTAAGTAGAATAATTTTACAGTATCGAGTGATCCATAAACGCGTGCTATTCGTGCATGAAGAGCTACGACGAAACCATCGATAACCTCGTGACACGCGCTTGCAAATTTTCTACAGTGTAAATCGACAGAACGAAAGTTGGCCAGAAAGAGGAACTAATAATTCAAACGCGAAGAATAATTATCAATTCGAGGGGCATCGCGCCCGCCATAATTCCATCGAAGAGTTTTTTCATTACAGGGGCCGACGTACCATTTTTCTCATTACCCGGACACGTTGTCGGCTCATTTTTTTCTCTAGTTGAAAGCGTAGCCAGTGGCACGAGAGCAGAGGCTAAGGGAAGCCGACGATACCAGTTGGGACAGTGGAAAAGGGTTGCAAGTACCGAAAGATACATAGCGCGATGCCTTCAGCGGACACCGACCCATTTCTCTTTCGCGCCTCTTTCTCTCGTTAACGAAACGCTATCGCTCTTTCACCCACGGCGTGCGCGTTTAAGCGCCGCCGGTCCCGTTGCGCTGATTTCACTAACGAACCCAGCGATTTATATCATCGATCGAACCGTGTCCGCGGTAGGCGAACTCCGACTTACTTCGATGGTTCATTGTTAAACAGCAGCCGGCAGCCAAGAACGACCCTTATCGTTTGCATTCGCCATCTTATTGGCCATAGGCACTGATCGAACGTTCCAAACAAACCACTTTGGCATCTTCTCGATCGTTGTACGGGTAATGCTTGATAATTTTGTCTGCTTGAGATAGACATGGACGTTGATGAGATATACGACTAAGAAAATCAACAGGTTCCAGAGTAATTTTGTAATTTCAACGTTTCAACGTTTGATTACGTATCTGTCGTTAAAGTTTTGCTACCAGCAGCTCCTACTGTGAGCATGTTACGATACACAAAATGGCTTGGAACCAAACGTCTAAAAGCGTGAGTTTATAGAAATCAGGAGCTTTGACAGTGCTGACAGTGACGCGAGTAGAAAAATAGAATTTTCGTGTTAGCTTGTGAGGCAACTATGAATATGTTTGTATATCTGTTGATCTTATCCGTACGCGTTCTCGATACACGATAAATACGAAAATTGAAAAATATCTGCTGTATTGTAGGAGCTGTGTTCATCTCAATTATAAATAAAATAGCTTACGAAAGTATTCGAACGCTTATCACAGAATTTTTTATGAATATGTTTTACGGATACGAAGATTATGTAACGTAATGACACTCGACTATCGTAATTGTAATAGAAAAATTTCAAACCAATCCGTCATAAGACGCTTATTGTAAACTTGTGTATACTTAGTCTTATTATGCACACAGTCTCGCTGTACATTGTGGCTTATTAACGCGGTGAATAAATCGATTGTTCAAGAAAGTTGATCATCCTTGCGAAATGGATATCTTGTAAATAGATTTCTACATAATTCCCAGATCCGTTTCTCGATATAGTGCTGATGAAATGTCAAAAAGTTTCGTACAACGCAATGAAAAAGTTCATTAAAAAATGTATAAATAATTCTGTGATAGATGAATTCATTAGAAATTTCCTTAGCACCGTGACGAGACACGACTATTCTTATTACATTGGTAAAATTTGAAACACATTTGAAAATGTATATACAAGTTGAAAGATATCTATTGATATGTTACAAGTTATTATACCGTATACTATGTTAATAAGCCACGATATAGAGCGAGAGCATGTTTAAAACTAATCGTATGTTTAACGCTACTATTCGTGCTTCGTACTAATTTTCCACTAAATTTGCAACAAATATTTTCCAACTTTTATATACATTTTCGAATCGATTTCGAATCTGACTATTACGATCACGATACTCGCGTCTAGTTACGACGCCAACGAAATTCCAAAACGTTCTGCATAATATTCCAATGAAATGCTTGCGAGACCGTTCCAATACTTTCGTGTGCCTGTGTGTAGGTACACAAGTACGTTCCGACTGATAATCCAGAAATAAAACAGAATGGTATGGTTTTCCGTGGCCTGCAGTGCAGACGAAGAAATCGAAAGGATCGTTACCGTGGCCGGTTGTGGCCCCAGTCGTGGGCCGAAAGCTCTCGTGGCAAGATACTAAGTCAGAGTTAAGGTAGGTCGGGGCGTAACCCAGGATCAAACGAGTCAATAACTCGTGCCGTGCCTCCTCCACCTACAATGAGAAATCGCCATGGTGTACAATGAATGTGGGTGCGCGGTGACGTATCGTCGAAAGGTTGGCGCGCGTATTCGCGCATGCAGCCACGTGTGCGCGTTGATATGTCTTCATGGAATCGGAACCTCGAGCGACGGGACATTCCTCGTATTCACGAGCAGTGTAAAACAGTCGTCGCGCCGTAAAAATTCCTGGCCGCGATCTAATCGAAGAAACAGAAAACCGGCCGTATTCGCGGGATAGCTCTTTCCTATACCGCGGCTATTGTCAGCGTTTCGTTGTGCTCGTTTCTATTGTTGCATTTACGCGTTCTTCCTTTTTCGCACGAACTGGATAATCTTGTTCCGCGCGATGACAATTCGGTGGAAAGAAGATTCTGAAATCTGTGCGGCATCGTTTCGAACGGATCTTCTTCTGGCTTGAAACCTTTGCACGTTGGACTAATTCAGTAGCAAGAAACTGCCACGGGGCGCATTTTTAACGAAACACGTGTCATAAATCATTGTTATTTATTACTTTCTACTTTGGAATTTTCGTATTCGTTAGCGATAAATCTTTGCTTGCTCAATGATCAACGCTGTGGACGATGCGGCAGCCCACTGTTCGAACTCTTGTCTAGCACGCGATAAGTTAAATATTAATCGAGTTATTAGGTTTAAATCAACGTTGCATCAGTGATTGCGAGAGTGCAAATTCGTAATTTTTGTAGAATCGAATAATTAATGTCGGTGAAATATTAACGAAGATTAATGAAAATTAATCTTGCGCAGTCACCTGAGCGACTTTAGCCGTGTGTCCGTTCACTGAAAGGTTTCAGTAATTGAGATACATATTCCTAATCGTATTCTTAAAGTTTATAACTTTTGAACGATACGAGCGTATTCCTTGGTTGAATTTCTATTTAACACAGCCTTTAATCCCAGTTACCAGGTCAAAAATCAACAGCAAAGAAACGTTCTTCAACGATAATTTCGATAAAATGGACATTGCCAATCTTCTCTTTTACCTTTCAATTCCTTTTGAGAACAAAGTCGCAAATAATGTGCTGGCAATAAAAATGCAACGGAATGCTCCGAGGGATAATAAGAGAAACCTTTAACGCCAGTACTAATACAATAATCGGCCTATGATAGCTCGGTATTGCTGTCGGAGGAGGATCCAGTTATTTGGTTGGTTCGGCAGCGAGCAGAGTTATTTTTTCGTTATTTGGTCGTTTCGAGGATGCTCGTAGTATATACGGCTGCATAAAATGTGAAGCGTGGCTGCGTGAGGCACGAGACAATAATAATTCATGGCTGGAGGGCTCGCAGCACGCAGCCTATGCTCGCGATTCTAATCCTTGGGCAATTTGCACAGAGCGCCGTAAAATAAGAGGCACACGAGCCACGGCTATAGAGTCTCTTTCTCCGCTCTTTTGGATCGGCCAAACACGATTCGTAGAAGAGGATTCGCAGCGGTGAGCGGATTGCGAAAAAACGACCAACGTTTTCTGCCGGATGTCTCTCAAAAGTGACGCTTCTTAAGCTCCTTTCACATGTAACGATAGGTTACCGCGATAAAACGAGCGACGAGATGTTTGACTGCTTGTTTCTCTCGCGCGATCCGATCGTTCAAATTAGTTCGCATCAGAGTCGGACATTGTTCGAATTGTTTCGAGGATTAATATTCACCTAAGATAATTTAATTACTCGGAAAGAAGTTACTATGATCGAATATTTCATCCGCGGCAAATTAATCGTTCGAAGAATTTATTCCAACAATAACCGCGGAATTGTTCGAATTACAGACAAGTGTTTGTTGCTATTTAATTTTGTTCGAATTTATTCGGAATCAGTTTCAATTTGTATTATTAATTTTAAGAAAAGAGCTTAAATAGGCTTTCTAATCCAATCTGAACGATAATCTTTCTTAATCTTTTTTCTTCCTAATCTGAGCAACAAACTTGGTTTCTAATCTGAAAGAGATAACTGTAAGAGCTAAACTGAGAGCAATAAAGCTTGAAGGTGCCTTATGCATTCAGTATTTCGTACTTACAGTCTCCGTATAATACAACTTAGATCAATTTTGTTTGAATATGTTTTTATCCAGATCAATTTTCTTATATAAATAATTTCTTATACGAACAAATTCCTTAGTATGTGACAAATTTATTCCTTAATGACAAATATAAGCTATAAACTATAAAACTATTATTAATTCAATGAAATTTTGACTAATCCTCCTTTCGCTATCCTACACATACACACTATACATACATACTATACATACATACTACACATTAAAATACGTTTCAATTCGCGTTTCAGAAACGAATAATAAAACCTTTCAGAAACTTCCTTGATCGATTAATTTTATCAAACAACTATCGTTAACGAATTATCGAATCTTGCGAGTGGAAGACTGCCTAAAAACTATAATAAGCGGAATCCAGCGGAATTCGAACGGCCGTCGAAACCGTACACGTTGTACAAGTTGAAGATGCTTCTGGAGAAGAAGAATCCGCGAAATGAACCCTTTGACCGGCGAAAGAAAATTCTTCAAAGCGTAGTCATGTTAATCGTCGTGGAATGGACCATCAAACGAACGTTCATCCGTGTCCAGGCGAATTCCTAGAGCGGTCAAAAACCCAGAAATCGGTCAGAAACGTACCGCTGACGCCCCGAGGACAACACGGTCCAAACAAGTAAACCTTTCTTTAATAAACGGCCGTGAGCTATCACGAAAACGGTCGAAAGGGGTCCGCGGGCGAGGACCTTCGAACCTGCGTCTCTTCCTCGTACACGTCGTCGTCGAACGGCCTTTTCAACTGGCGCTTCTTCGGCTCGTCTACGCGCTTCGGGCTGAATTTCGCCCGGAAAAAACGAGAAGAAGCATCGACTCGAATGACGCTCTCGTAGAGGAATACACCGAGCGGATCGCGAAATGTCGTTGCACCGAACTGAGACGGCGATTAATTGACGGTGAGCCGCGCACCACGGGATAAGCCAGCGTAACAACTTAATGGGGGTTTCTTCGTATCCACCGGTGCTGCCCCGCAGCCCCGAACATCGCGAACAACATGCGGATCGGCTTTGATCTTAACCCTCTATTTGCCGAAACCAAAGAAACCGGAGAATTAATTTCTAACGTGGTCATCTTCTGGCGTACGAAGATTACAGGGGAAAAAATAATTTTTTAATAAAGCTGCAGCTTTTTATGAATTTTTACAATTTTATGAGTTTAAGTAAAAAAATCGTTTAAGTTGAGTTAAGTCCGAGCCTCGGTGCAGACCTCGGTCTACCGTTAAGTTTATTTTTCCTTTTCTATTCTATTTATTTTTCAATTCTAACCCGGTGAGATTAGAAGGATAGGAGGATAGAGTTTGCGGTAAGGATAATGTATGAAGTAAGGTAAGGTGAGATATCGCAAATGGAGATGCGATCGGAAACCATCGAAAAACGTGGATCACGAGTGAACAAAAAAGATTGTAAGAAAAAAAAAGGAATTTGGGTAGAAATTTCGTTTCATTTACAGAATATTGCGAACTTTCCGTATTATATGCATTAGTGCGGCGATAGGACACTAATTTTTGTGTTCAACACGCTGTAAAGCAAACATACCGACCGATACGAGGACCACATGGAGAGAATATGATAAATCCTTATTTATGGTAAATTCGAAGATGATCTTTTTCTCATCCAATCGAATTAATTCAGAGATACAAGTCTCTTGGAAATATGGTTTCTTCTTCACGATCTCACACTGTAATCTAAGAACTATACTTTGTTGTTGTACTTTAAAAATACAATATGCCTGTCTACCTTAAAAATATTATCGAATTCTGCGCCAAAATGAAGCAAATATATGACGTTTGAAGTCCTCTGAACGAAGCTATATAAGCAAACAATTGTCCAATGATATACAATTTTTAAATAACTAAAACCAAGCTCCGTGTATTATGCATCGATGAAACAAAATTATGAGAAACTTACGATTTAACCATGAGAATGTACCGTTTGAAGAAGAGAGCATCTTTAACACAACAGAGATGCTAAATAGACGACACAAAGTGTGCGAAAATATATACTGTCGAGTGTGGAAAATGCGAAACAGCGAATAATTCTCAACGACGAAGCTGCAGTAAGTTTGCAGCAAGTGGAAAGTAATGCAATTTATTTTTATTTAAACAGACGAAATGACGTGATATCGCTGGTACGTTTACTTCGTCAACGTAAACGATGATCTGTTTGCGGATCGGAGTAGGAAGTAAGTAGCAAGTACGCTGATTCGTATTATCAGCTCGTCTCCATCTGGAAACAGCGCGGCTGCCGTCTCGCGTGGCGATATTACAACGAGAAATAATTCACTTGTACTTTCTATTCTTCCTACCGACTGATATCTCGCGTTTGCCGCACTTTCGAAATTGAAATTAATCGCGTATAATCAATCGATCAATCTGAGATGTTGGTTGAGCGTGGCGAAGAGTTGTGTAATTATAGCAGATGCGCCGAGGCGCGTGTAACTCGCAACTGTTCGATGCAAGTTCGCTCTGACACATCCAGCGGTATCGTGAAATCGATCAATTACACCATGACTCGATCCAGACAAACTTTAATCGTGTTATGCTACTGCTTACACGCATGCCAGATTTGTATTTATTGTCTTCGGCTAACGTCTCAATTGCTAGAATAGAGCGCAATGATCTACGACTGTGGAAGTTGTTTATAATTGTTCCTCGTGTTCGTTGGCACAAAGAGTCATCGGAGACACGATCGAAAAATGTTTCGCGACTTTTATGATTTAGAACGTAAGAATAGATAAGGATAGATCTTGCACGTATTTCTATTAAAAACAGATAAATTTAAAGGCATTGGAAATTAATCTTCAGGTGTACGTTCTCGTTCATAAGTCACTGGTCACCTACTTACCTGGGCCAAAATGATCGTTAGGATGTACGTTACGTACTTCGACGTTACGTAATTTCGCTATTTGTCGCAGATGTTAACCTTATATCGCAATATATGTTACTTCATAGTATAAAGTCGTGGATATTTTAATTCGACTGCGTGACTCATGGATAAACGATAAAATCAGTTCAGAAAGGCGTACAAACTAACCATCATTTTGCCCAAAACAAGCAAGCGCCCAATGGTTTATCAGAGTGTAAGAAGTATACTTATGAAATACTCTAAGTATAATATACACATCAATATATAGTATCATCATCATAATTGTAATCCAAATGCCAATTCTTTTTCCTAAATGTTTGCCGATCCAAACGAAAATGTTCCTCCTAAGGGACCATCTGTTTGACAAATCAATATCGAATGTGAGCAAAACGTTCGATTCGATTAGTTGACAAACATTTTCGGAAATACCTGTTCCTTCTTAGTCTGGCACAAGCTGAAAAATGCTTCACCAAGACAACGCAAGACCGCGTGTGTCAATCGCGGCGCGACAAAAATTGCTGCAACTTGAATGGGACGATCTACCCCGTCTAAATAGCATGATCAGCCGATCCTGCACGCTCAGACTATCGCTTATTTTATTAAACATTCCAAACTCGAATTGGGGCGAATTATTTATCTCCGGACTAGAAGACCAAGCAATTCCACGCCGATGTAACAACGAGGTAACCACGGAGACGAATTGGCGAAAGATCATCGGAAACACGTGGTACAACCTGGAAGATGCGTGCAATGATGGAAAACAATATGCGTAAAAATACAAATACACGCGTTTCTGTTTGGCCGGAAAAACAGAACGAACTTTCAGTAAAAGAGAGTGGTGATAGATACGTCGGCTAAGTAACAATCGATTATCCGGCAGATTTATACGTATAACGGCACGGCGCGTTGCAAAAGGGCAAATGAAAACGAAAGGAGGAAGAACAAGGACTAAACGATCCTCTTCGCGATTCCCAGGAGAAAAAAGACTCGCTAGGTTAACAAAGCGCGAAGCTAATTGTCGACGAGGGTACATCGTACGACGCGCAAGGTCCACGACTGAAATCTCTGAAACGGCCACTGACCTCCCCCACGGAGTGCTCGACGGAGCTGTCGCGATTCCGCACACCCGAGATACGCGCGAGTACGCGCAATGAAGGTCGTGTGAATGGTTAAGCCGTAATCTTCTTGATCGCGCAGCGAAGAGGAGAGAGTGCTTGAGATAAAGCGAAGAAAGCCGTGCGGCAAAGTGGTAGGAGGTTAACTAGCATCGATCTCAGGATGGAGAACTAGAAGCGGCAATTAACTCAAGTTCCAGTATCTCTGCTCGTCTTACCCCTTTAACTGTAGTTGCACTTTATCCATTACTTTTATCCTCGACTCTGCGCCGCGGCTTCGTTCTCATGTCGCGATGAGTATCTGGGTTATGAAATCATAAGCTTCTAAGATTCTGCGATACCGCTGCCGGCTGCGTTATACCGTTCCGCAAGAGTATTCCTTGATATTCCCAACTTGCCACTTGTAAAATTTCATCGGCAATTTTAATATTGTAGTTAATATTGTAGTTATAGTAGTATCGATCATAAGATCATCTTTATTGGTGTTAGACACCAGGGAAAGTTCCTCCGTATCTACGGTAAAATTTGTCACTTTTTTTTAATAAAATTGAGGACTATGAGCGAAGTGTGATATACGTACACGCATTAAGAATACGAGTTCCTTTTCTTCGAGGAATAAACTGGCTGTGCTACCTGGAGTGATTATTAAGGATGAAAGATATCACGCGCTTTATGACATTTCTCCCCTTGTATTTTATCATATAGTACCATTTCTTTGATCTTATATCCTACAACTACGAGCATAGCCCGTAATAGATGATCGAGCTAATCGTAAATATTACGGGCATAGCTCGTAGTACGATGATCGTTCTCGGCCCAAAATTCTTAGGTTAAGGGGTTAACGAAATTCTAATTTCGTCAAACATACAAGGTGAACAGACAAGAACGGTATTTTTAATTGTTTCACTGCTTCTGTCTCCCGCGCTCCGTTCCAGGCTCCACACTCATTCGTGCCGTGCAAATGTATTTGTTCTTGAATCGACGATGTATTAACTTTCATACGACAAGGAAGATTTTACGTATTGAGCGACGGTTATGATTAATTACGTTATACAGCAGGATACGCGTAACGACGTGCCTTCGATTCGGACCAAGACTCCTCGAAGCCTGAAATCTTGCGAAATGTCACCACCGTCATCCGGTGCCAACGGCGATCAAGAAATTCGCTGGAATGAAATTTGTTAGCAAGAAACAGAGTCGCTTAAACAATCATTTCGAAAGGAAAGCAAGATGGTACAAGGAACAACAGGTTCTATCCGCCGATAATGAACATTCTTCGTCTTGTGGTCGTCTCCGCTGCTTTATCTGGTTCCCCTCTCCGACCATCGAGTTGACTTATTCCCGCTCATTGTCGCCATTCCAGGCTTCTCGTCCCGAAGGGAAGAGAGAACGAGAATGCGACGTGACGCGAAGCAAGCAACGAACCTGAAGAGGAACGCTTTTGCAAGAGAGCGGGTTCGACCTAGGAATTTATCACCGCTACCGACAGCCATTAATATGGCATTGTGCGCCCGCGGACACCGGCAGTGGCTCGTCCATCTTTTCGTGACGCGTTAACGACTGACCTCTGCCGCGAAGGACGGCTCCTGAAGGTACAGGCTACGTGCGATCGTCACCAACTCGCGATCTAGATTCTCCACCGAATCGTTGCACCCTCGTTGTACCAGGATCGAGCGCCAGGTAGTAGCTTGATCACTGCTACAGCGGTTGGAAAGCTCGCTGATTGCGCCAAGACTCATTTATTCCACGTGTGTGTGTGTGTTTGTGTGAAAGAGAGGAAAAATTGAACACGAATTGGAATTAGATTTTATCAGATGTTGCAGCTTCTATTCCTCGTACGAATACGATTAATCGCTTGCATCGATTCTCCAATCTTTATATTTCAATCTTGTACTATGTTTGGCGATCAACGAGGATTTGTAACGGTTTAAAAAGACATCGAACGGAAAATTGAAACAAGAAATCACGCATACCAAATGGTATTATTATAGAAAAGATTGAGAAAGAAGAATAGGAACTGGAGGGTATAAATAACGTGTCAGCGTTGCGTGTGTTCGTCTTCGTTGAAACGAGCGAAATGAATCAGTTCATCAAAGAGATTAATCGTCGATTCTTCTTCCGTTTTCTATATAAGTTTCTATTCGCTCTTCCATCCTTATTTCTTTGTTTCTGCCTTAACAAATTTTGCAGCTTCGTTTTTACATCTTTTGGAATATTAATTATATAACAGGTGCCTAACGTTTCACTAAGATCTGCTTGAAAACGAGGCGACGATTACGAAAAATTAGGTTTTCTGTAATTGCACCTGTTATAAATATCCCAAGATTTCACAACGAACTCGCGAAATCTCGAAGACGCGATGAAAATGAATTTCTCGATGAACCACGAAACGTTAAGATTTAATTTTAATTTTACACGGTCGTTCGGACGGAAGCCGATTAAAAGAAATGTACGCTTGGAACGCACATTACACAAGAGCTTATACAAGTACAATGTATGAAACATCGGAGAATTAGTATCGTCAATTATTTTGACGCACAATCGAGCATCGATTGAATGACAGCTCGTCGCTGTAATTACTGTGATTGTTAAAGAAATCTCCACTGGTACCGTGCCGTATTGGATACTTACGGTAAAAAACAAGGTACTAACGAACGATATCGAAATTTCTAGTTTCCTTATGCGGCTCGTAAAACGCTTCAAGATTCTAGCCATTGATGCCTCAAACGTCAACACGACTAATGGAAGGATATAATTAACGAGAGACAAACACAAGAGCTAACAAAGAACACGAAGAAACACAGAGATTATCTGAATTTCCTTAATTTAATTGCACAAGTAAAGAAACCAGATAAAATGGAACATCCCGAGAAAAGTAACAAAAATTATTTAACCCTGTTACGATCCGTCGATTTCTACATCTCGAACTCGCCTTAACTTCCAGCCAGCAAAAAGACATTTAGAAACGTTTTAATAAAATCTTCGGCGTACGATTGAGAAAAATCTTGCATACCAACAACGATCCTATCGTACCACTGCCGAAGCACGAGATATTTTTCACGAGCTTCGAAATTACGATTAGGTGGAAAATGAGCGAAAGAACGCAACAGGTTTAAGAACGAGCGTCTTTGTAATTGTATTATTTTTACCGCGAAGAAAAAGCAGCGTGGCACCTTCAGATTTTTATCAGTATCAATTTACAAGCGATACAAACGACGTACGCGGTGCCTCGGCCATCCCGCGAAGAAGGGGGCGAGATCTATGCGAAATCCGACAATTACTAATTTGCCGATGCTAGTACGAGATATCCCGATAAATCTCGCATTATCCTTGGTCTATTGCCCCGTGCTAGTGCCGTTTAATGGAGGTAACGTTTACTTATATCCGTCTAAGTGCACACACGGTGTCTTTCAGAAATCCATCATTATCCTTCCTGTCAGACAATAATCAACCGTATTCTCAGCGTCTCGTTGTAAAACTCGACGTTAAACGCCGCGATACGAACAGTCGTTTCCATTCGCGTGCAAACAAAAAACGGACTTCTTATCAAGATGAAAATTGATTTGTTTCGGAGAATATATTTCATCGGATCCACCGTGTATGAGTGTGGATGCACGCGCGCGTCAAGATCTATGCGGAAATGCTTAACTTATGAACTCATCCCGAGGATTGCCAGCAATATACCACAGGACCACGCGCGGCACACTGAATAGAAACGTCTTTGGATCGAACGATGCTGATTCCCGCGTTGGATCTCGTCGTTTCCTGGATCATTGCCAAGGTGAAAACATCGGTACGTCACAGTCAGCGCGCGCGCTATGATTAATGATCGTTCGACAGCGCGCGGCTCCGAGCGGAGCGGATCGACGCGACGCGCCGACGAAAGCCTTCTTCCCTCGCGTTACCATCGAACCAACCTTCACGCACAAAGTAATCAGCCACTGCTACCGATTGGTACCGCAAAGAGAACCGTAGTCGGAATTATAGTTCGGTGACCTGGTCGTTCTTCTTGCGTGCGGATCGCGCTGTATTATTGAATATTAATATATCATTGCGTTCGTTGATCTCGTTCGAAGGCGCCGTACACGTGATGCAGCATGATGAAGGAATATTATTGTTACCGTGACTATATGCGATGGTAGTTTGAAGTTTAGAAATTGTATAGTACAGTCGCCTATAAATAGTATTCTTGTTACTGTGGCAGGTGTTTAACGTATTAAACATCACGGAATCTTACGGTCTTATTTGAAGTGTATGGGAGGCTCGACTCCAACGAGATTAATTATTATTCGACTCCCGAGAAATCAAACGATAGTGTAAGAATCAAGAAATTTTTGATAAATGGAATTTTCGTCTCTGTGAAGCTTAAATCAATCTGTAACTTCTTGACGCTTATAGGGAATAAATTTCGGATTTTATTAAATGATTAGAATTTTTGGAAATTAGGCGTGAAGGAGCGGCCGGAAGAATGTCAACTAAGAGTTATTTATAGATAGACTGCTTGGTACCATTGCAGCGATAAAACAGGACACATGATACGTTTGAATAAAAAGAAAAAAGAAGAATAAACAGTTTTTAACGATTTAAGAAAAACATCTAACATATAGTTGAAGTAAGAAACTGCGCGTACCAATAACGATGAGACAGCGGACATAAAAGACAGCGGAATTACGATTGCGAATTATAAAATTGCAAGCGTGCAACACTGTCAGAAAACTGTTGCAATTTCTCGTCGTATTATCCAAAACTCCGGGCAATTAGAATATCGTGCTACTCGAGGGATGCGTGAATGGAAATTACAGCGGAGGACTCGTAGGGGCACTACTTTAAGGACTGAACCTGTTGGATCGGCAAATTCTATAGGGAAGCGGCTTTATCAATATTCACGCGCGTAACACGAAAATCCCGAAGTGAGTGAATCGCGGCGATTTAACAACTCATTTTACACGGCAACGGACACCTTCGTGTCGCGAATTTTACCTCCGGCTCGTTCCCCTGCCCCCTGCGAACTATAAAAGCGGCAAGCGGAACAACATTTCTGAATTGCCTCGTTACCGAAACCGTGAATTACGATTGGTCGCCCTCTGTTACGCTGAGAAATCTTATTAGCATTTTTTGCTCAGTGCCTTGGTAAGTAATAATGGCTCAGAAGACGCCGCATACGAATTAAAGTCGTTCAAATTATATTCGTAGCCGTGTAATCGCAGCATGTAAATTGGAAGTTGATCTGATTTTTGATGTTCAGCTACAAGGATCTGATGTTAATCAGCTACGTGTGCGAAAATATGTTTAATTTCGTCTAATTGATATGCGATTTAAACCAATCATAACGGTAAAAATCTCGGATATACGGAGGTATTTCGCAGACGGAAGAATATGATGAATGGGACTACGTATAATTAGGATAATTCGTATTTTTGTAAATACAGCTATAGAAATGAAATACGAGCAAAGATTTGACTTCATAGCTAACTATAACGGCGAATACTATACTCCTTCAATATTTTACGTATTTTTGAATATTCAAATTTCTCGTAGGTTCACAAATTAATTACGAACGAGTCTGAATCGTCAGTTCCCAATTTTTATTTTTTTACATTTGCATTGCTTTTTCTCAATGCACCCAGTTTTCATTAGTTTCTATCGACTAAGTGATATAGTATCAATTATTGGATGTAGCTCAAAGAAGTTAAAGAATTTCTTACGAATTAATGAAATAGTGTACAATTCTAGCCGACTTAATGACGAGCGCGAAATTCGGAAATGATTATTGAAATTAAGAATATACGAGTTTAAAATTAGCTATATTTACGTCCAAACAATTTTTCAATTCAATATCGATAATTAATCTTTCACATACACGGCGAAGCTTTGAACAAAAGTATACGCGGAGAAACTACAGTGACTCTATTCCAAGAATTCTTGAATTTCAGAACTTGCAAAAATTCATATAAATCTGGAATAATAATATCAAGTACTAGTTATTTGAAAGATGCACTGTATTGTATAAAAATTGATTAAATATATAACGTTATTAAATACCACGTACTATTAAAATTTTGTGTAAAAGAACATTTCTTATGTACCAGTCCCACGTTCACACGTAACGATTGTATAAAATATATTAATATCTAGCTTATCTTAATGTTAAATGGTACAAACATATTTCGTATAAAATTACCTAGGTATTCGTCAAATTTCTAAAAATATATTCGGATCATCTTTCATCTACGCAAATCGTGGACATCTTCGACTTTGGGACACGAACACACGAACAAGATGGAAGATGTGTGCGAGCATAATATTGCAGTTGCATAAAGATACATACGTGTACACAGGGATGAGGTAAAACGGTACCGGAAGGATGTTGCGTAAACGGAAGTGCGTGTGCTGCTCTTTGTTTCTTCGAGTCTTATTGAGGGATGCACCTGACAACAAGTTGGGCACACAATGGTGCGGCTGGAAATAAAGTGAATGGATAAAGGATACGAGAAATTACAAGTCTCCAAGATCCGAACTTCCGTCATACCATATCCTAACCGCGGATAAACGTTATAAGAACAATGGCCGGCCGGGTCGAAGAAAAAGAAAACAAAGAAGAGCACGTACGAATCGCTAATTGGCAAGACATCTTCAATGATATACGTGCAATTTCGCGTACATCGTACGTACGACAAAATTTAATAAGTTCGAATAAAGCGAGTTTCGTTGCTAAGCCAATAGCATTTTCATTGGAACAAATCTTTCGAAACCTCTTAAAATTCTCTGAAGCTTGTCCGAACTTCTTCGTTTTTGGACGAGAATCCATACGTACAGAAGGAAATCGATGAATTTCTACAATGTGAATTCCACTTATACAAGCTACTATTTCACCAATGATAGACGCGAATAAATAGAGCTCTAACGTAAATAGGAGTTTAATCGGATATAGGAGATACAAGTAGAATCCTTAGTCCCTAATTATCAACGTAAGAATTTATCAGTATCGTTTTAAAAGAGTCCGTCAATATCATTAAACAATTACCGTGCCAAGAAAGATAAAAGATCCTAAACGTCCCTATCATTTATCCACGCAATCTTTTCGATTCGTCTTTGCACTCAAAACGCAACAGAATGCGAACATCTCCGTAAGAAAGAGAAAGCAGCGCATCCAGGCTGAGATACGTGGCCCGGCTCGCAAGTTGATTATTGTAATCGTGAATCGACTGAAGCGCCAGCTAACCAATCAGAAAAATCACCATCCAAAGGTGCTGGCCCATCGATATTCCCCTGATGCAATTGCATAATCATCGAAGCACGCCGAACCCCCGCCTAAGTGGCAAGCGTGCACGTCACGAGACACGCGATCGTCCGGTCGCGTTACGAACGCACGAAAATTATAACAGATCCCCAATATGCGTATAATACCCCTTGTCTCGTCATTCGATGCACTTTCTCTGCTTGCCACCTTTCTTCCATTCGATTCTTCTTTTCTCGGCATCGCAGGGCACGATCGTTCCCTTTGCCTCATGGAGGAGGCATCTCCACGAGGACGAACCAGTAAAGAACAAATACGTGAGGAGGAAAAGATGCACGCGCGTCTTTAAAGGAATTCGAATATGATCGCTTCCGCAAAAATCGAGAAAATCGAGTGCATCGTTTGGAATTTGTTGTCTTCCGTATGGCGGGTCCGGTGTGTCGCATCTCGTATTCAAAACTACAGGGTACCATGCAGTACGGGAACAACGAGAAGAAAAGACGTGATTACACACTGTACGCAGGGGATCGGTCGTGAGGCTTGCAACTTTTTTTTCGTTAATGTTAGTTAAACCGAAAGAAAGAGCATGATGCTTGTGTATGGGACTAAATTTAGAGGGTAAAAGAAGAATGTGTGTGTGTGTGCGTGTGTGTATGAGGCAAAAGGAAGTATTTAACTCCGTGTAAAAATATAGGAGGCGAAATGTAATAGTCGAAGCATTTGTCGAAAAGCTCAAAGATTTTTCTAATAATTTTGTATGTTTTTTTATTGTTCTTATCGATTCTTTGATGTTGAATAATACCTTTGGTTTATCATGTGTTTTCTGCGTCGAGGGTATTCAATTACGTTGGCCAAAAAAAAAGTAGTTTGACACTAACGATAGAAGATGAATAATTTCTATTAACTGTAACGATAAAACATTTTAATTTTAAAGACGATATAACTCGTTTTCTCGCCACTATGTGTACGCGTATGCGTGAATAAATTAAATAAAATACGATTTCTTCGAGCATCAATAACTTCCTATTTCTGTCACTTCAGAAACTAAATAATGCGAATGCAGCTTCCGAAATAATTAAAATCACATTTACACATTTATTTCAGCCTCGGCCATCCGTCAAGACACGTAACTGCATTATGTAAACGCGAAGCTTCCGGCGAAATTCATTTCCCTTTAAATCACATCCTAATTTCTAAGCCCTCGTGTTCGCTTTAGCCTCGCGTTTCACTTTCTCCCGTGCTCTGCCGTTTCATGATAAAAAAGCAAAAAAGAAACGAACAATTCCACGAGAAGAACCTAACGTCGAATAAAATTGAGACGTTACACCGACAAATCAAACGTTACATCGAAACATTGCCGAGGAGGAAGTCGTAATCGAATTTCTCGCCGCAACAAAGTCCTTCCGAGATAGTGGTGGATCCTGTTCCGGTACACGATCGGGAAGTTGATCGACGGCATCTGGCGCGCCACATCCTGCAGAATGCACGAGTCATCGCGTGGCCTACAATCGAAAATGAATGAAGACACTTTGTCGTGGGAGATCAAAGGAAAGGGGAGTATCTGTTCGATGAAGACGTTTCACGCGAGACTATACACACAGTCGGATCGAGAAAAGTCGATCAGTGGGTCTTCTCGATGTATCGTGTGGAGTTCACGAGGATCGTGGTAGGTGTTCGTAAGATGAAAAGGCTACAAAAGCATCGCTTTTCTCTCCTCCCAAAACCCTTAAGATTCGGCATTGTCTAACGGCGCGTCCATAAGCGGTTTCTAAATTACCTTAAAAGGCCGTGTAATGTGGCCAACGAAGAACCACCCACGTGGTAACAGAGTGTATCGTCCGGTGCAATAAAAACAGCATGCAGGGTGAGAGCTTCACGTTTTCACGCGATTCCGCCTCCATGCCCTACATATAATAGATCCACGGTGTTACTTTCTGTCGGCCAATAAACGATTGCCTTCTCTCTGTTCCGGTACAATCCTTCATGTAGCGATGTTTCTCACGATGCGACAGTTTCGAAGAAGTCGGACAGAGAGAAAGTTTTTCGGTCGAGTCTTGTGCAGATCGGTCGAGTTACCTGAATTTACCGTAATTTGAAATCTGTTTACCGATGTTATTTACTCGATTTGAAATATCCTTTCGAGTTTCTACGATCGTCCTCGTTAAACGTAATTTTACTATCTACTTTCTATGTAGCGATTCGACAATCGTCTTTGATCGCCTTTGATAGCGATTTTATTTTTAAATCTCTAATTTTAATTTACCCGTGTTATTTTATCTGGCTTCTCGGAAATTTCGAGCGCGGACTATTAATAAGAGCGTCTTTCGATTATTTCCTCGATCGAAAGCAACAACGATGCTGTATAACGAAACGTTACGTAATTCAGCGTCCTGCTGATACCGATTTACCGAACCGACTTTAAAATCTCGTTCACATCGATTAACGCAAGGCAAAGCTTTCGTAAATGTGATCGTTCGCGTGTGAAAATCGTGCCGCTAACTGGTTTCGAGGATCTCGCAGAGAAAGTCTTCTTTCCCTTTAATTTTTCTCGATTCTCTTGATAAGATACGATGAAAACGGAAGAAGCGTGTTACAAAGTAGCACGTTTCGTGAAATTCAGAAACGTGCTTAAGATGTTATTTATGTCTGGCCGTGAAGCGATTCTCGAACGTTGTAATAAACGGTTGACATTAATTTGATGTAGCATACACTTAAAAAATAATTCACGCGATTCCGAGGAATATTCCGATAAATACAAACGAGATTATTATACGTGGATCAACAGATGTGTTATTCGATTAGATATTCTAATAGACCAGATTATCTTTTGCGACTAATTCACTGTCGTGTTTTTTAAAATATTTTAATACAAATTGAGTACAATTTGCTTGCGTACATATTAACATTTTTACTATAGATGATTTCTAGAACGTAATTCAAAGACATTTAAACGGTTATGTAAATTGTAAAGATACGGCTACTTATATACAACATAAATTCCACTCCAAACTATTTTTACATTCGTGATTACACATAAAATACACTTTTATATCCTTACGCTTGTTTTGTTTCAAAAACTTCCTTATTTATGGTCATGCACATAGCTATATAGAGAAGTTGTCCTAAAATATAATAATAAATTATATGAAGTTAACGTATTTCCATGATAGACTATTTACGATAATTTTCTATCCTTTTCCAGTCAACGTTAATTTTAACAAGGAAAATTTCTGTATTATTTATAATTTCAAATCGATTTCTATATATATATCTATATACAACTTTAATTAGAAACAGATCATACTAGCTTTTCTTCTTTCAAATATCTCTGAACTACAAGGAACCTAATAAATATATTTAGAACTACAGAAACGATACACGGAGGTGGCCACATTCTTTTGTGACTTGTGCGCGCTCAACGGGGTGTGATCTTGTGGGAAACAGGAGGGAAATCTGTAACGGCCACCCATGGTGACCATAGCGGGAAGATGAATTAAGTTACAATACACCTACGGGATCTGGAAATTTTGAAATAATGGCTGCGCCAGAATACTGGTCGTGTTCCCTCGAATCACCAGGTATCGTCTTACGACCGCAAAGAAGTTCCTTTCATTAAAGAAATTTTTCTCCTCCGGTTTTGACCCGTGCTACGCTTCGTAAAAGTGGCGCTCGCGTGCACGACATCTTTATCTATCATTTCACGTAACTCTACCAATTGAAATTAATCGTCTTTCCTGCTTCTCGATACGAGGAGAAAAGCGAAGGTTACATCTTATACTTTAAACGAAAATTATATATTGTATCAAAGTTTATTAAGTTTAAATTTTCATGAATATTTGGTCTCGAATTAAAACTAATTACATTGCGAGTGCTTCTGTTTAAAGTACGTCAAATCATGTTAAAAGAAACGCGTGAGATATGTGTAATAAGTATATCGAAAATATATATCCTCTATATCTAATGATGGAACCTTTATTATCGTTTAATATTATTTTCCAAATTCCACTTATACTTAGAATTCTGAAGATTTAGATTGAAGATTTAATCGAAAGGAAAGTATAATCGACCCATCATATTGTAAAATAGGAAACATACAAATTGCTTGGAGGAAAAAGAAGCTGCGAATAATATAACGAAATCACTGGAATAGCTAATCCAAGGGAGAAAAGCAATTTTCGGTCTATCGTACTTGACCAAAGTAAATAATAAATGATATCTCGAGAACTGTCTTCGATAAAAGGAAAAGGAAATTGCAAAGTTAAATGATGTTGGCAACCTGCTTCGAATACCATCCACCGGTGATGACAAATTAGTTGGTACATACTGATTACTCGTTAACACGTACATAACTTATGGTATTACAGAGGCGATCGTTGAAAAAGTTGCAAAGAAAATAAAAACACGTAGATATTTTATTTCATTGCTTTAAAACCAGTCTTTAACACAGATGACTATCCATATCGTGATTACCACCGGAACGAGTGTCGTAACGCTGGACAACGAGACATCAGCAACTACACATCGATCGGCTATAAGGAAATGACAGTTAAGAGAACTTTTAATTTATAACTTATTAAATTTTTCTCTCCTTGTTTCCCTGCTTCCGCGAAATAAGTCGCTAACTACCCGGTCGTTCGCTCGAGGGGCCTTCTCGTCCTTGATCTTCGCCACGTGATTTATGGAGACGCATTGACAACGACGCGACACGGCGACGTACCGCGTATCCAGCTAAAGATCTGTCAATAAACTTCAACGGTACTCTGCCATGCTGCCTGCTATCGCGTAAACGCCTCTAGAAAGTGAGAAAATGTCCTTGACCAAGGCCACCAGATGAAAAATACAAAAATTGCAGTTCAGCGACGAGAAAAAGTCAGAGGCCTTACTCTGCGTCACGTACGTCTAAAGACACGTGTACACTCGTCGCAAACGAATCTTTGAATTTTCAAATCTTCCGATCGTGAAACTCATTTCCATGCGAATAATTTTCAGTACAGGAATACACGTGTGTTTGCGTATTACGCGTCTTAAATTAAAGGAAGAGAAAATTAAAAGATCGTGTCATTTCGAAAGTAGGTAAAATATCTGAGAATCGTATATGATGTTTTGAATGATGCCGAGATTAGAATTAAAAAATCGTTTAAAATGTGGCGCAAAACGAAACAAGATCGTAGATGAGAAAATTCCCTTCTACGTTGACAAATTTAATTCTTCTCTTAGCCTGAGCTGCAAAGTCTTCCCGATTTTCGTTGTACCACGAATTTAGGCTGACATAAATGTAAATAGTATACAAGCATTTAATGCAAGACACCGTCAAGCCCAGGGAATGAACTTCCACGCCGACTTCATAACGTCTTGGGGAAGATTTCGCCAGAATTTCCTCCGGTGTCTTTTCGAGTTCGATTCGCGCACAGTCACGCAGTCAGATTGAGTAGATGTTCCGTGATCCTGATTAGGATGACTGGTTGAAAGCTTTGAAGCGTCTCGTTTGCACATCTCTCCTCCGTGGCTTTTTCCTTGAAAAGATAGGGCCAGTCAATGTCATTCGGTAGCCACGCAATGCTCGGATATTCTGACGGCAACTATATCGACACAATCGTCAGCGATTCGATACGTTCAACTTCCTAGTAGCAGCAGACGCAGAAAAAGAAATGCCTCCCAAGTCGAAATTAATGTGATTCCGCGACTCGAATAAGCTACTGTGCATTGTGTCTTTCCAAAAATTGATCTTCGCTAGACCACCTAGTTTGGACTACTGCGGGCAGCAGAGAATTCAATGGGAACAAGTTTTCTTTCTATTCGGGGCTTTATCTTCAGGAAAATAAAATTTCGTATATTTAATGATGTTGGAAGAATAATTATGGAATTATTATATATATTGGTCTCGAATGTTTTATGCTATTGTAGGTAGTTACACGTAAGTTTAATTGTATCTTTCCTTTATGTTTATAAAGTATGCAAAACAAAGTCCAATTTCTAGGCCATCAGGCTGAAATAAATGAGTACAATACAATAAAATTATTGTTTATTATTATATAATTATTATGAAATATTTTCCTTACCCTTATGTTGCCAAATCATTTTCAGATGATTATGGCAAGTTGAGAAGATTATTCCGAAGAGCTCGGTGAAAATAATCAATCTTGAGAATTTATATTAATTAATTTATATAATTTATATAAATATATATGATTTAGTTGATCTAATTTTTATGAAACATTATGAAATATTTTCATTACCATTATGTTGCCAAATCATTTTCAGATGATTATAGCAAGTTGAGAAGATTATTCCGAAGAGCTCGGCGAAAATGATCAATCTTGAGAATTTATATTAATTAATTTATGTAATTTATATAAACATTTATGATTTAGTTGATCTAATTTTTATGAAATTCTCCAGTTTGATTTAATATGAACTGTAAAATGTTTCGGTATGCATCAAGGTACAAACGTAACGATAAATCAACATGGAATTTTCCATAAGAAATCTAACGTAAGAATATTTAGTGAACATATTTTATGTACTAATTCATATAATAACATTCTTTAAGATTTTGCACAAATCTCCGAAGCGATAACTTATTATCTGTAAATTTCCATAATTTTGTCCCCGTTATTACTATAACTTCGTACTCTTCTTTAGCCTCATAAATTGCAGAACTTTTACCGATATTGTATATCGATGAAATCCTGATACAAATTCTATACAAAGTAAGAATAACGGTATACCACGTTAAAATTTCTTCTGTGTATACCTGCTTCTCACATCATCAATTATTATCGTTTAATTTTTTTTATTGACATCATAATAAAGATTGATTCATCTTCGATTCATTAGAATCGATAATACTGTGATTTTCTTCGATAATAAATAGCGTAAATCATTAGATGTTATTTAGTATAGTGTGATATGGAAAGAACGTTTTTAGAAAAGCGATTTAAAAAATGGATTATAAACCCAGAAAATTCGATAAAAACAGTCAAACTACTTAATATTATAACAATTGATATTTTTGAGATATTCCAGAGAAATGGAAAAATCCTGTTACCTAACTTCATTGATCAAAATAAATAGAGGCGAAAGTTTATTGCAATGAGATTAGTTAAAAGCGCCTTCTGAATTTTAGAAATGTGAATTATCGCATTTGTCCCCTATGGTCTTCAAATATAAAGCAAATAAGAATGAAATAACGACGAAATATCAAATCGAGAAAATATCTCCAACTTTTACTTGCCCAAAAATAAAACGTAGCCAGTAATTTCATTTTCCTAAACGGAAGTAACTTTAATGTTTAATAGAATCTCTTCCGATCGACAACTGTCAATTCCGATCGCTTTCATCCCGATGAAAAGTATCACAACAAAAAATCAGAGAATAAAAGTAGGTGGATCTGAGGCTCTGATTAAGACGTGTGCTTCCTTCGTTCTCGACGTCTAATTATAGAGCGATCATTTCCACGGTCTATCGAAAGGTGGAGTCGGTCGAAAACAGCCTCATAAAGGCTTGATGTTTAATGATTGACAAATAACAATTAGGCACCTGTTACGCGGATCACCCTTTCGCTTCTTTTCTTTTCTTTTTTTTCTTCCATCAACTTCGTGATAGAGAGACTCTCAATGAAATCCCTTTGCATCCATTCGACCAGCTCCTCCCACGCTTCCTCTTCCTTTCTCCTTTTCTACTTTTACTTTCTTTCGGAAAGCTCGCTCTTGTTCCCATATCGATTTCCCTCGAGTGTCTTTTTCTTTCCTTTTTTATCGATCGCCGACGATGGAGTCGTTACGACTTCCAGGCAAGCTGACAAAAAGGCGAGAGGAAACGTGTTCGACACTTCACACGGCGTAATCTATAGGGAAGGATGCTGCCGGATGAGAGGAAATCTTAGACAGGAAATGTTCAGTGATAAAAAATATTTTGGGACGTGTATAAGGAAAGTGTGTTAAGATATAAAGATGTCGAAGGTTTCGGTTAGGATTTTCAACGAAATATTAATAAACTCGTGGAATTGAAGTTATAAGTTTCTTCGTAAGAAGATATTAAATGCAGTCTTAATGAAATGAGATTAGCGCGATAAAGAATATTTTCGAAGTACATATTTATAAAGCACAAAAGCACAGAAGGCTTAAACGTTGTTATTAAATTCCATAGTAGCGGCTAACATGAGCGATATATATAAAATGTAACGAGAAATGAATAGATGAATATCCTGTGATGGATGAAATTAATGATCAAAGATAATGGGATTCTGACGCGCCAAAAAGTATAAAATTAATTTTGACTAAATGAGACGTTACAGCAGAATCATAGAATAAAACAATTACAATTATTCTTATAAATTATTCAATCGATAAAATTCAACAGCTACTTCACAGGATACCATGAATTCGCTAAAAACACGTACGATTAAAAGGTGCAGTTAATTAATAACTTACTAAAGTACAAGGTTACGTGTACTCAGTGCGATCATGGAAAGAGTTAAGCGCAACATGCTGGCGTATCGAATTTCCATAAAAAATGTCCATCCTTTTTCCCTAAAATTCATACGCAAACGCGACATGTATCCGACTGAAACACATGCTCCGTCATCCACTGCGCCTTATTCAACCTTTCAACGGCGCAACGAAGAAATAATTCAATCCGGACATACTACACGGAACACACGGTCAACCGGTAGAAACGAACAGAAATTTGTCGACTGCGGCATACGTCCGACACGGAGTTTCGCGCAAATTACTCTCGTCGGCCAACGAGGCAAACATAGCGAAGACTGAATCCCGCGGTAGCGGAGGAACGGATACAATGATAGCATAAAAATAATGAACAGAGGGACCGCCACGTCGGGCCTCGGATCGCGTAAAAATTTCCACGAGATATACGACGCCGTTACTGGGATTGGAGCTAATTACCACCCAGAAGCGACGTCCATATCCCCGGTAATAGTGAATCAGCGTTAGCTGACCTCCTATTGGCGACCATAGAACTCGACCTCGGTGTCGACCTCGCCGATTTATTTGCTCGTAACGAGGTAAAAAGACCGGAGGATAAAGGGAGACAACGCTGAAAGAAGGCTAGGACTTTTACATACGCCGAGGTAATATTCATCGTTGTTCATATATCTTTCATCATCGGTGTCTCGTAGTCAACGTCGTCGGTCATGCTCATTGTCGTCGTCTTCTTCGTCTTCTTCCTTCTCGTCATCTACGATCTACACTACCGTTCATAAGTATTTCGATACTTTTCCAAATTATTGCAACATCTATAAAATATGCTTCGAATGAGACGCTTTAATCTAATTTTCGCCTGTAATCCTGTCTCGATTAAATAATACCAAGATTATAGGTGAAACACGAGATATGAGTAGAATTTTGCTGACTTTTTCATTTTTATGTCATTTAACGATTAAAAGTATGTACTTCGACGTAACGTAATTTGGGCGGACCAAAGGTATCGAGCTTTCTAAAGGAAACTATCTACGGTACGAATACCTTCGAAGAACTGATATTTTTAACGCCAACATTTTTCGAAAGAACACCGTAACTAAATTTAGTAAAAATAAAATAATGTGTGCTTGGTTAACAAGGTCTAACTAAGGTTCAATTTTTAATCTAACATCTCTTGGTTAAAAATTAACGCCTTTGGACGTTTCGGTCAATCAAATATTCCTCTATTTTGCGCATTTTATTAGTCGAGAAATACTCGTGTTAAATAATTTCTTGATCCTCCATGCCGTTAGAACACGAAACAGACTTGGGATCGTTCAAAAATGATACAAATTTTTCAAATAACTTGGTATTTCTGAACGGTAGTGTACGTGTCATCTTCTTCATCGTCAATTCTAATCACGGTGCCCGTTTTCGTTGCTACTTGCCACACCGCTACCAGCATGAAAAAGAACGAGGAAATGGCGATCTTCGTCAGCTTTAACTCCCCTATTTGTCAAACATTGACACGCCGCTTTTTGCGGCTTGAATAATTACCCCCATATTAGAGTAACTGTATTGTGCGCGATAGTGACGACGCAACGTTGATTCGCATCTGGCAATTTCGATGCAAAATTAGGTATTTTATACGTATCGCGGCAAGACGTAATATCACCTTGGCTCCGATGATTTTTTATCCGACACCGGTAACGGTAAAAAGCCAAGCTGTTGCATGATTTTAATGATAGACGTTATAAGCAAGCATCGCGATGATACAAGGTTGTTGAACTAGCTGTGTTATTAAATTATCGAGTAGCACATTTTATAATATTTTACGGTAGTTGCGGTTTTATTTGTACCCGTACCGCGTGGATATCGCTAGATTAAAACGATGTTACGTAAGAAAATTGCAAGATTTCTAAACTTCGCGTCTATTTGTATCTACATATTTAGTGTAAAGCAATACATGTTTCAGTGAATCAGGGTCGTGGTTATCGTCGATAATTTCGCTACTGCGTTAAACATTAACTACATTAAAATTGTCTTTTATTTTTGAACGTAATATTTAATATTTCTGATTGTAAAAGATATCTTACGTCGAAGAATTCTTGTATCGAAGATGTCGATAATTATATAATTACGCATTAGCGTAAGGGAGATCACCGTAGCGAGCATACCAACCATCAAAATTAACGATTATGTTAATAAAGTTACTTCCTTTCTTAAATCATATTCAATCGATCGACGAGGTATTGAGCTTGAAGAATCAATACTGATCATTTTCTTAAGCTGTTATTTAGTATAGATATTTACTTAGCTGATAATTTCAAGTATTTCTCGTCCAAAGAATTCCTGAAAATATTAAATTACGCGTAGAATGTGAAATTTTTATCAACGATATCTGCTGTGCTCGTTAAAAAAGACTAAACTAATATAACACATAACTAAAATTACGTAAGAAATGATTTAACGCCTAAAAAACTAAGTAGTGAGATACATAAAGTATGTGAATACAAAGCGAATTTATAACAAAGATTATACATGTCCACGTTTTTAGAAATAAACGATTAGCCTGTACCTCTAACTGGTAGTTTTCTTAAGAGATCCTTAATTCATTATTTATAGATAACAAGTGTTCGGTTTAATACTATTCGCCCTCCTCCTTTTTCTAATCTTCCCTATAAAATGATTCAAACTTTTCCATCCTTCTCCTCCATTTACCCCCCTAAGATTGCAACATTCAATTGTGTGTTGCATGATCTAAGAGAAGCTTAAAACAGTTATACTGTATATGACAATTACAAAAAATATCTGTTCTTGACAAAAATTATGTAGAAATATTCGATACGTAAATTACTAACAGATACAAATAATAAAAGATACGTTTTCAAATGTACAGCAAATGATTCATATAAATCAATTATTATCAATCAAATATGCTGGAAAAGTGTCGTATTTCGTAATCACGATCGCCAATGTACTACTATTCATTTTTATGATCGGTGATCGATCAACTGGTAAGACATTATTCGTTAGCGATTTAAAAACTTCAACATTTAGAATTCCCATAGAGAATCGCTATAGAGAAGCACCGTTAAACGTCGAAATACGCTACCGACTGGCCAACCACAGCCAATTCCAGCCACGTACATAGAACGTACAGTATAATTTATACCCGACACGGAAACAGTCCCTTCTCCTGATAATCGTCTAAATTACGAAACACGTAATCACTGACAGACAATTAACAATCCGGCGATAACAACGTGACAACTTACAGTTAAAAGTTGACGCCTAGTCCATCGATCAAACGTGTCGAGCGAGTTTCGCATCTGAAACGTATACGCAACATTCAAAGATATCTGATCGCTTGCTTATTTTCGACACGATGTATTTTAATTGTAAAATTACGAATGAGAAAGATACGAAGATAATTATATTCCTTACAATTTGCGTAACAGGATTACTACGATACGCTTAAATTGATTTTTAACTCGTAATATGGTGTTCTTCCGAATCACGCGTTTAATGTTTAGAAAGAAGATAACTAAACAAGTCTTAAAAAGCAATATGCTATTCGTTACTAGATTCCAAATATTTATACAAAAATTCGCGTTTGTCTTTAAAGACAATCGGAGAAATCGTATGTAAATGGAGCTTTGTCGCATCTACCAAATATTACACAGTTACTATAGTTTGAATATTTTGCATATATTTATATTATGTGGAAAAATCCGCAGAATCCATATGCTATACAGAAACATACAAAATACTTAAAACATACTATCTTCTAATATCTATAATAACATAATACGTAGCAGGTAAAACAATTTTCTCGCCGAGTATGCTGTCTCTTTAATTATACGATACGATTGTAAAAATACGAATTTGCATAAATATTCGCAATCTGATAAAGGGTGTACCGATCGAGTAAGTCAAAGAACGTGATGGAGCCAACTGTAAAATCGGCTCCGGTGCAACAGGTTTATTGACAAAAATAACGCGCGTATAACTTGACGACAGACAGACAACCGTTACACGAAAAACGTCGCAATCGGAAAGGCACCATCGTGAAGCGAGACGAACCATCGAGCATACTAATGTAATTCTATCAAACGTTTGCACTTTGTCTCGAGCGGCGTTTAAGTTAAATCGTGGCGGACGTGCGATGCAATCTGCCACGAGGAAAGGCAACGAAACGAAACTCGCGCTGAAGAGAGAGATCGGTGAGAATCATCGAGAAACAAGACCTCGACCAATTACGGCAAGTAACTATCATATCGCTAGAAAAGATCTTCGTGTTGTACCAGCCGCGAGATAACGAAGGATATCTTTCGATCCTATATACGTTATGACGTGTAGGTACACGCGTGATTCTGCAATATCTGCAATTAGATAGTATCTTTAACTGTTTTGGTATCACCAGGCTACGTGTACGTCGATGATTCGTAAGGAGCGATCGATGCAATTATTCTTAATGCTTTGACGACTTTAGAGATGCGACGGTAGAATACAATCGTGTAACGTCATTTGGATCACGAATATACGATTGCTTGTATCAATTATACATACATCTTCGTTTTTCTATTTCGATGAGATCAAATACTATTGATTTTTTGGATTGTTCAACTCGTCTAAAGACAGACGATTTTATGTAGAAAAAATTGTAACTATCGATTTAAGAATTTATACGAAAGTCATTTAGAATATTTAGGGAATGAAACAAATATTTATGTAAATTTCGTGTCAATAGTTGTGTTCATAAAAATGTAAGCTTGCATAAACACCCCATAGTCTAATTATAAATGTGAGATTTTAAAACATTTTTTCTGATTCGTATATGTTTTTTAACTTATGCAAAATCTAGCAGGAAAGTAATACGTAAAAGTGGCGTGAATTGTAGCTTGATGAATATACGAAAAATATATTAGAATAATAAATATTTTCCAGAAGTTCGTTACATAAATCCAGGGCACGAAAAAATATCTATGATTTAAAAATAAATTGTTTATTACAATGCAACAAAGACTTCAACTTGTAGAATCTATACGCAAAAATGAACAGCGATAAAAGAAATTAAATCTTATAATTCCCTTTCATCACCACGGCGATAAAAAACAAAATTCAATAATGTAAATTGAGTGAAAAAATTTGTAAAGGAAATACGTTGCATTAACGTAACGTTAGTCCCCTTAATGGGCTAATGAGAGAAGCCTGAGGCAATCAGCTATAGGTTTAGTTCTTTCAAGTTGCCTTTAGTTTCAATAGAACCGAAGGTGTTAAAAGTAATTTGAATGCAAAATATGTTCCTTTGATGACTGTACGCATTATTATAATTTAATATTATCTCTTTATAACAAATTAAGTAAAGTGCTATGTTTAAATAATTATAGAAAAAAGTCCTCCATAACTCTAACTACTTAGATTGCTGTTCCCTAAATTCTTATAACGGTCCTACATAAAAATTACCAATCTCTCTTAACATATGCCAAAAAAATATCCATCGACGCATGTTACTGCGATCAACGCAATATTAACCATCGTATTTACCAATTATGTTTTTATTGTTATCATTCTAATAAAAAGAGTAATTCATTTCGAAAATGTTATATACATAAATGTACTGGCAGACACCAAGCCATTCAGAAACGAAATTGAAAAAGATGATTTGAAAATTTAGCGATTATACTTCATTCTGAACTATTCTGTGATAGACAGGAATTCCAATTTGGTTTCAGTTGTTTGTAAAAATCGTGACAATGTTCTGATACGAGACGCGATAAACTCTCCTAGTAAACGATAACTTAACAAATTTTTCAAAGCATCGCAACTGTTAAAATCTTTCAAACAAATCAATCTTTACCAAAAATGATAAAGCTCAACTTAAAATTTCGACAGAGTTACCGTCTGTTTATAGATCGCGTATATAACAATAACTGTCATTGTAAACGACAAATTAAAAAATGGGAGCATGGCGAGAAAAATTGGTTGAAATTTCGCCTTCCATCCAATTAATTTCTAACAAATCCCTGACAAAATCGACTTCGCGTAATTCGGACAACAAAACTGTAGGCTAGGAACGGGACTTCTTACTCGGCGAGCATGGGGTCTGTTGTTTAATCGCGCGATTAATCTGCGCTGTCATCTGAAACGGTCGGTCGAAATCTTTCACGGTACGAGCGTGCCCTCGGAAAGGTACTCGGCATATAAATCGCAAAGATTTAAAATGAATTTATAGATAGGTACAACAAGCGTACTCCCGACGTCTATTTTCACGCGTATACCTCGCGGTGCTCGTATCATCGTTTATAGCCGTATCAGATTTACTGCGACTTTTCTCCGCACGTCTCGAACTTTTGCGGACAGGACAATCCGTTGAGCAGCCACGAACTTTCGTTCGTTGATTTCTAACGGCACAACCTGACTTACGTACAGAGCGTTTCTCGTAGTATCCACAATATTTTTAGAAACTTTTTATAATTTGTTCATCAAATAATTGATTCAATTATTTCAAACTAATTTTTCTTTACACGCGACACCTTTTCACATTACCGAAAGTGTATGAAAAATGAAAACACGTCTTAAAATCGATTTTTTTAAATTATTACCAATTTTATAGGTTTCGTGTCATTGCACATTGCCATGTATTTTTCATTGTCTTTGTATTTTCATTTTTATCACCGACTCGTCTAATCGTAAGTAAGCGACAATGTCACTAATGATATCGCGACTCGAGTACGATTTCTTCTCGATTAGTGCGATTTCACCTCGGTTATACATCTAGGAGAATATTCCCGAAGACAGTTGCGAGTTATTACACCGTATAATATATGAGTAATTACGTCTATATAATCGAATGCGTTTATGCATCCACGTCGTAAATTCGTATTTTAACGTCCTTCGTTTTCTCACGGATCTAATTCGGCGTATTCACGAACTCGCTATCCGGCTAATAACTCACAGCTCGTCGAATATTCCTCGCATTTTCCCTTTTCCACTTGGACGGTGAAAAGTCCATCAGAATATTCTTAAATTTACCTTTCTTCTTTATTTATATTTTGCTATCATAATACGTTTTATGCAACGTGTCTCGTTCCAATTTCCTCGGGTAAAATTATCTTAAGAACTATAGAAAGCGCGGTACAGTTGTTTCGAACCGTACGAATCGAGTCTGTAATATTCGAATTTATAAAATCTATCGTAAACGCGTAATGAACTTTGAGAATTGTTCCACTGAACATTCAGATTTATTGATAAAATGGATAATTGACTGTTTAAACAATTTTGTGATCTCTACAAAATATGTATATGCTTGTACTATCTTATGGTTTATACTTGTAATATCTGCACATTTGTTGCCAACCTTACGAATACGTCCGTAACGATCGAATCTCGTGTCAGTGCTAATGAAATTTTAAAACGCCTCGCTATAACGCGCACAATATACTCGTAAAAGGTTACTTTCGTAAACCTGTGTGTGTTGAAATTGTTAAGCTTAGTTAATTGAATATACACCCCCGTCGATAAGAATTTCGAAGTTCGTATAATACGGAAATATGAATCGATCGTTGTCAAGAAATTCAAAATCGGTAAACAGGGGATCGAATAATCGTGTGACTCACTGCATACAGAAATCTTCTAATGACACTGGTCTTTCAATCGACATAACCGTCGGCCATTACCGATAACACATGAAAATAATGGAAATACGGTAGCGTTAACAGAAATTGTACATCCTGAAGATTGCCGTACGGCCGCTAGATGATCGTTACTCGATGTGGCTGCCTTCGGGTATCCTCGCGAACAGCCAGCCCAAAGAGAGGACAGAGGAAGGAAGAGACGAAGAGATGGTAGCCCCTCGCTCGGTTTTTCAAGCGAGCAGGGAGGGCAAGAGAATCTGATTGCGCGGGATTCCCGCTTTGAAGTGGCACCGCCGATGTTCTCGGCCATCTCGACTCGTTACCACTACGGAATCGGCACTCTTCCCGCGATATCTTTTCTTCGGATTCGTTCACCGGGTCAACTGGTGACTCTATCCGGTCCCGACTTCATTTTTTTCGCCCGGACTCTCGTTCCATTTAAATTAACACATTATCCAACAGATGCGGAATCTTTCGTATTTTCGATGCTGATCGTCGTTGACCGAAGAAGAAGTTGCGCTCTTTTCAACGCGTTATTCTTTGGGTTATAATACCATGACATAGCGTTAACGTCTCTCGTTCGAAAGTTTACAACGTGTTAGAATTTCACAGGAAACAACGTTTTCCTTAAGCAAATAAATGTTCGATTCACGATGTAGTAATTTACTTTATGATATGATACCATTTTGTAGTATTGGCACGCAATTAATTATATTAATTAATAAGTATATTAATTATATATTAATTAGAAACGATGCTTATACTTATATTAGTCTTATCTGTTCTCGGAAAAATGTACGGAAATGTTTATTTCCTCAAGGAAGCAAAAGATGTTTCGAATATTGTACGGTACAGTAATTACATATCGGAGATTTCATCTTCGCTAAGAGAATAAAAGTGTTTCAAGGTAAGTATGTTCTAATATTTATGGTCGGCAGTGTGCATCGTTATATCGCTTTCGAATAAATCATTTTCCTTAAATAAACCGACTAGCCTCTAGCTTCGTCCATTCCACTCCAAATTCTAATTAAATCCCTTCGAAAAAGGAAGACCATATATTATCTCTACAGCTCTTCTACTCATTCGAAATTTCTTCGATAGAATCTACGCCGTGGAAACGTGAGCAATTTACACGTTAAAGCGAATACACTGCGGATAATAACGCGTCATTATACGGCACGTCGATCCTGATCTTCTACACCGGGACCTTTGGAGAGGTAATCTTCAATGTTTCTAAAAGATCGCACGAAATCGACGGGGAGCAAGGATCGAAGGATCTCTCGTACAAAGAGCCGAAATCTTAATTACCCAGCGGACAGCCACTTTTCAATTTCTCACCTTGCCGTGGGGGGCGGCAAAAAGTCTGTGGCTATGTACCCTGGAATATGCCGTGATGCCAACCTGACACGGTTTATAACTCGCGTTTCTTGCCTTCTCCGCGATGAAACGCCATTTTCTGCGCTTTCCTTTCTCTAATTACGGATTTCTTTCTTCTTCCCCCCCCCCTCCGAATTAGGAAAGTATTTTCTTACAAAGTTCTATTCTCTTGATCTATCATGCAAATTGATTATTTTTAGAGTCAGAGATTTAAATCTTGTAAAAGTGTCTTATTAAAGATATTAATTGTAGTAACTTTAGGCTGCCTCATGAAACTGTACTGACGCTGATTGGAGTTACGAGCAGAAAATGTTTAGCTCGCTTACTACTACTCACATGCCTAATGTGTACATACGTATATCTATATTTCTCATACACAAAATTAACTATATTCGTTAATCTTTGCTTACCAATCGCAGCAAGACTCCACGTAACGGAACACGTATCTCCGAGTAATCTGCATACATGAACCGTTCGGAAGCTGATCAAATTCAAAACCTGGAAGGTAGAGAAAAATGGTAATGTATTACCTTTGAAATCTATCTTAGAATTTATAATTATTTGTATCGTCTTCTCGATGAACGAACTTGTGAGATTCGTCAATTTTGTTGCTAACAACCGAACATTAATCGTCTACTTTTGTAACGAACTTGAAGAGAAGCTGTGAAAAAAATGGAGTTTAAGGCTCGTATCTCGCGAAGCACCTTATTTACTAGTCCAATTTAATTCCTTAAATGTAACACGCTTGTAACGGCAGCTAACATAAGCGTATGGCCAAATGGTGTATAGGTGTACACCATCGTATCATGGAATCCGCGAGTGGCGCTGACTGGCCGCGGCAAGAAGATAATGCGCCCTCCGAACATTTCGGATTCCAGCCGCACCAAAGAATAAGATTCTCTTTGCGACTCCTTATCCCTTTCTTTCTCCCCCTCTGCCCTCTCTGTCACACGCGGCCCTCTCTCTTTTACTCTTTCGTCTCTCCGCGCTGCGTCGCGTTTCTCTCTATCTGCGGCCTTTGGGTTCCTTGACTTGGCGGATAATTATGTTCCCGGCCCTTATTCCTCGACTTCGAACCTCTCCATAAACGTATCGAACTGTTCTCTCGATTCAGGCCTCGGCCCCTACTACTTCGATCCTCTTCTACTCCCTCGTCGTCAGTTTTCTCCCGATCTTCAACCACCTCTGTTTCCTCTCCTCTCCTTTCATCCACCCTACTCTGTACCTCCTACTCTTTCTCCGTTTCCTTTTATTCTTAATCCTTTTTCGCCCCCTTTCCTTCGCTCTTTCTATCTCGATCTCGAGATTTCTTCGTTCAACCAACCTTCCAGGGCTTTCTCGTTCCTCGACGTCTAACGCCTCCTACGTTTTGCTCGATTTCGTCATTTTGCCGGCCGGTGCGTGTCGTTGTCGCTCATCCGTGGACGTGACACTTCGTCTTCCGTCCGATTCCGGACCCACGATCGGCGATCCCCCGATACGGACGATCCTTCTTACCACGTTCGACCAAACGGGTCATTCGCGACGTCATTTCTCACCACCGCTTTCGTAAGTCTCGTGGTTTCTCTCCATCAACGTTCTTTGATATTCGAATACCACGTGTATTAGATTGTCCCAAGAGCTTCTTTCATTTTATGGGGAAATAATAGATGCACAACATTTCTTGTTTTATATTATTTTATTGAATTATGGTATGATCCATTTTGTAGTAATAGAACAAGATTTCCTTGTAAAACGAAAGAATCTTTTGAATATGGTGTCCTAATGTGATAAGCTGAATCTTGATTTTTCCACTTTTCTCACGCTCAGTGGCAAGAAGTATCTTCGTATGAAGTGGATCGGAGAGTGGAAAAAAAGAGGATAATTTGATGGACTTTTGGAACTGAATGACGAATTCACAATGTTCCGTAAGTTTGTGTATTAACCGATGTGCTATTGAAATTAGTTGAACTTAATTAGTATGGATTTACGTGATTAATGTTTTTCAAGTGTCCAGGATAGTGACAGGAACAATATAATTCATTACTTATTAATGCAGGATTAAAAGATACTTCACGGATGCAATATTTTTAGCAATACAATAATAGTAACATAGTAAAGGTGATAAACATATACTTTATGTTTTTCTAATTTTACGAAAGTGTATGAAAATGTTATTATAAATAAAAAAAATGTAGAACTGTTCTGCTAATTATTTTTTAGAATAGAATTACCTGTTCGTGTATACATATAACATTCGTGTTTTGTTATATGTAAATTCCTACATAAATTTGTTTTTACAAAAGAAGTTTTAACGTATTTATACCTTTCACTTTTCATTTGATCGCTATTATCGAACGCAACTTTACATTTATTTCATTTTAATCTTGTACCATACAAGTATTGTTTTCAAGAGCAACATAATCTTATAAAAGCATCTTTGTAAGAGTATATGAATTCAGAAATATTAAAATATTGATAAATCGCAGGCCATAACACTTTAGAAAGTATAGAGTAACTCCAGCGTATCTCTTACGTAGATTCACCGATAACGTTTAAATAATACTCGTTAAATATATAATGATAGCTTACAACGTAATAGAGGGACGCATTTAGAAAGATAAAACAATCCTATTTTCGACCAATTTTTTACTACGTCGATATTGTTTCATTTTTCTTGCAATAGTAATCAAACTATATAACTCGGCCAACACGAAAGAAAGAAGCAAAATTCTGCACACCTATACTTTGTTTCGCCTACAAAAATTTAATCAATTACAATATTTCTATGAAAAAATGTACACAACTGAAAAGTTACTGATTTGCATCTTTATTGGATAAAATTATGAAAAATCGATTTATACTTGTTGGTTAAAAAATTACAGAAGATATATTATCATCCGTTGAAGAAATTAATTAACGCTTAATTATCAATTGCAAAACATCAAGAAACCAATCATTCGCAAGATAACTTTAGAACATTTCGTGTCAAGAATAATCTTCGACCTAACATGATAGAAATTTCTCTCATTTCGCTCGTACGAGAGATCCAAAAAAAGTATTTCAAACTTTTTCACAGCTGTCAAAGTGTTCCCAGAGTTTTCCAAAATATCACGTTAAGGATTAATCTTCGGTAAATAACGAAAAGACGTATTACAACGGATTGAAGTACATACATACGCGTTGTACAAAAATTGCGTGTTTAGCGACTCGAGTTTGTTGAGTTAACAGCTGACCAAGAACATACCACAAAGTAACGAAAAGGGGCGAGAATGATCTTGTTAAACGTTGAAAACGAAGAATTTCGTTGTTAACCGCGCTTCCGCGGGCAGGAGATAATTGACGTTAAACAACAATACTCGATTCCACAATGGTGAAACGACTCGCAATAAACGTCCTGTTTCGAAATCGGCTCCTAAGAATTCTGCCAGGGCAAAGAGAGACGGAGGCACGGACTTCCAGGTCCTCCAGCACGAACTGGAGAAGCCGAGGGGGCAATTACATCGGAGAACAATTACAGGTTGGCACGTCCTCCCGGTGCCATCGCGGCTTTTTCTATCCCCGGGATTCCGAGTTGAGGAACGTCCAGGAACGTTTTCGAGAGATGCGAGAGGGTGGGTCAAAGACATTTTTATTACGGTTCAACATTTCAGCTCGTAACGACGTAACGAGCAACGAGTAGAAATATTTATATCGAAACACCATTATTCGTCGGCCAGTTTTAATCGTGATTAACTAGTATAGTGGATACAATGGAATGCTATAAAGCAAGAAATAAAAATGTTCTCGCAACAATTTGTTACGGTCTTCGATCCACCATGTATTGATAACAGACTCGATATTTCTAAAAATATATTTTTCTGAATGGTAATGTGAAATAATTTTGAACTTAATTTATTCTATTTTCGGCATACGATTCTCCTAACGAGATGCAAATTAAACGTATTCTTAATCAGATTTTATATACGAGTATAATATGCAAAATAGTCGATATCTTTTCTAAAGATCTTCTGGAGCAGCTGAGTAATTCCTTTTCGGCAGTTTCTTCATGATATATATTTCTATATTATAATAATGTTATACCTGGTATTATTTGAATATTATAACACATCAAGTATTGAATATAATAACAATAAAATATAACTAATATGTAAAATTTTATTTGAATGAAATTCCTTTCACTTTTGTCTGGAAGCAACGAAATCAAATTTTCTCGATTTTTCATCGATCGTTAATATCAATTATAACACATCCCAAGCATGTACTCTTCTAAAATCGCATATCTAGTCTGATATCAAAAATTAATTTACTAGGTTGATTATAACGTACCCATGCTCTGTGCAACTACCTTTAATTAGCTCTCACAATTGTTCGCACGCGATCCTTAACACCGAGTGATCTCAAAAAAGCAATCGATCGTTCAGTGTGGATCGGTGCACGGTGTATAAGAGTTCGCACAAATCTCGTATATCTTCAATCATCCATTCATCGTTTGATCTCCATGATAATAGCCGCAATTTAACTACACGTGCCTCTATGCAGCTATAAAATATAGGCACCTGCTTTAAAACGTTTAAACATTCAATCGCTCGGCTAGGCGAGATCTTGAAACGGATTTTACGTTAAATCGAAAGCTGAAGTTTAAATACACCCATAAACCGTTCAGCCGGAACAGAATGATATATGTCGAAGGGAGCGAAGGTTTTTCAACTACGAGTAAAATTTGCGGATTAAAATATCGATAAAACAGTTCCAAAGCGATAAAGGTTAGCAACTTTATGGCGCGAAATAAATTTTAAGCTTCATCGAAATTCTGTACATATTTTTTGACGATACAAAGTGCATGAAATTTTCAATGAAAGTTATGAATGTAGATAAGAAAGTATATTATTCCAATAAATATTCTTGGCAAAGGTATAAATACTTAAAAATGCTCGGCAAGTTAAGTATGCGTAATAAACTTTTTATCCCAAGAAGGAGTTTTATCGGAACTATTAACGTCTCCTCGCGAAACAAACTTATTACGATAAACCCGCTAAAAACCAAACTTAATTAATGAAGGTAACTATAAAGATATACGGTATTAGCTGGGTGAATTATTTTTCTGAAACGGATACTGAGACTTGCGCAGAACTCGATTTGTATAAAATTGATACTCGAAAAAAGAGAAATACAGAGGAAACTTAATCGTTAGAATAAAACTCGAGAGATAAGGAACGAAAAATTTCACTTTCTACCACTGTGTTGATTTCACTGTCACGGGATAAATTGAACTTATAAAATTCGAGTTAATCTCACAGAAATTAACGTATCGAACACAGTCAAAATCGTGCTACGAAATCTAAAGTATACGACAATCTATAAATTTTCATTCTTCTACGCAGTTAATAACCCGTACGACCATAAATAATGGAAGAACGATTAAAATAAATTGAACTTCTTCGCTGTTCACCAATTTTCGTCTCAAAATCAGGATGTCAGATACCTAACACATGAATCTTAAGAAACTTGAACTTCATTCCTAGAGTACGATTTTTACCATTGAAAATTCGATCTCGATAACAACGCGCCAAAGTCACAGGACGCGTTATTACACACAAGTGTCCACGTATAGCGTAGGAAATGAGCGCGCGAACATTTTGTCCGCGTGTATACCGATAGCGATGACTTATCGATTTATCGTTGTGTCCACGTGGATCGAGTGGCGGAATTAGGGGTTAAGTTAAGCTAGGTCGCGACTCAGGGTCGAGGGGTTACATGTCTGGTCGATGTGCCGCGATGATTGGCGGAATGTGCCGTTTTACGAGGCTTCGAGGACGCGTACCTACGAGCAGTGGAAAAAAGCAGAAAACGACGGACACGGTCGAGAAGAGAAGAAAGCCTAACAGCGAAGACGAAGAGGAAGGAAGAAAAGGAAAGCAGAGAAAAGACGACGCTGGAAGCGCGCGCCGTCGCAGTTATAATTTGATGCAACGCGGCTATAAAGGGGATTACGCGCATAGATGGCTATAATTTTCGTGGAAAATGGCCAAGAACCCTTTTACCGCTCTTCAACACGACACGTCGATGACCTTCCCTCTACTTCCTCTCTCCTGGTTTCCTTAACGCGACATTCCAGTACGCATTCCGTGCTGTTGTCGTTCGTTTTTTATCTCTGACTGGCCGTGCTGCGATTAATTAATAACCCGGGAATCGCAGTGCTGCGAGTCAAGATTTTTAGAATATAAATTGCCCGATTAATTAATAAATTAATGAGCCTTCTATGCTTTAGCCAAATTATGCGACGATCATCGAACGTTTGTCGATATCGAATGGAGGAACGAACGGAGGATCGAACGAATAACGAGGAGAATGTTTATGTAAAATACTTGGAGATAAAGAGGAAGGATATATTTGATATATTTTATAGAATTGACATACTTTTATGCTATTGACGTCGCTGTCTGTACGTGTAGTTTTAGTTTTGTTTTATGTTTATAAACAATGTAGAAACAAGCCCAGTTCCTAGCCCATCGGGCTGAATTAATATATATATTATACGACACATAAACAAGTTTTAGAAAAATTACAAATGCGTAAGGAGAAAAGTTTGATAAATACATTTTTATTGATATTTTTAGCTGAATGTCATTTCATGATTAGAAGGGAATATTTTAATATGACAGTGGAGAGTAGAAAGAAGCTGCTCTGCTCAAAGATATAATATTTTTAGAGCACTCGTATCAATTTCTTCGAATGACCAAATACTTTTTAACCACTCGATGCACATGCCTGTGGCCGATTATTTTAACCATCCGTATTTACAGACTGGAACTCAAGAGTTACGATATTTTATATCCTAAAATACCTACCTATTTTACTCTACTTACATTCTATATCCTAAAATATTTAAAAACAAATTATACGTCCATCTACACCGTCATCATTTTCCCATTATACAAAACTTAATTGTTCTCGTTGATAAACGAAGAAAAAACTTGACCCACGAACGGTATGGTTCAGCAACTCGCGAAGACAATTTTCACATGAATAACCAACACCTCAATTTTATTACCAAACAACACAAACAACTACCTTCTAAAACTTAACCGTGAACGTCGGCGATCATTTCCTATTGAAAGGCGATACCGTTGTTTAAGAAAAATAAAGTACAGTATAGTGCGCCACGGTCAATATTAGTTTTAGCCCGGTGAAAAAAAATGTATCATGTTTCTCGAAAAAGGCAGAGCACGGTTAACCGAGCGCCTTCTACCATTAGTGATATATCATGGTTGCGGAGTGTTATCATAGCATTATAGACAATGATTATCCATCCCCTCGTTCGCGAAGTGAAAGGGGTGGGCCGAAAGGATCGAGATGGAAACAGAGCAAAGAGAGAACCGCGGTGAGATGGATCCCCGGATCGAACGGTCTGTGCAGCTTATTTTAAGGTCAGCCGTAAACGAGCTGAAAGGTCGGTAAGGGGTATGGGGCGTGGCGAGCATAAACAAACCTCATGCCATATTTCGCAACAACAAATCAACTCGACACCTCGCGGCGTTCGGTATAATCAGCTAATTCGCGATAACAACTTAATTCAGGCCTCCGTGGCCCCGATTAAACAAAGCGTAACTACTTAATTCGTTTAACGAGCGGTGTTGCGCGGTAGGGCGAACGCATCGCTCTTTGCGGAGGTGCGAACTTCGCACGTACCGGTTACGTACATCCCCTTAGCCAGTGTTCTTCAACCTGATTCCACGACGATGCACTCGATCGTGATATATATCGTAAGATAGTTTTAGAGTAAACGATAGAATAATTGAACGTGTACGATAGAAACGATTTCAGATCGATCGAATAGCGTTTGATTTGATTGACGAAAGATCATGTTGTTGCAAAAGTTTCTTTCGTTTTATAAGGGAATAATAGAAGCAGAACACTTTTTGTTTTACATTCGATAAAATAATATAAAGCAAATTAATATAAAGGGAAAAAGCTAATATATAACATTCAAAGGAGAGGAAAGATAAATTTCTAAAGATAAAGTCACGTTTATGGATCCAAGTTAAAGATCTCCTTATAATCAGATTGTGTTCTATGTACCTTTCTTCTTTCTTATAAATATATAAATCGATAGATTAGTTACGATAGTAGCAGTGATATTTTGGAAAAAATTACGCTTTCCAAAAAGCTACTATTTTTCGTATTCTACTTCGCATACTTTTATTTTCAAGGCAAAACTTCTTATATATTTCAAAGTATCGTGATAATCATTCGGAAGTGAAATAATTGATCGTAGTCTTCCGAAAACGAAAGTAAACTTTCGTCTGGAAACATTTTAAAACTTGCTTCGACTATTTTACAGCAACTGTACCCAATTACAATTTACGTAGGATCTAAGATCGTATACTAGAAATTGTATCTTTTAAAAGGCCTATAGAAAGAAATGGTTTCTAGTTTCTATGAAATCATCGAATAATGTGGCAAGAAAGTTGGGAACCGCTAAGGTGCAGCACCGATCGAAGCCAATCGATTCGTCCGGTCATTACACGGTAATGATCATTACCAACACGGCACATGTGTTCCTCGAACTCGTCCAGCTCACCGAAATTCGCCTGCCTCTACTCTGTCGTCATTTTTCTACGCGTCTCGGGCGCAGCAACTTGCTACGAAAACGCACCCTGTAACTAATGCCTTCCACCTTCTCGCTGTGTTTCTTTAGCGTGCCACATACATATTTGGTAAATTGGTTTAAAAAATTTCCTACAAAAACAAGATTTTCTACGAACACACTCGTGTAAAAATCGATTTAGAAAGATCAAATGTTAAACAAGAAATTTAAAGAAGAAGTCAGATACATTTGTTCGATTTTGTGAAAGTTGCTTAATCCTTTTCATATAAATTAGTGGAGATAGTCAATGGAAAAGCTTGGTACACATCATTTTTGCTATTTCTACACACAACTAACAAGACGCAACATATAATTTGTTTCATCCGTTAAGTTTTATCATTGTTGCGTAACAGATAATTCATTGTATAAAGTAAAATAATACAAATATTAATAAATTAAGTATCAAATAATAATATTATAGATCAGATACTGCAATATATAGGTGCACATATCTGTGTTATTTTTCTTTCTTCTTTGGTTCAAATAAGCATTTAGAGAAGCAAATATAAAAGTATTAAAATCTTGTACAAATATTTTACTTATCGAATAAATAACTAGTATATGTAGGAAACATATTCGCGCAAGTTAATTTTAAAAGAATAGGTCAATTCGAAATTTTATCCGTATCATGTTTTCAATCTTATTCGTTCCACGACAGCTTAGGAAAAGTAATTATCAAATTTATTTGTCTTAAGTACCTAACGTGTCGCACATTCTTACTACCATATCAGGACTCGTATAAAGATTTTGACAAAATCATACAATTTCATATATAATGAGTATCATAAACATTCTTCCCCCCCCCCGCCTCCCTCCCCTCCCCGTTAACCACGTTCGTACATTGTTGGCTGCTACAATCCTTTCTGAAGGTCCGAAGAAAATACACAACCTTGTAAAGGGCCACGTTTACCTATCTTTAACGTGTTTCTCCTCTCTTCTTACGAGAGTTCACCTCATGAAATATGGCTGTTTGAACCCGGACATGTTTCCTCTAACTTTTACAAGCGCCAATTCCGGCTCGTAACATTCCAAACTACTCTTTGAACTACGTCGGACGGTAAAGAGTGCTTCTTCGGGTCGAGAAAAAAGGCTTTACTGTTACATCGTGTACCACATTGTATCGAGTAATCAGCTGCGTTATATTCGACTCGGTGTGCTAATTTTTAATAGTCCCGTTCGATGTTAGTAGCCGCAAAAGCAGCCGAGAAAACACGAGTCATCACGTGGAATGCAATCAACTTGAATAAGTCATTACGCGATGACGTTTCATGAACGTCGTTGTCTGCATAGCCTCGTCAGGCATCAGACGAATTTACACAGAAATTAAGACAGAGTAATTTATAATCATGAACGCTTGGAGAAAATGGAACATAACGAAAGCGATGGGGGGAAAAAACGGGATAAAAATAAGAGAAAACTGCGAGATCGACTAACCTCGATGATTTCACGCGATCGTCAAATATCAATTAACAGATTGGAAAATATAAGGTAATAATAACGGCTGTGCTGGACAAATGATTCATACTTCTTAACGTCGTAACCACGGTATGTACTAGATAATTTATACCTAATTTTAAGCGGTTTAAAGGTATACTGAATAAAAGGCAACGATACACTTGTTAACGACAATCGTTAAAAGATACACTACCATCCATAAGTCTCTAGTCATGCAACGTTTCTTATAGCTTCGCATAATGATCACTGCATTATACGCTTCTTGCGAATATATTCGATATTATAAATTTTAAATAATTGAAGGTATTCTTTAGGCTATAAAGAAACATATTTTTCAAAATTGACGTAATATATCCAAATCTAGTTATTTTTATTTTTTTTTATCATTTATCCTATAAATCTCGTGAAAAATTTGGTTCTCTACCTTTTGTACCAAATTAAACACACGATGATTTTAAAGATTCCTATTACATGTATGTACATGTATCAACAAGTATTTGCAAGTCATTGCACTTATAATATTATAGTACATATTTGTATACTAATTAATTTGGCCCAAGCATATTCAAATTCCCGTCACTTAGTATTACTTTCACATGGCTGGAAAATTTTGATACTACGAAAATGCTATGTAGAACCTGACAGAGGAAAATTTTATTCCGGAATAAGAGTATGTATGTGAAAAATAAGAGGGAAACTCGATTTTTCACGCAAATGGAACACAAACAAAGAGCACAAGATATTAAACAACGCTGACTACAAAAATGACAGATACCAAAAGTAGAATGAAAATAAAAATTCGACGAGGTGATACTTGGAAAGGACTTAATTTCTTGACAATGTATATGTTGGCAACAAGTAATAAGTATAGGCCAGACTAGTCGAGCGTATCGATCATACTTCGAACACGGAGGTGGAGTAAATAATACCTATGTGGCTGTGGAAGCATTGTTCTGATGACTTATGGTAGGCAGCTACACATCGAGAAACCTCGCGATAATATACGTGCTTACGACTTACACGGGTCGCATGAAATATAAGCAACATTAATGACCGGCACGGAGATCGTGTAATTTACCACGAATTTTTCCCCTTTCCGCGTCTTTCTCAATCTTGGCGCGCGCGAGAGACTTTCCAAGATTTACTAACCGATCATGTAATTACACGCAACACAACAGTGAAATCACTGGATGTCAACCCGCGTTTAAGTAAATGAGCATCACGCTACTGAACTTTCTAATGGTATCAAGATCGTCCCTTACCTTTCGTACCGATGTTCTTTATCCTCGAACTTTTCTTGTTGTTTCTCGTTCACGTCAACGTTTAACGTGATTGTGAATAACGCTTCTTATTCAGACAGGCCGATCATTTACTGCCCTGTCGTTCGTAATGAGAAAATTGCGGATTTACGTTACAAGATACATACAATATGCCGACATATGCAAAATACAATTGCCATTTTCAGGTCATCGAGGGTTGGTAGATTTTTGCATGACTCGACTCGGATAATGTAGAGCTATTCGAGTCAAAGAGATATTTGGACCAAGCTGAACAATTTGTCTTGTAATTGTGATAATTGTAATTGTGATAATTCGCCAAATTCGATTATAAACAAATCTTTAAACGATCTACGCTCGGAAACAGATTATTGGACTCGTTATTAGCGATGTGATAAACAGTTAAATATACAGAAAGCACAGGGTAACATTACGAATTCAATCATCGATGTGCTACGCTTTCTATCGTTTCTTGTCATTTAGGAATTAATTTTTCTATCCTTATCTCGTAGAATCTCTGTGAAATAAAATTTCATTCTCATATTTCATAAAAAGATCACCTTATCCTGTAATACTATCAAACTTTACTTTCAAGTTTCACACATTTTTTTCTCATTAATTACTGTAATATAGAATTCTCGATCTTCGTGGAGATCTTTTCCAAAAAGAAAGATAGTAGTCGAATGTTGCACCTGCAGTCGAGAATGTGTTAATACGATCTTGCTTTTCGAAACGCTTGTAATTTCATAAAGAACTGCATTGCAACGCTATAATTTTAAGATATAAGCACATTTATTATAAACACGCTTTGAATACCACAGCATGTAAATGCATATCTGTTCAAAGTGTGTGAAAAATGGGCTTTTACAACGATACGTTAAGATGCACCGTTGATGCAACCAACAGCTTCGTTATTCTTGAAAACCGCAATTTCAGTATGTATTTACAAAACATTCGCGCGTTTCGTGTTTTCTACAGATATTGTCCCGTGTACCGTTATACGCGTGTTGCATCGAAGGAAATGACAAGTACAGCAAACTAAATTGTTCATTGGAGGAAACTATTACAGTATAATACGCAACTGTCGATATACGAAACCTCATGAGAATTTTTTTTTAATTATTGATTAACCGCTATAACACATTACGAGCAACTCGGTTGGAATCATAAAATTTTGGAAAAGATTGACTCGTTTAAAAAATTGTAGAAACATCAGCATTTTCTTCGATTATATTCCAGCAATTTAAGCAATTTAATATTAAAATATGATCTAGCAGAGGAAAATTTATCGCGGTACAACATGACATAGCTCATAGTCATTTTTGTACCTGATATATGATTGAGGCTAAATTTACAAATGAATAAAAACGTTAAACAAGATGAAATAAAGTTTGAAATAAAATAAAAACAAGTTTCACGTATTATACTGAGTATATTCGAGTAAATTTCAATATCCTCCATTTGAGATTATCGTGTTATATCGTATAGCATCTGGTAAATATTAAGATTCTCAAAGAAATATAAAATCAAGCCAAAAAATCATATTACAATGCTATAAACATGGAAGCTCGCCGATAAACGATAAATTCAACTATGTAGCCGTATATCTGTTTGGTAAAAAACTTGAAGAGGGGTTATATTTTCGTAGAGGATGAGCTAGTGGAATAACGTATTCCGTTAAGTTGAAGCAAACATAGGGAGAAGGAAAAAATTGGATATGTGCGCGGCGACGATAAGAGCGGTGAATCGCGCATGTTTCTCCTAATAACAAATCTTGTTTCATGCACGTCGTGGAAGGAACGGCTTCGTGACTCTTCTACGTGGTCAGATATCCCCGCCAGAGATATAATTTATTACGGAGTATACGTATCACTTCATCCGAAGGGATCAAAACGGTGGCTCTCGCAACCACTTTAGCAACATCAGCTGATATGATGGTATTAGCCACAAGAAGACAGCACTTATGCACAGTTATTTCTTAGAAAGATTAACTTTTCCAACGATCCTCTCTCGTGTTATAAGATACTATATACGTACGTGTATATTCTGTTCAAATTTTATAACACGAGTTAAATATTAATTAGAATGCAAATATCCTTTTTCTAAGAATGAATGGATACGTGAGCGTATCTAGGTCAAAATTGTGAACCAAGTCCTTCCTTTGCTGCGAAGCCTAAATAAGAAAAATATTCTTCTTTCGTGTTCTTAGTTTTCTAATTTCTGTACTTAACTTGTCATGATAACTTAGATATAATATGGTAGAATATTTAGGAAGAAAGTAAAGTATTAAGTGATTGGATCTTTATTGTTTGAAAGAATATTATCTTTATTATTATTATTTGTTTGGAATAAATATTTGTCTATTGGATTAGAACTTAGACAAGCTCTGTTTTAACTTGTAGAATTTAGAATTCCACGTTCTTGGGACTTTTATTATAAAGAGTATAGCATATTATCTAAGAAAAGAAATAATATGTGATTATTATATTCGTTAAATGAAAAAGAGAAAATTATGACAACTCGTTGTCTGATTTTTTCTTTTATTCATACCACGTCGCGGAGTTAAATAGGCACACGTATTGTATGCTTAACTCGAGTAAAAGAAATCAATGACGGAAGTCGAGATTGTCGTATATTAATTGCAAGTGCGTGCAGCACGAACGTAGTAGCGTACTTTACAACTACAAATGGCACACTATATCATATCCAAATAAGGAGGAATCGTCGTCCTTTAAGAACTTCTTAACGTGGAGTTCACATATGACGAAACACGAAATAAAGGAAAAAATAGAACGAAGGTAATATCTTAATATTGTGGAGGATCATGTAAATGACTAGTAATATAAGAAATACATAAACGAATTAGCTACGTTGATGTTTTTATAGCAAAATATCTAATGAAGGAAATAAACGTACGCTAAAAAATAATTATTCGTTATACGTCGAATAACCTTAAGAATTGCATTCCTCTTCAATCTAAATTAATAAAGAAACTGTTTCCGAATTGTATATTTACATTTTCTTCAGAAAGTTATAACACAAAATGAAGAAAAATGATCATAATGGAGAATCTTTCATGAAGAAGCAACATTTCGTACTTTCAATCCAATAAAATTATATTACAAGCGTAAAAAAAAAGTTAACGAATGGAAAGCAGTAATTTAAAATTCTCGTAATACAACTTTTGCAAATCCAATAGTCTAAATGACATCTACAACCCTCTCTATACGTTTCCCTTAGTGATTCAGCACAACCAATGAACAAATCTCAAATCTCCATCATCGCTGGAATTACTTTACTGTAATAGCAAGTGTTATGCTGCAAATTGACACTGATAGATAAAAAAATGAATACCTCTGGACCACACACAGTTTTAGACATATTATTATCATTTCAGCTGTGTAATTCAATCATTTTCTCTATCTTTTTTTGGAACTCTTTCGCGTATCGAGCGTCAGACAACCTTTTTCTGAAATTCGAGTAAAAAGATATCGTTTGCCGTACCAAAATCTTTACCGTACAAAGTAAATATTATTTAGTTACAAATCTCTGAATTCCATTTCTTTAAAATTAGAATTTCACTTCCTTTGAATTTAAAAACACCTGTCCTTTGTACGTTTCATTAACAATTCTTAAATTTATCGTACGAATTTTCTATTTTTACAAACACGAAAAGAGTATACAATCTTCTCAACTCTTACTTTGTTATATAAAGAAGCTCAAAGAACTCAACTACTTCAGAATGTCGATAAACCTAAATGTAACTTTAATTTACATTTTGATCGACAATTGCTGGATTTCAATCCGATACTTATCAAACGTTGTACGGTTCTACGTATTTGCCTTAACTCAAATGCTCTGTTCTCGTACGCGTAAAAACCATTATCTTTCATCGGCAATTTCTCATTTCCTACACTATCATCAAAATCATCTAATCGAAATAAATATACATGCGTGTTAACCCAATGTAAATTAATTCGACAGACGATTAAACATTGAAAATACCGAAATATTAATATCGATCATGCGATTCACATCCGTTAACATCGAGCGAACGGTTCACAACGATTCGCGTCGATTAAGATCGGTGAAACGGTACTGCGGTAACAAAACGAAAGTCATTCGGCGTTAAAACACTAATTTAATTTGAACCGAGACCCGGCCGACATGCCGCGAACAGCTTTCGATTAAATTAAGGACCATCTGTAACACCGGATCCCTTCGATCAATCCCACGAAGACGGACTGTTTACAGAGTATATACCTGGAAGGACGAATGCGTGTCACGATTTCTATCGTGATGGACCACCAAATAAAACGCGATGAAGCGGCGGCTGATCCGCGGCGTTTGTATAGCGAATCATTTGAAAAACCACCGTGACGATGGCCTTCCACACACGAGACACGAAACCGCATCAGAGACGCGTGACGATGAGAAGAGCCGAGAAAACGAATAGCGGAAGATAGACGTAGAGAGAGAAAAAGAGGCGAAGAGAGAAAAAAGAAGGAAGAAAAAGGACAGGCCAAGTGAGACGATGGTGATGATGAAGATCGGCGACCGACGGAGAAAATGAACCACGAACCATCGGGCCTGCACCTCACCCCTTCTTAAATCGTGTGCACACACAATCACCTCTCGCGGCGAACTCGGGGTGTCGAGCGAGCTGGCCAACTCCTATATTATTATCTGCTTCTAATGCCAGCGGCATTGTGTCAGCGGGAGACAGTGGCGCGGATGAAAGGAGACTTGTCTGTGAAAAAACGGCAAAAACGTAGCATCGAACCGACAGAAAACATGGAAACGCGCACGACGACCTCTCAACGTCCTTTTCAACGGTACAACTCTCTTCTCTTCTATTCAACGATTCGATCTATCTCTGCTCGCGTTTTACCCTCTACCCTTCTATCGCTTCGTCACTGTTTTTCTCTCTACACGTCACTGCCATCCTTGCTTCTATACTAACACGCCATTCTGCTCTAATTTGTACATCGGCAAGAGGCTGAAATAGGCCGCTGTTCAAGTTGGAGTTTGATAAAAATTTAGATAAGCAGGTTCGTTGCTAACATCTGCGTTTATGTTAGCGGTTAGAGATTAGAAGGAATATCGTAAGAGAAAATTAGATAGTACGCGTAGAATAAAATGTACTTTGAGATTAATTTTAGGTGATGTTGAGCGAGCACACCTTTCTTTAGGCTGCAGGATCGCGTGTTCTTCGTGCCTTGTCTTTATCTTATTGTCATAGTTTATACGTATGTGTGTACCTATGTCATAACAAATATTCGAATCCTTCGTCGCGTTCTAGATACTTTTCTTCGTTTACTAAACGTTATAATCGGCAGATTATTTGGAATATTTGACATGCTTTTTCACGTCGTGTGCACTCTATAATTAACTTAGTTATGACATAATATATGTGTGAGAAAGATAGACACAAGATGTGTAACATTGACAGCTAAATATAAAGAAAGATAATGTACTTGTTCAAGCAAACTTGTTCAAGGTAAAAAAGAAATTATTTCGTTTTACTTGCAAGGACTACCTAATTCAAGGACATGATTTTTACCTGCTCACATCATTCAGAAATGTTCTGATTTTCCAACTGAAAGGAAGCGTGGCGAATTTTATTAATTTTTCTATGTTGAGAATCTTCAGAACGTAAAAGAAGATAAATGATTTAAAATTAGTTAAATGAAAAGCACAATTTGCTAACTGAATAACATACGTAATTAGATGTTTCATAATTTTTAAAAAATCAAAATGAATCTATCGTCTACAATAAGGCGTTTTCTATTAAATATGTTCAACGCAGCATACCGATTTCTATTTCTATATACATAATAAATTATTCGACATTAGATAGTACGAATTAAAAGTTTTCCCACATGCGAAACGGGAATTCTAAGGAGAAACTCTGACTACAAAATTGATTGTGGAAATGAGACTTCCTTGCTTCGTGCAATTCAATTTCGATTACATTTAAGTATCTTGAAATGATCAATAACGAAGCATCAATCTCAATCCGAAAGACAGTCCGAAGAAAAGGTACGGTCAGCGCTTCTTGATTGCTCATGCCAGTATACAAATCAGCACGACAATGCGTACTACACTTACGAGAAATATTATTCTACATAGTTGAATGAAATGTTATTAACATCGCTGTGTGTAATGAAGACATACTAATGTCGCACAAACATGTCGATAATCAATATCGACAATTTCGCTGCAATTTCTATTAGTTTCCTTATTATTTCCGCAACGTGAACGAATAAACCTACGTACGTTATGTTAATCACGCACCTTACCGTTTTTTTATTTTTCTCTTTCTATCGAACTTTTGATGGCTTCGATCGAAAAAGATACCACGAGTGTGCTACTTTAATTTCGTAATAACGCGTATACGATTTTATTTATAATTACAAGGAATGCGATGCGCGAAGAGTCACGTCGAAATAAGTCGCGAAGATAGAATAAAATTTGTTCGTACAATGTCTTCTTTTCGACAAAATGAAAGTTAAAAGTTTATTTACCAAGTATATGTGAATTTAACTAATCACCGACAGAATAAACCCGAACAATCAAGAATCGGTCAGTCTGCTTGTGAAAATAAGCGAAAAGTGTAATCGTTTAAAACTTCATCTTGGAGGGAATTGAATTTGAACGTGTTCAGTGAAGAATTAGATAGGAGATTCCATCTACCAAATTGACCAAGCAGTTTTCAAGCAATGTGATCGGTTCGAAAAACGCTATTTTCAGTAAAACGACCACATAACCGTGGAAATGTAGGATATCATCAACTACGTTGCTATACAAAATTTTTGTGTGAAATTTTCTGAAGATAACTATCGTAGCTTTGAATGAAAATATTTTTAGAAAATCAATTTCTGTTATTTTACTCGTTGCTATAACACGCATATTGCCACACATTAACTGCTAAACACGTGGATTTCGCTCAAAGCGAACAGGTTTAAACAGAAATTTTAACTCATTAATAGCTTCTGTACGCACAACCTCGTTAAGCTGGATAAATATAAGAGAAGAAACAATAAAATATTAACTTTGGCCTTCTTTTTGTGTAACAACCGACTAAAGTAGCTACTTGCAACTAACAAACTCGTTAGTACGTTGCCATGTTCTTTGCGGTGTCTTTTTACAAAGCAATTGGTATAGCAGGTTATCAAAAGGAAATTATACGGCATATGAAGAGAATTTTTTCTTTTGCAACTCGTACCATGCACGGAGAGAATGCAATGCTGTTTGTCTACCATATTCTCGACCTGTCTACTGTTGAATCGACACGCTGTATATCCACTTTCTTGCAAGAACTTCGAAAGAAACTTCGAAGGAAACTGAAACTGACTGACTTCGGATAAAACGTCGTAAGAAAACTCTTACTTTGCTTCGAATGCGACTTAATCGAATGGAATTAAATGACATACATACTGTAAATCAGTGCTATTTTATCCTGTGCTACTCTCTTCCATGAAATAAATAAAATTTTCATAGAATCACCTTATGTTAGTGTTTATGGGATATCGAATACGCCTTCTCGTTAATTTGCGACGAATTAATTTGCAATAAAAGAACACAAGTTCGGCATATTTTGGCAATATTTAGTTTCATCCGTATTGTATCTATTTTGCATTGTATGATGCATTCGATTTTGATATTTTGATATATATGTTGCTTATAACTGCACGATGTAATGCAAATCCGGGAAGATCGGATTAATCGATCCTGAAAAATTCAGTTAGAACTACGCCACTCATTTAGCAATATACATGCAGATAGATCATCGAACAATTTATTTGTCCGTATGTTTAAATGATCCTAATTTTTGTCTTGGCTTCTTCGTGCGTCGAATCTACTTTGCGTTCTAGTGAATTCATTTCTGACATATTCGACGTGTCTCAAAACAAATCCAATATTCCATATTATCTATCTAACTGTATGATATAATGGAAATCCAGGAAGACTGAATTAATCCTGAAAAGCTCAGCTAGAACGATGCAATTAACAACATACACGCAGGTAGGCTTCGCATGATGCAGCGTATTTACGATGCATATATTCATCGTACAGCGAGGAGAGTGCGTTGGAAGGGTGGTAGAATCCGCAACGAGAACGGAAGACAAGAGGACGCATCGAGGCCGACAAAACGAAATGTTTGGCCGGGAAAGAAGAAGCCGGCGGGTATAATGGATATCTTTATTATCGGATGGAGAAGGCAAAGCCGATGGCAGTCAGTCCAAAGTGGTCGTAGTATCGTCCCAACGACGACGTTCCGCTATGGCAGGCCAACAGAACTTCGGTCCAATTGGTCTACCCTCCCTCCCCGACATAAATATTGATGAAAACGATACATTTATACGCGAACGACAAGTCCGTCCGCGGAGAAAAAGCCGAGAGATTTATTGGGACGCGGCCTCGCGACGACAGCCATTTCTGCGCCGATCATACATCAAGCAGAGCCTCCAGGCCAATCTCCGATGGCGGAGAAGCCGATGCTCATGTGATTCCTGTTTCTAGACCGATCCACGTACGATTCGTTAGAGAGTGTCGTTTCGGGCAGATTTTTTAAATGCCCCCGCCAGACCAGATTCGATCGTTTATCGCTCTAACTTTCCTTTCTTCGGCATCGAGCTTTGTCCAACGATCCCCCGCTCCTACGACCTTTGCTTTTTATCACGCGCTATATAACCCTCTTAACGGACTAATGTCCTGTTAAAAAGTTTCAACTTTCGGCCGATTATTAGCCGTGCTGTTTGTATTCAGCTTGAGAAGAAACAAACGGATTCCTTTGGTCAGCATTGTAAAGAAGTATACCGATGAGATGGTGAACCGAAAAGACAATAACATTATACTAGTGCTGTTCTTCATAGAATCTATAACGATAACTAATTTTAGCATTATGTATTGTTAATCGCAATAAATAGTCATTTAACTTAACTCTACTGCGTTTTCTCAGTCGTTTTTTTAATGTATCGTATTTTTCTAAAATTAAAGGATATCTCAAGCTTAAGATAAATATAATGCCTTGTAGCATTAAGTTTTGTGTACTGGATCTAGAACCCTAAAACGTTAAGATTCTTTCAATCTAGAATACTGTTAATTTTTTTCCGTCTTAACATTAAAACTGACGAAAAATTAGTAGAAAATTAGTAAAAAGACTGTCGAAACCTCTGGAAATATTTGTACATCAGTGAAAAAACTCGTTTGTAAATCTCTTGCCTATTTGTCACGTTATTACCATGTATAAATTTCCAATCGACGAATAAGTAACTATACTATCGATTGTTATAAATAAAACGAAAAAGAACTACCAAATACAATCCTTAAAATATTGTGTAAACGTTTAATTACGATGATTAGTTATATCGTGTTAAATATCTTCTAATTAAAAAGATATTCGATTAGACTGATGCAACGATTGTAAAAAAAAGACAAAACAAGTTGCCGATTGTGTTTAGGAACGCTCCTTTTCCTTCACTTGCGAGCATGTTTTGTAAGCATCATTAGAACCGGTTCCCTCGAACACGTGGCGTCGAATGAAACGTGCCAGGGAATTATTTAAGGCCTTAGTCTTGCTAATTTAATAGCAAGGAGTACCGCAAAAAGAATATTTAGAAAGGAAGAACGGTGCGAGCAGGATCGACCACTACACGCGTTAAATTTGATTTACGCGCATCGATGATGTATCAGTTTCGTATCACGACTGATAATCGTCAAGGATGATTAAAATCTCTATAGTTTAATGTATCATTTTACAACTACGTATATCGTGTCTCTGTCGCGTTTGGAAGCTCAAATTTTTTAACAAGCAAACACACTTGTGATTTTGCTTCCTATGAAAATAAATACAAATATTATTTGCCAACCTACCATCGATCAAAATCATAAATCTTATGAACGATGGTGCACGTAATAATTGTCAATTGAAAACGATAAACATGGCACTATTAAATTGCAAGTTTTGTGAAAGAAAAGTAAACTAAAAGCAAAGTTTTCATCTAACCTGAGAGGCTGACAATTTTAAAATTATTAATAACTTATAAATGTATTAATAATTTCAAAAAATTTTGTAATTTCCCTTCGGAAATCTCTTTCAGTATTTATATTGTAACATCATATACTTTTTGTCAGATGTAACATTAACGTATAATTTACAATACTAACGCCATTATACACATGCATACATACACACACATACGTATATTATAGATAAAGTTTTGAACTACTGACGCGCCATCTCTCGTAAATATATCATTGATACCGATTACGATGCAACCGATCACCTCACCGAGAATGTTTTCTTACGTCGGGATCCCTGAACAAGCAAGGGACCAGCCCCCTTTATTGGATTTAGTCCCCTAATGATTTTGTCAAGCCAAGATGAAAAGAACCTGCCAACATTCCGCCGTGACTCGTTCTGCATTCGAATTTGGCGCTGTAACCACGCTTGGTTAACCGGCGGGGATCCCCTCGTAAATTACGCTTCACGGATCGTAACCCATCACCTAACGCAATTATCCGCGAGAAACAGTTGACAGGGGAATAATTTTCTTAATGTCATTTAATTTCAATTTTGTATCACAATTTTTTATTCACCACTACTCTTATGAATTACTTCTTATGATTTACAATTAATCATGCCACTTTTAACCTATTAACAAGGAAGATCGAGTTGACTCGTCATTCGAATCCAAATCCCTAGAAGATATCAACATTTTTATTGATAAGTCGTCGTATCATTTCCATCAAAAATAAATTGTGTCGTATTTATATTTGTAAACATTAAAATCGATACGATTGAAATTAATTTATATTTAACATATTTTCTACGAATATTTAATTTTGTTACTTGTATTAATTCTATCAACCCTACGATTATAGAAATTGCTGGTTAAGAAATGACCTGCTTAATAGGTTATGAGCTGTCATTTTTTCTAGCTAAAAGTGATTAGAAAATATGCACACATTAAATAAATTCTTTGAAAATAAATATTATTCTCTAGATTGTACAAAATAATTTTTTGTAAATTTTGACAATCATTTGCGAAATTTTCACTCTGTAAGTTATATCTTAAAAGATAAACATACTTTCTAAGAATAGCTGCACTTATGCTCAATTTGTAGCTAAACGAGGTAACTATGTTTATTTCAAAAGTAAGAGACACAATTTTTTATTATTAAGAAAAAGTAGATAAATATTAATCAAGACATAAAGGTTCAATTATTTCCTCAAATACCGCATGTTATCGTATAGTATATAGAGTATCGAACATTGGATCTCTCGCTATTACGCGAAACTAATAAATCTTTCTCGCGATAGATACATACGTATCGTTCCTTTCTTATACAGCTACGTTCCCTCGTTCCAGGAACGGAACCCTCGATCATACACCATTAATTATCAACACAATGCATGAGGATTAGGTTTTTCTGAAGCGTGGACCGCCGAAAACGAACGTGCTCCAGGCGCATCTCCGCACGTCACCGGACGTCAACTTTAAATGGAAATGTCTTAATTATCAGAGCACGTAGCGGCCAACAAAAACATTATCCGCTTCTGAATCGTCCCACCGCGACGCTATATGTATGTCCGCGATGGTAAAGTAAGATTCTCATATGAAGAGAAGACGTTCGAATATTGGTGACATTTATTGATAGAGCTGAACGAGCATTGCCAACAATACGCAACAATAGATGAAAGATTGAACGAAAAATTCTCTATCAGCGACAATTTAATCTAGCGATTTTCAATCTTTCTTATCTCATGCTAACTAACCTAACTAAATTGCTAACTAAACTAATTATTATAATATAATCAAGACATCCACATTAGACAGTTAGTGTTTTGGTCGTTGTCATTTCTTTATTTGACGACCTAAGAGAAAAGAAGATCAATGGTCCTAACTAAATATGTACTTAGTTAGGTATTGCATGTCTTAAAAATTCTCGCGGCACTCCTGTGGTCCTCTCGCGGCACACTGGTTGAAAATCGTTGATCTAACCCAAACTTAATCCTAGTTGGTTAGTAAAGTACGTGTTTTCATGCAAATTGATATTTTTGAGAATATTATTTAAAAAGTGAAAACTCAATGGAAAATTACTTCACTCTCCAAATATTATACAAAGCATTATGGTTTGAGTATTTTATATATTTTTTTCGTATATTTCATATGTGTGTTCTGTGCAATTTTGCACCTTCAAATTTCCTATGAATCTATAGAAATCCGCAGTCTACTTAGTAATATTAAATAAAGAAACAGACTCTGGGGCATAATCATATTTCACTCAAATAAGAAATATTAATAGCTATTTTCACGTAATTGAGTTTCACGATGTAGAAATGGATATGTACATAGATGCGAAAATGAAACAAGTAATAAATGTATAGCAAATATATATGTGAAAAAGACAAATTCCAATGAACTAAAATTTTGTATAAAATTTATAAATGTGAAAGAAACTAATGAATTATAAGAATAATGAATTGCATTCTTCGTATTTTGGCGATTAATGACCTCTAAGATAAATTTTAAAAATAACCTCTTTCAACTTTAATAGTAATTTTCAATTTTGTTTTTTCATAAATTTCATTAGGGAATCTCTATCCCCTAATTCCAATGTTCGTATAAAATATATTAACAATAGAAGCAACGTATAAAATATTAATTCATCTAGAATATTAATAAATGTTCATAGATATAAAGTTCTACGTACTTATACGTAGATTGCGGATTTTTGTGCATTTATGTAGAATTTGAAGATGCAAAAATGCACAGAATGTATATAATATACAAGAATATATGATATACATATATATAGTAGTATAGTATATGTAGTATAGTAATAGTAACTTCCATTTCTTTGTATTCGTAAAAATATAAATTCGCATAGAAATCCACAATCTACTTATAACATGTAAACTAAACATAACAAAAATATTTACTCACGAATCATTCTGGCAAATCTGATAACTACATAGCCTTAACAATATATAAAATATCACTTCTCACAAACTTAAATTCGACGAAAAATGCTTAAACTCATTAATGTCTTTGCGGAAAACACTCGTCAATTGCAAATATTCACGGAATTGAATTACGCAATTGAATTACGCGATTGAATTATAATATCGAATACAATAGCGTCATATTTTCGACCGAACGCGCGAAACTAAAATAACTGATCTGCGCATACGCACTCTATTTCGATATCTTTCCTTTTTTAAATCATTTTTAGTGATTGGTCAATTCATTTCAATACTTATACGATCTATACGGAAAACATTGGCTGCTTTTTCAGAACGACAAGAATTAGCCAATGGTTGTTTCTACTTTTTGCGCAAGTGCAGCTAGCGCAGTCAATGCGAATAAACCTAATGTCGACCGACGTGGATAGACGAACAGCAAGTAGCACGACGTGCAAATTAATTCCGTGCAGAGTTAAACAGTCAAATTTATGGCTACTGATCTGTTCTATCGACTATATCGCATTAACATGTGACACAGAGGAAAATGATAACGGTTGAAAGTCTGCGATCTGCAGCAAAAATGAATATGTTCTAAACGCTTGCAGCAGCATCTTTGAATCAGCTGTCATAAGCAGACGATGCACAGGTAAAGTTTATAGTTTGATACTACATTTTCTAAATTTAATATTCTTTACCAATGAAAATACAATTTCTAATTATTCTTATAGAAATTTTAACATAAATGCTATGTACTTCGATTCGATATCTTTTAAATAAATATTTTAAGTATTCTGAACATTATAAATTTCTCACATTATATACCATTTACATATCTTATCTACATATCAATGTAATTTTTAAATTTATTACAGATAAATTTGTTTTTAGTCTAGTTTATTTGTTTCTTAAATATTTCAGTATCTGATGCCATTTATTGGATTGTAAGGTCATGGAATTGACTGAAACTAGTGTACAGATAAGAGATTGTTCCATTGACTTTATTCCTGTTTACATTAAACAAGAGAATGATGAACATGAGACGGATTTTAATGATATTGAAATAATTAATGCAGCTCAAAATTTTTGTTCTATTGAAATTAAAGAAAGCAAAGGATGTGGTACAATTAACAACAATGAAGAATCAAATATAAACAACAAAAGCAATACACAAAATACAAATAATTTAAACAATCCAAACTCAGCATTAAATATTACACAACAAAATGAAACCTGTAATATCAATGGTATTTTAAATAGTTCAGTGTATTTGCAAAATTTGGATTATGAAAATATAAATATAGAAATACAAAAACCAACGAATCAAATAGCTGAAGTTTTTATTAATCAAAATGAACAAATACAAACAACCAATTATAATGTTTCAACAGTTACAATACCAAGTGAACTATTAGGACTAAATCTTAATATAAAAAAGGAAAATGAATTAGATCAAGAAACAGTTTATACTACAGAATGGTTGTGCAATGTAAATAATGAAACTGATCTTCGATTAAAAGTTTCAAAAAATACCAAGGATAGGATTCAAGAAGTTCCTACTGACATTGATGATACAATAACATTATTGAACAAACACAAAGATCAAACATTAGAGAATGCTAATAATATAAGAACCAAGGAAAGTAAACCTGAAAAACCTAAAAGACAATTGAAAATAAGATCAAACTCGTTACAAGATTATAAAGAAAAGTTACGAAGAAAAGCAGAGTGCATGAGAGAAAAAAGGAAAAAATTATATGAACAAGAAAGTGAAGAACAGCGGCAACAGAGATTAGCAAAGGAGGCAGCAAAAAGACGAGAAATGAGAATGTATTATGAAACACCAGAGCAAAGAAGAAAAAGATTAGATGCAGAAGCTGCAAGGAAAAGAGAGTACAGAATGTACAATGAAACACCTGAAGACAGAAGAAAAAGGTTAGATCGTGAAGCAGAAAGAAGAAGAATGAAAAGGCTTTCACTGTATGCTAGTGAAACTCCTGAACAAAGAAGAGAAAGATTAAATAGAGAATCAGCGAAGAGAAGAGAGGCTCGACTTAACCAATATGCTAAAGAAACACAAGAAGAAAGAAAAGAAAGATTAAAGAGAGATGCTTTGAGAGTTAGAGAAATGAGATTTACTAGATCTGCTATTGAAACAGAAGAGGAGCGCAAACAAAGGTTAGTAAAAGATGCTCTTCGAAAAAGGGAGGTAAGAATGCATGGACGTCATTCGGTGAATAATAATTTCACTGAACTTCAAACGGTTCGCAATTTTGAAGAATTAAACAATGTGCAGATAAAGGAGAATCCTGATAATAAATTGGGAGGTCATTACTTAAGTAACTGGATGATGTGGTTCCAAAATTCATTAGTCCAACCTGTTCATGTTGAAGAACAAATCATCAAATCTCAATCAGAAAGTAATGGATAAAAAATTTGTATAATAAATTTTTAGTACTGTATATATTCTCTTTAAACATCTATACACGAAACATAAATCATGTAAGATGATTTGTACATATTATTTATACAATATCTATGCTTGAAATATAATAGCAAAATATAACATATTCTATGGCTGCATCAACATAATATTTAGAATATACACCATACATAAATAATGGTTCTTATATACTGTACAATTTTATTTTTAATATTTATATACTTTACAATCAAGTACGATTATGTTATCATATATTGTTAAGAATGTAAAAACTTGTTATTTACTATATTTATTAATGTAAGATAAAATTCAATGACTAATGAATACTATAAACATTTGAAACGTTTAATATCATTAAACTTTGTATCCTAAAAATTACAAAGTATATTCAAAAGTTTTACTATTTTGAAAGATGTACAAAATATGATAAAATTATTGCATTGTTATTCTATTATTTAATATAAATAACAAAAAAGAATTTATTAATGTATTAAAATTGTAAAGAATTAGAATGATACATTTGTGTGAGATAAAAAAAATACATACTTCTTAACAGTGCCTTTTTGTTCACTGTTCTACAAAAGCAATTTCTAATGTGATTCAAACTATTTATACATATGTATATATCATTTAATTATGAATGAATGATTCTGATGAAAATATGACTACTTCTTAAACTATACATACATTGTCATGCGACTTTCCTACAAGTTCCTTTATATGGAATAAAATAAGATAATATCGTTATCATAAAATTTTGTTTCATTAATAATCTTATTTTCCTTTTCTAATCTTCTTCTCTGTCTCTTATGTTTAAAATTTATTATTAATTAATGGGTGGCCCAGCCAAATGGTTTAACCTAAATATCTGCCTTATTTATTACTGTATGAAAAAAGTTCTCAGGATAAAGTTACACTATTTCAAGGGTCACAAATAACAACAAAAATAGTTTTCTCTCATGGTCATCTTTTTACGAGATTTAAAGACAATCAGTAATTCTTTAAATAAAAATACATATTTATTTTTCGATATTCTTGCAGAATATAAAAAGACAAATTCGACGATTTTCATTACCATATCGTTCCCACTATTTAATCTTGAGATATTTGCATCAAAAATAAACATGTGTAATGTTTAATTGTTCAATAGACAAATGTTAAAATTAAAAAATTCCAATTTCTCAGAATTTATTAATTTTTGCATGTTCAATTTATAACCCAAGGTATTAATTAACATTACTCTTATTGAAAGTTATAAGCAAATTTCAAAAATCGTCCAATCTAAGAACAACGATACGCTATAACCATCTAGCGGTGAAAAGGTGGAACTAATCTCTTTATGATGAAATTAAAAAATCAAATTTCTCTGTCTATAAGGCGAATCCATGACCTGTTCAGAAATTAAATTAATGTTTTAATTCTCAGAAATCATCTTTGTCTAATATTATTCCGACTATCTATATAATTAATTAATTACATTACATTACATTAATGTAAAGTGCTCTATTTGAACATATTTTTTGCATCGTGCACCATCTATCAGCGAGTCAGTAATACTAACAAGACGTACATTTTTTAACTGGCAGATAGACCATGTGGTTTACGATCCTTGGCTGTATGTGATATCATGAACGCCGTGGTATATGCCGACTAGTGAGTTTATAACCTATATTATAAACTAAATATTTTTAGAGCAATCAAAATTAAATTGATATTTTAAAAAATAAGTTTGGATCATTCGATAAACATTTTAATATAATATCATTGATCGTAAAATTTTTTAAAATAAATACTGTGCATTTACTATATAAAAAATAGATAAGAGAATAAGTGAATAAATGTTGACATTTTTTCATAGTTAAATGAATAAAATTAATATATATATTTGATATATAAATAAAAAATGGGTTTAACAAAACAATATTTGAGATATGTACCAGCTGGGAATTTAAATATAATTATTAGTTCTTCCTGTAATGTTGTTTTTGTAACATTGCAAGAACAAGAAGGTAGATTTGTAGCAGTTGGAGCATGTGAACATGTTTTTATATGGGATTTACGCCTTGGAGAAAAGGTAAATTGTAAATCATTTTTAATTTATGTTCTTACAATAGATCATATTATAATTATCGAAATTTCTGATATTTCAGGTTCAGGTATTATCAGGTGAAAAAGTAAATGTAACATACTTAGCTGCATCTCCTAATAAACAACATATAGCAGTTGGTTATGCAGATGGTACTATAAAAATATTTGACTTAAAAACAGGAGAAAATACAAGTATATTTGTTGGTCATAGATCTGAAATTACAACTTTGATATATGATAGAGGAGGACATAGATTAGCATCAGGTTCAAAGGTAAAATAATTTAATAGAAGAAGCAGAGCATAAAAGTGCATGAAATAATTTTCAATTACATGTTTTCAGGATACAGATATTATTCTTTGGGATACTGTAGCTGAGACTGGTATATGTAGATTAACTGGACATAAAGGTGTAATAACAGATTTAGCATTCATGAAAGATCACAATATTATTATTAGTAGTAGTAAAGATACTTTTGTCAAATTTTGGGATTTAGATAATGAACATAATTTTAGAACTCTTGTTGGTCATAGAACAGAAGTAAATATAATTTTAAATATATATAATGATGGTTAATTTAATTACATAATATATTGATAACAATACTTCTATCATTTAAGGTTTGGGGTTTAGTTTTAATTAAAGATGATCAATATTTAATAACTGGTTGCAATGATAATGAACTACGTATATGGCAAATATCTTTCACTGAAGGTGAAGCTGTAGACTTTGATGTTAATTTACATGATTTAACTCTCGCTGATGATGCTGAAATCAGCAATGTGGTATATTCTCTTTTGATTTAATAAATATTTATATTTGGAATATATTTATTAGATTAGTATTTAATGAAAATATATTGTATTAGAAACATCCTTTAAAATGTGGAAAAGTTGGAAGTATACTAAGAAGTGGTCATGGAAGAGTTGCGTCTCTCAATGTTGATACTACTCATACAGTTATTGGATGTCATGGTTTGGACAATACCGTAGAATTATTTCAACTATTACCTGACACTAAAATAAAAGATAACATTCTTAAACGGTTACGAAAAGAAAGGAAGAAAGCAGAAAAGTATGCAAAGACATTTTTGTAGTATATTTGTAAAAACAAATGTTTTTTAAATATACAAATATCTTTTTATGTGACATTTTTATTTTTTTGATAGAAGTGAAGAAAATACAGAAACAAATTTCTCAGGAACACCAACTATAAAGGATGAATTCATACGTCTACCTTTTATCAAAGTATCTGCTAAAGCTAAAGGATTAAGTTTAGTTATGGGTAGAAGCGGTGAACTTAGAGTAAGTTACTATAAAAATCATCTCCTAAAATAATTAACAGTACTATTCAATCAATGTTTACATGTCATTATCTTAGGTATGTGTAGGATTAAATAATAATTCCATCGAATTGTATTCCTTATTTACGAAAGAAAAAAATACTGAAGTAAAACATTTAAGGTCAATAACAAATCATGGTCATCGCTCAGAAGTCCGTGCTATTTGTTTTAGTTCTGATAATTTAGCTTTTGCAACAGCAGCTGGTGATTCTGTGAAATTATGGAATAGGTATGGAAATAAAATTGACATAAACTTGTAAAATGATTTAGCAATTTCATAATAATTTTTATGATTCTAGACCAACTCTGGCGTGTTTAAGGACTGTACAATGTAATTATGCTTTAACAGCAATATTTGTACCAGGAGACAGACATTTAATTGTAGGTTTAAAAGATGGTACAATGCTAATAATTGATATTGCTTCGAGCGACATTTTAGAAGAAATTCCTGCACATTCTAAAGAACTTTGGAGTGTTACATTATATCCTGATAAGGTAACTTAATAATGTTCTTTATTATTTATAGTAACTTCATAATGGTATATAATTTCATGATTATTTTATATATGTTTATAGAAAGGAGTAGTTAGTGGTGGCGGAGATCGCACAGTAAAATTTTGGAATTTTGAACTTATTCAAGATCCTGATAGAGAAATAAAAGCGAAAGTTTTATCTGTTTTACACTCAAAAACTTTAAAATTGGAAGATAGTGTATTATGTGTAAAAATAAGTCCCAACGGCAGATTTATTGCAGTCGCATTACTTGATTCTACTGTAAAAGTCTTTTTCCTTAGTACATTTAAGGTAATTACATGAAAATATGCATATAATTTCTATAGTATTAAATAATGTGCGATATATTTAAAAACTTTGATATCATTTTAGTTTTTCGTTTCCCTCTATGGCCATAAATTACCAGTTTTGTGTATGGATATATCAAGTGATTCAACACTTATTGCTACTGGTTCTGCTGACCGAAATATAAAAATTTGGGGTTTAGATTTTGGAGATTGCCATAAATCGATGTTCGCTCATGATGACTCTGTATCAGGACTTTCATTCGTACCTAATACACATTATATTTTTACTTGTGGGAAGGATGGGAAAGTAAAACAATGGGATGCTGACAATTTTCAAAAAATTGTGACATTACAAGTAATACATTTTTTTTAAATATTTAGAAATTGTATGCTAACAATTACAACATTAGACATTTTTCTACTTAGGGGCATGCAGGTACAGCATGGAACTGTGCTGTTTCACCAAATGGACATTATGTTATTTCTTGTGGATCTGATAGAGTAGTTAGATTATATGAACGGACTTCAGAACCTTTAGTTCTCCAAGATGAAGAAGAAGAAGAACGAGAACGTCAAGAAAATGAATTAGCTACTGGAGAAACTACTCTTGTCCCAGGACAAAAACAACAGTCTTTACCTTCAAGAAAAACAGTATCCAGTGAAAAAGGGGTAAATATCAATAAATAAATTGAACATAAAAATTAATTCATTTAGGGCATCATGTATGATTCAATTTATATAATGTTTAGGCTGAATTGATATTAGAATGCTTAAATGTATCTAAAGAATACAATGAACAATTATCACAAGCAATAGCAGATAAACCACCTGCTATTCCTTTACAAATGCAAGCTTATAATTGTACAAATACAGAAGATTATTTATTAGAAATAATTAAACGAATTAGAGCAAGGTAAGAAATCTATATATAATGTGTATATATGTAGCGTAAATATGATAAAAATAAAATACACATAATAAATTAATTTTACAGTGATTTAGAAGAGACCTTACTATTACTGCCATATTCAGCTGCTTGTGAAATTCTTAAAATGCTTCCTACATTATTACAATCAGATTATCACACGGAATTAATTACAAGACTAGCATTATGTTTAGTTCAAGCTCACCATGGTCCAATTACAGCTACTCAAGAACTTTTACCTGTCATAGAAACTGTGAAAACACTTGCAATCAAAAAAGTTTCTGAACTAAGGGTAAAAGCATTTTTATTTTATAAATTTTACTTAAGTAATTATAAGAATATAAATTCAAAATTAATTCCTCTAGGATACAATTGGATTTAACTTATACGGAATGATGCATATGCAACGAGTTATTGAAGAGAAAGAAGAAATACAGCTTTTTAGAGATGCAACCCAAAGTAATAAACATAAAAATAAAATTAGAAGAAATAAAGAAAAGGCATTAAAAAGAGCAATTATGTCGTTATGAAACTTTTTACTTAATTACGATTAAAATATTTTGTAAATACTATTTTAATAAATATTAAAATAATTATGTATTTAACTGCGTTTATTATCACCACAATATTATTTTTAAGATAATAGTTAACTAAAAATAAATTATAAGTTTTACTTCAGAAATAAATAATATAGTACATAACCGAGCAATAAAAATTTTATTAACATACAACATGTTTCATGTTATTATTTAAATAACTTTTGATTCTTTTTCTCCTTATAATCTTTGGTGGTATTTTAACATTTTTATACGTATATATGTGATTCCTCATTTTGATAATTTTAACGACTCATATATTTTATTACACCTAATTTGCACACATAAGTCTGTCATAAATGATGCTATGTGGGCTTCTTTGTCTTTTTGTTTACCACTTTCAAATACAGTGACTAAAGTCATTCTAGGATCGGTATTATACATGGCATATGTACATATATCCTAAAAGAAAATCAGTTTGTATTAAAATATAAAATTTATCAAAAAGCGCTTCTATTAACATACTTTTACATTTTTATAATATATAATCTTATCCATAGCAAGAAGTTCCGTATGTCGTTCTTTAATTCGTTTTTGTATGTTATCTAAGTGAATTGATGGCTTTTGTACAAATACCTAAAAGGTAATATTTTTTTTAGAAAACAAAATTTAGTGAATATTAATACTGCTATAACATATTACATTTATCTTTTTGCCAATCATTTATAATTTATATAGACTCACGCTAGGACAACTAAGAACAACAGGGAATTGCTCAGAAGTATTTGGTTCTCTACGTGGATGTCTGTAACCCAGACCTGCATCTTCTACTCCCCTAGAGTCAAATATTATTAAGACTGCGAGGACGTCGTGTTTACGTTGAAAGCTTTGTATTCTAAAATAAAAATGTATATCAATACTCATTCAATAACTTATTAATTGAAATAATTAAAAATGTTTTACTTATGGTAGTAGTCCACATTTTGCTTGCTCATGATACTTCTCATTTCTCCTGGACTAGCCTGCTGACTTAAAGTAGTATGAAAATATAAAGAGCACTTAGCTAATATGCTACTACGTAGTTTCACTAACCATTGATACAATGCTGGTTGTTGATTTGCTTTTAAAAATGAGGCACTGAAACCCAGTTTCCATGACTAAAAATATGTTAATTAATTAAAAATATTTATCTTTTTCCTTCGTTATCTTATCTATATCACTTACCTCTTTACTTTGTAAAGTTCTCTCCCAAGCTGACATTCGTGTCTGTGCACCATACAGAGCCATTAATGTTGACAAAAATCTCCAATGTTGAAGTTCAACTTGTGCCTTTGTTAATTGCACTAATATTTCGCACTCTAAACTAATCAAAGCATGTCTTAATTTCAAGAAGAATAAATTATGACCACAATTTCCAGTTTTTAATTATAATATTTTATTTTTATTTGCACTTACGTTAAACTTGCTTTAATAGCAGTTAGTGCTAGATGCGAACAAGACAAGGAATGAATTTCTACTATTCCTTCAATGCATTGTAATAATTCCTGATATTTCATAGTCTTGCTATTGATACTCATATTGTACATTTTTTCATAACTGTAATAGAATAATATGATATGAGATATTTAACTACAAATTAAAGTAACAATATACTAACAAATCTATCAGTTGTATTTTCGCAGTAATATATTGACACAGTTGATTAGAAACCTCAGCAACTGTTGCACCAATTGAATTGGTTCCTCTGGTCATTTCCTCTACCCTTTTTAGATCAGATTTCAAAGATTCATATACTGTTCTTAATGAGTTCTAGAAAAACACGTAATAATAGATATTAATTAAATGTCATTATTATTTATTTTTATATTATATTATAAAATATAATATTAAATATAAGTATTAAATATAAATATTAAATATAATATATAATTTTATATTATATTATAAATAAATATTAACATATTTACATCTTTCCGCAAAAATCCTTTATTTTTAGTATGGAGGAAACCTAGATCTGCATATGAATGTTCTGCTACTGCTATTTGTGGTAAATGCATAAGTAACATTCCCCATGGACCCATTTGTGTTTGACGACATGATCCACGTTCCTTTTCCTGGAATTAATGATTAAAGATGCATTTCTAAATTATTAGAAGATAGTAATTAGTTCTCAATTAAAAATTTTCTTAAGAATTAAATAAAAAATGTTGTGTTTATATATCTAAATTTGTAGAATATTATTATAGTTTCATTTATGGATTTGTATATTTCATCTTTCATATTTTGCAGTAATGTATATTACGTTAGTGTATGGAAACGTTAACACTAAAGTTCATAAAAGCTATATATGTTATAAATATACATTCAATTATATTAAATCAGTCAGATTTTTATTTTAAGTTACTAGTAAATTTGTATATATTTTATACTAATTACTTACAACTAATTCTTTAGCTTTGTCAGTACACAATTGAGCAACTTGAGCAAAAAACGTATTAAGAAATTCTTCTTCGTGATCCATTTCTTATCTGTTTTTATTATGATCACAACAAAATAGCTTATGTTTATTTTCATTACTCATATTTCTAGAGGTTATGAAATCTTAAAATAGCGTACATTACACTAAACTGTAGTTATTTCAATATGCACTGATTTATGATTGTGGTGACCTCTGAGTTGCACATGTATTTCTCAAATAATCTGAATTCGCGCCAAAAATGAACCATTTAAATAGTCTTAAGAAGACAGGATGACATTATTTTCAACAAAACATTAAGCCTATGTTTATGTAATATAAATTTCAAGACGCACTTTAAATATTTGTGACGATTAAACAACTATTCTTGTCTTAAATAATATATGTATGTGCATACATTGTTAAATTTAATATTTATTCATTTCTATAGAACCATCCCCTATTTCTAACTTCATTTGTTGTTCAGCGACATCTATCAGATTAATGTTTTCTAGGTGCATAATTCTAATGTTCAAGTCCTACAAATACGTATATGTTTCATGAAATAAATAGTAGTTTGAAAATTGTAACTCAAACTTCTGAAAATTTAATATGTTTAAATACTAATTCTTATAAAATACATGAAATACATAGTATATTTGTATCAAATATTTCCACTTGATGAGTGATTAATTTTCGTAACATTAAATATCCATCACGAATATTGTGTAAATTTCACAATATAGAATCTGCAACTTGAAACATTAGATAGTATAAGTATCCATACTTCGCCGTGCGTATGTTTCATGTACTGATAACGTGTTCAACACTAAAAAAGTTGAAGTTGAAACTCCTAGTATTATTATTATAAATTAAAAACAATGGGCTTTATTCGATCTCTATCAACAAGCGAGTATTTTATATATATATGTGTAATAAACTGTTTTTTTTTATCTACAGTATTAAGTGAAAGTGAACCTATATATGATAGTAGATTTCAAATGATAATGACGTCTATGGTAAATATTTATAATTCAATTTATCTGTATTAAATAATATGAACTTACACGTATTAATGTTTCTAATAAATACTAGAGACCTGAAGATTCAATGTCACCACAAACCAAGGATAACCTTGGTTTTATACATGCATTTATAGCTTCTTTGTCTGTCATCGTTGTTTCTGAATTGGGTGACAAAACTTTCTTTATCGCTGCTATTATGGCAATGAAACATCCAAGATTGACAGTTTTTATAGGAGCAATTAGTGCATTGGCTTTGATGACTCTCCTTTCAGGTATTGTTGTATGTAAAAGTTTGATTAGACAACTTTTTCTATTATCCAATAATATCTAGGACCTATTCTAAATATGATTGTGGCATTTGAAAATTGTTACAAAAATTCATATAACTAAATATTCCATGTAATTTTATCTATGATATACAATGAAGTTTGCATTCTGTTATCCGATATCTGATTACCTGTATAAAAGATACCCAAAACATTTTTACATTTTAGCACATGATTACACAGTATGTTTTGATAATCTTGTTATTTCTCTTGTAACTTTAAGTATTATGTGGATTTGTAATAAACCCAATTCAATCCTGAACTTAAGTATTTTAATATTATTAATAGGTTTTATCTAGATTACAGATTTTATTTATTTTCCAAGTAAAGAAACAAGAAATTTAAATTCAAAGAGCAAATAGATTTTACAATAAGATTTCCATACTCAATCTACTAATTTTAACATTTTTTACATATTTGATTGAAGTGTGGCAGAATACCATAATATAAAAGCTATATACAGTATAACACATTTATTAGAATTGTTTTTAGTAGTATATTCAACAATATTATGGTATTTATAAAATAATCAAAACATTATATGTATATTATATAATAGTTGTCTTTCTTTCTGATCTTTAGTCATTTTTGGATATGCTGCAACCATAATTCCTAGTGTTTATACATACTACATTTCTACTGCACTTTTTGCTTTATTTGGTTTGAAAATGCTACGGGATGGTTATAAGATGTCTGCAACTGAGGCACAAGAAGAATTAGAAGAAGTGCAATCTGATTTAAGGAAACGAGAAGATGAGGTATCAATATTAAAAATATAAATAGTTATAAGCAATTCTCATTAGACTTTATAGAATAATTGTTTTGAAACTATTCCTTTAACGTTTTTGCAGGAATTAAATAATTTTTAAATATCATCACTTTCAGTATGAAAAGGAAACTGCAAGCACTTTAGTACAAGATCCAGAAACTGGTGTTATAAGAAAAGCAACAAAAATTAGTGCACTGATGCTCCTCTCTAGGATATTCCTTCAAGCATTTACATTAACATTTCTTGCAGAATGGGGTGATCGCTCACAGCTTACAACTATCATACTTGCAGCAAGAGAGGTGACATTTATATTTAATATTTGACTTTATAATATTTATTTTTATAAAATCATGTATAGAACAATGTTGAACCCTAATTATAAGTAAAAAAATCTATTATTTCTAGAATGTTTATGGAGTTGTAATAGGTGGAATATTAGGACATTCATTTTGTACAGGATTAGCAGTATTAGGGGGGAGAATGATAGCTCAGAGAATTTCAGTACGAACAGGTAAAGTATACTTTTCTATATTAAAAAATAGATAATATTTCTACTTGTATAGATTATATATGTATATGTAAATCATTAAATATTAATGATATTGTAATGGAATTTAAAAGGAATAACGAATTGGGACTATTTTTATTATTTATAGTGACCATAATTGGTGGATTGGTATTTCTACTATTTGCTTTAACAGCACTTTTTATCAGACCTACGGAAGATGTATGAAAACAGTATACAGTGTTTATATACCTATATGTCATAAAATATATTTTGCTATGAGATAATGTACATATTTTCCATATTTGTGTACAGATTGTGTGATGAGATAGTAAAAATCATAATATACACTACATTTTTACCTAAAAAGTACTTATGTATATAATTTGTACATTATGCTTGAAATTATATTGATATAAATAATTACTCGTGTGAATAAAATTGTTGTAAGATTAAATGATACGACATATCAAGCACTAAACAATGGTGTATAGTGTAAAAATAATAAGTAGTATTATTATAAGCTATTTTATTGAATACTTTAAGTTAGAATATATACACACTCTACTTACACTACATAAATTCTTCCAGAAATTTTTGTAGATATATTAAGTTACTATTATTTTATAATTATTATTATTATCATTATTTCGCTAATACTATGTTCTTTTATTATGAAAAATTAACGTATTAAATCTACATTCGTATACCGGGATTATAAATATGGAGAAACATGCTTCTTATGTGTAGTACGACTAAGTTTTAATTAATTAAATAACAAAAACATGTAATATTTCTTTTATAAATATAGATCAACGATATACATTAATGAGTGGATTTATTTTAAAAGAAATAACGAAATATAAATCGATTCTGTGTAAAATCAGTCTAAAGAGAGCATAATACTAGCTTATAGCTTAATTATCCTTCCCAAATATTGATAAATACGAGTACTATAACATGTTCGCAATTATTTTAAGAGTTGTAACACATAAACTCCTGATAATTAGCATTATAACACATATGTAGTTACTGAGAAAATCAACACATAAATGCTACAGTTAATGTTGCACTGAATAGCGTAACATTACGTACATTAGGTACGACGATTATTCTTTCTGGTCTATGTACTATTTACTTCATATTGTATTGTGTGTATTATTGGTTCTTAATCCAGTTATTTAAGCACTGCAACCCTGTAACATAGAATTTATCTGTTCATATAGATAATATACATAATAAAATATATATCATTAATATTTTCTTTATATAAAATTAATTTAAAGACGTAAATCAGAAAGAATATTTTTAATCGCTTTAATTCCGAATTCTACTTTATGATTCATAATTGTTATATACAATTACAGGATGTATAAAGAAAATATTTAAAAATATATGAACTCGTTGAGAGCTCATTGAGAGAAGTCATCAAAAACATCAAAATCAATTTTAGTACAAAATGTAATTTTGTATTTACTAGTATTTCGTAATATGAATGAATCTCTTAAAAACACACTAAATGTAAATGAAAGAATTAAGAATTTTTGGAAGTCAAACAAAGAAAAATTTAAAGAAAAACTGTATTGCTACATAAAATTGTAATAGTAACAAAGAAACTATCAAAATACTAATATTTATTTTCACTTCTAAAAATATGTTCAATGTGTTCTTTTATTAATCTACATTCACATTTGTGAATCATAAGCCAATGTATATTTTAAAGTATTTATATTTTGTATTATTTTTATTCATTGTTATGATTTCATTATATTATTTATTACGAATATGTAACCTCATGAAAGGATACAAAATTACATTTTGGGTCAAAAAATTCTTTCTTTATATATCTTCCTTAAGTCTCAAAACCATTTTCACTAAACACTCTGTACATTTTATTTTATATTCTTGAAATGCAAGCTAAAATTTTTAATAAATTCTTAAACTATTATTCATATGTAATTCCTTCTTTCTTACTTAGTAAGAATTAATAGGAGTTAATTCATGTTGGACTTGGCTGGTTAGTAGTTCTACATTGTGCTTCAGATGCTCGAAGTTTTTCGAGCCTATGCAATGGATCCATTAGGCTTTTTTCTTCCGAACTAGCGGATTCGGCTATTTCTGAAGCAAATTACGTAAAGTAATAATAAGTAATTTTATTAGTATTTCACATTATAAGTATTTACCTGTTGAGTACTGATTATTAGTTTGTGTTATAAGATTTTGATTTTTTCGTGCTTGATCAATGTCTCTTAGTCCTTGTTCTATAAAGTCTTGAAAGAATTGATGAGATTTTACCAAGAAAGGTTGTACATCCGCTTCAGGATATTGAAGTTTAAAATCGTAAAGCTGCATTAAACCCTGTACAAAATAAGTATACTTATTAAGTATAAGTATCAAAATATTAGCTACTAAATAATTGAAATATATTATCTAGTTATCCATTAAAAAATAAGTATATTATTTATCGATATACATACTTCTTTTGTATGTTCTTTAGATCCAATCTTTTTAAATATTTCGGACAACTGTTGATGCGTAAATTTCGACAAATGTTCTTGAGCTTTTCCCGCACCGCCGGATTTTAGAGCACTTTTGGGGTTGCTATTAATTTCATCTGGCTTAAATGTCTATTAAACATTATTATAAGAAATGAAAATTTTATGTATTTCATAAGATTCAATATCTCATAATATCTAATTTACTAACCGCAATTAGCCTAATAAGATAATTCTGTAATTCTGATTCATTTGTATTGTTTATTCGTGTTAAGTGACTGAGTATGGTACTGCCTTTTACACGGGTCATGCTATGAAGAATTGTCTTAATTGTACGTAATGGAGTGTCAGATTTTCGTTTTTTCCACCATACACTTGGATAATCCTGTAAAATATACATATTTAAAAAGAAGAAAAAAGAATCTTTATTATATAATAGATGGCACATATACAATATTTACAACAAAAAACTGTTACCTTAAGGAATCGATGTACTTCTAAAAGAATAGTGTCATAATCTAAATCTGCAGCCCAATTAGGGATTGTTTTCACTATTTTCCATAAACACTTCATTACTAGTTCCTCATATTTGGATGGAGCAGCAGATTCAGCACATCCATGAAGTAATTTTATTAAAACACTTAGCATTAAAAAATGAATGAATTAGTTATATTTAATACTTTAATAAGGATATTTTAAATATATCTATAACAACAACACTATTATCAATGCTAACATATATTACTAAATAAAATTTTTAAGATTATTACCATATGATAGTAGTATGATTTGAGTTGTCTATTATTTTACAAACAATGTTGTTAATAACGCGATAATATGCTTCTGCCTGGTGTAGATGATTTAGTTTGTTCTCTGCTAATAAGCTGATCATTTGATCCACAAGTTCTTTCAGATGTATTAACGGAACGTTCTTTCCAAGAATCCCAGTATCGTAAAACTGTAGATAGTTCCACAATAAATACAATATATATCGTTACTATCATATATGTATTAAATAATTAATTCTTACCGCTAATAAAACCATAAATGTATTTCTAAAACCTTTAGATATATCTGCACCTCCTTGTTGTAAAGGATAAGTTTGTAAAAGTTTTAATTGCATATTTATCGAACCAATAAATTTATCTTCCTTAGATTGTAAACTCAAAATTTGATGAGATTTTATCAGCTACAAAATAATTAAAAATTACAAATATAATATGTATAACTTAATACACAAACATGTATATTCTAAATACGGACATTATCGATGCTGTTCATTGATTGTATTGCAACAGCCAAATCTAAACTAGCCATTGCAAGAATTTTACGTTCAAGACTTTCCTCTTTGCTAGTATTACCAGTGCCCAGCTGCTGCTGCGTCATTGATGCAGATTTTGATACTAATAATTTTGGAGGGGACATAGGAATAACTCTACAAAAATTTTTTTAATTAAAATCTAACATTTCAAACAAGTCACTTTGATAGCTTGTATATTAGATTTAACTTTATACAAAAACATGAAACAAAGAAAATTATTAATTATGCCTTCTATTACTAATAATTAGAAAATGCAACAAGAGATGATAATAATTACTTACGGTACTTTATGTATATTCATTGTGTTTGTTGTGGGATTTTCATTTAGATCTGTTAAATCAATTTCTACCAGAACAGGATTACTATACTTTACAGGTGCATTTAATTCAATTCTTTGTAAAAAGTCCATGTCAAGTCCAAATGGACCTGAAACTTTTGGTTGTGCCGAAGTTGGAGAATTTCTAAAAATTAAAATTATGTAAAAATTGCGTAAAATCATATTAATACTACATTTACTGTACTTATTATTACAGTATTCACTACATATAAATCTAATTTATATAGGACATTACTCTTAGATTGTCTTATCACCTTAACAACATTGAACCAGTTTCAAACCACAAAATTTATTCTAATGTATATTATCTTTTATAAAATTGATATGATCATTATGATCAAGAATATGTGTATGCAATAGTGATCTCAAATAAACTTATACTACTACGCTGAAAATAAAATAACCAACTAAACATGCGATTGCTTGTTATTTCCCATACACCCGCCACCATACATATACAGCATACTAAAAACAAATCACAAGAAGCACAAACGTTTTAATATCATCTTCATCATGATTTGGAGATGAAATGTTTGAAACAGGTTCATTAGTCTCATAAGAGTCTGTTGGTACATTTGTAGTCTCTGTTACATGTGGCCTGGAAATATTAAAAGCAGATTCGTACAAACAAAAATAATTAACAAAAAAGAAATAATAAGATATAGTTACAAAAAATATATAGTATTAAAGATGTTTTGTTTAATTATATTAGCAATTTAATAATAATATCAAAAGCAATGGCATTAAGTATCTGTGATATAATTAATGTTATGACATGAAAATTATAATATATAAAATAAATACTTTTATATGGAAATGTCGTTAAAAAATAAATTTTAATGTGCAGAAATATATATAAAACTAATGCATTACACTTACAGTTCATTAGATTGAGGTGGTACAGGTGGCTGTGGTGATTCAGGTATTTCATCATTTTCTTCTTCATATTCTTCATTAGAACTTTTAACATCTTCACTAGAAGGAATAGGTGTTGCATTTGAAGGTGTTGAAAGTCTATTGGCAGAAGCTAATTTCACTGGGTAATTTTTAGCAGCTCTTTTAATACGCTCATCCAATAATGATTGATCTTTTTCAGATATCTAAAAATCAATAAATTAGTGAAACATCATAATTGCGTAGCAATAAATACGTAACAATTATAAAATCATTACCTGACCAATAAGTTTGTATATTCGTTCCCCTTGAAGAAAATATGCTTGAACAATGCAATTTAAAGCAGCATTTCGAACAGAATTATCACGATCTGCTATTTGTTTGGCAATTTCTTTTAGTGCAACAGATGTAGATGGTTGGCAAACTGACAATCCATAATTTTCAATAAGAGAACCAAGTTGATCTAAGCATTCTAAAAGTAGAACAATTATTTAGCATTTGCTAATTACGATTTCTATATTTTTTAATTACTTTATTTACCCGTTCTCTGCCGAGCATTTTTAGATTTTAAGCCTTCCATTACATAAGAAAATAATTTGCTCACTGGATACACCAATGCTATTTGTTTAAATAATGCACGAACTCCATTACGCACTGCATCTTTTGGATCACCAATCTGGACAAATATGTGTGTATATATTGATACAAGTAAAATATATGTTGAGAGAAACAACTATTAAAACAACAATATTGCTGATATAGCAAGCTATGAAGCAATTTACTTTGATAATGAGATATGGAATAAACGATGCGGCCTCATTTTCCAACATATGATACTGGTTTTCTATTAATAAATCAAATACCATTCTCAAATACTCTAAACCTTTTAATAGTACTGAAGGATTAGTGTCAAAAAATCGTAGCGTCAACCACTTGAGAATAAGGTCTAAATTCGATACCAATGCTTTACTATTATCGGGCAAATCCTAAAAGTAATAAAAATATTAAAATGACAAACATTAAAAACACTACAGTAGAATATTAGTATTTACAAAAATAAACAAATACAAGATTTTGATATGTTAAGTGCTTAAAATAATTACCTCGGTTAATGCCTCAATTGCTTTAAGATGATATCGAAAATCAGAATGAAACATATTGGCTAATAAAGTTTTATTTACGTTTGCAGCGGTCATAAGTTCTTTTAAAAGTTCAACAAATTCTTCCCTTGGTGTCGTAAAATTCCATTTTAAGACTTTTAACTTTTGTTCGTCGATCACTCTTTGATGTTTCAAATTATTAGTAGCCAATAAAGGACTTGTATCTACATCATCATCTTTTTTACGAGCACTACCAGGTTTTGATGTTGGTTGTTTTTGATTAGGTTTTACTACTGCTTTTGCAGCTTTCAAAGCTCCAGCACTTTTAACAGTTTTCTGATTTTCCTTCGGTGCTTGTTTTTTCGGTAGAGGTTTTATAGGCAAATTCGGTCGAGATTTATCTAATGCAGTAAGTACTACTGTTCGTGATCCAGGTTTCAGTTTTTCTGTATTTCTAGCCATTACTTCATAAGAAAGATGAATCATAAATCCTAAAACTGCTTCTTGAGCATTTTTCCGCACATCGGAATTACGATCCTCTAAATTATTGTACAAATACGGAAGACATACAAGAAGTTCTTCTTTTGGTATTTGTTTTATAGGAATCAATGATAATTTTTGTGCTAACCAACCCCAAACCTCAGCTCTAAGTAGTGGTGATCCAGATTTCAAAGCATCTCCAATCATTTCACCATCAAAAAATTCTTTATAACCACACTGATCTCCCCATGTATTTATGCAAGAAATAGCTGCAGTTCTAATCCAATTCTTGTTATCACCTAAACATTGTATAAAGCCGGGGAAAAGGACTCGAATATGTTGTTTTGCTGGAGGACCCATTGCAACAGCTAAAGTTTGACATATTCCTAAAGTTGACTGAGCTATTTTACTATTGCTATCAACTAATCGTAGTGCCAAACCTTGTGGTAAATCACCAATAGAACCTTTTATAAATTTTGCCTCAGATATAATGGCATTTATTTTTTGTAAACCTTCATTTCGTACCTAATTTAAACAAAAATTATTTTAGATTATCAAATAATTGCACATCTTAAAGCACAATGCTAACCTTCCAATTTTTATCAGATAGTTCATTAAGAAGACCTTCTGTAATTTGATTACTAATATCAACACGTGGAATAAGATTATTAATATCAGTTTCACTATTACTACTAGATTTTTTATCCATTTCTACATCTTCATCATCATCACTTGTTTTATCCTTTTTGCTCTTTATTCCACGAATTGGGACAGGTGGTGACTCACCATTGTGCTATTAAATAATAATTTATATTAACATAATATTATCATTATTACAAACATAAAGTTTAATTCATATAAAGTATTATCACAAACATATATTTTGAAACAATAATTTACTACAACAGTACTAATATTACCTTTTCACATTCTTGTTCAATTTGTTGACGTAAAGCTGGTTTCTCATTCTCAAAAAACATAAGTAGTGGTTTACCCATAAATAAATATAATGTACCTAATAATGTAATAGCTGAAGTACGAACACCAGGATTTGTGGCGGCAACTGCCTTTTTTATATTTTCCATTAAAGATTTAACATTGATACTAAAACATATTTATTATAAGTTATATATGTATACACTAACCACAGTACATTATTTAGAATAGAATGTTATATTAAATAAATTATTACTTACACACATCCAAATTCTATAAGACCCCTACATAATAACGCTAATGTTTCTTGCTGAACTTTAGGATTTTTTTGATTAAAAGCAAATGCTACTATTTCTTGTGCCACATATTCCAAGCTTGTTGCTTCTGCTATTACTAAAAGAGTTTCGCCGGCAACTGCGCTATTTTTCGCGTCACCTAATTTTTCAGCTATGTCCATGACACAATATTCACAAACAGTACTGGAAGGAAATATAATTATACTACGTATATGACTTATTATATACCTTTAAAATTAAACGTGGATTATCTTACGTTGAAAACGGAAAATTTTCTGCCAGAAACTTTACTATCTCTAATCGCAATTTTAGAACTTGGAAATTTGTATCTTTGAAACCTGGTTTCTTTGCTAAGGTTCGTACAATCACTTGTATAGGTATTTCCATTGGATCTATTTGCTTTACAAACTAAAATAACACATTGTTTGTTACTTAACATCTAGTACAATATTAGTACTTTACTTATGATTAAAAACAGGTTACATATAAATGTTTCAATTACCTCCAAAAGTTGCTCAACTGCAGCTAACCGAGTCTTCCAATTGCTGTCAACAAGACCACTAAGGATATCAGCTGGTAACATTTGAATAGCCATTTCTTCTATCTCTTCAACACTATAATTTTTTTCTATTTGAAGTTTTGTACCAGATGACTTTTTAGAAACAGCTATAATAAATAATAAAGATCAGATAACTAGATCAAGCAACAGTAAAATTATTAGAATAATAAACTTTAGGAATTATGTATGATTACCTAAATTAGTTAAAGAAGCAGATGGTTTCTTAGAAGGAAGCTTTTTAGTTGTACTAGTATTAGGTCTTTTTGTGGTTTTCGACTCTAGCTCTTTAGCTTTTGCTGTTGATTCAATTTTACTTGGAGCAGTATTTGGTCTTTCTACTACTTTTGGTGCACTAGGAACTTTAACATGAATTACAGCTTTGTCTGCACATTCCTTTATCTAGCAAGATAGAAAAAAGAAATATATATAACATTATAATGGATATAATTAACAATTTTTGGCCTTAAATACCTTAGTCATTTTCAAATTATCTATATCTGTAAGAAATGGCATCATAGATTTTTCACCAATTAATTTCATAGCTGTGCCAAGAGCTTCTGCAGAACTATCTCGAACAGTTGGATCTAAAACAAATGATTTTGGTGGTAATAATATTAACAAATGTATGTTACATATGTATGTACATATATTAGTACATAGTACAATGTATCTCAAAATATACCTGGTTCATTTAAGGTTTTCAAAAGTACACCAGTATAAGCCTTTAATAGCTTTTTATTTAAAGTTGGTGGTGGAGTATGTGAAAAACATCTTGCTAAATAAGCAGCCGTTTCTGCTTTTACTGCAGGATTTTTGTTCTCTAATGCAGCAAGTGTATCTTCTAGTATAAGATCAATAGAAACCTAATGTATGCATAAAACATTATTTGCATATTTATAAGGTGCATATTATTCTTTTATAAATTTTATTATATATTATCTAAACATTGGATTAAATCTACAGTAAAAAGATGTTAAAATTATGTACATATAAATAAATATAATAATAAATATATATAGTTAACAATTATTTATGCTTCACTTATACTTACGCTAAGAAAAATAGCATCTGCAGCTTCTCTAAGTGCTTGCACAACGTTTTGCTTCTTTTCACGAAACTTTTCCAAAATTGATGACAAACACGCAGTTGCATAAGGTTGAAATCGTTTTTTTAGACCACCTGCTAATCCTGCCAAACATTTTCCAGCCAATGCAACCACTAATACGTTAGTATCTTTGGATATGATCTGTTTATAATATTTAAAAAATGAATAAAGTAGAAATGATTGAAATATGTAGTAGCAGAGAGACTCATACCTTTTTCAAAGCTCTTACAACATCTCCATAATCACCATTTTCCAATTTAGGATTTTTTACGAGAGCATCTAATGCTTCTAAGGCTTCTTTCCGTTCTTGCCATTTTTTAGCTTCAAGCTTTTCATAAAAATCTTTTGGAAGTTTAGAAAGTATATCAACAGGTTCCAACAATTCATAGGGATCAATGTCAGGAGCAGAAACGCTATCACCATCATCTTTGCCCTCTTAAATATAATACAAATCTTTTATTAAGAATAGGAACAGCAAAATTACAATATATAATTTTAAAACCATTTACCTTCACCGATATCACTTGTAGAATCTGTAATACATATCGCCTTAGGCTTTTGCGATTTCAAAAATCGAGTAGGAACAACTTTTTCTTCTTTCAAATTATTAAACTCTGCCTCCAATTCCGTAATTTGTACTGGTTTTAATGTATTCAACTGTTGTTTTAAAGGAGCTCCTATCCATCTAGATATTGCAAAATAAAGTTAGAAATAGAACTTTTGTTAAAACATTTTCATTATACAGTAATATGTAATATTCATATAAATAAAATTAAGACAATACCTGTAAATTTCAATAACCATGAATTTTCCTTCATCTCTGACTGTTTTGTCTCTATCTTCAAGAAAACCAGGAATCTTCTTCATTAAAGGCTTTATATTAATTACTTTTGGTCCAAATTGTCTACAAGTTTAAGAAACTAGTAGTTACATACTGAGATAATAATATATATCGAACAACAATTTTCTTGACACCTGGCTACTACAGTCAATATATACAATAATATGTAATACAAATAATATGTAATTACCTTAAAGCCAATGTTAAAGTAGAAATACATGCAGCAACAATTTTTGGATTTTTTGCTTCTGTCCCTTTTAATAACTCTTCCTGAACAGCTTCATGTTTTTCGATTTCTATATACATCAGTGTTATTTGTACTGCTAACTCTTTTGTTTTAGCTTTAGGTGCAGCAATACATTTAGTAACTATTCCATTCATAACTTCACCAACAGTTCTATAAAATTACAAGTATATAATTTTATTAAAAGTTTATCAATGTATGTTAAAAAAACATACATTGTACATATTAATAAACTTTATCACCATAAAGATAATAGTAAATTATTTTAATAGACTAATACATTTATTATAATACATAATACTCACTTCCCTGCTACCGCAGCATTTTCTATGAAAGCTAATGCTGCTTCCAATCCTTTTTCTTGAGCAACTGCATTACTGTCTACCACAAACTTCTTAATAAATCCTAAAAACTTGTTCCACTCTGGAGATTTTTCATCATCGATACATTGGAATGTATTTACACATTCTTTATATCCATGCAAACGAGCTCTCCATAACTAAATAATATTAATGAGTGGAAATATTTAAAAAGACATATTTTTTAAACTAAATGTTAAAGGTTATAGCAAGAAAGGAACATATGTATATATTACCTTATGCACACATCTTTCTTCTAGTGGTAATTTGATATATTCTGTGTCTTGTTCCATGTTTTAAAATCTATAAAGATAATAATTAAAATGTTTTAATTTTTGTTTCATGTTATATTTATTTCTATTTTATTAAACATATGGTTTACCAAAAACTTTAATAGCAAGGTTTAATTCCCAATAAGTATTGCATTATCTTTTTTTACAAAGGAGTTCTTTATAAACTGAATATAACTGTACCCACAATTTATAGAAAATATATCGCACATTAGACCATATTTTGATTAAGTATGACATTTAATTACAGAAATCAGAGCAAAATATATATTATGAATATGAATGTAATCAATATGTGAAACATTAAATTTATAAAATTTATAAGATATGAAATACATTCATATGTTCATTGGAAGCTGTAATTTTTGCTAACATTTACATAATTTTCGAAGATATTTTATTTCTAGTTATGAGTAGGAGAATAAATTTTTAAAATAAACATGTAATAATAAAAATGTAAACTAGGTGGATTGAATTTTCAAATCTTAAAAGTAACATATGAAATAAAAGATTAGAAGTTATAATTTTCTAGTTGTAATTATAATTGATATAAAAATAATATATATTAAATGATTTGTAGAAAAATTAAAATTATAATTTAAAGATGATATTTATTGCATATAAATTTATTGCACAATGATATATTTTAGTACTAACGATTTACATGTTTCGTATATAACGGAGTAAATATTAATTTCTCACTACGTACGTTTTTTGATAGAAGAAACAAAACAATACAACAAATGTTGTACTATGACAGGAGAGATTTCAGATATCAGGACATAATACTCGTAAGGATTCGTCATTAAAAATTCGAACCTACCTTACAAAACGAAGATATAGGAGAATATCTTTTGACAGGAGAATCAACGTTCTTAGAAAAATCGTCGATTTAGTTTATTCGAAATATTCACGTAACCAGACTGTAAGGCCTATGATGACCTTTCAGCGGCTGTTGAGTCTTTTACATTTAATTTTCAAATATAAATTCTCTGTTCTGTACAACCGTCAAGCTGAACGCAAACAAAAAGACAACTATGTATATCTTTCGAAACTACGAATTTCTGAACCCGGTCAATGTTGCAGTTTACTACTTCTGTCGATAGATGGTACTAAAAACCAATTTCTTTTGTTCTCAATCTTATGGTTCATTTCATTAACTTCATTTACTCATTTCAAAAATTTTGTCATAGCTTTATGTATTCATTTTTATCTCTAATTGATGTATCTTTACATAATATTATTTAACTTTATTAAAACCAATTATTAATATTTGAATATTTTTGTTCATAATTTAAAAGTTTATAGAACAGCAGTTCTTAAACATTTTGCATTTACGGTCCCATCTTGCCCGGGAAAATTTTACATGACTCCAGTTATATACATAAAAAAGTACATAAAATAAATATACAAACAAAACGTTAAATGATAATAAATAAAAGAAATTTAATTCTAAACAATTCTTTATTATATTTATAATTTTCTTGCTTATTGTTACTTCATAGGACAAGCCCAAAGCATATTGATGACATAAATATGCTTGTTTATTTTTTGTATAAAGAATTAAATGTTAACTATTTGAAATAACAAAGTATCTTTAACGTTTTTCAGAGTTTATCAATATTGTGATTTTACAATCGTCAATGACAAAGATACCGTTTTGCAATAGATATGTAGTATAAAATCTTGTGTTTGAGACTATTTTAGAAGTTGTTGGAAATTCTGTCTCAAATCCAAACAAAAACCGATTTAAAAGATATTTTAAAATGCTTATTGAATTCTTTGTGATCCTTTAGTAACAAATGAGTGACATTTTTCATTTCATTGATGTGCAGTAGTTGCAAAAATTTTTAATGTGACTCTGAAACTTAATTATTTTTACTATGGGCTACTACCTACGCCGAGATTATTTACGATGGTGCGATTGCATTTCTGCAGAAGTTTCAAAACTTTGCTTTACAACTAAAAGAAACATGTATGTATTTTTATAATTATGCTTTATTAATAAAATATAATATCAAAAATATAACAATACAAAAAATAAAAATTACTATTTATATTTCTTCATTTTATGATATCTTGAAAAACAATCCCCAAGGTGCATTCTTGGTTTATCAGGACAAGTATTGCAGTATTCACTCGTTTCATGTCTTTCACCTTTCTTCTGTCTGTTGGAGCAAACAATACAATCTCTTTTTTTACCTCTACGCATTTCATGAAGTTTCCCATTTAATCTAATTTCAGAAGATGATGTAGAAGCTCTAAATCTTTCTTGTCGAAAATTATTAATTAGTTGGTCGACTAATAGTTTAACATATTTCAAATGTGTTAATGGTTTCTCATTTTGTTTTTTTTTCACAATTTTATATATGATATATGAATTAATTACACACACCTCCATGCCCCAAAAAAACATTTTTCTCCACCATTTAAGAGACTTTCTCAAAAAACAATAAGTAGATGTATATTGATTAGTTCGATTTATGCTGCTCATAGAATTTGTGTAGCTGACAACTACATTAGGCTTTCTAATGTTTACTTCTTTACCTCCTTGTAGAATTCTTTTTGAATCTATCATTCCAGCATCATTCCAAGTACTCAAGAGTGACATAATTCTCTTGTCTTTCCAGGCTAAGAACATGATTTTTCTTTTATTATAAACAAAAATTTTCTTATCTGAAAATTTTGATTTTTTAATAAACATCGGAATATCTTTTCTATTAGCTTTTATGGTACCAGTCAAGTAACATTTTACTTTCATTAATTCTTCTGCCAAAGGTATACTGGTATAATATCTATCAGTAAACATATGATAACCCTGTGCCTCTGGAATTTTATCTAACAACTTTTGATATAAATGCAATGGAATCCTAGTGCTAACTGGTAAATCTGGACGAATAAGATTTCCTGATGTAATACTCCCATAATAAGGTAAGATAGTATAGATATAACCAGTTTCAGAATCTACCATCGCATATATTCTTATACTCCACTTTGTTGGCTTAATAGGGTTATAGGTAATAAATGAAATTTTCCCTTTAAATGTTACTATTGATTCGTGTAAACAAATATTTTGACCAGGAATAAAGTGTTCAGAAAATTTTGAATCTATATAATCTAAAAAAATGCTGGCTTGTTGTATATGTGTTTTGAGATTTTTGCTCCCTGAGTCAGGTGTTTTTAAATGAAGCATCCAAAATATTTGATTGAATCGAGCTCTTGTAAATACATCCGAAAAAAAAGGGATTCTACTGTTATGTTTAGTCGACCAATATTCTTGCATGTTAGAAATAGGCATTGTACCCATATTTAGGATGACTCCAATGAAAGCCCAGAATTCATCTTCATTTACATCATGCCATGTTTGCCATATAGAGTCTTTAGTTAGATTCTTTGAATTCAACACAGATTTTGCATAGTTATTTGTTTCCTTTATTATTTCATCAACAAGTGGTTTTGTGAAAAATAGTTTGAAAAACTGAATAGGTTCAAAAATATTAGAAGAAATTTGTGGTCCTGTCGATTTTGTTCCTATTGAATAATTTACTCTTGTAGGCCTGTACCCATCCTCTGTAATACTAATCCAATCATCCTCTTCCGTGGTGGAGATTGCGGTATCATTGGTATCTGATTCAATAGGCCGAGCTTTTCGATTTCGATTAATTATAATATCACTGCTGTCACTATCGCTCTCGGTATCACTATATCTACTTTCATTTGTACTATTAATTTCAGCCAAATCGTCACTATAAAATCTAAGTTCGAATTCCTCTTCGCTTTCCGAAAATTCATTTTTTTTCATTTTCAGAGTAAATAAAAAAAGAAAGATTATAATAATTTTAACGCACAATTATACATAAAATGTAACAGTACAAACTTCTAAGCAAAAATGAAGATTATTTTAATTTAAATGTAAAAATAGACTACGCAGATTACTTGAAGCTTTCTTATTCATTGTTAATGTGTGGAATAAACTATTGTTTCTATGTTGCCGCAACGGCGACAATGAAGTTGTTAGTTTCACTTACAATGTCGCTACGACAGCGACAACGGATTGCAAAGGGTTAAAAAATATATATCCCGCATATAAATATATTTTTCAAAAAATCAATATATCTTCAATTTTATCTAACAGTTTTACTTCTAAACTTATTTGTTAATAATACAACAATTATTATATTTTATGATATATATTAAAATTATATTTTTTACCATTCTTTATGTTTACTTGTGCAGATAAAAGAGAATAGAACATTTTTATATCTTTATTCATTTATTACTAATAATACTTACCTATACAGAAAATAAAAATATAATTTAAATTTAAGATATATCATTTTCAGAAAGATTTCACAAAAACTCTATAGTCAGAGTAGTATAATGTTATATCTAACATATGTCACAAATTTCTCTGTTTTCATAAATCATTTATAACTTTGAATATTAATGCAACATTGTTATACAATCATTTTTATGAGTGTTATCTTTATCGAATTAATGTTATTTTTCCAATACAATATATAAATTCCAGTAATTGCACTGCATTGTAACGTGTATTTGATTATATATATTTTTATTTATTTCTTAGATATATATGTATTTTATTTAGAATAATATACTAATGTTATGTACCTATAACAAAAACAAAATCCAATTATAATCCTAATTATAGAATGAGCTGGAAAATTTTTATGTAATAATAATTGATATATTACAATATAATAGCAAAATATTCATTTAGAATGCACTATATCACAATTATCAAGGACTAAACTTTTATATAGTGAATATTTTGTATTAATTGTATTGTATTGTATTGTATTGTATTGTATTGTATTGTATTGTATTGTATTGTATTGTATTGTATTGTATTGTATTGTAATTAAATGCAATGATAAATCTTGCAAACATTTCGTTCGCTAGTTTATTACAGTAAGATTATAAATCAAATAAATATTATTTATTACATTTATTAATGTTTTATGCACATCATTGAATCATAAATTATAGGTAAGAAATAATGAACTGTTCTAACAGATTATGAATGAAAAAATTTATATTATAGGTAACAATTATTCATCTATTATTAGGAATACTATATCAATGGTATTTATAATCTATAGTAATATTTATATAAAATAATAGAAAATTATTTGAACCTACGAGATACATATAAAAAAGTACAGTAACATCCTTCTGCGTTGAAATATGTAATATGTATAATATGAAATAAGTTAACACATTACTTCCGATTTTAAGTTAACTTCTAATTCTGATGTAAATAGCACCAGCATAAACGTGTAAAATGCACATGTTCCATATTATAAGAAAGCAGCGTGAAAAATAATACTTTATATCATAAACAAATAGAGACTATACTTACTTTTATATAAATATATATATATATATATATATATATATATATATATATATATATATATATATAAATGTTAGTACTCTAAATCTAGTACTGCTTTGAGAATCCAATATTTCGGACATATACATGCTTAGAAACAGGTTCGGAGCAGTACCAGAAACATATTCACATATTTTTTTAAAAGTTTATTTATCCTAAGAGATATACAAAACAAACATTCTTTTGTAACTGTTATAATTCCCCTATAATAACACAGAAAATTCTGCCGTAATTTTCAATATCTGTTTTTATTAATTATCTCCATCAAATGGATACCTTTGTATCAGTACAATTCATTTTAACCAGCTATGTTAAAATTATGCACATCTGCAAATCAGTATTAAAATATTACAATTTCATATTTTACAGTATTCATCCTCTAGCTCCCTCTAGAACAGGTTTTGCTTATATAATCACACATTACATGATAATGTGCAGGGGGGATGAAAAGCTTTTACGTCAAAAAGTAGTGGTTACCTGCTGAGCCAAATCAAGGTGCAAGTCAGTCTGACTGTAAAGAAGCCTCTTGTATATTCATTTTGCATACCAATCTTGGCCACGAAATTCATATTTGCATTACTTAGCCTGCTTTTTTTGGTATGCTTCTTACACAGTTGACTCTAATCTCAATGATTAAATTCTGTACACACTAGGATCTAGGAATGTTAATATTACAAGAAACCACAATAATTTATTATAATACAGCCTGCTGTACACCAGATGACTCGAGGCAATACAAGACACGCCTTATCTTACTTTCTTAAACAATGAACGGAATCACATGATTCTGAGAGGATTTTAACGTATTCGTTTTATTGGAAAATGAATATGAGAGGGAGAATGACGATGGTAAGGGCAGGGACTACTTCAATTTGCTAAAACTCAAAGAATAATTTTACTTTAGTTTGTCTTCAACGACTGTCGCTAATTTCAATAAGAACAAAAATTCATTACTTTATACGATTATAAAAGATTTGAAATTATAATTATTACTAATATAACATAAAAACGAAATTTTTATCAGTTATGTAAAATAAATCGAATCGCCTTGTTTTTACAAATAAGAATTAATTGTGTTTTATACGTTTTACGTATTGTACTTTTTACAATACTACTGCTCCATGGCTGGGTTATCGGCCCAAATTTGATTTTACAAAGTTGCGAATTAAATATCTTGTTTCGATTTTGATCACTTATAAGCTATAAGGCTCAATCTCGTGGTTTAGAATACATCGTCTGTGGAAACTATCACATGTTGACGCAGATGTAGAATCGAAGTTGCATTAAAATATATACTTATCCTAATACTTACAACTATACGACACGTACTTAAATCAATTACATTCATACAAAGCAGCCCCATACCCCACCTGCGACAGATTTGATTTAAAGAAATATTCTGTACAAGGATATACAATAAGTCTTCTTACACTGGCAGCGAATGAACTGAACTGATAAATATCAAATTATTTCGAATGATACCGCCCAACTATGGAGCCACCGTATCCAGTTTTACATAGCTGCAACAGCTTTCAACATAGTCTAAACATAATGTCAACAATGATTGAGCCCCTGCGCCTTCCACCTGATAGAAAGTAGGGTCACCATATCTTTCCATTCTGCTATCCTACGCCATTTTACATGTTACTATCAATATGTTAAAATACAAATGTCATTCATACGATCTTCTTTCGCACCTCTCATACATACAATTTTAAAATAATTATTATAATCGCGGGTATTTAATTATTATTGTAAATAATCAGGGACTGGTGATTAGTTATTTGTTTTCCTAGTGGTGTAAGTACGCTCACGCTAAGATCAATGGTACGTACAGTAGGTGAGGTATGCTTTCAGGATCAAGGACACGGGGTGATAGATGAAATTTTGTCGTGCATCCGCTATTCATCATCTTCTTTATACTCTTCTTCACTGTCACTTTTTACAGTATTTGCTGGAACTCCTACTACAGGTGCACCATCTTTCATTTTCTTTTTGTACGCAGTCATTTCCTAAATAACAAAACATAATATATATCGAGTTCACATAAATCATTGCTAACATTATCAATATATTCGTACATACTGTAGTTTAAATATAAGATATATTTAATATTTAATAATACAATACAGAATACCTAATAATTTGTTTGAATCATATATAATTATGTTATACATACTCTTTCATATCGAGCCTTATCCTTTTCCGCCATAGCCTCATATTTCGATTTGGTTTCAGGATCTGCATCTGACCACTTTTTACCAAGTTCCTTAGCAATATCACCTACACCAAACTCAGGATTTAGCATTTTCACCTTTCCACGTTCATCGTTACAGAACCAGAAAAAGGCAGATCTATCGAATAAAACGTAATATCATTATTACACGCGTACACATACACAAATTATGGTTTTATAAATATAAATGCAAATAATAATTAGAGATAATTAAAAATTATCTGAATATATTAATTGCGTTTTATTACATTATGAACATTAAGTAATTTCATCATATTTACTTACAGCGATCTTTTAGGAGCATTATGGTCTTTGATGTGTTTGCGTTTTTTGCCCCTGCCTTTACTTTCTCCTTTCGGTGGTGTATAATTTTGCATCTCTGCATCGTATCTCTTTTTATCTTTTTCAGCCATTTCGTGAAAACGCTTCTTTTCTTTATCTGACATTGTCTACAAACATGTAGTACACATTATGATTATAAGAAACATACTTGTGTGATACTAAATTTATAATTTACATAAAACAATTATAACTATAACACATTTACTGGTTTACACATTTATATATGTACGCAATAGTATAAAATGTAAATATAATTTGAATCATATATATAAAAGTGCAATAATTGTGAAAAGTATTAATAAAAATTAACAAGTGATTTATATTATGTATATAAATGTATATAAATTACTTAATATTTTGATTAATATTTTTTTAGTATTATTGAGGAAAATCAGAGATATTTAGTCCTTATAACTAAAAAATTAGAATGAACAGTAATAGATAATAATTATATTATTACACGTTGCAAATACTGACAGAACCTGAATATATTTTTATCGTCTTTGTTGGTATAATCATTTATGATGAAGTACGAGAATGGGATCGTGCAGATGAACTTGGGATTAATCAAAGGAGAAGTGATTTTTATATATGGTTGAAAATATTTTTTGAATATATTTTTTTTCTACCTTAGATATCTTGTTACGTCTCAAAAGAATATGAACGACATATTTTATTAAAAAGGAAAAAAGCTAATATGGCGAGTAATTAAAATATTGTTAATTTGGAGAATACCTAATAATAAGTAGGCTACGAATGTTTATATATCCATGGAAGAATTGAAGATGCAAAAATGTATATAATATAATTATATATATGTAACCAGCCTTCTGCGCTCAAAAATATACTTGAAAACGAGATAGTTCGTGGAAGAACATTTAAAAATTTTACAGCTGCTGAGACCAACATTTTAGTAAGATAATGGGAGGTCAATGTCTTTAATCGTAAAGACCATCTGGTCTGTAATCTAAAAGAGGAGCGTGCAGAAAGTGTCTCTCCCTTTTCGAGGGGTAGGATGACCAGATGTTGGAGTAGCACCTGTTCAAAGTGACGTTGTTTCACATTTGCAAAACTTCTTCTACCGAAAAATATATCTGAACTTCTTAACGTACCGAAAAGTTTGCGATAAGTAATATATTACATGTTATTTTATAGATATTTATCAAACAGTAAGTAATCGTGACAGACATTACGTGAAAATATTTTCTAAAATGTAAATCAATTTCAAATTAATACATTTTATTCACTTGCAGCTTTCTAATCGTACTTTTATTATACACATTTTGCACAGTAGTTTTATAAGTATTATACAAAATATAAATAATTGGCAAAACAAAATTATTTCCTAATGGAAAATACAATTCGCATTTACGTGTTTTATAGTAATTCTAATGGTAATAATTCCGACCTGTATTTAACTCGTATTTAACTATACTTGTGTTAGACAAAATTCAAGGGAAAATTAATTTTAATCCAAAATTTGTCAAAAAGGCTAACAACCTTATTACCTGTTAGACTAACTGCGAATTTTATAGTATATTTTACAATGTTTTTAATGAATAAGAGAAAATTCAACTAAACGATTTAAAAATTAAAGGACAGCCATGTGATTGGCATATCATTAGTTTTATGATATGATGCATACTATACGATATAAGGGACGAACTCTAAGGAACAACGAGTCGTAAACCGGTCCAGTTTCTAATCAAGCTCATGACAAGATCCCAGAGAGTAGCAGGTATATGATTAACCGTTAATCCGAAATATTCCTGATCTGTCCATTTTAAAATTACTTTCCTGACTAGAAATTTACACAGACAAATATAATCAAGATTTAAGCGTAAGTATAATATTGATGGTGTATTATAAAAAAATGGCTTCATTAAAACATTTCAATACTTCGTATTATAAAAAAATAATTTCATCGAAATATTTCATTACTGTGTATCGATCAAACAGGAATTTTATTCATTGAAATCAACGTCTAACTACCTATAACATTTTTCATTCATAAAAGAAATACATATACTTATTTGCAAAATATTTATATAAAATATTTTCCTACAAGAATTTTCCTTTATTAGTTAAGATATTTTTTAGTAACTTCATAAATAATTTCTTTTTTAAAGCTTGTACTATTATCAGTTTGTTGTAAAACTTCATGCACTCAAAATGATTCTGTGGGAGCTTGCCTTATGTATAAAAAGATACGGACAAGTTATCTTCAAAGAAATCAACGTATAGCAACTTCCAGATGAGGTCAGTTAACTGTAAATTACTACTTAAATTAGTTACACTTTTACTCCAGCGAACAACGCTAGGAATTATTATTATTTCCTGAAACATGTTTAACGAACTAATTATAGTTACTTATATCTTAAAACAGTGCAAAGAAGTTTCATTAGAAATATATATTCTAAATCCAATCAGAGTTTTTTTCGTTCGAAGTTTAGTATTATGCGCACTAACAAATATCATACTTTTATATCTTATGCATTCTTATTAATCTTGTTTAAATACGTTTGTGTTTTTTTATTGTATATTTATGTCGGCAAAATATGTCTATATAAAATATATTCTTCTGATATTTTGTTCCTATATGTGTATTATTTTATTATATATCACAAAATATATATCATGCTCTTTATATTAATGTGAAAATCTCGATTTTATAAGCCACATTATTCAATTATAGAATTACATAAAATATGTAGAATTATACTGCTAGATATATATCTGGTAATTAAATCAGTTTCTGAAAATGTAACTCCCACAAAGACGTAAATGCTGTGAAGTTCGGAAATTATATTACATTTTACAATATGCAGAATAATGCAAAAATAATAGATTGTAACTAATGTAACTGTAATAATTATTACATTATAATTTATTAGCATTATTAGCTTGTGTTAATATTATTATAATTAATGAACTAAACACATATTAATTATAACACACATGCTATTCTACAGTGAAAAATTTTGATAAATAATTCTAAAAATATAAATAAATGCACGACAATAATTTTTGCTTATATGTACATACTATTTTCATTGATTAAATCTTTCTGGTAAGTTTGTTGTCTGAATTCTAATCTTTTTTCCCTCATTTCTGTAAAACCCTTTATCTTGCTTAACCATAAATTTACTTCAGTTTTCTAAATTATCAAGCTTTAAATCAAACGAATATTATTTAAAACAAAAAACAATCTGTAAATTCTGGTTATTAACGATAAACTTTTTACATGAGCCTCTCAGAAACGAAACTAAACAACTTCATTTTTTATTAATTTCTTAATTTCATGATACACGATTAATTAATATTCAATCCTCAAAGAACAAATGACTTAATTCCATAAGTTCATTATGATGAAAAATGACATAAATAATGGTAAATTCTAAGATGAATTTGAAAAACTGTTTGTAACATCGTCACTTTTCTGTACTTTTCAATTTATAGAATTGGTCAACGTGTATTTCTGAAAGACTCATATATTTTATTCCCTATAAAATGTGTAACATGCTTTTATAATTTCATTATTATTAATTTGGAAGTAAAACGATAGAATTTTAATTATATCTCAAATAGATGAAGTTCTAGAAATATTTTAATGTCTCTTACCTTCCACCTCATTGCACACTTTTTAGAGAATTCTCGAAAGACAATCTTTTCCTCGGGGTGTTTCTTTTTATGTTCTTGACGACATGTTTGAACGAAGAATGCGTATGCGGTCATCCGTCCTCTTGGCTTCGAATCCTTTCCTCTCGGCATATTGTCTCGTTGTTGTAAACTCTGAGCGTTATTTTGCTGGAGATTATTCTGCTGCGGTAACTGCTGTATCTGGTGCTGCAATAAAAGAATCATTATTAAAAACACGGTGGTAATTATCAGTGTCCTCTTAACTCTCGTTTAACGAATATTTTAAAAAAAGGAAGAATTCGCTCGCGTTTTATTTTTAACGCAAAACGAACGGACTAAAAAAATTGCTATTCTTCTTTTTTTCTTGCAGAAATTGATTAATTATCGTATCGAATTGGTAATGTAGATTGGCTCAAAGTTACAAGATTCGAGCCATCATATTTTGTTATGCGTACAATTCTCCTTTGTTTCACATTGTGATAAACTCTACTCTAAACATAATATACAGGTATGAATACTGTATTGGATTGCCAAATGTTTGAATAGACCAGAAGCCGCCTCTAAAGACGTGTTTTCTAGCGAATATTATTCAAATTAGCTTTGAAACTTCTTCGATACTCTCATCCAAAGCCAGAATCTGTCTGAATAATTGTTAAAAGATATCGAATAATTAGTCCATATCGAGACGTAGCTACATGTTAATTTAACCCATTACTACTATTACGTGCAATATATTGATAACGACCTTTTTATCTCTAATATACGAATTCGGAATCTAATAAAGGGATTCTGAAAAATAAAGTTTTTTATTTCTAATCAGATTTTCTCCCTGCGTGCAAAGCATTGCTTCGTAGACGAAAATAATACCAGGCGCATAATAGTATTGCGTGCAGCTATGTTATAATTCTAGAAGCTAGCTGTTTAAAACACTATGTGTACAGGAAACAAAATTCCTTCATGACATAATATAATATATGATGATTGTATAATACATTGTATTAATAAGCATAATTGTTATGAATATCATTTCTAATATCTAATATATAATATACATATACATATAATCTTTTAATAAGTATATAAATAAGTTTCAAATATTAATTTATTGCGTGATGCCTAGCACTGTTATCTTCTTGTTAAAGATAACATTCACCAACCTTTTGTATATAATTTAAATAGTGTTTTGCAAGTCAATATTTTGTTCCAAGTTTATTAATGAAATATAATTCTCCTAGTGATAATATAAGTTAAAATAAATTATTCTAAATAATTTATTAATATCGTACAGTTATAGATAACAATGAATTGGCAACAGGCTAGTCGACAACTAAACAATTATTATCCTGTACTATTTATCGGATATTAAACAGTATAATATTATACTACTGTTAATATCATGCTGCATATTATTATTATAAGGTTACAGTATCTATTTTAAACTACAATTTCATTGTGGTTGAAAATAGAAACAAAAATGCATCTAATGTGAGAATATCATAATTCATTTGATCATTATACTTATATGGAATATCTTGTAATGTATTTAATGTAATATACCTATCGACGAGTAAATTATTTTCCTCTCTCTGAGTATGAAACCCACAAAATATAGCAGAACAAATCTGTATGTATTCTCTATGAATAACAGTACAAAAAGAAGAATTGTTCTAATAAAAATCATGCTTATATTATATTGTATGTCTTTTACAGTTTCCAGTAAAATGAGAATGATAAATGATAAAACAAAAAGATGAATGAAGAGTACTTAACTTTGCTATATGACATCACGATATACTAATTTCATTAGCGATGCGCATTATACGGAAAAGAGAATTATAATTTACATTGTGATAACAAAAAAATAAGTACTTTAGAAATATATTATCGAAACGAACGGCGTAGTACGAGAAAGTTAAAATTTTGCGAACATCGTTAGTGTTCGTAATGAACATTGATGTATGTACAAACTTCATTAAACGAGATCGTGTTTTCAGCATCAACTAAAATTACTTCTAGATTGCATGTTACTACGTGTACCCAACAAATATTTACATATACGATCAAACAGAAATTGATATCCCTCATTTGTTTAATATTAAAATTTAGTTCAATTATTTATCTAATTGACAGAAACTGCCGAAGAAAAAAGATGAAGACGATTTAGATAATAAAATGAAATACTGAACACAATTCATTGGATTTTCAAGAGAAGATTTCCTGAAAGAATGTACTCTAATTTAATTTAATTTAATATTATTAATATATTACTTTAAGTTTCGTTGATGTCGTATTTTAAATTTATATCGTATTAAAACTTATCAGTGAAAATTTTGGAGATTCTTTTTATGTGTACTGCATTTTAAATCTATGAACAAAATTTATATATCACTTACAGCGATATTTATATCAGTATATTACTAACATCTTTTTTGATATCTTAAAAACAATTTTGTATTTATGCCATGTATCTCACTACTATTGGTTATTACTTTTTTTTTTTCAAAAAAGCCTTATCTTTTTTTGCAAACTTTAAGGTCAATGTAGATATAAAATATTGATGTAGAAATAATGTATTTCATGTAGTTATTTACTCTTTTGCAAATTTATATCGACAAAAAATAAAATTCTGTATAATTAATAAATTAAGAGATAATAAATTGCAAGAATTTCTACACAAAGTTTTTAATGTTATGTTTTGTATATTTATAAATGGAGATCTCGTAAAATATCGAGCACAAATGATCAAGTAAAAATATTTTCTTTAAACATTCGTAAAAAGTATAATTTACTCGATGATAAGAATCCACTTTAAATTATAAAACCTTACTACTGAGATGTGTCTTTTAAACTCAAAACAAATTAATTCCAAAGCTATTTATTTATTTAAATACGCTTAAATTATCTAACCAGTTAACAAATAACTTCTTTTTATTGTACCTTCGTGTACGTTATTTAATATGTTTTGGCGGAAACAAGTTAAATAAGTGTTCAATTATTTAAACGAAAGATTAAGAGATAATATGACAACTTGAAGAACAAATTTCACCAAAAGGATATGATTCTGAAGAAAACTAAAATTTAATTTACTTCTAATCTTTTTTAAATTCTAAAATTGCAATCAAATGTTCTAAGATTTTTGTAATGATAAAATATACGAACTAATGTGCATTTCATGAATAATCATGCAATATGTATTCTTCATTGCTGCATTTCATTTCCTTTGCAAAAAAAAAAATAATATTCTGTAATCATGTTTAAGATAATTTGACAATTAACATACTAAAGAATGTCAAGATTCAATCAAAATGTTAAAAATGTAGCAATACTTTCATCTGCAATATCTGAAAAATAAGAATTCATTATATGTACATCATTTTGAACTCCAAAAATTATACCATATGTTATAAAGATTGAATTCCTCCTAACGCTACTACGTCACACTGGATCAATTTCGAAACAATCTGTGTTTTTCTGTTATTAAAAATATTCTCAAGTTTGAAAAAAATACGAAAGAATTGCTGCAGACATATATAAATTCTTGTTTCTTTTTACTGGTTGGAACAAGGATTACAATATAAAAATCCGAAGACTGCATCAGAGTTAAGAATAATATAAACCACTCGATCCACTATTCGAAACTTTATATTGCTATAACTAAAACACGTTGTCGAGGAATATAAGATCTTAACCGATCTCAGGAATTAATCAAACATTAAAAATAATGGAAATATTTTTCCATATTTAAACGTTCTTCAATGTATCTTCGTTGGAGATTAAGGAATCATTTATTACTGTTAATACCGGTTTCTCGTTTACCATACTGTTTTACGATGTTTGCAACTATCGTTTGCAGTTATAATATTTCAGTAAATCCTCCGTGTAATCACATTGGTACAATAGAAACATATTATGTAAAGATTTGATACATAAACCATTTTGAATCACTACATAAAGTTTCATCGAAAATTGATTACTGTTTCAAATTTATGTCCAAACATATCACCGAACAAATAGGTGGCATTTGAAATATCTCATAGCTCGAACTATTTTATTGATAAAATCGGAGCATCGTTTATTCCCTGATATCGAAAAGCGGTCAGAACAACTAAGAAGATCAACTCCTAAGTTTATTGTAAAGTAAAATTCAACGGAACGAAATTATAAGAAATTCCAAGATCCTAAATCCAATAGAGATATCTTTTGGAGTTTTAAAAATATTTGTTTGTATACTTCATACATACATTTATATACAAAAAATATAAACAAAATAAATTTTATGTTCATTCTTTAAATTCTCCTTGAAATAACTTTTACTGTTTTGGTAAAATCTGCAACGTAGAAGTCGCAATATTTCTGGACGAATATCGTTTATTATTTTATGAGATGTACGCATAATCGAATCAATAGTTCCAATCTTTTCTTTTCGCAAAGAGAAAATTGCAAAGAAGGTTTTCTTGAATAATGATACATTCAACATTTTATCCAAGGAGAAAGAACGTAAGTTTATTTCCTCCATTTACCTCTATCACTGTAATCTTAAATTTTCGGACCACTTTCTGACTTTCTCTCCATCTGATAGATACAGAGACTTTAATCTTAACTTTCATTCGAGCTCTGCTTTTAATATTGCTCCAAATACGTTTTCAATGCTCCGCGATATTGAATGCTCTTTATTGGAATCTCGGGGAAAAAAACACGGTATTTTTAAAGACAGACATTCTTAACCGACATTCTCTAACATTGCTATTCCGGAGCAATAAAAAGTTGTAGGGAAGTAATAATTTTACGTGTTTCATCAGTGACGTGTTAATAACTCATATTGTTAATATCGCGCGATTCTAGATTAATAAAGATTAGTGTGGAAGTAATAATTTCAAATTAATATGTTTATGTGTTTCATATCTATTATAGTACAGTGTCTCATACCATATTTTTGAATAAAAGCATTTTTAACCATATCCTTTTCAAAATTATTTCAAGATAATCATTTCATGATTCAAACTAAGTGCTCTGAAGAAATATTGTAGCATGTATATTTACATTAAGTACAATGTAAGAAACCTATTCCTAGTGCATTACGTATGTAAGAGATTCAACAGTGACTTGTTGACATCTCGCTAAATCTGAACTTGTCATAGGACAACTTTACAATGTGTGAATATTTATACTGACACACGTTTATCATTGTACAGTCTATGCTTGTAACTCTACTGTTAAAATATGCACAAAAGATGATATTATGATTTGAAACAGTCTGATTAACGTGTATTTTTTGCTTCCCAAACGTTAAATAATTCATAAACCGGCAATTAATTTTGCCGTTAAAAGATACGCAGTACAGATATCAAATTGTATTATTAAACACGTGCGGCTCAACTCTAATTAGACTAGAACATATACATGAATTAAAACTTGCTGAAATTAGGACAAAAATCAGACAATTATAGAACCAGTATATCCAATATCGTGGAGAAATAACTAAAAGTATTCGAAGGATTTTGTAATTTCTCGAAAATATTGGAATACCCAGATTCAATATTGCTAGTATTACTTTTATTTTTCGTTAGGGATTTATAATTTATATCCATCGCATATTATGTATTTATGCATTTATGTATTTTATATATGTATTATGTACGTGTTAGAATTTAATATGAAAGATCATATTAAAATATGAAACATAATCCTTCTGAAATTTTGAAGTATTCTGAAACTGTACAGGGTTGAAATAGAGTTTAATTTATCGTTAGAAGAACTGAAAAGCTGAATATTCTTGAATATTTTTCTGTAAATTTAACACGAACTTGTGTACAGGAAATGTAATAATATACTTGAATAACTGCAATCATAAAATCCAGTAAAATAGAAGATGAAGAACAGTATTCACGAAACAGAATTTTATACTTTTAACATCATTGAAAAGTAGAATTACTCTTTTGTGCTCAACCTTCGAACAGACACCAACTTTAGGAAATTCATGAGGAAAAAATGACTATAATTTCGTCATTTTATTTTATAAATAAAGCGGAAAATTGCCTAACTTTTATCGGAAAGAGTCTAAATTTCTTTTTTCCAATATAAATGAATAAAACACGAACCAACAATACGGAGATATGAATTTTATATTTGATTCACGAAATCAATTCCAATGCGAATATTTTTCAATATCGGACATACGATTGCTCGGAGCTTCTTTTACTTATTAATAATAAATATACGAATAAAGAAAACGACTAAAAAAGTTTTCAATCACTCAGAATCTCTGAAAAATAAAATTCTTCATTTCATATTTAATCAACGAAAGCAATTAAAAAGAGGCGCCTCTTTGTACCAAAGAAATGACGCTGTGAATTAGAATTTTTCTCTATCTACTGACGATTAATACTTCAACCAGGACGATCAAAAACTAAACTTCAAATCGTCCAGAAAATCTTTGAAAAAAATAGGAATTTTTAAATAGGTATTACGAAAAAGTATTCAAATATGGCCAAAATATTTCAAGTAATTAAAATATCTGGCAAAAGTCCAATAAAATACAGTCATGAATAAATGAAGAAGGTCTAAAAAGAAGAAACATTTGAAAATTCTATAAAATAGAATTTTGTTGTGTTAAAATGAAAAAAGCAAACTAAGAACAAAATGATTTCTTATCAAAGGAACGTCGATCAATCGGAATTTCTATTTCCAATCGTGAATGCCTAAAACACTTCGATCAGAGGAATCGAAAAAAAAGAAGGGAACCGGCACGGCAAGAGCCGCTGTACGAACGTACGTACGAAGAAGGCCGCACGAAACCCGGAATCAATAGCGGACAACGGTCGGTGGGGCAAGAGACGCGAGTCAGGATGAAACGCAGACGGTAGTACGAAAGCAAGCACGATAGAATCAGTTATTAAGATTTTTTCAACGCAAATAGAGCCGAAAATTCATGACTAATTTGAGTCAATTATCATCGATCGTTGACATGTTTTATCAACTAATGAAATTTTTCTTAATGAAAATAGCGATTTATCGGTGATTTCAATAGAATATAAAAAATAAAGAATTAACAAGATAAAATAACGATTTTCAAGCGTATTGCCCTTGCTAATCCAATTGTTAGATATTTGAGATGAAGTATAAATCCATCTGATTATTTCCTGCTAAGTGCTTTCCCTTAATAACGTCGAGATAAACAGCTCGACGACATAGCTACGGGTATAATGATTCAAAACGTCGTTCGTGTTAAAGTATAACCATCACAATGACGACCATTTAAACTTTTACAGCCGCGACAAACAGAATAACAAGAGTTCAAAATTCTTAGAATTATTCTCGCATATTAAAGCATGTCTTTATGAAGATATTACACGGCTAAGGAGAAATTGACGTTCAGTCACGTGTTATCATAATTACTGTAATTATGCTCTTTACTCTTTCTCTTCGGTTCACAGACAGAATGAAATAGTGATGCTTGCCCAGTTAGTCGAAATCGATTTTCTTCTTTTCGTCAGTTCTTCTCAAAACAAAAGAGAGAAACTGTACAACTCGGATATTTGTTACAAGTATTATTCTATATCACTAAGCGTAAAACACTAGAAAAAAGTACTTTTCTTTTCAGTGTTTCGCATAGTTACTAACAAACCACTACTAGATTTCTCGCTTTATCTACGAAAAAAGAACAGAAAAAAGGTAGTTGAAGAACGAGATGCAACAGAAGTGCAACTTTTTGAAAGAAACCGCAACATATTTAATAAGTTAGAATGAGAGAGATGTTAAACCTATCGGTTAAAAAGCGATACGAAACTGATTGACAAGAAATATTAAAAGACCGTATATCTCAGCCGCTTTTCTTCCAAGTGCATAAAAGAATCCCGCGCAAATAGAAGTAAGCGAAAAATATATATATAAATGTATGTAAATGTAATGATGTATAGGGTGAAAAAAACAATAGAATATACTTGTATGAAATTAAAAAGCAGGCAATAACGAGAAAAAGAGGAAGCATAAAGGGGGTCGATCGTGGTCGCAACATACCGGGGACATAACGGGGGGCGTGGACGTTTGTGTGGTAATGGGCGAGAGGTGCTGCTGTTGTTGGCCCTGCAATTGCTGATGCAGGTTGTTCTGGCCGGCGTCCATAACTCCACCTGGGTACCACCACTGTACGCCAGGCGGTGGTGCGGAAGGTGTACCAGGTACACCTCCGCCTGTTCCGGGCCCCGTTCCTAATCTATAATCATAGCCTCCCCTCATGCAGGAGCCAACCGGCGTAGACGTCGAGACGGGATTCGACTGTGTGCCCGTGGTGGCTGGATTCTGAAAGCTGGAGGCCATCTTGTAGGAGAAAAGCTGCTGGGTAGCGGCAGCGGTACTCCTAACGATATCCTGATGATGCTGTTGCTGTGCTTGCTGTTGTTGCGTTAACTGCTGCTGCTGTTGATTCATCAGGTGTTGATGTAAATTCTGCTGTTGTTGCTGTTGCTGCTGTTGTTGCTGTTGTTGTTCGGCAGATACGGCGTTTAAACCCGAAGGCCACCAGGCGGTACCACCGGAGGCATCCTCGCGGCTTCCTGGGCTCGCTGTGCCCCAGCCACCGGCAACGCGGTGGTGTTCCGACATATCGTACACGCGGACGGTCTGTCTGTCACTTCGGCCTCGTTTACCACAAACGGTACCACCAACCAAGGAAAAGAAGAGGATGCACGAAGAAATTACACGACACGCACTCATACACCACACATACGCTCCTCTGTCTCCCTCATACAGGACATGCACACATACGCACGCGAACGCTGTGCGCGCGCGCACGCACTCGCTCGCTTGCTCTCACACCACCGACAAAGTATACCTCTCTACATGCACACACACATATACGCACACGCACCCTCACATTCGTACGGGATCCTGTTCGTGACCGTCGTGTATCGCGCGACACGCACCGCACGCGCTACTGTGTTCTCACTGTCACACCACGTTTCTCTTGTCCAGCCGGCGCACTACACGATCACTACTAGTACTCCTGGTAGCACAAGCGGCTTCATACACGCTGCTTTTTCCACGACGATGTATAGAGGAGGTCCTCGTGAATACGAACGTTATACTTGGGATGCGGTCTACTCGACGCTACGCTCAACCGTTCGTTAGCTCCGTGAGTAGGTATGGCGAGTAGAGGAGGAGGGCGGGCGGGTGGGTAGGGGAGGGCGCTCTCTCTCCCCTTCTAGCTCTTTCTTTTTCCCTCTGTCTCCCCACCATCGACAGATACACTGCCGCGTCTCTCCGTCTCTCTTTTTCTCCCTCTTTCTCTTGCCGTCTCTTCTCTCTTCGCTCTCCTTCTCTTTCTCTCTTTCCCTTTTCTTCCCTCCCCTAAGTACTCATAGAGCCTTTCATTCGAGAGACACAACGTTTCTTTTCGAAGTCACCGATAATAATATTTAATAATAAATATGTATTTTCGTTCATTTATGCGTGCACTATCGTTCCCCTTACGAAAAATACATAGTATATATATATATATACATATATATATATATATCTATATTGCCCTTTTCTTCCCTCGAAAACGTGACGGCCTCTTCTCTCTACTTGCTCGTACACACGGTGCTAATTACGCACTCTATGCGACACCACGCTCGCATAGAGACGCAATGCTTCTTTTACGTGTATATACACACCGACGTTGGCTGTTGCACAGTAGTAGTGGAACGCGTAATAGCTTTTTCACATGGAGAAGCTTACGCGCGGATTGCTTCTCTCGCCACCGACTCTACACGCGATGCCGCACACACAGAGGGCGAACCTGGCGAGGACGGGCTGGCTGGACGCTTGTATATTCTCTCTTTCTCTTTCTCCAACCCGATCCCCTTCCACACCGACCCGAAGTCTCACTCACTACTTGTCTGTTTGTCTCTTTCTCTGCGTTCCTCTGTCTTTTTTCCACTTGCACGAGCTTAGCCTTCCTTCCAGCGGACGCCGGCGAACTCGTACAGCGTTGCCAAGCCACGCTTTCACCCGCCCGCTCACAAAGGAAAACCCGAGTACGCCGACCAATCGAACTACATTTCAGCAGTGGTGGGGATGGCGGGAGTCTACCACTACTGACATCGAGGCAACGTCGCTTTCTCTCTTCCGTTCGTAGAGAATTCGAGAGCCATGGCTCGTAGTCCCCGGTAAGGTAGAGGGGCAAACGACTGCAAACCCTTCTCTACCCTTGAAACTCGAGGTCAACTTTTAGGCAGAGAAAGAGAGCGAAAGGGAGAGGAAGACACACCAACTCTGACTTGTCGCCGTGCGCTCTTTCTTCTCGCGCCTTTTTTTACCCTTCTTAGTTTCGTTACACTGCTACGGTCACTGGAATTTGCTCCACATTGGTACTTCCTGCTTTTCGCGCACCCTTTTTCCTGCGTGTCAAGTCGGCTTTACCGACCGAAGAACTCTCACTTCGTGTCACTTGTCAGTCGATACGGAAGAACTTTTTAAAATTTCCAAGAAAACAAAACGCGGATCATCTTATACAATTTTCTTAGATTTAATGAAATTATGCTTTCCTTTAGTATATCCATCTCTTTAAAGACATGAAATATGCACATTACATGTATATGAATGTAATAGTTTATTAATATCGAAGCACCCTCGTTGTTTAATAAATCAATGTTAAGTTGTACATTTTCTGCTACAAATTCGTTAAGTTTTATAAAATGTACCGAATTTAAAAATTTTACATATTTCTCAAAATTCGGTGGAAAATTGAAAAGTTTAAATATGTATACTTTCTCGTTCGTCTTCATAAGATAAAATGTAATAAATATTACTCCTAACAATTTCTGGAATCATGCTTTATACTAACAAATCATGTTTCTATAGAAACATAATTAACTTTTATTGATTAGGATAATAAGTAAATCTTTCAGTGGGTTAATTATCCTCCTTTCATTATTTAAAATAGTATTTCAAAAAGTATGGTTACAACGTTTTACATATATACTGAACTTATTCAAAGGGAATACAAACTGTCATGCCACATATGGAATGCAATTCCTAGCATATATGTACTCTATAAACTCGTACCCCATAGCCAACGCATACCCCGTAATTTCTAGCTGTTATCAGAAGAAAGATCAAATCTATTAATATGGAAACGTATCGTGGGAACGATCGCCGTGCAACGTTGTTAAACGGCGAACCTGAACCTCCACGAGAAATTTCTAACCCGTAAGGAGCAACGTGAAATTGCGCAAGCTTTTGGAATTCCGATTTTTTAAAATTGCGCACAGACAAGACAAAATGAAAATGTATATCATAGGATTTGTACGTCGGGCTTCCTTTCTTCCCACTCAACCCCCAATCAAGAGGCGGGTGAGTCGGAGGTAACCCGGCAAATCGAGAGAGAGAGGAGAAGAGAACCGGGTCCGGGTCAATAAGACGCATGAGCAAGTGAAACAGAGATGGAACGAGAGAGAGAAACCGAAGGAGCGAGCGAGCAAACAGGCACGTTGGAGAAACAGAGAGAAAGAGAGACCGCGCATTCCCAGGGCTAGGCAACGTAACGAACGAACGAACGAACGAACGAATGCAAGAAGGGGCACGGTGAACAAGGGAAATGGTGGAATGGCAAGAAAAAGAGAGGCACCGATGACGAAAGGAAGGAGAAAGAGAGAGGGAAAAAGAAACATACGATGAAAGAGAAAAGGCACAGCAGGCAACGAGAGTCCTGGCTTCAAATTCTCGACTCGTGTTGGTACCGCGATGTTCGTTCGAGCGAAGCGAGCCGATTCCGTCCGAAACGAACCGATCTCTCTCGATTCCGTCAGTGTGAAAAAGTAACCGAATAATTTTACGACAAGACGTCGAAATTAGAAAATAGTAATAGATTTTACGAATTTATATAGATCCTGCAAAATACACTTTATGTAACTTTAATGATAAATTTAAGAAAATTTATGAAAAAGATTTTTCGATGATTTCAAGAAAATGTAAAGAATAGTAAATACATATGTAGAATTGTTTATCTATTTGGGACTATAATATCTTCTAAAGTAGAGATAAAATAAGAGAAATATTATTATATATCTGAGAATTATGAAAACAGATGTACACATTCTACGTATACATACAAATAAACGTGTGTAATTCACTGAGTTCACATTAGTATTTCAGTTTAAGTAGCTACCAAAATATGTGTAGACCTATAAGTACTATGATTGGAACTAAAATAAAAAAGATTATAACAGTTGTCGATGAAAAACTTTCAATAAAAGATAGAATATGTTATATCGGAGGATGTACAATCTTTTCTTTAAAATTCCAAATTAAATTTTTCAATACATAATTTTCAAAACATGCAATAATTTTATCAAAAAATGATATGCATCCACGTTTTAAATAAAATTAAATAAACTAATAAATAAGAGCTAAAGCAAGCTAATTTTGAATTTTTTACATATTTAAAATAATAATAAATATAAATAATCATGCATTTCCATCAATATATTTATATAAACGTACAAAATATGTAAATAATAGAATATTAATATTTATAATAATAGAATATTAATAGTAATATTTCTTAAATATATCTTAAGCTAAATTAACTGAAATGATTAAATTAAATCATTGTATATAAATCAAAAAATAAAATGAAAAATTAACAAGTGACTAACTAAAATTAAAAATACATCCCTCTTTGTTTTTTTCGTTGCTTTAAATTTGACAAGTTTATCAAAAATTTGGAACACAAGTAAAATGATCTTGCTATTTTGATACTACTTGTTGACCAATTCTGTCGATAAAAATTATGTCATTCTGTTGAAAGCATTTTTACGTTTATTCGTGTATGTCACGACTTTTAAGCATACAATGCGAAATTTTAATGTACGGCGTAAGAAAAGGAACATGATATATCTATTATGGACCAATGCCAAACGCGTGTATGTATATATGTACATACTTCATACCATGTACATTTAAGAGTGTTATATTTGCATTTATTCGATGCACCTGTATAAGTATAAAGAAACAATGTGAAATACTTAATATCCTTTTTCGCGTAAATGTATATGTTTTCTCATACATATAAGCGAATTTATGCACATATGTCTGTATAACGTTCTCCTGTTTTTTCTTGACATCGAATAAATGGTAATTGCGAGCTACACGTACATATATAACGTTGAACGTGCCTGTCAGTATTACGCAAGATCACTTTCAATTTTATTATTCCTATATTTGAAACTGCTCTTGCGTTTCGTTATAATTCAAGTGGAATATTTTTACGCAGGGACCTAAATCCCTAACGTTATAAATTATAAAAAGAATTATTTAAAAAGTTAAAGTTAGTTTTAAAAGTTAAAAGTTAACAAGTGAAAAAAATATAATATTAATTCTATAAAATAGTACTATCAATTATATGCTTTCTATAATATCTACTCAGTATTTCGTGATTACAATATCTAAATAATTTAAAAACTATACATATACATATTTTTTAAATCACGAAGGTTTATAGATGGTGGCAACACAGAGAAAACATTTCAAAATAGTTATGCAACAATACTATGTTATGCTCTTCAGCTGAAGTTAATTTCATACTTTTAGATGTTTATCTTCAAGATATTCACGTAACATTAGATAGTATGGAACATTTCAAAATATATATAATATAATATGAACTTTTTATATAGCAAATGAAATAATATTTTTTAAATATTCTTTACCCAAAACTCTTAGACAAAAAATGTTATTTTCTATTTAATAACGAGTTTACTAATCGTGAGCCTAGAAGAAGTCATAAATACAATTTAATCCGTAAATAAAGTATAGAAGTTAATAATCACTGAATATAAACATACTTAATATAAGAAATGAAATACAATGAAATATAGATAAAAAAGCTTAAATAATAGGTTAAGAGATTTTTACAACGAATTTTATATGTTATATCAATTTGATTTATGATTCATATAAAAGATTCAGAAATAAATATTTAGAATGTGTAAATATTGACGTTGTATCGTATATTATATAGGATGAGTCGTCACCTAACTCAACCACTTCAAATTATTCATGAAGTTGTGTATTATATATAAAAAAAATATTTTAAACAAAAATTAAATGGTTTCGGAAATAATTTGATGTTATTAGTATTTTTGTAAATAAACATATAGAGGACATTAAAGAACAAAGTTTAATTGGAATAGAATCATGTAAATATTCTTTAATCTATTAATCCATGTATCTAATCCAATCTATGTATCTTGTCATTTCCTCTAAAAAAGATTAAGCTACTTATATTTAAAAATAATTATTTCAGCTGATATTTTTATTTCAATCCTGTGAAGTGATCCTCATAGTACAACGTTTACTTTCTTAAAGTTAATATTCAGAAGTACGATTTTTAACTTGAATTCAGAGATTTATTGACCTTTAAAATGACTGTTTAGTATTTCTTTAAAAATCTGTTGATCTGTCGGAAAAATTTGTTTCAAGTCGTTAAAAGTAGTATATATTTATTGTTTCTTACGACCTTCGTTTCTCAAACAACTTTATAAAAAATCTGATAGTGTCAAAAAAATATTTATTCTAGTAATCTCGGTGGAACTTCAATATATCGACATTATCCAATCAATAATTAGTTTAAATTTAATTATATTCATTGATTACGTGTTATCTAAAGTCTTTTTCGAAACTGAATACCATATCGCAATATTGAAGTAAAATTATATCTCTTGAACTAATAGATATTTAGTACAATTAGTTCAATATCTGTTTATAAGAAATTATGAGTTGCATCGACTAATATATTAAAAAATCCTATATTTCCAAACATATATCCTCTGCACGTTCACGTATAAAAGAACTGTGTATATAATATCAAATCATGTTTCTTTCAATTTTTATGTGAAACATTTTCCTATACAACAAACGATTTAAGAGTAACTTTTAATAGTCGAGTTCAATTTAAATATCCTATATATTGTGGGATAACGTATACAATTTTATATTTGGCATAATTCTTAATAAGTTATATAATAATTTTCCATAATTTCTAAAAAATATCATTACACATAGTTCACATAATTTTTAAATGTTAATCATTATTATAAATTTCGATTGTATTCGTAATAATACCTATAAATGCAACAATTTTCAAAAATCATGTTTTTCGAAATTGTATGTATCGTATATATTAAGTTTTTAATCAAATCATACTCAACGACTGCAGTATATCAATATATCGTATTACACAAGTATAATTTTTCTTGCTACGATTTTAATCAGTACATATTCAACATTGTTATCATACGTATTCATATGAATATGAAATACTACCAATCAAAATAAGATCTTTGTAAATATAAAACTATTATTGGAAAATCTAAAATACTTCAATATTAATGAGGAAGTACATCATTAATTTAATAAGGAAAATGATCGAAAAATATATTATACGAATTAAAAATATCTGTATTTAATTCCAAATTACTTAAGTAAAACTGTTGTAAGTAAAATTCTGTGAAGCATTATTTAAAATAATATTTCAGTATATTTAGTTCTTACTATAATAATTTTTATTTTAACTTGGTTTGATTTATAAGTAGAGTGAAATGTACGTTTTCTGTGAATAAATATTAATGCAATTACTTCAAAATTTAATACTTTAAAATTTGTAAATATTTTTGGGTATAGATAATTATAGGAAAAAGATTATTTCAATGCTGTTCATCCTCAGGTAAACGTTTTGACGACATAAAGGTAGGGTTCAATTAGTTCTAGCAATTACCGTAAAATTTTTCTAACTTCGCATACCTGACTTCAATAATACATTGGAATTGTCTAAATAAAAACTGGTCAAGCAGGTAACCAGAAAAACGTGAAATCGGTGTAAAAAAAGAAACTGTAAACAAATACTTACATATTCCTATGTATAGTATTTGTTCCAAAATAAATATAACTTCGATAGAAAATTCTTCTCTGGAAATAATTTTCTTTCAAAATTAACAAATCAACAGCATCCTTATTATTAGAATTTTATCATTCATATTTCTGTGAAACATACTCTATATAATGTAATAATCAATTGTATAATTCTAAATTATTGTGTCAACTATTTCTATAACGCAACTACACTTCTCTATATTAGGAAATTAAATAGTGAATTATATATAATTCAAGTTATTGATGTTGTAAGTGGTTTCATTAGAAATATTTTTAAATACAAGCGACTATGAAAATATATAAAATATTCTCAGCGAATAATTGATTTTTCTGTTAAAAATTTTTTACTGCAGAATGATAATGCTCCGGAACGGTTAAAATATTAAGTTACTTTAAAACTACAATCTTCGAACAGATGTACACCATCAATTAGGAAGTATCAGGAACTCTTATGTGGGTCAATGGTCCACGAGAATATGAAAGTATGTCTTATAGCAGTATAATAATTACGATGTAGCAAAGATAGTGTGTTTCGAAACAGCAAAATTTATTGACATGAAATACGTAAAATTTATCGACTCGTTAAAAAAAGAAATAATAAAATGAACCTTCCCTATATTTTTATTTGTTCTAAATATTTGTTCTTGAACATTACACAAATAAACAAAATATGTTATAGTTTCTGATTGTAGTATATAGAATTGTTTTAAAAGTTCATATCTAGGAACTGAAAATTATGTTTTACTAGTTTTTATATAAGATGCTCCTATTCAAATAAAAGGATTAACCTTTTCAAGATAGAGGTTTATTTGACGTCATAAGAATGCATGTAGAATAAAAGTTTCTTATCTGTTTAGAACATTTTTATACAGTTGACTAGACTCGAATATCTTCGATTCTTCCAAACAAGAAAAATTATCTGCCTTTCCGAAAAATGCAAGACTATAAATATTATATAAGTAAAATTTCTAATTGTAAAGTGAGATGTACATAATCATGTATGTTGTATTTAGTAAGTTTTTGAAATAAATACCACATATTATTAAAATACACCTACATAAATGTAAACGGAAAACAAAAAATAACAATATTTCATCTACAACGCTCTCGTAAATTAAGTTTTTTATTCGATATAATTAAATAAATAATTTAAATAAAATACTATAAAATAATAATATAAAATAACAAATAATAATTAATAATATAATAGAATAAATAATTAAATAAATTCGTCCAAAGCTCTATGTCCAACTGCTATTACTACTCCTCTAAAATCTATTTTTAAATTAAAAATCATGCTATTACCTTACTGGTCATGTAAATTCTTTAATGTTTATACTTTGTTTTTATTTTTACTCTCATACAACATATAACATAACTGTTTAATTTGATAACACTTTGTTTTGCACAAAATTTTATGTAAAATTTATATAACTTTAACCACGTAAGCAGGGTATAAATAGCAGCCACACAGAAGTTTTATAGCATATAAACATTGGTTAAATGTTGATACTCGATAATCGATTATTAATACACGTAACATGTAGAGATACCCTGTCGCGGAGTAATACTTTATATCACACAGACATCGTATAAGTATAAGAAAATAATAGAATAACAACGATAAAATTAAATATATAAAATCAAACTGTCATATATAGTAAACTAATAATTTTCACTATTTCTTATTTCATAATAGAATCCTAAAAATAAACTGAATAATGCTTTCTTGTTTATACTATCTAATTTGATCTAAAAACACTATCCATTTTAAAAAAATGATATAAGATAATTCTCTAACGTCATTTATCAGAAATGTAATTGTAGCAACATCATAATTAATAAATAAACGAATTATATAATATTAAATAACTACTGAAGAACGTTATGGAAAATTCTGAACTCTGAAGATCAATCAAAATATATTTTGAACTTATTCTTAATCCCTAAAAAACAATTTTGTGAATTATTTTTTACTATGTCTAGAAACATACTGTCTATATATACATATATGTATATATATTTGTTTATTAAAAAAATTATTAATAATATAAATTAATGACATTAATAAATTATTATTAATTTATATCAATATATACATACATATATATATACATATTTGTATCAATTACTGAAATATTCAATTACTTTTCGTGGTTGTAGCTTATATTATGTTGAATTATAATATTGAAACTTTCTCAACTTCGCGCACATATTTCATTTTTATATGCATATAAATTCTTTTTTTGTAAGCAATACAGATAAAAAATTGTTATCAGGAATGCAAGTTATGTTTTTTCTTTTACATTTCTGTTAATTAGTAACTCATAAAATTATGTGCACTAACATGTTTAGTTTATTCTTTTCGTTTTTTCTTGATATCTTTTTAAGCAAATGACTAAAGACTATATCGAAAAATTAATGTCCGATACCTTTTTGTAATACGAATAAATACGAGCTATATTGAGAACATAGTACACAGTATAATCTACTCATAATTAGTTTTCACATTGTCCCGACATTGATCCATTAGTATTCTTTAATACTGGCTCAATAATAAATGTATCCGTATTATAAAAGATGATGATTTATGTGGATGGTGGTAATATTATACTGTCCACAGTATCTACGTATAATATGACTACGTCGAATATACATAAAATCGAATAACTGGTTTACTCCTGATTTCATAACATTACATGCTATGTGTCAGGTGCATTTTGTATAAGCAAATTTATCGCGTTTTTTGGGTAGTGTAACATTAATTTCAAAAATATGCAAAAAGTTGCAATTAATTGAATATTCAGTATAGTATTTTAGATCTTATTTTATGTTTTTGAATATGGTAGTAATATACATACAGTAATTATTGCACAAAATGATTTAAAAGAGAAAGATGTTCAAATTAAAGCTATAAAATAGTTCACTAATTTAATATCAAACAGCATCGAAAATATTTTGTGTACTAAACAGGCACGATTTATAAATCAAAATCTTATCTCCGGTTCATCGTTTGGAGTACAGAGAGAACGATTATAGTCCGATGAAATTATCAATGCATTTCATATTAGAACTTTGATAAAAAAAAGTCAGAATGGTTGTATCATATATTAAGAAAATGTTTAAAAAATGTACTTAAAATAAACTTTTTCTTACAATTTAAACACTTCATAATTTGAAAATTTTGTATATAAATTAGATGCAAAATATTTATATTGGTTTTAACAAATCAAATAAATACAATTGAAAATAAAAAATTTAATATCTAATAGAAATTTAAAAATTATTTTTATATAAATAGGTGAGTCATTGATAATTTTCTATCAGGTGTGTAAATATAGATATGACATATAGTATTGAAGAATTAGTAATATTGTTATTGTAGAAATTCCAGACATTCCAATCCAATAAACAATAATTGTAGTATCCAAGAGCACATATTAATACATGTAAAAAATATATATCTTTAAGAAAAAAAAGTTGTGATTTGATAACGTGTTATGAGTATAAGCAAAAGAGACGAATAAGTATAATATCACGTATACATCTCTACCGGACTACATGTAAGCTCATATTACGCACACACAACAAGTACAGTGACGTTTGCGTATTGCAAACATGTCTTCCGTACATTGATTATATTCCCACCATTTTATATATAATCAACCACATATTTCAATATAAAATGATCTGGTGTTTTATTTATATTAGACATATAAAAGAAAAATAACGTCGACAAATTTTAGGAACTGACCAAAAATATTATATGCTATAATATAGAAATGCAATAACAGCCGAAGAAAGAAAGTAAAAATTATTTTGGCGCCTTGTATAGTACGTTTCGTTGATGATATGGCGCAGACAGCAAAAACAGACGCTTAAGAGACGCTTACGTGTAAACATACTGTGCATAACGCTCGTTTTTTCTCGTTTTACTATTTATTGATACGTTTAACACAAATCGTAAAAATGATTTTCGTTAACAACTACATTCATATTATTCTATAAAAGTGAATAAAATAGGACGTAAATATGCCATTGTCGATCATGTACATATAATTTTAATAGACTAGAGAATTGAATGTGAGCGGGAAATCAAAAGCAATATAATATATTATAAACCACGTTATGGATAACAAACTAATGACTAAAAGTCCCTCTCATTTTTTACACATTTTCCAATTACATCGTGCTCGCCGCCATAATTTAAGGATTAAACGGGAAATTAATCGTTATAAAACTATGACGAGTACTATAGTACAAGATCCCATATATGCCAATGCATGGCGCAAGTAGCCAAACAGAGACTGATCGTACGCGGGCTATAGCCTTGACGGATGATTTATGACGAAACACTCGTGACACAGGCCACGCCGACATTTTACATTATGAATCTAGAATATCTACGTTTTCACGACAGTGAAAACTGTCACACGAAATTCCTTCACGTATTTATACATAATGATAACAAAGTATACGAGAACCTTCCTGCTAAACACATCTCTGGGCAGCCATTTGCTATGACGGCTGTGTAGAAATAAAAGGTATATGCACAGTACGCAGCACAGTAGCACTTCACTAAATAATAGCTCGTATTACGCTTATCATACTATGATGATAGCCTATTGATCAATTGTTGGTCGCCAAAATCTGTCAACACTCAAAAAGAAAAATATTTGGATTTTTCTTACCTGAACGGTCCTCTACAGCTAAAAGGATTCTCAGCTTCGAATATCGCGACCCCACGCCACTTGTGCGGCATATGAAAGTGTATGGGGAAAATCTGTATTACTATTGGCTTATTTCAGATAAGCCGCAAAAAGTAAGCCAATCAGCATCAACCTTTTATGTTTTGAAGCGTTTCTTTTTGCCCCCCCAATAAAATGTCTGCTGGTAGAAAGGGCGCGAAAAATCATGCATGGAAAACTGCCTACACGATATCATTCGCTTCACAGTAAACAATATCGTTTTCTACCCTACTGAATAAACGTATTTTTAATAATAAAACGTATTTGTTATGTTTGACTAGAATAATAATATCTTTAGATAAATAAATAGTTTAAATCATTAAGGTTAGAATTTATTATTATTGTAGATGGCGCTAGATTCCGAAAGCTAAATGTTAAGGCGCAAATTACAGTACCGCCAACATGATGCATAAAGTATTCATGCATATATAGATATACATATATATGTGTGTTGTGTATATGTATATACATATATATATCTTTTTCTAATTTAATGAATTATTTTGTACTATGGAGATAAATATGTTTAAGTAATAAAAGTAAATGATATAGTTGTTTTATTAAATATTCTGAAATACATATATGTAATAATCTTTAACATAAAAAAATAATTGCACACAGTTTTTATTATGAATAAATAGCTATTTATAAAAATTTGTATTGCATATATTATACTTATTAGTATTATATGAAATATAATGTTTATAAATCCGTTTTTATTAACCATAATACATTTACGAATTTACAGTAAAGAGAGAATTGAAATACTATAATAAATTTTTGCAAATATGTATGTTAAACTACGAATTTAAATTATAAAATTATATAAAAGAGTTAGAAGTTATACGCTACATGTAATTTATATTTTAGTATATATATAAATTCTACTGATATCTTTTCTATAACAATTATGATTTTTCAAAAAATATATTAACTTGTTCACAAAATATGTTTTATATTGTGAATATGAAATAAACCATATATGTATAATAGCAGAGAGAATCTCTTATAATAGATATATTTATTAGCTTTATTCATATATACATGCATATATATATATATATATATATATATATATAATAAACATGCAACATGTGAAAGAAAAGAAACTAGTTTTCCAAAAACTTATAATTTTTTTTGTTAGATATTGCTTTTTGTTATCTTTATCTTTTCTTCTTATCCCATAGACTATAAACGTATGATTTATTTTGGGAAATATTTTTAGTAAATATGAATTTGATAGAAAAGCTAAATGAATACAAAACAAAAAGGAAATAATAATAACAACGCAAAATATAAAATATTGATAAAATACTATATGGATTATGAAACATATACATGTATACGATTAATTAAAAGTTGTTCATTTTGAGTCAATGACAAAATTTATAGTTGGTAGAACTGATTTTTGCTGTATAGGAATTTCTTAAAGCTAACCATGTCGTTCATGTATATGTTATCCATTTATATATTTATATTGTACATGCATACACATATGTATCTTCAGTTCACGTAGAATCATATGAATCAATGTGGATGTGTAAATAATAAAACGCGGTGAAGTGCTGTAACATAGGATTTTAAAGAATTCTATAGAAACATAGACGTATTGCGAGGAAATAGTGGTGTCAAGTGTTTGTCTTCTAACAAAATTTTCAAAGCATTTGCAGTAACAGATACGTATAAATAATTCGTATGTTAAATTGTTTGAGGGAAAGAAAGTGAAACATTATACGACATCGTTTAACATTGATGTCTTCGTAATACGCAAACTCTACTATTTAAATTATCGATTTGTGAGCTTGAATCTTTACATTAAATAAAATTCTTTTTACACCGGCAACTGAAGAATAATTTTCTTTGAAAAGTTATCGATAACAAATGAAATTGAACGGGAAATTATGACTGTGAAAAATAGGCATCGCCGAGTATATTTTACTCTCAGACACGCCGTTTTTTGACGCAAAACACGTACACCAAAAAATCTCGAGGTTGTTAAAGTTCTAAATACTCTTCATACTGATTTAGTTGATGTTAAAAATAAAAAAAAATGAATGGATTCAGTACCGGTGAAGAAGATTCCAGAGGAGCTGCTGATCAGATTTGTTGCCTTGTAGATGAGGGTGAACGATGCACTCGGCCAGCTGGCAACGCTTCTTATAGCAAACGTATTCAAAAAACTGTAACTCAACGACGATTAAAACTTAATCTTGATCCAGTGGTAAGATTAATGACTATAAATTATGTTACAATACATATACTTGTCATTTTCTTTTAAGTTTATTTTAAGATTTCTTTTCTGTGATTTTGAATGTTATGTGTTATTCATGAAAGATTTAGTCATTATTTTTGTAAAATAGCATTATTTTAGTTTTATTTTTAAGATTCTTTATGAAAAATTAAAGTTATTGAGTATGTCACAATGTCATGCTGGTACAAGTCTTGGGAGTAAATTTATATAATTAAACGTTATGATTCATCTATATTACTATTAATTTTCTTAAGTGCTAATAATACGTGCAACCTAAGTCATATATACAATTTAAAAAGTAAAAAAATAGTATTCTCAGTATTTTTATAAATACTGTATCTTGTACTTATATTTTATTAATATTTTTTTAATCTTTTGTAATCTTTTATAAATAGTTCATTTAAAGAAAAATTTTTAAATATCAAAAGTAGTTATAACTGATTAAGTGATAATATCATGTCATTATATATCTTGTCTATCATTAGGCACGTCATATATATATTTGTGATTATCATAAGCAAGTAATACAATGTGCAAGATCTAAGCAACAACAGCAGCGTAGACGCAAGGATTCAGAAGAAGATTCGGGTGAAACAGATAATGATCTTCCTGAAGTTGATCTTTTCCAATTACAAGTCGGTACACTGAGGCGATATAAAAGGCATTATAAAGTTTCTACACGTCCAGGTTTAAATAAAGCTCAATTAGCTGATGTATGTATTAAACAAAAATATATATTTTAAACAAAAATTATTTTATTTTTGAGAATGTCTACTCATTGTACTTGTAATAATTTATATAAAATATTTATAGTGAAGTATATTATTTCCTTCCAGACTCTTATGAAGCATTTTAAGACCATCCCTGTAATTGAAAAAGAAGCATTAAGCTTTTTCATTTATACAGTAAAAACCAATGCCAACAAATTGGATCAAAAGAATGGTTTAAGTAATGATACAACATAGCCTAGGCCTCATTTCATGAGTTTTGTTACTGTAATAACATTTTATTAGTAAGATCAAAAATATATGTATGGATTTTTACTTGTTAATAGGCATAGGTATTTTATAAGAGCTATGTATAAAATATATATATATTAGAAATATAACAATACATAATAAAATGTTGCTTATTTATACCATTCATTTTTATTTTCTTTGTCATTTGAAAAATATACTATTTAATAATAAGTAGATAAAATAATGATTAAATTATATTTTTATATAATTTTGATTTGTTATTTATTCAATCATTACATTAAATCCTTTATTTCTAACATTTCGATAGTTTCTTCTTCACTGTCTCCACTTAATTCTAAAACAATTAATAATTGCTCGATTAATTATTTATAAATCATTTGTCAAAAATGTTATACATCCAGAAATGAATTATATAGAATACCTATATCTTCTATTTTATTTTCTTCTTTCTTTATCTCCGCAGTAATTTCAACATCGTTTATTTCTTCTTCTGAGGATTCTGATGAATTCCATGTATTAGGTCCACCTTCGCCAAATGACATACTCTATGAAAATAATTTTAAAATGTTGATTACATTAGCCATATTAAATTGTAATGTAACCTTTTAAGTGAATAGATATTTACTGTATTTGATATTAACTCAGCAGAACCTTCTCCAGGCTTTATAATCGTACAATTTTCATCTTCTTTCTCTTTCTCTATGTCAACTTAAAAACAGAAGTAAATACAAATGTATGTAAGGCTGTGATAGATGGTTGTTTAGTATCATTGCTTTCACACTATATGGTTATGATCAATGAATTATTTACCATTAGATTCTATTTTTTCTATCTCACCCCATTTACGCAGTTTAATACTGATACATTCACTATTCATAGTTGTCAACTTCTTTGTCATTATGCACTCTTTAAAACGATTTACGTTACGATTATCTTTCTTGTACCTAAACATATACTTATAAAATGAAAATAATCTAATATGAGAAATAAAAGAGATAAAATAACTTAAAAAATGAAAGTTTTACCTTGTTACTACATCATAATTTACTGCTTCTTTTATTTGTTGCACTAATTGAACAGCATAATTTGCTGCATAATTAGAAACTGCTGATATCACGTCTTCAACAGTCATAGTTTTTGTCAAATAATTAAAATGCAAACTACAAAGTTCTCTATATGAATTAATACCAAGAGTAAGTTGAGCTACACCAACTCTTTCTTCTAAATATGTTGGATCCATAACTGTACTTCCACTAAGAAGATATAATTTTATAACAAATTTGATTACTTGTAACGGGTTATTTAAAATAATTACACAATTTAAGTAATTAACCTTTCAAATGTTATAAAAGAGACACACACTGGATAATGATATAATGTTAAAGGTAAAGGGTCTTTTTCAGAAAATGGATGAACTATAATATCTTCACCATTTGAAGTTACATCAGGCCTATGAAAATGTGAGAGAGCAGCTAATGTTGCAATGGAAGCACAATCGATTAAATTTCCATCGTGATTAATAACGTTAACATCAACCCTTAAATTCCACACCTATATTAATTAAAAAATATCTCATGTCATATTAATATCCAAATATAAAACATAATTAAAATAATATTTTATGCAAGTATGTATAGAATTTGTTATATAACTGTTAACTCTTATATATCCTGTTACAATTACTCCTAACATTTTGATTAATTTCAGGTAATTAAAAGTTCAAAGTGTTTAAGACAATATTCCTTACTTGTTTATCAGCTATGATACATAAAGATTCTAAATCTATACATTTGGAATCTTGATAACATTTTTCAAGTTGTCTGCTAATCAATATTGAAATCTCAGATTGTCTACCACCATCAAAATGCTGTGCAGCCATTGGATTAAGTTCAACATTTATATGTAGCATCCCTTCATTAGGACGAGAAGTCTTAGGTTGCTGAATATCACATGTTACTTGTGCTATAACTCTATAATAAAATTATTACTTTATAATATCATAAAACATCTTATATATAAATTAAATACATAAGTTTATAAGTATCTAATATTTATTGATAATAACAAATATAAAAATATTCTTATTTGTTACATTCAAAGAAATAAATTATATTAATATTATCTATAATACTTTTAAGTAAATATTACATTAATGAGTTTGTTCTTACCTAGTTTGACCAAGCAAAACCATACAACTACCCCAATTGGATGCAAAATAAATTTTAGCAGGTCGTGCTTCAAATAAACATCTGCCATCCAATCGCTAAAACACATTTTAACCAATTTTAAACTTTTACATACAATAAGATATTAAAAAATACATACTGTGCCTTGTTCCACTGATTTATTTATAAAGTTCTTTTCACAATTCGTTAGCAAAACTTCCTTCATGATTTAAAATATTTATTTACCCATCAAACACGTGTAAAATGTTGAACAAAAATATAACCTTAAATCAACGATATTACATATTTATCATATAAGTTTTATATTTTGCTATCTTATCATCGTCAAACTATATTTATGACTAATTAATGTGCGTATAATATAAATTAATTTTTCTTCCATTAATAGTTGCAAATAAAAAATAAGTAAATATTTTTAAATACTATCCTGAACTACTTTTTACTATCGATACTTTATATGATAACATCCATACATTTCGATATTCTATTTTCGAGGTAGTTACTCTAGAACCAAGATTATGATAACAGGATAATTTTGAAAAGCTTCTTGATATTAATTTATGTCATTATTAAGTCGTGAAAGATATTAAAAATGAACTTTAAAAAGTTAGTTATATTCCAATTTCTCTAAACATTAAACTCATTTACATGTGACAGATTTTTTTAAATTAATTATAGAAAGTATACTTCATTTTTAAAATGTTTATATATAGAAAATATCTATTTATTATAAACATATTTAAAAATTGAATGTAATTATCAACACTTATCTTATTTTATATAGTTTGCACATTTTTCTAAACGAGAATTAAACCAATGTTTAATCATGCGAATGACGTTTTATAATATTTAAGAACGACATAGAAAAAGTATACATTAAGTTAATTTTTGTTCCCGTACATATTTTATTCCAATCGATATTGTCAAAAAATATATGTATTGATGACATTTGACATCATCGTCCAACGTATGAACTTCCCTTAATATTTCCTTTATTAAAGAATTGCTGTTCTCAATTCCTTTGAAACTGTAACATGATTTTAGAGATAGAAACCGAAATAGAACAACGAAACGTTTAACAATAAGGTAATAGGTTTAAAGTCTTGTAAAAATAAATAGTATTAAAAAGTTTATGTATTAGTGCACGCGCTCGCGCGTATTATATATGTATATGTACACCACACAAGTGGCCATGCCCGGTCATATCTGCTTCAATCAGCTTGGTTTATACGATCTGTTTTTAACGTTGAGTCTTGTCGTCAATAATCTGAATTCTATGGTTCAATAACTGGCGAATATTGTATTCGTGAATATCCCGAATTTCAAGAAATTTCAATCTGTGTGTTTGGTAAAAGTTGTATTTAGATATCATACCCGTTTCGCTTATAATGCTGATCACGGTACGCGTGATATGTACGGATAGATACGTATAGATAGGGCCGATCTGTGGAATGGATGCTTAATAAGTTACATTTCGCGTTACCCATAATTACCTTTCCCGAGCCCTTTTGTAAAGTTTACTTTCAGTTATTATCGGTAAGTCTGATTACCATCTACATCGCGTATCTAGCTATATTCCGTTTGCCACTTTTTCATTCTTTCAAGTTGTGTATCGTCGTAAGATAGCTTTTATATTGTGTTGTTGTAGTAGCGATTGCCTTTGTACGTCATCTGTAGGTAAATATCTGTTACATTCGCCTCTTTCGTTACTTATATATTTTTGATATATTTGAGTATTTTATTATTTTCTCAGTTATTTTTTGATAATCATATATTTATTCATCTCATATTTGAAAATATTTCATTTCTCTACAAGGTATTTGATATATATATATATATGTATGTATGTGTATATATATATATATATATATATATATATATATATATGCATGTATGTAAATCATTTTTCGGTTTATATCACAATGAAAAAGTTCGATGTTTATATAATTTAAATAGAATTTTTATCACAAATTCTAATTGTATTTATGTAATACAATATATTTGTTTATATTTAAATAATAATTTACAATATTTATAAAAGTTGAATTTGCTCTCTTGGCAATAAAAGTTGTATAAAGAAAAATTTTTCAAATTGCGAAATTTTTCATTAATTATGCGCAACATATAATTAATGCAACAAATTAAAAAAATCTTGCCATATAACATTATTCTATCAGTAACTAATTTATTAGAAAGCAAGAGAGAATATTATGTTTTATTATTATTATGTAATTTAATTTATAATATTTTAAACAATTTTGTGTATTTTTATATTTCTACAGAACTTGAAATATTCATCTATGATGCTGTTTTATTAAGGACATGACAACAATCTGTTATACACTTACTATAAACTATATTTGTGGTAAGTAATATTTAATATCTAATCACTATTGTAAAGTATTTAAATGTTTTAGTCCTACATAATATAAAAAGTTGATATAAAAATTATATATTTTATTTGCATCTTATTTTTATGCAAATAAAAAAGATATTTGATTTATAAATTGTACTATAGATAATATATTTAAAACTTTGATTTACTATTTCATGTTTTACATATTTCTTTATCAAATTTTATTTCATAATGATTAAAAATAACAAATCAATAAAATATAAAGAAAGTGTTATTTTCTTTATTGTATATTCACATTAGATTACTGTGGTTTTGGATAAATCATTCATTTCTTGATTGAAACATTATAAAGAATTTGATACAGTTATGGAATCAAATGACAGAAAAAATGTTTATCTTGCAAAAACGGGTGATAATTCTTTGAATTCTGGAATGAGAGACACAATGATTGTTGGTCAGACAAATATGACACCAGGTAAAAGTATATTATATTTATATAAAATGTAGATTTAAATAAAATTTTGTTATAAATAAATAAAATGGTACAAAAATATAATATTCATCATGAAACTTACAATTAAATTATGACTTTTTATATGTTTATTTGTTTAATTTGTTAGAATGTGGTGAACCTGTGATGAAACCTGGAAATGTGTCCAGTGTTTCAAACAATCAAGCAAAGTGGTCAAATACTCAAAGTAAGAATTTTATAATCAATGCAGTCCCAGTGAAAAACGAGGTAAATATATAAAATGAGTAGTAATTTATGTAATAAGAATATAAATACATGTGTTAATGGAATTACATTGTATTTTTAGATTGTTCACCTTGAAGATGGAGCACATTGCAATAAAAAAATGTATTATTACGATAGACATTACACAGGCCATGAAGAAACAGAGAGACCAACACGTAGAGGAACAAAACGATATAGAGACAAAGATGCACCTAAAAGGGCACTGTATGTGTTTACAATGTTGATTAATGTTTGATGTATTGTTTACAAGTGTCGTTTTAGGTCTGCCTTTTTCTATTTTTGTCAAGAATTACGTGGAAAAATGAGAGAATTACATCCAGAAATGGGAGTTGGTGATATTGCAAAAGAGTTGGGTAAATTATGGATGAGTACAGATCTTCAAACTAAATCAAAATATATGGCAATAGCAGAAGAGGATAGAGCCAGATACGAAAGAGTAAATAACTTATTCAATATTTTTATTAATATTAAAATGTAATTTTAACAAATGTTTGAACTTTTAATTATTTAGGAAATTATTGCATACAATAAAAGAGTAAAAAACTATGATCCAGAAGAAGTTGGACCTGTATAAGTTTTTCAATCTATTAAGAATGAAGGGACAGTGTACTTTGCCCTAAATCAAGCACTCGCCAATTAAAAATGTATAACAATTTTACTAATAGTTTAGTATTGTCAATCGTTGTATATATTACGTACACTGTTGACATCGACAAATCTGAAGAAAAATTATGTGCTATCAAATTTGGTTATAATTCTTGGAAATAGCATTTGAAACCAGCTGTTCTTTTTCATTTATTTGACAAATTGAATATTATTTTTTGTGAATAAGGTGTGCTAATATATTTACAAACGATATGTAATACAAGTAATAACATTAATATCAATAGTAATAATATTGAAGAGTATGATGCAGATAATAATAACATTAATATTATTATTAAAGGATGATAATCTATATTGCTATTAAATATGTTATACACAATTGAAGCACAATACAAGTAAAAGTCAAGCAGAGTGAGCTTTGTACAGTGCACTTTTCTTGTCTAATTATGCATTATTCATGTTTATAATGATAAAATTAGATATCAGGGACTATTTATCTTTAAAACCCTGTATAGAACGTATATTCCATGTATTTTGTTCTTTTTCCAATAAAGATAAAATCATTTAAAGCATTTATAATCCTTATACTCTTGTTATATTTTTAAACTTATTATTTCTTTACTAATATTGTGAAAAGGTATAATTAACATGATTCTGATTAAAAATTTATTTCATTAATTTATTTGATCTTTTTTGTGTAAAATTACACACCAATTTCCTTGATCATAATACACCTTTTTTATTATAAGATTCGGCACTTCTGAACATAATTGTGATAGTTCATTTTCCTCAAATACATGATAATATCTAAGGAAGTTGCCGCCTCCTTTTCTTTTCCATGGAACAAGCATATCCTTACAGACAAATTTTGTACGATTTTCATGCACGGGTAATGTTATACCATATTCTGTTAATTTTTGTGTATGTGAAATATTGTCTTCCTTTTTACTTAAATTATATCGCAAGTAAGCTGTTTGAATAGAATCCTTTTCTTGTTCTTTTGCCCATACATAAATTAAACATTTTCCATTTGGCCTAAGAATTCTTGTTAATTCAGAAATGGCTTGTTTCCTTCGCTCATGAGTAGAAAGATGATGAATTACAGCTATACATATTACTGCATCCAGACTATTGTCTTTATAAGGTAAATATAAACAGTCAGATAGGGATACTTCGAAACCTTTATTGCGACAAATTTTCATTAAATTGTAACTTCTATCACACCCAACCTATATTATAGAGGGTTTGTTTTTATATTATGCTTGTTATTATATAAAGATAAATGATGTGTAATGCATACCTTAAATATATTTTTAGCTTGATAAAGATATTTGCCATTCCCGCATCCTACATCTAATAAGATATCACCTGTATTTAAAGTTTGAAGGAATTTGGTTACATTGGGCCATTGTTTATGCCTTGTTTCATCAAAATGATTTGAAATTTTATCATAAACCTATATATAAAAAAGTTGCAAACTTATTTAATAACTCATTAAATATAAGTACAATCGCACATAAATGGTAATTTATAATACATACATCATGTACGTAAGAATTTTCTATTCCTAGAGCTATTTTACTATCGATCAGAGTAGTAGCGTTATTCTGTTTAGTATCGCAATATTCTGGAAAATTACAGCAACAATCACCCCTGTGTATTTTCCGGAATGTAAACGATACTCTTGTTCCTCGTGGTTGAGTTGTAACTCCATTTGAAGATCTTACTATGTCATTATGTCTAGGACAAATTCCATGCGACCAGGCATAACGAGCTTCTCCTGACATGATTAACAATGAGCGAGCAGGCAAAAGGACAGCAGCTTTTTCATTTTCTCGTTTGAAATCCATTACGCAAGCTGAGCCCAATGACAATGACAATATACTATCTTCAAACGCACTATGTGTATCAATATGTGGAGGAATACCTTAAAATTTAAAACATTACTACTGTATTTATTTGAAAAAATGAGGTATGTTAAAGGAAATCTTTGTGAAATATACCTTGACCAGGTAAATAATGATTAATTGTTAATTGATCATATTCATATGGAACATCATGATATTTTTTAAACAGCGTTTTTAAAAATCGATAGTTTTCAGGTATAGGTATAATAGGTTTATCTGGATCTACTTTATTTGAATTATATTGAAATTCATATCCAAAGTGTTTAACTTTTCTATGTTTTAATTCTGACGATTCTGAAAAAGAGATTTATATTGCAGCTAAATTTACATAATTTGATAATTTGTAATGTTCTTTTATTAAAGTAATAAGATTTTTGTTACCTTCATTAGACCAATTAATTGTGCTTAATAACATTTCTTCTTCTTTTTCAGTGATAAAATTTTCTATTAATTTAAGTCCAGGAGGAAGATTTGAAGACCACCCGCAATAATTTAAATCAGGGACTAAAACAAATTCATAATATCAAAATATAAAAATTTAATCTTTATATCCTGTATGGGTGAGTATACATTTTAATTAATAATTAATACCATAAGAAAATGCAATAAATTCTATATAGATTTCAAGATAAATTATATACCTGATTCTGTAAATGTTGCATACAGTGGTGTATTTTGTCCATTAATTTTAATGTTACCATTAATTTTATTGTGTACATATGTAGCAACTTCTACTGAATAAAATTTAATAAAACAATATGACTTGTTTAATGGCATTATTAAATCATATAAGTCAACAAACGGATCTATCACATCTTGTAATGTTTTTCTTTGTAAACCAGTCACTAATCCCGCATTACAAATCATTATGTACTGTAATACAGTAAAATGAAAAAATATTCCTAATATTGTAATGAATAAATTACAGAAATGAATGCTAACCTGTGTAGGATTATCACAGCATTTAATATCCATATCCTTAAGAAGTCTATGATATGCTCGTCTTTGCTTACGGTGACTCTTCTTGTTCAGTTTCTCTTCCATCATTTTTAACTACATTAAACCATAATGAATTATATATCATAAATTTCCTTAAAATATATGCATGTTTATATTGTTACGTACTATATTCATGTATGTTCTTTTATTACATATACATAAATATTTTTCCTATGTAAAATAACATTTTTAGTTACTGCATATATTGTTATATTTTTAGTTTATGTAGGAACATTAAAAAACCAATGTAATAGATATACATTAAAATTTTATTTCATGCAATATTCTCTATTTACGAATAATTAAATTAAAAAAATAAATTAAATAAATATACAGACTTGAATATTTATAGACCAGTATTTTTTGAGTACTTTGAATTTGATAAGTAAAATAAAATTATATCTTTTTATAATTAAATAGATAGCATTAATTTACTTAGTTTGTCTATATATTAAATGTCAATAGATTGTTCTGTGCACTAACTAAATATGTAACTTCATGTAACATTCAAGTAGTAAAATTCTTCTTGAAGTACTGTGCATGTGCAATGCACAGGAATATAAAATAATTTCATCGTAAGATATACACGCACACACAGATTTCTGTAAAAGCTGTAGATATACGTACATACGTACTTATAAATGTGCAGAAAGTTTTAAACAAATCAATAATAACTTCATACATGTCATGTTCAAAATGAAATACATAAAAATATGTCAAATAAGGATATAATTAAATTTTCTTCTTTTTATTAAGTAAAATAATGAAGTTGTCAAAATATAACTGATGATTATCATTTAATCGAGATATCGACGTCCGAAGTGTATTCAAATTCAAATTTCAAGGCTTTTAAGCAGGATTTTAACTTTTGAAGGCTCAAATGATATTCTGGAACTCAAAGAATTGATTAAAATTACTTTTATCGAAATATTTACCCTGGTTCCTTATTTTGATTACCGACGAATCAGTGATATGTGCTAACAAAAAGTAAACTTTTACATTGATAGATGGTGCTATCACGCCCAAAATAGGGCACTTTGCACTAATTGTACTTAATTAATTACATATTTAATTTAATTAATTAGGAAAACGGTATAATATTCTGATTTCTAGGAGTTAAAGGTTTAATTTCATTCTTGAGCAGTTCAAGAATTCGCCTTATAAATTAAGAAATTTCATATTTTAATTTTGTCATAAAGAAATTAGTTTCACCTTTTCACCGCTAGGTGATTATAATGTTTCGTTGTCCACGGATTGGACGATTTTAAAAGCCTGTTTATAACTATAAAATCAGAGAGAGTATTTAGATAAATAATAAGAGAGTATTTAGATAATAATAATAGTTGGTCCAGCAATTTAAATAAGTATTCTATATTAACAGCTGAAACAATTTTGTAATGTTTCCTAGATGAAAGTGGGCATAGATGTCGACACAGAAACTTTGATTTTTGTCTTCAAATATTTATGTTAGAATGCTTATTTCCTAAACGTGTTAAACGCGTTTGAAAGAGAAACTTATTATGTTAAATATATGCTACTTCGATTACAATTTCCTCTAATTGCAGAAATTATTAAATAATTCATATTAAGAAACTTTATCAAATGAACTGATACAATTTTATAAACTTTATTTATAATTAATGAATTATGTATCACATGTAAAAATTTATTTTATTACTATACTATATTATTACTATTTACGATATATATAATTACTATTACTGTATTTATTTTTTCATTTTATCACATTAATCTTTTCTCTTTTATTTTCAAGGTTTGTAATATCTCTTTCTTTTCTGATGTTCGCTTTAGTCTCTCAAATTATTCAGAAATTTATATTTTGAATGTTCAGTGGTAAATAATTTATTGTAAGTACTATATCAATCTATCGTTACTATTACTATTATTTATCGTATCGTTATAAATCTTCCCGAACTTCGGGCATTCATTAAAGCATGTGTTATATAATAAATACAATTGTCATCTCTTTCTTAAAAAAAATACTTTCTTAATAACTATTTATGTTTCATCTGATCACAGTTTCAATTCCTAATTCTTCTTTTTCATTTCGTAATAGCTGAGCGAAAGAGGGCGAGGGAGAGAGAAGAAGAGTGAGAGAATATATCAGATTGAAGTAGTTGAAACATTTTGGAATTGTCTTTGAGAAGATTAAAAAATATTAAAATTCAAAAGATTTGCAACCAGATAATCTTCCTGGCAATCCGATTACTCTCCACAAAATTGTAAAAAAGATTCCCATTCATTTCCCTTTCTCATGCTATAATAGATGAGAATATATCGGATTTAAAGTACAATTGAAATCTTTCAGAATTGTCTTTCACGAGGTCGGAAGGATATTAAAATTCAAAAGATTTCCATCTGTATAATCATCCTCGCGATCCGATTACCTTTTACAAGATTGCAGAAAATGTTGCCTCGTCCGACTACTTTCGTCTTTCACAGTCCTCGTCTACTAGCATGTAATTAGAAATGCATCTCAGTCCCCATAAAAGCGAAGCGTTACGCGGATCATGTTCTATCCAGATTCGTCGGAGCTGCGCGGTCTCGTCGTCGCTGGACCAACAACGTCGCGTGCGAACGTCGCCGCGAGATCATGGTTCACCATTTCCTCGACGGATGAAGTGAAAGCCATGATCGAGGCTGGAGTAGAATGTAAAGAAGTCGATGCGATTCGAGAGAGGGAAACCGCTTTGGCGTCCAGTTACTCCAAGGCAAGCTGAAAGGAATGTTGAACGGCGTGCATCGCGACGCCAACGAGTTCTCACATTGATCGTCTCTAATCAACGTCGACGTCGTCAACGACGCACCATCGGTGAGTAAACCACCCTCTTCTCGCCGCTCGGCCCATCCGCGGTCGTCATCGTCCTAAACACACGCTTTAGTCACCCTTACAATTAACAATAAGCTTAGAACAGTTTCTTAAACGCGATAATTCGCTTTTGGTAGGTAGATAGGTACCTTTATATAATCGACTTCTTTAAGATCGTTTCCTATACGCTCGTTTCCTGGTCTGAGAAGTCGTGTACAGTGGCTCATGTACACCGTCGACGATAAGTATTTTAAAAGTACCTACTGGTTATACTTGTTGGAAAATTCTAAGAAATTTTATTTCATCTCGTATTTCGTATTTTATTTTATAGGACTCGCGTATGCTTTAAATGAGATCACGGATTTATAATACAATAATTATAAAATGAAGGTGGCGCAAAGCAGTAAGTTTATATTTTAAGCGTGAATAAGTATCCTAACACTTATGGCCGGCGTTATATTTGAACATTTTCAATAGAAAACTTGTATGTATGTATTTCTGTATATAAAAGATTTTGGAACTCCACTGTTGCGATTGTATTGGGGAAATTTGAAACCGACCTGAAAATGTACGTAGAAATTACAAGATATTTACTGCAGATATATATTTAAGGATGAATTAATGACAATTCTACTGAATAACGCGGTTTCTCCATATAATGGATAATTGATTTTTTAAATATTTCTGTAGCCTCTGCGAAACGTATACTTGAAGTAGCTTACCTTGTAGCTTTTATGTACATCTTCACGTTTGTTTCAAGTTTTGCTAATATAATCATGATAATCCGATATCGTTACAGTGCTAATGAAATTTTAAACACACAATATATCCATAGAAGGTTTGTAGTTACTCCGACAAGTGTTTAAACACTTCCGTAAGTTACTGTAATTTCTCAGTTTCCTTTGTGCTGAAAATTCGCACACAATGAGTTTTTGGAGCTGTGTTTAAAAGTCTTTTATGCAGGTGCTGTTATGGTACGTCGGGAAAAGCTGAACATTTTTCTTGGTTCTGAATGTAACGAATAGACCGCAAATTTTTATGCATTTATGAGAAATTTAAAAGTGCAAAAACGAACAGAATGTGCATAACGTATGAAAATATATAAAATATCCAAAATATAGCGCGTGTAAAATTTAATGGATGAAACAAATCTGCGACTTCTTAAATTTGTAGAATTGAGAAGATGGCTTTATCCAGTAAAATTTTTGAAATATTTAAAAAATGTTATATGCGGTGAATTTACGTTTATCTATGACAAGTATTTTTAAAACGGGTAACGTTATCTTTAATTGAACATGGTTTAATATTTTAATCGAATAATCTAATTGAGCAGTGTATTAATTACGAATAATAGCCACTGCAATGTCGTTTAGCATTTTAAGTAATAATTAAGTAACTTGTTAAACTTATTTGTGATTAGTAACTAAGCTGCAAAAGCTTGCAGCAATTTCCTGACGTTTACAAATTTGCGACCAGATTCCTCCATAAAATGTGTCACTTTCATATTTGTTACATACCAGAGAAAGCTCTGTTGTTATTTGCAAGGAATATTCATTAAACCGTCATTTTTTAAACATCCAATGAAAAGAAATTCACACTAAACTCCCTGTGTTTAAGATTATCTCTTCAATGTTAATTCACAGTGAGTGAAAGTTTGAATTGTATTTATTGCTATAATTAATTTAAACTGTTGTTTCTATAAAAGATAGGAACCTTATTCTACATGTGTTAACGTAAGGATACATATTCTAATAAATATCTATTCATACACAATTTGTAGATATTTGAATATAATTTTGATCCGATAGAATTACAGATACGCTTATTGAAATTATTTTCTTTTCATGTGAAAGACGGACACGAACAAAGTTCGTTTTGATCCCTTCAATTGTAAAAAATCATAGTACAAAAATATAATTTTCCTATTTAGATAGCAGTAATTCACAGATGAATGCTCGTTGTAATTCCAGTTCGTTTAATAACGATATTATAGTAACGATATAGCCATTGATACAGCACATGATACAGTGTAATAATTTCCTTAAACTGAATTTACATATCTAGCAACATTCCATCGCAATGCTCGTCATAACAATACAAGTACCGTAATAAAGATCAAACATAATGGTCTATACTACAAAGCAAGTACGTGATCATCGATTAAGCAATTTTAAATAACGCTGGTAATATAAAGAGATGGAAAATTGAGAAACATGTTAAATTTGTCTTTTAACAATCTTACGTAAATACGTGTTCGTTGTTGTAAATATATTGCTTGTCATGATTATTCTCAGTGTAAAAAAGCAAAAATTTCAAAGGGGTTGTAAAAGGATTAGTAAATAAAAAGGAATTAAAATTCTCACGCTTCGTCTTTGCAGGATTAGCATTTAACTGTTCTTTTTAATCATATGAATCATTGTCGGATGCATTTATAAATATCAATCAGTGATTACATCACTGATATTTTTCTAGCATTGCCCCTGATTGTTATGAATGATGCGCATCGTTTTACAAGGAAATTTAGGACGCGCATACACTTTCACCTTACTCCTTTGTTTCATTTCTAATCTGTTTCCTAATAATTGAACTTCTTTGCTATAAAGTTACATGAATATTTATATATGTATTTATATATGTATATTTTTTAGTATACGATTATTGTTTGTCATTTTAGGAATCTCAAACCACTAACTTACAACCAAGAACCAAGAATCCATATCCTTGAAACGAAGCTGACTAATCTGTAGTAACAACAATTAGATAGATTTCCATTATATAAAAATATCCGGAAGACAACAGAAATTAGACGAATGGAAAATTCAGAAGGAAGATTATAAATAACGTAAAATCCAAAAAAGCAATAAGGTTTTCTGACACAAAGATAATATCTTCTAAAGTTTGTAAGCGCGGAAGGTGTAACCGCGGCTTGCTTATCTTTCCATGTATCTACCAGGTGTATTCAACGAAATCCAAGTGAAAGTACATCACAATTTGCGTGAACGCGTGTATGGCTTTGCTAGCACGTGCTTACGTTCCTTATTATAATTGGGGCATCGTTTACATTGCGTTATACATTACCGTGTGCTACGGCGCCGCGTTACAAAGTGAAACCCAGCTACTCGGATTTAGTTGAAATTAGCATCATAGAATGTTTTTTTGCTAATTAACGTTTCTTTTGTACACCGTTCACCAACGAATAAATGGGCGAGCGGTGTTTCTTGTTCCCTTTTGTGACTCAGTTTGCGAAATATTTCGCTCGATGAATTAACTCGAAATGTGAACACCGTGGTATTACTATTTTCATAGATTCTTTGATACTTAAGCATCTTTCGTAAATTTTGTAAGTCTTTTTATGGTACAATTCGCAGAATTTAGGATAATTTAATTTACGATACAACGATAGATAAGAAGCTATCGTAATAGAGATACTTAGTTCCGTTAATGACAAGATAAAGTTATCAACAAGATAAATTTCCAAAATTAAGGAAAGATTCCAAAATCTAGAGGTTATCTAGATATGCGTAAATCTAAGAGATTCTAACGTAATTAGCAATTTAATTGATCTTTGCTCAGGCAAGGAGTTCAGTTGTTTAGGGAATGCAAATTAAGTCGTTTATATGGAAACCTAATTTTCGTCATTGATTTACGCGTTAAGAATATTTGGATAAATGTTTCTATACTTATACATCTCTTTTAAGATTATCATTTTAATTCTATATCGGTCCCAAAAACATTTAAGGAATCGGTTTTGTACACTATTTATATTATAGCAATCGTAATTTTACGATTTATTATTTCAGCAAAAGCAATTTATTATTTACGTTTACTGCTTGCCGATAATGAATTATGATATACTTAAGCTGATCTAGACTCGGAAGTTATTTTCTGAAAGCTAAAATTAAGGATTCGGAAGTTTTACAGATTTACACAGCATTCCACAGGCGAAATCCGCTGCGCGTTACTATTTCTGTTCATTCGTACTGCACGTATACTTTTAAAATTTCGAAGTAGGTCAGGAAGCCGTGTGACGCGTGTCCGACAACGAGAAAACGATTTTTTCTGTTTTGCAAAAGATTTTTGCCAACCTACTTTGCGGCTTTCCGTTCGAAGGCATTAATGATCGATCGGAAATCGACATTCCGCGAGATCGTTTGCATTCTAACGCCGGTTGTCACGTGCGGCGTATTACCACGCGGATATTTGCGTATAGACACGTGCAACGTTTGATGTCTACTCGTGACCACGATCCATTTACATTTTACAAGGACTGCGTGTGGCACTTTGCGTGCGAACGTTCACTGCTCTCTTTGCGAATATTGCACTCTCCTACACGAAAACACAATTCATGTAACAGAATCTTCTGTTATCCGGCTAGGATACTTCGAGTAAGAGATACGGTTGATATCTAATTCCACGGTGCCAGGCGTCTTATGGTTGAATTTTAATGATAGAGAGGAATACGTATTTTATGGAGAATAGGTGGAACGTGACACTATGTATTACGTAGTGTCGTGTATGTGTACAGGGTGCATTGTACACGTTAAACTTTAAATTTGCATCCGAGTCACTTTTTGGACTTGAAGATATCGTTTATCGCAATACAAAGTTTTCGATGTACGAGACACAGAAATGAAATATTTCTTTGCGATAGAAGATACTTTAGGAAGAATAGTAGATATAAATATATAATTTGAGACAAAAGGAATATAGAATATCTTATGAAAGTGTCATTTCAGCTTTCACTTTTTTTTTTCTTTTTTGCATATATTATAGCACGAAGTGAAATGCTTGTTTAAGCTTTTTCCAATATACTTGTAAATTCTAATTTAATTATGTATATAATATTAGGTATATGCAGCAATCGAGTGAAACGATGATGCTAGTGGTAACCGGATAACGACATTCTTATTTGAAATTTACCTATTGACGAAGTGATACATAGCAGAAATATTATCTTGAATGTTTAACTAGCTTTCTGTCAGTTTCTACCGTATGTCGACTCACGTGCACGTCGCACGCCTATCAAAACAGCAACTTTTCTTTGCTAACAATGTTCCCATACGTTATTAATAATCAATCTCTTAAGTTCTAATTCTACAATGTATGCACGTTTAGGAGTAAAGGGAATTTCTCTTTCGAATATCACTCGTCGAAAGCTATCAGGGGAAATATTAAAAAGAATTTTTATTCTTGACCTCTAGAATGAAGTATAATTAAAATCAATGTTTTAACCAAGGATATTATCCTAATGTAATTCAGAAATGTAATTGATTTAATTTACGAGAATACAATAGACTTCAATTTAGTCACGTGAAATTTGTATTCGCGCGAGGACCAGATCGGAAGGAATAAGATTTGAATAAAATGTAGTATAACGACGCCTGTTCATACAGAAACACTGTTAAAATTGGATACTTTATCGATTTGAAGAGTGAAAGGATTGTTACTTTCTCTTACTCACTTCTAACCGAGGAAGAAAAGCGGAAGCAATGGATCAGATGAAGCTACCCGATACTGAAGTTCTCATGCGGTTCTTTGTACTTTAGATTTTTCCTCGCTTTTCTATCATTGATATACGACGTTCGTTCTTTGTCAATGTCATGTCATTAGTAGCTAGCAAAAAATTAATATCGTTTCTTGATTAATTGATCACAGTAGCGTCAAGCACTATGATAGATTATTGGCGACTCGGTTGTGAGATTGGGTTTCGTTGTTTAATTAATATTGAGTTGAAATCGAGGTAGATCGTATCCTATAACTTTTTGAAAGATAATTTATATTAAAAAATTTGTGGCGGTGGCAACGTTCGATTAAATCTGTTGAGCTCTATTTTACAGAAGACGAATTAAATATTTATAAGAAAAAGATTCGTCGGCTGTGTCTCGATTAAAGATATGAACTGATAATTTCTTACAAGTCCTATATCTCGATGTCATACCTTGATTACCGACTTTGCCAGAGAATAATTTTTTAACACGACCTACGCGACGGTATCATCGTTGAAGCATTGCGTGCACCGCATTTGCGATATAACATGGTATGGAAAAACCATTATAGGATATTCTCTTGTTTGCTGCATACGTATTAGCCACACCTAAAGATACAACGAAATTGTAAACACAAAGATTGACGCGTTTCACTTCTCTTCGTGCCCACGCAAACTAATATCCATTCAACGCAGTTAAATGTATGCTTATGTAAAAGAAATTCGTGTTTATGGTCCAGGAAGTTCAAGGTCTTTATATAATTATAATACCGTTTCAAATATAGTTTGGTATAATCTTCTGTCCAATATTTGATTATTAGAATTCATTGTATTTACCTTTTTCTCTCCGGTAATTAAAATTTTTAATAATTCTTCCTCATAGGTAAATAATTTTGGTAATTCATTAATTTTTATAATTTATCAATTCATCGTCATTTTCGACGATTGCTCGATTACTGTGTTAATTTTTTTTTTTTTCTTTTTTAATTGGATCTCCTCAACTGCAAGATTATTAGCGACACTATGGTTGTAATAACTGGAAATGGAGAATCGACTTGCCGTAAGAGACGCTCCAAAGTGAAATCAAGCTTCCGCTATCGAGATTCATCCGGTGTTTGGTAGAAACCGGAGGAAAAGAATTCAGGTCGATCGCCGCTCCAAAACTGCGCGCTCGAAACGGGAAGTAATTAAAATAACACTCGCTTCCGTAAACGGCAAGAAAAAAATTTTACGGGCTAAAGTGCACACGTTGGCAACGTTACCAGTCCAAAAATGTCTAAAACTAGACTCGATGTGGCAATGGTACCAGGGAACGTGGGACGGCGTTACAAAACGTCCCGATTTCCTTTCTCTGAAAGTTTGCCTCGTGTCATGGTGAATCAGACGTTGCTAAAAAGTTCAAGAACGCGGGGAATTATAGCCCCCCTTTCGTCGCCCCTCTGCATTATCGTTCTTCCGAAGGTAAATAAAGTTTTTAGTCGGAAACATAAGGATGATTGAATTTGAAGGAATATCTTGTGACTTGGCGCAGATACAGTACCCTTCCAAAAGTATTCCGACAGTTGCTTATCTTTGGAGAGATATATGTTGATTACAGAATCACGAATAAATCTAACTACGATGATTTTATTCCTTATTTTTAAAATTTCAAATCGTATCGTAATATTTTATACCATAAATTTTATATAAATAGCATGACGCAATTTGAAACTTTAACACACTGTTGGCCAATTTATAAACAAACGATCGTCAATGATTACTAATGGTTAATGACGAATGATTATAAGTAAATTATTATTCGTTGATTATAAGAATTCATAAGATTATAGGAGTATAAAAGAATGATAAATGTTGCTATCGACCACTAATTTCTTCTTAATTTACAAATCGGATATTTACGACTGATAAGTGTATATACAAGAAAAATTCCGTAAACGTATAAAAAAAGAATTAATAAAATATATACATATGTATACATATAAAAATGATAAAGTTCGAAGTATCATATTCGCAATATCATAAAATCATTCGTACACAGTGAATTAACGACATTAAATCTATCGTGCATTCTATGGTAGAGATTTAGATAGCGAGGTAGGTAAAATCTGGAAAATCAACTTTCTTCTCAATGGAATTAATTAAAATCCCCTTTTAGACTTTAACGGCATCGAACGAACATCAGCCTTTGAAAGTTTTGAATAAATAAACGTAGATCATTTAAAGAGAGGTTTCTGAACGCAGGAGGCGAACAAGTATCGTTGATTTACGGCTCGTTGTAACATTGTCCCGGAGAAATGAAAATCGTGAATGCCGAGATGCGTGGAGTCAGGGAATTCAGAATGAGTTATCTAATCGTTAGATGTGAACTGGCTCTTGACAATTGGAAGATTCTCGGCGATTGTTCTCGTAACAATCACACCAGCTGGGAACTGCTTTCAAACAACGATCGTTCACAGGATAACATAGCGACTTCTTAATGTGAGAATCGCTGTTACAACCATCCAAGTTCCCTCTCAGTGAGTTACGATAGCAGCTATAAAAAAAGGTGCGTGGAAGGTACCTCCTTGCGCATTCCAGCAAATACATATTTTTTCGATTCAATTACCGACCGTACAAATCCGATCCTCTTACTTTCTCATAAGATGTAGAAATCGACAAAAATGAATTTCATTGGAATCTTGTAAATTTGTTGAAATTCTTTGATCGCCTCGGAGAATTTGACTTGTAGTTACGCTTCATTTAATTCGCTATTTAATAAGTAATTAACTGGGAAAATATTCTCTGCGTACATGTACGCTTGCAATAAGTGCTCTATAAAACTTCTGCAAATTCGCTAAGAAATTACAAATTAAAAATTTTGTCGGTATAATCGTGGGAGTATTAATGAAGCTTTAAAAGATTTTGTACGACGTAGATTGTATTTTCGACCAATCGTGGGCAGACGCGATCGCGATTAAGCGCGTCAACGGGAGTCGTAAATTCCCGTTACGATTCTAAGAATGAACACCGCGAATAGACCGATCCTCTGATTTCCGTTGAGATGATTCAGGTGGTTGAGGTGGTATAACGCTGCGATTAACAGGATTATAAGCTATGTATTTCCAACAACTTTACACAAGTTAGTAACGCCGCTGCTAAAGGTATCGTTGACGAAGAAAGGGATTACTTTTAAATGAAAGAATCTGGATAGAGATGATGATTGACCTGACTACGTGTTGGGGAAACTGAGCTTGAGTACGAGTGGATATGTGGTCATCGAAGAAGTCTTGAGGTGTTGAGAGTGTTAGAATTGAGAGATAACTACTTTGATTGTTCTATTGATATCGACGATGATAGACTGTTCCAAGAGCAAGTCCAGTGTAGTAGTAGAAGTTGAGTTGACCCTCCTGATGTCGTAGAAGAAGTATAGATGACTGCTCTGTAATGATGAGAGCAAGTCTACAGGGATGTAGTGTCTGCTCTGCAGTTATGAGAACCAGTTGACTGTTCTATAGGTTCGAGAACAAGTGAATTTCGTTCTTGTGTGAGAAGGAAGCTCGGTAAGGGTGTGCCCTTTGAACGAAGAACGCGAATTCGTTGCTCACACTTTTAGTTAGGAAAGTGAGTGTAACGATTCGCGATGCCGATTAGTTATGACCAACGTTAGAAATTTAGGAGGAAAACGCCTCCTACCAACGTGGCTCATGGGCGACGTTGTTTATGGGAAAAACCAGCTTTTTCATTAGGCAACTGTTCGGTTTTCCCATTAGGACCTAAGGACTGTTTTAAATAACAGTTTTAGCTGAAAGTAATTGCAGGATTGAAGGTTACTGCAAGTTAATAAGATTCGATTTATGGTAGGGCCTTAGGCTTACTGAGGGTCTCTCCAACGGTGCTTGGGCCTTCAGGATCAGACAATGAAGGACATCGCAGGGACCTTTTCACGCGAAGTAACATAAATAATGCAGTGATAGAAAGTTTCAATAAGCGTTCAGACATTTTCGTGAACCACTTTAACGTTAAGTGTAAAATTCTTTTTATGTAAAACACCAATAAATGACAACATTTCCAAAAGGATAGATACTACGTACGTCCATTTGCGTCTACAGAATGCATTGCTAAATTCAGTAAATTGGATAAAAAAATATGTCTGGATTAAAGTAAGAGAGGTAGAAAATACAAATATTAATACATCAAATAGAAACGTTTAAATTATACGCGTAACGTATAATCTATGCATAGTTGACAAATTGACTATTTAGATTCGGATTTAAAGAATTTATTTTGAATGGTTCGTATGGAATTTCGTTATCTGCCGTTGACGTAGGTTGTTCCTTGTCTCAGGAACCAGAAGTCCTCGTACGATACCTGTTGTTCATGCAAAAATATGCGACCTCGGTTCGGGAATGAAAATGTTTACAATAAAACTTAAAAGGCTTCTCGACCGGCCATGATTCTTGACCTTGCAAGTAGACGAAATATTCGTATTTTACCATGAACTTGAAAGAAAGAAAGATTGTAACTGTAACTGCACGCGAAAATCAGAGAGATGTACGTTTTCTTTTATCCGCTTTATATTGTAAATTATAAGCAATTATAATTCCATTTATTAGACAGCATGAATTTCAACATGAGAAAGCGCTATACTTCTTTTTCTATCAAGATAGTATTAAGTAACTGTGAACGTTCGAATTTAAAATAAATACATATATTACATATACATAAAATAAATACAATTTCCATAGTAAAAATCATTATGTCTGTTCTATATACATATTAATAGTTTTAAATCAATTTAAATTTATTAAAACTACGTACCATTTCGATAAATATATTTTTTCGTTTCGCGCGTTTAAATTTGTAAAAATGATCATGGTTCGTACGTGTAACAGTTTCCTTACGTTCCATGTACTTTCATAAGTCTGACATAGATTTATAATTCATGTAAAACAGACACCAATGAACAAATTATTTCAATTTATACATACAGCATCAATTATACATAGTATCATACTTATACAATGAATGTATACGTAGATATGTATAGAGAGTTTTTATTGCTCTGTTATTTATAAAAACAGATACACGTGTCTTGTAAATGTAAGATATTTGAATGGCAAATGGTGCTTTTATTCTCCAGGAATAAAATCATTAAGTTAAAAAATCATTGAATAATTAACAGTTTGGTAGAAAAAGTTGTTTATTACAAGAAGATGAAATAAATAATTTATCGGTCGATTAATGAACCTTTTGAACGATACAATTCATAGTTTTTTTATGCTTGCTCCGCTGCTTTAACCATTTTCTTACCAAAGAATATACGCAAATAATATTCCATTAAAGATTCTTAAAATCAAAAGACTTTTTCATGGTTAATGAGTTGTATAATTAAGCCTTCTCTGTTTCAAATCGATTTTTCGAGAAATTTATTTTTCTCACTGTTAATTGTGTCATTCTTCTAGCATGACAACGACACGTGTGTGTAAGTAATAAAAAACGGCGACGGTATCAAATTATTAAGCCTGTCGGCAAGGTTCGCCGTTTTTTCGTGCCATTTTTTCTCCGAATCCTTAATATTGTTTCATATCTTCCTTTTGAATCTATATTTGGCCTGACTTTTATTATCCTGATTTTATTACCCCAAAGCATGCAAATAATACGCGTAAAAATGTCACTCGCTGAATTATTATTAAAAGTTTAATAGCGAATAGGAGAAGATTTACGACGTTCATTATGAATATCAAAGGAAAATCGCTACTACTGTTGCAACAAAAATTTGCATCCTATTTTCGATGACAATATCGCAGAGTTTTGAAACAGCGCAAAATCCTTTATTTCTCCAGGTTTCTATTCATTATTTTCATAAGGGTGCGTTTGATGAGCCAATCGCAACCTACCTTGTAGCAACGCACAACCTCAACCATCTGTAGTTAACCTTTTCTCCTAACGATGGAAGAAGTACCATGCATGGGAAAGTACTTTCCTAAGAATTCTCACAATCGCAGGACGTATAGTCGTCGCTATAATAAATATTACGAAGTTCTATAGATTCACGTTTAGTACTGGCACCGCCTATCGCGGTTAGTAGCGAACATGGCATATAGCGATTTTAATCATCGCACTGGTCTATGGTAATTTCCCAATCTTTTTTAAATCATGCTCTACTTCAACGCTTCAATGACTCCGACGTCCTCCTTAGCATAAGAGGCAACCAAGTTCTTAATTTAAAACTCATTTGTGCACTTTGCGTTCTTGCTGGATTATTGAAATTCGTACATACGTTCATACGATTAACTTTGCCCCAAGATTTTGTCATTGTTCGGATCTCGTGTCATTGTTCGTCACGCAGAAGTAGGACTGTCTCGAGTAAATTGCACGAAAATTGTGTCGCGTCAAATGTGAGAAATACGTTGCATGTCAGCATGCAACGTATGTCGTTAGCAACAACCATTTGGGTACATCATGGTGATGGAGTCTTCTAACGTGACTCCGTTTCGTTGATCGTTTTTCTACTCATATTCACCTTGTCGATATTGATTATGAAGCAATTGATAAATATACATTTGCGCTTCATTCTTATTAATATTCTTCATTTCAAAATCCTCGTTTAAATAAGCAAATTGAAATAGGCTTTTAGTAATTTAATAGGCATGTAAAAAGAAGGTACATAAATGCAGGAAAAGGATCCTTTCGAAACCGTGATCATTGTTGGTGAAATTTGATCTTGCGAAAATAGAATTGAGGAAGGTGTAATACATAGTTGGAACCGGTCGATGGTCAGCCAAATGACCATGATCTTGGATCTTGGCCAGAAATCCCGTTCTCCATTGATGACCGGTTTTAACGCATTCAAGGAAGTGACAGTACGTTGTATGTAATTATATATGACCGTGGGCAATATGTAATTTTAAACTGATATTGCGTGCATTGTCCTAAATGGTCTCTGTATACGTCAGAAATTTAATCAGTTTATCTGCATTAATCGATTTAATCAGATTAATTCTCCATTTTTTGGAACAGATATCCATTCAATTATTTGTACGTTCTTCTGTTTATATTGTAATATACATCACATTTAAGGTCGAAAAATATGCGTTTGTTGCGATAAACTTCCTACATGCAAATTACATTTCTAAGCATCATCGTCTTAATAAATAATGTATGAGTCAATGGATGTGTAAATTTGGATAATCTTAACACATTCGCTGTGCAAGTCTCGAATCCGAGTCTACCACACTTAGGTACTTATTACTTGTAACGTGTATGCCTAACATCTACTCGAATGCTGAAAGCAAATTAAACATCATGAAACTTTGAAAAAATAAATATCTTCGTAACAATGTATACAAAACGCATCGGTAGAGTTTCACGATATATTACAAAAATTGATTTTGTACAAGAGTTATCTGTTAGCATATGACACATATGTATAACGAAGAGTCAACTTGAATCGAAGATCGCAGGAGCAAAACGCGATAAGCACGTCTATGTTGATTTTCGGATTTCCACGTCATCTTACGACTAAACAGCAGCATTTTAATACAGCACGCGATGAAACGAATCTGCTGATCGAAGGACAAACAAATTTTCATATCGTAAACATGTATCTTATATCGAATAAACAAGGGATTTTGTAGAATATAAATTTCTAGAATAGAAATATTTACTACTCAGGGCCAAAGGTATTGAACAATTTGCCAAAGGCCAAAATCTAAATTTGTATACTGACATTAATTTCGTTGATTATTTTTCATCCAGGAAACGATTCGAAAAAAATATGGAAGGCATTAGGAGATACATATCTTAAAAGTTCGTATTCATAAGGTTTATCGGAAACGCTGTCACATAGTTTGCAAATGTGAACGTTTCGTTTGAGATATCCGATAGGCAGGTTTGTTCAACCGGAAAGACAGTTTTCACGTGTGGGATGGTCGTTCGATCGCGAGTATGTACATTTTCTGTAGAATGGCCTTGAAAGAAGCGACAACGACCTGGTGACGAGGTCGTATGAATTTCGTTTCGCGTCATTATATAGACACGTCCGATCAGTTACTTACGAACACAAATTATCGCGTGTGTTCCATCGAACTTATTGTTAGCTCGACCAGTTACGTTCGAAAGATTTACTTTCTGATTATCATATTCGTGTCTAATCCGTATGTCGTATGAGCGAAGCATCGTTATGATAAACCGGTAGTAAAAAAAAGAAAAAGACAAACTGAAACGTTTTCCGTGTAAGCCCAATATATGCGAAGTTTCCTATCGTTGATCTATAATTTTCTGTCAGAAAACATAAACTAGCTTTTGAATTAATCAGTTGGTGGAACCTAATGACATTTGGTAGAATAAATTACCGCGGCTGTTCTTCCTTATTTATGGCAAGATGTTTTTCAATTACAAAATTCCGGATAAGTTGAACTGTAATGGCAATGCTTTTACTCTTCATAATCGTCGTACCTATGCGCGTAATAGAATATCATACGATTAAATTGATTTCAAAAAACCAATATACAGTAATAAAAGAACATTTGTAACCGTTAAACGTTGTTGCTTGACAAGCTCTTCAAGTTCTTTGGTATCTCAGCTATTAATCACACGAGCAAAGTTCCTCTAAAACGATACAGAGGTTTTCGTCGTTAAATTGAAAACAGTGATATTTAGGTAGCCAACGTATGCAATAGTATATACATATAGCAAATAGTCAAATAGACTGTCGCTATGTTTTTCAACAGATGATCTAAGTTCGTCTGTGGGTTCCGTGACGAAATGTAGCTACTGTTTCTAATTACTAATTACTCGTAACTCACTTGTACATTCCGGACAAATTAAAATATCATTGCTACGAATCGATCAAAATGCTCGAATTTAATATCGACAGGCTGCTTGCGAACGAGTAACGAGAAGTAAAAATAGCAAAGTGGCATCAAAAGTAGGACAATGACGGATAATGGGTGAAGTTTGCGAATAGCGTTCGTCCAGGTATCTCGTTCAACTCATGCGGAAAGTTTCACGTGATCGAACGACATAAATCCAAGCTTTAAATCGCTCGAGGGAGATATGTGAATGCCTCCGAGATAGTCGGCTAGCCGCTCACTTTTTCTTTGCGAAACGCACGGTGCAGCGAGTGTTGCGCCAAACGAGGAAATGCAACGGACACGTGAACGATCGAGACCAGCTACGGACACCCTGATTTTCATCGAAATCCTACGTCGAATCTCGTAGAATCTTATGAACTTCGATCAGCCTGCTTCGACACTTCTTGCGGCTTCACGGTGAAAGTGAAAGTTTTCTAAAGAATTTACAATCGATTTGAATAGGAATTCCGATCTAGGGTAACACATACAGGGTGTTTTGTAGGAACTTACGCGCTGTACCGCAACTATTAACCGATCGAGGAGCAAAGCTGGGTCGACGTAACGCCTCATTCGTGATTTGGATTTTGATCAACGTGCTGTGGCAGATTCTACCGAATATCGCGTTAGGATTACGAAAAAGAAATTCCGGGAATTCGCTCGATATCTTTCTCGTTATCGTTTCTTTCCCCATCTGGACGACACGATTGTATGAAATATGAAGAAACTGAAATTGTGACATCGTTGTGACGTATCTTCTCTTCAAGTTATACAAATTGTTTCCGTGCCTCTGAGAGATGGAACTGTATTCTTACAATTAGAACGTGGAAATAAGAAGAGCAATATTTGTACATAGAAAATGTATAAAGAAGTTGGAACGTATTTAACGCAAGCGTATATGTACAGAGATTAGAAAAGTATTTAAACAAGTATTTAAATGTCCCATTATATTAAACAAGTCTCGATATTGAGTGGGACCATCTTTAACACTTGTTATACTTTTAAGATATCTTCACGCTGTATGCTAATTTTTTGGTATATGTACGTATGTTTATAATAAACGTCTTGTAATTTTTATGTAAATTTTCAATATGATCATGATAGTCTCATTGCAGTGTTAATGAAACTTTGAACGCATATAATATACATATGTATGAAAGTTTTCCATAGAAAGTGTCCAAGTACTTTTCCGAGACACATTATATATTGTCATTGATATCGCGGTTACATCGACACGTTGCCGTCATCATCGATAATTATTCTTACGTTGACAGTGGTATTGTCTAACGATATTATTTCTCAATAGACTAGATGAGATTGCAATTTGTACGTGTATAGTTGTAGTTCTGTTCGAGGACGATCTCGAAGGACGTAGCAGGACCGTTACACACGGTTTAATGGAAAAATTGTTTATTGGATATTTCAGACACGAGTAGCAACAGTTGACTAATGGTGTTCGTCTGAATTATTAAGTACCTAACACCCGAACACTCTGCCAAACATGGTATTTGTCATATGGAAACCGCGACAAGAATACGTTAAAGATGATAATCGAAAGATAAATTTTGGCAAAACGACACTGATGTATGAAAAGCCATTTATTCGAAGGAGCAACAAGCAAAAGAACGATTTAACTAAATATTACTTCAATTTATTATTAATTCAATTCACGTTGTTCGCATGCTTAACTCGTATTTCGTAATACGCTTGATTACGTCAGAGAATCCGTGACTTCGTACTTAACAGTTATCCACGTTACGATAATTTATAGAATTACAGTCGGATTGAAATTAATTTCGATTCAAAATATCGTAATGCCGATTTGCAATGTAAATTTAGGTTCTCGGTTTTCCCTAACTAATGAACCATATTTCATCTTTTTTACAAGTCAAAAAAAAAATTGATTTAAAATCCGTCTGCAAGTCTGTATTTTACTAATAACGGTGTTACGAAGTCTCCGTTGTAAATTTTGTAAATATAGTACTTCGTGCCTCGAGTATGAACATCTACGAGCTTTCGAAAATTTGTAACGTAATTTGAACGAGCAAAGAGACATTCGTCGATTAGAATCATCCTGATAATTCCAAGCTTCTAAAATACAACGCGCACGAATTATACGAATTATAAAATATTATCTCAAAGCCGGAATTGAAAAGTTCGTTGCGTTGTTTATAAGATTTCCTAGGATTTGAAGAATCCAAGCTTCTTCAGAATTCAAGACATAATTGTTTAATTACAAGACATTATAGAGGAAATACTGAAAAATATTAGAACATCTGGAACATCACGATAAAGCGAATGCATGTGTGCATAAATCTCCTCTTAATTTATGATCCTTTACAGTTTACGACAGTTGATAGTTGATTTTACGTGTGACCAAGAAAAGCCAACCAAGTTGGTTGCAAATTGTGGTTTGTAAAAAAAAAAAAAGAACAAATATACTGCGTCAGGACGAATAACGAAATGTTCATGCACACTCTTTGCTTCAGCTGTATGAATGCACCCTAACGTTTCTTTGAACGTGTCCTGTTTGTATATGCGGTATCACAGTGGCGTAGAGATCCATTTGTGAGACCACACCTTACCGCGTACGTATGGAATGACAACTTGAAACTTGGTAGTCCTTGAAGTACCTCAAATAAAAATTTGGTATTAAAAAAAGAAGCTCTTCCACTGATAATCCAAGTTTGACGAATAAACAAGCGAGAAGCAAAGTGAAAAGCAAAGTGGAATTCTCGCTTGTTAGTCATCGTGGCAGCTTTTATATTTGAAAAGATGATACGTTTCGTATAGCTGGCGCGAACGAAATAATATGACAAACCGCTGAAACACGCGAATTGTCAATAATTACTTTTCAGCTTTCCTATTATTGCAGCGTTTCGCGATAGTGACGCGCGAATCAGAGATCGTTCGCGCTTTTTACCCGCAAGCGTGCGGATTATACGAACACCTTGCCGCAATATCTTGAAAGAATACAAGTGAAAGGAACAGGTTGTGAACTCAGGATACTTCTAACATTGGTTTCGTCGATTTACTATAAAATGCTCTTATCAAAATTCCCCATAAAACCATCGCCGTAACCAATTACGAATGCTGCGACGAACACGAGGACGAAAAGAGAAGAAGGAAAAAGACGAAGAAGAAAAAAATGATTAATTCATTTAAATGAAATGATTAATTCTTCTCTTTTTCGTATTTTTACTTTCGTGTTATTTTTAGTATTAATTTGCGACTTTCTTTCGAAATCATTTTTATCCTTGAAACTTGAAGGAGAAATGTAAATAGAGATTTCTATAAGTAAACAATTTTTCTGTGCGAGGAAAAATTGATATCGTTTCTAGTGTTGCGAATCGATCTAGAATTATAAATTCCAGTCATGCCCGTTAAGCATCCAAGCTGGAACGGTATTGCCTTTTACTATTGTTTCACGCTAACTGATTACCAACACTGCTCTTATGCAATAATTTCGTTGCCTTCTCAACGGTCCGCGATTCTGTACATGTGCACGATGAGATAGCGCATCATTCAGGACACCATTCATACGTCTCGTCTCGTCATGAGGATGCGTTGCATATTATAATGGTGTACTATACATGTATATAAAGTAAAGAGTGGCTCCACATACTGACCTTAATTACGTACACTAAGTCTGCATACACCCCTTAAATACAAGATGTTAGCCTTACGAATCTTTTGACGTATTAGATCTCACCCGTTCTTCAGTTTCGCATCTTAATGCGTCCCTCGGTGTTAGATGGACACGGTAACAAATCAATGAAACGGAGAGGCAAGTGATTAATTTTGAAAATTATTTTGTTGCGATTTCGTATTCTTCACAGGGAATAGAAAAGAAATAAAAGTAAAAATACTTCAGGAAAATTGTTCTGTAAATGGCCGAATAACTTTTTTTACTGGGAAAGTGTGTCAAATAGATACGAGTTACGGGTGAGAGTTGAGACACATATTGTTGGAACGTAACACGATTTACTTGCTATCGTATTTATCGAGAAATAAAAAAGATATAAAATATAATGTTGCGAAGATTACACGCACCTTTCATATACACAAAATCATAAAAATATCGAACGTTATATCAATATTTTGCAGGCCTTCGCTTCCTTATGTAGGCATAAATCTTCTTGACCCTGAACAGATTTAAGATTTTGCAGTTTCTGATGAAACTCTATCTCGAGATTCTTCGACAGTTCAATATTTTAATTCTGCCAATTCCGCTTAAAAGTATCTTAATAATAATTACGTCGATACATAAATATGAATAATTTGGTGATAAAGCGCGCGTTTTTAATTCCTCTAATGAGGTAGAAAATTCGCTAGACACGGTTGACTTTCGTAACCGATGTATTAGACGCAAAAATGAGCTCTTTCCATTTTACAACTTCCATTTCACGCAAAAATCGGAAAGAATTCATTTCTTCGGCTGATATATGGCAACTTATATAAAGATTAGACGTAAAGTAAACGTGTGTATAGCTTTTTGCAAGGACTCGACACACGTGTTGTTTAGAAAGTAACTCGATATATCTGCTGATCTTAATTACGTGTATGTGTAAGAATTTCAAGTTTTAACATTTTAACTGTTGCAAAGACTTAATTTTACGATACGGCGTAGACTTATAAAAACTATTTGCATACGATCGTATATCTTAACAAATTTAAATAAACTTTATGGAGAACCGCTTTTGCATTTTATTTTTGTTATTCTCGGTGATGATTATTCATGTTGCCGTGATTAAGAATTCGACATAGAGATTTCGGAAAAATATTGAATAGAGATGAGTATAATTAACCGTGTGGAATGTTATATAAATTACAAAGGTATATAAATTACAAATACAAAGTACAAGGGTTCAAGAAATTATACTATATGATGTATTACTTCTTTATACATGTATCTGATTGAAGTAGCCGTTATTTAGACATTAAACGTCGTACATAATGATATTAATTATGTAAAAATGCTGTCACTGCCGTGAAAACGAATTTGCAAGAATTTCTCTAAAATTCGTATAATATTAGCTATACTTAAATTTATTAACCGTGTCTATTTCTAATAAGAAAGTTTTTATAACGTCAAAGATCACACGATTTATTTCATTTCGTTAATGAAATAAGGAAAGATACATCATCTTGCAAAAACGTACGTTCTTTAAGGTCCTTTCGATATATACAACAATAAAAGAAGAACGTATAAGTAAAAGATATTTATTATCCTTATTTGCAAATGTGTGCCAATGTTAATTACAGATGGAAGACATAGAAGTTTCAACACGTTGAATATTCCTGAGGTAGTTATAATTCAATAAATATCTTCTGCTTCTTATTTTTACTATCACTATTTCTGCGACTGATGTAACTCACGTGTCTTTTTTTTTTCCCTGTTCGATTATTTACAATCCCATCCACGGAATAATAATATTCCTTCCATGAGCCTTTCGTGACATATTACGTATAAAGTATTTGTTTAGGACAATTATTGCACAAAATCCATTATGCTAATGACGAGGGCTGTGAAGCGTGCAACGTTTGAAAAGTACGCCCAGCAGAACCATTTATTTATGCATTCACCATGATTACCTTCTTGGAATCTTCCATTACCACATTTGTATTATGTAAAAGTATCGGTATTGTGCGGCGAGATTAATTTTTTTTTTGTCCCCTGAAAAATGCTTTTCAACTGCGGTTAATTTTAAACGCAAAGGCTATTGCGTAATTTAGAATTCAAGCTGTATTTGTACGGTGAATAATCGACGAGGTCGTATATTGAAGAAAGGGCTGTTGTTAAATAAGTTTTAAGCGAGAGATTTATTTAATTTATATTTATTCGTGTTCGTTGAATACACGGTTATTTAAATAAATATATACTTGATTTGAGTTTATATTTAGTAGATGCATGCATATTTTATATTTACGTTTCTGTTTCAGATTAAAAATTCATGCTCTGGCGTAGAATGAAATCAGGCTGACTACGATGCTGTCGAAATATTTGATTATTGCCATATCTTTAGTATGCGGTGAGTATTCATCCATCTGTATTTTAATATTGTATTTAATATTAATAAGATATTGATCGCGAATATATGCAAATTTTTGTCGCCCATAAAACTAATAATATTTTCTAATTAAAAAGTATCTTTTTAGGACAGAAATATCGTTTAAGAAAGACGATAAAGTACGACAGATCGATATCAGATAATCAATTTCTGTTGAAATCCTTTGAACATTGCCGTCTCTTGAGCACAGGATATTTTTAAACCCATTTTCATGTCTCTTTAATCTTAGTACGCTACGTGTTGATCAAAAGGTTTCAGCGCGGATACCTAAGGCGTCTCTTTATTATCAAATGGCTACTCGTTCCCACACTTGCCACGTACTAGCTATATATACAAATATACGTGTGTACACGTACTCTTCTGTAATGTAAAGGACTTCGATTTGTAAGCAACGTTGTGCTCATTTCGTTACAGCATCGACGGGCTCGAGACTTTGGACACGCCACTCGAGTGCAAAATTAACCATGATTCAAATGTAAATTTCGCGGCGAAACGAATTTTCTACGAAACAAAAAGGAACCTACGAGCAACAACTTGCGCAATTTGAAATTTAAAAAAATCGTTCACCACTTCTGCTTTCGTTTTTATTCCATAGCATAATGAAATGATATAGAAATGCATCATTTGCAAAAGCTGTATAGTCATTATCTTGGAACGTCATTTTAGATAGCAATTTAGAAAGTAATCTTTTTTTAAAGAGATTGCCTTAAGTGGAAATTCTGGTATCCTTTGTGTAAAAAATAAAAAAGTATTGACACGGATGAAAGGATTCGTCTTCTCTTGAAAACCAAGCAATTCCAATAATGTTCCTCCATATTATCGTACAATTTTGTTTAAGTTTATTTATTCATTTTTCGAAAATTCTATAATTATAATTGTAATTTGTTTGTTGATGTATAACGTGTACCTAATGTACGGCAACATAATCTGTTCAGGGAGGTTTCAAAAGTTCCAATAAAATCGTGAAAGATTTCTACGTTTTTACTTGCAAATAAAATAAAGTTATAGTTACTCTTATAAGCAGTGGTTATTGTTAACGCTTTTTTAAATTGTTACTATTGCTATTTTCATAGGTAAGGGAATTCCATGAAACTCTATGTAATGAGGAAACAAGGTAGATACAAGTATCGATGTTTCGTTATCGTTTCATTGCATCACAAAGGAATTATATAATAGAAAAACGGAAAAAATATAAAGTTATTTTTCACTTGTCATAGATAGATTAGAGAAATTACACGCGTTTCGACTTCCTTAAATTTCTAGATACAATTTCGTGAGCTAAAGCAATTATTACCTCATTTTATGGTAACTTGTCAATTTATTCCGTTCCTATTACACTTTATCTATGTAATAAATCGTGCAATAATATAAGTGCCTGATAGAAAGTAAGTTATTGTAAGCTACACTATTGTAAAGAAAATTATACTATTTCTGAAAAAATTTATTTTAAGTATAGATACGTCGTATTGGGAGAAAATGTACACATTTTTGTACGATTACGATCTACTAAATTTGAAATACGTACAAAAATGTTAAACAAACACAAATGGAAAAATTAGATCTCAATTGGTGCAAACGTATACTACGCTGTAAATGTAAAGTGGAAAATTCAAAATCGACGAAGCTAATTGCGTAATTCGATCAATGTTCAAATAAATCATTTGGATAAAATAAAATAAATAACTTGAATCGACGAAACGTAGACCTGTATAACGAAGTACGCACGTTACTCAGTTTCCAACAAAAACCTAATTTCAAAATCCTGTAAATTATTTCATAAATTCAATACCTCATACATAACTCGCGGATTTCAATTTTAGATTCGTATTAAAAAGAAAAGTACAAAATTTCTTTGCATTATGTATTTACAAAACGAACATTCCTTTACGGAATTTCAAGCTAAAATCACGCATTGCCGCGTTACGTACCTCGCAACGTAACACATTACATAAAGACATTACACTTAACGACAATTCCTCGAACAATCGATCGTTTATGAAACGAAGATAAGCAGTATTAAAAAGTATTTGATTTCACTTTTAGTTACAGAATGTGCGACCCAAGTTTACAAGAGTCAGTCAGTTGAGACCGCTGTAGTGATCAAACCGGCGGTTGTGAACGATGACTTTATTACACAAACCGTCTATGGATTCTTGGATTTCACTACCACGATCGGAAACACGGTGATGGTGTTCAGCCCACAAAGCGCGCCAGCAGGTATAATTTCGTATCTTTCTACTTAAAAAATGATGGTAGATCCTTACGCCCAAGAAGCGTTATTTAAATTAATCGATTTCAGCATCTCCATCATTTTGAACAGAATCTCAGAATTATTCGAGAGAAAATACGTACTGTCCCACGTAATAAATTTTTTTTAATATCAATCTCAAGTGACCTCGTTCCTGTACGTGTCCACCAAGGCACTTTGATTCGCAATTAACGATAACACCTAACATAACACGTAACACGCGATAAATGACAATTTTCCCCGGAGACGAAGAGGCTAAAATCTTATATCTTGTAATCTTCTTCTTCCATATAAGTATGCCTTTAACGCATCAAGGGCCAACGCTTTAACGCGACATTCCATTAACAATTTTTTCTCAATTCCTTTACGTTACTGAATTCTATTTCTCAACATAATGATTATGAAAGTGAATGCCACGGATTTGCTTAATATTTTCTTTTTTTTTTTCATATTTCTTAATGTTTCTTCTCTCACCTAGATCTCATAAGCGAAGAGATCATCGCGTGAAGAAAGCAGTTCCACTTTCCAAAAATTTGAGTAAACCGACAAGAATCAATGAAAATGAATCACCTCTTAAAACTATACTGCCATAAATTTCTAATTAACTAATGTTCGTAGTAATAGACCGCTTCTCTCGTGACTCTTTCGGTAAATTGAATTTAAATATCGCAGCTACCTCTTATTGCCATAGCGCTCTTTAGTTGTACGAATTTTGAAGGAATTGAGATCGTGTACAGTGAACCTTTTATTCCAAATCTCTAGAACATCTATTATCCCAATTTAGTTTTTATATCTCCATATACAAAAACATGCAAATTGTTCTGCCTCTGAACAACGTTGCGTTGAAGCGACACTATGGATTAAATCATTGCTTGGTCCTTGGTAAACATTGCCAAAACTACGCTTGAGCGAAGGGATCCGAAGAATCATCAAATTCGTTGAATTATACCAAGGTCTTAAGAAACGGATGTTCTTGACACATAGTTTTGACTACACCTTGTTTATTGTCAGGTGTTTTAAGAGAACGCTTCCCGTTTGTCATCTTATTGTTCCTTTACAACCATGAGCGCAAGCACGTCTATTGTTTGACGTTTGTATTATTGTATTGTATTAATTTCGGTATAATTTCTCAGCTCGGCGATGTATCCGAATTTTCGCTTCATAATTTAGCACAGGAATATAGAATAAAAGCGAAGATTGAGTCAACATGGATACTTTAATGCAACATATGCGAAGAGATCGACTTTTCGTAAAGATCGAATATATAATTTTTATTCTATTTCGGAGAATGTGAATTCCGTAATAACAAGAAACAGAAGAGAATTGTAACATCGCGAAATAAGAATTCTGAAAAATTTTACGAATCGAAAACTGGGATTTTTAATTGTTCGAAACATTTGTTAGAGTGTTAAATAAATGTTCGCGATTTTCTTCGATATGAGAGTTCGATGATGTTTTGATGATTCTAATTACTCGTCGAAACCGACTTGCAGACGGGGGAAAAGAAAAGAAAAGCAGCGTTTCTATTATTCAAACGAAACCGAGCGAGACGAAAGAAAAAGCGCCTCCTGCTATTCAACCAAGCAAGACGTTTAAGACAAATTCCGAGGAAGAAACAAAAAAGCAAGCTAAAGGCACGAAGGTTGTTGTAAATTCAGTGATCGAGCAGAATGTCATTAATTCTGAGGATAGTGGATTACGAACTGTAAAAAATCAGGTGAGGTAAATTAGCGATGTTTTTCGTGAATATAAAGAAAAAAAACGATATAACTATCGAGACAAGAAATATGTGTCAGTATAATCGCACAATTTATTGATCATACATTGATTATCGTTTTTTGACTCATCGTTTAATTTTAAAATCTCGTATTATATTAGGAGAAATAGAAATATGGTATAATTAAAATATGTATAAAATAAGAAGGAAGGTACTTTCCCTTCTGCCAAGCTAACTTTTCCGGTTTAAACCGTTTATTCATACTTATCTGTGCCTAAGTACATACATGCACCGATGTAAAAGATTTCTACTTTCAAACGATCGCCTAAACTTAAAGTAAATGATTCAACCCGCTATTGCATATATCATTTAATATCTTCAATTGATTTCGTATTTTGACGCTTTTTGAATTTACAGCAAAGCGTTCTATCTTGGATACTAACGAAATAAATAATTACGAATTGTGATAGTATTTATACGAACGTTTTGCCAATGAAAGAAATTGATTCAGAGTGGAGGTAATGTTTGCATTATAAATTTAAATTCATTAAACGATGAAAGTTAAACTTTTCTCATATACAACTTTCTTCCAATACGTTGTGTTGGAAATTTCCAATTAAATTTAATTTTTTTCCACGTTAATTAAAAATATAAATATCAAATAACTGTTGTGAAACATGGGAGTATATCGAGGTCTTTTTACGTAACATAATTTATTGCTTCGAATTTATATTAAACGAAATGATACGTAGATTTTTATATTGTTTGACGATTTAAAAAATAAATGACATTTATTTTATATAGTTGTGGAAATATGATGCAAATCGCACTTCATGTAGAAGAACTTTGGGACGAAGGTGAAACACGTCCAGACCAAAATCTTGTGAGTTAGTTCATTCTTTTATTAAACGTTTAAAGTAGTATTTATATATTTTTAAAAATTCACAATTCATATATAATTGCAATAAGTGCTTGTTTCCTGTGTATGTGTATTCGACCAAACAAAACATAATTTATATGCTTTGAGATGATTACCAAAAGAAAAGGAGAAATTATATGCTGTGCTGAATTTAAAGATGTTAATCGTCGTTATACTTGTTACACGAAAAGACCTCTCTCTCTCTCTCTCTGAACTCCAAAGATAATAATGAAAAATTAATAACTAATAACATTATGCCGAGCCCATTACCATGAAAATAATGTGTATCATTTCATGTACTCTACTTACTAGTAATAAATCAAATTTATGAATGTTCAATGTAATTTACATACATTTCCTGCTTATTACATGCAATATACGTTACAGGAACCGAAGACTCAAACACAGGTAATGACAAAGAGTCCTGTGATATCTTCGCAAGTGCAGGTAAAGTCAAAGGACGAAGCACCAGTCGTTAAGAATAATCTTGCGGAACCTGAATACGACTTCCTATCGAAGCAACCTGCAGAAGTAGTTGATGAGACGTACAAGGTAAAAAAATTTGGACGACTATTTTTAGTAAAATATTGATTATCAAAATTTGTTGGAATCGCAAACAATATTCTAATAGGCGTGTTAATTAAATTTCTAAGTTTAAAGTTAATATTAATTTATATGCTATATTCATAATATTAATATAACTCTTCGTTAATCAATTTTCTGATAATCATTTTACTATATTGTGAACTCGTAGCTACTTTATTAAACGATAGTGAATAATTCTGCGGTACGTGTACAACTAATTACAGGAAAGCCTTCCGTTCCAAGTCATTGATCAATAATGCAATTTTTCACCTATTAAGCCTTCCTCGTTGCATATTATTGACATTGACACAAATAGTTGCAGTATCGTACGTAAATATGAGATAAGGTGACTGAACCAGTAGATCTAGTTCTCGCTATGACAAATTAATAGATTCTGAAATATTTGCCTGATTTAGATTCTGAAGAATAAAGTGTTATTGAAAACGATCGAAAGTCAATTAAGTGTCATAAATTGTACTCATAAATTATATTTCTTACAAGAATGTTATAATATTGCATCTTTTACATAAATGTATATTTTACAATGAACGAAAATGCAATATAGATTATGTTTATCGTGATTAATATTATAATTGTACAGGAATATGATTACGATATTGCAATAAATAGATTTCAAGTGTACAATCCTTGAAATACAAAGCGTTGATGATTTTCTTTGATCGAAGTAAAAGTAGGTATTTACTATATAATTTATATTTCCTTTAGATACATGTATCTCTATTCATCTTTAGATTCATTATCGCGCAGAAATCGGCCATGAACCGCGTGAAAGTTGAATCCCATCGTCAGACCGCATGATAAACGATTTCACCGTTGCAGCTCATCGATTTGAGGCTTATGCTTAAAGTTCATTCGAATAAAAATCTGAATGTCTAACGCGTAATAGGCGAAAGAATGTTCATAGTTTAAGTATTGTCTTCAATTTAAAACTAACTTTCTTTCCAGACCATTCGCTCATAATATTCGTAGACATAATTAAGCATCAACAATTTCGTTTTTGTAAAATACACAAAAAGGTGCAGTAGCAAGATCTACTCAAGATCCAAGTAAATTTTTTGAAAACCAATCCTGCTGGCAATTTAAATTACAAGATCAATATTCCCTTAATGAACTGTTCAGATTGCCTCAAAATTAAAATAATGTTTGTTTTCATTTACACAGTTAATTAATCTGAGACCCTCTTCGAAACCCCATGGAAAACCTAGACCTACCGGTCGACGAGAGAAAGAGAATCCAACTGGTCTAGTTACGAAGCTCGGTGGCACTATTGTTAAAGATGGATTGACCACTGTTCACGAAACTAGCGTGATTGGTACTTACATAAACGGGAAATACGCTCAGGTGCTTCAAAGCTCGTCGAGAATTCTTTCCGGCGCTCCGCCAGTTCATGAAGGGAAAATTCGTCCCTCTAGTACGCATAGAATATTAAAAACTATTGGACCGCAGCAAGGAAAGCTGAAACCACAACTTGAACCTACACCAACGGCGCAGCAAGAAGAATCATCGTTACCCTTGGAAGTTTTGTTTAGTTCCCCAGCTGGTAAAATGTTCTTAGTATTGTATTATATTCGTTGTTCCTAGGATATTTCCATAAAGATGTTTAAGTACCTTTTTTTAATAGATTATTAGCAGTTTAGTTGATGTTACAACTTGAATTTTATACTATTAGAAAAAATTGGTTTCTTTTAAAAATTTTAGCAGTTGTAATATTTAATTAAGATGTTCTGAAATTCTGATATTTCAAAAAAGTAATAGAGCTTAATAACGTTGATTTGGATTAATAATAAAATACATTTATCAAGCCTGACGCATAAATGGATAAATACGACATAATCTTAGTTTCACGTTGTTAGGTTCCACAGTAAGGAGCACACGGAAAAACTCAAGCCCAAATTTATCACGACCGAAGTTCCGCAACAAAATTAACGATGATTACGATGGCAGTGGTGAGGTGCAACAAACGAAGCCGGGTAAAAATCGAAGCAGTACCACCTCAAGACCAAGTTATAAGTTAGTATCCTAATATAATCATATTTTCATGTGACCTTTATATAGTAACATAATTTTACTGACAAATAGTATAATTTAAAAAATTTACTTTTAATGCTCTTATTTTATCAGAAATCGAAGTCCTCCAACAACAACCACAGAACCACCTGTTACTCGTCGCCGCAGCAGCTTTCGACCAAGTAATCAACCAAGTTTGCCTTCGAAGCAGAGCAATAAGAATAAAAACGAACAACAACCGGTTAGCCCTAATCCTGTGCCGAAGTTGAAGCTACCAAGAACACAAGGGCGTTGGTCTTACAAGACGACTCCTAAACCAAGAATCGCTATTCGAAAACAGATGGAAATCGAGGACGAACAACGTTCGGTATCAGAAACCAGCACAACTGAGAATCCGGTGAACGTCGACGACAGCAAAACTACCGCATCTTCCGTTTCCACGTCTACGGCGGCGACTGCTGTTGCGGCAGGTCAACAGGTCAATGCTCAGAGAAAAATTCAAGAAGCGGTAAACGATGACGAATTGGATCCGAGCGAAAGCGAGGATGTTGCCAGTGTCAGCGTTCAAGATCAACATCCTGAACAAATTTTACCGATCGAAACAGTCAACGTTGAAATCTCCACAGCTGCGGATATGAGTAACGTGTACTTCGAAATTGCCACTATTAAGTCACCATACACTTTCCAGGTAAGAAATTGTTTTCATATATTTTCCTAGAAATGTTTCAATTCTGACAATACTTTGTAAATTTGATGAATTATATTTAATGGATGGAAATAATTGTTTTAAATTAATTATTTTAAATTATTATTTTAAATTATTATTTTAAAAAGAAAATTAATTTGATATTTTTGTAAATGTACATTTTTATCAATCTTTCAATATTATTCTATTACAATTCCAGTTGCAAATGACATAATTGTTCAGTTTTATGAACTAAAAGAATACTCGATAGTTATTGCACAAATTTGCCTTTTGAAATATTTTGATAAAATATTTATTTCGTTCGATAAAACAGGTTGGAACATTGAGAAATACTCGCTACGTGACAGTAACTTCAACACTGAAGAAATCATTTTCAACGATAGATCCATCCAGCACGGTGTCACCATCAGAGCCGCTAACCGAGAATCTCCTAGCAAATACCGCAGCAGCGTATGAAACGACCTTACCATTAGATTCGGCCGTGGCGACTCTGCCAGCTATATCTTTAGAATCTGGCCAAGCGACTCCACCTTTGGAGACTTTGACCGAGACCTTCTCTACTACGCAAACTCTACTCAAAACTCATCTACTTCCTGTAATACACGGTGGTAATACAACCAAACTGACGCTCGTGCAAACGTACAATATCGCACGTGTGGTCACTGCTATAAAGACTTTGCCACCAATGGATATATATCAGTTTATTCCCAGCAAAGCATTGAATGAGTTTAACTCGAAGCTGGACGAAGCAGGTAGCGAACTTCATCTAGAATTAGATGTCGGTGACGAAGACAGAGATGACGATGATATTCCCAAAAGGGTAGTGGCTCCAAACAGCGACATGGATTCTGATCTAGAACCTTTCAAATCAATTTCATCTTCGAAAGCAAAATCAGAAACTCCGAGCACTTCCATCGAACCGCACTTGACTCCCGATCAACTGGCTCTATTGAAATATTTCGGTCAACAGCAGCCACAGGTGATCACCACTTCACGACCGGTCGTTGTTCTCGACACGCTTTACGAGTCCCACGTGATCCCGGTAGTGAACAACGGCAATACGATTTATTCGACGTTATCCAGGCCAGTTGGCACTGTGCCACGAACATCATATGAATACGGAACGTCCACGATTGCACCGGTTCTGCCACCGCAATTACCACCGCAACTGCCACCACAATTGCCGCTATTTCCACAGCAACCGCAGTTCACTGTGACAAGCGCTCCTCTGATCACGCAAACGTTCGCGACGGTGTCCGATTCGAAAATTTTGAAGCTGACATTCGGAGCGAAAACGGCGTACACCACGTTGTTCTCGAGCAGAGTTGTGCCAACCGAGATTACCACTTATGTTACGAGCACCATACCCGTGCAACCGACAGTCCCAGCCTTCCCAGGTTATTATCCTCCGCCTGTTGGCTACCCGCCTTTCCCATTTGTAGGATAAAGCCTCAGCAACTCGCGCTAAGCGTGCAGGGATACGAGTTGCTCTAAACATATGGAGAACTGAAGAATGTCATTTTCCAAGAAATATAATTTCTGAGAGACGAACAAAATCCATTTGCATCGGATCAATACTAAGGATCGATGATGATCCTAATGGTAGATTCGATAGGTATGGTTCAAAAACATACAAATCAGTGAGAAATGATAATTATCGAAGAGTAAGAGAAAGGATAAGGAATGTCATTGAACTTTATTGAGAAAAAAATCAGTTTTCGATACTCTAGTCCATTAATAACAGAAGAAAGTTCGATGAATTTAATTGTATTGTTCAGAACATGATTTATTTTCTAATTAAAACTTAGGAAAGAAAATGAACAAATCTTGCAGTTCCAGTTGCCAATAAAATATGTTAGAGATAAACTGTAAATTAAACTGTCATTAAAAAATGGATGTTCCCTGTTTTCTTATCTTACTTTTCAATGATCAAATTTCAGTTTGGAATGTACAATTGAATCGATCGGTTCCAATGTATCCTCTTTCCGTCCAGACATTTCGTACCTTAGCATAATCTTAATTAAGGTATTTAAAGTCTAGAACTTAGTATTAGTATGTAAGATACAAGCTGCTGCTCTGTAACTTTCGAAGAATAGAGAGCAAATGATACCATGGAATATAAAGCGAAAAGGTTGCATTTCTCGTCTTTGATCGGCACGCAATGAACACGCGTTCCTCATTCTGATATAGAATGCGTTAATACTCGCATTTTGTTCATGCATTATGATGTGACATGCCGTCTATAATAAAACGTTCGTGGAATTTGGAATTTTTCAAATACTCGATGAACTTGAAATTGATTATAAAAATAGAACACAGGAAACAGCATATCATTTTTATATTATAATCCTGTTGCACAATAATTTATTAATTAATAATATTAGTAACTTAAATTAGTGAGTTACAGATTGTAAATTATATATAGATCTGATAAAAACATAACGATGAAATTGTTTTACTGAAATATTCCTTAATGGAATTGTAATGTTATAAAGACTGATTAATTTTAAAGGAAACCCTACGTGTCTAATATTTACGACATATGTAGGTGCTAAATGTACATCATTCTACAGATACTTACAAGAAGTGTAAAAAAGTATCACACATATTTTCTCACCAGATTGATTGAACGTTTAGCATTTGGCATATCACATTATAACACATGAGCAATTTAATCAAACAAAAAGAGGTAGAACAAATACTCCAAATTTTTCGGTGTACGATCAAAAAAATTCCAATATTTGTTTTGATGTTGCTCATTATAAACTAAATATTTAATTTAATAAGTGAAAAGCGAACATTAATGAGATACTTATTTAAAGATGTTTAGAACAGTATTTTTGCCATGTTTTAATTTGAAACAAAAAGCCAATTTTTACTTATGACGTTAATGTGCTCTTTTATAATTCTTTGAACTTGTTTGTTTAACTGATATAGTAGATCAGGAACAAATTAATTAAAATACATGATATTCCAGAGCTGTTTCTTGAAGAGTTTTTTGTACATTTACCATTTATCATTAAAAATAATGAACTTACATTTTGTATAGTGATTATATATAACTATATAGTCGTGCATACGTAATGTGCAACATCAGAAACGAACAAAATGTTTACAAAGAATCTTTTACATTTCTGTTTACTTGATAAATAGAAATTGATTGAAATAGAAATTAATTGGTTGATAAAAATGACATTGTATATAAATTAATAATTATAGTGACTATGATATTGGTATTGTATGTATATTAGAAATTTTGTAAATAAAGTATATGAAAGTAATAAAAGTTTTTCATTTTATTACATAAAAATAAAATATATACTTAAAAGAATATGATAGTTAATAGAATGGTTTTTAATTATTTTATTTTATTGCAATTAATCAAGTGTATAAGTCGTTCGAAATTTGTATAAATATTAATTACTTAAATCGTCTACTATTTAGAACTAAAATCTAAATTAAACATCGTTTAAGATGAGACTATTGTATAAAATATTTGAACAATTTCAATACAGAAATAGTTTAGTTAAAGACATTACAAAATTGAATATGAACACCAAATGTATATCAAATATGTTGATTCAATCAGAATAAATTAAATTTTTCATTTAGATTAGTTTTCTATCATCGAAATAAAAATATGTATTAAGTACAAAATTATGCCGTTATTAATTAAAATATTAATATTACGTATGAAATTAGACATTGCATTAAATCTACTCACATGATATCATTCGTTTAATATTCTGATAAAGCAACGTGAACAATTTAAAAATATAAAACGTATGAAGAGATTACGTAATGAAGTTTAATTCTAAACTTAGAACAAGCACGTGTATCTAATTTTCTTCTGCTCTAAATAGCACTACAAAGATTTCTTTTAGCTGAGAATACGTTCAGTATATACGTACCGAGCATATACTCTACTTCATTGAAAAATGCTATAGCGAGTAATTATTATAAGTAAAAATTAAAAAAAGATGAATTTAAGAAGAATATTCTATATTCTTCATATATTTCCCCGACACATTGTCTGACTCGTTGATCTTAAATCTGTTTCTCTTCGTTTCAGTCCATCTTTTCATAGATATCAATTCACAAAGTGAATATTATATTGTCATTGATTGCCATCAGTAGACTGCGAATGTTTATGCCAATTCATATTTGTATCAAAATGATCAAAAATATGAAACCTCATTTGTTTCATCTCCTAAATATTTGTGGTTTACTTTGGATATTTTATATACTTCCTCGCGTTACAAGTATTCTGCAAATGTTTGTACTTTTAAATTTTCCACAAATATATCTAAACATCTGCAGTCCAGTCATGAAAGGTTGTCTAATAATGATTATTATTAACGTACATTATTGTACTAAATCGATACAAATCAATGTTTGAATGTGACGGATTGTTCTTCCTTCTTAATAGCTCGGATCAGCGCTAGACTTAGGGCAGCTATTATTATCTGCAAATTTTAATTTACGAGATATGATAACTTTCAAACATTTATGAAATAATCTATTTCTAATATTCATCTCTTTATAGATATAAAATATACTTGGTGCCTTACATGGAGCATACATAGACCCAATGATAAACCAGCTAGCCAACCCGATCTACCCTCCAAAAACCATGAAATTTCTTCGACACATCCGTAGAAGAAGGCGTTTCCAGTAACCGTGTTCCTACACTCAGTGGGCAATGGTTTCCTCAAGGTTATATAATCCATCGGGCCATCGGCACCACAGCAACCGATCTATTTTAAAATTACTCGATTAATCTTGCACTGGTTATTTAGAACCAATTAATTAATAAAGATATCTCTTAACAGATATGTTAATCCCTTAACGCACACATCTTTCTTCGGTTTGTTGATGAAAATGATTCTTGCAATAAAAAACAAACTTAAAATGCAAATGAATGAACAACATATTTTTTATAGAAATCTTGAATCTGTAAAGGTAATTTTAATTATTTGTATGTCACAGAAATTAAACGCATTAAGCGATTGAATTACATATACTTTACATATACTTCGTATAAAATATAACATATTATCTTATTCATTTGTTCCACATTGATTATATCAACGTGAAATAAAAAGTCATAACGAGATTACATTGATTTCTCTACAACGGAGATTATTACTTATTAATCTGCTAAATAATCCCGAAAATATTTCCACTTGTAATTAATTATATAATGTGTAGATTTGTTAACACCGTAATAAAATAATAAAGCATATTATCTTACACTCTCTTGGATTAATTGTAGAATGTACGTCGATCTTTGATCGTAGTAATTGTTGATGAGTGAAGTCATGGATCGTCGTATAAGCGGCTGGATATTACTGTCGTAGGTGGAATAATCGAGGAGAACTGCTGTCCCTGCCAGGCCAAGAACGTAGGAAAGTAATTGCAATCCTACATACTTGAAAAATCAATACAATGTTTGCTTAGGATTCGCATATTTTTGTAACCAATAAATACTCTAATTAATACAAAATGTTCTTAACTTTATAGAGAACTTAATTCATTGAATACAAATACATATTCTTAACTTGACATATCTTGCCTAATTTAAAACGAGTTAGTTATTACGATAAATATAAGGATAATCGTGAAATAATAATGTGAATAATATAGTCATAATGTATCTATGTCTTACAACGTAGAGACCAAGGATATGTTCCATAAGAGCGACTCCACAGCCAATGAACGTAATAATTACGATAAATATCGAAGCCGCAAGTAGGATGTAAATGCCGATGTAAAATTCATATATTTCAAGGAACGCAACCCACTCCTGGAAATCTGGATCCATCCTTAGCCACATACATAATCCAAACATTGAGCTTCCAAGTAGCTAAGATACACATAACATTTAAAAAATCATTTGAATCAATTATTTTAAATAAATTTTCTCATTTTTCTTCTGTAATTTTCATTTAAGTCAATCGTCGTGTATAACTTTCGATCGATTATACCGATAGACCTTTAATTTTTATTTAATAGATTTTATATTTTAATTTAAAAAACAAATAATTTAGTGAAAAGAATAGAAAAAAATCATTACAGTGAAAGAAATTTTATGGGGATAAGAAAGGACAATGCATGTAAGTATACATATGTAAGTATATATGTATTATCGAATAGTTTCATTTCTAACATTTAGTTCTTAAGCCGTTACAGTTTCGTATTCGTCACGCCGATAAACACAGATATGATAGTTACGCCGCGCCGTGAGCTGACTCATATTGATTCAAATGGAACGAGGATGTGCCTATGTTGTAACAAGAAGCGTTTCAAATTAAATTGCCTGTACAAAAGCATTTACGTTAGATATATAGTGTATTATAGTGTATAATCAATCATTAAAAACCGTTTACATGAAAAAAATTACTTCCTGCAAAACAGTTGCATGTAATAAATCGATTATTGATAACAATGTAAAAAGAAAGAAAATAAGAAAGAACGTATATGTACACGTAGATAATAAAATTGGCAAAAAGGGATTAAAAAAATGATGTTTTGCACGATATTATTCTACTAAAAATTGCATAATCTTGTCATTCAATGACCCATTCAATGATAATAAATGCTGTTTAATGTTAATTTTTGCATGAATGAGTCGATAAAAAAGTGTTTGATAAATTTGTTATCAGTTAAATGTAACCATATTTGATTCTATTTTTACGCTTACCCATATGATGGCATTCAAGCAGAAAATGGTAAATTTTATACACTGAATTCGTTGCTCTAATTGAGGCACGGAAGTTTTACCAGCCATTGTTTTAGAGCTAGTTTTTACACTTGTGTATTGCAAACAAATTTTACAACAAAAAACACGTTTGGACGCGGATTTCTTTCGCAAAAATCACTTTTTGAATTAATATCAAAACGTGGACAACGTGGTAGTTATGGACGTATACGATACAGTGTACACCTGATTCTTCAAGCTAGTATTCTCTTTATCACCGACAAATATAAGATAACTGGATAAGCGTGCCCTAGATAAGAGAATCGTTGCAAGTGACTCATTCATTATAGAAAATGATCACTAAAGCAACCAGCTTTAAAAAACGGATGAGCATCTTTTGTTGTTGTTTTCCTTTTACGTCATATTGCTCATATACGTACTGTTGAAAAATGAATTTAAGGATGAATGAAACAGAAAAATAATGATAGATTATAACAAAAATTTTTATTGTTGTATTATATATATATTACATATGTAGAATCTCGTTTATAATTGTATACAGTTTTGTAATTGATTTCGAGTATGTATAATATATAATGTATTCAGATAAAAATTTTAAGCTACAACTTATAGAAGCTTCACAGGAAGTATCGTTACAGATGTTGGATCTAAAATTAGATGTACGGTTCTAGTTGTATGTGTATACACTCAACGAACGCGTACGTTTCTCAGCTACATATATGAGCGAGAATGGATGAATTAACTCTGATAATTAATTACGCACATGCTGTGTAGTTGAAAACCAAGCAGTTAAACCCATAGTTTTTAATTAAACAATTAGTATTGCAACAATAAACGTACACGCATATTACTTGTTTAAAACATATTTACTAATATCAAATATAATTATATATATTATTTAGACATATACATACCACTTTTTAATTCATCATCATTATCATCATCATCATCATTATTATTATTATTATTATTATCATTATGAAATATATAACTCAACTATGTTTACTGCTTAACTAACTTATGTTTTATTAACTTATAATTAATGTTATTTACATATTCTTAAAACTATTTTATAGTATCTACCTATTTCTTAATTTATTTAATTCTTATTACTTATCATAATAATGATTTCGTTTTGAGTTTATCCTATGTTTTCTCTTCTTTATTACTACTAGAGGTGGGAAACTCTTATCTCCATACTATTTTTTATAAAATTTGCTCCTATAGCTGTTTTCTTTAAATTCTAAATCATCTTTAATTATAAAAGTTAATCGTCTTGACTCTCATGACACTTAACCCAGTATCGGAACAATTTTTCAGAAGCATGATTGTTATTACTTATTGCTTAATTAAAACATTAATTTAGGTTACATTAACAATTATAATTAATATTTACATTATTTATGATTTTTACAATGTGTACATTAATGTTTATTAAACAAAAATGAAATTCTATAATAATCTGTTAATATTTGTACAATATTTCTATCGAATATCTTGTATATTTAAATATTAATACAAAAATAGAGGGAGAATTCATTTAGAAAATTAATGAAATATTAATTCCTAAATTATTTTAATATAGTATGTTATTTTGATTAAATAAAATTGTATCTTTTACATTTATCGATAATCACGTGAACCAATCATACGCGGGTTAATACGATAGCGATTTAGCTAATGAACACCCTGCTAGTGTACACAATAACTCGCATGATACTTTGCGATATAGGGCAAAGGCATTGCAGCATCAGCATCAGAAATGGTTTGTAAAACGAATATAGCTGAGAAGTGGGGATGTAGCATCAAGCAAGACATTAAGCTTTGCTGATGTGGAAGTTTCAGTAAGCTGAACTGAACTAAAACTAAAATAGAAGCTATCATTACTTTTAATTTTAACGGTTCATTTACCAACTTCGGATAATTTTTTCTTTTTCTCGTGTTTAAGTGAGCTATGCAGGAATTCATGCTTCTTCAAATTTTGATTGGTTTTTCTGTTTTGGCGACGGCAATTCCGAAGCCGGAAGATGAACATAAATCGCGAGTTATCAATAAGGTTTGTTTGTCACTTGCAAATATATACATAAATCAAACTATTTCGATATATATGCGATAAAAACCTTTCATTTTCAGTTGCTTTATAGTAAAAATAATTTCTTACATAAACAAATAAACAAATCTTCAACGCATAACCTCAAGGAATACATTTAAATATCCTTTTCACACTGTTCTCCTTTCTTTGAGATAAAATTTTTTTAAGTAAATAATATATATGCATATTTTTAACGAATTTTCACTATAGATAATATGAATTTATTTATATATTTTTAATTCACGTTTCTCTAATAAGATCTATTTCAGGAACCAAGTAATGAAGAACACTATGTCAATTCTCAACATAATCCTGCTTATGACCACGAGGCTTTCCTAGGTGAAGAAGCAAAAACTTTTGATCAGCTTACTCCTGAAGAAAGTACCAGAAGATTAGGAATAATAGTTGATAAAATAGATAAAGATAAAGATGGTTATGTTACTGGAGAAGAACTTAAAGACTGGATATTATATACTCAACAACGCTACATACGAGACGATGTTGAACATCAATGGAAATCTCATAACCCAGAACAAAAAGAGAAACTTCCATGGACAGAATATTTAGCAATGGTTTATGGAGATATGGATGAACATGAATTAGAAAATCATGAAAAATCTAAAGATAATACTTTTTCATATATTGCTTTGCTTAAGAAAGATCGTAGACGTTGGGCAGCTGCAGACCTAGATGGTGATGATGCTCTTACGAAAGAAGAATTTCTTGCTTTCCTTCATGCAGAAGAGGCAGATCATATGAAAGATATTGTAGTGATAGAAACTATGGAAGATATTGACAAAGATGGAGATGGGAAAGTATCTCTTTCAGAATATATTGGTATATATTTCACTTCCTTTTGTATTTAATTTGTGCAAATATTTGGTGAAAATTGTTTAAAATCAATGTTCCTTATAAAAAAAATCTTTTATTATCATATCTTTTACGAAACAGTAAAGTATACCTTTTCCTGTAGGTGATATGTATGATGGTGCAGAAGGTGAAGAAGAACCAGAATGGGTAAAAAATGAAAAAGAACAATTTTCTATGTATCGGGATAAAGATGGCGATGGTTTCCTAAACTTTGAAGAGGTGACACATTGACGCATACCTTTATATAAAATATATGACTATATCAAAATAATAAATTTCAACTAAACAAATATTTCAATTTAGGTCAAAACATGGATTATCCCGACTGACTTTGATCATGCAGAAGCAGAATCTCGGCATCTCATATTTGAAGCAGATACGGATGCAGACCAAAAACTTACTAAAGATGAAATATTGGAAAAATATGATATTTTTGTTGGTTCTCAAGCAACTGATTTTGGTGAGGCATTGGCCAGACATGACGAATTTTAATAAAATTTGGTATGTCATCTTTAAATAATTATACCTTTATAAACGAACAAAAAACATAATTGTGTGAAACATCAAGAACAAACTGTATGAAACATTTACTAAAGATATTTTACTTTTATTAATAGACTAAGAATTTTTTTATAACGGCTGATTTTTACTTACTCTCATAACATTGTTAACTAAAAATCATTACATCCTTCAAAAGTGTAAATATGTATTAATCATTGTAATAAATTACAAATATTTACTTAATAAAGTATACTAAAGTATATAGTGTATATATCTAATGGCCGTTGTAGTTATCTCTTTATCCCTTATATGTAAATAAACACATTCTACAATGGATACAATATCTGATATGTGATTAGTCACTATGATAACAATTATTTTTATCAGATAAGCTTTATAAAGGTGGTCAGTAGAATAAAATGTTCAGAGTAAATCAGTGAATAGATCAAAATGATGAAAATTAATTTATATATATTTTTAATGTTCTGTGGAAGATTTTTATTATCAGGTAATTATATTTGACATGTTAAAATTTAAAAAGAAGTCATAAGATTACATTTACCATTTACTTTCTAGTTAAAGCAGATGATAGATCATATTGTTTTAATCTCACTTGGGTAGAACCTGCATTAAAAAGCACTAATTGTTCTAAAATCAAAGATGCTCCCTGTTTTGATCCTATACTTTATTCAGGTAAACAATGTCTTCTTTCAAATTATTCCTACACAATAATGGTACTATCTGTATATTTTCAATTATATTTATGCAGAATTATAGTAATATTTATTTTAATTATCATATTTTTATTTATAATATATTATTTTTAATCAGTAATCACAAAGTCATAATTGCTATTTATATTTTAGAAAAACCACCAAATGCATCTGAATATGAAGAATTTTGGGAATCAATGGAACATGTATGTTCTGTTGCATCTGGCAATGTTTGTATAAAATATACTTTTACTTATAATAATGAAAGTAAGTATATTACATTATAACAACTCATATTAAAAAATATAAAATGGATACCATAAAATTAAAATTGATTGCAGTTGTTAATACATCATCGTTTTGTGGAAAAGTAATAGAAGATGACGTAATACCTATTACATCAGGATGTTATAAAGAAAGCGTAAGTGTAATTTTAAGTTCATTATCTTATATTTTAGAAATAATACAATATATAATTATTTTTATTTAACTTATTTATATGGTGTTTACATAAAAAGGTATTCCTCAAGAATTATTTAATATTTTGAAAAACCTTATCAATAGAGAAGTTTGTAATAATAGAAGGGCAGTTCAAAAATGCAAAATATTGTTATTTTAAATATTAATTGATATAGAAGTTGAAATGAATTTTTAACATGTTTAAAAAACTACTTGAATTTTAATTGATTTTTGGTTACTGAAAAGTAGAGTTGCTTCCTTATTACAAAATCTCTTTCAATTTTTATATTCATTGCTTGATTTTATATATTACTAATTTTTGTTTTTAAAAATGCATTCTTGTAAATCTATATTGTCAATATTTTTGTAGATTGAAGGTTACGTATTAGAAATATGTGCTTGCCAATCTAGAAGGGGGAACATACCTTGTAATTCATCTGTGAACGTGAACTATGCTGTTATTTTTATGATTACAGTATTATCGTTAACATTTTGGATTTCATATATTTGTTATTAATATATATTTTATATTATACATAATGTGTATTTGATATGTTGTTGTTGTTGTTATTGTTATTGATATAATTTACATATATATATGTATATATGTATGTATATCATCTACATTTATTGTACATAATGTAGTAATATATTACATAGTATTATAATGTTCATATTACTATATTATTTTTAATATATTGTGATTTAGATATTTATAAGTAGCAAACCAAAGATGTGAATAAAATATACAATTTTTAATTTATCAATAATGTCTAAATCTTTTTGTAGACATAACTTTGCTAAAAAAGAATCAACAGAACTATATTCTACAAAACTTATCTCCAACATGTAAAGTATTCTGTATAGACTAATGATAGTGAAGAAATTAATTGCAACTATAAAATTCGGTTTCCCGAACTTTGACTGATATGCAATTCTGCTACTAATTTTCATGTTTTGCTAATTTTGTACAACTAGCTTTGTATAACTTTTCTTTCTTTACTCGAATGAACCATACTTTATTAAATTTTTCTGTATTTTTCTAGAGTATATTCACAGCGATACATTTCTGTTACAACATTTAAATTATAATCGCACTTGAAAACATATCCACTTTCTCGTTACTTGTAAAACTTATTACGACGCAATTGTACGTTGACGTGATTTGATATAATTCTAGATACTGTAATGGTTAATGATTCAACGAAATGTACGGAAGTATGAATATCAAGCAACATAAACAGTACTTGTCTCACTTGTTTGTCAGTATCATAACCATTTTGTCAATACTGTCAGTAGCACGGTGCATAATTAGCAGCATCAGAAAAGTCCTTTCCTCATAGTATGAACCGTTTTCATATAAATAGATCTTGAATCCTGAATAGTTTCGGCACTCAAAACAAAACTGTCCGAAAATTGAATCGTGAAAAATCAACATGGAAGACAAGAAAGTTCTCATTCTGTAGACGCGTGGTATGCCGAAATGAATGTCTGAGACAAGGATAGAGATACACTATTCATGTATATTTATCTTGCAAGAACGAGAACTTTGTTGTCTTCCGTGTAGACTTTTCACAACTCAATTTTTAGATAGTTTTCCCTAGCGAATGTCGACACGTATTTATATAATCGTAATATGGACTATGGACTAGACTTTAGTAAACATAACAGTAACGCTACGCCTCAACGTCAAAGTATATTGTGTAACATTTGAAATATTTCACGAAATATTAATTTTCATGACGTTGTACCCTAATACTTTTTTGTTTAGAATAGCATGAGGAATCAATTAATGTAAAAAGAATCATAGAACTCCATTTTTAAAAAAGTACAATTTTATTTCGCAATTATATGTTGCAACCTGCGCATTTCTGAAAAGAATCGCGCTATACAATGATAGATTGTAATAAATCTTGATAAAAAACGTAAAATTCTCCTCTACAAATTCTTTTTACCTGTAATAGCAACAAAGTTATAGTTCGGTCCAATTATTACACTCACCCTGTACAGAAATAGTAGGAACGCTTTTCTAGTAAAAAGGCGCAACACATTGTTAAGTTTAAGAGAATACAAATATTCCTATTTAAATTTTTTAACGAAGTTTATAAAGAAATATATAATATAAATAAATAAGAATCTCTTACTGAAAATTATTTTGAGATTCTATATATTGAAACCATAACGGGTCTGTAATTGGCCATATCCGTTTATCTAGGAACTTTCGCAACAATATTATATACGTGGTTGTATGTATACAGACAGAAAACTATTTATATGATCCGTTTATGAATCTGCTGGTAGTACGGATCACGAACAAATATAGTGACTGATTTTGTATTAACCGCATGGTATATGCTTTAAAATTGTATATATCACTTAAATATAATATTTTCTTTGCAATATGTTAAGAAGCCGTTTATTTTAAGTATAATATAAACGGATATTCAGGAGTGATATACTTGCCGATAAATGTAAGCATTACATCGTTATACTTGATATGATTTTACAAAGAAACATTTGTTTTAGGTTACCAAATTATATTTAAGATTATTTTCTATGTTACAAGTAATTTAAATAAAGTTGTTTACGTCAATGTTTTTGTTCTATTGTATAGATTTTTTACATTTCTTTTGTATACAACCCGCAAACAGTTTCAAATTATCCATTTTTCTTTTTTTTTCAAAGAAGGAAAATACAATATTTATCACAGAATAACTTGTTTTTGATAGTATAAAGAAAACCTACGTTTAATAGAATGTTTGCTACAGAATTTTATTTTTTATTATATAATTCAATAAAAATATTTTGTTACTCATGCATGCAATTTTGATAATGTTTTTTTTTTTTAAAGAAAATATCACAATATGGCAGAGCAACAACAGTCACCTTCTGGCTTTAAACGTATGTCTTTAGATAAAATTATTGAAGCTATGACTTCAGATTTAGAAAGTTCTAATGGTCATTATGTTCAATTTGGTGTAAATCCACAACAAACTACGTCTCATAATTGGGGAAATTATTCTTCAAATCAAACAAGACATTATATTGCTGGTCAATCTTGTCATTCTAATCCACCCACAATGCAATCCATGCCTCCAATGGGTGCTCCTCTTTATATGCAAGATATGTCGAATTATGATTCTCCAACAGATTCAATCTATTTTCCATCTCAAGCAGTAAATCACTTAGGTATAAATGAAAATAATGATTTAATTGGCACCATAGATGTTGGAAGAGGCAATTATATTAATGTAATTTATGGAAATGCTTCACAAATTATGGCAGAACAATGTCAACTTCCAAATATGACATCTTACAGAAATCAAAACATAATTGATCGAGAATATGGTCTTTTTAATGATCGACACATGAATGTGCCATCTGAATTACCAACTCAAAATTTTAATGGAAAACAATTAATTGAGAATTTGGTTGGTAATTGGGTGCCAAACCAGTCTGGTACATATAGTCCCTTTGGTGGATCTCCAAATGTAACCCCAGTACTGCAACCAAACATAGATATTAGAGATCCTGAAGAGTTGCCTAGAAATTCAACTGACTTTCAACATAAGAAACCTCGTATGGTAGCAGAAGTTAAACCTATGCGACCCTCTTATTCTGATGTTCTAACAAAATCTGCTCCAACACCTCCATCTCCTCTAACAGTTCAATCTATAAAACCCAAAACAGAATCTGTAAATAAGAAGGTTTCTAATAAAAATTCAAAGAATAAATCTAAATCTACAACATTAAAGAGACAAAATTCATCTGGTAGTGATGATCACAATTCCCCAAAAATACAAATACCACGAAAAGTATTAGAAAAAAATCATTCGAACCTCCCAAGACGCTGGGTATCATTAGATAATCTTGGTTCACCAACTGAAGTTCATGAAATAAATAGTTTTGATAGATCAAACCAATTTGAAAAGAAAAAAGTTTCTAAAATATCTAAGAAAGCAGAAAAGGGAGAGACACTCAATAATTCAAAAGTTCAAAATAATAATCCTAAATCTACTGGAAATATTCCTAAACGTCCGATACAAATAAATAATAATTTAAATATAATAAACACTTCCAGTGAAACTATTTATTCTGAAAAAATAGAGAAAAATCAACAGGTTGTGAATAAAGTAAATAAAGAAGAAAAAAAGGTAACCAAGGAAAAGAATTCTAAACGTTTTCAGGTTGAAAAAACACAAATTAAAAAGGCTCAAAGAAATCGAAGAAGAGAAAATAGGGAATCACCAGTCAAAGATTTATATAAAAACTTAAATAAATATGCTAGCCATTGGATTAAAATTGGATTAAAAATATTTCATTGGTTACTACATCTAGTTTCTGATGTAGTTAGCATGAGTGCTAATCTTATGATTCTTCTGTAAGTAATGTTTAATATAAGAAATATTCTAACTGAATTCTATAGTGTACTATTTTTTAATACGTTTTGTATAGTATCAGTAATCAGACTTCTGTATTTATATTTTAGTGGAAAATGTGGATGGTATCATACTATACTATATTTAAAATATTTATGGGTTTATATGGCTATGACATTTTCAAAAATTCGTATTTTGAATGCTATTGGCAAGCGATTGGATAATTGGTTTGGTAATAGTAAATTTGCGTTTTGGCGTAAAATAAAAACTAAAAATGAAGAAAAAGAAGAAAATAGTAATTGGATACATGGTGGTCTTGAAGCCAATATTGCATTACCTAGCACTGGTGAAGAGGCTATGAAAAGATTATTGGCTTGTAAAGGAAAGGATCCCTACAGTATACTTGGTGTTACACCAACATGTTCAGATGATGATATTAAAAAGTATTATAAGAGACAGGCCTTCTTGGTTCATCCAGATAAAAATAATCAGCCTGGTGCGGAAGAAGCATTCAAAATACTTGTACATGCATTTGATATAATTGGTGAACCGGTACTACATATTTTTGTACTTACTATATAATAAACAATTTGTCCCAAAGAAAAATTATATTTTTCATATGTATTTCATGTTCATATTATCTTTGTACTACACTCTCAATATTTTAGGAACGTAGGCAAGCATTTGATCAAACTAGACAAGTTGAAGCAGCTTGGGGTGTATTAAGTGATTTACTCTCTCAACTTCACAGAAAAATGGAACAGGCAGCAAATACAATAAGATGTACAAATTGTGGTTTAAGGCACAAAAGAATTCCAACACAACGTCCTTGTTATGCAGCAAGATATTGTGCTCAATGTAAAATACGTCATGGTGCAAAAGAAGTAATTATCAAAATGTTATATGAAAGTAAATGGATTGTACTGTGTTCTTAAATTTACATTTTTCAAATTAATTAGGGAGACATTTGGGCAGAGTCTCGTTTAATGGGCTTTCTTTGGCATTATTATGCCTGTATGGAAGGAGCAGTATATGATGTCACAGATTGGGCAGCTTGTCAAGCTGGTAATTTAAAACACCTAAGAGCAAATACACATAGTGTTCAGTATAGAATTGTCTTAGGTCAACGACCACCATCACGAACGGCTAATAATGGTAAAAGACGCCAACAAATAGATCCAAATACCAGGTATTGAATTTTTGTTAAATTCACAAATATCTTGCGGTTTCCGATATTATATGACTCTGTAAATGATTGTATACATTGAATAGTGAGGCAGATTTTGAAAACTTTTTAAAAAAGTTATACAATCACACCAAGACCGGAAACTCAAGTCCATCAAATCAAAGTTCTTTTGGAGGGGACTGTAAGCGTCGTAAAACTAAACGTAAGAAGTAAAAAGTATGGCAAGTTACTTCCTAATCTCTTAGCATCCATCATGTATAATTATACAATAATATACATAGTACTCCCAAATGAATTCTTATATATTCTTTCCTTCATATAAATATAAATAATATTCATTAATTTTAGCACAATATTGGAATCATATTGATGATGAATTTTAGAAAGTATACTTATGTAATTTTTATCATAAAAATATTTTTTTATTTTTATTGTAATGAAAATTTATTTTTTAAAAACGTATCTACTTATGCAAAAATATTGCAAAGTACAATTTATTTGATAACTTGGTGATTAACATTTGTTTAACAATAGTAGAAGAATTAGGTAAGAAATTTAAATCATTGATTTATGTATAAAATTAATTTTTATTAATTTAGATAAAAAAAAACAATTCTGTTAAATGTATTTTAAAATACAGAAGATCACAATCATATTAAAATTCACAATGCACCATGAATTAAAATTTCAAAAATACGGATTAATTTTTAATCCATATAAAATGAAAACCCCATATACACATATTTTCACATTATATTTATAAATATAGAATTTATTAATACAAATGAAAAGCAAAAATATATAAAAAGTAATAGTTTCAATACTTATCAAGATATAAATGATCTTTCAATTTAATCCAAATATAATACTCAAATATTATAATATTACATAGCATCTTAATATAGTGTGTAAAATATAGTTATACAGGAAGTTGTTTCAATAATTTTTCCTGTATTTAAGAAAACTGAAAGCAATGAAAGGAATTCAAGACCTTTTTATCTTAAATTGTTTCAAATAATGTGTATGCAATCTAATATCTATAAAATGTAATAACCATGTAACACTAAACAATTTTTTATTATATACTTACACAACAATTCTGATATCTTCTAAATTCTGTTGTTTTTGAGTTATAATTGAAATAGTAGCTCTTGCATGTAATTGATGTACTAAAATATTTGATAATGCTCATATCAAAATTTACATTATTTAGAATGTAAAAATAGAATGATTCAAAATGCAAAATGTTACATGAACATACTTTCGAAATTATATAATTAGGAAAATATTTCTAATGAAAGTTTCAAAGTTTTATTTAAAATTTTTGGAAATAAGATTCTATGTAAACAATTGAACAGGCTGTTCATAATTTTTTCATAATTTTCTATATTAACAAAACAAATATTCGGAAATCTAAAATCTGGATAATATAAAAAAGTTCAGTGACTAAGTTATATTAATATTGGAAAAAGTTAGTAGTTTCCATTGAGAATACTTCCATAACAATTAAGTTCTGCAAATTTGACATTTTATATTCAGAATTATTTTTTGCATTAGTATATTTTTTTATAACTATTATGAAATACCCTGAAACTAAAAAACTTAAATGTTTTTGTCATTTTTTAAATTATAATAAAAAAAATAGTTTAAGAAAAAATTTATAAATTAATGTACCATTCTGATCGCTTGATTCCAAAATATTTTAAATAATGTGATGAGTTAACTAGAAATGGTTCAATTCATAAATTGAATGTAAGTGATATGCTTATGTTATATATATGTATTATTGAGTATAATAATAAAATACAGTTGCGTATTTCGTTAGTAGTATATATATTCAATATGAATGTTGGTATAAATTAGTAAACTTATAGAAAGTGATCCATAAATAATGTGTTGATTCCATGATAAATGTTTTTAGCTGATAAAATATTCAGTTGAAAATATTTTGAGAATGGAGAATACCACTAAATATCTTTTTCTTAATGTCACTTATTGTTAATTAAATTTTTTATTGGAGCCATATACGTATCAGCGAATAGTAAGTGAAATATTTTGTTTTCCTTTAAAATATTTCAATAATTATTTGCAATAAATCAATAATTTATATTTTAGAAATTTTTGGGATCCTGTTTTTTAAACAAAAAGACTTATGGAACAAAATAGAAATATTCATTTATAAGAAGCAAACTTATATAATTTCTATTATAAGCTTTAATGATATAAGTAAATATTTTTGTAAAGAATACATATAATATTTTATTATTAATATCATCCTTCTTTAATTAATTGAAAACCTGATGACTTTAATTACATGCAAAATTTAGTCGTACCAATTAAAATATTTTAAAGAAATCAGAATGGACATTCTAATAAAATATCATTGAACTTTTCTTATATTTTAAAATATATGTAAAGAAGTGCAATTCTAATTAAAAAGTAATGTCAAATAATTAAAAAAACAGTTCTGAAAAAGATATTTTTTTAACCACATTTATTCCCTTTATTTTATTAGATATATTTTTATTCCCATTTTCAATAAAAATGAATAAGTTTAAATATTTTCATTTAATAGTTTGGTTTTGTATATTCATAGATCCTTATTTCTGTTCTGACACTATATATTGTTATATATACAATTATTTATTTTAAGTATGATCTCTACATATTTGCAATTGATACAATAAAAACTAAATAATTGGCATGTGTAAAATAAGACTGATTTTTTGTCTTTATATTATTCATAAGTTATGTATTAGATTTAAATTTTTAAAATGCTCCTTTCCACATGAATAATATTCTTTGACATTTCGAATAAAGAAAGTTAGAGAGTTTATTCATTGTACACAAATACTACAATATTAAATTGAAAATTAAAAGTAATTGTGATGTACATATTTCATTCTGCATTATACAAGATGTATTACAAATAACTTAAGAATATTTAAAATAATAATGTTAAAATACTTTTAAAAATATATAAATGTGTATGTTAATAAAAATTTTATTTATATATTTTATTTGTATAATAAAAAAATTATGCAGTTTTTTGTACATGCAGATGAAATTATATAACTGTATTAAATGAGTTTTACAATAAAAATACATGTTAAATATGAAATAAATAAATTTTAATATAAATATAACAAAATGCATTTAACCACTATCTTCCTCATACAAAGGATATATTGTACATTCAATTTCGTATCTTCCTCTTAAAGACTTAAGTTTTCTTTGATTATATACTGGGTGTAATAAAATTTCAGGGTTTATTTTAATTCACATATTTAAAAAATATTGTTACTTTTATATTACTTCTATATTTATATTATAGCATTACATATTAAATTGTCATAAGTTATAAAAAATGTATCATTGTAAATTTATTCTTCACTTATGTTTTATAAGTATTTGCATTAAGTATAAAAATTAAAACCTATATACATAATTCTGTTCAATATAATAATGCAATTTTATTGGTAACGTACAAAAATAATGCTATTACTATATTACATAAAAAATAAAAGCTACATATTTTCCTCTTCCATTAAATTTTAATTTAGCATTCCTTCTAAAAATACGAGCGCATCAACATTATCAATTGCACTTTCTACATCTCTTTTTTGTAAAGTTTTTTTTTTCATTCGTGCTGTATATTTGTATGATTCTTTAGTAAGAGAATCAATAAAAAGTTCCTGTAATAAGACATAAGATTTAATAATTAAGACACACACACACACACAAAACATTTTTTATTTATATTTATTACAAAAACCACTTCATTCTATATATGTATATGTTAAAATGTTTTAATTTAGTGAAATTAAAATCATAATTGATAAAAGTAAATAATTTGATAAATAAAATGATTTATATAATAGATTTTAATGTAAATTATATCTATAATTTGCATACAGTATGTTTCTTTAATAACTGGCATTTAATTATTTACAAAAATAAGGAATATAAGTGAAATATATACCCAAGAACATACATAACACAATTGTTACAAATTTAATGACCACAAATTTTTAAAAACTTTGTAACTATTGTAGTATAGTAGCAATATTATGTTTCATATTATTTACAATTCATAAATAAATGAAATACATTTTATAATTACCGTAGATTTTGTAATTAAGAAAACAGCTTCTTGGTTAACCATATTCACTTCAGGATCCATCTTTATAATTGTTTTTATTCTACCTAATGGTAATTTTACTAATTTTTCCTTTTGCTCTTCGTCGATACGAGCATTATTTTCAGCTTCTTCTTGAAAATCCTGAAGATTTTCTCCTCCTGTACTAATAATATTTTCATTTAATTCTTTATCATTTCCTTCCTCTTCAAAATTTGCCATATTTACATTAATTTGAACTAATATTTCAGGTGCACTAAAATAAGTTAAGCTATAGGAACAAAATTTCGATACAATCCAATTATTTCATAACATATAGTAAAATTCATTTTATTAGAAATATTTGTTCAGTTTTCAGTAGTTAATATTAAATTTTCTTAACTATATTTATATCTTTAAATTTTAATATCAAAAAATTCAAAGTAGCGAATACTTTCATACTTCGTACTTTAAATTCAATTTTTAAGTTTTTGTAACTTACGACATAATTTTATTTTATATTGATTCGTATGAATATTTTTTTACAAGTTCGATATAATTAACTAAAAATAAATAGTATTAAATATAATATTTAAAAATTATGGATGTCTAATATGATAGTGCAAATAATAAACTTTATGTTTTCGATACATTATTATATATAAGGTAGTGTATTATCAGAATCTTTTATTTTTAGTTATATTAAAAATAAATAAATGTAAATGTTCATGTAATTTCAAATTATACGTTATTTAACATTTGGCGGATTACATTAGTCTAGTGATAACAGACATGACTTTCTAGTGGTGGAACGTAATATTTTTGTTCCTTAACTTTAAAAAGAAGAGAACAATAATTTCTTTTCTGTAATATCATTTTACTAAATTTAATTGTATAATATACATGAATATAATAAAAAATGCACTCTGTTAAATATTCGTCCCACTCTATTTCGAGAGATATAGTTACCAATCTAAAACATTTTAATACAACGGTAAATGCCTTTTCAATTTCCACATGGACATCGGGCTTTTATTTACGACTGATAATTTGACAGTCGTTTCAAAATTTATGAAAACTTCTTGAAATATGGAAGAGAAATCTTGCAAAGAGCAATTAACAGAAAATACAGGTTCTTAAATATATATTACGATTCTAAAGAATGAATATATAACTTATCATATTCGTTTTATTACAGATATCAACCAAGATGAGTTGATTCTTCAACAACAAAGACGTATCGAAATGGAGGTTAATATACGTTATCGTTCTTTATAATTGATTTTTTTTTAATTTTCTTATAGTTACTATTTATTTTTTATGAAAAAATTACATATTTTCATTAATCATATTTAATAATTGTCGTTAAGGTCCATTCTTATTTTTTATCTTTGAGTTTAATAAACATTTTATTTACTAATTATCTTATTATGAATTGTAAATTAAGTGTACATATTATAGATAGGTTACATATAAACAATCTAATTTAATATTTATTGTTTTCATCTCTTTATTTTATATTTATAAAAGGAAATAAAAATATGAAATAAAGTTGTTATCTTCCAGATTTCTGAATCCATTGCTTTGGTTGGAGAGAAAGAATCCATAAAAAGTTTGGAACGTGAATACTCTGAAGATGAAATATACCTTTCGAAAGCTAAAGCATTAGGTCAAAAATATTCATATATTAGGAGAACTAGACCAGATGGGAATTGCTTTTTTAGAGCCTTTAGTTATGCATATCTTGAAAAGTTAATTGGAAATAAAGAGGAATATGAAAAATTTCGGGAACTTGCATTAAAAAGTAAAGAAAGTTTGGTAGAATTAGGTTTCCCCCAATTTACAGTTGAAGATTTTCATGATACGGTAAATACATTTTATTATAAATCATATACTGATAAATTTTTATTTTTTTTATTATTTTAAATGTTCAAAAAAGAAAATGTTTCTTTGTGTTACAGTTTATGGATGTAATTGATAAAGTAGGAGAAGATACAGAGTCAAGCTATATTGAATTACATAAACTTTTCAATGAACAAGGGTGTTCTGATTATGTTGTTGTATATCTTAGATTAATTACCTCTGGTCAATTACGGCTTGAAGCTGATTTTTATCAGCATTTTATTGAAGGAGAACGTACTGTTTCAGAGTTCTGCCGTCAAGTAAATACTATGAATATTATTTTATACCAATATTTACAATTAATATTATGTTTATTTTGAGAATTCGTTATGTGACACAAAAGCTATATTTTTCTATATATAATATATAATATATACATATATCAACTATAATTTTTCTATATTTTTAATATATATAGTTTATTTTTTAATCAGTATTAATTAAATTAATTACTAAAGAATGTTTATTTTTATAGGAAGTAGAACCAATGTACAAAGAATCTGATCACATTCACATTATAGCTATGAGCACTGCTTTAGGAACTGGTGTACGTGTTCGTTATATGGATCGAGGTGCTGGAACTGAAGTAACTGCACATGATTTTCCTGAAGGTGCAACTCCAGCTGTTCATTTGTTATATCGCCCTGGTCATTATGATATTCTATATCCTTGATAAATCACACATTTAACTGGCACATAACTTTTTAAAAAATCTCACAACAAAGATTAATTATTTAGAAAATTATATCTTGTGTACGTAATCAAAACTCATAAAATTTTTGTTTGGTTAGATGTAACATTACAGTTGTAAGTAATTAATTTAAGCCTTATAGAATATTCAATAAAATTATGAAATTTTATGTAAAAAAAGCTGTGTTTTTTAAGAAAATACAAAGGTGGGTCTTTGTTATTAATAATCATACTAAATTGTTCACAACCTTTAATCATTTATTAAATATATAACAAAGAATTTAACATAATTTCTTTAGTGCATTATTGATACAAATTGTTCTCTTAAAAAATTTTGAGATTATAAATTTTAAATAAAATCACACAACAGATCATGTTATCAGGATATGTTGATTATAATTTTTATAATAATAATTATAATTATGTATTGTAAATCATTTGAAAGGCATATTACAAACATAAATTATATATCATAATAACAATACAAGAAATACAATAGAGAATGTAGTCTTAAATTCATTGTAAAGTTAAATACCTTAATTAACATTTTATAGTAATACAATAAATATTTGTGAAATTAAACTTTATTATATAGAAGCCTTAAATTATTTATATGATTGAAAAAAGAAATAGTTCTAAAATATACAATTATAAACCTAATTAGTAATAATATGATACAAAAGTGTAAAATATATGAAAAATTATATATTATAAATGAAGATATAGGGTAAGTATTTATTATAATTTATCTTTGCATAGAACGTACTTGTTCAGTAACTTCTTCCAAAGTTATAAAACTTCTATTGATAGATTCCATTTGGTATTCTAAATGAGTGGTTAGAAGAGCAATTTTCTTCAGATTAGTCTCTGCAGTTTCTAGACTATGCTCTTGTTGTGCAAAATTTTTTGCACTGTGCATTAATATCTATAAACGTATCTTAATTAAAAAAACAATATTTATAAAATATATGAATTTTCGTAAATATAATGTTTCGATAAATATATGTATTTTGAAATTTTACCTCACTGCTTTTTGAACCTCTTTGTATTTGTCTTGCAAGGGATGCAATATTGTTTACATTAACTTGTACTCTATCAGCCAATCTCATTTTTGACTCAACAAATAAGCTTCGAGCACTTGTACTTGAAGCTGAAGCCATGACGTATAGATTTTTATTAATTTTGAAACAAACTTTAATTTAATAACCTTCAGGTTCTTATCTGTAATTGTTAACATAGACTTAATAATGAACAATAAGATATATTGCATAAAAATTAAAAATATATTTTAAAAATTAACTTTAAAACATTCATATAATTAAATGGACTAAAATCATAGAAAATAACAACAATATTATTATTAAATACAGGGAGTCTCTGTTAAAGTTAACACTTACATGCAGATTTTGGTTAATTGTAACAATAATATCTTTCACATTTGTCTCGTGCGTTTGTGTTTTTTTATTCTAAACACTACCGATTTCTTTGAACCTTTTATGGGAATTGTTCTGTGTACAAGTGCATAACCTCCTTTACACACTGATTAGTTTCATCATAAATAGAAGTCTGTTCAATCTTTTCTTGTTTCAAATAACAATCCATTCATGATCTATTAATGATCTATTCGCACTAATCGCAGTCAACTAAAGAACCTTGTTTGTATGTACCAGTGTCTATTATAATAAACATAACTCAATATATTCATCATTTTGTTGATATTTTCAGTACATATTCCTATTGGTGAATATAACTATCACTTCGAGCATTTATAATACAAACAAGTTCATATACCACTCTAGCGTTATCTTATAATTTCATTACATTTCTAGAGTACAACGTCATTATGTGAAGATCATAAACCAAAGATAGTCAAATGAATAAAGTTCAATTAAAATGATTCAAATTCAAAAAAATTGTTTTCATCCATCAAAAGTAATAAGAGAAAATACTAGTGACTTTAGGAAAATAAAAAAAAAAGAAATAATTTGACAAAATAATTTGTCTTTCATGGTATTTCTCTTTTGAAATCATTCGAATTATGTCATAAACATTTTTCATGTCATTAAAAACGGAGCAGATATTTACACGGCCTCCTTCATGTAAAACACCCTTTAAAACTATTATAATGTAATAATGTAAGTATTTTTTATCATAAATTTCATTCTATGTAATAAAATTTGAGACATGTATATGCTATTTTCTAGAAATAGAGAAGAGAAGTATAAATAAATTTAATAACTTTTTATTGATAAATGATATATATATTATTAAATTAATAAGATTCATTTATAAAACCATACGCATTTCTACAAATATTTCGCATCTATCACTTTAAAAGAGTTCTCTATGAAATATATAAATTATATCAAATACTTTAAAATATAGGATTCAGATACATAATTTCCAGTATTATAACTTTCTCTTAAATCATATGTTTGTAACTTTAATGTAAATCACACAAAGTGATGATAGATTCAGCTAATAATCAGCTGATACGTAAGAACACATCAGAAATATATTCATGTGTGCAAATATATATATGATATATATATATATATATATGATAACCTATATATATAGAAGTCTTATATGTATATAATGTGGATGCGAAGCGTTTTTTCGAAAGTCAATCTTACATTTTATAAAAATATAAAAAGAAGTAATATACACATGATATATGTAGTTAATATATAAAGGGTTAAGTTTTCCTTGTGGATCCAACAACTGATTTTTTTCGTGTTATTTAATAGTCTTTGACGTGGAAAGTCCGAAAATGTAAGTCTTAACTTTAGGATCCATCAAATCAGAGGTTCAAAAGTTATATGTATGTAAAGTTGTGCTTTTTCAGCGTATTTTACATGTTATTTTAACGCCATGTTGGTTTCTATGTTCTATGAAAAATAGTTTTATAACTTTAAAAAATATGTTGCATTTCTTATAATAATAAATCCAAAAGATGGTGTTATAAAAAATAATAACAGACTAATTTACTAATTTAATTTGATTTTCAAGCTGCTATATGAAATGTCATTAATATTTTGCGATTAAAATAATAATTTCGGAGATGGATCTTGATAATGTTAGTTTACTCGCTCAACAAATTAGAGAAACAAGTAAACTTTCCACAAAAGATGCAGAGGTAATATATTTCATACAACTGCTTATATCAGATAAAAGTAGTTATGTATATAAGATTTCTTTTATTATAGCATCTAAAAAGTTTGCGTATACAGCTAAAAAATCCTGTATTACCACAACATGAGATTGAAACCCGTGCTGGATCTCGTCCTCCAACACACGAAGAAATAAAAAAATTTGAAGAAATAGAATCTATTAAAAAAGGATGTTATAATACATCAGAGGATAAAATAATTGTTCATAATTGGGAAGAATTTTGTAAGGTTTGTCTACTTAAAAAATGTTCTATATTCTTATATATCTTAACGTTGAAAAGATTTTCCTTATCAAATGTTTTATTATTCCTATACAGTTACATCACTGGGACCCTAAAGAGGTTGAACCATTTTTACTTTTGAGAGAGGAAAATAAAACATATATACGCAGTAAAAGGGAAAGAAAAAGATTTGTACAATTTTTAGCAGATGGTTTGCCAAAAAGAACTTTGTACAGTGTATATCACAGATTTAGAATTTTGTATGCAGATAATTTTCAAAGAAGGTAATATATGTATAAAATAGAAAACTTCTTTTGTATTAAATGCTTAATTGATTTTCATTTAATACTTTCTGTGTTCTACTTCTCTTATGTAATATTCACACTCTACTAAATATTATATAAACATTAACATTCTTGTTTTATATCAAAAATAAGAATAGTTATGTTGTATATAAAATATTTTTTGCAATTAAAAGTAATATAATTTTAATTTTCTAAATCTTTAAAAATTTATTCTGTAAATTCAGTAGTTTTTAATTTAATTATGTTTAATATATGAAGGTTTCATCCAGATGAAGATAGAATGATTTTGGATCACTTAGAACATAATGTCAACCTTGATCATAAGCGGAAATATACAGATTTAGCAAGAGTTTTAAAACGAACTCGAATTTCTATTTGGCGTCGTTATAAACTACTCAAGAAAAAACGTTGTGGAAGATAGAATTATTAGATATTATATTAGATTTTTATGATGTTTGTATGTAAATCGTTCGGGCGGATACTAAGTCTATTCGAAATCAGTTTCATGTCATTTATTTCACCATCGTGAATTTTCAATTGATATCAGACACCTTTTCTCGTTTGAAAAATAATGATTTAGCAAAATTTATAAAACGAAATTGCACTAAGTGTCCGCGTGGACATGGTATCCACCTCACATGCAAATAAAACAATCCGCTTGTCGAGAGTTAATTGTCACATTGTGTTGTTAATTTTATCTATTTTTCTTATTTCTATATAATGTGTGTTTAAATTTACTGTGACAAAATAAAAAAATGTTAATCGCAAATCTTATGTATAAATAAACAATATTGAATAGAATATAATACCTTTATTCATTAAACATAATTCAGTATTCATTTGTTAAAATTTCTTAATCCAAAGTTTATTAACATAATTGATACGAATATTTAAATCAATTTTGTATATTACGAAAAGGGAATTTTGCATATTAAAAAAGAACATAGACAAAGTGAAATTACTTGTATCAAGTAATTTGATATACATATTTATACATATGTATTTAAAAAAATTTCATTTTTTGAAATATGCAGTATTTATGTGTTTTGCTGACGCAATACATTATTATTTACATGTCTTATATGCGATAATCAAATTTTATGAATATGATCTCAACATAATTATTGTATAATTTCCAATTAATATTAAATAAACTATTGTGTGGTTTAAATATGAGAAAACACATGTACAAAGATTAATAATGTATATATAATATATAAAAATTATTTATATTCAATAAAGGTAATAATAGTATCTTGTAAATAATGTGTTCTATATTATTGTAGGATTAATATGCTTAGTAAATATATACTTAGTAAATAAATTTTCTAATTAAAAATAATATAGATTATGTACATAAAGTGCAAGTAATTTATATAAAAAATTTTTAATAAAACTTTTACTTAAATTTTCATTTTTAAATACTAGATACTGATTTATACAATTTATACATGTTTGATATTTTCATAAAATGCAAAATAAAATATATGATTTATTTAATAATGTATGATTGTTTTTTTTAATACATAATATGGACAGTAAAATGTTTAAAACAATATAGGTATGTAATATACATGCGAGTTACAGAAAGGAACAGATTTAATCTTTTGTACAAAATTATAATACTGCCAATATTAGCACAATAAATTTCTTAATTCAATTTTTTAAGGAAGAAAGGTTTATGTTTAAATAACATAAAGTATAAAATATCATATGATCTTTTGCATTTTTGCAATTACATATAAAAATATATATAACTATACATTCAAATTTGTACATAGGGTGTTCCAAAATCATGCTGCAGAACTATTTGCTACATACTATAAATTTCTTTTTATTTTAAGAATCGAAGTTTATGGAAGCAAATCATAAAAAATATTCTTTTATTCACTAAATTTATCTATTAAATAAAAATTAAAAAATTAAGAACTGAACATTGAGAAATGTGTATGGCATAATTACAGTTCACTGGCACTAGTAAGATATATGTAAAGTACATTAAAGCTATTGAAAACACTTTCAAATCAATACATTTAATACTAAAATGTATTGCATATAATTCTTCTGTATGAATATATATATATTTAATTATTGGAATTTGAAAATTGATGATTTTTTAAATTTATTTGTTTTTATATTATAAAAAATTATAAATAAATAATAAAAATTTAATTATAATAAAACTTCAAACTATGAAATGATATGAAATTCGCTAATTTCTCCTAATATAAGTTTGTTTGTTTCTATGTTTAATATGATTTTGGGACACTCTGTAAATAAATAAATATGTTTAATTCGTACAATTACATTATCTGTATAATATTATTTATAACTACTAGGCTATATTTAAAAAATATACACATGATTAGAAGATATTCACAATGACTGTTGTTTAAATGAAGAAATAAATTTTGTTATAACAAAGCATTTAGAACTTCTACAAAATTTAAATATGCGAGTATTTAAATAATCTTTCTCTGTAAAAAGGCTGCTTATATATTTACACAAGTGTATGATTTCTAAAATAATGTTATATTATATACTATATGAGTCATATCATAGCATATTCTATATAATATATATATATATATATAATTTGTCATGATGTACAAGCAAAACCATTGTTTTTTCTTTTATCTTTTTTTTTTTTTTGAAATTATGAATTTTATTTATTAAAACATTTGTCCTATCACAGCAAGTGATCGTACTGCAGATTGCACATTATTTACATGAATATGATGAGCAACTGTGTGATGATGGTCATCTACAACCATCTCTCCATATTGAGCTCGACAACGTTTCTGATGTGCAAACAAACTGCCACTGTGACTATAAGCAGCTCCACACGTTTTGCAAACATATGGTTTTTCTCCAGAGTGAGTATAAGTATGTTCTTTTAATGTACTTAGTCTTTTAAATGCTTTGCCACATGTTTTACACAAATAATTTGCTTCTCCAGTGTGTCGTGTTAAGTGTCGTCTAAAAGCTGAACTCACAGCAAATGCTGCACTGCATACATGGCAAACAAATGGTTTATCACCTGTATGAATCCTAATGTGATTTGCTAAACTGGTCGTTGTAGTAAATCCACTATTGCAAGTTTTACACACATGTGGTTTAATACCAGTATGAGTTCTCATGTGATAAGTTAAAGAAGAATTGCTTGGATACACTTTACTGCAAATATGACACAAGTATTCTCGTGGAACCTTTTCTTTTGGTTTATGTGTCCTTTGATGAAGAACAAGACGAGCTTGACTAGCACATACTTTTCCACAGATTTCACAAGTAACTGGTTCAGCTTTTGGTTTATGCATTGATACATGACGTCTAAGACCTTTCTTTGTTGCCATAATTTTATCACAATGTTGACATTTATATTCACCAGATTCATCTTCATCACTTTCTTCTTTTTTAACATTTTCATTCTCTTGTAAAGTGTTTTGTGCAGTACTTGGAAAGGAATCATCATCAGAATCAAAAAATTTATTATCATCTACTAAATTGTCTAGTAAGCCATGACCATGTTTTTCTGCATGTTTTTTTAATGTATCAGGCCTAAAGAACCATTTTTTGCATACAGTACAGGAATATTTTTTATCTCCGTGTACGAGAGTATGTCTTTTCAGATTTTTTAAAGATGAACAATATTGACTACAAATTTCGCATTTGTACAACTCAGGTGCATTTTCAAAATCATAGACTTCATTCACAGTACCATTTTCATCATCAGTATCATCTTCAAATTTCATTTCTTTTTTTGGTTGCTTGTTATCCTTTTGTTCATCTGTACTAATTTGTTTAATCATGTTATTTACTTTTTCAGTATGAGATTTTAAATGACGTACAAGACTTTGAGGTTTAGAAAAGCATGCATGACACAATTGACATGCAAGAGGTTTTGATGCATGTATTTTTTTATGATTTTCCATATTTTCTAATCTATAAAACATTTTTGAACAAACATTGCATTTATGCTTTTTTTCATGAACAAGGGAATGTTTTTTTAAACCTCTTTGTGTGCTGTAACATTTTGCACATACTTTGCATTTAAATTTTAATTCTCTAGAATCTTGACCATCATTGCTTGAATCATAATAATTATTATGAATTTCATCTTCGCTATAGGTTTTATTAGGCACTGATTTTACTTTCCTAGTAGAAGTACGTTTTTGTAAAACTTCTTCTTCTTCTTTGACATTATCATTTAATATATTGTCATCAAAGAATTCCTCCTCTGGTTTTTTATCATCCTCTTCTGGATTTTGATTGATATCTTGGTTTTCATCTGGTTTATTTTCCATATCAATAGTTTCAGAAATATCATTGTTACTCTCTTGTGTAAGAGATGTTTCATGTATATTGTTCTCTGAAGTACAAGATTCCTTTTCAATTTCTTTAGATCCTTCAAATCCGATAGAACAAATAAAAAGTTTTTCATTTTGCATATCAATCTGGTTGGTGCTTAAGTTAGATTCATCTCTACAATATGAGTCATTAGTTTGCATATATTCTTGAGAATTTGATACTCCATGCATTTCTTCTTTCACAAAATAATCTTCTTGATCAATTTGTTTTTTTGATAACAATGTTCTTATCTCAGATTCAGTTTGTGTAAATGTGTCCTAAAATATTTAAAAGCATTTACAGTTACTATATCAAGTTTACAGTTACTATATAACAAATTGACATAACATGTTATATTTACCACAATAGTAATTTTAGTTGGTTTATTATAATACATTCGCAATTTGGCATCAGAATGTTGACACTGTTGTCTAAATTCATGAGCAACACTTGCTTTATAGATACAAATATCACAAATTAATGAAGGTAATCCATCTTGTTCATGAATTTCTATCGATCCACAAACTTGTATCTTTTGTGGAAGGCTCGAAAAATCATTTACTTCTTGATCCGTACAGAAGATAGGAGATAAATTAGTACCCTCTGTAAGGCAAATTCTGCATATTCTGTCCATATTAAGTGGTAAATCAAAATATTCTGTCATTGTTTAATGCAAATACAGCACAGTTTCTATGTAATAGATTTCCTGTAAAGAATTTATATAAACATATTATATGATAATTTGAATACAAACACTTTTTTAAATAAAATATTTGTTTTTATTTTATGTATTATTTTATTTTATATTTTTTAATCGGAAAAAACATTTCATAACATAAACAGTGGGTTTTTATAAAATCTGAACTTAAGTGTATATTTACAACTTTTATTTAATATATAAATAACAGTATAGTATTTGATGTTATTGATAATAAAGAATAAAAATTCATTATAAAGTTATCAAAATTCGAAATCATTGTGACAAAATTTTGAGATGCGTTAGTATATTCAATAACGTATACATAATTAAAAAAATGGAGTATACATACAAGATGGAAACATTTTGTTTGAAAAACACTTATTTTTAAAGGAAATAAAAAAGATTAACATACAAAAATGAGAGGTTCTCAACCTTCGGATCTTTTGTGCACCGCGAAAACATGCCACGATGTTGAGACAATGCTTTAGCAGTGATGCCCAGATGAATACATTGCAGCTTCTTTGAAAAACCTGTATCTTCCAAAATTTTTATAATACACAATTCTCGAAAAATTTTTACCGTATGTTAAAGAGCAATGTCACGTGTTTCGTTATTAATCATAAATTATTCGTTTCGATAATACTTTTCTAAGAAAAATCTATCACTTCTCTATTTCTTTGTTTAATGGCTTCCCTGTACTACGAAAGTTGAGAGCAATCTGAAGCGAACGCATGAAATGAAGAGTCTAGAGACTTAGTGGACGGGTCAATACAAAGAAAGACTATACGTGTATGGACTTCAATAATTGGTAGTACTTATTTCATGTAATAGGATGCAACTGTACAACATAAAGTTAAATATATTTTGTAATAATCAGAATAATAAAGTATTTATTGAAAAATATCTTTATTACACCTTTTTCATTTATATTTGTGATATGATCAGTGTATTGTACATGTCAACAACATTAAAGCTTGATATATATTAAACTTACATGTTAAAAATCGAATATTATAATATATAAAATATATTGGGGGGGGGGATAAAATTTTAACACGATTATCTGTTGTTACTGCTAAGATAAATTTTGAACGGCATTAATTTATTTCGATTAAATTTTCATTAAATTATTATTTATTCATTCTAAACTTGACATTAAATATAGAATCATTTTGATTTAGTGCGCTTTATATTTTTGTATTAAATAACCAATCGAAACAAACGGTTTGTAACTAGCAAATTTGCAATTTTACAATATTTAGGAATTTTATATTTAGAAAATTTTGTATACGATGAATGAATTGTTGAGTGGTTTGTCTATTTGTGACAATTCTTAGGTTTGATCGCCGTGGGACTTTCTTATCCGCCGATCTGTCAAAAAATGTAAATGTAAGACTGTGATTGAAGTTTAAGGTTTCTAACATACGGTAATGCAATCGGAGCAAGTTATCCGATTAAGTCGGAATATTAGGCGGATGTAGAAGGAAAGCTTTTAAGTGATACTGGGAATATACTATTTATTTTTTAAATGCCATTATGGCTTTGCGTAAAGTAAAAGGGAACTTTGAACGTATGTTCGATAAAAATCTGACCGATTTAGTACGTGGAATTAGAAACAATAAAGAAAATGAGGTAAATTTGTAATTACGTTTGGCATATTACTCTCAAATATTTATTACAGACATAACCTTAGTCGAATTATTAATACATATTTTCATTTAAATATGTATCATATTGTTGTAGGCAAAATATATTGCACAATGTATAGAAGAAATTAAACAAGAATTGCGACAAGATAATGTAGCAGTCAAAGCAAATGCTGTGGCAAAGCTAACATATGTAAGTTCAGATGTATATAATTTGTCACTAGATACATTTTTAACATCATTAATATAATATGTTTTAACTTGTTTAGCTTCAAATGTTAGGGTATGATATTAGCTGGGCTGGTTTCAACATAATCGAGGTGATGTCATCTGCAAAATTTACATATAAACGAATTGGATATTTGGCGGCAAGTCAAAGTTTTCATGCAGATACAGAAGTATGACATTATTCAAAAATTGAGATAAAATTTAAGTTTTTAAGAAATCTGATAAACATTCTACATACTCTGCTATCAGACATATATTTTATTTTGCATATTCATTTTTTTTAGTAATTTTTTGTGAACAGATATGATAAAATATCCATTTGAAGAATTTTCATGATGTATGTTTATTAAATTAATATTGTATTCTATTTTGGTCAATATTATATTACAATGGATATTTTGTTATTTAGATATATGAAAGTAACACTGCATGAATATTTATAATTTATATTATATGTAAGTAAAGAGTAATTATTTTGTAAGTTCTGTTATGACATATAAAGAAGATTTGTCAGGTTTCTAAAGATTCTGAATTAGTATAGAATAATTAAATCAATTTTGACAAATAAAAAGTGTTGATTTATTGCAGCTGTTGATGTTAACTACCAATATGATTCGCAAAGATTTAAATAGTCAAAACCAGTATGATGCTGGTTTAGCTCTGAGTGGTCTGTCTTGCTTCATAAGTTCAGATCTTGCACGTGATTTAGTTAATGATATAATGACATTATTAACATCTACAAAGCCGTATCTACGCAAGAAAGCTGTACTAATGATGTACAAAGTCTTCTTACGATTTCCAGAGGCCTTGCGGCCTGCATTTCCTAGATTGAAAGAAAAGTTGGAAGATCCTGATAGTGGTGTACAAAGTGCTGCTGTTAATGTAGTTTGTGAATTGGCAAGAAAAAATCCAAAAAACTATCTAAGTTTAGCACCTGTTTTTTTCAAACTTATGACTACATCCACCAACAATTGGATGCTGATAAAAATTATTAAGCTGGTAAGTGAATATTAGCTTTTAGTCTTATATTAACAAAGTGAAACAGATTAATGAAGATATAGGCTCATTGTTATAATTAATGAATATTTGTATCCATACATATATATGTATACACATATGTTGAACATGAGCCAAATAATATTGGTCTTGTTTCACATGCTCAGTTCTCCACTATAACACTGATTGAGCCGAAAATGGGTCGGCGACTTACTCAACCACTAATTGACCTGATTTCAAGGTTTTCATATTAGTTGATCATCTTTTCATTACCAAAATATAGTAAATTATAGACATTAGCTGTAGTATGCATTAGTAGCTTGTATTTATTTCTAATATGTATCCACGAATGATTACATTACATGTTGTAAAGTGTAAACTATGTTTAGCAATATTCATATGTTAAATATCATCATATTTCTTAGATTGCAATTATATTTCCAGTTTGGCGCATTGACACCTCTAGAACCTAGGCTTGGCAAAAAATTAATAGAACCCCTTACAAATTTGATACACAGGTATTTCATGTATTTTTGTCTAAATGTAAACCAATATATTGGGTTTGCAGGTTTGTTCACTGCTTGCGGAATAGTTTAATATTTTACTGCTCCTAACATGGAAAATTTATTTAGATATTTATTTTCTTTTAAGTTTTTGTATTCATATTTCTTTGTCATTAAATAAATCCTAAATGATAAATTATGTAATTTATCGTATTTTGCAATTTAATTTTTCAAATGATTAATTAGTGATATAATTATTATAATCATGTAATGTTATACTAATTATATGATATTACCGGTTTTTAGTACATCTGCAATGTCTCTACTATATGAATGTATAAATACAGTAATAGCTGTATTAATTTCAATTTCATCTGGCATGCCAAACCATTCTGATTCGATACAGTTATGTGTTCAAAAATTGAGGATATTGATAGAAGATTCTGATCAAAATTTAAAATATTTGGGATTGTTAGCAATGTCGAAAATTTTAAAAACTCATCCAAAAAGTGTACAAGCTCACAAAGATCTTATAATGCAATGCTTGGATGATAAAGATGAAAGTATAAGATTGCGTGCCTTGGATTTACTATATGGAATGGTTTCAAAAAAGAATTTAATGGAGATAGTTAAAAAGTTAATGGTGCATATGGATAAAGCTGAAGGCACTGCTTACAGAGATGAATTACTCTCAAAAATTATTCAGATATGTTCGCAGAATAATTACCAATTTGTTACTTATTTTGAATGGTAAAGTGATCACCAAGTTCATATTTGTTAAAATATATTATATTTTACATTTACATAATATTTATCCACATTTATAGGTACATATCTGTACTGGTTGAACTTACAAGAATGGAAGGTACCAAACATGGACCATTAGTAGCAACTCAATTACTCGATGTAGCAATTCGTGTCCAAGCTATACGAAAATATGCAGTTCAACAATGTGCCTTATTGCTAGAAAATTCATACCTTTTAACAGGTCAACCAAGAGCAACAATGTCTGAAGTTTTATACGCTGCTGCATGGATTTGTGGAGAATTTTCTAGGTATTCTATAATATAGTTTCTGACTTGTATTACTTTTCTGCTTAAAATGTAATTGATAATATATTACATTAACAGTGAACTAGAGGATCCTATAGCAACATTACAATCAATGTTACGATCACAAGCTTCTAGTTTACCAGGACATATTCAAGCCGTTTATGTTCATAATATTTTAAAACTTGCAACAGCAACATTATGTGAAGCTGTAAAAGATGGAGATACAGAGACTATGGAACAGGTAAAAATCTACAAATACAAAAATTATTATTTATCTAATTATTAATGTATTGTATTAAATTATGTTCATTTCAGAATTATACATAAATTTTGTTGTATTTTATAGATTTTTGCACTGAAAGATAAAATAGCTGCATTTGTATGCAGCGGGGATTTAGAAGTTCAAGAAAGGTCTAGTTCTGTATTGGTTTTACTTGAATGTTTAAAAGAAAGTCCTGCTTTGGCAGAAGAATTAATGGAAGCATTTGAAGGAGAGCTTAATCCTGTTGCACCAAAAGCACAAAGAAAGGTAATTATTATTTATATGTTTTCATGTAATTTTATTAGTCAAGATTTTTTTCATTTGCTTCAAAAAACACATTCTATAAAATCATATCATTGTTATTAATTTCCTGTGTATTGATTTTTTATATTTTTTTCGTACATTTTATGTATTAAATGTAATGTTCAAATTAATATTAGATGTTTGTTTTTTTTATTGTTAGCAGAAATAAACTAAAAAATAATAATAATTATTATTTATATACATTATCTTACTTTGTTTAGGTGCCAATTCCTGAGGATCTGGATTTAGACTCATGGATTAATGATCCACCATCAGAAAGTTCAGATTCAGAAGATCAAGATATGAATGATATTTTCGTTAAGACGGAGAAAATGAACGACTCCTATCCTAAACGAGAATTTAATGAACCATCAGCAGAGGAACTTCAAAAACGACGTGAAGCTAGAAAATTAGAACAACAAAACAATCCACATTATTTAAAAGGCACATTCAAGAATTCCACATCATATCATAACTCATCAAATATTTATGAGGAGTTTGAAAACATTCCTGTAACGGAATTAGATATTCCAGTTTCTTTAAAAATTACGAATAATCATAAAAGATACAAAGTACATGGCAAAAAGAAGAAGAAGACTAAGAAAAGTATGTTTAAATCTTGTATGTATATGCGTTCATGATAATTATATTATCTTAAATTGTAAACTTTACAATCTTTAGGTAAAAAGCCTACTTCAGAAGATGAACAGGATGATATTTATCCTATTCAGGTGGTAAATACTGGGATTGGTGAATTGCCACCAGGTGCAGAATTAAGTGATAGCGATGACTATGATCATGTGGATGTAAATGACCCACACAGAGCCTTAAATATCGATTTGGATCTACCTTTGAGGGATGATGAAAGATTACCTGTATCAGAACATAGAGTTAATGAAAATAATTTAGTTCAAGAAACTACTGAATCTAAAGGAAAGAAAAAGGAAAAAGTAATATATTTCTTCTTTTGTTTAAAAAGTTATAATATATTAATTATAAATTTTATTTTTAATAAAGAAGTTATTAGTTCAAAATTAAATATAGTTTTATTATATTTTATTTATTAGGGGCATAAAAAATCAAAGAAGAAAGTTAAAGAAGTTAAAGGAAAACGTTATGACAATCAGTTACAACTTACTGATATGTGGTTAGAAAATAATACTTCCACAGGAAATATTCAGCCACCTGTTGCTAATGAGTATACGGAGGTTTTCAGTGAAAAGGAATCAGAATGGAAAGATGCTAAACGCAAGAAGTCAAAAAGTCAAGAAAAGCATAAAAAAACAGACGAGGACTCGAAGCATAGAAAATCAAAAAGATCGAAAATTAAAAAAGAATCTTTAAAAAAATCTTCAGATTATGAAGAAACCGCTGGAATCTCGACACCGTCTAAAGAAATATTACCAGATTTAAGATATAATTTTTCAAATTCTGAAGATAATACAATTTTAGAACCAGTTACTTCGTACGAAGAATTAGCTAAAAATAAAGTGCTATCTATAACATACGAATTGAAACAAGTTCCTCACGAGTCAAATAAATTAGTTGCGTCAATACTCATTACGAATAATTGTCAGAAGCTTGTAAAGGAATTAGTTTTTGATGTTCCAGATACATCGTCATTGAGATTAATGAGAAATGTAAGTTAATATGTACAATGAAGAAACAAAGCAAAAACTGTATAATTTTACAACTGAGTATATTATTTCTTACTTTGATAATTGCTATTTCTTACGTTATGTACGATATTTAACTTGCGTGGCAACAAAATAAAGAATTAATTTTAATAAATATGCTATTCTTTCAGATTGGAGATGAATTTGGTATAAAACTGCCATTTCAACTGTCTCCACAAACCAGTAAAGAGACACAGTTTACTATTTTAATTTCAGATGTAACATTTGCTCAGAGGTTGAGAGGCACGCTTACATATATGTTAGAAAGCAAAGAAAGTACATTGCAAGAGAAACTTGACTTTACTATGCATTTAACTTGCAGTAAGTTCATGGTTGGCCATCTTTCACATAAGGATATATTAACAGAATTACTTAAAAGTGGTCAACTTGTATACAAAGTTAGGAAAGAAATTGTCTTTTCTCAAGATTTTGATATTATTTTAAATTTAATTTGTTGTAAATGTAATCTTACACTTGTGGAACAAATCAATGATACTGCATCTTTATATGGACATTCTTTGAAAGGACATCATGTGTGCCTTTTATTAAAGTATAACGTAAGACAAATATATTTTACTTCTTAACATTTAGCATTAATAGTGATTTTAATAAAACAGTAAATGTAACAAAAATACAATTTTCTTTTATAGAAGTCATCAGGCAATTTGGTAATTGAAGGTAAAGGTGACAATAACACGTTATTGTCAGGAATTGGAGAAGAAATTTTAAGGATTCTAACATAATATTGAAATAAACTGAAGTGTCCGTATTTTATGAGTCCTATCTTCATTCATTGCAGCCGTGTTCATTGCGTAACTTAATAGTAAAATGAACATTCTATATTATATATATAAAATAATGGCTATAGAAATCGTATCCGCAAACTTATCAAATATTTTCAGAAAAAGATCTTATCTAAACTTTACATCTAATTTAGGTAAACAAATTTCTAACATATGCATGTAAACATACACATGTATGTGTATAAATAGACACATGTATAATTATCTATATGTGTATGTAAGATAAAGTTTTAAGAAGAGGGAAGAGAGATTTATTATCAGAAATTGAAGACATCAGAAAGGAAGTAGTTTATTTTATTTGCATGCAATTTCAGTTTATGAACTCAAGTGCAATAATAAGATAGTAGATTATAAAATGAAATATTTATTTTAATAAACTTTATCATTTAACTTCAAATAGAAGTTTCAAATCGAGAAGTTTCTGTGTAATTTACTATATGTAAATATTACATATTAATGACAATTTTCTTAAAAATTAGTCATGTTTCATATTAATATAAATAAAACATGTTTGTATAGCTCAGAATATTGAAATACTAAACTATTTTGCCAAAGTGAAGGAGAAGTATAATAAACTTTTTATGTGAAATATTATTTGTAGAGAGTATTCATCTGTAAAGTAACCCAAAATATCTTAATAAATTACAAATATTGTACATTAAAAATTAACTACTTATACACTGATATCTTCAATTTTGTGTTTATTGAAGGATTAATATCATAATTACGTTGTTGAACTACTGATTAAACTGTAAAATACATCATGGATACTCGCGACTCGTGTGAATGTACATCGATGTTTCTCAGCGGAGTGTATACTTTCTTCATGTAATGACTTTGTAATATCAATAATTTAATACACATAAGGTTTTATGATAAGCATATAAATATGCAATATGAACACATGGAACACCAAATGTAAATAGCCAATACTTGTATGCTATAAACAATATCTTTATTTTAAATATCTTCCAAAAATTAATCTCATTTACGTAAAAAGACGTTCTATAAGAAAGTAATTTAATTATACATTACTCCTCTCTATATTAACATTAAACTTATGATTTGAAGTCATAAACAATAAATAAGTGCTGATCAATAATTGAAAAAATATTAACAGCATAAATGCCAGTAAATGATTTATAAAAATTGGAATTAATATCTAAGCCTTTAGACAGATTTAAATCGCGACGAATAGAAATATTGTGTATCAATAATATGAATATTGAACTTCTTGCTTTAAATACTTTTTCTTTAAATGTAAATTTTTGAACTGTTACTTTTTTTATTGCTATTTTTGAAAACAAATTTTCATGTTCTGTTGTAATAACATTTACTGTGCCAAAAAAAGATTAATGAATAACTTCGTCCTTCAAACATATAATAGTGTGAAAATATATTTAAGCCAAATAACTTTTTGTTTCCTTTTTGCATTTATATATAATATTAAATATACTATTAGTTTATGAAGATTATTGACATCATGTTTTACATCGATTGTAGTTTATGTATACTGATGTTTATAAAAAAATATTCGTTTTTACGAATAATAATGATCTGTTAAATTTATTCATAAAAATTGTCTTACTCTTTGTACTTGATATATATAAAAATATAGATTTTATCTTTGAAAATATGTTTTATGTAAAAAATTTTTTCTTATTAAAAGAGATATAAAATACAATACTTTTTATATGAATTATATCTACTTATAATTCAATTTTTTGTGGTAAGTAAATGTTTAAATTTATAAGTGAGCATTAATTTTGCTTTAAATATTGCAATGTATCTTTTTGTTGATAATTAAATATATAGAAAATATGATATAAATCTTTAAACAATCAAAATAAAGCTCCGAAATTGTAAACATTAATGTTGCTCGGTTTTTATTTGAATAAAATTGGATTTACGATAATTGATTGGAAAATTCATCCAAATAAAGAATGATATTTTTCGTGATACATGTAGTATCATAAAATTCCCTAGATTTGCAACTTTGTTGCATGAAATATATTCAGCTGATGAAATGTATTCAGTATGATATACTATGATATATTCAGTTGATTCAACTTATATAGCAACAAAAGTTTAGATTATTATGTAATAATATTATAAAATAAATATTTTTAAGATCCGATGGATAAGTCGCATTCACATAAAAGGTTGGTATAACATGTTTTGACATTAGTTTAATATGGCGGTATTTTTTAGTGCTAGTGCATGGTAAGAGTATCGCGTTCTTTATTATTTTCGTGTTATTAATTGAAATTTTGTTGCCAATGAATTATGGAGGCTGGTGCGAGTACCGGTACTCGTACAACGCGATTTATGATGGAGGGTGTCGGAGCCCGAGTCATCCGTGGACCCGAATGGAAGTGGGGTAAACAGGTTAGTAAAGAGGTTAACTGGTTTTAATATAATTTTTAATTAAGATATTATATTACATTTGTGAAGGATGCTATTTTAAAGACAGGATTCACATTTTTCTATTTATATTTTCACATAACATATGATATACATTTTATTTTTTCATAATATTCCATGTCCTTTAAGGTTATTGCATTATACTTAATATTCGTTTAATTTATTGTTGGAAAACTTTTATGTATATGGAAGTGAGGAAGTGAGGTAAACATGTTAGTAAAGAGGTTAACTGGTTTTAATATAATTTTTAATTAAGATATTACATTACATTTGTGAAGGATGCTATTTTAAAGACAGGATTCACATTTTTCTATTTATATTTTCACATAACATATGATATACATTTTATTTTTTTATAATATTCCATGTCCGTTAAGGTTATTGCATCATACTTAATATTCGTTTAATTTATTGTTGGAAAGCTCTTATGTATATTTATTATGTTCTATGTATAGTTTATTAATATAGTTTTAGTAATTTACTTTATTAAAACGTTTTGTATAATTATGTTATATATGTATATAAGACCAAATATTTAGTTCTTATGTTATGATTTACTTTGTTTTGTATACATTATTTTCTTTTGTCGTAATTAATTTTCATGCACTTTAAACGATAAGAACTATTTTTAATTTGTCTTGTTTCTGTTTCAATAATCTTGAAAATTTTGTATTTCATTCTTTTTTGGGATATAAATAGACTTTTACTATTGAGTTTTTTCTATGTTTATGGTCATAAATATGTTTTAAGTATAATTTTTCAATATGACAGGATGGAGGAGAAGGTCATGTAGGAACTGTTAGAAATTTTGAATCTCCAGAAGAAGTAGTTGTTGTTTGGGATAATGGTACAGCAGCTAATTATCGCTGTTCTGGTGCATTTGATCTTCGAATTTTGGATTCAGCTCCGACTGGCGTAAAACATGATGGAACAATGTGTGATACGTGCAGACAACAACCAATTTTTGGAATTCGTTGGAAATGTGCAGAATGTGGGAATTATGACCTTTGTTCTATTTGTTATCACGGAGACAAGCATCACTTAAGACATAGATTTTATCGTATAGCAACACCTGGAAGTGAAAGAGTATTATTGGAGCCACGACGTAAAAGCAAAAAGGTATTAATTCACTTCTTTAAATGTTATATTAGTATCATCATCATTATAATAGTAATATAACTTATCTTTTTATATATGATGTTAGATTGCAATTCGTGGTATATTTCCTGGTGCCAGAGTTGTAAGAGGTGTTGATTGGCAGTGGGAAGATCAAGATGGTGGAAATGGTCGAAGAGGTAAAGTTAATGAAATTCAAGATTGGTCTGCAGCTAGTCCACGTTCGGCAGCCTATGTTATATGGGATAATGGTGCCAAAAATTTGTATCGCGTTGGTTTTGAAGGAATGGTTAGTTTAAAAGATAAATTATTAAGTACTATCATAAATCAGACGTAGCTATGTGAATTATAAGAGTAAGTATATATATTTAAAGAATAATATGGACAATTAGTGATTGTTAATGTTTCAGGCGGATTTAAAAGTTGTTAATGATGCTAAAGGCCAAACAGTTTACAGATATCATTTACCACTATTAGGTGAACAGGGTCCAGGTCGCACTGGCGCCCATGGATTACAAATTGGAGATCAGGTTATTGAATATCATGATTACTATAAAACAATATAATAAAATTTCTAAAAATAAAAGTAATAAATAAAGTTGTTTGTTTTGTAGGTTAATGTTGATTTAGAATTAGAAATCGTACAATCGTTACAACACGGGCATGGTGGTTGGACGGATGGTATGTTTGAGTGTCTTGGTACTACAGGGACTGTTGTTGGTATTGATGAAGATCACGATATTGTTGTGTCCTACCCAAGTGGAAATCGATGGACCTTCAACCCTGCTGTATTGACAAAAGTACAAATACCAGTCCCTGTTACTAGTTCAAGTTCTGACAACCAAACATTTGCGGTTGGTGATTTGGTACAAATATGTAACGATATAGAAAAAATAAAACGACTTCAACGAGGTCATGGTGAATGGGCTGAAGCAATGGCACCGGTACATTATATAAAATTCTCTAGAATATAGATTTTACAAAAATACAAATTAATTTTAAATAATATGTATAATATTGTATAATATTTATGTTTTTATAGACTATGGGAAAGATTGGTAGAGTTTTGCAAATTTATCACGATGGGGATTTAAAAGTAGAAGTTTGTAGTACATCTTGGACATATAATCCTCAAGCAGTTACCAAAGTTGCAAGTAGTGATGGTAGTGTACCAGGAAATAGCAGTGGGGGTATGTTTAAAATGTATTTAATTTATTTGCATCATTTCCTAAAATTTGGAAGAGAGATTAACATTTAAAAAATTTTTCAGAACGTCTATCAGCGTTGTTAAAAAAATTGTTTGAAACGCATGTTTCGAGCGATGTTAATGAAGAGTTAGTAAAAACTGCTGCGAATGGTGATGCAGTTAAATGCGAAGAATGTTTAAAGAGACCCGAAGCTGATGTGAATGGCGTATTTTCGGGTCATACTGCTTTACAAGCGGCAAGTCAAAATGGTCACCTAGAAGTCATTAAAATTCTCCTCCGTTATAAAGCAGATGTTGAAATTGAGGTAAGAAGAGAACTAAGGTTTTTAAATTTATTATTATTTTAAGAATAATCTATGCAATATATATATATATTACCATTGGAAAGTTATATATTTAAGGATACTTAATTATTAGGTATATTGAAAGTAAACGATTTATGATACATTTAGGATAAAGATGGAGATAGAGCTGTACATCATGCAGCATTCGGAGATGAACCGGGCGTAATGGCATTATTAGCTGGTGCTGGAGCTGATTTGAATGCTAGAAATAAAAGACGCCAAACTGCCCTCCACATCGCGGTTAATAAAGGACATGCCGGTGTAGTGCGCACGTTATTGGAGTTGGGATGCCACCCAAGTTTGCAGGTAAGTAATAATATGTATTTTTACATGTATATCCTTTCCAATATGTATATTTTTACACGCATTTCCTTTTCGATATATTTGTTCCTATATACATTTTCTTATGTATATAAGTTTAGTATAGGACTTTTAAATTTCTTTACGAAATTTTAATTGATTTAAAAGTAAAAATATTATTGAACACCGAACTTAATAGATTTAATATTATAATTGGAGAGATTAATATTAAATATTGTTAATACTTTTAATTAAATTTATATATTATAGTAGTGACTTATTGATTAATATAAGTCTCTTTTAGCTTTTGGAAATTACATTACTTGCACTATAATATATTAGTAAATCTATTGTTTCTTGTGTAATAATTTCGGTAAAATAAAGAAAATTAAAAATACAATATATTGATATTTTAATTCAATATATACACTTTTCTTATTAATATATATAGAGTGATTATTGGAGATACGTTGTATTTCTAGAATAGGATATACATAATATAGATATTGGGCAGTCATTCTTAATAATCACTCTTTATGATAGATTTACACAGTATTTTTATTTCGATGCTATTACATTTGAATAAATTGCAATCTCAAAAGTTTACTTATTATTTGATTTCTAATTTTTTTTCATTAAATTTCATTACAATATGGTATATACATTATATCTATAAAATTCTAATAAAAAAAGAGAATTGTAATTTTAGAAATATTTTAAGATGAATTATTTACGATTACGTTACTTCTCAGTGATTTATGACAATATGGATTCACTTTCCTTTCCTTATATTTAGCTTCTTATATACTTAAATTTTCATTCGATTGCTTATCTGTTAGTTTAAGCATTTCGAAAAGTTTTGATTCGTAGCTTTTTTGAATTTCAATCATAGTATAATTTTAATATCAAATTTTATTGCATTATTTCTTTTTCATTCATTATTTTTAATTACACAAATAGAACGTATTTCCACAATGTTTCCTTTAACATTAATGAATTTTCAATTTTATTATTATTATACATCAGAAGTTATCTATAAGTTCATTGTATTTTCTAGAATTTAGTATACGGACCTTGTGACTTGGTTTTTGATTACCTGCTCTTATTTTTGTTATGGTTTATTTGAATTTTAGGGAGTTGATATTATTGTTATCATATTATCTCGTTCTTCTATATGTTTTCGATACTGTTACTAATTAATAGCGAAATTTATCGCGTTACACTTATTTGTTTAAAATAGTGCAATTATTTTAAATCTAATTACGATAGGGTTTATAGCATTACATTATTATAATTTTATTTGCATTCGAGCAATAGAAACATTTCGCAAACTATTGACTAATTATTATTTAAAGTAAGTAAAACTAATGTTTAACATACATTTTTGTTAACAACTTCTGAAGCATAAAACGTTAACTTTTACGTTTATCTCACGATTAATTAAGAAAATATAATTCCTATTTATTTTATATAAGTAGTAATATATTGAATATCATGTAGATTACCTATGATTTATATAATTTACGGAAAAATAAATTTATGCTTTTACACACGAGCGATCATTATTTAAAATTTCAATAATATATACTTCTCATATTATTGAACCTATAAAAACATACATATACATATGTATGTGTTGTACGTGTTTCGTCATTGTTAATTCGAAAAATCTCTTACATATGGAACATTCAGTATGGTTATTTAATTTTTTATTCCGCTAGTGGGCAATTTCGCGTGTCTACTGCGAATTTTTCTACCTCGGCTTAATTACTCAGTCTCCGGAACCGTAAGGTCGTCGTTGTCATCACCGTCGTCGTCGTCGTCGTCATCGTCGTGCACGGACAGAGTTCCACGTACGAATGTGAATTAGTGTTAATTCACCTTTGTTACATGGGTATCTCCTCATTTGCAGGAGACTTAATTAATTCAGTTATCTGCCTGGAGGAAGCCTCGAATTCCACCTGCGTTACGAGTGTCGCAGGATTGTGTTTGAGAATACGTGTTGCGCATAATCAAGCCCCGCTCTCTGTACATTTGGTGTCCGGGCAATGGGGTATAACACAGAGAATTTCTATTTTCCTTCGAAACAATTCAAACCTGAAGACAACTGGGAGCGTTTTCTGCGATAAACAACACTTACGTGCTTGGAATACGCTCTCGAGGATCGACTTCCCCTTTTGTTTCTCGCATTTTTCCCCTCCCAGATAATACTGTCCTTTCTGCCTATCCCGAGCCACTATCATAACACGAAACGTTTTAAGAACTCGAAACGGAGGAAGGATACGCACGCTCGGTTTCAGATGAAGTTTTGGATAGAAGACGATTTTCGGACACCAAGTTACGCGGCTTTATACTTAAGAAGCTTGTACACTACCGCTTAAGAGTTTTCGGACGCTCGGTTATTTTCTTCGCGTCATATCTATTTTTGCGCTTACCAGGATTTATTAACGTCTCGTTTTAAGTCTAGCGCAATTCTCTTCAGATTTATAAAGGCTCTCGGTTTTAATCTTACCCTAGATCTTGTCCTGAATCTAATGTTGAAGCACGAGCCTTGCCGGGATTCAACGAGGTCTTGCTTAGAACTAATCTCGAACTCGCTTAGAACTTTAACTTATTTTCGTGTATCTGCGAGCTGAATGTACATTCCTGGATTCCATCTTAGCTTCTTGCACCGATCCACTCACATACAAGTACAAACTCTCTTCTTTAAGTGAATGATCAACGTAAGCTTGTATAAACTCCTCGATAATTTCAAACGAATATTTACGTGGTTTTGATATTTCAAAGAGTATTTTCTACCATATCGATCAAGTATCTGCGATAAAATGTAGCGGTATGTTCACTTAATATGTTATAATTTTAATCAGTTAGTAACTTTAACCATCGTTACAAAATTTTTGTTGAAAATCAATTCCAATATAGAGGGATGACATTACGAGGAGTTATAGCTTGCGAGTACTGCGCAGAAATAATTATTTTTCAGACTCTTTGATCATTCAAGAGTTTCCTTCGCGTTCGTATTCTTCTAAATTTTTAGAATCTTGGAAGTTAAGTCGTTGAGGCTCGAACCTCGTCGAGAGGATTCATTAAACGGGCATATTAGAGATTCTTTGAAACGCCAGCACACTAGCAATTACAATAAATTATTGCAAAACCTTGTGTTCGTATAACGCTCTTTTCACAGGTAAGGAAAGTAATTAAGAAAGTTAGGTAATGCGTCCTCTCATTTTCATAATCACCGCGCGAAATGGTATAAATTAACAGTAAACGTAAATCAAGGACGTTTTTAAGGGCTACGGGTTGATCAGTTAGCTGTGTACCGCTGCAATATACCAAGTTTATATAAGGCGTACGATTTTCTTTAAGAACTTGTTTACATCTCTCTGAAACAAGAACATTTTAAAGATCTTCTACTCGAAGTATCAAATTTTCCACCAGATCAGCCGAATTTTCACTCTCGAAGCTTTGAACGATCTAAATCATATAGTAAAAATATACGGAATTATTATTGTCATATGGGATTGAATGATTCCAACTAGTCGTCGAAGATAGAAAAGCGAAAAGATCCCAAGAAACGCGAGAAATTATTTTGGAAGCTTGCAAGAAAATTGTCTACCAAACGTATAATGTTGGCAAAAAAATAATGCTTACTTTTGTAATTTTATACTCTTATCCCTTGAAATTCTCTTTTCATGAATCTCACGTTCTTCTAACATGGGACTGAATTATTTTGAGTTGTGACGCTTTTGAAATACACGCGCCAGTTGCCAATGAAGTAAAATTAAGTAATTTCAAGTTGTATGTGCACTGTACGGTTGTCTGACGTATAACACGTTTATGTGAGATTTCTGCAAGCGTTCAAATACTTTGTACAGATGCGAATAGATCGATATCTTTTTCACCGACGAATGTTGTCGCATGATCGAATCGTTGCTTGGTTAATCGAAAAGTAGACAATCGTGATGCTAAAGGGGGTCATTATAATTTGTTAATGACGACTAATCGTTTCGTAGAAACCATATTTTGTCAACTCGATCTCTTGGACAGCGTGTTTCAACCATTTTATTTCACGAACACGATCAGCATTATTGCGCGCACTATAATTGAAGTCGATCGTGTCCGCTACGTTGATCAATACAGTTAAATAAATCTGGCGAATAAACCGTGGTAATCGGTATCGCCGCGTAATCGTACGAGCGAAACCGCATAGCCGATGTTTATGACGATTATTTTTTAACGATTTAATCTGGCCAATTAATAACGATCGTCCCATAAATTTGGAAATCCCACGAATGAAAGAGTAACCTCTACTCTATCTAGATCGTTCGTTCATTATCGTTAGACTGCGGATATTCGCGCGGAACTTTTACCAAAGAAATAGAATCTAGGCAGAGATTTCTTTCGCTCGTTAAATATTACAACCAGCGGCATACTTTGGGTATTTTATATATCTTTATATTATATGCATTCAATACGCCTGTTTGTAATTTTAAAATTCCCATAAACGTGAAAAAATCCGCCGTCTAATTATTCAGAAACGTTCGCGAATTTGCCAATGCATTACTATTGAAAATACGATCAATCCGAGTATAAAACGCGAACAGGTTTTGAGAGTATCGTCTTTGTATTCGGTCAACCGCGTGATCCGAAGGGGTTGGTAGGGGATGAAGTAAGAACGAGACACCCGGTAGCCCTTTGCTCCGTCGTGCGAATAATGCATTCAGTCGAGCTAGGAGACTTTGCGCCGCTGCGACGTCTTCTATCCGAGAAAATGGTTCGCAATTTCGACATGGGGCGAGGTAGGGGTTGGAAGAGTGGTGTGCCTATAGCCCGTATGGCCCCTATTACAAATCCAATACCCACCTAGCAGAATGGTATACGGCGTCTTTTTTCTCTTTCTTTTTTCGTCTTCTCTCTTCCTCTTCCTTTTCGTCTCTTTTCTCTGCTCGCTCAATCTATCTCACGACCGGCGTACCTGCTAGGCTAGAGCCGCATCCTGGTGCGATGCCGCTATAAAACATATTCGCTGACAGCGACAATATTCCCCTTGGTGCAGAGTCGACAGAAGTAACGCTCTTGGCTCATGGCGCGGCCTGAAAGAAAATGTCCGCTTCGTGCGGCCGATCGCGCTCGAGGAATATCGCTTGTGATCGGTCGAAAAGGGCTATGCCAAAGATAGATAATTCAACTGGCTGGGGAATTCGAGTCACGAGTGAAGCGTTACGCCCTTCTGCAGCGGCGATCGCCTCGTAAATCTTTAGATTATTGCCACTTTTGCTGATGAGTGATTTAGCGCACGCTACGAGAAACGTAACGCCGCCTGTTGTTTGCGGATTTCGAACGAATCTTCCGTTCCGGTTTATGGCTGATTTTCTGCGTCAGTCTTAGAACGCTTTGGCAGAAATTTGATAAATTCGTTACTGCCCTGTACGCTTTGCATAAGGAACAATGAACTTTCTGTACAAGGACGCAGAAAAACATCCAAATGTAACTTTCTATGGCTATCTTTGCGAGGCTTACGTCCTTGAACCGAAACTCATTCCAAACCTTTTCCAATTGCGTTACGTTAAAGAATTTCCTTTTATTCGTCAAGTGGCGTAGAAATTAGAAGATCGACGAAGACGCGTTTCGATTATATGAATTTTTATTTCAATTCTCGTTAAAATACTTGTTTTCATCTGCCAAAACGTATGCTATATTTTTCCGTGTAATCTTCGTATTGTAACCACTGCGAGTTGATACCACTAAACACGATCCTCATGAGAGAACAAACATGTTCATCGAGAGGAATACAGGAATTGCTAATTCGCTCTATCTGATTACGAATTTTACTTGCAACTATACGATCTAGTTACGGTGCAGTAATGGTGGGTGCAAGCGACGTCGTACCATGTTAGACAGGGTAGAGGTTGTTGTGGCCGGTTGCACGAGAGCTGGCTCGTTGATTAAGAGACAAGAATGCTTCAAAAACGTATCGTCACTGACGGTAAAAGACTTAACAATGGGGGACCATTTGTTGGTAAACGGGGGAAAAATATCGGTCCTTGAATCGCTGTGTAAAATGTTGGCTCTTAAAGCTCGTCTTACGACAGTGCCACGATAAATAAAGCGCCTTGATAGCTGCGATTTAGCTTAAATACAAATCAGCATCTATCTTCGTTTTAATAAACTGCTTGATAATTTCATGGAGAAGCAGGAAGACGATGACACAGAAAATATGGCCATTCTATATGTGTATATTTTATATCCTTTTTTTTGTTGCGTTATCATAAAATTTCATTAAACTGCTAGACTCGAGTGAGAAATTATTTACGTGCACGAAGACGAGACAGTAAACTCATCGTGTGAAGTGGATCGCGACATTTCCAGGATTACGGTATTATTTGTTCAACTAATTCCAACAAAATCCTAAAAGCCAGTTTACAGAGACGCGAGATACGTTATCCTGTAAAATACAAGAGTAAACAGGTATTTGGGAGATTGGTATTTTTCGGTATGAAAGGAGCGCGAGAGCTAAGAAATTGTAGCGAAGCATGTATTGTCGCGGCTTGTTTTAAATTTCACGCGTCCGCCCCTCTCAGAAATATGTTTACTCGCGAAACGCGTTCCTTAAGTTAACACGTACCATGCATGCGAAATATCTCGGCGCGCTTCCTGCAATCTTTATTCCGCCGCTATTAAGCATAATGTTCATCCAGAAAAGCGCTACTCAGATTCAGGGTTGCCAGACATTCATTTTGGTGTTACGGGGATATGTATGGGAACGAAGCGTAACCACGCGCTGTGCACCAAATCTCTCACCGTGCATTGGCTGCTCATCTTCTTTCGGAATAGAAAATAGGTTCAGCGTTAGATAAAGAGAAGCGACTCTGTTTGCCGGTCAATCCCTCGTGGACTTGGACAGAACGTTTTATATAAATACTTGAATAGATTGCTGACATAAACGGATTTAACACTTTGCTTTTGCAGAGAGATCCGCATCACACCCCAAAGGCGTATTCTTTTTCATTCTTTATGTAGTTTCGCAGAGGGCTTTCGCAGAATCTCGAGCCGCCCTCCTTGTAACCGTCAGATTCTTTGTAAAGTACTCTTTCTCAAAGGTTAGCATCAAACAAGCAAGACGTTTGAATAGCGCAACCAGGCGACGCGACGTTGCGTTGCGTTTCGTGTTTTATTAAGTTAACCCGAGGACAGAGAAGTTTTATGAAAGAAGCAAGAAAGTAAATAAGACGAGAGAATGGCTTTTCTTATTGTTTTCCTTTTTTACGTTTCGAGTTAACTACTTAGTTTATTCCGAGATGGCTCAAAGTGAAAAGGACCTGTTACATCTAAAGACGTTCGGTTGGCGAATTTTCGCAGAAGCCGACATACGATATTTTTAACATCCTCGATGTCTGAATATTACGAGTAATATCTTTAAAAATCCGAAGAGATAAAGAGAGAGAAGAATTGTGATAACACGAGAGTTATGACAACGTATTGAACTTATTTTGCTGCCTTTCTGTAAAGAAGCGAAAAATGTGTCTTACCGTGTTCTTCCTCTTCGTACATATGCAAGCAACGAAATGATATAAATAAAGATTCAAAGTTTCAGGCTTTTCCTATCGGTAATTCAGCTTGAAATTCCTTCATCGTTTTTAAATCATTCTTTCCAGCGAGTTTTAAGTTTTCTTGTTTGCGTAAACTCGAAGGGAATTTCCCTCTGTAGAGGTTGAAAAATGCACGTGTCGAACGAATCGACGAATATATCTATAAAATGTTCGTCGGTAACGGAGTTAGCGAAACAGCGCGGCGCATTTCCATTTCAAACATCGAAATTTCCTGCATGTAGAAGGAAAACGAAATTCCTCGTATTGCTTCCGGTTATCCCGCGAAATTGATGGCGAGAATGAATTTATTTGTAATTTTTGGTGCGCGATACGTCTAAGGGGAAGAGCACTGTAAAACAAAATTCAAGCGGCGCGCGTATAATCTTGTTATCGGGGAGAATTTAAAATTGGCTCCGGGCTGCAAACCTTTATTCCGCGCAAACGACTTTAATACACGTAGACACACACAGGATGCTAGTTATTCTATGTTGGTTACAATTTTTGTTAGTCCGGAATTTAAGTCGTGGTTGTGTGTAGAAGTTGGTCGATATAAAGGACCACGACTGGAGGTTGCACATGTTTTGTACGTGTATGTATATGTGTGGATGCAGTGTACGTTGTCGGGCTTGAAATGTCGGCAAAAGAGGATCGTAAAACGGCCAGGGTATTACGCTGTTAGTAGCGAAGTAGACGAGCTACACGTTGATTATTTTTACAGTTACGGTCTGTGCTCCATGGTCTAGACCAGTGGTTAGTGTGCCAGTCATCTTTTGTACCATGCTCCGAGAACACTTGAAAGCGTTTCCCGAGTGTTCGCCATTTGAATATGATAGAATAGAAACATCGCTGCCAGCTTCGTTTCGTTAAAGGAAGAATTAATGACGTTATCCTGGATAGTCGTGTAAGCTCTTGTCTCGCTGTGTTTTTTTTTTTATTTTATTCCCTGAAGGATATTTTGACATATGTATATTGGAAGATATTTCGCTTGTTTAAATGCGTAGGATGGAAACATATAAAGACAGAGGCGGCGGTAAAAGATAGAACGAGAACGTTACCTCTTTTCTTCGCCTTTGTATGAAATTGCTCGGAAAATCGTGTCTTCTAAAGGAAGAGAGATTCGCGTTCGAGGAGACTTCTCGAAGCTATAAATTTGAATTTGAAATTCGAAGCTATAATTTTCTACTAAAAATATAACTTACGTTAAAATTTAAGGCTCTACGCGGCGGAGTATAAGTGAAAAGATAGGTTTTACGTGGAATTCGTTGACAATATGTTGGATTTTAGAATTGCTCTTTTATAAAAGACATGAAATCTGATTTATCATGTGCACGCATAGAACGTGGAAAAGAATTCTTGTATAAACTAGAGAGCTGTAATATTAATCGTATGAGTTATGCTAGTGGAACATACCATGAGTCAAAGCTAATTCTAAAACTCTTAAAAGTGAAATTTCATTACCTGTGGCGGATAGATAACGCACGTTCGTTTACCTCAGTGAGTTGGGTAAAAAATGAAACGATAAAATTTATTTCGTTCTTGTTCCTGTAATTCTGTAATTTGCGTCCGCTATATTTCTGTAAAGATTATCATTTTTTTTTTAATTGACAGGTATTTGATATTAGAGGGGAGAAAGTATGAATTATCTGAGGTATATCTGAAATTTCTAAGATACTAGTACCACCTTTTAAAGGCTAATGCGTTGCATTAGTACTTCTGCAGAGTTTAGCTTTCGCAAGGATAGTATTACATTTCTGAAATCAGGAGTAACCAGAGCGCAACGTTCAAATTAACTTTCTAGTTTAACCATCTTGCCTTAAGTAAAGTTAGATGTAGCCACGTACATGCCAGTAAAGTACTTTTCTGAGACTGTTTTAGCTCGTGTATCGCAATCTTTTTAGACGATGAAAGCTTTCACGATCTAAACTGTAATATTTTAAACGTTCACTGGCAAATAAATTTCCTGTGTCGAATACGCGAACATTAGCACGAATCATATTCAAATAGCTAAATTCTCGTTTAGTTATGTTCCATCTTCGTAGGGCGGTTATCTTTTAGAATGAATTCTTTTAGCAATGATACTTAAAATTCGTTGAATTCTGTTTAAAATCGTGTCGTAATCTGAAACAATAACACTTTGGTGGGATACACGATTTATTTTAAATATTTCCGTACTGTGATATATTCTGTTATAAAATAATCATTATCATCCCGTATACTAATAAACAAATATATTACATGGTGGTTTGGAAAAATGATCCTTTTCTATGTTATATAAAGACTTTCGTGGATGATTATGCTTTGGCGTAAAGTTCATTCTCTCCTGTTTTATTTATCAATTTCTTCCTAATCAATTTACATCATTGAATTTTATTGCATTCGCATAGTGATTATGAAAAAGTATCCCAGTTTATTAGTTTATTTAATATCTTTCTATTATTATTTCTCCGCCTTTTACATCTTTTAATATCACGAAGTTCAAGGAAATTCATTATATTATGATAATAATCTGTTTCCTTTCTACTTCTTCCACTTCAACTTGTGTAACATATCTATTCACCTAATAGGTACGCTTTTTGTGCCTTGACGAAACATCAACTTACTTTGTTCATATTTCCTACTAATATTACCACTACGCAACTTCTACACTCCTTTTTTTCACCCCTTAGCCCTCGATGGTTTAACAACCAATTACTCGATGCATATTTCGAATCGTCCGGCAAAAGCTTTGCAATCTGTTCTCAGTTCCTCCGCTTTCCCTCCCTCTCTCTCTCTCTCTCTAGCAAAACAAGGTCGAAAGTGTTTATCGAAAGCTGTAATAACGAAGCGAGATGGCCTGTACGAACCGACGAGCAGCGTTAAACTTACACCGGGCATTAGGAGTTCTTCAGCAGGCGAAGGTACGGGAACAAGAAACAGCAACAAACTCTTAGTCGACGGTGCCTGTTGTACTCAAGTACTTAGGGGGAGGTTTCTGTAGAATGGCGACCGTGCAAGTGACGGGCTGCTGCACTCAACCCGCAAAACTTGAGTATGTTTGTACTAGTGCGGAATTTTCGCGCAGCGGAACCTTTTGAAACTTGGGATCCTGGAGAACCGGTTTCCTCCACGAAATGAATTTCTTCTATAGATAGAAACTGATGCTTCGATCTGTCTGTTTCTCGTCCCTTAGTGCTCGAATCTTGCTACTTCTTTCTACTTTTTACGGTCCGTTGTCAGTTCTGGTTTTATCCTGGGATAAACGTAAGGAGAACTAAAGGTCTTTTTTGTAAATTTAAGAGCTATGTTTGACGCGATGCATTACTTACTTGCACGTGCGTGTATCGAGGTCGAGCGAATAAAAAAGGCACGAATTTCTTGATCGGGTAGAATATCGTTAGATTTCTCAATGATGGTGCGATTTGAAACAATTCAGTGATATTTTATATATTGCCACGTGCCAAGTTTTACTTGAGTAGAACGATATAGAATAATATTACGTAAACGATGAGATAGAATATGACGAAGGACGTGATCATTTTTGCGCTGCGGCATAGAATTTCATATTTTACTTTGCCACAATTACTTGAAACTTTAAACGTTTTATTGAATTTTATAAATTCATAGATGCAGCAAATCTAAATTTCTTTATTTCTCTGTAGAATTTCAAAACGTTATACGCATTGTGTACAAGCTTATGAATCTTTAATATATCCACACATCATCCATTTATTTACATATTTATTTCGTATAAATGTTCGTTGATTTAGGATTACGTGAACGTCATATTCATTTACTTTATACGAAAAAATTGGATGTATCGTCGTTTTGTATTAATTGTGCTTTGATCGTAAACCCTAGAATGTCTTTTGTGCTTCTGTATATTATACCATTAAATTACCAATGTGTGTACTGATATTCTCACGCGGAAAACGTATTAATTCATTAAGAAAATTATAAAGAATTATTCACATACTTTCTCCTGCTAGATCATATTTTAATATTAATTCCTCTTCTCTAAAATATAACTTAGAAAATTTTAATCGATCATTACAACCGCTAAAATTTTTCAGACAAACTGACCTTCTTTAAAAGCTATAATATTTAACCTATAATTTCTATCGAAGCGGTAACAATCTGTTATAGCGATTGATTTGACAGTCAGTATTTTAGGAATTTAGAAAGAACTTCAAGTGATTAAAATTAAATTGTGATTTTTTATGGAATATACATAATATCCATAAAATATACAAAATATCCAAAATATTATTCTGTATAGTATTCGTTATGATATTTAGTATGCGAAAAAGATCTCTGTTTTTGGTTTTCCCTTCTGTTACTTATACTCGTAAAAATATAAATATCGAAATATTTAATAGGTTTATCAAAACCAATCAATATTATATCATATGATAAATAAATTTGAATAAATACTGGCAGTCTAAATAATAATAATTAAGACGCGACCCTCGATTTTAATTACGAGCAGTGCGATAGTAACGCGTAATAAACATAACAGATAACTTTTATGCGGTATAATGGCGAGCGATATTTTTACGCTCAACAACATAGAATCGTAAAACTGACAAAGTCGTAGAATTCTGTTACGACCTGTTTTCTTCGACTTTCATCTCGTTTCTCGTTTGCTTTCGATGTACATATCTATTCTCATGGTGTGACTGCATTTGTATTTTGCACGTGTTCACACGATCTTGCTCTATTGTGCCGCATTAACGTGGCTTGATGCGAACTCAACGAAGTCTCGAAAGTTAGCTCGTAAATTTTAGTTGATACTCATGTTGGTTGCGGCATAGCGGCGGGTTATCGATGGCACGAAATAACGGCTTGCAACTTTCGTAATAAAATTTCCCCTAATACGAACGTAAATCGAGGCGGGAATTCTTGATTAGAAATTTCCTGTCGATAAAAATACTGCCAGCTTTCTGTGAACTTTAGAAACTCTGCGAAACTCTTTTCAAATTTGTCTAGCCAATTACAGGTGTTTGATTGTGTCAGCACAATATTTGGTCTCGTTGCTGATTGTTATTGGACTCCAGGTTAGAGAATCGTGTATATCTAGTTGTAATATCTAGTTGACGTAATGCAAACATTTTGTAGGAGAATGTCAATAATGTTGTATCAATAGCGAGGAATTGCAAGACTATGATGTGCAATAATATGTTATGTATTCGAACTGTGTATAATGATATAACTGCATATAATGTATTCTGAGCGTCCTGATTACTAAAGAATCGTTTTAACAAACTAATTTCCATCGTAATACAGATTCTCCTTGTCTTTTCTTTCTTTGTATACTATTTTTGAAGTATGTTATAATTTTAAAATACGTTTGATTAGATTATCGTTGTTGCGTGTGCTCGAGGTTTCAATTTTGTAACAGTGCGTAATAAATATTTCCATCGAGTAGTCTATGAAAATATTAGTGGCATTCTTTTGCAAAATTTGTCTTTGGCAAAAAATGTTCGTGATACTATTCGTCATGTAATTTCATTTACGCTAATTTTAACAAATTCGTCGGATATTTGCGAGACGAAATTATGAAATTAAATAATAAATAATAATAAAAAAATTAAATAATAATTAAATAAAAAATCAGTTTATATTCATCGTAAATATTTCGTATACTTTCGTAAGACATAATGCAAAAATGTTCTTAATTAAAATATCAAGCTTAATTACGCGGGGTAGGAGTAAATAGGTTATTGTAATTATTTCGTTAACAAATGATTGCATAATTAACATGGTGAAAAACGTTGTTGTTTCATCGTGAGGAACTTTGTTCGCTTGTAATACGTAAAAACGTGCGTACAAGTCAAACGCCAGTGGTACGAACGTGAAAACGTACAGGCACTTCGGTTTATAGAACGTGCGTTTTCTGCCAGTCGTAGTTACGCTCCAAATGCATGCATACCTCGTTTTGTGGCTTTGACGCGTACATGCGCCTGTAAAGTTGCATCACCATTATATAACAAAACATTGCTGTACATGTAACATTGCTGCGCAACATGCTTCTGTAATTTGTTGCTATAACTCGCCCGCTACTTAAACTACGTTTACGCTACATGTACAAAACGTGTTACGCGTATAGCAAAGTTATACAACGCGTTAAAGAAAAATCTTACGTAATATAATGCAAATGTCAACGTAACGCATTTTTGTGCTACTTGTTTGTCTATTCGATTGTCGGTAGACTTTGAAAAATCAAAGGAAATCGCATTGCCAGGCGCTCCAAATATACACTATACGCGTACGCAACTTGCTAAAAATGTTATACGTATAGTTACGTAACATTTTTCTTTAATATGCTATATAACGTGTCTTATTATACCACGGTGTAAACGAAACTTAAAAGCGCGAGAAGAACGTTCGAAAAAGTATCGTTCGACAGCGAAAGAAGTTTCCATTTTTTTTTCTTTTTTTTTTTATAGAACTCGAAGCAGCCGTTGACTGCTCGTCACTCGCAGTTACTGCGATACTTTGGTCATTGTTGTAAGTCCGAGACAAATGTCGAAGAATGCTCCAACGTATGTACATTACGAGCTTATTCGTTCGAAATGTCGTTGGAACGGTCAGTTTGATAGTTGTAGATTTGGTGTTTCACGCTTCACTACCCGACCAAACGTTTCTGCACGCACTTTCTTGGGTACTTTATTTCACGGTTTGTTAAAATTGCTCATTACGAGAGTAGAATTCGCGGGGAAGCTTCTTTTATTCTTTGCAGGGCTACGCTGACGAGATATGTACATACCCGGGATAACCGTATACGCTATCATAAAAGATAAAAGCGACGTATAAGTGGGCTTACGTTTAATTTTTATTGTTCGACGTTTTGTGACCAGTATAGTAATGCGTAATGTTAAGAGTGATATTACTTATCTTTAGGTCTACGTGGGATTTGTCAGGTTTGTCGAACTCATTCTTGCATTTTTTAATTTGGTATTTACTAGTATTTAACTTTCGAGGGAGATCGTGCGTGTCGACGTGCAATATTTTCTTCAACTTTTGCGTCAAATTTCCTTCGCAATGCCTGCATTTTCCGAAGGATTACCGCTCTAATGTCTTAGAAATTTTGCATTTTGTCAACTTTCTGATGGCGGTGAAAATTTGCGGTAACGGAACTTCGAGAAAGGGAAAAAGTCATATGCATAGAACAGCGTCATAAGTTCTTCGTGGTTCTTTTCGCGACTAAATTTTACACGGTCCTCATCCTGTTGGATTTTTCAACTTTCCGTGGTCCATTGATCACGCCAACTTACGGAAGATTCATAGCAACCACGAGGCAACTTTGAGACTTCTGATTCAGTTGTCATTTGTTAAACCGAGGTGGAAGTTCTCCGCGGAGATATCGTTTCATATTTTATCCGTCGTTTTCGAAAGAATTGCTCTACATGGGACGTAAAAGAGGACGTAAAGAATTGTACGACCCCTCGAATTTTAACGAGAGTTTAGTACGAAGCAAAGAAAGGGTTACCATATCGAAACTATTTTGCAAGACATTTAATTTTCAGTGGAAAATAAGTAAACTTAAATTGTATTAAATCGTACAAGGAAGAATCTTGAATGTTTAAAATACTATACTTTTCAGAAAATTTTTGGAATTTTTAGAATTTTTTTCTAGTGAAATTATAAGACTTTTTAAATCCGGCTTTTGCATAAACATTTATTAATGTTTGAAAAATATTTATCATTATTGTTGAGTAGAATGGAAATATGCTTGCTTCATAGAAACGCGTAAAGTGTGAAACTGAAAGCATGGAAAAATTTCTTTTGCAGTTAATAGACATTTTAATGTCACTTTTTCATTCCATTTAAAAGTTTCGGTAAAATATTCTTCCAAAAGTATTTGTCAAATCATTCGACTCTTTAAATATCATTTTAACATTTCCTCGACGTTTTTATCATGATACATTTTTATTATGAACAACGCACCAATGTCGTTTTCAGAAAATGGGGAGAAAGATGGATGAATTTTCTCATATTAGATGCAATGTAATATTATTATTCCTCATAAGACATTAATCGGTACCCTCTGTACAAAACATACAAATTTCATTACTAGTTAGAAGACCAATCGGCTTCTGTAATGTGTTAAAATCGTAAATATATATATTCGGAAAAATGTGGCGAATTATAATCGAGAATTAATTCTTTTCCTTTTTCGGCTGATCATAGCGAAATTTAGGAAATTTCTATTCGCTTGTTGCCTGTTCAACCTGAGAGTTGGCGGTACTAGTTTGCTCGCAGAGCCGATCCAACGTCGTCTATCCTTAATAGACTATATTATCTCCCGACCGGGAAGTCCGGGTAATTTTAAAAGTTCCCTCGTATCGGCCCCATGGTGACGCCTCCGGCCCTTTCCACGAGGAATGAGAGATAAAAGCATGGTAGAGCGAAAAGTGATCATAGGAGGCAAAATGCTCCGGTTTGAAGCGAGAAGGGATCGTCTTCCTACGAGCTGGATACTTTCTCAGCCTTTTTCTCCGCGAACCGAATATCGCAGCCCCGCAGCTACTCACTTCGAAAATAGAAATTATCGCTGAGCTGGCTGCTTCTGACAGTAGAATCTTTGTTATCGGCTAAAACCTACTCTTTGACAAGGTTCCACTCAACTGATTACTAATTTGTTTACTTTTTTATTTGTCCACTCGTAGCTTTGAACCAGACGTGGTTTATATAGAAAATACGGTATGCTTACACGCATGTAGTTCGGATAGTATAGTAATTTCGAACTTGGGATTAGGTAATTGTTGCATTTCTCGTTTCCATATGTTTTTTATTCGTTGTTTACGTGGATTTGCAGAGTAACGAGAATTGAAGATAGATCGAATTTAGAGAACACTGTGTATCTAGTTTAAGGAAATTGTGAAAAATGTTTGTTTGTTTGATGTACGTGTGTGTGTGTGTGTGTGTGTGTGTGTGTGTTAGGAAGTTTTTAAAGTGAAGATATGTGTTATATTATATTGTTATTTTACTTAATGTTAATATTCGTGTATTTCTTGATCCGTTCATTTTTAATAAAATTTAAGACAAATTCTGTTACGTTGAATGACTTTTATCTAGCGAGGATGTTTGTTAATTAATAGCGTTCTATTTAAAACTAAAAATTCTTTAAAAAATATAACGCGCACACATTGTTCAACATATACGTACAACAAGTATGAAATGTACATGCGGAGAACTTTTTACTAAGAAATTATCATATCTCGTTGAAAATTTTGCAATTAGGACAGCAAGGTTACACGGTTTTTAACCAATAAGAGGACGCGTTCGTGATGTTCAATTATACTCATCTTTGTGTAGTCTCCTTCTATTACTCGGGTAGCTTGCTAAAGCAACAGCTACTTTTCGCAACTGAAGCAGGAAATATAAATGCGTCGAAAGGTACGAAGCTTACAGCTTGAACGAAGATACTAAAAAGTAATCCAAAGTATTCGCTGCACGTCATTTCCTCTTTTGTTTGAACTGTAACCTGTGCGCATGTGTGTAAACGGATAGCAAAGCGCAAAAAGAAGACAGACGAGGGAAGCGCAAAAAGGGTGTTTGCACAGGTGGATACGCATTATTTTGTCACTAACGTTGCATTAGCGCGTGTTACAACGTATGTACCTCTCTTTGTTTCACTTATTTTTTCACATGGAACACAGAATACCAGATGTAATCATCTGTGTTCCTATTATCCTTGTTACATACATTTGTTATGCTTTCCATGTAAAACATTATCGTCATTCTTCCATAGAGTACACTAAATTATAAATTAATTTTACTTGCTGATTCTGCTGCGTGTAAAAGTAAACGATTCCACATGCATATTTTATCTAACTTTTGCTTGGTTAGTTTGTATTTCATTATGAGCGGGGTAAATTTATTTGATCGAGAAGACATATTACCTGAACCGTATCTATATCAGTTTAAGTTACTCTCAATTATTTACAAAGAAAGATTAGAATATATATTTTATTACGAAGATTTATGAAATTTCATAGAATCGTAATATTTACGTGGAAGAACAGTGACGAGAAAAAGGATCGAATAATTCCTCGGAATTAGAATCTCTTTCGTAATTAGAATGTTAAAAAGCAGAATTTCTTAATTTAAATTAACCAGAAAAGATTATCAATGAAATATCGCGTTAACGTTGGATCTTAATGGGTTTAAATCAAAGTTACCAGAGTTATTAAAGTTAGAGTGTATCTGGTTACACACGAAGGGAGTTTGATTAAACTTTGACATTTCCACGAGAGTGCTATACCAAGATATAATTATATCGGGAGTAAAATTTAGTAAAATTATAGATGTTTTATAGTTTTGTGACGGAGTGTACCCTGGATGTGGCGGCTGTGGCAGGGTCCGATCGGTCTTCGTGTGGCGTCAGTGTTAACGATTCGATCAAAGTTTGGCATAATGGAAAAATCCGGTAAGCGCGCTCCGCGTAAAAGGCGAAAAGTTGCCTGGTTCCTCGAACGCTCTGTAAGACGGTGACGTTCTTCGTCTTTCAGAAAATTTCAAATTCCCGGTAATCCACCGGGAAATTTCTACGGCGTTCCCGTTGGGACACACAGCCGCTTTTATCGGGCCCGTCGGCGAAACGAGACCCGAGAAACGTATTAAAATGCATGGCCTGTCATGAAAGGAGACGAATTATTATATAGTCGAAATAATTTACGGCCAATGGCTATTCGATGGCCTAACATCGTTTCATAATCTTTTCCTCGATCTATTTAGCTGCAACAAATTGTTTACGTAGTTCTATCTTTTCTCTCTACTTTCCTATTTTCACAGAAGAGTATGTTACAATTTTAATGCATTGTAATGAATTTTTAAGCAAATTGCGAAGTATACACCGTCGATCATACATATCGGGACATTTGTTGAATAACTCGAACAAATATTATTTTATTTATCTTATTTTCAACTGTGGCTGAAGTTCAATTTTGATAGAAAGATTTGTACACTTCTGAACATCAAAATACATTATTCTATGTACTTCTACAAAATTCTCTATATTCTTACAGTTGTCTGGTATATATAACTGTATAACTGGAAGAAAAATTATTGTCAATTAATGTTCATCGTTAGGCAATAATTACAACGCTAAACTGGTAACGATGTAACAGATCATTGATTTCTGGGAAATCAATATGCTGGAACACAATTTCACATACAATACCAGATGGCAGAGAACACGTTACAACGGGCCATTTAACTAGGGTTTATCTGGGGGGCAGGGAGGGCCCATTAATATTTCATTCGCTAATGCGAGACGCTGGTCGAGCACTCTATGTACTTCACCGTCCTAACACTAATCGTGATCCAAACTGTCAAGTACAGAGTACATACTTACAGCGATGTCTGCAGCATTAGTTAAAGTAGGACATTCCTTTTCGTTCAATGGAAATATTCACTTATCGGAAAACGAAGAATCCTGTTAACGTATTAATAGTCACGGTCGTCATATTATCTATTTTATGGTTAAAGTATGGCCAGATACAGCGACGACTAGACTGCGAATTTTTCTGCATATTCATATTTTTGTGAGTATAACGTGCAATTTTACCCTTTCAAAATTCCTATAAACGCACAAAAATTCATAGTTTAACGACGACAAAAAACATTGGCACAGGCCAATTTCCCGATTTTTTTCATGATAACAATTTTTATTATATTTATGTATATGAATAACAATTTTTTCATGCTTATCGAACATTAACGATAACGTATTACGTTATACGTTACGGCTTTGGCTTCGAAAATTTATAATCCGAAATCGAAATGTACACATTTGCAAATCGACAGCACTTTACATTAGCTGTGCATTAATCCTATATATCACGTCGCTTATTTGGTCGAGTCCCAACATAGATTAATGTCTCCCTTACCGAGGTAAACCTATGTCTCCCAACTCCCGCATGGCCTTTTAGACGATTCCTTCGCGAAAAGTCGAGCGCTCGACGACGTAAATTTTCGGAAGTTTGCGCCGGTTAAGATTTACCGGATCCACCGGGACCTGTGTTCTTTTCTACTATTTCCATCCATTTGCTATCATCAGGGAAGCATTGGTGCTTTCTTTCACTACCAATAGTTGGAAAATTTCATCGCTTATGTGAATCAAATTCAAATATGTGTCAAATCCAAATTACATTAGGAGCTTGAAAATTACGATAATCTTCTAACGGTTTCTAATTCACGAGGAGGATCTTTTATTTTACAATTTAATTTTGTTTGAAACGATTCAGTTATTATTATCATCGTTATTATTATTATACGAATATCTAAAGGCCATTTCTAATTTCATGAACTAATCTCATGTAAATCCAAAAGAAGACAAATAATCAAATTTTACCTCTTACTAATTACTAATTTTTTCCTCTTACTGTTTCTTATTTACTTCTGGTTACTTCAAATATCAAAGTTTAAATATTTTCGAATTTATTTAAAATTGTGACTCTTTAGATGCGTATTACATTCTAACGATACTCGATAACGTTATTCTTTGTTCAGAAATCTAATCTTAATTAAACTATCCGAATAAATAATTAGAGACTTGACGTAAATTCAGAAGAATGTAAACGATCAAACATAGTTGTGCATCTCGGAATTAAGGAATCGACATATAGAGTTTCAAGGATTGTTAGGTTTATAACTTACGATGTTATCGATACGAGAGTTAAGCTTTTCTAGAACTTATACCATAACTGGAAGTAGCGGATAAGACGCCTTTCCGACACGCTATCGAGATATTTCGATGTTCTCATACTTCGTCTCGTTCTCGTATCTTGTTTTATGTCGTTCGATCAAAGTGTTAAAGATTCTTGTAGGCACAGTTAGACGTAGATAGAAGACGAAATAAGTTTTCGCAAGTTTTGTCGTGTATGCAGCAGCGACAGCGTGAAAGTTTCTCGGAAATTTTCTCAGTGTTTCGTTCAGGCGAAACTGATGCGAGTTTCATTCGCAGGTCCACCGACTACATTCGAGATTCTCCTAGCACTCTTGTCTCGAATATCTTCTTTCGGGGTACATTTGAGACTGAAACGTTGAGTGCAAGGCGAGAAAAGTGGGAGAGAAGTAGTCGTTGGGTTGCCAGAAAATATCGTAGAATGTTTCACGTCTACAATAGTGCAGTCTAGATTTCAGAACCTTCACGACTATTTTGATTTCCACTAGCATCCTCTTTCTACTACTCGGCTTTCTACTGGTTATTTTAATATTAAAAATAAAATTAGTAAATCAGTCGTTAGGAAGTACAAGATCGTTGATTATCCCAAGAAAAATGAATTGGATTGTTTAAAAAGATCGTGGCATTTCTCCTACGAATTTCTACGAAATAACCAAACGTTCGAGCAACGTTATTGCTCCATCAATCTTGAATGAGTCGTACTGGGTTTGGAACGTTCTATGCAACTATAAATATGATATATTAGAAAGCAGAAGATTCTTGGACAACTAAATTATTATAACTAAAACGTTCGATTAAACCTTCGACGTTAAAGCTTACTTTATCCGCTCGATACATACAAAATTACGTTCTTATTCCAAATTTAACGTAATGTCTTAAATATCCTCGATAATCTCGACCTAAATTTTCCTATTCTTCATTTATTGCCGCATCAATTCTCGCATGAATTAACTAGCACGGACCAGTTATCCGCAATCGTAGAACGACAAGTATTAGAGCACCGCGGCACGCGTCTTCGAGAAATCCTCGAACGGTATTTTCACGCGTTTTAAGCGGTTGGTGAAGTCTTTCCTCCGCGTATCGGATTTAATCGAGATTGGATCTCTGCGATTCCATCTGCGTAATCTTGGCTCGTTAAAGACAATCTCACTTAGCGCGTTTGCATACGTACGCGGATGGAAGGAAACTCTTCGTATTTGTACATACACCGACGCGTATTATCGACGGACCAATCTCCATTTTCCTAGATCCTCTTCAGCCGGTTGTGGAAGTTTAACGTGGTGCATACTACGATTAGAATTTAGGTTAGTACCTTCGTAGAACTTTACCACACCGAATTCGCAGACGGGATCGAGCCTGGTTCGCTTCTTCGTCTCTGCCTTCGTCCCTTCCTTGCGTTTTCTCGTCGACGTTTCAAACGTTCGACGAGCTGTTCTCGTACGAGCCGCATTCCTGGATCGAGAATGAAATGAGTGGGAAAATCACGCGATTCCACGGAATTTCATTCCCTTATACTCGGAATTATCCCACTTATCTCGGTTAGTCTATCGGCTCCGCGAAACCGTCACAAATCCTGCTGTTGCCAATGAAACTTGACGCATAGGGGAAGATGTCGATCTATCGGGACCGAACGAAAACTTTTCGCTCGGTTCCCGTTGCAATTGTCTTTTGCTACTTTGAATCGCTCTTGCTTCGGTGATCGAGCCATGAAAACTTCCGGTCGAACTGTTTCCATCAGGACGAATATCGTTTCGTTGAGAAACATCGGCGATGGAAAGTTTTAGGATAGGGATTGATCTATGACGTCGTTGGTTTTATTTTTAAAGTAGATTGAACTCGCGAAGTTGCAATGGTACACGATAGTGGTCGAGTACTAAAAAAAAGAAAAAATTATTATGTTCACATTATTAGTGTATTATATGAAATATTTCGAAACCTCGCTGGTATTGTGATAAGAGATGATTATCATGATTATTGATTATATGTATTGGTCAAATTTAAAAGTAAGTTAAAAATGTATATAGAAGTATTTATTGTAAGATTATTATATTTAGTAAAAAGTTAGTATACAGCATGTAGAGTAGTCGTAAACGTATAATCAATGACAGAGATGATTCTATGAAACATGGTGGCATTGGTGATCTGTGCAAAGTGTACCTAGTGTATCTTGTAATTTCTATATATATTATTAGACTAATTTTTAAGTTCTTATAACGTCTCTATTTTGAAAATTTAGTTGTGCCTATATTTGAAGTTTTTTTCGTTGTTCTCATAACATTTTTTTGGATGAAACAGTGTCGTTAAAATGTATGACAATAAAATGGAATATCGCTTGAGAAGATTACAACATAATATCATATTAAAAGAAATATATACGAAATAGATACATTTTTATTTACAATTTCGAATAATTAATAAAATTCTGCTCGTCAGAGCTTTTTGTTTTAAACATGAATTATTCTACCTTATTTTTGTAAGATAAAACGTGAAATACGAGTGCGTTCATTATTTGAAAAATCAACAAGATTTAGCTACGGAACATAAATAAAACTAAACGGAAAAATTCTATAGAGACAAATAATAAATATTGTTTACTGTTTACACATGATTTATATTACTTTTTTTTCACGTGGGTAAAACTGTGAGTCGTTTTGAATAACAGCAAGCGTTGTTTCGATCGATAAGATATATCATTCAAATTTATGATTACACCCGACAGAGCATTCTAGTAAAATATTTATTCATTTGGACCGATAAAATATATTTGAACGTTGTTGTTTTCAACGAAATCTGTCTGCTTTTGTTGCACTTTCATCTGTAAAAACTCATGATATTTCTTGAACGTGTTTTATCATGGTTTTAAACGTTAAATTTAGATGAAGGAACGTCGTTTCATAATGCAACTTGAACGTGTAATCAACAAAAAGATCTGTACGCCACAAAGAGGATTCGAAGCTTCTCATTGTGTCGTTGGTAAATCTTGGATTACGTGATCATTGTTTTTCGTATATGCAAATTCCAGAAGGACTTAGCAAGAATGCTGGTGTGCATTTTAGTTCTGGTTTTCTTCGATGAAAATCCACGATATTTTAGAAGTTTTCAGCGTATTCGTGTACTTTGATTTACTCGTTTTCCAAAAATTACCTATTGTTTCATAATTGCGGCTTTTTCAAGATTCCTTAAGTTTTTCTTTTTCGAATTTGCACTTTATATATTCGATAGGTTTTATTTTTGTAATTATTATTTCCATCTAGAATTTTTTAACGTATATTTTCCTGGCAATCTCCGTGTAATTTCTTAATGTCTTTTTTCTGGGAATCCTTGTGGAATTTCTGAATGTTTTTCTTTAAATTACGTACCTTGCAAAATTCTCTTGGTTACTATAAATACTTGCATAGAATTACTAAACATAACATGTATTAATAGCTTTCTTTCTGTATTTTACCAGATCTAATTTATCTATCTATTGTCTGCGCCTGATTGTTCTTAAATGTTGAATAAATTTCTGAATTATTCTCCACATATTAACTTATCTATTATACATTATATATATATTCCATAATTTAAAATGAAGTAGACATTAATTACGTTTCAAACGAAGTTATTTTTCTTCAATCAATACCTTCGGAGGTATAACTATAATTTGATGCGATTCATCTTCTAGATTCTAATTTAAAGAACATTTGAGACAGTAGGATGTTTCTTCTAATTAAGATATTATATGTTTTAATTTAATCGATACGTTTTACAATTTAGCTTCAGATTGTTTTACATTTATCACGCCGATGAGTAATTAGCCTGGTAACATTGAAGTTTGTGTAGAAATAGAAAGTCGACGCACACTGACATACGCATTCAAAGAAATAAAAACAACAACGATGTTGTTATGTTCATCGAACTGAAACACCGCGAAGGAACTATTAGGATTACGATAAACCGAAAGATTTTTTATTTTCTTTGGGCAAAATTTCTAAGAACTCGTAGGCTTATACCTACGTCGGTTTGTATGTCGAGGAGTCACAGTTATCCCGGCTTTCGCGTTGCGAACATCGTTACGTTATCGTTTGATTCGTGTGATACGAGAATCGAAATTTTATTTTGTGTCAATATATTTCTTTTCATTTTACTTATGTTAATAGTTCGTCTGGTATAACCATTATACGTATTGATTAAACAGTGTGATAATATATAATGCAAATTTTTTTAATTTTTATTTTATTTCGAATAACGGACAGTAATAAGTTTAGAGTGATTTTATGCGTGAAAGTGTTTATATGCGTGAAGTGGACAGTTGGACAGCAATTTCAGTGTTCTCCGATAAAAGGTGAGTGAATAACTGAACGATCTTGTTTTTAGTTAAATATGATTATAATTTCATGCGTGAGAAATATTTTAATTACAAATACTTCATTTGCTTTATTGTTCCCAAATGGAAAATAAATTCCTACGTGAATCATTTCTCATGTATTAAATTGTATCCTATTATATATGTATATGTATAGAGATTCATGTGTGTTTGATATTGTATAATTACCAGGTATGTAAATATGAAACCGGAATTTTTGTATAGAAAATACACGTTTATCGTATGAAAATGATTAAAAATATTTAATTTAAATAAAAAGGTAGATCCTTAACAATCATTTGTTTCACCGATTAAATATTTTATTATTTATTTTTCACATTCTTTCTCCTCCACGTTTCTCCGCGGTTCGCGCTTCTGGTCTGCTTTTCCAACCGCCAAGAACTAAATATCACAATGTGCAACGAGTACTTTGCTTTCGATATTTCATATATCTTTGCTTATTATGCACATTCTGTGCATTTTTGCACTTAAGTTAATTTCGCAAACTGGCGCGTCACAGATAGTTCAAGTTTCCGTATTTTTCAGAAGAAAAACTCATTGGTTATACATTATGTATATTCCCAGCCAATAATGTCGTCTCGTATTTTCATCTCGCCTCTTGCACGCACCTTCTGACAAAGTAGGAACGCAGCAAAACCTCAGATTTTTTTCCCCCAGTGCCAGAGAATTATTCCTGTGGCAGGGCGGTTTCCTTCCTTCTGTCGTGTATCGCGAGATGCACGAGGAACTCACTGAAACGGAAATAAACTGATTTTAGCGGGGGTTGCAGCCTCGAGGAGGAAGTTCTCCGCGATCCCTTGCTTGCGTCCAAAGAATGAAATACGTACGGGAACATGCGAGCAAAATAATTTTCCTGAGCAGATTATTTCCTGGCTCTGGTTAACGGTGTATCGTATATTTTATTGCGAACCGTTCCTCGCTTGGAAATAACTTATAGCATCGTATACGCAATGTATTCATTGTGGAAGATTGTATGACGCGTTGGAATTATTCTTTGTGTTTGTGGAGTGCGGCATGATGTAAACAGAAAAGATTTCTATTATTAAAGATTCGAAATTTCATGCACGATTTATTAGGTTGTCCGAAAAGTGTCTTTTTTTACAGACCCGTCTTTTGCAACGATGCATCTTTATACAAACATGAAACCTAATCTGTCGAGCGTTGTGATCTTTATTTTGGTAGAACAAAATGAATCATACGTAATTCGATAAAATAATATAAAACGGAAAATGTGCATCCACTATTTCCTTATAAAACGTAAGAAACTTTCCGGATGACCTAATATTTTAAATATACAAGTATAATATTTGCAGTATATACATGCAGAGATAAGAGGCAAATAATTAGAGTGGTGTACAGTATTCGTACAGAGAAAGAGCCTGCAAATGTTGGCTGGAATTGGATATATAAATATCGGTTAATTTGATATATCAATATAGGTTATTCTCTTTTTCTGATATCGACAAATCACATCAAATTTACCCTAATTTTGTTTAAGTTCAGTTAGAACATTAAACATAGGTTAAACATTATTTCTACACCCATTCAAAAAGCCAGTTTTTGGTTTGTTATCTACTTCTGCGTTGACGTAACAAATAAATCAGCAAAATTTCTTAATATCTAACGTTTTAAATTTCTATGGCAATTTCGAGTAACCTTTTGTCATTGTATTTCGCGTATGCATATGTGCATATGCGTGATATAAATGCCCAATAATAAATAGTTATCTTTTATAGGAGCAGTATCGCTAAAAGATTAGTGGAATGATCGTGGAACAGGTTATCGTTGGTATAATTCAGATATCAGTCAGGATACGTCTACCGTACGATTAATATTTTCTTCATTTATAATACTAATTGATTAATGTGAAATTTTCGATATTTGGATTCAATAAATGATTAAAGTTGCACGCATGGTTTAATGAATGCCAATAAACGTCATCGCGAATTATATATTCCATTTGCGCGTCTTTCTTAAATTGCTACATGCCCATTGGAAATATAATTTGAACCAGGGTTGATAATAATTGAATATTTATTCAATATGTTTGCACAAATAAAGGAAATTCATATTTCTACAAATCAAAATTGTATCTTGAATTTCTAGAAAAATACAGTATAATTTTTAAGAATTTATCTTTGTTGAATGAATTTTATTCTATTTTCATCGACTTTCACAAAGACTACGTCAAACTGTACATGTCAATGTATTTACTTCGTTTTTTACCAATTGCATTATTCGTTTCAAATAGTTTTAATCGCAATTACGATTTTAACACTAGAACTACCACACCAATCAAAATGATTGGTTTTGTAATTTTATAAATGTGCCAACTCTCATCTAGGAATCATGGCCCCAGATAGATTAATAATACTAAAAACCACATAACATGGAATTCCTTCTTTGAGAAAGTAATAAATCAATAAATATAAAAATATTCTATTATCGCGTATTTTTTAAAGGCCGGTCATTTTGTCCGATTTTGATAGAAACAGTTTCTTAACTTTCTGTAGTTCTACTGTTAACACAATAGCAAGTTACACGCAGAATAATAGTTATGAATGCAACTAGAGAAATAGAATGTAATAGCGATTTGTTCATAATATTATAACGAGTACTTTACATTAGATATTTTATAGAAGCATCTTGTACATTTCAATTTTCCATAAACACATAAACATTCACCGTTTAACTATAACTATTTTAAGACTACCCAGGTCAGAAACGAATCAGTGGAAAGGCAAAAATCGACAAAGTCAAATAAGACGAACAAAACTATATAGTTTCATCGTGTCACGCTTCACGGTGGCTGAAAGTTGCGAAGGCTTAAAGACTTTTCGACGCCTCTTGTTTCCCTCTCGAGCACGAAATAGTGTTCTCGTGTTTCACGGAGTTTGTTTCGCTTCCCTTTTCGAATTATCGTGATATAAGTTTCCATGTGTTTGGCGGAAAGCCTACTTCCTCCCCTTTTACTTCCGGCTTGTGCGTCGCTTTATCGCCTTTTTCTCGTGTTTCCTCTCCACTAAGCGTAGGAAAAAGCGGATGCGTTTATCTCTGATGAATTGGTACTGTTTTTGCTGTTGCTAACAAACAGCCGAAACTGTTCTATCTTATCCAGCGTTTTCCCTTTCTTCCCGCTAAAGTAATCGAACAGTTCATTCTTTTATGCCAGATCATCCCTGTTTATTCGGGTTTCGTGAGGTGAATTGAGATTGCAAGATAAGGAATGCTAAGGAAAGCCGCGAAGCCTCGTTTTTCCTCGGATTCTGAGAAGGATAAATTTATTATTGACCCTGGAATCGAATCGACGCACTGTTTTACCAAAATTGGTTTTGTAATGTTTCTATGTTTATACGGAGGAAATTAAGGTACATTTTTGATATGATGTGTTAACAAAAATAAGTTTTGTATAGTTATATCGGTTCATATTAATATTTGTATTTAAAAAGAAATAATTTGTATAAGAAAACACGGAGAAAATGTGAAATGTTTATAATTCAGGACACAAAATTTCAATATTTAACTGGAAACCCTGACATTCTTTTTATTTCTTGTAAATATAAAATATTTAATTCGATTATTCCTTAAGTGGAATAAGTATTATAAAAGTATTATAAAAAGTATAAAAGAATAATTACTGGAAATAAAATAAAAAATTTTCCAAATTAGTCGAATATTCAATTTCGTTTCTCAAATTTCTTAAAAAAGTACTAAAGGGATTACGCTATTGAATTATACAATCAAACGTTTATTCTGTCTGTAAAATCCATCGAGACACAAAAACAGATCCTCGCGAATGGCGGGGAACAGAAATTCAGCGATGGTCGGGTACGTTCCACGAGTTAGTTTAGTGCATCGTCAGCATCGTTCCGTTCTCCATTTGATGCAGCGAGGACGTTGATGACCGAAATGTAGTTGGCATTCCGTTCGGACAGTCACGTTCTACGTCCAGTAGAAGACATTTTCGTTGATTCGTGATCATAGAAAGAGTTTGATTGCGCCCTAAGTATCGTCGTTATCTCCCTCTACAGTTACTAGCCAGGGCATTTCTGTTTCCTAACATGTTCGTAGGAATAATGGTAACGACTTCGAACAGTCGCCAGGAATACCAATTTCGTATCTCATTTTTGTCCTTCGTATCTATTGGGTTATGGCGGAGTTATCGATAAACGCATGAAAGTTCCTCGGTTTATTAAGTCTATTTTTCGTTTTCCTTCTCGTTCACAATATGCGACTTAATTTTGATAATTGTTTTATTTTTGTTAGTTTCCTTATATTCTATTTTACATACATTTTTTACCATATTGGTAAGGATCATAATCCTCTGGTTTATGTATATTCCATTTATTCATTGCTCTTGTAAAATTACGATTTTTTTTATATTTATTTTACGAACTTTCTTTTGTTTGCCATAGTGTGTATACTGTATATAATATAATAATATACCATGTATATGTTAATATTTCTATTTTTTATTTTGCTAGCTCGTGTTTGTACCAGTTTCTAGAAATAATTTACAATTGCCGAATTCGTAACGAACGTAGAATTGTATATGACACGTATTAACGTCTAGATACATATTTGCCAAGTTTATGCTTATTAACATTTCGGTGTCCTGACATTTCAAATTCGTCGTGATTTGTTTAAATGTTTTTAATATTTCATTCACCATTTATGATATTAGAAACTCGTGAACGACGGTAAACGTTAAAACATTGCATTTGCGACGATTCCTGTTTGCTTGGAAATCTAGGTCAGTTCATTTAACAGTTAGAAGGTGGTGTTGCGCTCATCAAACTCGCATTTGTCATGGCACGTGGAAGTTCTAGTCAATAACGCGGTTCCTCTTGAAGTTGATCGATGTACAATTCGAAGATGTAGAATTCTGAAATGCTGAGCATAATTCCCGTCTATTATTCTCTTAAGCGGATAACGGAGTAGATCAATCTCTATCTTTCGAAGCTTTCTAACCACTTCCATGCCAGGTTTTTGCGCCGTATTTCCTGATGCTAATGGGACTTTCATGAGCGTCGATTTCGATGTGTCAGTAAAAAGCTATTTTCCATTGTATCTATTCGCATGTAAAAGACTCTGGTCTTGTTACTTGAATATGCCCAATAACATATTGATCATCGTCTTGTAATAAACAGAGGGAATAATATTGTAAAGCTATTTCATGATTTATGACCTGATATTTTTCACGTTGTCGGGATTCCATTTAAATTTATGCGATTCCTCGTGTTTTTTGAAATGGTAATTATTCTTGCTTCTCGGTTTAGCATCCGAGAGTTTCAAAATTTGATATACAATTTCGGTTATACTTAAAGGTATACATTTGAAAATATAAATATTTGAAAATATGAATATTTGAATATTTGAAAATTAGAATTTTTGAAAATTTGAAAATTGAAAATTTGAAAATTGAAAATTTGAAAATTGAAAATTTGAAAATTGAAAATTTGAATATTTGAAAATTTGAAAATTCGAATTTGAAAATTCAAAATTGAAAATTTGAATTTTCAAATTCGAATTTTCAAATTTTCAAAAATTCAAATTCGAATTTTCAAATTCGAATTTTCAAATTTGAATTTTCAAATTTGAATTTTCAAATTCAAATTTACAAATTTGAATATTCAAATTTTCAAAAATTCAAATATGAATTTTCAAATTTTCAAAAATTCAAATTTTCAAATTTGAATTTTCAAATTTGAATTTTCAAATTCAAATTTACAAATTTGAATATTCAAATTTTCAAAAATTCAAATATGAATTTTCAAATTTTCAAAAATTCAAATTTTCAAATTTGAATTTTCAAATTTTCAAAAATTCAAATATGAATTTTCAAATTCGAATTTTCAAATTTGAATTTTCAAATTCGTATTTTCAAATTTTCAAAAATTCAAATTTTCAAATTTGAATTTTCAAATTTGAATTTTCAAATTCAAATTTTCAAAAATTCAAATTCGAATTTTCAAATTCTCAAAAATTCAAATTTTTAAATTTGAATTTTCAAATTCGAATTTTCAAATTTGAATTTTCAAATTCGAATTTTCAAATTTGAATTTTCAAATTTGAATTTTCAAATTTGAATTTTCAAATTTTCAAAAATTCAAATTTGAAAATTCAAATTTGAAAATTCGAATTTGAATTTTTGAAAATTTGAAAATTCAAATTTGAAAATTTTCAAAAATTCAAATTTGAAAATTCGAATTTGAAAATTCGAATTTGAAAATTCAAATTTGAAAATTTGAATTTTTGAAAATTTGAAATTCGAATTTGAATTTTTGAAAATTTGAATTTGAAAATTCAAATTTAAAAATTCAAATTTGTAAATTCGAATTTGAAAATTCGAATTTGAATTTTTGAAAATTTGAAAATTCAAATTTGAAAATTCGAATTTGAAAATTTGAATTTTTGAAAATTTGAAAATACGAATTTGAAAATTCAAATTTGAAAATTCGAATTTGAAAATTCAAAATTGAAAATTTGAATTTTTGAAAATTTGAAAATTCATATTTGAATTTTTGAAAGTTTGAATATTCAAATTTGTAAATTTGAATTTGAAAATTCAAATTTGAATTTTTGAAAATTTGAAAATTCATATTTGAATTTTTGAAAATTTGAAAATTCAAATTTGAAAATTCAAATTTGAAAATTCGAATTTGAAAATTCAAATTTGAAAATTTGTATTTTTGAAAATTTGAAAATTCATATTTGAATTTTTGAAAATTTGAATATTCAAATTTGTAAATTCAAATTTGAAAATTCAAATTTGAAAATTCGAATTTGAATTTTTGAAAATTTGGAAATTCGAATTTGAAAATTCAAAATTGAAAATTTGAATTTTTGAAAATTTGAAAATTCAAATTTGAATTTTTGAAAATTTGAAAATTCAAATTTGAATTTTTGAAAATTTGAAAATTCAAATTTGAATTTTTGAGAATTTGAAAATTCATATTTGAATTTTTGAAAATTTGAATATTCAAATTTGAATTTTTGAAAATTTGAATATTTGAAAATTTGAAAATTCAAATTTGAAAATTCAAATCTGAAAATTTAAATTTGAAAATTTGAATTTTTGAAAAGTTGAATATTTGAATCATTGGATATTTGAATATTTGAATATTTGAATATTTGAATATTTGAATATTTGAATATTTGAATCTTTGAATATTTGAATATTTGAATATTTAAATCTTTGCATCGTTGAATCGAGTTATCTTCCATGCTTACTCTTTTCGTTTTCTTTGTTTCCTTCTTCCACAAGTTGGTTGGGTATATCGATGGCTCGTAAATTGCTGTCCTTTCACGGATTTCCGGATTTCGCGGTATAAATCAACGACTTTCTCGGTTAATCAGCCGCGCCGATTCTAGGAGATTGCGGAGGTTAAGCGAGTTCCGTTAGAGACTAAATGGTCAATTAAGTCGGCGGGACGTAGATAAAGCGATACGTTGATTATAGATTACATAATTCATCATTTTTTATAATACTTAAAGGTAGAAGTGCCTATGTGTATTGCTCCTTGTAATATTGGGTTGCCAACTAAGTGATTGTCAATACCACCTAATGGTCTAGATATTAGAAATTATAAAACTGTTTTTATCTACAGAACACTTTGCGAGCATGTGTGTATTAAGTACGTAAAACGATGTTATCGTTAATGATAGTAATTTACAAGGATTCTATCATAACGATTTATAAAAAATCTGACAGAATTTTTCAACAGAACACATGGAATACTGCTATCGTCTGAAAATTTCAGTGAAAATATTATTTTCTTTTATTAGCACTGTTATCGCCTTTACACTACAATATACGACTATGGTCGAACAGCGCTGCATACTCGTTCATCGTAGGATTTCACTTTAATCCGCGTGCTATTAGAATTTATTCTTCTTTGCTATGAGCAGCAACGATATACCCACAAAAGTATTCATTCTAACGTGAAACACTATTTTTCAGCCATTTACGGCTGTGTATCATAAAAAGTTATTAACCATTTATCTACATCGCGTACACTATTGCAGCGTACGTCGATCGTTTCGCGCAAGAAGCTTCTAAATAAATCGTAGCCCGTCTACGGTCATGGTTACCAATTTCTATTTCGTTTGCACCGATCTCGACATTGATTTAACGGCGTACATCGCCAACTTTACATGTTCGATAGAGTGGTTCCTTTATCTTAATACGAGTCGCGGGCACCGTAGCGGGTCAGGCTCTTTAGGATCGGTGGAGTAGCGATCGTCCATTGTTGCGATCAAACAAATAGCTTCCTGGCACCGAGCGATCTATTCAAGTTAATCCGGTTAGCTCGAATGGGCCAAAGGTTCCCTTCGATACGAATGAGAATTGCTTAGCAGGTTCTCGTACGATAGGGCCAGCCACGCAGGACGTGTGTATGTCGTTTAAAGCGAACGGTAATTGCCAGAGAGAAGAGAGAACGGCCCCATGAAATTGGGACCGACGTGTATTTGTTCGTTCGTCCAGTTGTCCGCATCGACAGCAATTTTCCTGGTTCTGTGTCGCCCCATTTTCCTACCTACGACACCTATCTCTTCCTCCACGATTCGCGACCAGTTCGATCCTCACGTTTGAATCGAGTCCGATGATCCAAGAAATTAGAGACAACCGACGCCGACGACTCTTTGACGCCCGTATCGACGAACGAGCTTCTGAACTTTGTCAGCGTGGTATTTCTGAAATTGCTCTCGCCACCAAAATTGCTTCCAACCACGTGTCTGTATAGGTGCCTTCCATTTCTGCGTAAGCGGAGTTCCTGTTTCGAAATTCTTGATAGAGAAGCGTTTGTGAAGGAAGGATCGATTTTGTGGCGAGACTCGGATAGCAATATCTCGATTTTTAATTAGACGAAGTAAATAGGATTTCTCGTTTGTAGCTTGGCCACGGATGTTCAAAAATATTCAAAACAAAGTACTTGTAACAGTTAGACGATGAGACAAATCTCTATTTAAACTTCGCTTGTTTAATTGCGACCATCGAAATTCGCATAACAGCTCGCAGACTATTATATTCGTCACTTGTACATTTATAAACGCAATAATTACGTAAAACGTGTAATTAGACAAAGGTATTTAATTCTATTTTGGCATATTTTTAATGGACAGTATCAAAGTAATAAGAGTGGATTTCAGTAGGTACACTTTAAAGACGTATATCTAAATTGTGAAATTTAAACAACGAATATCTTTCTACGAGATTCTTTCTCATCGTTCTCATGCGTAAAATTTACCATATAAATATCTCCTGCATTTTTTCCTGACATCACGCGTATATGTATATCGATCACTATTACGTCTTATTATCTGTCTTATTATCGTTATATTGGTTGATCTCGTATATTCCACGGATTAGTCAAGTGCTGATGGAAAGTCATTAAAAAGTTGTAAAATCGATTCAAGTCAGAAACGTTCCTCAGAAAGTCGCTAGTCGAGAGTGAATGATACACGGAAAGAACGTCCTGGGAAATGAAGGATGGAAAGGATTAAGCGAGACTGGTCTCGAAGGCTCCAGTCACGTGAAGGTTTAATCCTGTGCAATAAACTGACCGTCGCGTCGGGTTGCTTCGTGGACTAGCCTGGTCTATACTCGCGTCACTTTCTGTTATACCCCTCGTTCTATCAACCAAAGCCACCGCTGTGTCTATCTCCTCTTCTCTCAACTGCATTTACCGCTATGCTACTTATCGTTTCGAACGACAGTCTAGTCGAGCACTCGATTAATTTACATATACTTAAATTTAAAAGTTTTTAATTTAAACATGTTTGTTGTTAATAAAACTCTAGGATATTTAAGTAAAACTAGATTAGTAATTATTAGAACATTTAAGTATTTTAATATAAAATGCTAACAAAATTCTACAGTTTAAGTACGAAAGTTATAAACTTTCGATTGTACATTCGGTATTTTTAGTAAAGATGGATAGAAACCTGATTTTTAGATTCTTGAAACACAAATTTGTTTTTCGCTTAATACAATGTACGTTACTTCTTACAAAAATCGATAAATCTAACGTAATGCTATTTCTTATACAAGAAGCGAAGAAAGTAGCGGAAAAGCACGTACATCTGTTGTTTATATAAACGTCATAGTTTGATAAAAGAATTAACGAAGGAAATTAATATCTACCTTTTTTAAATACAGTACAATTTTTTTTGAAAATAATTTGTAATTACATCGAACTTCTGCAGACCGAATTTACATATTACTATTTCTATAAGATATTCCAGCAAGTATAATAATACACACAGAATATTCGTAGCTACAACATGCTCTAACATTATTCCCAAATTCTCTACTTTTGTTGTACTTTTACTGTCAATGTAAAATTGAGTAGAATTGTAGTATCAGTGTTGGCAATTATCTTAACTTTGAATCTTTATTAATATTTATTAATTATTATTATTAATATATTATTTATTAATCAAGCATACGGATGTGTACGAGTATACTTTTTTAAATGTGCTAATATTTTTCACTTGAATATTTTGTTAAATAAATTTGACACGTTTCTACATTATTTTGTTGGTATCTCGTAAAAGTTTCTTTAGTTTCTTTGCAATGGATGTATGATGTTTCTGTTTCCGTTTTGTTCCTTGGTTTTTCGACGTATCAGTGCCCTATATGCATGCAATTTGCCTCGAGGATATTCATGTTCATCGTTTCCTTTCTGCAACTTTTCTGCTACGTTTCTCACCCATTCCTTGTTATTGAGACTTCTATTCAACGTAAAAGGATGACGATATTGAGAAAGTATTATCCAATTTTGATTCTATAGCAGTTCGATATGTAAATACTCGATCATCGATCAAATGAAGAAAATATCGCGAAAATATTTCCATCGTGATACACAAAAAATTAATAAAGTATAAATAAAGAAATTTACAAAAAGCAAATAAATAGAGATACATCAAATTAAATAAAAATAATACAAATTTATGAATATTTTTCCAAATTTTACAATGATTTAAAAACAGATTTGTTCTGTGCAAGAAGGTGGCATTTCGAAATTTGTTATTTTGTTCGATGTAACGAAGATAGTAAAACTATAAAATTTATTTTAGAAACACGTTTGATCTTGTACAAGAAAGGATTGAAATTATTCTGAATAATTCTTCAGAAATTATTTGATAATTCACTTCACACGCACTAAATCATTATATTCCAAGGTGTTAACTTTTCCTATTTAAGGAAAATAAATCAAGCATCTCGTAACTTTCTAGCGATCCAGAGACTTATATTACAATCTAATAAAAAGATTCCTGGGTTAAATTTGCACATTGCAACGAGCCATCAAGTTGTCGCCCGTGGAATTGCTATATCGAGTTGGCTGGTGGCGTGGCCACATTGGCGTAATATAACCATCAGAATCATTATGCCTTAATAAACCGGCGGTGCTCGTTGCTGCTTCTCTTCTCATGGTGTCCTTCGTTTCTCATATCGGTGTCGTTAAGACAACCTATTTGAAGTTGGCCTGGTGGAGCAGGTAGAACCCGAGACGGCGTTTAATTCTCGTAGAATGCCTCCATCGTTTGTCACGTTACCTGACGTTTCCTAAGACGCCAGAAATGTATCCCGCAAAAATAATGAAACCTTTATTTCATTTCTTTTCACTTCATTTCATTTCGCCGTCTCTCGACCCCGCTGTCTCATTTCATTTCGTCGCGGGTAAGGATCAAGCCAATATACCGGGTGACGTGTTGTTGTTAAATTTGAAGGTTGGTTTATATTATCCGTTCAGATACAAAGGGATAACTTAATAATCAAAAACAAGGTAGGCACAGTAGTAGCGAACTCGTAATGAAAAAATTTGACTCGATATACGCCACATGAACTAGCGTATTCAGTATGGAAACAGTAGCAAACCCCGAAGCGCTCGAATTCTCCAAAAATCAGCAAATCGAAGATTGCACCATCTTCAGTGACACGCTTGAGTGTATTCGCAGCAATACAAAATCTGCGGAATGAAAACGAAGTAGTCACGAGCATACAGGAACTATGCGAATGAAATTTCTTGAATAAAGGATATACAATTCCTATCACCTGGATTTCCTTCCATCAAGATACAGCAGGAAACGAGGAAGCTGACAAAGTTAGCAAACAAGCTACCTCACTACCATTTAAAAATGAGGTCAGTCTACCATCCAAAGATATTATGAAATCTGTTACATGCAAGTTACTCGAGAAGTGGAAAGAGAAATGGACTGCCATAAACTCCACAAAATCACATATAATAACAGAGCAATATTCTAGTCTCTCCCTCAAAGCATTATATAATAAAAGAGATTACGTCAAGCTATTCAGAATGCTAATTGGACACACAAGACCAAATTTCTGTTACAAAGAGAAGCTCCCCTGTGGTGTGAATCTCACAACATTTAATTCTAAAATGTACAAAATTAAATGAACCACGTAACAGATTCAAAATCCCCAAGGAACTGAAGCAAGTAGTTAATCGGTTAATTCAGTTAATCGAAACGAAGTAGACAAGACCTGTTGAAATTTATCAAATGGACGTTAAAGTATATTTAGTATCTGTACCATCAGTTCATACCTGACGTACACTATCATCCGATTGCTTGCGATCACATGTTCCATAGAAAAAGGTAGAAATGAAGAATTTAGGAGAAATTCAGCGTGGAATATCAGTATCTTAAAAACCATTTTGTCAGAAAATTTATTTTCTTTTATGAATATGTAATTACTACTGATATCTATGGTAACTAGTTTTGAATTATTAACGAAGTTAATATAAGTACACTTGGAAAAGTAATTCCAAATTTTTATCTGTAAAAGCAATATTTCTCTCTTGAAATAATATGCTCTTGCAGTGGTATAATTAAGGGATGATATGGTTTTTTCTGTATTTCAAATGTACGCTGTTTCAGTATTCTGAAAAATTAGAAAATTCTATTAAGGATAAATTGCAAATATTAATTGCAATTTGTTTCTTGTCTAACATAATGCACGTTACATGATCGCGTTCCTACGTAATTTCCACAAGTTTAGACACGTGTCGTACGAGACAGAGTCTAAAATTCTCGTCGAAAATGGCAATTAACGTGTTTGAACAGAATTGGCACGTCAAATGTATGTAAATAATCGCATTTAATTGCGTTCAACGATATTTATCCGAACGAAACTGCGTAGCTGCCATTCCGTGTCTGAATGCATAATATAAACCAACGTTAACGAGGTCGCATAACGTGAAACGACACGTTGCTTTCGATCATTCACCGTCCTGGACTTTATGCCCCAGTCACATGACGCCAAGTTGGAAAAGCCTCGTTAGAATCTGTCGTGGTTCCTGCTGAGTTTTCGATATTCCAGATTTTACGACCCTTCGGAATAATTTCGTGGGATTATGGATGACGAACAGGACGACGAATTTCGTTTACGCGCTTTCTCTTCTTTTCTTATAATTAAAAAATGAGCGACATCGAAGCTTCTTTAGGGTTCGTTAACTTTAACGAAGCTGCTTTGCTTTTTAATGAGCCACTGTGTTGGTTGAGTGAACTAATTTCGTTGGGTACATAACAAACAGATCTCTGGCCATTTCTCTTTTTCTTGGGTACTTTTGCTCGAGTTCTTCGCATTGCAGAGCATCGAGAACCGAAAAGGATATAGGCTAATTAATACGTTTCAATATCTTAGCGACTTCAATTTTTCCCCTTGCAATATTTTACATATTTTTTCATATTATGTGCAATCTGCGCATTTTAGCATTTTTAAATTTTCCTATTTTGTAATCTGCAAAGACAATGTTTGAAATACCTTTTCAGTATAAGAATATGTTAGACTAGTTGCTAAATTTTTGAACGATATAAAAAAGTAACATCGTTCGCCTGTACGATGTTTGTGCGTATATGTTGGAGCAGATTTGCGTCATGTTGCCTCGAAATAGTCGTTGTTTTCTAACCGATTTTCGTTCGAAATGCCGGAGATTGGTTTTTCGTCTGAAGCAAAGGAGGTTACATGGTGACAGAGAGAAGCAAAGAAGTTACTGTTATTCTTTTTTTGTTGGAACCGTCTGCTTGCCCAATTTTCTTGAAGAAACTGCAGGAATATGAACACCTTGTCTCTAAGGGATATTTACCTTCAAAGAATCTTCTTTGTACTTATATCAACGACTTTGATACACAAAATTGATTGTAAAAGTAGATAACGTTTGGAATCTTTCTATCCTATATTTATCTTATATCTTCTGCAAAGTTAAATACTAAATGAAGGAATTAAGATTTTATCATTAACCATTTCACGTATTTCCATTTTCCAAGTAATACATTTATCATATGTTTACTTTATTTCTATTCTATCTTTGATATTTGTTTTATCCCCGATCGATGTTATTAGCGGAGAATATATTACGAGGAAAAGAACAATTTGTATATCGTAATATGAAAAATACTATACCTTAGATATAACATTAAAAATGAAAAAGTGATGTCTTATTTTAGAACCTACACACGCAAGATCGTATTTCTAAATAATATGGAATTATTATATCAAATTTTATCGTTTATTCGTTACTTTACGTTTTATCCAGGCAAACTTTATTCGTGTTTGTATCGCAAATACGCATTATCGTGGACTGACAGTTTTAAAAATTATTAACGACGCAGATCCTCTTTTACCTCTCATTTCTCTTTTCTTTCCTCCCTTGTCAATTATATTTACGTTTATTTCGTTCTTTTAACTTTTATCTGACTCCCTTGACTGTGTTGATAATGCGTCGACTTGCAGATGGAAGTTTTGCGCGATAGACGTCCGGTATAATCCGCTGAAATTCTCATATTATTCATGATATTCCCTTCGTTATATCCTTTTCGTGACCGATTTTTAACTCTGTAAGGATGTCGCTTTTCATATTGCTCAACATTCTCTGTGGTTTACAAAGTATAATTGAAACTGAGTCGTGCGTTCTTTCGCGTTCTTTCTGACTGAAAGGAAGCTAATTGCCCGATACTGGTATTGCGTTAATAACATCCTAACTTATGGATTATTTTATCTAACTTATAGATCTAATAGTATAAAATTGTAGATCTAAATTATATTATTGGACATTGCAGCTAGTGTACAATAGATTATTTTAATAATTAAATAATAATGGAGATAATTGTTTCAATTAATCGTGTGTATTCCACCATATAATAATTCGTTTTTGTCTTTGTTTATTTCAGGTAAGATTGTTCATCTAGTAGTATAAAATGAATAAAATTATGGACGGTGATAAATTGGTGAGTACGTAAATTTATGAAATTGGAAGAGATTTTAAAATACATTTTGTTGATTGCTGTTATATTTGCAATTATTTGTCAAGTTATATTATACAGGATCTTTACTTGCGAAATAAAGGTAAAGAAAGTATTTTCAAGCGTAAATACAAAAGCTTGTAATAAAAATTAACAATATGTTATGAGGAAAGATCGTGTCAGACTTGAAATTCAATCAGTGAAAATGTTCAACGAAAACGTCGATATATATCTTCGGCCCATCCGCGTTTACGTTTAAAAAGTGCACTGTGTACACGCACGACACTTTGTATACGGTGGCCATAAACTTTCTTGACATGGAATACGTCGGAGTAAATCTCCTGTCCCGCTTTATTTTCTCAAAGGTTTACAGATATCCCGAAAGCGATCGAGTTCGAAATTCGTATTTGATCGGATGCTGTATTTTTCCAATTTCTTCGATAAAACGTTGACAAGGAATGACATTCGATATAGCGTTAAAGTTAATCCTGCCGCGTTACAGATTATGCGCTACGATAACTCGCATTGTTAAATATCAGATTAATTTCGCTTTATTAATTATCGTGATGTTCGATTGGTCTAAAGCTCTTCGACAAGCCAGAGTTTATCGCGGATTATTTAATTTCACATTTTTGTTCATATTTTCTCGCAAACTCGAACTTTCCATTCGAGTAATTGTAAGTAGAAACAATTTTCAGTGGAAGAAAAATCTGCAAATCTTTTTCTAATTTCTTCTAAGCTTCAACTATCCCGAATATTATAAATGCTACGTTTAAAGTTCAAAATTTGAATCCTTTCAGGATCGAATTTTTCGTTAGCCCGTGAGAAAAATTACATTTTGTCATATAATTACTAATAATAGAAGCTTAGTTGTACGCGATTAATAATTTTAAAAGTATAATATTGCGTATACATAACATGGATCGTGAAAGGTTTAAACGAATCTGTTTATCGAATACACGGACATTTTTCGACCTAAGAAATTTACCGAGATATATATCCTGTTGTAACAAATTTAGTCTCAGAGCAAAAAGGTTGGTTAATTCCCCGTTATAAATACAACGAGTAGTAGCGTTAAGTTCGAATAACGATCGAACGTGTTGGCCTGGATACAACTCTAATTCGGTAACTTAATCTTTGTCAAGTAAATCAATTTGCCGCAGACGATGCAGCCGCATCAGTTTGTCGATCCATTGCATCGCAGCTCCGTTTTACCCTTTTACTCGTTTACTCTGTCCTTCCCTTTGCACTGCACTGGTGTCGACCACCGTCGTTTGGTCAGCTTCGTTGATTTTCACCGGGCATTAACGCCGGCAATCCACGTCTAATCAGAGTCTAACTATCGTGGTTACTCTTGAATCATCCAACTTTCTCTTTGTGCTGTCGTAATCCCGACCCAAGTCGTTGTGTTCCCGATTCTGATTTTCTACAAATTTAATAAGTCTGATTGTGTGACGCGTGTTTCGTCCGGCTAGGAATTACTTTTGCGCGAAATTCGTTTCTTAATTGGATCGCGCTAAATTCCATTGCAGCGCGTGAATTATTACCTAACGCTTGAAACACTCGATGGTTTTTCTTCGTAATTTTGCTAGAGGGCTTTTGTCACTTTCATGGAAAGCATACAATTTACGAAGAAAGGATATATTCAAAGATATATCTTTGTGAATATTTCTTTCACGAATTTGATGATTAAGAATAATAATATTTTGTTCGTATTTCGCGTTATCTATCGGTGAATGAAATATACAAAATACAAGCTGACTAAAAGTAAAATAGAATAAAATAGAAATTAAACGGCAAATCGGGCTAACAAGAATTTCTTATGGAATTATCGCGACAGAAAACGAGATACACGCGTTTGTAGCGAGTGCAAATGTAAAGAATCAGCGAACCTGACTTTTTCTTTTTAGTAGTCGAGAAGCGTCGTTGAGATGTCTGAGAATCTTAGAGAAGTAAAATAGCCGCATGAATGTAAGTTAGTGCTGCTCGTTCGTTTTTCCTGGCAACCTGTTAGCTTTGCTCCAGATGAATCCATAAAGCACCCTGAGACAGAGGCTGCTGAGTGAAGCTGACGCGCTCCGGCTTATTCCGGCTGATTTACGACATTTGAAATTAACGACGAGTCTTGAATGGTAAGGAGCGGACGTAGCCGGCATCTTCCGCCACTGTTGCTAGATTTTACAGCCGATGACGTTACGAGTGTCTACTTCGTCGGCGGAAACAAATAAGCGGCGAAAAGTTGGCCGGCTATGCTTTTTCAAGAGACTGCAATTAGGCCAGCTATTTAAATCGTGATCGTGGAAATTTTAGAACGAACTTGGACATAATGGTGTTGCAATTATAATTAGCGAGGTAACTGTTTGAGGAGCGTGGCGACTGGCAAATTGTTTTGAACGGCAGCCAGAAAAATTCAAATCAGAAAGTATAAGTAAAGACAATCATAATACGTGATGAGTACCAATGTCTTCCTGGTTAGGTATTTCCAGCATTTACGAGGAATAAAATCGACGAATAAAATTTTGACGTGGTCAAGAATTTTTCTATTTGGATATGTTGAAAAATAACAAGTGGAATATTTTATTATATTTTATGTTTTGTGATATTTTTTATGTAAAAAGTTCAGGTCAAGGATGCATCGAAATATATATAAATAGACGGACTCTTTTAGTTTTTAAGATATTTCCAAAAAAGTTTTTTCAAAAAACAGTATCTTGCATCTTCAACAGAATGCTATAGATATTTTTTCTTTACTTTCCTTGTTGAAGTCCTTGATCTATGTTAAAATGTCTACTAAAGTTGATATTCCGAAGATATACATATAATGACGTAAAAATGTGGATGGACGTTTGTTTGTCAATCTGTGGATAATATCGTGAATAATTTCGGTAATGATCTTTAAGCACAGTTAACACATCAACGAATCGTGCGTTCGATTTTACTGTGTCACGATATTGTCGAGGAAGTATCGATTCAGTCATCGAGTCTAATATTGGCTAACTACCGGGCTACATCTAACTCGGAATTGCTAGAAAGAAGTTGCAATGATCGATGGCCAAGAGAGGAGGATCGTGGTGAAGCACGTGAAGTTAAACGAAACGAGAGTAACCCCTGAGCAATTACACCCGGTTAACTCGAGCAAAAGCGTTAGCCCAATAAGCCGGTTGATGGTCTTGAATTATCCCGGTCTGCTTCCGTAGAACACGGAGATGGGCTTATCAATTTTTATGACTCGGCCACTAGCTTCGTCTACGATAGTAATACCTGCCAGTTTCGTACAGTTGTGTAACCGGTTGTCCAATGGTCGTCTCTTTCAGTGGTATTCGGAGGTAGTTAGTTAGAGAGAAGAATAGTCGTGGCAAAATATTTTTTATCCTAGTAATCACAGGGAGATCCGCTATTCTAATATTGTGGATGTTTCTGAGTTTTCATCGAGACAGATAGGTTTGATCAGATTGGAAAAGAAAGAAGGTTGTTCATTGTGTTGAAAACATGTTAATTTTGGGTTGTTGATCTTATTCTATGTTGGTTGGTGTAAGTTAAATAGCGATGTTTTAATTGAATTTAATTGAATAATTTCATTGATGTTTTAATTCAATAGAAATGAAATAAAATATATTTAAAAGTCTATTCTTTCGATCATCATGATCATCTGTTTTTGCAATATTGTGAAGACTTCGTGAAATTTATGTAAATTCAGTAGGTTTATTATCGGATAGATAGAGAGACGATTTATAGTATGATTATATCGAAAGTAGCTTTTGGTTCACTTTCACGAAATAAACGTGAAATAAAGTACAGTAATTATTTTAATAATTTGTATAATTTAATTTATTTATTTCATTCTCTAATTGATTGTCCTGGAAATATCATTCATTTTTCCCTTCTTCGTGAGCTGTATATATGTATATACGAGAAAAAGGTCAGTAATTAGAATTATTCAAGAGGTCACTCAGTCGGAAAGACAGAGGAATAAAAGGTCAAAAGTTAGGAGCCGGATGTCACTTCCGTTCGTTTCTTTCTTTAATTCTAAAGGCTCCGTGCTTTTGTGGTCTCAGCCCTTTTATTCAGTTCGTGTGTATTGCCGTGAAATTGTGTGATGAGATTAACAATTGTATTCTTGGGAAAAGAAATTGATGCCATCCGAATTTAACGAAATTTATAGCGAAAGCTTCCCACAAAAATGACATTATAAAATACAATTAAAAATATCATGATCTTTTTATAACATCTACTAATTCTTATCAGTCGCATTAATCTTACTAATGCGATTATATCATTCTTTTATTACATATTTCAAAAAATAGGAAAATTAAATAAGAACAAGACATTGGATATTTAAACGACGAATCAATTCGTCTTCTCCATTCAACGATTTAATGTATCATTAATTAACCGTGTCTCAACGATTACATATTTTTCATACATTATATCATACAGCCTTTGTTTAACATAGACACATCGTCTTTTTGTGATTTTATAAAAAACATCGCTTCTCGATACTTACACGAAGGTAGAACTTATTACAATTCATAAATAAAAGAATAATTCGTAACAGTTCGATGATAACAAGAATAAAGAAAACCATTCAATTATAAATGCTAACAAGAATGGCAAAGAGCTGGAAGTTGTCGCTTTGTTAATAACAACAGAATTGATATCAAGAATAAAGAAAAGCATTTTGGCCGATAGCAAGAATGGTAATAATGGCAAGAAGTAATGGAAATTCGCGCTTTGTTGAGCGTATACAGGAGCCTAAGAGAAAGTTCAACAAATTGGACGATGTTTCATCGACATTGCAAGAATATTTCACCGGGCAACATACAAAAGACGAATATGGAGGCAGTCGTGTTCAACGAGCGTACGAAATAATAAAACACAAATGTAAGACAGCCGTCAGGAGCGAGAGGTTCTCGGTTATGCACGATCCTCTCGCATGCATTGGCGATCTGGATGGTGTCTCACGCGCCATAAATTACGCCGTCTAGCCACGTAGAGAGCAGCGTTTCAGAAATTATTCAACTGTCTCTACGGGATTGCCGGCAAAAATACAAAAGGTATGATTTATATCCGATCGTGCTTCTTATGCATTGAAAGTTTACCACACCGGGCACGTGCCACGGAAGAAATGAAAAGAGCGTCCACGACATGTCCGCTCCTTCGTTTTCGTTTCCGTTCTCGCGTACAACGCGATACAGATTTCCAATATTCGATCGAACACACGCGTTTCGCGGCTGATACAGTTGTCGTGACAAATTGCGCGCCCGGAGAATCACTGATTGAATCTTTCAAGATACCTCGAAACGATAGGCACGACATTTTCTTAAGCCGGTTTTCTTCGGACGTCTTCGTATATTCCGTGAAAGGAATTTTCAGCTTGGAAATTAAATGCGATATTGTTTGTTATTGTTAAAAGTTATTGATAGAATATAGAAGATTTTTTGACCGACAATTTATTTTGTTGTGAAAATACCTATACTGGATACTTGAAAAGAGTTATTCAAGTTAAAAAGTATGGGACATATTTTAGATTCAGAATTCAGAAAGAATCTTTGTTTCATTTATTTTATTAGTTCTCTCTTCTCGTACGTACTTCGTTTTCTACTCAACGAGATTTAAATCAATATTAAGATTTTTCAATAATTTCAGTCCTATCTTTTCAAGATGTATGTCGCAAGACTAATATTTCTTTGAAAATTGTGCATATTTTTACGAAGAAATAACACTTTGTGGCAATAATCCGTACACATCTAAATAATGAAAATCATTTTACGGTAAATTTCACGTGAGCTTTGTATTTACCGAGCGTAACCACACGGAATGAGAAGCAACGCATTCCTTCAAGCGTGAACGGTGGCGTTCACTATACGTACAAGAAGTCCGACAGTTAAAGGACCATACGTTAGAGAAGGAAACACAAAATCGTAATAAAAATAGAGGAGAGAACAGAAAAAAAAGGATATATCCACGAAGGTCTTAGAGCGATGTTACGAAGGCAGAAGTATGTAGCTGCGTAACTTACATTTCTGATCTGTTGCGTTTTATGCATCGTAATGCTCGTCGCTCCATAAAATTGTTCACCGTCTGGAAAGACAACAGTCAGACTTGTTTCGTTGCCTCGTTTCTATGCGAAGGGCCTCATTATTTGCTTAAGGTGCACAGCTCGTCCTCTGCTTCTTTTCTGCCGCGCGGAAACTCGTCCAACGAGTTGTTCGCTCTCCTGTCACACACACTCAGACGCGTTCTGGGTAGCTGGAACGTAGGGGGTGTCGTTAATAATGGAACATATCTTGAAATGTTGCAAATTTAAAAAGAGAAGAACGTCGGAGAATAATTTGTTGCGCAATGTGAACTTTCCGAAACAAGGAAAAATGGGAAGCAAGAGATATTTTCACATTAATTTCTGGTTTGTTAGAGTGAATCCACTATTGTACAAATTTCTAGGATTTTGAAGTAACGTTTCGTTGTTACAACACTTTATTATTCAGCTGATTGACGGCTTGTTTGTTACAAAAATGTATTTTATTTCTCCTTTCTTTTTTTATTTTGCAGTTGAAGTTTCGACAGAAATATATATATTTACACGTGTTTATGTAAGTATGTGTATGGGTATATGAATTTTTATATTTTGTAAGCTCCTCGTAGATAGTTTTCTAACTTTATAATTACTTGATTCGTAATTATAATTACTTCTATAATTACGTGTCTCTAGATGCGTACACGTGTATGTTACATTCTTCTGCAATAGAAAGTTGAATACGTAATGGGCACGCTTTATTACGAGATACGTTTTCTAAAATAAATTTTATTGCTTTGTGTATGAGTATGAATTTATTGGTGAAATTGCTCTTTGAGAACCGACGGTTTTTTAGTAAAATATGTTCGTTAACATTGATACTCGTTTTAACCTGTCGATATCTGTTATTTCTGCTAGCGAGAATCGAAAGAACGTGTATTCCGGTTTTGGAACAAAAGGTTCGTTGATTACGCTTGTACCCGCAGTACCAAAAAGTTTTCGCTTTCTCGAAGAGGTAATGGCAAAAGCTGTTTTCTTATGGATCTCCCCCCTCGGCTAGTTTAATTACCGAGATTGAAACTCAGAAGTTGAAAGTTCTTCGCAACGAACAAAGACGCGACAGGTCGAGTTCGTTAGTTCGCGTTCAACCCCATCGTTATCGCCGTGAGTTTTGATATAAGAAAGAATCTAATGACTCGGGTTATTCGAGACCATCTCTTGCATTATATTACACCGTTCAAGTATCAATGTTTTTACGCAAAGTTCTTTTCGAATATTTTAGCGTTTCTCGACATTGTCTGTGATTCGATATTTCACCTTACTGTTCACAAAACGTGTTCCTATTTCAAAAGTATATGCTATACTCAACCTTAAAATCGCCCGAGAAGATAGTTCTGGTAACACAGTATAGGTTGAAAATACATTGAATTCTAAAATTGTACCTCCGTAGCAAACGTTCTTCTTCGGTCGTCTACAACTTATTATCACTAAACTGTAAATGTTCATGCATCTACAGAAAATTAAAATTTAAAAGCGTAAAAATGAGATAACGTATAAAATATCCAAAATAAAGCGCTAACGATACACAAAATGGGGCAATTTGACTGGGAATGAACTGGGAAAAATCTTTACGAAAGATCAAGATGATTGCGAATACCCGTGGGAAAAGTGCACAAGTGCGCAGAATACGTATAACAAGCAAAAATATATCAAATATTCGAAATATATTATCTATTTTAATATCTAGTAGGTGAAACAAATATCTATATTTAGGCATTATTTCTCCAATCATTTTGAAAAATGTGAATCTGCATAGACAGCCACAGTCTAGTTATTATCTACACGAAGAATATTCATGTTATAAAAAGTAGCAAGTCGCATGATCTCAGCTTTTGAATCAGGATCTTCTACATAAGTTCGAAGTTGGAGTGCTGTCGTGGATAGAACACATTGAAGCTGAAAGGGGTTAAACGAAGTTCGATCATGGTCGTTCTCATCGTGATGCTCAACTTCTCGGAAATTTTTCATCATGCAGAGAGTGCCGTTTGATTTCGTTGGATGATATAGGAGAGCCGATGTGTCTCAATCTTATCGGAGGCACCAGTTCGAAACTTCTCTTGAGACGAATAGATCAGAACGATTTGGACCGTGTTTCCATTTCGGACTATCTGATTCAGCGGAATCGACTGGGATCGCAACTGAGTTGGAATCGCGTCTCTGGTGTGTGTACGGGTGTATGTGCTCCATTGTAGCGTGTTGTCGTTGTTTGCGCCGCACCGGTCGTAACCGCATAAAATCTGTCGTGATTTCGCGGATGGATCGTCGGGAATCAAAAGGCTCGTTTTGAAACGAGACTGTCGATGGCGATTCAATGGACAAACCGTGGCATATAAACCATATAAACCACGAAACCATGCAACAGTTTACGCTCTAACGCTCTCTGCCTTGTAGTATGGTTCAGTGGGTCAACCTGGTCAGCAATTTTCGAACGCGAAAACATTACAGGCGGTGTTTATCGATGCGTTGATCGACTAGGGGCGAAGGATAAAGGGAGGAAAGGAACGTGGTAGTCTCCTTTGAGATTCAACCTCAAAAGTCGAAGGTGATGAACGAGCTTTCTAGCGTTTGATTATTTGGCAAAGGGGAAATGAAGCGGCAGAGGGATAGGGGTTGCGTTATAAAAGCGAAGAATGTACATCACGCTGTTAAGTCATTAGGTCAGTGCTTTTCAACCTTTTACGCTTCGCGTACCTCATTGAAAGTGTGCATGAAAATGACACGTTCCTTGTATAGGTAGATAAAACTACGGGTATAGTGTCTATAAAAGCGGGAATAAAATAAGATGTGTAATATATGCGAAGAAATTGTATATTTGAATTACATTTATCGATAAACGAAAGATGATAGAAATATTTAAGAAACCTTATAAAATCATACAAATTTTAATTATTAACATAACATTAAAGTTCCACAGCGAGAAGTTTTCACTTTTTCTTCGTATTGCTACACGTTTCACCGAAAAATTATTTACGTTAGCATGTACTTATACCAACCGAGTAATATAGTTCTGTTTTGCCCTGTGCGCTGATGATTTCGTTACTACGCGGCGCCACGTTCGTGGCGGTTTAGTTTGCGTACAAGTATATAAAACGAATGTCGCGTAATTATAACGTCTCATTGTATTTGTAATTAATTTGCGGTAAAACGGTGAATTACGTGAAATATATAATCCAGATTTATTCGCGTACTGTTTAATATGAAATCTATATAGTTGTATTTGTACAGTCATATAAATAACTTATTTTCTGCGTAGAGACATATGAACAATTGCATTTTGCTTTCGCGAGAGTGAATAACCGCCATATTCGATTTGCATAGCGTTTGAAATCGTGTCTTACCCGTTAGTGTCTGGAATTTGTGATCGTGTTTTTGGGATTTATGGTGCTTTGGATATTTAAAAGAGCCTCGAAGATGCAAATTAAAACACGCTGTTTGGAGGTTATACATGTAACGATGCAGCGAAGGTAAGAATGCAAATTCACTTATAGTTGTACAATAATGTCTCCGTTATTTGTTGGTTAGGCAAATATGTATGTCTGTTATATTGAGTCTAAACACGAAATATATACAGTATATATTTTCTTCATACGTATGATGTTGGACTATGAATGAAATATAAAATTATATGACTGACAAAAATATGAATTTGTGAGCATATTGAAACAGCATTGTATTTTGATATCAATCGTCAATCCCATAGCCATTGTCCCGTCCTTATATGATAAATTTCTCGATTATTTCGTAGTGACAGCATCATATGTGTACAATAAGGATAAATACGCGTATTCGATAGAAAATATGTATACAATAAGACTAGGTATAGGTATGCACGCAATCTCTGGACAGAATTATCAGTGTTAGAGTTTTGATGGCGCTAAAGAGGGCGTTGGTGTAGTACTATTTGAAAATTCGAATGCAGTAATGGTTCTCAACCTGAACTAGACAGATCAAATTGTAAGTATAACAGTGGGAGTAAAATAAAACATATATATACACATTAAATTTTGCGTAGGTACTTGAATTACATATTTCAATAAACAGGAAGAATGACAAACATTCTTTTCGCTTCTGGTATGTATTTGCGCCTTCTGGATTTTTCCTTTATTGCCAGAAGTTATTGAGAACAATATGAAGGAATCGTTATTGATATGCGTAATTTTCTCTAACCGTGAAAAATCTTGTTAAGCATAAAAATTCGAGTACTCCAGAAGGGTTATATTAGAAGCCAATTTCGCCAAATTCAGACTTCAAACTCTAAAATTCGAAACCCCATTCTATCTAATGGATCCATCCTCGATCGTTTAACGAACCGTTTCAAAAGTTTACAATAGTCTGAAAAATATCGACGGACCATTCAATCGCAACTTCCAATTGTCCAACACTTGCCACTCACGAGCATCGAGAAATCATGGTACTTTGTCTGCAGATTGTTAGCGTCCGCTCGCCATTTCTAATAGGAGTAGCAAGCTGGCCGTTTCACATATAGGGTCATCCGTGGTTGAGTCGATGGCTGTGACTCACTTTCTATTATTTTCTCGGTGGATGCAGCGGTAGATTAATATAGGTTGAACACCGGTGCACGGAGCGTGCTTGCATTACCAAAGGATAGCGTTGGCTAGGAATCTAGTGGCACTAGGGGTTACCTATGGACTCACTCCCTCGATGCTAGTTGGTAGCAGTGGCGCGTCTCGCTCGTTATAACCGCAGACTCGCTGCCGGGGCTTGGTACGGGTGAAGGGAAGGTGGATGAAAATACGGGGGTTGGAGAAACCAACCGAGAAATGTATATAAGAGCTACATGCGAGGAATAAACGTTGCGGCTACGTCCGCACCCCACGAACAGTGCTTATAATATGATGTTGGTCAGAATGCCCCTGATGAGAGCTCGATCGTATCGGAGTAGAAATAGCCTTTGTGTCGTTTTGATAGTTGGGACTGAATTTAGATTGTTAGCGATGTGTGGAATGGTATTAGTATAATGATAATAATAATATAAAAATAATGTAACAAAAATATAGACTTCCAAGCATAAGTTGGACACTTACGAATTTTTCTATTAAAATTTGAAGTTATGTGAAAAATACGTATCCTTTATTTTCGTATTCATATCTTTTTAGATTGACAAAATTTATTATTGTTTACAAGTTTGAATATTTAGTAGGGAAAATCGCGTGAAATGTTATTCGTAAATGACAACGCGCGATATTAATGCGACAAGGTCTTGAGAGTTTGCAACACGATCGTAAATTAGTAACGAGATACGATTGTTTCATCGAAAGCGAACACGATAGTGATGAAACAAGGTGGAAGTGTTTCCTGGCCGCCCTATGCTCTACCTTGATCTCTTTCATCCTCTCGTCCTTTCATGCTATTTCTCACACAGTGTTTATTACTTTGAACAAGATCATAAGTGATATTACTGTGTAACCTATGATATTGAAAATGAATAATTGTTTTAAGTAGATACTTCAAAAGAGGCAGGTTTTTAAAATCATTTATATGATGTAGCCAATGTTGAGTTATTAGCAGTTATGTTACTTGCGAGAAATTGGGAACTTTTCAATTGTTCTCAATTTGCATTTCTAATTTATTTTTACATATTATATTTTCATCTTACATTCTTCTATATTTTATTACGTTATATTTTCTTGAATTTTTAAGAGTAGCGTCAGTTTCATTTACAAAATTTTCGCGATTATCGAATTTGTTCCCTTTACATAAGGATACGTAACAAGGATACGTTCAAAAATACACATACGTAGAAAAAATCTGCATCCTTATCACAAGCGTATAAATCAAAGTTTGGAAAACATTCGTGATACACAGAATATCGATACGAAATTTGTCGATTCCTTACACCTCGAGCCTACCGCAATTTGCACGCATTCATAAATATCCTACTTCCACATATCACTGCGTACGACTTAAAACGTTCCAGCTTTCGGCAACAATATTCAGCTTATCCTGCGCGTGGTGCAGCGTCTAAATCGAAACGCTCGACGCGTTCGAATATCTGCAAAAATCTTCTGTGCTATAAACCACGAAAACCCATGAAGATATCCAGCGGAAGGGCGGCTCGTTACAGACTGTCGTCTCGTCGTCGCTGAGACAGGTGGTATGGGGTAACGTGGATCGCGAGTGGATTTAAACGTTCACACTAGATTACGCAAATGGGACGATAATGCGGCGAATCATTTTCCTGTGGAACCATCGAATAACTCGATCCACCTTCTAGGATAGATTTTCCCTCGTCGCGTGTCCCCTTTCATCCCTCTCTAGCTCGTCTTTCCTCCGTATTTCCCTTCCATTCGAGGCTATCCTTTCGACGAGGATCTCCTCGATGGCGGCCTGCTTTACTTACCGGCTTGCATAGGAATGCCGGGTCGCTTCGGAATTCCATGCAAATGGTAACGACCGCACGCTAGGAAACCGTCCGTTTGGCCAGCGTAACCTACGTTGGCTGTCGTTGGAAAATCCTGTTGCCCTCCACGCGATTCACTTTTTGGTATTGCTGCTCCTTGCGTCGATGAAAAGTAGACCGCCCCGATGTTATTTTACAAGTCGGTTGCTGACTTTCCGAGTTTTTCTTCAAAGTAATTGCGATTATTATCGTTGTTATCGAGGCAACGTTTGTTGCACAGTGCATCGATGATCGAGTTAGGACGAAGCTAGTCGTTCGAAGGGATACGATGGCTGGGGTAGCATTGTGGTTTGATGATACAGTTGAGGTTTATATTAGAAACATGGAGGCTTTTTTTTTTATTACTTTATGACATTTATATTGCGAATAGTTGATTATTTTTTAAATATTTTTTTTGGTTAAATTCTAATTGAAACTAGCTATGAATAGTTATTGTTTATTCAGTTTAAATGGCAACATGAAATCTATTGTATTTACATATACGCATCACAGTAGATTAACTGTATTGGTGAGTGGATTGTTTGCGAAATACTATGCCGAGTTTGATTAGAAATTTGTGTGCATATTTTCTACTACGAACGCGCTGTTATGCAAAGCATCGAAAATGTTTTCGTTTGTATAATATAAGTAACTGTAAGCGGATTTGTTGCATGAATATTTTCCACTTTCAGTAGATTGCTATGCAAAATATTACAGATATTTAAATTTCGCATGCGCATATGTAATACGGCATATGAGTAAGAAAGAAAATTAGAAAAATTCCTGGAATGCGGTTGTTTTTTAAGGTTGTTTTTACCACCGGTGTTTGGAAGTTCCTTATATCAAAGCTTCCTTTCGCGAAAGCTAATTATATAAATGCCTTCTTATATAACTTACGACTTCTTGCGCGACTTTAGCTTTCTATTTTTTCTCACTTAGTTTTTTCTTCAATTAATTTCGAGTGATTTATTTTTCGAACATAATTTGCTGTTTCGTACAAATGAAAATTAAACGGATTATAACGGACGACGAAGAAACTGACTACGATTAAATGAATAGCATATAAGCAACCAACATTCTAATAATCCTCAACGCGATGAAACAAAATTATTGTTTGAACAAATGTAGTGGTTCACGATAAATCAACGAACCATATTATAACAAAATATAAAAAAAGAAGGAGAAAGAAATTGAAACGGAAGATTATATTTTCACGTTATTATAACACGGAATGATTTCCCACTTATCAAATCGTTGTTAAAGCAAACCAGAGCACGTATCAATGATAAAAGCGGGAACCTTGGGCTATACTAAAACGATACTCTTTGGAAACCAGTGATCTGTATGATATAGAGAAGAGTTACGAAGTTCTGGCGCACGTGCACCCATTGTCCTCCATGGCGAAAGCAGTTACGATAGCGTTAGAGTGTTCAACTAAAATTACGTATGCAGCTTGGCGTTCGTTGAAACGACTTACCTGCAATTTAACGTGCTGGCTTATCTTTTGGAGAACCGAAGCTCGAGTACCGAAGCTCGAGTACCGATTGCCTTTATGGGCTTCTTAATGACCGCGGACTATATAGATAATGCCTATTATTAATATTAAAGATATTTTGCGCTTCGGGATATAGAATGCAATTCAGATAGGAAAGATTGTACTTAAATGGCGCGAGATTAGCGCGATAAAGTCGCGGATATTTCTAGAGCTTAAATTTCTAATTTAATCTCTATGAGATCGTTCAATCTATTTTATATATATGTGATGTACTTAACAGAGAGAGGATAGTTTGTTATTCGCAGTTGTTGTTATGTCTAGAATTTTGCAAAGAGCGTAGTGAGTAAAGTTTAAAGGCGAAAAATAAATCAATAAACTATAGGGGGAACGTTCTTTTATTTGAGCCTCATAAGATATGTTTATAATGAATGTAGTCGTATCGACGTCCACGATATATAATCTATGAATATTCTACGGCAATGTGTTTCAGAAACATACAAATTTTCTTCGCTACATTGAATTTTATATCTCTATTTACGATATCAAGATTTATGGGGAATATTACATCATTTTATAGGAAGTAAATGTAGTAAACTGAATGGTAGAAAACGATCGTTTATCTTTATATTTGCATAAATAATAGCCCATAGTCCTGCTGGATCTTGCATACTATGTTTTCGAAAATGTTCAAATTACCTATACTTGAAAAATTATTGATCGATGTATAAGTTCAAAAAGTTGCTATTTCCATGAAGATAGGCAACTGGGCGTTCTCCGTGAGGATGTCCTATTCTATACAGATGGAAGACTGTGAAAGATGATTTATTCTCGTTGCACGTAGAAAATACCGGGGGGAGTTGCAAGCCAAACGATGCTACCTTCCAAGAACGTTGCTTGGCATATTTTGTTCCGATGGATTCACTGAGGGATACTGTGTTATATTTGATGGTGTTGCATGGGACGATTCTTTCGCGAAGAAAAATCACTGCGAGTTTTTATTTAGATCTTTCTCTTTTTGCTTCCTTTGGTAAAGAATTTTCGTTGAAATTAAATATGAACGAAAAGTTCTGTATTATTTTTAGTAAACAATTTTTATACTGTTTGGTTGAGAATACAAATGTACCGTATATCACATAGAAACGAAGGTTAATCACGTAATGAGTAACAAATAGTTTTGGCACTTCCCGAAATAAGAAATTTAATACACGTAAATTTACATTGACGTTTCAAATAAATTAAAAACATTGTCGAAAGATTTGGAATATTCGTATAATTAAGAAAAATGTATACACGAAGTATTATCTCCTACACGTACAACAACGTATCTGCCAAGTAACACCGTCGTATGTCTTCAAGTATCTGGGCAAAGAGCTCCACTTATTCCACGCTCTTCAACATCATTCTTTTTTTAGAGTAAAGTTCACGCCGCTGCAACAACTGCTAACCTAGTTGAAAATTGTATTGGCATGCAAGGAATATTCTCACGATGCGCATAGGTCAGAAATTGCGAGGATGATAAATCCCACACGTGCTTTTACGTTGGCTATGCCATCAGCGACGAGTACGTGGACGAGATGAGTCCAGGGACAAGCTTGGTCCCGCGTGTCTTGTAATTCCGTACATTCACGATCATCCCTTCTAATCCCCTCGTTTCTTCATTTTGTTTCTCTTTCAACCATTCTATCGGAGAACCAATCCATTTTTTTTAAGATGACAACGCACAGGGAAGCAAATTTCCTAATTTTATTTCTACTCCACTTTGTTTCTTCATTTTCCTGTTCCACTCGATTTTGTTCTTTACCAGCGTTCCATAGTAAAAGCTATAGTAAAAAGAACATAATACTAACCACGCTAAATGTCATCTTCCAACTAACGAAACCTTCTAGTTTCCTTTTTCTTTTTGACGTAACAAATTTTCATTGCTTTTACGTACTTTGTCTCTCAACTTTCCTTCCGCGTTTCTCTTTCGCAATCGCGTTCCTCGATACGATTTTTCTTTCCTCTTTACTCTCCTTCTTCCTCCCTCCGGCGCACGTATATTTTTCTTTCCCCTTTATTTTACCCTCCTTTCTTTTCCTTTCCAAAAAATCCTTGTTTTCCCTCCCATTCTCTTTCTCTCAGCTTTAGCCCATTCCTATTGCAATAGTAGGATGACTCAAGGATCCCTGCAACACATACAACTCACGTACCGAGTTAATATAGCGACGGCAGTAACTCTGCTACAACTACTCCGTTTCGTGCAGTATCTACCGTATGTATACGTGTTTGACAAGTAGAAAGACGACGGTATACTCTGGAGACGTGGTCAAAGGACCCCAGGAAGATTCACATTACTCGCAAACAGTTCTGCGTGACCTTAGGTTTGCATTTAAACAACAAATACCTCCGCTGGCTTTCAACGGAAGTGATACTAGCAGGGCTATTGCCGAACCGTGGCACATTTCTAGTGTAAACTACTTGTTTAACGCAGGTAAATTTGTTTCATCTGTTGATGGCGTTCGATGTTGACATGGCCGATATTAGTTTGCTGATTTTGTTGACCGAGTTTTACATTTTTACCTGCAAATGATGGTACGTGTAGCGATCGCAAGTTCCAATAGTTTCACTTTTCCCTGTCGCGTTCTTATTCTACGTGTAATGTTATCGCGGGAGAGCGAATGGTTATGCGAATAAAATTGGACGTATTAGGTCGTCGGAAAAGTTTCTTTCGTTTTATAAGAAAATAATGGATACGCAACATTTTTCGTTTTATATTATTTTATCGAATTACGTATATATTTTGGCCTATTAAAATAAAGATCACAACGTTCGACAGATTAGGTTTCATGTTTGTATAAAGATGCATAGTTGTAAAAGACGTGTCTGTAAAAGAAAGACACTTTTCGGACGACCTAATATGTCTGTTATAGCAAATGACGATGAAAAGGAAGAAACTGTAGGTAGACGTATTACCGGGAATGGACATTGAAGGAAAAGGCGCGAAAATGCTAATATTACAATAGACTGGCAAAAACAAATTATTGTTCGTTACTATTTTGTCATGATTTTTCATTTCAATCTTACGTTAAACGTTTTCTCAAAATATACAAAAATCTTCATAAAAGAATAGTATAATAATACATAATAGTACATAAAGAATAGGAGTATCGCATAATCGAGTAATTAATCCTGATAAAAATGACAAACATCCTAAGAAACATAAACTTGTTCCAACGGTTCTCAACAAAGCGAGGAACAACGTAGAAACGAAACAAAGTATTCCCACAATTCAACAAACTCGAAACCATATAAATTTAGAGCCCATGGAAATGCCCAGTCGGCGGTTTCACAAAATAAAATATTTTTTCCCATGAATATATATTCGAAACGTTTCGAAAGTACGATTGTAGAAACACGGGGACATTGCACGATCGACAGTTTCGTTATGTAATCCGCTCGAGTAATCTGCTGGATGGAAAACTCGTAGATCGAAGTCAGACGTTCAGTTTTTGAGGCGTCGGTATCAGCGTGCATCGACGTTATAAATCAAGCGAGCGCAGCGTCGACGCGATTCTCGGCTCGTGATTCGCGGGTTAGAACATCACATTGACAGCCATAAACATGTCACCGTGCAGCATCTCTGGTTCAGGTTCTCTGATGTATTGCGTATTATTTTGGTTATTGACACCCAGTGAAGGGACACTCGGCCAAGGGACGATTTCCCAAATGGACTGGCCGAGAAACGATACTTCCATGTCTCGTCTATGTATTGATTCAACGCTACTCTGAATTATTGAGCTTCCTTTTAGGAATTTTCCCGGTAATCGGTAATGGACGAAGGAGATCCCTTTTTTTTGCGACCAATAGAGGGACTCTGTTTTTTTTAACGATTTCGATGAAATTGTCAACTGTGAACCACAAATTTGACACGTTATTTTTTTATATTAAAACTTTTCTCTGCAGAGAAATTAAAATTGCTCTTGAATATTTATATTTTCTTTTTTTTTTTTTGATGCGAAAAAGGAAGCTGTAAATTTGTTATATTGTTTTTTTTTATTAAGGATAATTTTCATTTGTATGGAAGAACATTGTAATTCAATTACATAGACGGTGTTTTAGGTTTCTCCTGCTAAATCGTGTCAGTATATTTTATGCGCATATAGAAAGAAAGAAATTCTATATAATCGCGGGTAGTTTAAAATTCGATTAGCAAGTTTTCATAAAAATCCGAGATACGAATGAGAAACTAGTATTTCATGGCTTATCAAATTATTTAAAAGGTATTTTTTTTTAATATTTAAATCAACTCTGTTGCTTATCATTGAAATAGACCAAGTTAATTAAATTTCAAAAATGTTAAGAATATCTGGGACAGATATTTAATACAAGTAGATATTTTATTTTATAATAGTCGTTTGGAAATAATGACCTATGGGTAATGGCATATTTGATTGATACGATTCATATTAAATGCATATGTCTCGAATTAATTACACTGAATGAGAAGTTTATAATTTAGCAATATAGATAACCAAAAAGTATAATGTTACGCCCTACCGGTTACGTGAGAACAAGTTACATAATCATAGAATTACTTTAGCGATATAATTTAACAATAGCACACAACAAATGTGTAAAACACATTTCTAGAGATGAATATCATATATTATTTGTATATTAGATATCTACCAACTAGTCAACTGAGTATTTATGTATTTTTCTCGATTAACGATATGCAAAAAAACAAAAAGATTCAACAATGGAGATGAAAATGAAATTCCACTCGGATACAAACAGTTGGAAAATAATTTGAATAAAAATGTAATATTTAACGTGAGCAGAGTATGACTGGTAATCGACGTTCATAAATTTGCAAGCGGCACACATCGGTGTAATTAATATGCATTGTTTTCGCGGAATATATCGTTTTCCAGCGATCAAAACGTCCGGTCAATGTCTTCCGAGAATTTACGAACCATTGAAAACAATTAAATCATAAAAGTTAAATTGGCCTTATACCGGTTTTCTGGCGTGGCTCAAAGGATTTTAATTTGCTCACAGCATCAATGGAGCCCGTAGGAAATTGAAATCGCCAATCGTGACTAATGCAGAACGCGTGCAGCGCGTGTCGTCGTAATTGAAACAGTTTTTGGCCCATTTGCAAGCGATGGGACGCGGTTTCAATGCGCATAATTAGCTCTTTCGCAGCTGCATGCCAAAATAATTGCCCACTATTTCCTGTATCGCTTTTATTTTGCGCACTTGCCTCCTCGCTGCCCGATGGGCTTTTTGTTCCCGAAGCGACTAGTTCTGGTCTCTAATTAATTAGCTCTTGTAATTCTGTTAACCCGAAATGGCAGCCTGCGGCAATTGTTGAAACGGTTGTTTCGGAATAAATTGATCTATGATGAAACTATTCCAGGGATCGAAGCTACTCTCGTCGGTTTACGTTTCTTTTTTTTTTTTATACGAAAGTATATTTTGCACTTTGTAAAGCACGTTTACATATTAAGTTAAATATTTGAACGTTTGTTATGAGAAATATTTTCTAATATGTATCATTACGCGCTTTATACGAAACTTTTCAAAGTTTCACCGGTACTGTAATGAAACACGACTATCTCGATTGTGTTGGTAAAGCTCGAAGCCGATTTGGAAATGTACATTGAAGTTACAAGTCATTTACTGTTGATGAGTTAATAATTAGCGTTGATATATTTGTTTAAAAAAAAATTGTGTTATAACTGACTTCGCTTTTGCACATGCCAATATTTCATATATCTATCAATTAATTTTACGTACGCCAATCTTTATAATTTCAATTGATTTTCTGCTCAGTTTGACAATTGAGTCGTTGAGAAGCCAGAAAAGCGATTATGTTAAAAATATCTTTCTTTAAATCTAACTTAGAATTTCCTATTATTTATACCATTTCCTGGCAAGTTTCCGGAAAATAGAAAATCATTTATGCAATGAAATTCAGATTTTAACAGGAAGCTAACTCGATGAGTTTGCCTGTAAAGATGTCCAATTAAATAATAAGCTGGTACAAAATAATCGACGAATGTTATATGGAGTAAGTCGACGATACCAATATCATAGCCACGGAATAGGCTTTATGGCTTGAACTGTCTCCATCAGAAGAGATTAAGTTTTACGGACCGTTAGATGAAACGGGAGTTTAATCGCGAAAACGAGGAAGTTGAAAACGACCCGAAAAGTCGTTTGCTTTTTTATTGAAGATTGTTTTATAATACTTTGTTTACTGCCGTTCAGTATGTGAATTTCTTACAAGATAAGAGAGAATTTTAGGTGTGGACAGTTTTATAAACTGCTATGTGTCTCTTGTTGTCTCTAACTTTCACTCTGTAAATTTCATATTAGAAATCATAACTAACTGAATTTTAGAATTTTTATTTGAAACTGTACGAATTGTTGCACTAACATCGATAACAGCCATTATGTTATATTAAGATTTATGTTCGCAAGAGCGTTCTCAAATATTCGAAATAAATGCAGCGAGTATTCTAACTGCATCATGCGACATAGAAATCTTGCTATGCATATACATATCTACGTATGTGGCTTGGAGAAAATCATTCTACAATGGATGATTTAGCATCTCTCTTGTTATAACTGTTACATGCTAGTATCATTGTAGCTGGCGGCAATAAATATTCCGTCGCATTCTTTTTACTAACAAACATTCGAATTCCAGATACTATAAATCAGAGCGTAGCTGGTGCAAAGTGTAAAATATAGTACGTATTGACGTTTTCGATTAAAAATGCTGTATAACTTTTAGAAAAGAGGAAAAGGGTATTATACCTTGACATTTTGCAAAATTACGTATTACGTATTAGAACACCCTATAGGTAATGTTGTTTGAGGTGCTCAGTTGTAATAGAAAGATAATAATATTTGCATTTACGTTTAATTGATAATTTTCTCCTCTTAGATTAAAAGTTACAAGATAAAGTGAAGTTTAATTTTTCTTTCGTATCCTCTTTCTTTTTCTTCATTTCATTAAAAATATTTGATTACTCATTGTTTCACGAGTATCGTAATATACGTAGACTATATCCACCGTGACGTTGCAAATATCTTTTTTTTTAGTTTTCTCCTGGTATGCTAGGAAAATGTAATGGACGTGCTGTGGTCTTTATTTCTGTTTAAATTACTTGATTTTGCGTATCGTTAATTCTGCTGTATATGGTAGAGCGTTCTCACGATGAAAAACTATTCGTTTGTGGTTTGCTAATGCTGCAGGTTTATCCGACAAAGCTACATTTAACCTCTCTAATTGTTCATTAGCGGTTTAATTTTGTTTTTGCGATGTCCGTAATAAACGATTCTTAGTAAATCTCACTGAATGAAACATTTCGTAAAAACGTTGTTTAGAAAACGTGCATGTACATGTACATGTACTTACGCGAGATTTCATGAAAATATCGGTAAATATAAAAACGTATTTTATACTTACCGCGTATTCACATTTACCAGGAAAATGCAGTACCTATACTTCCATCGATCAACTTAATTATTTACATTTTGTTTATTATACGCGCAACAACCTGATGTTATTATGAAATCGTCGTGATTATTCTACGAGGTATGAAAATAAATACCAATTAATCATAAATTTTAAAACTTCAATACCTTTGCATTTTGTTTATTATGGGGGCCAATTTAATATTGTTAGTAAATTATTGCGAATATTGCAAAAGTCGGACAAATTACAAAAATAGATTCTAATTATTCATTTTAGATTAATATTTTTACGTTTTGCTCCGTTTACATGCTGTTCAAATAACGTTGAATTTACGTTTCCACTATTTTCGATCGGTACAGCGCAGCTTTCGAAAACTTGTTACGCGTGGTCTGTACTTTCTTCTGAATATATTACGAGCGTTTCGTCTGCAGAGTTTCCTACACGGCGAAGCTTTCCTTGAGACGGTCTTAAGAATATGTGACCTACCATGCTTTCGAGTTATCTCTCGAGTATCTGCTGCATAAATCAGGACTCGAGGATTACGAAGTTAAGACTACGGAAGTAACGGGATTAACGTGTATCGTCAGCCGTGCTAGTGGCATCGCGAGTTTCATTGCGTTGTACAAACTCTGCAATTGGGAACTAGATGAAGGTTATTTCTGTCTTTTTTCTCTTTTTTTTCCCGTTACGGTTCCTTTGGTTTTAACGAACTACAGTTCGTTAAGTAGTATAATTAAAGTTAAATCGAGAATTATATCTCTCGCAGTTGTTTGCTTTTATCTGGTAATTAGAAGAGACAATCGCTGCAAATCTCGGCCGTAAACAGCGAATAACATTAGCCATATTTAGAATTAGCTAGTTTACGTTCACACACGGACACATTTAATTTATGAATCTGACCCACTCGTGATATCTGCAATTTCCAAATTACCATCGAACACATCCTTTAGGAATGTCTTAGATATAGAGAGTGGCAGAATAGATCTATCTATTTTTGCAAGATTTATATAGCTTTCGAGCTAAAAAGGTATTTCCTTTCCAACTATTTCAGTTACTAATGATATGTAAATGACAAGAAGAAGGATAGACTTGCCATCTTTGTTCCGTATGCTCTTTATATAATTTCCTTCGTCTATTATAAAAGTGATGCGAATAAGAAATTATAGTATATTTTCGAAACGCTTTTCAAGAATAAAATATCAACTTTCTTTCTCATTCCTCTTCGATTACACGGTATAATGATTTTTCCCAGCGAGACTTTATTGTTAAAAGTCGCGGAAGCATAGCAACTTTTGTTGCCGAAATAAGATTAGGGAAATTCTCGGGACGATCGCTTTAAATTCTCTAATTAGCGTTCGTAATTGTTTGAATTTTTGTGTTGGTCGTTCGTATGTAAATGGCGATAGTAAACTTTACGCGTTACGCTGTGCAAACACATAAATTCTACTTGTTGTTACTCCTCATAAAGTAGCTTTAACGTTGCCGACTGATGAAAACCTTGAACTAAAGCTCGACGATAGCAGTTTCTTAACATACCGAGAGTTTAATGGAGTTTTATGCTTGTTATTAAGCGATTCGTTTAGAAGCAAATGGCTCGTGTAATTATGTGTATCATTGCGGAATTTCGAACGTGTCTGTTTAGTTGCGATTCGTCTGCTATTTTCGATCTTCAATTTCTATCTCCGATTTCATTGACATAAAATTGATTCTCACCTCCAAATTTATAAAGTACCGTTTTAAGATCGTCAGATTATGCTCTCCGATCGATACTTATTTTAATTTCATATGGAGCTATAAATTAGAGCGTGCGATTTAATTTATTTATTATAAGAATTTGTATTATACAGTAGCTTCATAGGTAGTAAAAATCAGAATTTTTATACGATTTCTTTCTTTTTTTAATAAGAACGAATATTATAATTTTTCATCTACCTTTAGAATAGAAAAACTACTTTCTCTACAAGCAAGTTTTAGTTATGCCTGAAGTACTGTGATGTTATCGACTACAATTTCTCATGATACTCTATTTTCGGCATTCTCTTGAAACGAGAAAACTTATCCACTCTTCATGACACAAATTACAGCACGAACAATTCTTATATAACTTCGGAAATTAGGCAAAAGTACTATTCTTCTATCGCTGGTAGTTTCTCCTTGCACAATGCGTTACTTTGCGAACGTCGAAGAAACGTAGGGAAACACGGGACAGGAAGGTGTTCGCTGGTTAACAGTCTCGTCGCGTTGTTCTTGCAGTTGCAAATACTTTAATCTCGTTCACATTCTACCGTCCGCCGGTTGGCTCACCCGCCTGAGACCACTTCCGTTGCTCGCTTTCGCCTCTGTTACGGGGCTGAGAACGTTCTGGTCCTAGCAATGGCGTCTCAGACTCGATAGAGGTAAAGCCGCTAAACTTGCCTCGCTTCTTAACAAGTCTGAGAACAGCGGCATATCCAGAAGTGAAAATTGTGTCGCGTATACGTCACGGCATTGCGTGTCCGATCGTTGTCGATGTATCGTGCGAGAATTACAGATTTACGCTTTCCTGCAAATCAATGCCGAATCAAGAATTAAGCGACAAGTCAAACGATCGTGAATTGTGTTTTACAGAGTGAGCCAAGCAGAGTGTGGCAAATCGACTTTTTCGAAATTATAGGTATCGACCTGTTTCTGTTTCCTTTCAATTACACTGGCTCACGAAAGTACTTGAACATTTATCATAGAAAACTTCATGCGTTATACGAAACATTTTGAAATTTCGTTGGCGCGCTTCGTATTAAAATACAAATTTTTTTTTTAAATTTCATATGGAACTATAAATTGCAGCGCGCGATTTAACTAATTTAATATAAGAATTTGGAATTGAAACACTTTGAAATTTCGTTGGCGAGCTTCGTATTAAAATACAAATGTGAAAACTACGTATAAAAATTAATTCAAATTTTTATTGTTCGTTAGTATTAGTTGCTGTTAATTCACATCTTCTTATAGTTGTTCCAAGTAACGAATAGCATACTACTTGTATTCATTTTGGAAGTATACGGTGATAGCAAATATTTCGTGGCGTTATTCTGAGGATAGTCCGTGTATATCTTACTGTATGTTAATATCTGGAATAAGATTTAATTCGGATCTATGGTCATTGGTGTTGTGGGGTTGCCGGTGCATTGTTACCATGAGAAGTGGATTACGTTGGTTTGGACTTGGACCAAGAATCGCATGGATGTGTAAATCGTATCCATAAGCTATAGGGATCGAAACGTCCGTAATAGCGGGATACGTCTTGGATATATGCCATGGCTAAATTCTCGACAAATTGTAATATGCATTCAATTACGATTTTATTCTTGTAGTTTAGTTTCGACTTACAATTAGAAAATATTTTGTTTGACTCGGTTTAGACACGATTTCTGTTATTTCTAGTCTACGGATATTTATACAAATTTATATATGTATAAAAGTTTATAAAGGAGTAGAATCTGTATAGATATTTGCTTGCTCAAACGCCGTAACTAAAGTAGTTGAAGTATTTCACTTCGGACATTGTTTATATTTTTACGTACGACGCGCATTCTATAAATTTTTCAACGTACTAATTTCCTATAAATTCATAAACATCTGTAGTTCACGAGGTAAATTTTTATGTCATGCATAATTCAATTAAAATTAACGACAAAGTGCCAATTTATCTACTATCGTTCTATATCGTGGAGTAGCGATGATACATTGTCTACACTAATAGTATTTAAACAGGCTGCAGTTTAATTAGAAAATTACGGATAGAAGGATCTACAATGATATTATGTCTCGCAATCATTAAGATTATGTATTATGGTATCGACCAATGAGAATATAAAGCCGGGCAATAGTGTATAAATCCGATTAAGGATATTCGTAAGACAGCTGATTCAAAAACTGCATAATTTCACAACGATAAAGAGATGCTATTGGAAAAATGATCCAAAGATTTTAATAAGATGAAACGTTCAAACTTATAACAGAGCACGATAAACCAAACTAAAAGCAAACGTACAATAGCGTAATAAATGAAAATAATCTCGTGTAAATCCAGCCAGGATATGTCACTCCGTAGTACAGCTGATGATTCAAAACTCCTATATCATATCTTTTAATTCTAGAAAACACTGTCAGATCGAAGATAATTTAAGAATGGTAATAACGTTAAATTAATGTTCGTGCATATAATAGCGCGGTAAACTGAACTGGAACTCCGGTGGACCAACCAAAGAAGCTCACTCTATTTGTCACTGCATTCACGTCGACTGCTGGCCAGCAGGCTGAAAATTAATTCGCACAGGTGGAATCAGCGTTACTATAGCCGTGGTGGTAAGCAACCGGAAGCAATGAAGCTTCTGTATCCGACGTTCATTCTTCTTTTCCCTGCCTCCTCTCCGCGCGGGCTCGCGAGTCGTCGAGCGCTTCTGGCCCGGGTCGAGCTCCATTTTCCAAGACCCCTCCATTCGTGACGCTCGAGAGAATAATTTAGAGAGCACTTTGGTGGCGGCGACTCCACCCAGCGAGAAGCATCCACCCATCCAAACCACCAGTCCAGCGAACCACGCCGACCGAAGATATCTTTCCGCTCGCTTTTCCACCTTCTTCCTCTGGTCGCAGCTCGGTCGCTTTATGAATTGTCTGGCCCGAAGTTATGGTCGGTCCGGGAACCCGTAAACTGCCGGCAGCATCGTCGCGAATCAGCCGGTGCTCGGCTGTCGGTGACGTTCGCGGTGAGGAGGTCCTTGCAAGAGTTTTCGCCAGACTTCCGGTCACCCTACCTATCTTCGCCTCCTTCGTCCTCTTTAACTTCTCAACGACCACCGCGCTTCCTCGTACTTTCTCATCGAGAGCTCTATTTTGTAATTTATAACTCGTATCGTAGATCTTTGAGTTAGATGATTTAACGTTGCGAGCCCCTGCTTAGGTCTGCAGGTATTTCGAAAGACGTTCAATTCTCTTGCTGTTAATACGTTTGGTATCGAAGGAAATGTAACAACGCTGATAGGCTTCTGTAGGTAAAAATTGGAATTGAGATCGTGTTTTGGCCTTGATATTTCGAGGAGCTCAACGCAGAATGCATTCAGAGGCGAAATGATTCGAATTTATTAGGAATGTAATGATTTTCGGTTTCTGATGAAATTATTCGCTTATGTACTTACACTCGCACGTATCATTGTTCTAGAACTGAAAATCCAAGGATCTTTACTTATTTAACATAAACACCGAGATTCTTATAATTCACTGGAAATTTTTTAAATGTATAAATAATTCGTCATGAAAAGAAAGCCAATAAAGAGGGAAGATAGCGTTCTTTGATTTAAAACATTTACATAAATTTTGTCAGTTATGTGAAAATCGGAAAGAAAATATTATTTCGTTAATTGTAGACAATTAAAACGAGAAGAAATTGTCACGGTATCTTAATTCCTAGCTCTCAAGCGATCCAACAGTCTTCCTTATCGATGGTATTGTTCGGAAATATATCAGCGTTACATTACGGGGAACGCTTTCGTGGTTCTATAGTTTCTTTCGTATTCTCGACGGCGCCAGTTCTCGACGTGTGTAAAGGAGTCCACCCACTCGGCACTCGAGCGAAATGGTTCTCGATCGGTTTCTGACTTATATTTCACATGGTGCCACCTCGAATGGCTTACAGATCCGTTCCAAACAATCTCATTGCTTTTCACTCTCCCTGTTCGATTTATAGAGCGCCATTGTTTCGGAAGGATCTAGTAGCGGCCTACAAGCATATATCTTGCACGCTAGTGAGAACTGCGACGGATTTCTAGACGGAATTCTGCTCTTCTTTCAAGTACACTTACTCCCAAATGTGCAGCGAACATGGATGCTGGAATATCGATGTACGTATATAACGAACGTCGTTGCGATGAGAGATAGAAGATTATCCTCTTCTAAACTAGACATTTAGTTTTACTGGCTGTATTTATTATTTATTTTATTGTTCTTCGTACGATAAAAGGGGATACTGTAATATATTGCATGAATTTATAAAATTAAATTATTTGAAAAATTATATTAAAATATTAGCTTCAAAGTAAATTAAGAATTAAATATTTTATATATTGAATTTTTAATTTTTTAAATATTAAGTAAAAATAATATAAATATATTCTATAATGCAGTAGCATAGTTGGTTATTCCGAGATACTTTATTGTAATTACTTATTATATAAATTTTCTCCAATTAATAAGTAATCTTTTTCTTTTATAAAGTTCAATAATTCATTATTTATGTAAATAATGTAAAATTTGATGTAAGATAGGAATATTTCTTGTGTATTTTTCATCGTCGATAGTTTTAATGCGAGTAAAGAGTAAAAACGAGATAAACGTATAATTTTGTTCAACGTGTATGTAGTAGCACGAAATAATACTTCAGTTTGCTTCATCGTTTGTCTTTATCTTGGTTTCCTTTTACCTTTTGCAGAGCAAAATTCCTATATTCGTTCGTGAAATCATAAAATATTTCCTCTTCTTAAATCTTGTCTAGTATCTTTGCGCAAGATCGATCAGAATTTTTATTCCACTCGGAAGCATTTAAATAAACCCGAATCAAATATCGTGGACGGTAGGTTGCTCTTTCTTTTTTCGTTCTTTCGATTTGCCAATGTAAATATGGATCGCGATTCTTGTTTCCGAATTTCAAAACACTTAAACCAAAAGCAAATATCGCGTACAGCGCGTTTCTCTCTTTTTGCTCCTTGGATTTGCAAACGAAGCTTCACGATCATACGACGTATCCAGGCTCCATGAATCAATCGATATTGCAAAATAGAACGCGGAGCCACGCCGTGGTCACGGTTCATTTCTGTTTTCGGGCGGCGGTATGGCGGCAACGGACGAACGAAATTTACAATTCGATGCGATCCTTCCTTAAACCGTATCCATAAGCAATGCGTGATTAATGTGCCGAATTAGCGAGCATGTTCGGCGACATATGCAGCTGAATAGAACGAGGACGTGAGGGGAAACAAGCGAGCGAGAGGGAGAGAGAGCGAGAGAGGGAGAGAAGCGTTGGTATCGATCGTCGTTGCATCGCGCACAGACCAGAAGAGAAATGGCGTTTACATGTGACAAAGATTCTCTGATGGATGATAGTGCTCGTTGCTTTAGGCGTTCCTCCGCTACTCGATGATATTTTGATGGTTTGATCGACGTTGACACGATGACGAGTTTGCCCGGTGTTCGCGACTGAGCGGCGGACCTGTGTGATACAGAAAGGACTGACAAGAGCATGCTAAACCACTACCTTGATGGATGATATCGTCGTTCACTGTTGGCAGTGCAAACACTTGGAAGAAGATGCACCGCCGAGAATGCGACTCTGCCAACTGATTTTCCAGTTCGCGAAACTATCCGGCGATGTCGTGCACGTCCCGGCTTAATTTATTGTTATTGCGGATTAGAAGGTTATATTGCTTTTGGAAGGTGGATTTCCATTTCACCCCTAACGTTGCTGTGGTGAAATGTGTTGAATTCTCTGGTACACTTTTCAGATAAAAAATTATAGCCTAACTGTAAGTCACAATTACCAAGTTTAACTCGTTGAAAGATTATCGACACGTATAAAATGTTATGTTTCAATTGTTTACGCAAATTTATATTTTTACGAGCACATTATAAAAAATAGGACGTAAGTAGGTTCTGTATATTCTTGTCTATTGTACATATTCTCTGTACAATTTTTTACATCGGAATCGTTTGTAATACGATCAATTAATGGAAAGAACATCCTCTGACTTAAGCTGCAAAGGCCCGCTCATTTCCTACATGATATAGCAACTATTTTTCATATTTCTTTAGCGGCGATACGTTTGAAGGATCCTCTGTTTCCGCCAAATCATCCGAAATGATACGTTCTCTCACCCAAACTTTGTCTTCCAAATATTTGTACGAAAGAATCTAACGCTGTTAGACCCGGTCGTCGTTTCGTCAAAATATTGTTTTAAGTTTTCTGAAAATTTCATATCGTTCCCAACGCTCGTTTAAACTGACTATCAACAGCTTTACTCCAACTTCGTAATTCTCTTTTCCATAAAAATCGAGCCAGAGAACTTCGCGTGTCACGTGCCCAAACAACCGATCTCCATGAAATCATTCGAAAGAAGTAAAACTAGTTCACCAACCTATAGAAAAAAGGGATAAAAAAATAGTGTAAAGGAATAACAGAATAAAGAGGGGGATGACGAAGAAAGAGACTCGGGAGGAACAACTTATTACAGGTTAGAATAAAGTCCTGGCTTTCTGTCGTGACAAAGAACGATCCTACAAGGAGAAGAGTTGTATGGGGCGAGGGGTGAGTTAATACTAAAAGCAATAAGCAACGAGTGGTTGCGGTTGCGAAGGGTAGGACAGGGTTTTCCAAAGTTATTGTTGTGACCGCCGCTATTCTACGCTTTGCTCGTCGCCACTCTGCTCTCTTTCGGCTCGCCTTGCTAAATTAAATTTTGTCCTGCGCGTGCAATGCCGGCGAACTTTCTCCGTGCGTTTCGCCAGAATTATGCAAAAGCTGTTTCCTTGGCTCCTTTGTCGGCCCTCCTGTCGCGTACTCGAGGAAGAGAGAGGCGTCTCCGCGATTTCTTTCCAGAGTTAACAGTATCGTCACGTATCGTCAGAGCCGAGAGTGTAACTAGATCGAAAATGTTGCCGATCCCGGCATGAATTTGATAGGCGATAGCGTTCCTATGCTCCTGGGATTCTTAGTCGATTCTAGGATAGTGATATCGATCTCACGATGAACTATCTTTTTCGCAGAAATACTACGCGTATCGAGATAATTCACCTTCCTTCTTCGACGTCACCTTTTTATACCTGTCCAATGATTCTCGCTTAAGGGAACATTTTATGGGGAACAATTATTTTTTTGCGACGTATCTCATACGTGTAACGAAACAATGAAATGGCTGAGAATGCTGATGGTGAAAGTCAGTTCAGTGGCATTTTTCACAAAATAACAAGATTTAAACGTTTGATTTACCGAGCGATTGTTGATGATATACTAGAAACATTGACGAGTACCATGGAATTTTTTTTAGTATCTGGAAAGTCTAGAACAGTGAAAACGTTGACCATTGAACAGAAACGAACCAATTTATCCTAGGGAGTTTGAAAAAAATATATTCCCACCCGGAGGGTTACAGAATGCTTTTAAAAATCGTAGAGCAAAGTCACGAGTGATTCAAGATATACTTAATATCTAATCCAAAATAAATTAGCATCAATATCTTATGTAATAACTACTAGTGTAGCAATAAACAAGGAATTTCTTGGTCTTTTAAAAAGGAAATTGCTAGCCGGCTACAAAATCCATCAATGTACATTCTGCGTGATATCGACGTGCCTTCAATGTTACCTCCGATACTGCTATCCGATCTTTCAGGCTTCTTGTACACATCTCCATTTCGAGTAACTGTTTTCCGTAAAATTAAGACGCTGATCGAGCCAATAACAAGAAGGAGCTAAACGCCGAGACGCGACGAAGAACTTGACCAGCGGGAGATGTTGTTAGCGATAGAACAAACATATTTGCCGGAGCGTTTGAAAAGGAACATCTCCGCGGTGATATCCGCGTGTAATATCACCGTGAAAACGGCAAAGAGTTTCCGAGCCGGTCGCGTTCGAAAAGACGTTTTTTCGTTTAAAGCGTTTCTTCATTTCGCTTTACTCCCCTACTATGCTCCTTTCATTTTACTCTGCTACGGTTTAACAGTCGGCTATATTAGATTCTCTTGAGTCCAATTTTCCTTTCTCCCTTCCTATTTTTTTCATTTTCCTCCCGCTGTTCTCTTCCACTTTTTTCTTCATCTTTTCTTCTCCTTCTTCTTCCTCTTCTTTTTTAATACTACCTTCGGTACACGGTACCTGGAGGGGAACCGGCTGTCATAAAGCGCAAACCGGGACCCCGGCCACGACGTGCTCGGAAAAAACGATCTCATCACGATGTTTCGATTCAGCGAATCGCATTCGTCGACGCCTATCCACGACGCGATGCGGCGGCCATCCTTCGAGGAACTGGGTTATCGATTCCCGCCGTAATTTTGAACTGCTGCACGTGGTCAGTTCCTGGTTCGTCCCACGTTTTGCATCTTCTCTTTCCACCTCGCTTCTCTCTGTCTTTTTCCTCTTCCCTTTTCCCTCGATGATTGGTTTTTCTATCGTTATCCTGTTTTATGTATGTACTACTTACTGTGTAATCTATATGTATAGAGGAGAGAGCAGTGGAAGATTTGGTACACAGATAGCGTCATAAAAAGTTTATGCGTTTGAATTAGTGAGAGGGTGCTGGCGATAAAAGTTAGTGGGAAGGGACCACCGAAATGTATAGACCTTCCTCGTTATTAAGTGAAGATTATACTGGTGTTAATGAATGGGAAGATATTCAACGCATTGGTGCACGTTCTTTTGGTCATTTTCGATTTAAATGTATATTTTTCACCTTTCTAAAACATCTTTCTAAAACGTTACAAATCCTCGTTGTTCGTTAAATTAAATCGAATTATTTAATTTTTGAAGACTGGTGATGGTATTTAGGGATTAAGATACGCAATATAAATATTAGAACTAAATACATTAAAATTAAGTAAAATTCACCTTAAAATCTGATCTTAACTATTACGGTTATTCTTCCAACGTCGCTGATCGAGAAAAGCTGTATACTCGATCAAATTTATTCAACGTATACGCGATTATTCCTTCTTCTCGAAGATTTCAATTTATCATTCACTCGCGTCACGTAACAAGCAATTTACGTTCTTACGGATGCTTGAATTGCTAATTCTCTAAACGTTCGTGCAGTTCGGCTAAAGTAAATTCGCACGATAGCGAAATCCATATTCGGCACACGGTATAAGTAGGTTGCTGCGCGTAAATGCTGCCTTTCGATATGGTCTTGCTTCAATAGCGTTTAACAAAACGATCGATCCATGCATCGATCTCTCGAGCTTTTGTACCCTGTCTGTCTAGGGTTAACTTCATCGTGTAGGAGGGTAGAATATTTGCACGTCCGTCAGTGGTAACTTGGCAGGCTTAATCGGCTTTCGGCCGATTCGTAAAGTACACAATGAATTGCATCACGGCGCCGCTGGCCGGCCGTGTAATCCTCGTGGCGGCAATTTATATTAATTAGCCCATTCGCCCGAACCATTCGTGTTCAACATAAATTAGCGGGGCTAATGATGAATGTCAGGTATAAACGTAACATTATGCGGCCACGCGCTGCTGTGTACGAGTGTGTCGTCCCAACTAACCCGGTGTTCACCAGGTAGAGAAGCTCGTGCTGCTCGATATATACGTCGCGCGGTCATACATAACGCCATAGTCCCCTTTGTATGCGCGTACATACGTTTTGGCGTGAAATCAACGTGACACTTGCCTATCGTGATTACAACTTGACAACGTATGCAACGCGCGTCTCTGACTTTACGTGCACTCGTTCGTGGTATTTCGGCAACTTTGCGTTTTTAATAATTTTATATGTTTCTTTTCTTGCTAAGAAAGTTGATCGGGTTAATTCTTATACGCGATTGTAGCTTTTCTCTATTGAATTTTAAGGTTCACGAACGTGTACAATTTATGTTCTCGAATAATCTTGCCCGCGTTACGTTTATAGGTCCTCCAGTTTATAGTTTGTAGGTTATCCTTATACTTTTATCGATTTGCAATAATCATAATGGAATCGAATTTGCCAGTTTATAATTCGAAGGAACACTTACTGTATATCCTTCGATTATAAAATTAGCAGGCTTGAAATTTTAATTATCTGTTATCTGTATCCATTATTTATTTTGATTGTCAATAGTAATATATTTTACTATTCATATATACTACTACGTAAGTTTCCTATTTATAAATAATTCGCGCATTAATACCTATCGCTTGAAAAAAGTCTTATCGATTTAATCTATCAGAAAGGAAACAATCTGAAGCTACAGAGTTCGTTAAGTATCAAAATAATTCTACCACAATCGACAATAGCAAACGCCACTTTTGTGTCTGAAAATTCAGCGTTCATGGAGCATTCGGCGAGCAATTCGCACACAGTGTACTCACATGCGTACAAATTCATACGCTTAGTTGTTCCTATTCGTGTACCTAGCGTCCGTTGAAGCTGCGCAACTTCTTTCCCAAAGAGCAATTCGCGCATTTACAGGTCCACTGTAACTCGATAATCGATCGCCAGTAGCCTTCAAAGATGGTAAATTCACAGGTGGATGAAAATCGCGACAAATCGAATAACCAGTCAGGGCACGAGAATGACATAACGAGTCGTCGGACGGTTCTTGTTCTTAGCTGTGCGGCCGATGTGCGTCACGGAAGGGGTGGATTTTGCACCCATTGCGCCCGTGTTTTACCGTAGGCGTCGAACTCGCTACACGACCCGCATACCGGCGTTTGAGTCTGTGTCTTTGTAAGCCACCTATAGACTGGTTGATCCCGTTCCAGTTAGGTGCATCGGACCAAAGGGAGGAAGCTCGTGCTGAAAAGTAAGAACTGGAAACGGGCGGGAAGGGTTCGTTGCAATCAAGCGCGGACGCGGACTTTGGGGATGCTCCTCCGTTTTCTCACGGTCTGCATTATCTTCTCAGAACTGTGTGTTGCCTCTCCAACTCCTCTCTTCGTCTCTGCTGAGACGAGGCTAGACGAGGTAACGAAGGAGGCGGAAGATCGTCCCCGTTCTTCCCTTCCTTCTTCCTCTTTTTCCACCTTCTCTCCGTCTCTCTTTCTCTGTCTGTCTGTCTCTGTCTCTCTCTCTTTTCCTCTGAACTTCCTCGTTGCAACCTTTCTCTCTTTCTTCTCTTCGACGGCCGCCTTCATCCGTCCTTTCAGCGTGGCCCTGTATCTTGGCTGAAATCACTATTGATCGCCTCTGTAAAATAGCGGTTGAGCTTAGCCGATGTACGGTGGCGGATTATTCCTGGATTTCCTTGGGGCGCGTGTGTGCGCGCGCGTGTACCACGTTAGGATTGATAAGAATCATGGGAGAAAGGAGGTTTTAAGTTTGAATCGGGGGGATAAGTATCCTCCTGGCTTACCGTTAGCGATGCCTGTTTGCCCGCCCCTGCAATTGAAGCTATGTAGAAGCTTTAATGGATCAGCCTTGATTGCACTAATGGTAATTGTGTTTATTATATGAGCCGTTTGGAAGTTGAAGCGATCAATTCAACTGTTTGGTAATTGAAGTACGCGATTAATATCCAATTCTCAAGAAACGTACGCCTTACTTCGGTAAGTTCGTTCGTCTGGAAAAGAGCAACGTAAGCGATAATAAATTCCAGGGTAAATTTAAGAAAATAGTGTTCGTAACGTCATCGCTTTTCTGTACTTTTGAATTTATGGAGTCGATCGGTATGGCTTTTGAACGACTCGCGCGAACACCACAGTTGAAAAATATGACAATTATACGTGAAAAAGCTATTTTAAAATTCAATCTATATATATTATAATATATTGTCAATCAATTCTATTAGGTTGTCCGGAAAATTGAAAATCGATTCAACGACCCGTTTAATTACGAGTGGCGTTATATAATAATACAACGATAATTATTAATTCCTAGTAATTAGCGGGGTATCATTAGTAGCCTTATAACGACGAAAGAGAAAAATCTCGTTAAGGAAATTGCAAATAATTCTACACGAAGCAAAGCTACGCGATCTGAAACATCATCGTACCTGAAAACCTCGATTTATTTCCACAGAATACGATACAATTAATTACCTTATTTTTTTTTATTACCAAGGAAAATCCTAATCTGTAGAAGGTTAATCAGAAATCCGGGTAAAACGTTGAAATGTTACGAACGTTTCGATTTTCGACGACGCGGCGGGCAAACTGGAGTTTGCCTAGCATCTTGGTGACATCTTAAAGCCCTCATTAGTGTAGCTCGTCACCTTCGATAGGTAAACGGGGTGAGAGAGAATTAGCCACGTCAATATTTGCGGTGCAATCAAGCCGCTTCGACTCGGCGTGTCCCCGTCGTCGATGTCGTCGTCGTCGTCGTCGTTTCGCTTCTCGGTGGCCCCCGACACTGCCACTGATTGTAATCCACACTGCTCTGACCGGTTTGCCGCTGTGTTGTTGCTGTTGTCTTTTCTCATTTTCCCGACTCGTTCACCTGATACGTACACACGGTCGTGCTACTCTCTGAGATCCCTCTATCCGTTCTGACGTTTGGTCGTGGTCCAATCAGACGTTTTCGTGACGACGACAGTTTCTTGCCGAACACGTTAAAACGGCTAGTTAGCTTTACCAAATGTTTGCGCGGCCTTGCACCGATATAATTTTCGCGTTTGATCTTGCGACCGGTTGTTTGAAGAACATTGCCTGCTAAATGTGTGTACTGGGGCAATTTAGACGATTAATTATGATCACGTTTGATTGTGGCTTCGGGATCTTGACGTATAGTAAATTGTTACTTGGACGTGATTAACGATAGTTGGGGCACTGTTGGCTTAAAATGTTAAAAATTCCATGTTCAGTGTAAATATTTAATCATTCCATTATGACTGTTATTAGAAAAGAACTTGGATAACAGTAACTACATAATTGATATAAATCTTTATAAACATAATAACAGACTTTTTAAGGGTGTTTGATGAATAAAATGTAAAAAAAAAACTTACGTTCTATATAGTAAAAGTAAACCGTAATAATACATATTGTTTTATCCACTCCCCTATAAAGCTTATAAGAAATAATTAAATTATTTAAAATTCTAACCAAAAGATATCTCAACCAATAGATATCATATTATTTTATGAACGACACCACTTTGCACGTTCGAGCAAATTCCGAGCAATATACACAAATCCAAGCTACGATACCGCTTTAAATCTCGCATCTTTATCGCTTCTATCTTCAAACTTAACGCGATATTTCAACGAAAAGATACCTTAACTTTCTGAACTGTAGAAACTTTCACCGAAGATTACAGAATGAGTTCTGCGATGATCGCTTCGCCAACGACATACCAAAGTTCAATACCAATTATCATAACGGTCTTTGTAACTCAGCCTCGATCGTATCATTGCCATCGAATTTATTAATTCTGTCAAACGAAAGGTCTGCCTGCACAAAGATTCTAGCAGGAAACTAGAACATAGCATTGAAATCAGTTATCTGGCAGAAAGGGGAATACCGTGAGCTTAATAGGCCATACAGAGTCCCGATAAAACTCGCCGCTAACCGTTTGTACTTCTTATATCTGACAAATCTTCCGGCGTTTGTCACCGATAAGGAAGAATCGAGGAGCCGGAGGTGAGGAGAATCGAGACGATCGAAACGCGCAAGATGGTCAGCTAAGGCTATAAGGAAAGGCGGGGCGAGGGTCGAAGGAAAATCGATCGAAGAAATAGCGGAATTAAGCTTTTTCGAAAGTTGCACGTGCGAAAGCTGCGGCACGGAGGGATACGAATCGCGTGTCGTTTGGTAAACGAGGGCGAAACGGTCGGGAAAGCAGGTGGCTCGTGATGGCAAAAGGGTTGCGCTACGTTCCCAGTGAAAGGAACGACGTGGAACGAGAATAGGGAGGGCGGACGAACGCGTGACAGTGTCACAAATTGAAAGTGTCCAGACGAGCTCTGCTATTTCCTCGAGCTCCTGCTCGATCTTCGTGTCCTTCGCGTAACACGATCGCAAAATTTTTCACGAAAAGCGATCGCTTCGATTCTCCTTCGCGACGGTCACGTTTGAATTTAACTTGCTAGTTTTCGTACCAGGAGTCGAAGAGTTTACACAGAAGCTTATTTCGTTCGTGTTTTTGCTTTTATCAATTTCTTGCAAATCTTTTCAGAATTTTTAAATTTTCAAGAGATTCGAATCTTTTTTAGTATTTGGAACGATAGGCAATTGCCTGGTAATCGATATTTTGCTAATAGACAAGTAAACACGTGAAAAATAAACCGGATCGTGTGATCTGATATAGAAATATTTTTATGGTTCGAGCGATAGAAATATTTTTAATTTATTAGTCGGGGATTATTGACTATCGTATGAATTTTCATGGATTAATTATATCGATAATTTGGCTGTGCGTGTGCGCGTACAGATTTAATTGTGGAGTTAAGTAGGTGATTGGTAAGATTGAATTTTTAGAATTTTCTGATAGTTCTTTTTTCTGGCGCGCCTGATAAACACGTAAGCCTTGCGCCGCGAGGAAAGTTTCCTAAGTCTTGAGTGAAAATTTTTAGAAGTGAAATTTAAAGCGAAAAAGTTACGTCCAGAGGAGGTGAATTGCTGTGAGTGTAAAAAATTTGTAAAAAATTCCATAATGCTGCTAAGTAGGTAATTCTAAACTTTTGACTAGCAGCGTTATGTTTCATACTTCGTATCGTCTACAACCTGTCCAATTAGCTATAAGTGACAAGATAAAACAATTCTTTCAAAACGCGTTTACATAGTTACTTTTCCTTACTAATCCTATAAATATGAAAAAGTTACTTATACTTAGTCAATTAACGACAATTAACCAGTACAATGTTACGTATAGCCAACATCGAGCGTTAATGCAATCGGCAAGAAGTTTCAGCGGGTTTCCAACCTGCGAGTTATTGCTCCCAAGATATCTCACCACGATTATCTCTAATCGAGCAACTTTAGTATTTATTTATTTCGTTCTAATTTATCGTTATATTTCTGTATTAAATAAAACTAAATTCTCGTACTTTACTAAAAACATACTTCTACGCGTATAGAAACAATAAACAGCAAATTATTTGGCTCTTACGATGCATGTTGTCATAAAAGGAGATCGCGACAAAGCCGAAAAACACTGATAAGCGTCACGAGAAGGATAAAAAACGACCGAAGGAAAGTCGACAGGAATCGGTAGAAGTCAAGCGAGTCCTGTTCGTCGATCGGCCGCGTACATGCGATTGTTTTCCCTGGACTGTGTTCTTTACGCTCGTTAATTCGATCGCGATCCGTTAATTGCAGTTCATGGAAGTAGAAACGAAGCTGGTGGAGTTAACGGCTGGTCTGCATCGTGCACCGATCAGCCCTCGTGGCTCGATAACGTTGGTGAGAATAATGGTCAGGATGGTGCGATCAGGTAAATAAAACAGAGTCTCGTGGCTGTCGTGCAATCCTCGGACAATTCCCATTCGCACACACACGCCGCTCTCTGCTTCATTCTTCTCATCCACTTTCCTTCTTCCAAATATCTACTTTCACCTCAATCTTTATACCCTTTCCTCGCACCCCTTTCGAAAGCTTCTTTTTCATTCTTGGTTTTCATTCTCTGTCCGCTGTTCGCCCCCTCCTCGTCGTATCCTCTCGGCCTCTTTCTCTTGCGCTCTCAGCTAGTGGCGTGACGCATGGCCAGCATTTATAGCGCGAGATAGCACCGCCGGTTCTCGACAGCGCCGGCAGATTTATCCTCCACGGTTATTGGAGTTATACAAAGGATTTTTCCAACTGATCCCATAAAGTATCTGTACCTGATGTCCTATTATTTACGCAGCCGGCTCGGATGCCACTGGCCCGCCAGCACCCACCACGCCGCCCTGAATTTTTCTCGAGTGCCGCGAATCTTTAAAGCACGACCGACTCGTTTCCAGTAATTCAATTAATTTCGCAAAGTCTGTTATGCATCGTTCGGGACTAAATTCGCGGTACAAAAGAAGTCAGGGCGATTCTATGGCTCGAAATAAGCGGATACGAAAGAACAACGAAATTGCTTTGGAAGCTTCGTTTTCGAGAAAATCGAGCTTGACAACTCGTCAAGTGTATTTGCATTTGGTTAAGTCTCGATTAGGGAGCAGTGGAAAATTGACAGGAGATCGCTTCACACGCGAATAAAATGCAGAATAAAAGTTTTTGCGTGTGTAATGATTAACGCGAGCGGTAGGCTGGAACATCAAATTCTAAGACAGTAAATTATTAACATTTTCTAAAGTAAGTGTATTTATATTTCTATCCTTTATTATTATGAAAGGAAATATCGAGCACTACGTTCTAATAAATTTTCAAGCTCGAATTTAATCGAAAATTGATACACGAAGTAATTTTTAGATGGTTCCGCGTTTTTCTTGGTTACATCGTTCTTAAAATCATAATAAATCAAGTTGGAAGAACTCGGAATTGTAGGAAGTTGGAGACACAGTTCTATTACAAATAGAAAATATTCAAGCCGTACGGAAATAATTTATTCGGCAAGGAACAGAATAAATAAGCAATAAATAGTAATAACAAAGTTATAAAAATAATATCTACGGATTGCTTTCTTACCTCTTTGAAAAGAATATCTTGCTTGACGTAAATGGAGTGCAGGTTCTTGCGTTTTGTAAAAGCACTCTTTTTTGTTGAAATATGAATAATGTATCGCGAAGAAAACCTCTATGCACTATATACTGAAGCGCGAAGAAAAATTTCTGTTTTACATTGAACTTTACTTTCTATTTTTACATTGAAAGCAGAAAGCACGCGCTAGGATAAAGGTATTTCTTTCCTGTTCCTACGGCTTCTGAATGACATTCTCTTTCACAGTATAAATATAATGCAGCCTCCTGTTCCCTGCAGGCTGTTGTTGTTGAAGAGGTAAATGATATGTACGAGGAAAAGTCTCTACATTTATTTTTGCATTATCGTATTCTTATCTCCTTCCAGAATTTAAGAAATAATATTTTTCTTGAAAATACAAGTGTTCCAATATAATACTCGTATCATATTCGTCTATTGGGACGTGGTAACACGCACACAGTGGTGTGTTACGTTGGATACTTACAGAAATTTCTTATAAACATATTACGTGTGTTATACTGGCACAAAACATTTAGAAATTTCGTTAACACGATAATAAAATGCAATCGTTAGAAACTTGATAATGTACGTAGAAATTACAAGATATTGAAAATATATACATTTTGCAAAATTCATATAAATTATCCCTTTCGAAATAATACATTAGATTGTCCGAAAAATGTATTTCTTTCGCAAATGTGTTTTTTTACAATAGTACACCTTCATACAAACGTGAAACCAAATATGTGAAATGTGGCGGTGTTTATTTCAACATAACAAATTGGATCGTACGTAATTTGGTAAAATAATATAAAACAAAGAACGTTGTGCGTCTATTATTTCCTCATAAGAGGAAAAACATTTTTCGGACAACCTAATATTTAAATGAAAATTAATTTATTAAATATAATTATAATAAATAATATATTTAAACAAAATAAAATTTTATTATAAAGTAAAATAATATATCAAACATATTGAATATGTGCAATATGAGTTACTAATTCTAATATTAAGAAATACGTGTTTCTTCGTAAAATGTCCTGGTTTCCAGGATTTCAAAAAATAATCCGTTTGCGAGAATACAAGTGTCCTCTCCGAACAAGAACCCTCTGTTTTAACCAGAAAAGACCCACGATCCTTTGTCCGGGGTAATCGATTCCTAACGAAAAAACCGTGTACGACACCCTGTAAGTGAAAGCTGTTCCTTCGTTTCTAGGACTCCGAAGGTGACACTCCCCTTCACGATGCGATCTCTAAGAAACGGGATGACATGTTGGCTCTGTTGTTGGACCATGCCGCAGACATCACCCTCACGAACAACAATGGCTTCAACGCTCTGCACCACGCTGCTCTTCGTGGAAACCCAAGGTAAGTAGCTCGCGTTTTCGATGCTTACGCTTTTGTCCGTGATACCGTGCGCCATGTTGAATGTCCCTGTCGGTGGTAGAATTTAACCGTCCGAACCGACCACTACCGAGAATAGAACGATAAAGGACTTTGCTCTAAACAGCCTGACAATTAAGAATAGCCGGCTGTATTTCTATAGCTGATGGGTCAAGACAGTCTCACTCTCTCTGTTCGTCATATTTTTTCGATTTTTACACAATAGGTGTTGGTATTACTGTTGGGGATGTTGAGCTGTAGTTTCTTGTTACAAGCTGCATTTTCTTCTTAACAAATGATTCGAGTGTATGGATTGACACGCGACGAAGAGATTTGAAAGTTTTGAAGTTACAAGGGTGAAGTTCTAACGACAGGGATGGAAGAAGAATTCATCAATTTCGTTTATGAATTTATGCGTTTATGGGGAATACGAAGGTCCAAGAATCCGCGTAATACACGTAACAAAGATATATAAAATGCTTAAAGTATCATCGAACCTGTGACTGAATGTTTATTGGCAATTATTCGTTTACGCATGATATCTAAATACATATGTATGTTATTTTGGGAAACTGATTAACTTCGATTTGTGATAGTAAAACGACACTTGTAGCTGTGAGCGTAGTCTTGCCAGCGAACGAGTCTTCGTGTAATATAGACGTTAGAATGTTTGAACGTTTCTCGTTCGAATGATTTTTGATTGGATGTTTGAGCGAATCCGGATTAAAGATTGAATGGAGTCTGTCTCGAATGTCGATTCGATGTGACGTTGTCATTCGCATAAATCCAAATTGTAAGGTATACAGCGACGTTAAATCGATATGTCAATGAGTATCTATGAATCTTCAATGAAGATTCAAGTAAATCCCGAGAAGGATTTTAAGGCGCCGTATCCAATCGCTCTTCGGCTTTGTTCTCCTGTTCGACAAATCATGAAAGAACGTCGAACCACAGGTGCTTCCAAGCTAGTTGTCTCTCGAAGTCTAATCGAGTCGGACATTCTGGCGAGGTACTGAGTTAATTTTACTCCAATTCTCAGCAGTCGCCGCCCTTCTGTTCAATTTCATCTGTTACAATCTCGAGGATCTTCGAGGTTTGCTCGCCTCTGTTACTTCGAGACACTGATGGGGTTCTTGGAATGATAGCTGGTACCTCGGAATAATATCTGCCTTCGATCAGGTTCTTGAAATATTATTTCCCCTTAAGAACATACTCCTCAATTCTTTAAACTTCGAATTATATCAGGAAAATGGTATGAAAATGCAAGGTCGTGAAAGGTAGGACTAATCTGGTAATAAACTGTTACAGGATAGAGAAAAATTTTGATGCTTGCACTTACTTTAATCATCGCATTTGCAAAGATATTTCCGGTACATTGTATTCAACGCTATAAACAAAGAAGAAAATTTATCACGAGGTTTGGATTAAAAATTTTAAGCGGCTACTTCGTTACAAAAAAATATTAAATATTCCTCTTGAATATTACTTTAATCCCGTTTCTATTTAAATTTGTAATAAATTTTCATACATCTCACTCAACACTGGCAAGGATTACAAAAGTTTATTGCACAGTCATGTACATCTTTGTCTTTTGCTTAATAAACCGGAGTCAAGTTGTGCCATTGTTGAAGAACTCGAAAATGAGACTATCTCTCTTTCTCTTCCTCTCTTTCTCTCGCGAGTACACCCCTTCCCCTGTCACGTTTCATGCCCGTTTCCGGCCATGGAAAATGCAGACACCGGATGCGCATAGTAGTTCTGCAATCGCAATTACGAGGTACCTACTTTCAAGCTCTCGGTGTCAGCGATTCGCGCGTTACCACGCTCTCTGTTGCGATGTTGCTCGTCGAAATAACAGACAAATTTCTGTCGTCGAATGGAAAAAGCAATGGTTCAATGGTGCGAGAACTCGTAGAATGGTAGAAAGGAAACGATTATCGCGATGGCAGCTTTTGTTTCGGCGGACATCCGCGTCCTGGAATTGTCTCGTTATCAACGAGAATTTCGTTCGAAAATCTTTTTCCTTCGCTTCTTTCTACGTATATAAAATTATCGTACAGTTTCTCGCTTTGTAACTTTTGTTTTCTACGCCCTCGTTTCAAATGTCCGATGTTTTTGTTACGCGTTAATTTACAATTTACATAATGAAGGTAGAATTTTAGGCAACTTGGTTGCTGTATTACTTTTATTTATCTCTGTTCTGCACGGAACTTTGTATTTTTGAAATTACTAATGGCCATTAAAAATTCTGCAGAAACCATTTTCACTCTCTGTAACTGCCTTTTTCGTTGCTCCTGAATAAACGAAATCGACGTTCGTTATGGCTTTTTAGTACGGCGAAAGAATGAAGAACTAATGACTGTTACAATCGGATTATTGATATAAGCAACGTTATATAATTTCGAAGTGACAGAGAAGAGATTAGCAGAGGATTAATGTTAGTATTTTAACGTAACGTTCCACTTTATTTACAGTAGGTCCATGTTTATGTAGCATAGAACGTACGATACACGGTGAAGTTTCATAATATATCAATCCCGTTAAATATTTAACATTACCTATTTTATTTTATTATAGACGATATTTGTACTTCAGACATTACGAATCGTCGTTTACAAAGCCATTGGTAATTCGAACGAATTATAAATTTGACCCGCATTATGATAAACCATGAGAAATTTACAGTGATCTAGATAGATAGTAAAATGTCTAGTTTGGATAGTGTAATTTCGAAACGTTCCAGCAAAAAGAACAATTTATGATCTTACGCCACTGTAAATAGAGCAATATTTGCTTTCATATCGAGTTGCCAGGTCGTGAAAAGCGAAAACAATGAACGTGCTTGGGCAAGTGAGACACGATGGCTCATAGCCGACTAACGCGTATAACGGTTCGTGAATTCCACTGTATTACGTTAATTGAATACATCACGTTGACTCGATTCAATCCCTCGCATCATAGTCGTTCCCATTTGTGCGAAATTACCGAAAATACTACAGCTACTTTTTCCCTCCAATACTTTGATATCTATATACTCCCAATCGCATTAATATTCCTTATCATCGCTCGTACGACCCGATAACTCCAAGCTTAAAAAAGAAGAATGTTTCATAGGAATATTTCACACCAAGCTATAATCCATTACAGAAAGCTGTAACGTCAAATTACGAGTATATATTTCCATAGAAGCGAAATGTAGGTTGAACGTGGAACGCAACTTGACCCAGAAGCGTAAGTGGTTAATCATTTTTCTTCATCAAACAGCTCGCCAGGCGTTCGATTTCGAACAGTCGATCAAGTTAGTCGGCAAAAAAAAAGACGCTTGCACACCCATAGACGTGGATCCGCGGTGGATCTGCGGTTAGCTGGGGGTAGATTTCAAGGGGATGGTTTTCATGGTGCAAAGCCGGGGATAGAGGGTGTCTGCGAGACCGGGTTTTCGCATCCGCGTCTATCGCCTCCGGATATTACCTACCTTCGTTGCTTTTAAACCGGAGGGCGCTGATTACCGCGGGAAGATGTATGTGCCGCATCACCGACCGGAGGATGTATTTCAAAGGGAACCTATTACCCTGTTTTTCTATCCCGTTCTCTCCACTGCTCGCTCTCTTTTTCTCTTTCGTCTTTCCTGTCGACAACGGCTTCCATAGATCAGCCATCAGGCACCTATATCTGCGTGAAAATCGAGCGTGACATTACGCAGAAACGCATTACCTGGCGCGAAACGAACCTGGAATTAGATTAGCGGATGATTTAAGATATCTGCACCGGGTCGTTCTTTAAGTAATTCCATTTCTCATCCATTCTTCAGCGAGGAGAAATTGTTAACGAACGTGGCGAGCATGGTCATGGTCAATGTTTCCAAGTTTGGTGATTATCGGAGCTGAATTCTTCAGTGTACATCTTCCATATTCTCGAAGATATTCTAAAGATATTTAGCAAAATGTTATTTAGAAAAATTTACCAAATGTCCAGCTGGACAAATTATAAAGTACAAATTAAATAATAATAATAAAAAAGCTTCCATACTGATTCATAGGAGGTAGTTCTATGTAGAACACGCGTCGAGCTTTGGAAAAATGGCAATATTTTAGAATAATTATTTCATCTTGTAATTCACATCGTACAAGGTGTGAGTGTAATGGATAATACGAATGACTTTTAATGTTAAAAGTAATCTATTGCACCTTGAGGAAGTCGTGGAAAAGTGAGGAGCTAAACTGAACACCGAACTATCGTTTATTATAAGTTTTGTTTGGTGCGAAATTTTTCAAGTGATAGAAACTTTACTGTTATATTTTTTGGAGCGAGGAAAATGTGAGGAGAAAAACCGAACACCGAGCCATCATTTATTATAAGTTTCGTTTACTGTGAAATTTTTCAAGTGTTAGAAACTGTACCGCTAAACGATTTTTAAAGTTCTTCCCCTCTTTCTTTTTTCTGCTGAACGAAAGGAGATCGATTTTCTAATTTAATACGTTAATCGTATTTCCGAATATATAGACGAAAATGTACGTATAATTTGTTAAATTGTTTGATCGATTTAAGAAAGTAAATTAGAAAATTATCATTCACCCCATTCACTGCAAAAGTGTTGTGAATTATGAGACTTACGTTAACAATTTAAAGAAGCTAATAATTTTAAATAAACCATGTATCTAGCACATGTAAAACGAAGGAGAGGAGAAAATCGAAAATAGGGTGAAGAAATATCAGAGATTTACTTCTCCTGCGGAGAAGCACTCCCCCAAGTAACTATACTTATGAAGCGACTTGATAAATGATCCTAACGCCCAATAGTCAGCCACTAGAATGAATCGATGAAAGTCAGGATGGCGAACGATCAAGATTTTGGTTGGAAGGTTGTTCGCGGTCCGATTCGCCACGGCAAATGGATGAAGTGTGTCTCGAAACTAATTCACACAGCGAGGTAGTTCGCAAGGGAAGTAAGTGCTCAAAGCTAATGAAGTTTTCTCTAACTCCATGTACGCCAAGTGCGAGTCGAGAAGCGGGTAAACATTCCGCTCGCGTCCTATCAGCACTCGCTCGAGTTGGATATCGTTCTAATCGATTCCACGACTTTACTGGAGATCCATCATCCCGGTTTCCTCTGAATTTTTTTATAGAATAATCGCCTTCGTGAAGTACGATTAATGGGTTATGATTCGATATGCATAGGTTGGATAATATTTTATATCTCCGTTTATCATATATTTTTATATCTCCGTTCTTTGATCGGTTATCATCAGGAGATCTTGGAAGTAGCTTTATGTCGTGAAATGATGGAACAGTACAAAGTAAGAAAAATGATTCTTTCGAAACTAATGATGTAACGGTGTAATCAAGGAAACGATTAGTCGCTTAAGGTCTTTTTAGAATTGTTGGACGAAGTGTACAATGTCTCGTAAGAAACAAATTATTTTAGTCTATTTACTATGTTATTTTAATTTCATTAATACTAGTCTGCATAGACATCTGTTAGACGTTATTAACTTCCTTCAAATGTTTAAGAGGATGACGAACGCACATAACTAATCTCAAAATCGAATGAAAAGATAGTTTTGACACGCAATCGGATGGCAACGTACTAAATTATAAAATTTCACTTCTATAAAAGACGAGAAACCTGCCTTTTACCTCCATACAACAAACTTAATATCTAAAAACACCTTCAAATTCCTTCTCAATCTCCAACTTGCCCGCTCGCTATCGATCCTCAATCGACGCAAGAGGATGTCGCCAGCCGTAAGCCCAAGCTTAAACCTAAAATCAGCTGGAACGTGGAAAATAGTCGTCGTCTTCGCGCTCGTTACACCCGCTGCGTTGACGCTAAATAAAGGTGAATTTCGACGATATTCTAGGCTGCAGAGCCAGGTCAGGATTCTCGACGACCTCGTGGCGTACTCGTCTCCTTTCCCAGTTCTCCTCCTCCTTCTTGTTCCCGGTCAGGGACGAAATCAGTCTCTCTCTCTCTGTCTCGTAGCCGATTCTCTTTCTCCAGTGTTGGCGCTTCCTCTCGGCCTTGCCGTGTCTCTTTTCCTTGGCCTGTGAAGGAGCTGCAAGCCAGCCAGCCAGCCAGCCAGCCAGCTCCTCTCGAGTCCTGTGTTGCAGAGAGAGCTCTGAAGCCGAACGAACGGACGTCCGGAGACGTAATTTCCTGCCCTCCCGGTGCAGCTCCCTTCCGCTTGCTTCTCTTTCTCCAGTCCGCTTTGTAAGCCACGTTCTCCGGGGGGTTGCCGGCGAAACTTCCCTCGTTTTCCGTGCTTCTGCCTTCGGCCCCTCTGTATGCACCCTCGAATTAAGGTCGAACGATGACCGTCCTACGTCAAAACGCGCCCGATGCAGCCACGGCTTTGCGAAGATTAGGATTTGCTCTGTAGAAACTGCGCAAAGTTTGCCCTGTGTGTCGTGAAAGTAGCGGGATATGAAGCTTTGTTATTGGCTAGAAATGGAATCGCCCGAGGTTAGCTGGAACAGCTGTCTCTAAGCGTGATTAAATTTGCAAATTGAATCCCGCCTCTGGTATAATCGGTTGGCCAAGGGTTTGTGTCGTGCATTTGATATCGGACGCTGTTTTTTTTAAAGGGAATCGAGTGGAATTTCATTTTCGTCGATGGAAGAATTACATTTCTCGGATGAGTTTGTAGCTTCGTTAGCGGGAGTGACGCAGCTAGAAAATATTAGTTGTATCGGAAAATATGATGCAACAACATTGTTGTTTGTTAATAGAATCGGCGGAAAGGATGGCGTTTGTATAACAGGATCAAGTGACGTTTTTATTATTTTCAGTTAGTTATAAGGAGCTTAAAGAATCGCTCGTGTTTCGATACATATTTTTTTAATGATGTTATTGCAGCAAGGGAATAATACGAGAAATTGTGGATTTTCCATTGTGTTCTAAGTGTTTCTACCTTATCTATTGTTGTTATCATCTACCGCTAAAGGTAGAAAAAGATGACGTTATCGTAAAATAGCTGTATAAATGAGATTTCATTGAATTTTAATTCCCCATCGGTCTTAATTTGAAACTTAATTAAGAACTTGAAATTAAAAGTAATACATTATAGTATGATTTAAAGTGAATGTTTTAAATATTATAGTTTGAAATTGCTGGGATAAGATCGGCAACGAAACGAAGTTAAAGTGTAAATATTTAAAATCTTTAAAATAAAACCTTTAAGAATCTTCAAAGTGTGTGCATCCAGTTGCTCTCTATTTTGTTTTTTATTTTTATTTTTTTTTAAATTCTGTTTACACCTGGAGTTTCGCCCCCGAGGGTGGCGATACTTCGCAGCGTGTGCCAAGCTGGAATAAATGCCGGGGGCGTTTTAATCTTGCCAAATGAAGTTTTGCTTAAGAACAATGGACGTGATCCTACCTTGTTATACCTATGCAGTTCTGTGCAATTTGTACGCGACGTTGCCATGAATGTAGCGTGCGTTGTGTGTATGTGATAGCATTATCATCATAATTAACATTGTTCCTGTATTAGCAACTTAGTTAAAATGATAACATTTGGCGGTTGTATTGATATCTTCGGCTGCTACCTACAACGTCCGGTATTAATTATTAAAAATAAATGCAAGAAATGTGATGGTAGATGATTGAGGATAGTTGGTTCGATAAATTGAAACAACGTTTCTGAAGGTGGCTCTGAATATGGGAAAAAATATGTTACTGTAGAATTATTATAGAATTATATGAGCGTTTTATCTTTCATAATGTGGTTTTATTTGCTACATTATCAACAGCGATACACAGAATGTGGTCAGATGTATTTAAACATCACTGAAAAAAGGAAATTAATACGCGTAAATTTAAATGCACGTTCTCAATCAACGTTACATACGCATTATTGTGAGATCAGTTGACACAATGATAATTCAAATTAACGAGAGTTTCGTTTCGCTTAAGATTCTCAAACTACGTATTAACTTGTCTTCTTAATCAGATCCTAAGCCTCATACCTTATGTTGCGTTCCGTTCTAATTGCCAAGATTTTCCTCGACAAATTTTTCATGCATTATAAAGCCAAGGTACGTGCAGATAATCTAAACACGAGCAAGTTTCACGTAACGTACCACTGTGCAATTATTTTTATAAACTTCACAATGCACCGTGATATTTTATATCGGTGAGTTGTGCGGGCAAACGACAGAAGTTGTACCACCTAAAAATTTGCATAAATGATGTCTGATACGATAGTACACATTCGCACGGAACAACCAGTCGATTGTAATGTTTTAGTATTTCACCGTAAAGTATGGATATGGGGAAACGGGGTTAATAACGCTTTGTAGTCGGAGCAGTACGAAACGATCAGCTGGCTATGCCCGTGCATAGCCATTACGTGTAAAGGCCACTAAAATTACCCGGCTATGCGTTCTCTTTGTTACGCCATGCTCCCGATAGCTCGTTACTCAGCCATGATGGTGCAATTATTATGCCTACATACGGAGATATAAACACGAATCGCATTGTAAATTCCATCTCTGCTGTGGCTCGGCTAAGCCCGTCGTTCAATATTATATCGGCATCTGGATATATTGATAGTTGAGCGATAGTTGTAACCCTACGAATTAGTCACCCTTCGCGGGATCAATAAATGGCCGATTATGTCAATTTTCTATATTATCTTAACTAAGGCTTTAAGTATTACGAACTTTACAAGAATTATCGTGTAGTCGATAGCGGTGTATCATTGGTTATCTGTTTGATGGAATGAGCAAAATTTGCGTCAGAGACAAGTGGAGCGAACATGATTCTCTCGTACACCCGCATATCTTTTATTTCGACATCCGATTCGCTGGTACACGTTTCGAAGTTACCATGTGAAATTAATTACCTGGTTTTCGGTTCGCTATGATCGAATATGATCATTTCGTTCTTGTATATTTCAAATATAAAATTATTTGCGGGAAATATCGAAGAGAATGAATTTTTAAGATTACGTGTATGTGTGTATATCAATAACGAATTCGTATCGAATAAATATTAATATTGCAAGTATTATATTTTACAAATAAAATACAGTATGTTTGAACAATATTTAGACCGTTTAATCGTAGACGTCAAATTTAATATTTAACATTTGAGATATTACAGTCCGTTAATTATGGAATCCGTTTTCGTTTTGCTTAGTGCTATCGAAATTACGAGTTTGCTGTATCGTGTTCAATTTATTTACTGACTATTACGAAAACTCGTGACTGTTTCACTGCAATCATATAATCCTTTCTATGTTCGACATTCACATATTGTATAATACAATTTTGAAAATTCAGTTGCAGTACACGAAGTTAATGTCGCGTTCATAAACTACGTGCAGGATTATTATTTTTCAGCATTAATTTTACTTTACTCCTCTAATTTAACGATAACAGTGTTATAATAATAACAATGTTAGACAAACTGGAACCCAATTTATTCTGCAAGTGGTATCACGTCATAATACAATAATAACGTAGCAATAATAACGTCGTGGAATAATTTCGGCCGGTGGTTGAAAGCGCGAACTAATTTCCGCAAAACTGAAATCTGCCTTATTGCACGTAAATGTTCAACGTAGACTATTGTATTTGTATACAACAACAAACTGTGTATTTTTAACCCTCTATGATGTTACGTGATTTTTTGGAAACGACATTCGTGTATCTATATTTTCAGAATTTTATTTTACTTATTCATCGCTCTCTCAGTACAATTTTTATTATCATATTGTTGTATCGGTACCGAATTGTATACCTATAACAATCGGTTTCGATTTTTCAAACGAAAAACAAGGAAATATATCGATCATAATTCTATCTCTTGTAGGCAAAAACTAGCCCTTTTTTCGAAAGGAACATAGAGTTGCAAATTTACAAAGGATTCGCATATTTAAACACCAGAAATTCACCGTAAAAATTCCAGACGGAATCGATGTATTCTTTTCTGCAACGACGATCTTTCATTTCCCTTGCTACGACCATTTATCTCTATTACTCTCCTTATTATATTATTACGATACTTTCATCAAAAATATTTGCTCGCGTATACATATATATTTGCTATTCTACGAGATATAACTTACCGCGACCAAAGGAAATTGTTCCTTCCAGCGTGAAGGGACATCGATTTATGTGCAGCTAAATTCGATTAACCCCCGCTTTAGAGCACTTTGAGGTGATTTAAGGCACGATGGCACTCACGAAGCCACGACAGCGTGGAAGACGACGGTGGACGTGTGCGGCTTCTCGCAGAATATACGAGTGGCGAGAAGTCGTGTTACGAAAACTAATTCGAAGTTACAGCAAACTTGATATCACGCGGCGTACGATATACGCTTTGCCTCTCTACTGCTGCTTTGTTGCTTGTAGTAACGTGTTGCTTGATTATTCGAAGACGAGCATTATCGCAACCTATCTCGAATAACGCAGATTCCATGGTGATATTAGTTTAATTTTTCTTCTTTTGCAGTTGTTCCTTTATATCTAAATCGCTAACTAAAAATTCGATGTGAGTAGAAATTGTGTGAGAATTATTAAGTTTTACTTCTGAGTTTAATAGATCGTTGATGCTGTTTGGTAGATTTACTATTTTTCTCGCTGCGTCGTAGTTCTTGCATCTCGCTTATCTTAAACGCGTATAGCCGCAAATATTGAATCGCTTATTCGAATAAAACAATTGTACAATGAAACGTTAAATGCGCGACGTTCCTATTTACACTACTTTTCTATAGCGTACCAAATAATATATATCCTGTTTAATAAATTTTTGCGTAGATATTCAGTTGTATCAAATTTGTAAATACGCTAAATAATAAGGAAGAGAAAATGTGAGTTTACTTTCAAACAGTTAATATCGATTTCGAAAACGTATTTCACTTCTGCGATTTCAAGTTTCGAACTCATTTAAATATGCAACAAATTCGAATTCGAGATTCAATGGACCAAGTTGAACCCCAAACGAACTACAATATAGAACATGTAACAAACAAATTATATCTTTTTCTTCTTTCGATTAAACTTGAAAATAGGTATTAAAGAAAAACGTGACATATTTCAAAGAAGATTACCTTTTCAGAGCGGCGTTATTTCCACTGTATAATTTCCTAATAAAAGAGAATCATAAACGGGGCGCAGCAATTTCAGCGCGTTCCCGGCTTAGCCGGCGGATTTAATCGTTTCATCTAAATTATAATTAATGCTTCTAATCTCGGGGCCAAAGGTGTCTAGCGGGCAAGGCAGCGTGGACGGATTTCAACCGTAACGTCGTGCCGCTGCCGCTTTGCCGCGGACAATTTTGCGTTTTCGCGGACGACAAGTCGCGGGCTTCTAACGCGAATTCGAAGCCACTTTGCTGTCTCTCGCGCGGCTTAATTATGTTAGCCGCAGCGCGAAACGTAGTCGCAGCGCGAATCCGCTTTGATCTCTCGCCGTGTAGCCGCGCTCTGATTGTGACAGGCCCGAACAGAAGCGGACAGAAGATCCGCCAGACGCGGATACCCCGTTTGTTTTGTTGTGTTAGGACCACGGTCACGTGTGTACACGCGGAAACCAGGCAATTTCGAGAGTTTCCACCCGACGTGATTAAAATTTCGTTAGGAGGTGTTCGCGTGTCAGCGACTGATTCGACTGGCTTCTCTCTGTGCGCCTTCGTAACGTTCGCAGTTCCGCGTTTGTGCATGTTTGATAGAACGGTCGCGAGGGAAATGGTCTTCGTTCCACGACGAACCGGCAGGAATTCTTCTTGCGGCTAGCTCGTCGCAACGGTAAATTTATGAAACGGTTCAGCACCAACTAGAGGCTTCAGAGCGTACGGAGTTGAAGGGCAATCTCGAAGGCGAGTCTCCTGGAGGATTTGAACCACAGACAACGGTACTGTAACTGAGCTTGTTGCTATATCGTTTGACGCGTTTCAGAGTGTTCTCGATTTTTACATGACAATTTAATTCAATAGGTTTCTAATAGATATTTCCGCATGACGACTACTGGGGAAGATGAACAAATCGGTTTTTCAAATTCGACAACGATTTCAAAAGGGACGAGGGATTTTCCATTGTAACGTTTCGTTTCAACATCGAATTTGTATTTTTTCTATCGTTATTTCAGAAATATCGATCGTTGGAATATTAAAAATGTCCCTGTCTCACTTTGTTTCCTCATAAAATCTTGTAAATTTATCCATTTTCAAATCTTCTACTTTTCCGATTAGATACCATCGTTCTCGTTTTCAACGATCGAACGGGATACTAAAATCAGACAAATTTACAAACGCGAACTTGTCGCAAGTATCGATACTTGGTATAGCTGAAAATGCCAGAATTTTGAGAGTCTTACAAATTTTGTCAACGCTCTGCTCTTGTGTCTCGTTGCCTGACAGCGGCCTTTCTCCTCGTTGCAAGCGAGGGTCGCTGGAATTCCTCGCACGGCGCGGACTTACGAGTTTTACCGATTGGTATTCTCCGGCGTGGCTCCGCGAACGCAAGAACAGTTCAAGGAAAAAGAAGAATCCGATTCGGACGAAGGAAGGAGGGCGAACGATAGTGACGAGGGTGAGTTTGAGAGGAAGAGGACTGGAAGAGTGAGAGAAAAGAAAAAAGAGAGAGAGAGAAAAGGAAACGGGACGAGGAGGAATTCGCAGATAAGCGCGAACATTTCGTTCCGGACACGAGAACGTTCCGATCGACGGCCGTAAACTTCGGAATAGTTGTCGGAATAATTAGCCTGACTCTTTCACCGGAAGCTGGAGGGGCGCGAGTAGACGGTTGTCGGGGCATGCTGTCGGAAAACTGGGCGATGATAGGGGGTTACGGGGCGTGTAGGGGCGATTGGGTGGATCGGTGGAAGGCACGGGGGTAAGCATTGGAATAGCTCGTCGGGCGCGAGCCATTTAATTTCGTTCGCCGAAGATCTAATTACTTTCGATAGTTTGTTAATTTCATTTGACTACTTTGCTGCCATTAAATAATTATTACGGCACGGCGGTGGTGAGCGCGCCGGGGTGGCAAACGGCGACAACGGGGAATTGGAATGGAATGGCGAGCAGGAATAGGGAAGGTGGTGCGTTCGGCGAGTCGTTTTCGCACGCTCTGTCGATCGGTCGATAGCAAAAAAGGATATGCGAGGGGATATGCAATATACATACATACATACACCGAGGTTTAATCGGACCGTGCTGTTTGGAATTGAATGGATTTCATGGCCCTAGAAACGATTCTATCGTCGTGTAATGGGTTGCGCGCTGGTCTTTTGTTTCGACATGTTTGCCTCGATGTAGGACAATGTTCTTTGTTCTTAAATTTTTTCAGATTCCGGTGCTTTGTTTCGATCGTTGGCGTCTTTTCTGGTACTTTGATACTTGCCAGTTTGATGATCGCCATTTCGATCGCTCCCTCTTTTTGGAACATAAGAATATAAGAATTCTGGAAGTTTCTCGAAAATGAGAATTACTTATCGTTATCTGGAGTAACTGGAATTTTAGAAAATCCTAGGAGATGAACGTTCGACGAAGATTATTTTTGTCTCCTTTGATCGTATCGTAAGTTTCTGTTTGCAATTTTGGAGCAGCCTGTAGCAAAGACTTTACCGGTGCGCGCGAACACGTGCATACAGAAGACAGAGACACCGCGTGAAGCCGCGCCATTATATCTATATCGAGTTATAATAGCCCTCGTGTTAAATCGCATGAGAGCCAAATCGCTTGGAACTAACGTCGAGTATCCCCGTTCTTCTCTTTCTCTCTTCCTCCCTATCCACTCGTTACCCTGTCTAACACACACGTTATTCCGTGTACAGGGTGTCGTAGTAGCTCAGTTACAAAATGATATCTCCGTTACTTTTACGTTTCATAGATATTTCAATGTTAACTTCGGTAAAATATAAAAGAGACAAGAGCGGCGATATATAAACCATTCTAAACGCTCACCTGTCTTTCGTAGGTAAAGTTTCGCAAGATCAAAGTTAAACTCTTAAATCAAGCATTTCGATACTTTATGTATGTAAAAAAAGTACAAGCTTCCATTTAAAACAATTAAGGAAACATCTAAGTCTCGGAAAATATAACCGCGGAAAAAGAAATATGTTTCGCAGCATAATGTGTCCCTTCGAATCGAACAGTTTTTATTCCTCCGGCATTTACTCGAATCATTAAATGTAACGGAAATATCACTTCGTAATAGAGTTACCGAGACACCCTGTATGTACATATTCTTCCTCTCACGTACATGCATACATAGACAAACAGAGAGAGAGACAGAAAGAGAAAGAGAGAGAGAGAGAGAGAAGGAATGATTCGCTTTAGGAAAACTACATCGCTACCCTTAGGACATAACGGCGCACTTTCGTTAGGAATTATGCATTCAACCGGCGTCACCAACTTTTTTCGTCCTGTTCTTTCCGTCCTCTCGTTCCTTTTTGTCCCCTTTTGTACCATTAATTGGGAACGCTTGGGAGACGACTGTCTGATGTTCCTGATTCGATGTAGGAGAAACCGAGCGTGGGAGGCGCTCTTTTTTTCGGAAGGTCTGGACATTATTTTTACGAGCGCCGCGTTTAACAGATACCGCCTTTATTTAGCTTCGATTGTTCTAGCCGGCGCGCTATCTCGCCTGACCGTGGAAATTGGAAGAGAGAGTCGCTGGGAATTATTTCGTAATTTCTAGGGTCTCCAGGTTTGTGGCTTTCCTCCGATAGTTCGCGAAATCATGTCCTTTTGTCCCGGCTCTTTGCTCCCATAGGTTTTCACGATATAGGTGCTGGTTGACGAACGTTCTGACGTTTAGAAGCAGGTATCGAAAGAGCGTTCATTCGGGACACAACTTTTGTGGTTGATGATACACGGAAGCTGCGAATTATCATTCTTACGTTGGATAGTTTTCACGTTAACTGGAAGTTTATACGCTGTCGCAAAGTTTGTTGGTCGAAAATTTCATTGCTTCTTTGGCAAATTTGTACAAAATCTGGTCTGCGTGTAGTCACGTAGTGAACGAAAATGGATGATTCGTTTAGGAGTCCTAAAAAGTATAGTGGACTCAATAATTGTATTCAAATACAGTTTAAGATTGCTTTTAATAACAGATCCATTAAGTCGACTTAATCGAATTGAGTAATCAGAGGTATATATATTTTCCTGATCGACTACATTTAAGTTATTACGCTAAACGTATCTCTCATTGAAAGTTTTATATCGTCTCATTTTTAGTCAATTAATATATTCCAACGAGATAACAAAATCAAGCAAAACCTGTTACTTGCATCGTTAGAAACTAGCAATTAGGGAGTTTTTATACCAACTAACTAACTAGTCTCTCAAAATTGCTTAAGAACTGCACAGAGTGGCATTGTTATACAATAAGATTCATCCGAGATTCACTTAAATTATATTTTCTGACAAAGTTTGTCTCCGATGTTTCGAGGAACCTGGCATCCTTCGAATTACGTACGCTGAAGTGCTCATTACGCGAGTCTAGTTATTGCTGCTCTGATATTGCGCCATTCCAGCGCCACTTAAAAAGTATCCGAACGTACATATAGTTTCAGTTAAATGCAAATCCGTTACGTTTACGAGATAGAAACGTCGAGTCTGCTAGGAATCAGCACGTTTTCGCAAAGCTTGTTTCGAATGCAGTTTATATTATTGTAACTCGTGCATTAGGTATGACTGTTGATGTATTCTGCAGATTGTAAAACGGGAACGTGGAAATTATTATGTTAGATATAATTATTGCAGCGTTTATTTCATTGATTTGAGTTAATTCTTCGCTATTTGTAATTACGCGTTTACTAATTAGCGAATAGGTAATAGCCAACATATTTGTTAAATCAGTTATAGTCGACTAATTAATTAATCATTTATAATGTTCAATCGCATTATTCTTTGTATAATTCAATTATCCATAAAGAGATTAAAGGATGAACTGCCTTCTGAATCGAGGTTTACGATTTCTGATTTCGGTCGTCCCTGACCCATGACTAGATATCTGAGTGGGGTCTATGCTGACCCATATATGCGCCAGGCAACTGTGAACGCGTTAACCCAAATTATCGTGGGTCACTTATAACCGAACTGTACCAGTCGAAGATTAATGCAACGTAGCTAAGGAGAGAATAGTCCGTCAAGTTCGAAGAAATATTAAAAAGATACAATAGTCAGTCGTGAAAGTCTACATATCTACACCCCTTAAATATAAAATACGATAATAAAAACGATAGCTCTACGAATTTTATTGACACGTTGAGGTGCATATTGTTAAAATATAACACAGTTTATTCACTTTTAATTTCATTAAGAAAAAGAAAGTAAGGAATATAAAATACTGAATGGAATCATCCTAAAATTCACTTTTCGATGAACTATTATTATCCGTATCTACAGGTATAGTTTCTTTATTTTTTTCATGCTTTCAATAATAATAATGTACCATGATACATTTATATTCAGAGGAAAATTTTCACCAAGTATTATCATCAGGTGAATCGTCTTACTGAAATCTACGATTTACTTCGGCCTACTTGAATGGATTCAATGGTTTGAATTATTAAGCAAGTAAATTAGAAGAAGCTCCGCTCAGAACGCAATGGCTCAAATAAACATCCGCGAGAATTTATCCTATGATTTGTTAGAAAAGAAAACAGTGTAAGATATTGTACTATTTAAGGAGGAACGTAATAACGATCGTTTGAAATCAGTCGATTCAAAGTGAATTCACTTTCTTCTATCTCGTCGAGTTGCAATCTGAAGAAGTTTCCCTTTGAGGAGATATACGCAGTTCTAGATTCAGGTTATGAAGATAAGAGAGGATAAGTAGAATTTATGAAGGAATGGCGGTATCAAGCAAGAAGCCACTTTATCGTAGTTTGTTACGCTCGTATTAACCTCCGTCTTTAAAGTTCCCCTTTACTTAACGTAATTTGTTAGGTTTCACAGACGAGTCGACTGGTTTATTTTTATTCGAAGGTTTAACGTTTGCCGGTATATTATTTTCCGGGCAAGTGTTTGCCTTTTAAAACTTAAAAGGATTTAGATTGAATCGATGCACAGGCGAAAGATTATGCACTTCTCTCGTAAATCTCTTTTGTTCGTCTTTTGCGTACTACGATATTGAGACGATTTAGAAACGTTTAGAAATTTCTTCGCTTCTTATCTTCATTTTCTGTTTCTATGAATAGTATCGTTCATCGTTTTTATTTTTATAAGCGTAACCTGTCGGTATTTATCGATTGAAATAAATTTACAGTTCTAAATAGAAAATGAAATATAAATTAAGTATAATTTACTTTAGAAATAAAACTGTGTATAATTTTGTACTTAAAAAATAACGTAATTTCTTTGTCGTCAGTGAATTTCCTAGAAATGTGCTTACAAAATATTGAGTAAGAAAAATTATTTTTCAAATTTGTATTTCAATAGGGAGTTATATTTGAGGTATGTTTTATAGATCTTCATTTAATCGCATAAAATATTGTTAAATTTATTTTTGATCGAAGTATTACAGTGTCTCTGTAACTTTAATTTAATCAAACGACCGGGTAAGAGACTCTCTCTATAATTTGTTCTTACGTGCGGATATTTTGGTACAGATTAAACATTCTTTCTCGCATTCTCGACGTTCCATTTTAAATTGCTTTCAAGACCTTGCTATCAATTGGTAGGAATTGCTGTAAGCTCGACCTCCAGAAAATATATCGACACTAGATGCTGGATCCCTGAACCGAAAGTTTTTCCTTTATTTCGGTAAATGTTCCTTTTTATCGCACATTTATTTTATTTATTACGTCCATCTCCTAATAGAAGAAGGGAAACATGCCCGATAATACCTTACGATATTCCTAAGTTAGATCTTCCACTTTACTATCTCATAATTACAATTGCAAATAAAGCTGACCAGTAATCGATAATCTTAAATAGAGTTATTAAGATTTTTCATCCATCTTGATTAGTATGACTTCTTAAAGCCCCAGTCTCTTCTCCTTTTAACATCCCATACACTCGCGACAACAATTAATTAATTATCACACAGCAAACTATTCACTCGACAAGCAAACGAAGAAGAAGAATTATTCGTCGCCACGAAAGACAATTCGCTGTACGACCAGAGTCAAACAAAGAAAAATACCAAACCACGTCGGCCATCCCCATCATCGATGACGCGTCGAACGTGCAAGCTACACGGGCCAAGAATCCAAAGCTCGAGTCGCAGGCTCAAAGCGACTAGGTATTCCGTTCGAGCTGGTTCCCCAGGCATTCCAGTTTCCTCCAAGGTAATACGCCGCGGGATTCTCCTTCTCTTCTATGTTCTCCTCTCTCTCTTTCTCTTTGTCTGTCTTTCTCGCTAGAGCGGAAAGTGATGGAGACAGCGCGAAAGAAAGAGAGAAAGAGAACACGCGAGAGGAGCATAGAAACGCAGGGTAATCCTTGAAAGGATTCACGGGGTTAGAAAACACTCCGCGAAACGTACCAGCCACGACGTGGCTTGCTTTCGTGCAAGGATTTGACTCCGGGATTAAACGACCGCCCCTGAATTCGCGGAGCTCCCTCGTAAATTGCGCCAAAGAATTCGATATTAACGATAGCTAGAGCCTGGCCCAGGAATAGGTCGGGGGATCGGGATGGGAATGGGAATGGGTATCGAGGATGGGTAATCGAGGATGGGGGTGGCTGTCGGTAGCCAGGGATGCCTGTGCGCGGGGCTGGCTGTTCCTCGGGAGCAGCAACGGCGCACAGGAGGCTAGGTATTAATGCTGCGTTCACCTCAGACGCCAACCGAGCTGACAAAGCTCGCTCTGCAGTCTGGCGAGTTCGAGGTATTCCAACAAGAGGATCGGCATCGTTCCGCCGTACGAATACGCGCGTTACCTATGGCGAAACCGCGCCAACTCGCGCGCTCTCTGCTCGCCAGTAGAATCGAGAATCCTCCAGTTCCTGGCCACGCAGTAATTTAAATCGCAGGATTTAAGACGAATTCGTCCTCCGAATGCTTCGAAATGCTACCTCGTTTTCCTGACGAAACGATTCTTCGCCTGTTTGCCGCTTGCTGACCGGTGATTACCTAACTGCGAGTTAGGTGAACTCTGAGAAAGCTGCGGTCGGGAACGTTTGATAGTTGTAGTTTCACGTTTGGCCACTTGTTAAGAGTTGAGAAACGCAGGATATTAGAAGAAAGCGGATATCTGACTTGGAGTCGCGGTGGTTTAGCGCGAGCGTTCTTGCGCTTGTTAATCTTCTCGATGCGAATTGTCGTTTGTCTTATGCATTGGTATCGATAGACGTTCTGTTTTAGTCTCTTTAATATTAATATTCTTACGAAGTTTATTCGTAATTTTTATTCTTCCTAGATTTAATCTTCGCTAACTTTTGTCGCTGGCTTCTCTGTATATGTGTGTATTTACGTGTATTAAGAACGAGACGTTAATTACGTAGATTAATACGATATAAATTCAGTAAATTGTACAAAATCGTTCAGCTTTGTAATTGGAACTGACCTAGATACGTATACTCAGAAACATCGCATTATTGGACCTTCGGAAAAAAAGATCGTAAAAGATGCACCGAATGTTTCCACTGTTTCTCATTTCTCGCAGAGGTTTATTTAAAAGAATAGCAATATGCAGAGTTTTCATTACGTTACCAGTCGTACAGTGGCAACTAAACATATTTCTAAGAAATGTTTCCGCACGCTGTTCCACGGAAATGAATTTTTAGGTATTCCCTTCATGATATCGTTCGTTTACGGCTTTCTCTGTTTCGCAAGTCCTTCGAAACTTTTACGATAACTAACGCCGTGACCTAAGTACGATAGAACATGAGTGGGATGAATTAGAAGGAACTATTGTAGAAGGAAAAAGAAACTGTGAAACGGAAATTAGTTCTCTGAAATATGGAAAAGAGAGTCGAGCAGGAATCATCTACGAACTGAATTGATTAAAAAATTACCAAGTATCACATATACATTTTTCCACATCGATTCATTCCGACAGAATCATAAAACTTCATCGTCGTTCAATTAGCCCCATCCAAATGAAGTTGCCGAGCTATCAAGAAATTTCCGAAGAACTTTGGCTCGGCGAAAAAACCCGAACGTTCCTATCGATAATCGAAGAAACTCGCAGTTCTATGTGAAATCGAGGTTACAGAAAGATTGTATCCGGCGTTCGTCGATTTCGATCGTTCGTCGGCTACATCCGCGGATTTCTTGGTGGGTCGTGCAAGTGCCGCGCCCCGCCTGGCGGTTTTCTCGTTCATCGAGGAATCGATAAAGGTTTATCGCCGTGGTCGAAGGAAGACAGAAAGTTGAAAGGGGAAGAGAGGATGCCCGTAGCCGGTGAAGGATTATTGAAATTTTCATTATCGTCCAACGAATTCGATCGCTTTTCCACGCGGCTCGGCCCGCGATATGAAATATCGGGGATACGTGGCTCCGACAGCAGCCAGCCGGAAGTAGTTGGCGAATATTCGACGCCCGCCGCGCCGCCTACAATTTCGTCGGATGATCGTAAGAAGTGACGTCAGCGTTTATCAAATCTTTCAAAGGTTTTCGGGCCGGAGAGTCGGAGTTTCCGGGTCGTCGGATCGCTAAGCTGAATTCCACCTCATCCTTGTCCGTCCTCGTTTCCTCTCGTCCTTCCATCCACGGCCATCCCGCTTCTCCACGGCTTCGCCTCCCTTCCCATGCTCGTTCCATATCTCCTTTATCCTTTTTGGTTTTTCCTGTGGCCCGTCCGCTCTTTTTCTCCCCGTCGTTTTCTCGGAAATTGGATAGCTGCTTCCAATTCTGCGCGGTACCGCGAAAAGGAAGCGGACCAGTATTCCTTTGTTTCTTTCACTTTGTCTTCGCCCCTGTCGAAACTTTACTCCACGTCCGGAGTTCCTTCGACTTTCTCTACGCTCTTCCTCGGATGTTTCGTGGCTTCGCGCGCGTCGCGGATCGTAACCGCCTACTCTGTGCTCTGTTCCTTTTTTTATCGATTCGTTTCTGGACGGTTCAATGGTTTTCGGTGATGGTAACGCAGTCGTACGATAGAGCGTGGATTTGTTGTAACGCGCTCTGGTTTCGTCGGATCGCGCTCCAATTTTTATGTTGATCGATTGCTATGTTGATACGCTGATATCTAGGCTGACTGATCGCAACCCGATAAGTACGATGGATCGGTGAAGCTAATAGGCGCGATTGTTCGTGCTTTGGCTGTCGAAAGTGGAGAATATAACGATCGGACACAATTTTTCCCTGTTATCTTTTCTATGAAGATATCATTTTTTCATGTATCGTTGGAAGTCTTTTGTAACGCTTTGATTTCCAGATCAGTTAAATTCCTATCGTAGTACCAGATTTTTAGACTTCAAATTTAGAATAGTATTATATTTACAAAAATGCCTTTAGATATAAAATTTACACGAGTTATTTCGAATCTATTGAAATTTGGCTAATTTACTTTGATTAAGGAAATTATCTATCGACATTTGCATTTGATTCGAGAGGATTTAGATTCCAGAAGAGAATTCAATTGCAAGGATCGGATGGAATCATTTTACATTCTAAAAGATTCTGTTAACATTGGTATCTAATATTTAAAATTGTACTCTCAAAATAGAATATTTTACATTGATACCAATTTTTAGGAATCACTTTTCTTCTCATTAATATACATACATTAATAACATCGTTATAGAGTATCCCAAATTAATAACACCATTAATCATTGAATAACATCATAATAGAATATTTCAAAATTATTTATTATATAAGCTATTTTGTTCTTAGCAATTGCGAAGACAAAATTTCAAAACCGATCGCTTTCAATTAACATTCCAGCGTTAAAGTTGCACCAAAAACGCTGCTCTCACGGCACGAAGCGCGTTAACGATATTTGTACGACGTCGTTCCATGTTCCTTCGCACGAGACACGAGCGAAACTCTATCGTACTTCTCGTGCCACCGTGAAATTCTCTCGATTCCATTAATTCGGGTGACGTTGTTGTGCCACGAGCAGACTTCAAAGCCACGATAAATTTTTCTTTCGATAAAAATTGGCCGCGCTCGATACGCGAGTCAGGCATCGCGAGCAGTTTCTTTTTCTCGCGGTTCTGCTGGAAAGACGCGGGGAGAGCAAAACTATTCGATTCGGCCACGGTTCACGTACGCCTCGGATGCGCCGCAATATTTCACGCATTCTCTGCTACCGTCTGGCTGCTCTGACGAGTGATCTCGCTTAAAATTCCACCACCGCCCGCGTAATTAGTTTAACTCCGTTCGGGGAATTTATTAAGAAAAGAAGAAGCTGGAGTGAGACATATTCCTGACTTTCAGGTCGGGCTACGTGCCCAGAGATTTAGTGCCCTTCGAGCGCCGTGGCGCCGTTAGCGTGGTCGGAATTTTCGGGCTGAGATTTTTAAAGTTGGAAACTTTCGCACAACTTCCATCGCCACGTCGAACGTGTACACGGGCTGTTCCGTTTAACGCCACGTACAATTTTTTACCCATTTGTGGCAATGTGGTAAAAAGAGTTAACAAAAGCTTATATGGAGTTGTAGAAGATAATCTGTGATATCGTTAACAGACGTTATCGTCTCTCTAAAATACCTGAGTATTTCTATTATAATAACGTTTGAATATTTTTGGAAGGTATTAGGAAAAATATTTTCTTCTTCTTTTGCAACATGGCGAGTCGAAGAATCTAAGATTATTTAAACTAAACATATTATCAATACGTAGCATTGAACCAAGTACGTTAAAGGTACACAGGGTTTGAAAACGCATTTCTTGTGTTGAAACTATTACATGCAAATATTGGACTTTATTTGGAGTAATAATTACGGATTGAAATAAAAGTTATATTTAATGCAAGGGCTTTTCCTATTTCTATACTGTATATGTTACTTTGCAATGTTTTCATGTTATTAAACAGTATAATTTTATCGGTAAGAAGATAAACATTTTTATATCCAGTAATATCGATAGTATCGACGAATATTACTGATACAAGTATGGCAATAAATGTATTCTCTCTCAAATTCACTAGAAAAGGAGGATTAAAAGTGAAATATGTAAATTATTTTTATTAAAATTTGAAACGAAGCACGTGATCTGGCACACGTGAGATCAAATTAAATAGCCCGCTGTAGGGCGTCGTGAATTTCTGTTTTAATATCGATACGAAGGCGGAATGTCTCCCACGAGAACAGTGATCGAGATCATTTACTATGGTAATATTACCAGCAATATTGCCGCAGGAATATTAGTTCACCGACGATTTATTACCGGGCACGTGGAAAAGCAATATCAAGGAGGAAGCTCCTTGTGAAGTCGGACCTTGCCCTCTTTGAGCTAACATAAAAGAATCGTCTCCGTTTTCTTTCGATTTACGCTACATTTGTGTTATTATAGACGTTCTAAATTCTGTTCACACGAACATTCGTAGCTCAACTCGTACAAGTAATTGCTTTTTCTTCTCGTTGTATTTCGTTAAATAAGGCTAAATAGGCAATAGCGTGTCGTTAATCGAAACGCTCAGATTAATTTCTGTAAAGCACAGTGAACAAAATTAGCAGAAATAATCTGAGGAGTCAAGCGTCCCCTGTGATGATAGCAAAAACACGAAAGTTTGTAGCGAAAGGGTTAATCGCGATAAATTAAGTAGCGTCGTGAAACAACGTTTTCCCCTATTTCTCTCTCGAATTTTCTCAAGTACTCGCGTGCACCGTGTCGTGCTTAATTCATCCGCAAAATCAGTGACGATTAAGCGGTGGACGATATTGCTGCACGCGTTCTGCGCGAGCAAGAAGGTAATTGCGTGCTCGAGGGAAGCACGCCTGGTGCAGCGCTTCTTGACTCTAAACGGATCGGTTTCCGGTGCCGGCCCTCTTCTTAAGATACGTTCCTCTTAAGTACCCGGTTAAATCCTCGTGATCTTAAATTTAAGTGCTGTGCCGGGAGTTGTTAAGCCGCGCTTTATAGGATCCCACGGCTTCACGGGGACGTCGTTTATCGTTCGAGTCGGAAGGAAGAACGCTCGAGGCCCGATGCCGGAGAAAACTGACGGAAATGCGGGAAAGGGGGATGAGCAGGAGGACGACGAGGAGGTGTAATCTCGTGAAAATATCACTTGGCCGCTGCAATTTCGCAATCAGCCCGCTAATGCTCAAAGAATCGTCGTTGATCGCGTGATCTTCTTTATTGAGCCGAGTCGAGCCGCCCATCTTGTCCACTCTTTATTCTTTGCAATGAAAGGATTGTTTAAATCCTTGTAGCGCTGCTACAAATTTTATTCGACTGTAACGCCTCGATAGGAAATTCTCTAATTGTCGTAAAAAGTGGAAAGTCGATACACGGCAGATATAGAGACGAGTGAGTTTAATAGAAGCGCAATTATTTTTGTGTACATTGGAAATTCGATGGCACTTTGCGGGAATTAAGTTCTTGGTTAATTCTTATTTGAGAGAACGATACACTAATTTCGCGACGAGAAACATATATTTGATAATGAATTAGGTAAAATCTTGTGTATATTTAGCGAGTAATTTTTCCGTTAAAAAATGTCTACGGCTATAACTAACACCTTCCTTTAGGAAGCTTCTCGGAAATTTGATAAAAATTTCGATGTTTATCAAAGGAAATTGTTATTTACACGTTTCGTAAAATATGTGTCATGCGAAACAGTTCTCGAGAGTCGATTACCATAGAGATCGTTCCATTTTTACAGCTCTTGATTGTCGATGCTCTCGAAAGATTACGTTAAAGTAGACAGATAAATGATGACTTTCATTGCGGTAATTTAACAATCGCGTGTTGTTCTCCATATCGAGTTTCCTCGACGTAAACGGATACAAAATGTAGACTCCTTCTTTTTTCTCGTAAAAATTCTTCATACGTGTAATCCTTCTCTTTCTTTATTTTGTCAGAGATAAAAATATTTCGAGTAACGTTAAAAACGTAAAACGCGGCAGCAAGTACTTTTTCATAAATCCCAATGAACCCTACAACTACATAAGTTCTCTGTTTATTATCACTTGCTGTTTTTGATCTGTAGAAGATTACACAGGATATCGATCTAAAATATTTACTCTGCAACTCGTACCTCGAAACTTCGCTCGAAATCAATATTTTCTCGTCATACTCGAAATTAGACGCAGCATTTAATGGCATCAGAGAGCGAAGCTCGTTGAAGCTAAACAAACGCGAAGCAAGGATCACCGGTGAAAACAAGAGCAATGATCGCGCATGCGGATTAAGAATCTCATTTTCCGCATACTTTGCGTCGCATATAGCGAGAGAGAGAAAGAGAGAGAGAGAGAGTTTGTGCATGCATGCAACCCCTCGTTCTGAGGGATGCGTTTGCTCTTTGCGCTCGCGGTTCTCACTTACCCTTCATTATCGCGGCCGGTCCTCGCCACTCTCGCTCGGGATACGGAGGCGCGAAATGCAAAATGGGGCGTTTTATCAAAAGCGAAATTCGCCCGGAGACTGAAATTTGTCCAACGTAGCGGAAGCCCCGGATTACGCCGGGGACTTCCGTCTCCCTCTCCTTGCCGACGTGGCTGTGCCACTCGTTTCCTCGACGTTTCTACGGCTAACTCCCCTCTTCCACCACCACCGTCACCACCACCACCCTCTCCTTCTCCATCGCCTCCTTACCTCCGTCTCTTTCCTGAAAAAGGGTAACAAAGTGTTAAAGTTTTAATCCGGGAAGGAGCGAGCCGCGTGCACGAGGAACGGGTAACTGCGCGGAGGGAGAGATATTCTTGAGCAGTCCTCGAAGAAAGGGGCGTAGAAGGGGCAGGAGAGGCTGGTTCGAGAGAGAGAGGGAAAGAGAGAGAGAGAGGAGGGAAAGAAAGGAGTGAAGACGGCCAGAAGAAAGAAGAAGGATGCGAGCAAGACTCAGGGATTCTGGGGGTTGGGGGCTCGGCGAGCGCAGAAAAGTCTTTGTAATCGCAGTTTTCTACTTTTTCCAAGAGTCCGGGTGGTTTGGGGCGTGCTTCAGGGTGGCGAGGTGAGTCTAGATTCCAACTGGATGGGGTAGATGGAGCGACGAGGAGTAGCGAGCGAACGAAGGAACGGGGATAGTGGTGATGGCGATGGTGAGACTGCTGCGGGATGAGGCTCGGCCAAGGGAGGGAAAGCCCGGTAATGGTAAGGGTAGATGGGTTGGTGCAAGGGTGTGCTTGAACAGGGATTTACGGAATTTATCACTTGAATTCCCTGTAAAGGATTAACAGACATTCCCTCGCTCTACCCTGTAGAGGCGCACAGGGTGCACTGGGTTACGTACTTGGCTACTTGGGACGATGGCGCCGCCTGTCGGATCCGCACCTTCCCTCTCTGTATCTTCTTACTCCACCCACGTGTGTGTGCACGCACCTCTTTGATAACCCTCTCTGTTTAAAAGTATAAACCCTCGCGAAGAATTGTTTTTTCAGAGGCCGATTTAGCCCTAGGGAGCGTTCCAATGCTTTTCATCCTCTGCCTCTTCCTCTCTCTTATCCCGTGCTGGATGTTTGATCGGTTGTACCGACCACATACAGCGACGCAAGGATGAAGTCAGATGCGTTCCGCGTAACACATACGATTGCAAGCTTTCGTGGATTGTTTGAAAGATTTGTGTCAATAGTTGACAATGAATCTGAGCAGACCTTTTTCTCTGCTGTATCTGGAGCAACGATGCTTCCAAGCTTATTCGTTATTGTTTAAACGTGTTATTTAACCGAGTTTCAGATATATCGTATCATTCAATTTTAGGGTTTGCTCGGGGTGCTCCATTTTTAATATCTTTGGAAGTCCTTCTATCATAATGATAAGATTTCACGTGATAGCGATTTCTTACAATTTTATCTTAAACCGTACCATCTGTTATGTTGTTACATAACAAATGAGATATAACATAAGAGATACTAAAAAGTCTTTACGATAGCTAAGAACTATAATGGTTAAAGATGTGAACAAATTGTTGAAAGAATATAAAAAGTAGATTAACATAAATCGACATTAATATGCTTATAAATCATCAATTAAAATATAATTTATAGCTTTTTAAAATTATTCGTATTTTAATCGCAAGAAACAGTCTTCCAGATCCTTTTCATTTCTGAATTATTGGATTAAAATTCGCCTAAGATTTACTGGCTGAATAATTTCGAGGAAAAGTTACGAGAGGGTTGAGACGTCCTAGCGATGGTCGATCCGTAGAAAACGTGCAGCCGTGTTGAGCATCGTGACGTATGAGAATATTTCGAGATGTCGTCGGACGACATGGTCGGTCCCTTAGCTGGGTCCTCAAAAGCGAGTATTTGCCACCGGTTGAATTTTCTCGGGACAAACCCTGCTCTATCGTATCGCCTGAAACTTTACGAGCTTTGAATTGTCCGATAGAATTCTATCGCGCGGGGTCGTTGAACGAAGGGTTACCAAGATTTTTCTTTACGATCCGGCGGAATTACAGACGACGAATGGCTGTGACTTCGTTCGATCTGATCTAACCATTTTTTAATCCTCTTTCCTCCCTTTCCTTCATCTGGGTGGAGAAAATTCTTTTGACCTGTCGTTATCGCAGTTGTTTGCATCTAATCCTCCCAAAGCTTTAGAATCTGAACAAATACGTACTTTGACTCAGTCTATCCAGACTTTTGAAATCGAGTCACATATTTTTTATCAGTGTCAAAAATTAAATAAAAGAGAATGCCAAAAATAAGAATAGTAGATAAGGTAGCATTTGTAGTTAAATATTAATACCTGTTAATATTTAAATATCATACGTACATGCAGAGCCGGGGAAAATAATACAACGCTGTAAAAAGTCTTTATAAATGAAACAACAAGTATTAAGTAACCCTGTAGTTTCATTGGAAACATTATTTTTTAAGCAACCATATCGAGTCCCTTTAGTCAAGATTTCGTTTGCACATTGGAAGGCCTGAAACGAAAAACACGAGGATACGTTGAATTCTATCAAAAGATAACACATCGTATTTATACATATTAAAACAGACTGATAATTTTCAAAATAATTCCAGGAAACCCATATGATTCTATAGAATCTAAGTTCGCAGAGAACACAATTTTACGCTTCCACTTCCACGTATTTCCATTTCCAACCAATCACAGGAATTATAACGTTTCGTACCGAGAAAACCGAATCATTCGTTTCAACCTCTCGTGTATTCCGTGCGTTTTCTTTTCTCACTTTTTCCAAACGCAGGCTAGTGGAACGATTTCGTTCGTCGAACCTTCGTAAGAGCATCGAGGCATCGTTTCTAATTTGCCAACGGCTAGATAGCGTATAGCTGCTATCGTTTCCCTTTTTATGTACACGAACATGCGGTGCCGCGCGAGACTGAGAGCCGCTGCTTATTTATACGGACATTTTGATCGATGTTCACTTTTCCAGCAATTTGCTTTCATAACATTTCGCTAGGAAAACACACCTGTAGGGTAAATATCGGCCAGTCAGGCTTTTCTCTTCCCCCTTGTCCTTTATTTTCCCTCGTAGCAGTTTTCGGGGCTCGGTATCAATCGGCGACACTCGATGGCGTGGGCTGACTCGTGGCGAAAAGCAAACCGACCCACCGATCTTCCGTCTATTTTATCCGTCTCCCGTTGACGTAAACGTAAACACGGATATATATTCGAGGAGCCATCGAGAGGCAGCACGTGCCCGGGGTAATATATCAACGGCTAATAAAATACGAAGGCTGCCTCCTTTTTCTCTCGTGTATCGCCGCACGAATCCTAGCGTTTCCTTCTTCCGTTGATCCTCGCCATAGTGGAAAATTCGTGCCAGGGAAATATGGCGCGCGACAGGTGCGACGAACAACGATGTTCCTCGATGGTTTCCAGAACTGAAAAGAAAATGGGGGGACTCGTAGTGTCCGTGCGGACGCCTTCGGATAGGTCCTTGCTTTATTTTTCTCCATCTCGCCACTGTTCCACAGTGTATTCCCTATCGATACCACGCGCCAGGAATTCATTCGGGTTTTTTAAAATTTCATTTGCCCGGAGACCTGCGAATACGGCTGTTCGATCGATGCGCATGGAATGGCTGAAACCCCGGCGAGTTGATAGAAAGCTCGGTAAAGAGCGGAACGATCGAGAGAACGCTTGTTTCAACATGGGCGATGACTTTTTTCAACTTGACGTGTACACGAGTTTCTGGGACCGCGTACGTATGAGAGGCAAGGTATACGCGTAGGCGTGCCTCACAAGTTGGAGAATTCGTGTTAATTTCAAGTCACGAATAGATATACCAGCTGCCTCGTTTTATCGTCGATGAATTTCCAAAAATGTTCACTTTATATCTTTTTTTATACATCAATCTTTTGTTGGTTGTGCTACCACGGTTACGCGTTTTTATAATAACAGATGCGACGCACGATTTTGTAAAAAATAATAGCGAAGTGATAAGATATTTTCACATAAAAATTTTGTAGCATTTTAACGTAACTTTTTCTCCCTTTGATTTTTTCCCCACGTATTTCGAATTACGAAATTGTGACTAATAGAATGAAATAGAACGCGAGATAATATCTGATAGCTCGTGCTTTTTTGTTCTGTGATAGTGAAAAAAAGGACCACGGTGTTTTGGCGTTCAAACGAAAAAAGTAACATAAAAGAAAATGCATGAAAACGGATTTCACTAATTCCCGAGCTTTTATTTTTGGAAAGGTTTCTATTCAAAACGTGGATTATATCTTGTTATCTGTCATCTTTTTTTCCTTCTGTCCCGAGTTAATCGACAACCGATGGAAGTCGAAACGCAGCACGTAAATCCGCCGCTCAGGTTGACGAATAAGTCGCTCTGCCGCTCAGGTTGGCAAATAAGAAAACGTAGATTCGCGAAGTACAACAGAACGAAAGCATTTAGTTCTTTAATTTTTATGGTCAATAGAGTTTCCTTTTTCTATTTCTTGTTCTTAGTCGAGTGAAATTAGAATTGAACGTACGAATTCAAGTACTAAATAAAACCATTAAAGTAAAACTAAAATGGAAATATATAAACTGCTCATAATTTCTATAGAAATAATTTCTCTCTGTGAATCTACATAAAATTGCACGGTCTACAGAAAACTAGATCGCGGATGTTTATGCGTTTGTGAAACGTTTAAAGGCGCGAACATCTGCAGAATTCGCGTAATATAAAAAATTATATAAAATATCCAAAGTAAAGCGCACGATGCAACATTTAGTAAACGAAACGGATCGTTTCGTTGAAATTATGGATTTACGTAAACTAAGTACCGATCACACGCTCGGATCCGCAAGGAATTAAGAGGAAGCTCGTGAAATCCCTGATTTTGACTCTTCCTCGCATCGACGATACGAATTACTAATCCTCGGAAATCGACATTCCCGAAACGTTTCTACGAAACTATCGTCTCTCTCCGTCTCCCACAGAACCAAGGCATGCACACTGCTCTCGCATTTATACGAACCAAATGCAGTCAGAATAAAACTTTTATCTGTGTTCCACGATGTTTACCGTGGATGAATCTGCTTCGGAGAATGCCGGAGATCGAAAATTATTTTTGCTCGTACAAGAATGGCGCAAGCAGGGAAACTGCGCGCGAATTCCGCGTGCAATCAGAAGGTGAGCTCGGCGCGTCGACTACAAATTCCGGCTTTCTTCCGGCGTCGTCTTTACACACGCGTGAAACCAACTAGGTGCGGAGGATATTTCTTAGGGAGGATGCTCGCGTTCGCACGTGGGTGGCTGCTTCCATGGGAGGGGGTGGGGTTGGGGGGACGTGTACGTGTTCGAAAGCGAGGATGACGATGTTGGTGGTGGAGGTCGGGGGCGCATCGTGCGCGGCACTGCAATTCAGACTCGAAAGCTTCCAAACATCTTCAATATAAGTTAGGCAACTGTACTTAGGTTACCTTCGTAACCAGGGCCGCATACGAAACAGTCCACGAATAGTTGGGAGGCATTCCCTTATTGCGAATATCAAGTAACTCGCAGCCGTGCGCCAGCCCCTCTATCGTCGCGCCTTAAATTAACTCTGAAATTAGGTAGACGATAACGAGGCTGCACGATAGTAGGCGCCCGCGCGCACCCGAAACCAGGTCGAAGATGTGCCGCGGATCGAATCCTTCAGCTGAATTAGGAGCACGAGCTTCGCTTTGCCGGGGATGGATTCGAATTCGATATGTGCTTACTCACGAATTTCAACTCATTTCGGTAGAGAAACTCTATTCTTGTGACTTTGGTAGAAGTGGCGCGATTGTAATATCGCAAAACCTGTTTGTGCAACAGGAAATTGCACAGACGTAGTACAATTTCGTATGTAGTAACGTAAACTTGTTTCCCATTAGGGATATGTAATTGCTGGTGAAAGTAACTATTTGAAATAGTAAAGTGATTTCTCTCTTTATTTCTTTTGCTATAAAGAAATGACTGGAGAGAGAAAGAGAGAGAAAAGGAGAGGGAGGAAAAGGATCAGTACAATTTGATATATTGAACAACGCAGTTTAGTACAAATGCTAATTGATACCTAATTAAAAAGATATTACGTCTTATCTCCTGCTATTATTATAGATATTATTTCTTCTATAATACGGAATAATTATTGTGAAGAAAGATAAACACTCTTTTCTCCAAGAACTTTTTTAACAAATTTATTTTCCCGGACTTTCTTTTCAAATCGTAATTTTCTCACTAAAAAGAGAAAAATAATACTTGCCAAACTGGCTCGTGTAGAATGAAACGTGACGTTAATAATCACAAAATATGGACCACGATCGGACACAGTTTCAGTCGTACTGATCTAAACTATTTCCCATCAGGTGTAATGTACGCAGTATAGATACGGCTAGATAATTCTATGCATTTTGCTGTATCGAAATACCGCGTCGATGATGTTCCACACGACGAGTTCATTAAGTTTGATGGTCAAACCATTGCCAACGAATCGATTTAATCGTTGTAATATCACTTTCGTGCTATACAGTAATCATCGGCCTGAAAAGTGATATCAACGTACATTATGCTCGATCCTATATGCATCGCGAATTATATCGCTGTTATGTTGAAATCATTTTAAAGCCCGTGAAGAACCTGCTGTTGAGCCGCTGCCATGGCAATATCAATGTATCGTATTAATTCTATACATCTGATGGATTCAATGTACGTTGCTATCATTATGACAAAATCAGTATAGCGTTATTGATTGTACGATCCGAGCGTAGGTATTCAGGTAATCAAAGCTGCGTAACTAATTAAATTACAATTTTCCTAGGCTTCGAACGAAGTTCATTTTAAATCTTAGACACGAGTGAATTAAATTCGATTTATCGGAATCAGATTCAACGATCATCGAAATTAATTGCTTACAAATTATCCGTGAACCCGATTACCTGTTTGATCGATAGATTTCTTATATTCAAAGTAGCCTTCGTTTTCTGTTTAAAATGTATATATGTTGTATATAGATCATAGGTATTTAAGCAAATTCATATTCATATTTATGAAGAGAACATAAGAAATAGGACCTATATTTTATATATTTTTGCATAATGGACGCGCCCTATAAATTTATACATTTTTAAATTTATCATAAATTCAAAGTAAACGAAAATAAAAAGAAATCTAGTTATATACCTTAACTCGAATAATGTTATTTTGTTCAAGCTAAAATTAATATTTAATTTAATGCTGTTAATATTAAAAAGTATTCTTTGGAAAACACGAAATCCGAAGACTATGCTGTGTATATTAGATAACTCATTTTTCTATTTTAGATCGCAGGAATTAAATTCAACACATTGTCAATTAACATTACATTTAGCAATTTAATGTTAATCGACATTTTATTCAATGTTCGTTTCTTTTGTATCTGTTCGAACGAGTCGATTGAACGTCGGTCAAATTTTAACCTTTGGACACAGCAGAAGGATGATTTTGATCCGGCAATAATAGCGGAACATCGAAGTAACAAAATCGAAGGATCCAAATTCCGATCTGATTAAGTTAATGATATTCACGCGTTAATCTAAAGCTTTCAAGAAATTTTATATACATTTTTAATTATTTAGAAGACACATTATATATATTTTATATACATTAACTTAATGGAAATTTTATGTCAAATCATAGATACGTTGGACGTTATGTTATTCTGTTTCAACATCTCTATGCTATTAATTACTATTCAGATTCAATTTAGCCAATACATATTTCATCAGGCAAACGCATTTCAAATATCTATTATACACTACCGTAAACACGGAGCGTGTAACATAATGACTTTCGGTTGTGAAGCGAATTTTGGTTAGCAAACCGCTTCCATGCGATTGCAAGCAAATAGTAAATTCAATTATACAAATTCAAAGATGAATATACAGGATGTTCCGCAAAGGATGGATAACACGACCAAGAATCAGACGATTAAACGTAGAAAATTGAATCGACGATGTATGATACATCATGCTTAGTACGAACGCTTTTTCTTGTAAATCTGCGTTTGAAAATGTTTGAAAACATTTTGTTGGACGACGAATTTTTTATACCATTGATTTCTGATATGTCCATTTTCTATTCGCGGTTGATAACACGTGCAATTAATTATTGCTCGAGTTAAATTCTGTGAATACAATTTACCTCAGAAATGATCCTTTAATCTTTATGCTTCGACCAAATACGTAACCAATCTGAAAATGTATATAGAAGTTATAAGATATTTATTGCAAACATACCATACGTAGTAGCTAGAATAATAGCTCGAACGTATGTTTAGTATTTATGATAATTTCATTAAAAATACTGTAGCTTATTAAAATTACAATTCATAACGAGCAATTCATTGATCAAACACTTTGATAATCTTTGCGAAATGTGCGTTTGCAATAAGTGTCTTGTAACTTCTATATATGTATAGACATTTTCCAATTCGCTTCAGACTATGCCATTATGATGCTAATTCTGATGCTAATAGAATTTCAAAATGTCTCGTAACACGAGCTGCTTATTTGCCAAATCGGTTATCTCTACAAAACGAACAGTACAGGAAATTGATGAAATTATGTAAAATAAATGTCGATCAAATGTTCTGGTACGGAAATTTCAAAAATTCCAAAAAATTCTGTTACCCACTTTGATCTGCGAATGGTTCGCATATTCTTAAAAATATTTCTAAGAATGTTCGAATACTTTTATAAACAACAATGATATACAAGTAACGAAACGTGAAAGACAGTTCAAAGAAACGAGAAGATTTTTCTTTCCAGTGAACAAGGAAAGAGCAGAGAACAGATTGTTGTACGCCATCTGGAACCGATATATTCACAGCCGAATCGCGGCAAGCAAAGTTTGCGTGGACTACAATGTAGCAAGCTGTTCGCAATGACAGTGGTTTCCTGGATAATTATAATAGTTTACACTTTAGCAAACCATTCTGTGTTACGGTAGCTATGCTCGCGCCTTCCCCCTCTCTCTTCGACTTGCATACACTCACGCACGCACACTCAACACACACACACACACACACACACGATATAATACAGCCCTGCAACACCACTGCTATCGCAATATATACTCACATTTGCACGGTTCTGTAAATACACATTATAATGACAGGCGACCGCCGCCGTATTGTCCTCGTCCAACCGACACGTTTCACGTCTAACGATTTTGAAAAACGTTTCCCTTCTTGTTCAACGAAACGAAGTCGACGGTGTTGATCGCACAGGTCGTCTTCATTGAAGTGGAACGAATGTTTGAGGCGGATGACACGGGGAATGGCGATAATAACGCTGCTGTCGCGGTGCAATAATTTCCCAACTGTGCTTTAGGAGAAACTATGATAGCCGGCTAACTGTAAAATATTAATGCGTCGGCGAACTGGGATTTCTGCAGTGTCGTATCAAAACCACGGCTAAAAGCTTCTCCGGGACCGTTTCTGTCCATTTCCGGGTGATTAATCGGCGTGAAGATGCGGCCTCTTCCTTTGCATCGATTTGCGTTCGTTATTGTATTTCAGCTTGTGTTTGCTTTTTAATGGATCGTTAGTGATGCAGAAAGTAAAGATAGGAGTGGCAGACTGTTTCCTTTTTTATATTTTATTTTATTTTTTATTTTTTTTTTAGACTTCACAACGGAGTTGGGGGATGTAAAGTACAGTTGATACAAAATAGGAATAGTTAGGCGGGATAACCGTGCAGTAAAGAGATATTTATTTTTACGTTGGAAATATGTACTCGCTTGTCAATTAATAAATTGGTAGTACGTTTTATAAATCCAACTTCATCGAGATTGTTTCACGTTGATGTAAAAGCTTAAATGGATATTGTACTTGAAAGATTATCGTAACTGTACAATTTTTATAGTTGCATAAAATTATAATTATCTTAATAATGTCCGCGAATTATGAAAATTACGCTTCTAAAAATTATATTCTCTGAGAAATTTACAACGGTTCAGCAAACGTATTTGTAGCTTGTTTACTAGATAAAGCTAAAATCGAATAATGTATTTTGCATCTGATCATAGGATGTAGCTACGTATTTTAATTTAATTTCTGACGCGTATTCGGTATTAAATTTAGGGATATAATTAATAATACATTCGATAAGCTGCTAATAAATATTTCGGAATATCGGGATTCGAATAAATCACATAAAATACGCTTACAGTAATATATGTAATTTAACGAATGAAAGTTTACCAAATGCAAGTTAAAAAGTAACATCAAATATAAATTTCCTCTTTCATAACTTCCCCCCCTTCATAACTTCTATCGTTCGCTCGCTCGCTTTCTCTCTGCAGAATTTATAGTTTTATAAAAATCATACGTAGTTTAACGAAAAAATTCCAATAAATTCCATGGCCATCGTGGCATCGTATAAAGCGAAATAGAAGAAAAATTCAGGTGGAAGGCAACACCAGGCCAAAAGCGAGGCAAATAAGATTTCATCGCCGCGATGCTTCACCCAAAGAGTCCCCGGAGGATTTTTTATCTTTTCTCTCTCTCTCTCTCTCTCTCTCTCTCTTTTTTTTGCCTTTCGCGGGCCACGAAGAATTAAGATGTCTACCGGTAACATAATTACAAAAGTTTTACGTCGGCCGACCGACGTAATATCGTTCCGGCGTCCCGTTCCGCGGCGAGTAATCGGATTAGCATAAATAAGCCGTTACCAATTCGTGGTTTACAGTTATTGCGAGCGTGTAGCGGCATTATGCCCCAATAAAATCGTTGCTGCTGATTCGGTTACCCGCGTTTCTCGCCGGAGGAAAAGTATAATATTCCCAGGGCTTATCTCTCAGATACACGGAGTTGCACACGCCGGGCCCGAGTCAAGAATATTTAATGGAGCGTGGAGCAGCGTCGAGAATCGCAAATAAATTTCGCCGCGAGTTTATCGTCTGTGAAAATATACCTTCGATTCCTCTCAATTTCACGGAACCCTCGGGGAGATTTCCCGGTTTTTCTTTCCTCTTTCTCTCTCTCTCTCCCCTTTCCTTCTTTTTTGTTCTGCTTCTTCTCCTAGGGTTTAATTAAAAAAAATTTTTTTAACAGCTCTCTTTCCCGGCCGAACTTCCTTCGTTACGCGAATATGCCTCTTGGTTTTTTCGGAATTCAATCGGTTTCTTTGCTGTTCTCTCTTCTCCATTCGTCGTGGCAGTTGGTCCCGTTTTGCTTCTAGAACGGTTTATCGTAAAATCTAGGTAGGAATGGTCATTTATGATGATTTTCTATCCAAACTTTGTAGCGTTTTGAAGTTGTATTTCAGTTCCATCTGACATATCGACATATTGTGCGAATCACATCGTCGTTCGTGCGCCGAGTTTTCTTTGACATTTATTGACGTTTATTTTGTTTTTGATATTATTACGCAAGCTGAACAAATTGAAATATTATTCAGCAGCTTCTACAAAAGAGAGGACATGCCAAGCTACCTAAAGGAGGCGTATAAGATATTAAAAGACTAGAACGTTAACTTAAAATCATTTGCAAAATATTGCGAAATTTTAATACGCGGACACACCAGCCATTCAAATACGATCGCTCCTGCTTTTCTCAAGGCTGCAAAACTGATGCGTCGATTCGATCAAAAGGTTCGTCGCTCTTAAAGTAAAGTCGGCGTTCGCGTTTCCACCACGGCAGAAAGAGTTACATTTCGCTCAATCTCTAGCAACAAACAAACGAAGAAGAAGCGGAAGAAAGGAAACCAGAAAATCCAGCGAAATACACATAGAATCCAAGTGAGTAGACATTGCCGGAACAGGAGTTACGTGGAATTTGTCGATTCCGTCGGAAGTCATGTCGCTTCCATTCGTCCCCATCAAGTTTTTCTTTGCCGCGTAAACGGGTCTGGTCGCGAAGAATTGTCCGCGGCCAACAATCAGTTCCAAACAGAGAATGCTTTCTTCGCGAATTCGTACGCATGGCGGACCCGCGGCCAAGCGCACAATGGCTTGTGGCTCGCTTCCTCTTTGCAGAAACTTGTCGTCGTCGCGCGGTTTCCTCGCTCCGCACTCGCGTGCCCGTTTCTCTGGCCGAATCCTGGCAAAACATCGCGGCGTCTCGCTAAGCTCGGCGACGTCTACGCGCGCCAGTTTTCTGTTTTCACGGAACTACTTCCTCGGAAGAGCTTCTTGTCTCATTTTTCCCCACGCCGACTTCTTTTCCCTCGGCTCCACTTCTTTCTCGTTTCTTCTAGCCGTCTTCTCACTTCCGCGCCGCCATCTTACACGAAAGTTGTTCAACTCCGGGCCGCGAGTATGACACGAACGTATCCAGCGTACAATATCGTTCACAAGTATCAGCGGACGCTTTGGTTGATTCGTAACGACCACGGGAATTTTACCGAGACGTAGAAATTAGTCATGAATTAGTATAGGTAAGTCGCATAAAATCGCATATTTCAGGTTCCAGGCGTAGAAATGCCTAATCGATGAAACAAACTGTATAATTGGACTGAAGGTCGCGTAGCTCTTAGCTTGGTACCGTTTTCTAAATCTCTGCTAAATATTCGGCGATATTAATGTACGTATCGCTTTCCAAATAATGATATTTGGAAATTGATACGATTTATCGGGACCTACGTACGAAGAGGTGACTATTATGCGTTATAAATTAATACTGTTTATTAGTATTTGCCGGGGAAACTCCATCGCGCAAACACTCACCGGTATTGTGCGTTATTCGCGAGTAATTATTATTTGCAGCGGTTCGCCAACGTATTTACGCTTACTGTTGAACATTTTTACGTTTACATTCTTCGTGTTATACGAAACATATGGAAATTTTACTTGCCGCTATAACGTTCATATTGATAAAATCTGTAACCAACTCGTATTCGAAAGTTCAATCGAAAGCTTCCTTCTTGTATGATACCCGTTTTGTAACGCTCTCCAATGCAAATATACACCGTCACATATAAAGACTTTGATCGCGTATAATCTTCAAATGGACCCAACCATAAACGACTACCACGCTTCAAACTAAAATTTCAACATCGTTGATTAACGAGAGTCGCGTTTAAAGGGTTGAAACACACTTTGTCGAAAATAAACAAGTGTTGGTGTATTTTTGAGAGATAGTGTACGTCGCATGGAAAAGCACATGGAACGCTTTCAGCCCTCAACTTCCTGTCGCGTTCTCTGTCTTATCTTTCGCGTCCTTCTCTTCTCCTTTTTTCCCGTTTCTCTTCGTACATTCGCTGGATGTTGGCTAGTTTCTTCTTGGTATTTCGAATGCGAGTCGCGTGGTCGTTGACGCGAGAAACTCGACGAAACCGCAAGCAGAAAGCGGTAGTACGACTGGTGTAAAGTTGAACACGCGGAGAGGATTCTGTTTCCGCGCGGTCACGGCTCTCCTTTTGTGCGAAGTAGCGCGCGCGTCTCTCGTGGAAACTGCTTCAGCTTCGCTTGATGGGTTTATTGTTCGCTACGGCGACGAGAGTCGCGGAAAAGTAGAGAAATTTTGGCCGTTTCGTCTTCACCGGTGTATGGTCTCTGTGTTCCTTCGAGGCTTGTCGAGGTGTTACGGCTAGATGGATTTCGTTGCAAACACGCTAGCTGCCTTGTGTAACGTGAAAAGGTGAATTAACCGTTTGAGTGATCGCGTTGCTCGCATTCTATGTCGAAATGTACCGCCGAATCGACCTGGCAAATCCAACTGGCGCACGGTACGCTTGGTTTCTATTGCAACGTGTTCATGTTGCCATTTGTTCGTTTGTATTAGTAATATATCTCGCGTGTTTCGAATTTACTTAAAACTCAGAAATAAATTCTGTTGTACTGTATTTCACGCGTGATTTTACTGAAAAGGGTGAAAGAATGCAACGACGTATAACGAAGTTATGAATTTATTTAAGTATCCAAATATTCAAAACCGCTGTCTCGACCATCGATACACGCCTGCACTTTTCTACCAAAGTCGTTTTAGAGGGCTGTGAAGATTTCCGAATTGATACTATGGAATGGAAAGTTACTATCTATAAAAATAACCGCGTTTCAGAATATCTACTTCGATCGAAATTTACTTTGATTAAGTGATGTATAAAAATTTCAGAATTTAATTGGTGTATGTATATGATGTACATGTATGTGCAACGTAGGTACATATATCTCGCACAGGTTTTCTCTGCCTAACAATTTTTATAGTTTCCCGCGATTTCTATCGTCTATCAATAGCTGAAGTTACGTCATATAAATTGTTACGCGATAACGATCAAACATTGCACATTGAGCGAAGGAAAACAGAGATGTCGCAAAGAAAATGATACAACTTTAATTTTCTCCGCTTTCGAAATGTAAATGGAACAGGTCAATTATAAAATTAGCCTCGCAAATGGCTCGAACAGTTTCTGTAATTGCGTGACGACGTCATGCAATTACATTGGCAAATTCTTTGTATCGAACGTGTACCGTGCGCGTTATCTAGTTTCCATCGATATGTGTCGATTTTGTTGGCAGATCTGACGTGACGTCGAGAGTCGTTTAGTCGGTATGTCGTTACCGATCCGCGAGTTCTTGCGGAATCGCGCGATGTTTATCCACGTGCTTCGAACGTCAGAACCTCTCACGAACTGTCGTGGGTATCGTCACGAAGGCGGCTGGCTTACCGAACTTCCATTTCGCGAAACTTGCCGAGACTTGCAGCGGCAGAAACCCTGTAAGGGACGGAAAGGGGCAAAGGACAACAGGGGAACTTAGGAGACGACAGTACAGCCGGCAGTTCCGCACGCTGCTTCCTCGAAACTTACTTTTCCTCTTCCTCCCTCCCTTTCTTCCTTCTCGCTTCGCTTCTGTTCTCAGCTTGCTCTTCGTCTGGTTTACGTATGGCCTCGTTTGCAAACGGCGAACAATACAGCTTGTTGACTACTTTCGAAACGAAAATGCTGTTTGTCGCGAGCTTTTTCGAAAAGATCCTAAGAATTCCGGCACTTTTGTTTCCCTTTCTGCTATCTCGCGAAGAAAATTACGCGATACAATATGATAACTAGATTGCGAATTCTTATGGGATATTTTTACGGTATTTTCGTGCAACGAATTTAGAATCGCGTTGGGTTGCTTGTAGACTATATGTATCAAAAGTTCTCTACTTTGGATATTTTATACACGTTCGTATGTTCGTATTTTTAAATTTTTGCATAAATGCAGAAGAATTCGTAGCTTAATGGCCGCATTATACTTTACATCGTGTTTAATAAACGTCCATCGCGAGGAAAATTAGATACACCCACGTTGGTAGTAATTCGTGTTGTTAATTGGAAGCTGGATTCTAATAATATTTATTTTACTACGGTGAATCTGATAACAATAAATTAGGTTACGATAATCAGCTAGTTTCGTCGTTCTCGTGTCAAGAATGAATTAACAGAGTTCAGTGGTAATTTTAGCGAATATTTTTATAACCACGCTTTATTATTGCAACAAATGCATAATGAATTAAACGAGAGTTTCGTTACTAAATGGTACGATAAAAATTCATTACGTGTCAAAGTTTATCCTTGAATTTGAATAACGTTTTTAAATTGCCGCTAAATTTTAAATAAAAATAGCCAAGAAAAAAGGGGAGGGGGGATATTAGAACAAAGATGATGCTACGTAAAAATGACGAATTTCAACTCGTTAGCTTCATAGCTTGTAACGATCGAATTTCGACGTTCTCGCAACACGCAGTGCACGAAATTAGCAGCGAAAATGCAATAAAACTTCGATCGGGCGTGCTTTCGCGGTAAGCAGAATTAACATTGGATTATTATCAAAATCCGTAATTAGACAGCGGGAAATTGCATCGGTGACGTTGCAGCTGCGTATACCAATAAATTGTTTAAAAAAGTTTCATCAGGTGGCGGGTCATGATGGGTGGTGCATGTGCAGCCACATTTTAACGAATATGCCTCGTGTATTGGCATGTGTACACAGTTAACGAGTCTGGATTTGTGCAATTACGAGTTCTGTACGTCCGGCAATTTGATCGCGCGCGATCGTCCAAATTACCTCGAAATGGCGCGCAGAACTAACCAGCTAATTTACATATAAATCGCGCAACATCCAGAATACGCGACATCTTTTGCAGTTTGCGTGCGGTTTATTTAAATGTTTCACCATGTGAACACGGCTTGTTGTCTTCGAGGCGCGATTGACAAATATTTTTCGAATAATATTAACTGCATGCGCTTTGCCCGTGGTTCACTAACAGTTTAGTTTTACTTTGCGCTCCATGTACCGTGTATACGATTATGTAACGTATTGTGTGAAAAATATCGTATATGGGTAACGATGAAATTATTCTTACGATTCTCATCTTTATTTTATCATGCATTGGGTGGGTCAAAGGTTAGTTTTTTTTTTTTTTTTTTTTTTTTGCTATACGTTTTACTTCAAACGAATTTTCCATGTATTTCTTTTCCAAAGATAAAGTTTAATCTGAAATCTTTGTCGTGAACAAGGATCGGCGTATAAAGATCCTGGAAGTTTATTTCAGAAGCAATTACTTCTTTATTCTACTCGTTTAGATAGGAAACAATCTTTTGATCAAAGGGTTTCGTTTAAAAGGTACAGGTAATAAAATAGATTATCTGTGCTATAATTATAGTGGAATATTTCGATTTGATAAGATACGTTAAATATACTTGCACGTTTGTTTCTTGCCAACTACACGACAATTAATATAAACCATCGACGTAGAATTTGGTGGTGAAAAATACGTGGAAAGAGGAAAGAGTCAAAGGGAAAGGTCGATATTGGCGTGACGTTTGTTTCAAAAAGGATTTCTGATCCTCTATTTTCGTACGTGAGCAGGTTTTTCTGCTTTCTGATCGAGTCGATGAGAAAATAGCAATTTCGTCGTTTGGACGTTGATGGAACGCGTGAAGAGGTCAGTGGGACTTAAGCCACCATTACTTGGTTTGATAGATTGGCAGAGGTGTTATAATTGTTTTCCTAATCGCTTTCTTCTCGATGCTTTTCCCATTGCCTTTTGGGAACATCACGTGTTCGATAATTCGAAGAAATAAAAGAAAGGGAGAAAGGAATTAATTTTCCTTTTGTCCATTAGGATAAATGTTGGCCACTTTTTCTCTCTCATGATATTTCGTTCATCGCATCAACTTGGATCTTCTGTTTACTCTTTGATTTATGTTACTTTACCAGTTACTCCGTTAAAATCGAGATATAGGTTTTCATCATTTTTTGGTAATTCAACTAAATTATTAAGAAAAAATTCAACAAGATAAAATACGTAGTATGAGTTGCATATCTTTCCTAACAGTAAAAGAAGAGCATCTTTCAGGGATAAAATGTGTTTTGTAAATTTTCTTTAGGCAACATGATAAAATCGCACGGAAGATTCGTACAACTGGATGTATCCTGTACGATTAAATTAATTAGAAATAAGCTAATATTTACACGTGTCAGAGCGTTGAGAGCGCAAGTACAAGTGTTGGGAATTCGTCGCACGAGATTCCATCATTCTGGATAATCTAAAGCTGAATAATTCTCACATCTTAGCTAGTACATACAAAATATTTGAACGCGTCGGATGTGATTCGCGTGGTGCTTCAACAGCGTTGCAAGCGAAGGAACACGAGCTCGTACGATTTAGGAAACCGGCGAAAATATAACATCGCGGATGGATCTAGGACATGCGCGAGGAAGTGGCTCTAGAAATAAGTGTTTAACCTCGATCCTTGCCATATCCGACTATTCTAAATCCAGTATGCAAGTGGAGTAGATAGCTGATAGGAGATAGCAGATAGCGAGGTGCAGCCTTGCATGCATTCACCTGCGACGGGGCATTCGTGGCAAGGAGAAACGAGACAGACGCTCGATGTAGCTTGAATGGCCACGAAATAGGTCGAGTCCATGTTACCTACGCGCGTCGTTTCAAGGAGAAAGATTTGCAATCTTTTTCCGATGCTCGAGTCTCTGTCGTACTCCCCGAAAGCTTCGAGCTATTTTTTTTCTAACTTTTCCTCGTCAATTAAACGATGGCCAGAAACTTTGGTAATAATTACGCCGAGTTTCGTTCTGTCTTGGCGATTCGTTTAGTTGTGGATCTTTTTACAATTCATATTGACGGGGAAGAAATATGGAATTTCGTTGTTTTAGTATTTCGTTAATTCGTCAAGCGTAACGGATATCGTAGAGAAGTTCATTAGGCGAATCAGAAATACTAGGAAAAGATTGCATAGTTTGGAAGAAATTGGTTGCACAGCGCTATAAGTAATTTGATTTCTTTAACGATTATAGAAAGAATGTTAGGCAAATGCTTGATGCAATGTTAAAACACGAGTTTTATGATAAATTTTGATTGTCACGTGGTTAGGGATTTATGTCATTTCAGTCTTTCCTCCTCCGTGATACTCTGATAAGAAGAAAAACTAAATATTAGAAATAGATTTTCATTAACATGCTGAATCAAGTAACATGAAATTGAGTTTTCGTTGGTAAAAAGCAAATATTGTGAAACATACAATGTTATCGTATAAAAATTACTATAATTAACCGTTATATATTATACAGTTTACATTCCTAAATACGAAACTTAATCTCATCATGATTACGCGGTGTTAAACGTCGATATCTATTTATCTAGACTCGAAAAGCAATTCATACAGATTCCTTGCTGAAAATTTCGAAAAAAGTATGTTCGGGGAATATTCAAGTATCGTTCCAATACGTTGACATTAACGTGGCAGTGTCATAAAACCTGATTACCTTCTATCTCATCACGCGCGACTCGCGACAAAAAAATGCACTTAAGGTTCCTTTCCGTGAAAGTTGGGAAGAAAAGAAAGAAGTCGGGCGAATGCGAAGAAAAGAAAATTAGACGGGTATAGAGAGAGGCTAAAGTCGAGGAAGTCGTGATCCGAAAAACATTGGTTCGATCCTCGTCGCTTAAGGTTGGAAGTTCGGCAATGGCCCGGGCTCAAATTGAGCTTTACATTATTTTGAGGTGAAACGGAGCCGCATTGGGAACAGCGAGCTTGTTTCGGCCAGATTGCCCGGCTTTGCAACGATGGAAATACCGAGAGAGTCCTGATGCCGATTGCCGTTTCCGCGATAGGACGAACGAAAGCATCCGGCTGCATCTGAAATACGATTGCAGATTGGATTAAAGACAAGACTTTCCTTGTAGAATCGCCACTACGCGGGGATTCCGTTGGAAATAGACTAAAGGATTTAGTCTTATCGATACGACCAAGACGCAGCACACGATTCTAACGTAGCTTCTTTTCTTTATTCTGTTGCAGGTATGTCCCCAAAATTTCGCTTCTCATTGGTTGCACTTCGGTGTTGGTACGTATTTACTTGACGTATAATATGCATCGTGTATAGCGTTCAACTATGGAGAGAGGCAGTACGTATTAGAGAACAAATTCGTAGAAGATGGATATATTAAATTACTTTGTGTATGCAATGACGAGTATAATCAAATTACAATTAACGTTGCAATTTCACATTGCTTTTCACTTCGAACTTTGGGTAATTTTTAATTTTGATCTATTTCGAATAAACTTTAGGAGATAGTAACGTTAATAATTTTAGATTCGATTAATAAATTTTAGATTCGAGTTAGACTGACTCGCCAGGAAATTAAATTAGCGCGAGAAAAAGTTCCTATGATATCACATTGGGTAGTAATATCAATGGTTTCTGTATTAAATCATCAGGCATTCGTTCATTACCTTTTCACAAAGTAATGAGGAAATTACCGTGAAATAGTCGATGGTGAAACACTATGGGCTGTTTGCAAATGTTTCACGCGTGCCTGTTGCCGCCGCGAAAAGACGTAAAATCACTTGAAATTTTACATAATTATTTTCCCGGCTAAAAGTTTGATAATTGGGTATTATTAAAACAATTTTCCAAAGGATATGTTGTACGGTAGTAAAACTGCTATATTTTCTACGTTACAATAGTCCCTTTTGTTCCTTCTAAAGAAAATATGTTTCAGTTTTTAAAGAACAAATATTACGTTTTCTCTTTAAAAGAGGGACGTATTTTTCATAAATAGAATGGCTATTCTATGTAGTAAATAATACCCCTTTTATTCCTTTTAAAGAGAAAACGTTGAGATTTTTAAAGCAAAATGTGTTTCATACATTTTTAATCGAGCAACATTAATAGTAACCTATTTTCAAGCTGGCGAATAATTTTGAATTAACAATAAGTTTATTTTTAATTTTTTAGTTTTCTGCAATAACAAATTTTTTAATTAATACACCGCAAAAGCTACTAAAGTTCTATTTTCAGAAACATTTTTTGTCAGTGTCCTTTATTTTCTAAAAGAAAAAAAATAAAGGAAAGATGTTTTTTTGAGTCGATTCCCTGTTATGGTACAATAGTTGCGCAGTAAAAATGCATTTAAGGTGTTCGATAACATTCATCTACACCTTAGCATCCCGATAGACTTAATAGCGGACTTAGTGATGGACTTACATCGCTTGTCACACGGAATCCTGAATTACTATTCAACTCTCGGCTTCAATAAGCTTGATTGATGGATAGATGCTTCAAGCCAATGAAAATCCCTTATATCCTCGTTATTTCATGTGAAAAACTTTCTCAGTACCTTTTACCTGATGCATTTTAAACGATTTACGCTAAAGATCCGTCGCATTTGTCAGATAAAGTCACCGACTGAATTATGCAACATTGATATTGCTGTCCTTTTTATTACTTGCGAAGCAGTAAGTTGTTTACGTTTTGTTTCACTTTGTGAACATCCATTCTCCTTTCGTATTCCTCTGCAAAACATCGAAACTTATCATCGATTATGGCATTCAGCGGATCAAACGAACGTATAAGTTCCATCTCTTTAATTACTTACAAGCAACGGTACATGTTCCTGGATTCGGTGAACGCAAAAGCAATCGTTAGCTCTGCTGTATTTTTCATAGGTCGAAAGATATCTCGGATTTCAAAAAATATGAAAACATTCAACGTTATATTAAGCATTCTCTCAAAACATTGCGATTACTTTCTATTCGATAAAACGGAAGCAAGATCGAAATAGAAAAATTCAAAAATCGAATCAGGATTACAGCAAAACGCAGCGACAACTATGGAACCTCAATTTCCATTTAATGATTGCTCGAATGCTTTCCTGAAAATCAGCCACACCTCCGAATAACGATCTTAAAGCATCTTCGTTCGACGATGAATCAAATAGGCAGAAACGCTGGCCAGACCGCAACAGTCTACTGTGAAATTAAAAATTCGAGCAACGATGGACGACAGCGTTTCTTCTCGGTTAATACAGCGTCATAGATAGCGGACGATCGTTGATGGTAGAAGCGAAACGAGCGAGTTGGAGGGCGGTGGCTGCGGTCGCCGGCATTAGGGATTTTAGGGAGGCTTTACGGGACGATGCAATGGGGGAAAGGGTGCACAGGGCCAGCACGGGATTTTGGTTGGGGTTGGAGCGAGCTTGCACTGTTCACGGCGATTAATTCATTGCCGCTTCCCGCATCCCACCGCAAACCGCCTTTTGGCCCCACTCAACCCTCTCGCGTCCTCTTCTTTGACCCTCGTCCCTCCCACTTCCGTTGTCTCGCTTATCGTCCACCATCTAGCGTCCCTTCCCCCGCTGGAGTATCGTCGGATGGAACCAGTGTTGCTTTGCCTAATCGCGTGGAAACGGCCCTCGAAACGATGCTTGTCCGATCTTTGACGAGACGTCGTTCAACATCTGTAGATTTAGGGAATCGTTGGTTCTCGCCCGAGGATGCTTCTAGCGGTTAGTTCTGATGGACTGCGGTTAACGGTCCTATTAGCGATGCTGATTTTTCTTTTGTTTTCATACGATAATTCGTCGAATTAACGTGAGTTTGTACTTGAAAATCATAGGTGGAACACATGGATGAGAAGATCGAGAATTTTTATGTAAATTGATATTGTACGTATAGAATTTCTTACATCTACCGAATATTACAACGAGTATTTTATTTTGGATATTTCATATATTTTTGTACATTGCTGGATTTTGTACTTACTCGCATCTTCAAACTTTCTATAAATGCACGAAAATCCGCAATCTAACGATAAGCCACAGCGGTTTTAAAATACTGTACATTGCTACACTACCTAAAGCTACCTTTTCATTTGGCTTACGTCCTTAACACGAGATTTTTCATCCCCTTTTTGATTTGCTCAATTTAGCAGTTATTTTTAAGAAATGTACATCTTCCGATCTAACAGGTGTCTTTCGACGTATATCATTTTTAATAACATAATTATTATTAATTTAACGAAATTCAACGAGCGTATACTGGCCTTTGATCTTCATTATGTTCACTGACAGTATTCTTACCGCACCCGTTATCTATAAAACTTTTTATTTTACCATCGATGACAATTATTCAATTTCTCTAGCCACGCAAATCCAAAATCAAACGCAACTTGAGCTAATCGATTAAACGACCACAGTCGGATCTCATCGACATACCGTAGAATCGAATCCAACCAGAATCCAAGCTAAGATAGTCGATTTTCCGATAGAAAATTTTTCACGATACCTTGGAGTGTCATATATTTAAGTCGGCCTTTCAGCCTCGAGAAAATAGTAAAAGGAGGACGCGAGACGCTTGTACGCGTAGTATTTGGAATGATATCAAATGGAAACTGTCCGAGATCGATGAACGCAATCGTCTCCGAGTTACACGCTTACGATCGCGTAAGCGTAACCCGACGGGAATTTGAAATGCAAAACGGAAATGCGAGGTGGATGCGACCGTATGGCACCGCGTGGGATTTCCTGCGGTCGTGGCAACGATATGGCCGCTCGTGGACCCTCTATGGATCGTTAGGTATTTTTCAGCCACCGTTTTGGGAATCGTTCGCTTTCCTCCTGCAATCCTATCGCGCCACGACTTTGACAAAGAGCCCTCGTTTTGACAACGGTTTTTCCCCGGGCCGTATGGCACCCAGTCCTTTCAGCTTCGTTTTAGCGTAATCCCTGATTCGTTCGCGAATCGACGTTAGTTTTCCATTTACGCTACATTTAGAGAATTTTTCATTCGTTCGTGAATCGACGTTAGTTTTTCATTTACGTTACGTTTAAACAGTCTTCGATGATTTTTTTTTTTTTTTTTAAAAAGAGATTTGAATTATATAAATTATAGGAGAGATGATTATCGATCGTTAAAGATCTGGACAATTTAGATAATGGGACGTTTCGATGCTATAATATCTTTGAAGGTTTCCATTTTTTTAATTCCACGATGGTATTTCTGGAATAATTTCACCGCATTTTTGGGGAGGAGCTTTTTAATGAAAAATGAGTTTGCTATTTCGCAGTTTGTTTTTCGACTCGCGTTTCTTTGTATTTGTTTTTCGTGATTTTTCATCTTTTAAAGTTCAATCTTTTTTAGGATGCTTTTTTTCACTAGATGACATTTATCGGTATTTAAATAAAGAGAAATTTACGTATAACCAGCTCAGCTTCCAATCGTTTGATCACGTATCTTCCTAGCTACTAGCGTATCCGGGATAACTCGTACAAATAGGATAGAGTTAAATTTTGTGTTGTCACGTTTCATATCGGCTAATAATTCAGCTGGAGCTAAAATATCCGTTGAATACAAATATATATAAAATATCCATAATATAATACTCGCTAGGAGTCTCGTCAGGCCGTCGAGCGAGTCGGACGTGTAAACTGAACATCGCTCCGTTACAGTTTGTGTGGTTTGCTGCGCAAGTGTTTGTCGCGATATAGTTGTTTGAATACATTTTCAAATTAATTACAATTAAAGACGGTGGCGATATTTCCTGGTGAACAGCAGGCTTCATCCGTGGATAGCGCAAAACACACAAAGTTTTCAATTGAACGAATCAACAAATTAAGGAACAAGCAATTGTTATAGATGCAATCGTAGACGTTCTATCGAGGGATTTACAAAGCCAATGGTTAAAGTAGTTTTCCCTGATTTGTCTTTAAAAATTTGTCTCTTATATTTATACTTTCTTTTGCTCGCCACTGTAGTAGCAAAAATCACAACTACTATTAGTACGAATTCTACTGCTACGTACTGTTCGTTCTATAAAATTCTAAAATTCACAGAATTTTGACATCGATCGGCAACGTTCTGGATAGCAGTGAGTCCAGAAAAATTTTTGTTTTTCCCTGGAAACGTAGTATTATAGTATCTTGAAGCTCGGTTTACGCTTGCTCCGGGGAAAGATATTTTTTAACGCCATATCCGTCAGACGTATTATTCGGGGGAGAGTTTGTAGATGGCGCGGGTTGATCGAGCGCGCGGCATGACCAAATCAAAAGAGAGGGATTTCCGGTAATTTCCGCAGCCTAAAACGTTTCCGCGAATGGTGACAGATATCATGGAATAGCGACAGCGGGCGGACGCGAGTTTCCTAAGGCTCTGATTTCTATGAACCGTGATTTATCGCATTTCAAGAACCTCTTCCGACAGTTTAACGATGCCGTGATTCGAGCGCAGGAAACTGGATTCGCTTCGAAATATCGATCTCCGTTTCTCTCTCATCTACTCGGCTCTGCTTCGCTCCGCTTTGCTCAGCTTCGCTCTGTCTTTCGGGACGAAGACTCTGTTAATCTTAACTCGCGAACGCGCCTCTCGATTCACTTTTTTAAATCCTGTTTCACGTCGTTTACCTGTGATTTATGATGCTTGATAATTATCATCGCGCTGCACGAATGACGTATGATTTCCATATTTCGTTGTTTAATAAACTCGTTCGGCCGGCCGAAACTGGTGGCTCTGGTTTGATTGATTTTCTGGCTCACCGAGGCGATGGTGGTTTGGTTAAATCGGTTCTTTTTTATTTTTTTATCCAGCAGGATAAGGGGTTCGAGTCTGCCAGGATTTCACATCTTGAAATTCAATCTCGTTCTTTGCACAGGATAATGAAACTTGTACTCTGTGGACACTATTTGTCCGTATAAAGCGAAAAAATGAGAAAATGTCGTGTACCTTAAGTTCAGTAAGAGAAAATATCAGAAATGAGAGAATATTCCACTCTTTGTACTATTAGATTATACTCGGCAAAACTGTATCTGTCCATAGAACTTTCGACTTTCATCTCTGATATGATGACTTCGTTTAGTGGATAAAGGAAATCAGTGGAAATAGATTTATTCAAAAATTGATTCGAAAGTATACGTATGTGTAGATATACATAGAGGGAAAGCTTTGTGTGTATAAAAATTCTCAGTGTATAAATAATTCTATTGCCCCTTATTGAAATTGTTTAAACACGATAATGTAGTTTCAACTTGAGCCTTTTAAGGGATCGTTTTGTGCTTGGTTTGCCTCCAATTCGATTAAATTATTCAATTGACGATAGTTCAATTAACTCGTTCTGCTCACTGTTAATTAGTAGAATATAGAGTTTGTAAATGTTTGGATAAATTATAAGGTATAAGAAATTTCTTCATTTCCTAGTGTTGGGATAATAACATCGGTTTAGCAATTTGTATGGAATTAATTATTGGTTTAATTATTGCTATTAATTAATTTGCTATTAATTAATTCATTAATTAATTGTTTGTTGGCGTAGTTAATTACTGATTATGAAAAGTAATTAAATTTGGTTTATATAAATGCAGCGATCAGACAATGTGAATCGACTGCCGAGATATAAGAATCGAGTTCATTTGCAGAATTCACATTCGAGTTCATTCCATCACAGAGAGCGAGTGCAGTTAAATAAATCTTTAATCATTCGAACTAATATTTTGACCTTATTCATCAATTTACTATATTTAAAAGATCAATAGCATTATTATAAATTGTACTTGATTTCCACATGATTCCCAGATATTAATTGCTTCAATAAGAAAAAATAGTTGAACTCTGATTTTACTTTTTCTGATTTTTGTGTACTACTTTAACTATGATGTAAAATATCAAATACAAAGAAATCGTTTTTCAGTTATTTAAAATTTAATTTCTCATTAAATATCATTTGCTTATACCATAAGTATTTTCTTACAAATTGATTAAGTTTAGATCGATAATTTGGAAATATTTATTTTGACACCTAAAATAAACGTTACAACGTATTCTTCGATTTATAACATTTTCACACTTATACGTAATCATTGACACTTTATTCCCCATTCGTGGAAAATACGATTCACTTAACATTTGACCAGATGACGAATCTCGCGTTGTCGTGGTGTTAATAATCCTACGTAGGCCTAAATTGCCTTACTGAGTGGTCATTGGGAACATTAAACGGCATCTCCAGCCGTAAGCACCGTCATTTGCAAGCATCATTGATCGTTAATCATTCCTCTCTCTCACTTGTGCATGCGCTATTTGAACGAGTCTGTCAATCTTGTACCGTTAGTCATCTAGTCAAAAGGTTATCGTGATAACACATTCTGAAATCGTTTTAATTATTAACATTTCCATATATATCAACTAAACGAAATTTATTTACGATTAGGCCATTAATTCTTTGCGCTGTAACTATATTTCCTAACATTGGTCGAGAAACTAGAATGTAACAGAAATTAGCAGTTAACCGGGTCGTTTCAGGAATCATCCAGTAATCACGGAATTAAAGGTAACCAAACACGAGTCAATTTGAATTGTATTTCACTCCTTCTACATTTATTAGGTTGTCCGAAAAGTTCCTTTCGTTTTATAAGGAAATAATACACGTACAGTGTTTTTTGTTTTATATTAGTTTATTGAATTATGTACGAACATAATAATAGAAATAGAATGAAATGGATCATATCTAACTTAATAAAATAATATACAACAGAAATTGTTGTTCATCTACTATTGCCTTATGGAAGGAAAGAAACTTTTCGGACAAGCTAATAAATGTCGTATAAAGTATTTGAAAAACATGAAAAAGCGCGTAAGAAAGTCAAACAATCCACGATATTAGCTTTCATCGCAACTTACGTTACGTATGCCACTAATTTTATCACTATTTCCCAAAAACCAATTCCATCGTACAAACTGAAAAAGATGGATGATCACGCGTACACGTAAGAACGAAAATTATGAATTTCCATGAATCTGACGCGTTCGTGTAGCGATTAATCACATTTTCGCTGTAAAATCGGCAGAAAGAGAGAAAAAACACGAACCGCTGCTCGACAAATATAATCCGGTAAAATTAAAATCATCCGAAATTTGAAAAAGTCTTTGTCGGTTGGAGGACGGGGAACGAGTGACGCGCAATCTGCCGATTCGCATTCGTCGCACTCGCGTTCGCAATTTCGTCGATCTCTGCGGCAACATTTCGCGATCCGGTCGTTTCGCGAACGGCTTTCCGTAATTCACGCGAAATATCGACAGGACGCTCACGGAACGGTTCAATTCCCGAAAAATCTGCTCGCACCGTGAAACCGGAAGTCGATGTTGAAACGCGTTCGTTCGACCGATAATCGGCGCCAGTGTGCGCAATAATTGGCGAATTGGCGTTAATCGAACGGTGTTTACGGGCCGGGCAGCCTCGCACCATCGCCCAACTCGTTCGCTGATTTCATAAAGGTGATCCCGATAATCGGCTGTAAAAACCTGCGGCGACAAACACTCTCGTTCTGTCCTCGTTTTAGTTTAGTTTTTTCCATCGGTTCTCCCTGAATACCAATCTTTTTATCTGCTCCGAATGTTAAGTGATATTCGGTTTTATTGTGATCAATGTTCGTTACATTTTTTACATTGGCACTCTCGATTTATCTTTTTTATATGTTTACTTTTCGTTTTATTTCTCTTTTTTTTTGGAGGATCGCAATTGCGCGTGTAGCACTTATGCTGCTTTTGAAATTTTATCTGTAGGTCGAAGTATTTAATTTAACACTCGTTGTCGAATAGTATTTGCGAAATGCACGTAGTTGCACGTTGTAATTAAACATCGATTCAAAACATCACACGTGTTTCAAGAAATGTACATACTTATTTCAATAAGTTTTATATACGTATCTATTGAAACTGGTGAAAATTGAAACAATTGCTGTTGCAAAACCAATGAAAATCGTGAAATTCGGTTGGGATCATCGGAAAGTGTACGCTTGCCCCTGTAAAACGCTTTTTATTTCATTTCGATTCGACTCTCCGTTGCTAAGATATCGTCGTTCGAGTAGAAGCGAATTTTTCAATAATCCTCTATCGCTGTCTCTCTCCTACACTCGCACCGTGTCACTGACCAATCACAACCTGGTTAATATTGCGCTGGCTAGTGACAGACAGCGTCTACGACGTTTTACTATTGCTACAATCAAGCACACGCGTTTCCTGGAAAAAATGTAGGTCAGACTGCTGTTAGTCGCCATTCATAATTCTATAGACTTAGATATGTTTATTATACTTTGTAGTGTTATGAAACCAATTAAGATATCTACTTAAATCAAAATGCATTATTAAGGCCACAAATCTAACTAGTTTTTCAGTACTTAAAAATCTTGTGATTGTTTCATATAGATTGTTTATAAAATATTGATGTACTATTATTATTTGGTGAAACTTATTGCTATGATTTTTTTTTTTTTTTTTTAATTAAACGCAAAGGGAAAGAACTCTTCATAGAATGATCTATGGCTTTACGTTAGTTTTTGACAGACACCATAACCGTTATAACATAGATGTTAAAAATGATGGTATGAATGTTAGTATGTCCGATTAAAAAATTTTGTCTATGAATAACCATTGTAAATGATAACATTTTTTGATTACCGGTAGTCATTATCGACGGCAGAAATGTAACATTACTTTTGATTAGATCGTATTCATTGAGGACATAAAGAAACTTGTATATTTTATTACGTAAAAGAAGAGATAGGGGATATATAAAACAAAACATTTAACACAATAAAAATGTAATAAAAATATTATACTACATTTCATTCTTTATACCTTCATGCCATTTCGTTGCTTAATAAAATGTACAAGTTTTGTAATTGAGATTTCTTGCGTTCTCAATGAATACTAATTATCAGTAATGTTAATAACAATTATAAACAGTCGAATGTAGCCAGATCAAACTTTAGTCATTGATATTAGTTAGTGGCAACCCAGAAAGCTTTTTAGTTATCGATAATGGTTATCGGTGAACAAAATAAAATTCCAGCCATCGATAATGGTTATTGGTAACCAAACAAAATTCCTGTCACTTATATTGCTTATTGGTAACGAAAATTAAATTTTATGGTTACCGATAGCCAAGATAAATTCTAATCGTTTATAACAATTGTTCGTAATCAGAATAATTAAAACTTAATATCTCTTAGTTGTTTCATTTTCTGAGAAACTTCTTTCAGCTTGATCGATAATCGGCTTCCATCTGATTAAAAATTAACTTTTGCCCAACGCCCTTAGAATGTTTAAAATAGCTGTTATTTTGGATCTCTGATCATTGCAGAAAGTCTTTATAAGTTATAAATATACGGTGTACCTATTAGTTCTTCATTTGTTCCTGAATTTTTATAAACCTTTTTGTACTCAAATTACGCTTGCATTTAAACGATTCGCGAAAATCAGTAAATAGAATACAAAATACATTTTTCAATTTACAAATGTAACTACCTATTTAACGTAATCTTGTTACCTTTCAAGCACCGTAAAAATTTCATTTGGCCTGTAAAAAACCACGTGCAACGTGTATTCACGTCCGAACGTCCGCCTGTTAGCTTATCACGCGAAAGTACGTATTTATCGGTTCGTCGGCGAAGAAACGTATCCGCCAGCCTTCCCCTTTCAGTCTTTTCGTCCCTTTCATTCCTCTTCGTGGCCTGTCAAACATTCCACCGGCCGTTCTCCTGGCCTCCACGACAACGACGTCTCGTGGATATCTTGGTCAAACGTGCGTCGTGGGTTGGGTACGCCCGGAAACAGCCGTAATTTTTCACCCTTTTACAAGCGGTCTCAGTAAAAACTATCGTCGAACCGCGTCGGTGGCAGGTTGACAAGAGCTTTTGTGAACGCGACCCTTTAAGCGGCCGCATTGTTGACTTTCGTCGTCGAGGTTGACGAAGCACGAACCGACTCGCCGCGTAATCAGTCCGATGATAATGGGTTAATTAATCACTGACACGGTGACCAAGCGATTCGAGGCTGATACCGAAAGTCGGCCAGGTTGCTTTCGAGACCCTCGATATCTCGCGGTCAGCTCCTCTAAATTTATCTTTTGCTCGCTCGCCCATCTGATCCTGTTTTTTTCCATGGAATTCCCTTTGGAACGTTCCGTGAAATTTTTTTCATTAAATCAATTTCATACTAAATCGGCTTTAAATTAAATAAATTGGCACTTAAGACGGAATCCTTTCTTTTACTTTCGTTTGAACATCTTCCAATCGATTTAGTGAGACGAATTACACCGTGTGTAATCTGATAAACTGATAAAAAGATATGAATAATTTCGTATAATACTATAAAATCGCGGTTAATGTATGATATAAAAAAATTGCAATATGTTGCATAAAATAAGTGCAGTATAGAAAATAGAAAATATTACGTGAACTTTCAACGTCATTAACGTCACGCTATCTTTTGGAAAAATTATTTAACAATCGATCAACGAGGAAATTAAGCCGACGAAAGTACAAAATAATTAATACGCCAGGATTGGTGAAATTCATTTGGTCCAATGGTAATTGAGGAAGTAGACTGTGATCGATGTTTCTTCTTTAGGTGATTAATGGCTGGTCTACCGTAACGTTTGATCTCATTAGCTAACCGGAAACCGATTATAAATGTTCTTGCTTCCGTTCTTTCCGCTCTGCTGTTGAACGTAATGCGATTCTGAGCTGTAGCTGAACGTTTCCAGTTTCCCAAGAATTTGTTACGAATAATGGTATATCCTTTTCCATAGTGTACAGTTCGATCAAACGAAAGCTACTCGTCTTTAATTTTTCAATACATTGAAACTTTATCGTTCCTAACGTGTTTCTTCATTTTTATCATCCCTTTTGATTTCGATTTTGTATTTCGTACGTACTTCAATACGATCTTTAGTACGAGTTATCTTACAATATAATTATATTTTTCCTCGCAATTAATCTCACTCAGTTATTCTTGAATGATAAATGCACGAGCCTAAGCGCTTGAGACGTTATGAAAAATCTCTACTTTCTCTATTTTCTTGTCTAAAACTATATTTAAACAATACCGAACTTAGTTTCCGTCACGGCTAAGAACATGAACATTCGTCGAGTCTCGAGATTGTAAGATCAGGAATACGAAAATGACGAGGAAGAAAGGAGCAAGGCCAAACAAACTAACTACGTTCGACCCAGATTTCTAGCATCGATATGACCGAACAAGTGAACTAATTAATATTTCCTAGAAAGAAAAATTCTTAATAATTCAAAATAACAAGTTGTCAATTTATTTCTGAGCTCGGTATAATTAGTATAATCCAATGACCTAAATGAAGCAATTGAGCCGTGTGTTTTGAAATGAAAAGCCACCCAACGTTTCGTACAGAGGTGTGACCATCCCATCTCTGATCCAAAGACCTAGTCACAAGTAGCAAGGTAAATGGCCCTATTCGTCGAGTCCTCCTTCGAAGGAGGTCCAGCCTAGGGACAGCGTACTCTTGAGGTGGTCAGTGCGGTGAATGCACATTGAACAGCATGCAGTTAACTGCGACGCTTCTGGAGACGCAGGGGGAGCAGCGGATTTCTCGAGATAGATCCTGCGGAGAGGACGACTGAGCGCCGCCACAACACCGCAAGGCTCAACTTGGATAGTCGCGCAGGGATTTGGGGTTTAACGTTGGTCAGGTTGCACCAACAAACCTCGAAACCTTATCTCGAAATCGCTACGAGGCTGTACCTCGGACATCCCGAAGGACCGGCAAACAGTTGCCCGGGTTCACCGCGATTAACGACGGCTTATAAAACGAACCGCCGCTCGTAAAATTAGGGAGGGAAAGTAGTTTTCAGGCTGCGGCCGCTCTTTGCCCTGAGATCCGATCGAACGGTCGACGTTGACCGATAGAATCGTCGTCGTTTGGGGCTTGCGTCGTTTACTTTCGATTTCCGAAAATTTCGTCTCTTATCGAGACGAGACAGGGTTTGCATCGGCGCGTAAAATATTCATTCTACTTGCAACAAAAGACACTCTGGACGAGCGCAGTCTTGCGAGTTTATTTTTTCATATTACGTTGATGTCGTGCGACTTTGTGATCTTATCTCGGTGAATTAAAAACACGCCTTTGCGCGAAGTTTGGGTCTCAGCAGTTTTGAAAACTGTTTGTACGAAGTAAAAATTTGAGTGTTACCGATTTTCTTAATATGGGATAGAATTACCGTGTAATTCCGAGTTAGTTTGTAGTAAGGAAGATTTGAATCTGTCTAACGTCTGTATTATTATACTTATAATAATAATATGCTTCTAAACAATGTTCTTATTCCCCTTAAATATGCTAGTTCGATTCACGAACTTCCACCTACACAAACAATTGATCGTTACTTTATAAACTTCATTGCAAAGGAATCAGGCGACTCGCTGGATCGTTTCGATGGCTTCTCCTAAACTTGTCATCGTAGCCAGGAGGAATGTGATTAATTGCAGCGTTCCGATCCCGTTGCCTCCGCAAATATTGTCCTTTCGCCCAGCAGTTTTCTAGTCTTTGACGCGAGTGCAGCGAAGCTTTCGGCCCCACGCAGTCGAACGAACGGCTGATTAAACAGCACGCGCGCTACGTTTTCCTTCTGCAGTAATTAAAGAGAGCTCACCGAGTACCGTTCACCACGTCGAACAAACTTCGTATTCCTAGGAGGAAGTCAGCTATATCTTCTTTCCCCAGCGAAGACGTAGCTCTCCTCCTCTTTTCCTCCTTTTCTCATCACTTCTCTAGTGATTCACCGTTCGAATGTTTTTCTCTCTGTCTGATAGCACGTCTCCTGTCCCTTCAGCCTGGCTGGCAGCGCAAGCCAGCCAAGTTGGATTAGATAAGTTTGCCGTTTAGCCAGCTCTCTCGATTCGGCTTAGTTGATTCCAGGCCGGAGTCTCTGCTTCGGCGGCGTCGGTTCGGTTTTGTTTGGTTTGCTTCGTCGTTGGAACGGAGTCTTTGGCCGTCTCTGAAGCGGCGCTCAAGTACTCCCTGACTACCATTGCCCTGCTAGTTCGCACCGACTACGCTGTTTCACCCTCCCTCGCTTCTTCGTGGTCGTCTGGTCGTTTCTATCTCCCTTTTTGTCTCTGGCCTCTCCTGCTCGGTCCTTTTCTCGTTGCAAACTTTCGACTTGACGAATCCCTGGTTCTCACGATACGCCAGATTCAATTTCCGTCGATACCCAGCTACGGTGGCCCATTGTGCGGCTTACACTCGTCCAAAGCTGCTCCGATACTCTCCGATCGTGGAGAATTGACCGTGCGAAGGGCGTGAAACGAGCTTCCCGTCACCATCGCCGCTTCATATCTCCTCTTCGCTTCGTTTAACTTTGCATTCGGGATCTTGGAAAAACCGTTTGATCCTTGCTCCTGAATCCTGCTGCGAGATTGAACTCGAATCGACGCTTCTCGCTGACTTCTGTTGACCGAGCCAGCGTTCCATTCAACTGAAATCGGCGAGGGAAAAAAGCAAGCAGCAATATGTATGCATTCTTTGGCGATACGTTTGCGAGTTTTTAAAGTGGTGATGTGAATATCGTGATTAATAGACCGCGAATGTTCGTACGTTTATGAGAGACCTGAAGATATAAAAATAAATACGAAATATGTACATATGTAAAATATTTATTTGTTATAATATTTAGTAGGTGGGACAAATCTCTGTAAATCTATAAAATCTCTGTATCAATGGAATGTACGAATACGCATAAAAATGGGCAGGTCAATACGCGCGTGCGGTTGATCCGCATTTTTACGTAGAATTCTATATCTCTAAAATAGGATGATCTTAAATTTTGTAAAACATCTGCTGAGACACCTGCAAGCTTTAATTGGAGAAATGCTATATTGCTTAATATTTTATTTTGACTTTTACTATACTTATGATTCACGGTAGGAAGGATGCTTTTAATTTAATTATTCCGCTAGAAATTTATCCCTCCAAATTCCGCGCTGTGGAAGTAAATTAATAATCATTAGAGACACGTCAGCTTCTCTGAATGTGTAACTACGAATCATTTTTCAGGCCATAAATATGCTCGCGAATACTCTTATATTCCATTTTTAATTTTCCCAGTCATACAACGCAGTTTTTTCAGATAGAGATATCATTATACTCGCTTAATATCTCACAGAAAGTATTTCTTTAATAATATTCATCATATTTTAATAACAGCAACGTAACAATGTTCGTATAGTATCAATTTATAAATTGGTGTTAATTTTACATTCGAAAGAAAGGTAAGTTTTAGAAAATCGACTTATTTTTCTATAAATGCAATTGGTCCGAACAAAACTTTAGAGAATTACGGCTTATATTATAGGATTCTCTTTTCCTTCTGCGCGTTTATACGATTCTTCGCGGCTCTCTTCACATCTCCAAAGCACAAAAAGAAAAAAGAAAGGAAATGGGGAAAAAAGGAAAAGAAGACGTCGTTCGATCCAAAGACGGAACACTCTGCTTCGCGATAGAATATTCAAGTTGCGACGTTTTTAACGCGATGACGAGTCAAGACGGTGGTTTACACGAAACAGAAGAAAGAAGACGTCGGAAAGAAAAAGTGGTGGAACGAGGGAAACCACTTTTGGATATTGCCGATATCGGAATCGATGCGTTTAAGAGATCCTATCGCTTCGTCCGCGTCTGGCGCAATCTGTGTCTAGTCACGGGAAGAAGAACAATGTAAATAGCAATCGGAAGCTCGTCCCATCGCGTTGCTGGAAGCGATCTCGGATGCCATTAGCTCTCTGAACTTCGCTACTTATGCCGCAGTAAATATCTTCACTGGGAACGCGGTTTCCTGGGGATAATTTTCATATATTAAACCGTGGTACGTTGTTTTCTTGGCGCATTTCCGCTCCTGTTACATTTATTCCTGCCTCTTCTTTGGCAAGCAATTACGCTAAAACCAAAGTGGGCGGAACCTTGTACGCTGTTCCGTCCGTACTACGGAGCAGCAACCAGGGTCCCACGATTGTTGGAATAAAAAATCGCTTGATTTGATTGTACGTGATGGCTTTTATCATCAGGGAATTTTTGTAGCTCTAAATCAGACGATATTCTACTTATTTTCTCTCGCTCTTGTACGATCATCTCTACTCGTACTAAGATGGGTTCTTACTTCGCTACAGTTTCTTGTTTTGATCTGTGAGTTAAAGAACGCGGCACTGTAACTTTACTAATTTTTTTTTTAGAAAATATTTCTATACGTAATAAAACGACTCGTGAAACTGATAAAGATTAACAAATTCATTTTTTCAAGATTAAAGATTCATGCGTATGTTGACTTAGAAAGCATCAGTATCATTTTACAAAGATGAAATTTAAAAAACTACTATCTAGAAATGCCACGAAATATTTAGGATACTTGGCTATACTTAGGAACAACTTCTAAGCAAACTCGATGCGAACAACCATTCATCTCTAACGACAAAAAACTTCAGATTAATCATCCTCTAGTTTCACACCAGCAGTACAGCTGCTTTCACCAACGCTGTTTCTTTACGCTTAAAGTCTCGATCGTAGAAAGCAGATCCTTAACTGTATTTATGTACATAGCACACAAGCACGGAAGCGTTATTCTTCCACCGGTTTAAGCCGTTAGATAATGGAATCAGGAAGAACGAGTAGACCGTATGACAAGATAGTACAAGGATGTGGCACCTCCTGCGCAATAACGGTGATCCGCCAGCATGAAGCACGTGCAATTTGCAAAGCAACGAAAAGGAAACGGCTGTTCATCGGATGGAAGAATGTTTCTGTATGCTAACTAATCCCTGCGTGCTGGATCTCGCGAAGATGTCGACTTAATTTCCTGGTCCCTCGAGTAATTTGTTCCGGATAGCAGCGAGCATTAAGTACATGTACATGGAACCATCTATGTCCCATGACGGTTTTCCCTTCTGCTCTGCACTTTGCCATCAAGGACCTCGGCCTTTCTACCTTCCTCTTTCGTTTTTCTCTCTTTCTGTCTATCTCGACTCGTACGAGTACTTACACATATTCTCCAGGTCCATGAAAGTGGGAGACAAACAATGGCCAGGAGTAATTTTACGGAGGTCGAGCAACCCATCTTCCGTGATCCTTTCCGCTCTTCTCTTTCTTTCTTCATCGTGTTCTCGATTTGCCTTCGTCCTTCCACGTGGCTGTCATCGCTTCTTCAGCTTTTTTCCCGCATCAGAGCTTAAGTGGTTATTTTCTCTGGAAATATAGGGTGCGTGACGAAACACTGCGGCCTCGTTTAATCATCGGCCCGGTCCAATGTTCTTTCTGTGGCCTTGAACGAGTCTCGTTTGGGCGAAAACGAGGCTGTTAGTTGCAGAAATACGATTAAGAGGAATAAACTGTTAGTTTTGACGTAGTACGTGTTACTTATCGCGATGTGTTATAACGATGGATCATGGTGATAATATGTTAGATCACTTCGCGCGCAATGTAGCTTTCGTAACTTTAATTGGAGAAAGTAGTAGCTTCCTTTTGGATCATCGATCGACGTATCGATCATCGTTTTCCGTGATTTTCTCCCAGGATACGATAACGACGATAAATGAAAAATTCGGCAATTTATTGGAATATTCGCGATATCAAAATTCGAAATCGTATTAATAATTTTCCAGCGAATTGGAAAATCCTGGTAAACTTGTAAACAGGAAATTCGTCGATCGGTTAAAATCCTTTGAAAATACCACTGACGTTACTTATTAATTTAACCGAAAAATTGCAACGTGCTTTCATTATTTTTCCGCCACATTTTCTACCCCTCGCTCCGCCCAACGATGTTTTTTATATTTGTTTTCGAAATGACCAATTCAATCCCATAGATACCCGTAGCTTCGATATATCAATTACAGTTTTATTCGTTTATTTATCTGCACGCGCTCTCCTCTATTGATTTATATTTAGTGGTTAAAGCGATGAGCGTAAACAGGGGGATAAATAACGCGGTCGAAATCGCGGCTGCGACGCCCTCGACAGCTATATTTACAGTATAATGAATATCGTTTTTAAATGCATATTTCGTTACAGTAAACGAATATTTTTCAAGCCCGCGCCGCCGGTATCTCTAGCGGAGTCGCGTCCGGGCAACCGGACACAATTTAATGAACCAGATTTCCTCGTTTCCCTTTACAAAGATTAAACTCGCTGATTTTATCGATAAATTTTCGTTCGCCGCTTAGAGCGTTGATACACCGGGACGGGTCAATTTGTAGAATTGTTGGAAAAGCGTTGCGCCTTTAGACGACAAAACTGTAGTCATTCTTATTAGCGAAACGTTTCCTAGGTTCAGAAATTTCAATGTTGAAATTTTACGAGTTGCATATACGCGGAGAAAGGGGATAACTACGTTCGCAAACAATGAGAAATTTTCTGAAGAAAGGTGTGTCGATGAGACAAGTCGGATAAAGTATTTGTTGGAAGTAGATAATCGTACGATCATTGTAACTTGATACGTTGATACTTTATCGTGTCAATGTGATTAACTCGTTAATACGTGTATAACAATAATTCCTGAATTTGAGCAAATAAGATGCTGCAAGATTTTGTTATTTTCCGTTCATTCCGTTTTGAGAAAATTATTATAGCTACTAACCAGCCAGCCAAGAATATTTGACGGATAATACGAGAAAAGATCAAGAAATGTAAACAAATGGACAGAAATGACAGAAATACGAGATGGAATAACGTGGAAAGTAAGATAAAGCATGACAGTTGATCTTCCAAATATAATCAAAATTCGTTAATTGGAAAATATGAAGAAACAGCTTAGTATGGAAGATTAATAAATAACGAGGAAACTTGGAGCAGGAAGCTTACTACCGACTTAATATTTACTCGAAATAATTACCCAGCCAACGATGTTTAAAAGACAATACGAGGAAAGATGAAGAAGAGTAAACGATAGACACAAATACGAGGAATAATATCGGTAGCGAGATAAACTACTAAACTAGTCTTGAAATATAAATTCGAATCAAGAACCAGACCAACAAGCTGATATTCGCTCGAAATAATCAACCGACAATAAACGGGTCGGTACATCCTCTTCACGAAGCATAAGACACGTATAGAACGCATCGAAGATAAACGAGAACAAAGTGAACCTGGTCACGATGGCAACCAGCCACAGATCCTTATCAAGCTCGTAGTCGTTGCTAATTAGAAGGTTTACGACGAAAGGCGATGCAATGGAAGAAGCAGTCGGTGCAGGAGGAATGCATAGCCGGTCGTTTCATTGGAACGCATTCATTGGCAGGTTGGCAGTTAGACAGCGCTTGGCTTGCTTTCGTGGCTTAGTTACGAATAGCGTTGGTAATAATAAAAAAGCTTGGCCACGATCCTGGCCAGGTCAGTAATAACCGGCCGCGAAACTAATTTTTCCATCCGCGTAGGGGCGACCCTGCACGCCAAGGGGTTGTAGGGGAGATGTTCCTGCGGTGTACGCAGGAAGTAAGTCTGTAAGGAAAACGTCATTCTTTCCCTCTGGCAGTTAGGGCTGCTTTTATCGCTTCCAGCACTCTGTATCGCTGCTATACGATCAGTTGTTTCTTCGTAATTTGGTGTTCTGACTGACGATGAGAATGTTCTTAGGGTTTGCTTTATTTCTCTGTAATTGGGACTCGGTGTTTGTGATCGTTGAGCGACAGTGGCTGGCGATATACAAGGTGGCCCAGAGAGATCGCCTAAATATCTGCCTTGTCATTCGACGTGTAAGAAAACTCGTGGGAACAAAGCTATGGTGTTTTAAGGCGCAAATGTAACGGCAGAAAGAACCTGTTCCCGAGGTAATTTTCTTACGAGGTCCTAAGACCATCGTTAGTTTTCTAAATGGAGTTCTATATGTTTTTATTATAGTTATAGACCGATGAATGGGATTTTGTATTCTCTGTGCAAAAGTATTGAGATTTTTATGCCGGAGAATGACTTTCTATTACGCGAACCATCAACTCGAAATTGAATGTCGTGTTACCGCCATGCCAAAGGATGTGTCGAAGCAATAGTTTATTATATACAGGATTGGTAATTTCAGGATCACGTAATAAGATACAAAATATCCCTGTAATTTGATGCCGTGAAGCCAACCCTTTATTCAGTCGTAGTTATTCATAGTAATTGCCAGATTACCTTTCTACGCCTTATTTAGTTATAAACTGTTAAAATTTCCATTAAAGTAATCGTCCAACGGAAAGATTCCTCAAATATACAGCAAACAAAGTCGAACTGTCTCGTACGAATGAAAATCCTAAATTATTCTTTCGCTTCCCTCGCTTCAATATTTCTAAAAACATACTATTACGTACTTGTCACTTTTACATTACGTTTTGTCCTGGCGTTTCAAGACTGCCCCGAAGAAGCGAATCGAAATGTTCACGAAAAGTCAGAACGAAGCGCAACCATCGTAAACAGGATCGAAGCTGGAGGAACCAGAAATACGTCTAAATCATCGTGGAAGTTCTCATATTATTCGAGTTTAAACATTCTTGCTCCCAGGTTCTTGTCTTCCTGTTCTCTTACGCATAGAAACGCTATAACCCGGGACATACCACGACAGGCTTGCGTTGTATTTAGCGAAACTTGACGAGAAGTTGGCCAAGGAGCACGTTGGAAGGAATTATTAGTTTGATTAGCGAGGGGAGCGTCGACAGGAACATCGGTGTAAGACGATGAAGTAATTACGGATGCGTATTTCAGAATGGCTCTGGTTCTTGCATATTAACAGCGGCTGGCGTGGAAGGAACGTTAATAATCACTTAACGGGCTTTAAAGTTGCATCGGCCTAGGCCGGCGGAGCTTAGTTTCGTTCGAGATTTATGGTCGTGCAGTTTCGAGAACGCCCATCCTATGGTTATACGTAGCGCCGTTTCGCCGGAGCAATGCCTTTCATCGTTCCCTCTCGAGCACACGTCGTAACATTCATCGAGATTACCACTGCTTAAGCCGCGGCGTGTGTACACCGACGAGAAAAGTGGCGAACCTCTTTCGCGTTAATTCGAAAATTACCGTATCGTTGACTGTCACCGCTGGCAAACTGGAAATTCTTTGCTCTCGTATTTACTTTTATGAGCGTGATTCGAAATTTCTCTCGGCTAAATACGCTCGGCTATGTAACTTTCACAGGATTTAAAAGCATCGGAATACCGAAGTTAATGAAATATTCCACCAGCAGATTGAGAATTATAAAGCGTAAACGTTGTTTGTTACCGATCTGTGCACCGATTGTAATTGGTTCGAAGTTGGAATTCCGAATTTTTAAATGAAATGGCCTTTGAATTTTGTATAGGTACGACGTTGTTTCTTTGGTATTGTACTGTACGGCATTGATGACGTTTATTCTAATTCTGTGATACTTTTCCGTACTATGTCCCTACGATTCGTATGCCACCGACGAGTTTGGAAGCAAGTTTCAGTTGGACAGAAATTCTTTCGTGACTAGTCGATGTTATGCTATGTAAGCCATTTAATTGTTTAATGGCTTTTAAACGATAGTTTCTGGATTTGTCGAAAGAAAGTTCTTTTCCTACTCGATTGTATGTTTCTTAATTATTTTTAGGCTATATAACATAATTGGTCTGAAAAATTGTTTTACCTTCTAACAAGGAATTTCTTGTCCAATTGATACATTCGTTTATTAGAATTTCACGAGGATATGGGGATTGTCATTTAACGTTTTCAAGGAATATGTTATAATGGACATGACCAATCCTCTGTCATCCAATTTTATTCTCATTTCACTTGTAATATCGTGTTACGTCCTCGGAATCCTTTCGAGCATTTATGTAATGCATAGAAATGATGGAATATTTTAATATATTTCAAGTCTAATGCTGAACTCAGAATAATAAGAGACACGAACAAAATGGAATTTTTAAAGTTGCCTCAGAGTAACTGCCACAAAATTCAGCTAGTCTCTTTTTGAATTAACAAACGCATTGAATAAAATGTAAATTTTATATGTATCTTTAGAGCAGTCGATGAGGCTTTTAGTGTTTTCGCCGAGGTGTATTTAATATATTAGAATATTCCGATCGATTTTTATATGATACGTATAATAGATGGCTGTGCATAAAAGTAAAAAACCGGTGCCTTCTCGTTAATAAAAAATTAATGCAGAGTTATAAAATATTCATAAAATTTTAAAATATATCCGTATACATGAATATCCTCTCAGAGAGGCTCGATATAAGCCAAACATGGTTTACAGATCATTCTTTAGAGCGAAGGTAAGCGTATCTATAATAAAAGAACCACTCGAGGTCATTGCATTATTGCGTTCTTTGAACGAGATACGAAGCCAGAGATCAGAGATCTGTACAGTTTATCTATTTTTTTTTCCCAATAATTTCGATCAATATTTTATTTGATATTTTATAAGCAACTGTTATTACAGAAATACGATAAACGTAATCACGTTTCGATCGATTAATTATTTCTCGCCGGTCCATCTACCAATTTCCATTTAATAGATTATCGTGACAATCCTCTTACTAAATTCCGATACTTCGGCCTGCTTTACCAATCTGCTGTTCTATTAATGAAATTATTAATATATTTCCTGAATGTTTCAACTTCGGTATGCTAACGGTCAAGTAGACTTAGAACAGATCATACAAAGCCAATATTGTAATTTATTCTCGACATGAAGCTCTCCACTATGCAGTTAATACGAATAACATTAAGTATGCTAAGTCTCGTTCGAAATTCCAGATTTTAAGTGACTTGGAATGAAAATCGATATCGCCAATTATCAAAGATATTCCTTTCGAAATAAACTGCAGGCCCTGCAATAACATTTGTATTTAGTTTATTTACTCGAAATCATCGACACCGCAAAGAAATGCTTGTAGCTTGCAATTTAAATTCAATATGATATTAAATATGTTTCAATTGAATCCAAATTAAATATGATATCAAGGATATTTCAAATAAAATCAAATTAAATATATATACATGGTATTATTAAATCGTATGATACATTGCTCCGCTATCACATTTTATTCCCATAATTTGACGCATCTTAAACGCGTAAAACTTACGTACGATACTGAGAAGAAAACAAGAAGAAGGAGAGAAAAAAGGAAAGACGAGAGGGCAGAAACGTCTAATTTTTTCAAAATCCTGGAGAAAGTTTTCGAAGGGTAACAACGAGGGGCGCAATGTATCGAAAGGAAGTCACGGTTTCTCGCATGGAGCGATTTACACGGATGCGAGATGATGCATCGCGGTTTGAGTTAGGTAAACGTTGCATTTGCATCTAAAAGAGTCTGTCAGTAGTTTATATGAAAATGTGAAATGAAACAGTATTTCATATCGGATCCTTTCCACGGCATTCTATTCTTCCTTCCCTTTTTCTCTGCCTTCATGTCGGTTGACTTCTTCGTCTGTCGCCCTTTCTTTCGTTCCTTCCTCGTTGATTCGGCGTCTCCTTTTCTAAGCTGCTCACCGTTTACCGTCTGCACGAACCGCAGCACAAACGCAACGACCAGAATCAATTTTCTCCCTTCATCGGAGAAATTGGAAGGTTACTACAAATATTTGGCCAGACGCATTAAAGGCACGCAATGTACCGTGGAAAAACCGTAGGCTATTTACGATCGATTATCTTCGATCAATATTTTGCCGCGGAATTGGGCGCCGGCTGCCCTATAGAACGAGTTTTCTGCTGAAATACTTTTCACGCGACTCGTACTCAGCCGTCGACCCTTCCGCTTTCGAGTATTCGACCTGGAAAATGTGTACCATTTTCTTACTCTGCTCGGTTCAGTAGGAATGATATCGAGCTGTTATCTTTGATAAAGGGAAAAATATATTTACGAAATAGAAATAAGTTAATTTGCTTGAATGTGAATTTCGTTGGATCCAGAAGGGGAGATATTAAGTTGTTAATTTTGGTAAATCGTATATATTTAAAAAATATAAATAATTAATTAAAATACAAATTGTGTCATTCAACGCGTTTACGTTCTTACAGAATAATCGAATTAATGGAAAGTAACGATAATCGAAAGAATTAACAGGATACAAAGTTTCAGTTTGTTGATGTTTCTAAATGTATGTTTTATTGATTCAGTTAGGTTGCTGTGGAATTTCGCGAGGAAAATATACTTCTTTACGATACGGACGTTAAAACCAATGGTAACAACAGAAGAGTATGTGAACTTGTAATAGAACTATTCTGAACTTTGCTTAGAATCCAGACTTTGATTAGAACTATCTTGAACTTGGTATAGAGCTGATGTAAACTTTAGAATGTAGTTGGAGTTTAACTAGAACTGACTGGACCCGAAAATATATAGGAAGTTTGTTCTGTGTATACTGGATGTTAATAACACATTCAGGCTATATGTTTGCTCTGTGTTCTAAAACTTCGTATACCGTGTACTTCTATCAATTTAAACCTGGAGATGTTCCTTCAACGAACAAAATATTCTTATTTGAAGGTGAGATTAAATTTCGAATAAATACAGCAAACGAAAATCGAATAATTTCTCTAGAATTTTAATACTAAAATATATATGTATAAATAAAATATTGCACGTATATTAATATCTCAGAATATGGAAATTCGCGAAGATTCGGATGTGAAGAGATATAACAAAATTAAATCCGTTTCTAATAAATAGCAGAAATAAAATACCCGAAAGCCGTGTACTCGACAAGTTTGATAGTTTTATCGCGAATCAAATTAAATATTTCCTATTTTCATCGTTATATCCCATAGGTAACGTTGTATTATTATAAATATTTCATATCGAAACTTATATACAACCACTGTATACCAGTATTCCTATCTGCTTATTAAATCATTGATTCATTTGCATTAGCAGCAAGTAATTAAGCATTCAAATGTTCTATAATATTTTACTTTTAGCTTTCTTTCCTCTCGGTTATCTTTATTGTATGAAAAGATGAAAACTGAATCGCGATAAAATTGCATGTTATAAAAGGTAAAAAATGCGTTTACCAAACATGATCGGTTTGCGTACAATTGCGGTAAATCCGGTCCATTCGTTGGATACTATTTGATCGAAATGGCGGATTTTCTCTTGGCCTCCAGGAGGAGCGATAACTTGCGGTTATGTTATCGGAATTGCAGTTTAACGTGCAACCGCCGCAGCAATCGGCCGCTGGTAATGGAAAATATGATGCAATACGTTCAGTGCTATCTTCGTCCTTATCGAATCATAGCTTTTTTTCTCCATTTATATTTACACTTTGCAAATTGCGGTTCCATTATTGCCGCGGGAACCAATTTCGTTCGCTTTTAGTCAGCCCATCATACGAACGATTTGTAGAAACGTTCGAATTTTAGTATTTTTATCTATCTTTTAATACGAGAAAGCGAAATGTTTGTTGTCGTCGTTCGTTCGGTATTTAGACTTTTAAAGATTTTGATCAGAACGATTTCCAACATGAAAGAGACTTCAATCAGTAGATTTTACAAAAGAAAGTAATTTCAAGCTGGAGAATTCTATGGAATTATTAAAATGGAATATTTCAAATTCGAAATTAATTTTCACAATTTAATAAACTATAAATATCGTGAATTTTATTTTTCATAGACAGCTACGTTGTATTTTTGTTAAACAATTCAAAGTTCATTTTAATATGTTTGTGTAATCTTAGAGATTAAGAGAAAATATAATTACCATCGTTTCTAATCAATTTCGCGCAATGGAATATTTTCATATAATTATTTAAATGTCTTCTTGGAAGTTCGAATATTTTCCTTGCGCTTCCGAGTAACATAACCGAGTGTTTGGAAATTTAATCCCACATATATTGGCACACATAGTGTAGTGGTCTACGGAAGAAGTGCTATTTTCTACGAGGACCCATCGGTGTATTTTTACATTTTCCAAGTGTTTTCATATGTGGATTTCTGTTTTCGGAGGAAACTTTGCTATTTCGATTATTTTCAGAATATCAATTTTGATACTCTGAAGATATTCTGAAATGAAAACGAAAGGACTATTATAGTTTATCAAATTTAAAATTCAGATTCAAGCGCACAGCAAACAGTTAGTGCAAGGCAAAGCTGTTAACATAAAAAGGTATAGCAACAGAGTTAAGAGGTCTAACGCTAATCGCAAGAATAGTAACCGAATATTTTTACTTCATCTTTCAATCGGTGTTCGCACATTTAAATGGATTTTACTCGTGCACCTAACTAATTAAAATAAAAATACGAAGCTAAGTTATAGCAAAGAAATATTTCCAAATAATTAATTCACTAGATAATTGTCTGCCTTTGTGTATATTTTTTTACTTTGCAAAGATATTTCCCTCGTATACATACCGATGAAAATAAAAATAAAAAAATGTTAAAAGCTAAGCTGCAGAGAAGTTCCGGTAAATAATACGCCGTGTGCATGCTTCGGTATCTATGCTTTTTATGGATCTTGCTCGTACACACGTTAGATAAAGTTAAGTTAGAGAGAAATTTCTGGATGAAGAATTAAGTAGGTGATTATTATAGAATTATAAAACAACACAAGTGTCGTGTAAACGGAGGAAATCGAGTACTTTGTACAATGTATGAGACTTCTTACTGCAGTTCGTGAAAGGATATTTATTAATATTCAGTAATAACAACAGAGAAAATTAGGTCGTCGTTGGTCTTGTTGCTCGTTTAGTTGCGTTGAGCAGCATTCGCGATCGTTGCTGAAACGCGATGCGAACGGACGTGAAATAGGAGTTCGTCCGTAATTCCTACCGATAGCAACGTAACAAACTGTAAATTACTTCATCCTGTACTTTAATATAACACGCCAGGCCGGATATAAATTTCGTAAATGTCGCTTCACCCATGGGCTTTATCGTCGACGTAATATATGTCTCGTTATCACGCCGATGCGACGTAATTTCAATGCAAATTGCTTTTGTTTCGCTATATACGCGCTACAGCCTAAGGGCTATGGAACGTTCGATGTCGGAAGAACTCCATAAAGCGACGGAAATTTTTTAGTCTTACTCAAAATCTTACACGTTATTCCTGAGATTAATGTCGCTTCCTTCTCTTCTTGCAATTGTTAACGTCGATTGAAATTAGAACATACAGGTAGCAGAGGCTGTATATGTCACACTTTTATTACAAACTTCTTATTACAAACGTACCGGTAGAAAAATGGCGTATAAAGCCACCGAGAGCACCTTTAAACATCTACACGAAGTCTTAACTATGTGCTAGCTAAAGACATTATAATTCGTTTAGCAGCGCGAGTATATCTTGATAATAGAAAATTCATTGTGATTTTTCACAAAACTATCCGAAGTTCATTATACGGTGCAGAGTGGTGAAAGATTTTTTGAAGTCTGGAAAATTTCTTAAACTATAATATAATGGGGAAAAGTTCTTCGTTTAAAGTCTAGCAAAAATTTGTCTTGCTCCCAGGTATCATATTTCATTTTCATAGTTATTAAACTTTTCTAGCCATACGAAACTTAACATACTTGGACTTGATCAATTAATATATATAGATGTTATGCCAAGTACAAGTACTTTTTGTAGCCACTGTTTTATAACCGATTTTGCAATCTCATCTTCGATCAGAAATCATGTCCGATTTATCCATCTTTCGCATCCTATTAAAATCTCCTTCAATTGGTCTCGCAAACACAAGTGGAAAATCATGGGGGTGGGGCTGGTCGTGTTCAAGAGCGATTATCGCGAGCGGAGATGGTAAAACAGCTGATAATTAGAGAAAGCCTGGATGCAACCAGCGCAGTGATGGTTCGCGTATAACGGCGCTCAGGATGCGAGCTTTAAGCATAATTGAAGTTCGTTGTAGGGACGAACGGCTGACAAAACAGGCCCGGAAACCTGAGGTTTCCCCACGGTCGTGGCCTGTTGGACCATAGGAGAAATGACCGTCTATTACCCAGAGGCGCTGTTCGACCGAACGGGACTTTGATAAAGCGTTTAACTAAGCGACTAAGCGGATGTAAATCTATGCAGATTGCCTGCTGACAAAAATCTCGCGCGCTCCGGCTGCTTCAGCCGTCTTTGCTGCCGTCGTCCCGGAGGCGGATGCCACTTAAAGGACACCCTTGGGACGAATTAGGTCGCTAATGGCGCCCCGGCGCGATGTCCGCCGACTTCGCCACCCTGAATACCGTCGTTGTTCAACGACGTGTCTGCGACTACGATCCACCGTTTCGAAAGCACTCCGGCTCTTGTCTTCTGCAGAACTTGTGCTCTAAATCGTGCACCAGATGGCCAGGAATCTGTTCCTCCTCTCCACGGTAAAAAGATATAGAGAATTATATCAGACTCTAGAACACTCTGGATGATAGAGTTTACGGGAAGTTTTAGATTCTATGTGACTGGATTTATTTCGCTACGTCGAAGTAGAATCGTTTGGTATCTTTCAAATGACGATTATCATTTTATCGTTTATAACTTGATTTTTCCTTGAGGCTTTTTCATAGTCAAGTTGAATATGAAATTAAATACGTAGATACCATATTTTTGTCTTTTTTGGGACCAATTATAAGATACAATACGTCGTCAATTAATTCTGCGTTAGCGAAATCCCTTTTATCCGATTGTACGATTGATCAAGTGTTTCTCTTTAGTTTCCGTATTTTTGGAAACAAAATTTTGGGAGCTAAAAATACTCGTCGATTATCTAACTATATCTTTGGATTGAAAAGATTATTTTCCCTATTTCGTATTAAAATGTTTCTTTCTAATCACAGAATAGCATCAAAATAAAGACAGGAAGACGTCCGATCTTCAAATAGTAATTTACGATTCTACGAATACTGTCAGATATCATTTCCATTTGCCTGGATACCAATAGAAACCATACGTTTCTGTCTGTTCGCATCTCTACACTTTTATTCGGAAAACAAAATACCAATCGTAGATGGTCAGTTACCCATGGGACAAAGGTTCGAGGTGATCGTTTAACCGGTGGCTGTTCCGAAGGGGAAAAAGGCCAGTGCATCCTCGAAATAAAACGGCTAACGGTTACCAACACCTAACCCAACTCGACGGCTCATTCGAATCGGTCAGTATCGGAGAGAAAGAGAAAGAGAGAGAGAGAGAAAAGGGAGAGAGTACTGGGTTAGAGCAACAAAACCAGTGCATTGTAAATGTATGTAGATTGGTCGCTCTTTCTGTGACAACTGTGTGCGCAGTCAAACTCGTGGAATCGTTTCCATTCCTCTTTTCCTTCCCATTCTTATGCTTCACCATATTCTCTGTCATTTTCTTTCAAATTCCATGTTCGTTTATTCATTTACTATTTGCATCTTGTTGCTCAACAATTCTTTTTCCCTTAATTCCTCTATCAACGTCCCTTCGTCCTTCTTCAATTGTCTATTTTTCAGCGACCTAAATGTAGTTTATGTTGTTTGCATCATATGTTATACTACGGCTCAGGCAAATGTAATTCTCGAACATATTTATCGATAATTTTTTGCAGTTAATTACGTTTCTAATTAAACACAACGAAGATACACAGTGGCCATAAGAACGTACTGTTTCTACGCTTATTATTTATTATTTACATTTAAATGCTATACTCATCAAATGCAAGTAGCTGCATCAAAGATCGAACGATCCTAAAAATTGGATATCAGGAAAATGGAGCGTAGAGCTGGTAAAAACGCTTCGTCAAAGTATATAATGGTATGCGCCAAACTCTTCCCTCGATAACTTCAAAGTTATCCTAATTACGTATGTGAAAAAGAAAAGCCGAAAGAGGAAGAGTGGACGGTGGGGCAATAACGCACCTTCCAACGATCGATCTTTCGATGCACGGAAGGGCGAAGACTAACGAGCACGTGACGTGGAAGTAAGTTGTCAGGGCCTTCGGCGTAGGCAAAGATTTCCAAGCGATCCTCGAAGACACGCCGCAGCTGGGCTCGTTCCGTTACGGCGACGTTGGTTCATTAATAAAAGCTTGTTGAGTGACGAAGAGCGAGCGAGCAAGATTGTAACAGGGCGGAAGAGCGAAGCGGCGAGGAAGCGGCGAGGAAGAGGTCGAGTACTCGACCGGTTAAGTCCGCAAATAAACGAGGAGGACGCGATCTAACCGGTAATAACGTGCAAGTAGGTTAATCCATCATTGATATAGGTAGAAGGTATATTAATGGGTGGCCACTCCCGACGGAGCTAAGAAACGATCGTAATGAAGTAAGTGGCACGATGGGAGGCGACTACGGAATCATTAATCACGGATTACCACCTATCTTCCACGTCCTCGCCTTACCACCGATGATAGAGAATATGCTCTACGAGATTTGTCCGTCCCTTCCGGCAATTTTACTCTTCTCTTAATTAACCGTTCGCGGTTTTACGCTCGGCCTGGATAAGCGTTCACGCGGCAAACGTCTCTCGTTCCGGGCGAGTCCGATTCGTTCTTCTCGGCTTGAGTGTCCCGTCGGAAATTTCGCTCGTTGAAGATGAACCATTAAGTCGATTAAATGGGCTGAAACCTTCTCAAACTTTTACTCGAATTAGAAGTTCCTTCGGTTTTTTAAGTTCTCGTGCGTCGTTATTTTTAGCTCAGCGGACAGGCATCATAGTTTACTATGAGCAAGTGCTTTCAATTGTTTCTTTAGGTTTCGCTGCGCGGTGGTTAAACGATTGTTATTCTTCTATCGTCTGTGTTATTAAATTTTCATGTAATTAGATTCTGATTGTTTATTTCCTTTTGTTTATTTTTTTTCTCTTTTTAGTCTCAGAGTTTATGTCATACGCGCCTTTAAGAGTTATTGGTGTTTTACAGTCTCGGCGTACGATTATCTTATTGTAAATACAATTTATAGGCGGAGTATATCTACGCAGATATCGATTATAAATATCATTGAATCTATAGGCTTTTAGTTTTGTTGACGTCAAATATTACGAAATTTGTATCTATTTTATTCGAACATTGGATCCATCCATAAGATGCGATGTCATTGAATTCTGTGAAGTTTCGCTGTACTTGATTCAATTGGACAGTTGAATATGAGAACAATCATAACTGCGAACGGTTGCAATAACAGTGAGAAATCATGCAGCGAGGGCGCCTCGGTGAAGTTTCTCAAAGTGCGGTTGACCAACCGGCAACAACGAGGTGTCACAAATTCTATTCCCTTTACCAGGATCATCATTTACCTTGGCTTGTAACATCAATATTGTTTACATTTCCGCAACAAACTACAAACTATACTGTTTACTATCCTTATTTTTTAATTTACAAAATCTTCGATCAAATGGCGTTTTACGTTGTTTGCTTGTTTAATTAGTACTTTATATACTTTATAGTAATAAATTAAAGTATTCTATCGAGATATGTATAATTTTGTGCGCTAGACTAGATTGGCCGCAGTAGTGACACACGTATGTGAATATGAGTGTGCGGAAGTATGTGTGTGTGTATGTGTGTGTCTCAAAAAATAGATGGATGTAAGTGTTCCGTTGGCAATGTGGTACGGAAGATGATGAGACAAAGAGAGTGCTGAGACGCGTGCAAATGTATATCGACGAAGATCCTGCAAATCGTTTATTAAATAAATCTAAAACTATTTTAATACGAATTCTAAGTGTAACCTTAGTGTCCCTTTACTTTTATTTCGGTAATTAAGATCCACAATTCTCAACAATTTCCATTGTAAATGAATACCGCCAACGTTAGATATAAAATGAAATACAAATACAATATATAATACAAAAGGAAAGAAATAGAATAATATTTAAAATACGCTACAAATTAGCAGTGAATGTATACAGCCAATTCGAAAAATCTACATGTACCTGTCGAATTTTATGTGTCCGGCTTACCAAAGAAATTAAAAACACATTTTGTCACAAAATTATTTACACTTCCGTATGAATATAACGATTATCAACGTATCTTTGAAATAAAGACAATCTACTGCCAGTAAAAAACAAATATAAATCCAATATATATGTATATCGAAACGCGTGAAATTCATGTTAATTACTTCGAGAAACTGGGAGAAAAAATTCCACTGCAATTCTGAAATAACTCTGGAAATGAGCCACAACAGGATAATAAACCGAATTACGTCTCACGTACGTGGCAATCAATTAGCAGGATCACTGCGGAGGAGGCAAAATTTCTGGCGCGTCTTTCACACCGGGGACACTGGATGGGCAAACTCGATTGCACGACGTCGGCTAACCCGCTAGAGGGATAATCTCATTAACGTGAGATCGTTAACGGTTACTAACGAAGCGAGGGCCTACGTGCAAAGGTAACGATGCCGATTCCACGTTTTCTTCGTTGTTCGTGGACAATTCGGTCGTTGTATCGAGCTGGTCTCCGTTGGTTTCGCTCTTACCGAAGGAATGCGAATGTTTGCGTAATGGCGTTACCGCGGTTGAAGGTCCTCGAGACGGGCCATGCCCCGTGGAATCTTGGGGTGTGTCTAGGATGCAATTCGGAGCTGCGAAACTCCATCAATCAGTCGTGGCGGAGACGGTTTAAAAGCAGTCACTTTCCCAACCGCCGTTACCGGCCGTGCATCTCCGATTCCCTTTCCATTATTCGCGAGTAGCGATGGTCTCGAGTCACGTTCAAAACGTGGAATTTGAGAATTGATTTTTCTGCCTGTTAACCCCTGAACGGTCTAGCAGTTTTGGCGAAATTTGCCACATTAATGCCTGTTTGTCTGTTTCCTCGTTAATTGTTCGCGTATCTTTGCGAATAAGAAAAGTAGAAACAAGACGGACGACGTTTGGGGAATTTTAGATGAGAAAGGAAGACGAACTACGTGGATGGTACGATTATGAAATAAGTATGACGGAAGAAGCGTGGAAAATTTTCCATGCCATTAGCTAAACCCATAACCGCCGAGAAGTTATTTATGGACTGTTAGGAGGTTAATGATATCGTGACTGAAAGTAATCATTGGGATGAAAGGTGGAAAGAGTTGAACACATTTATCATCTCTTTGAATATGGATACATATTATATTCAAATAGTATATATCAAATATATCATTATGTTCTACATGTTTTGTATTCATCTTTATTAGAACAAGATTCTGTATGAAATATTTGATTGTTCGAGGCAAGTATTGAAAGACGCGAACTATTTTCGAGCAGTGTCAACGTTGGGACTAAGTTTTCGAAGCTTTTAGAATTTCGAAGTTCTGAAAACCATGAAAAACTGGAAAGTAAATTTTCGCAAGGTTTCAAAATTCAGGCAGGAAGCTTGGTAGAAAGTAACTTGTCGAAGTTTAGAATGTGCTCGGGTAAGGAAAGCGCAAAAACATCTAAGGTGCTGTAAGGCTAGAAAATCTCGAACAAATGCTAAAAATATCGAAAGTCATAACAGTTTTAGAAATGGTCGGAGTTTCGGAAGAACAGGAGATACTGGTTGGTATATTGAAAATCCTATTATTAGTATTGCAGAAATCGATCTTCTCGAATGGTTTGAACATATCAGCTCGAATCAGCTGTCAAAGAATTATGAATTCTGAGAGATTCGTTCAATATTTCATAATACAGAACGTTATCGTTTAATTTTTTCTTTTTTTTAATATCGGTTTTAGAAAGACAGAAACTTTCAAGCCGTCAAGCATAGAGAAAAGATGTTTTACATATATAAAGTTTTAAATGGTTTGAAAAATATTGGAAGCATTAAAAAGTTTCAAAACTTTCTACATATTAAAATATTAGAAAGAGTGGACGAGTTTGAAGTTTCCGAAAGTGTTAAAAATCTAATTGAAGACTTACTACTTTTCACATTTATCTTTGTTATTCTGAAATTATTAGAGACGTATCATTAGCATTTTAATTAAAAGTCTCAAGATATAAATAAGAAGTAATGGACAGTGCGAACAATATTTCTATCGGATATTCTATATTCTTTTGATTTATTTTACGTATAGTTTTCATATCGAAATATTTTTCTGGTAAAAATTTAAAATTTGATACACCACAACGAAGGACACTGTTTTTTTGCAGTTCCTTATCAGCGAGTGGCACAGTATTTTTTCGCAATATTACGTTGTTTACGTATTCGTGGCATTCTGATATTTTACTAAATTTTATATCTCGTTCTTGTAATTATGAAATTTCGAAATTTCCTCCATCATGAAATTCAGTTACACGAAATATGAGAAAACGAAATACCTAATGGAACATCATTTTGTTCATTAAAATAAGAACAACGCTGAGATATAAAAATCCAGAAATCGCTAAACGTTTAAACTGTGTCATTTTCACAGCTACCCTCTTTTTACTACAGTTGTCCTCGAAACGAATCGATCACTTTACGCGACGATATTGCTCGAGAAGTTCAAGTCGAACGTCGATCGACGCCACTGCTAACAGATGCCTCGCACGATTCACCTTCCACCTTCCTCGTTCCTAGGCTGTTGCGGAAGTTCCCGCGAGAAAACGTTCCGCTTGGCGGAGAACATGGCGGTCGTATAGGGGTGGCGGAAGACGAACCAATATCGGTTCCCTGGTACTGACGTGTACAGCTGCATTTGCAAAATTTAGGCAGCTCCTCGCCCCTCGCCTTCAATTAGACGTTCGAATAGCTTTCGCGTATCGCGGCGTAACGTCGCAGAAACGATGCTCAAAACTTCGTTTAATGCGATGCAGCTCCATTTCGGTGTGTTTTTTCTTCGAACCGAACGCTATTTTATTTAAATTAATTTTCTTAGTCTCGAATACTTGACATGGTAAATTTGTATTCCGGCAAATACCTTTCTATCTTCAATTATTAATTTGCTAATAATTATATGTATATTATTTTTTATCGCTAATTATCTTTCAATATTTATAATTTGCGATATCAACCGCTAGTAGGCTGCTTCAGTATCTTGTTGAAAGGAAATATTCAACAACATGAGGTATGTAGATTTCCAACAAATGAACGCTATATTATTTAAGAAAATTATTTGTACAATCAGCTGTATAACATTGTTGATTTCGCGATATGTATACGGTTGTGATTTCGATTCGTTTGTCCATAATAAGCAATGCATTAGAGTCGCTGTTACAAGCGAAAAGTGTCTATACCATGTCAGACAATATGGTACGAGAAGCAGGGAGATTTGATTTATAATTTACATGTGAATATCGTATTTCAATAGAAAGAAGACGTATAAAATTGTCTGGTGAAAAATATGATATTTTGTCACTGTTTCTTATCTCCTTTTTTCTTTTTTTAATTAACGTATTTGCTATCGATTTTAACTTCTCTCATTTGCATTTAATGTGTCGATAAAAGTGACGTATTTACACAAGTTTCTCGAAAATGAAATACTACGTATATTTTTACATCGATAAGGTTGATTTTAGGTGATACGTTTTTCAGATTGAACGTCTTTTAGGCACGCGTATCGAATTTCAAAGAAAAATTTTTCCCACGTTGCTGTTACTCATTTTCACGCTATCTTGTGAAAGTTTCTATCGAAAAGCGAGCAAAAGGAACGTAAAAAGTTTAACGATAAACAGAAAGAAGGCAATATCGGTTGCTTGCTTTTGACGCGTGCTATTGCCTTTGCGAAACTTACCACGAAGAATGTGCGGAAGAGAACGAAACAGAAGGAAGCAAACAGCGAGAAGAACGTCAAATATTCCGAGACTAGTGCGTGGAATATTTCATCAGAATTGCTCGAAATCTGATTTACCGCGAAGCCGTTTAAATTCGCTGCCCAGTTCGTACGGCTTTTTTTTTTTTTTTTTAATTTGTATCGCTTTTGTCAGTTTCCCACTATGTAGGTATGTAGGTACGGTGAAACTTTTATCACGAGATTATCGATTGATGTGTTTAAACATGAGGGTGCCGTGAACGTTGAAAACACAATGTTTTGCATTTCCCACTGGAAATTTCGCTTTTTATACCGCGTTGTAACGTGTAATTGCTTCATGAATTCGTAATGGCCAAATTAATTACTGTGCACATAGAAGGATTGCAACTCATCGAGTCTTTAATTTTTGTTTGCAACCTTTTGATTTTATCATCCATAAAAAGAGCCTTTCAAAAAATGCTCCGATATATTCTATTTGCGTTAGTTGAAAACTGGATCGATATATCCGTGTAATATCGCCGCACCTTTTTTAAATAGAACCACTTGTTATTTTTATAGCCGGCATCGCAAAAGTTAATTAAATCATGCCATTTCGTTCTACAGGTAGAAATAAAAAGAGATGTGTAAACATACGTCCGAATAAGCTTTATCATTGCAAAAGGCAATGAAACAAGTGTTATAATAAAATTAATAAATATATGTATAATAGCTATCTTGTTATTATATTTGTGTAATTCATTGTATTATATTTATCGTGTTCGAAATCGACGATTGCTTTTCGTATTCTAATTACGTTAAAACCAGAAAGGACATTTTCCAGTTCAAGATAACACTCGCTGTTTATAACGCAAGCTTATACTCATCCACATGTTCCATATAACGCTATTAATTTATTGTTGATTCATTTTATAAATTTCTATTGTGAATTTTCAATGGATTATCTAATAACATGAACTGCAACGTAAAACAAATTTTCTCCATTTGCAAAAAAAAAAAAAAAAGGAGATAATACGCACTTCTTACAAATGTAAATTTAGTAGCGATTTACTGAAACCATAATTAAACTGTAAAAAATATTCTCTTACAAATTGTAATACTTCCCGTTGAGTTTAAATTGCGTGAAATGTAGAATAGTGAAACGAGCGATGCTTCGACTTCGAGAAAAAATTTCATTTCCGAGAAATACGTGTAAAGACGTTTAGGGAACATCAGAGATCTCTAGAATTCTCCAACGAGCTTCGAAGGTTCTCTACGCGAATGGCTGTGCGTACGAAGTGCATAAATTAAATTTAAGTTCATCGATCCTTGACGGAAGTAATGCTAATCGCAAAAGGACCAAAGGATCGTTAAAGCGGAATAATAAAGAGAAGAGGTTTAGCTTAGCGAGAAAACAGGTCCGCGAGGCACACATGCGAATTCAGAAGAAGAAACGAGGTTGTGTAGTCACCTGTTGGTGGCATGGCGTGGGATTTCGCAAAGGAACCTGCATTTCCGTTGTACATGGTAATTAAATTTCACGCAGTTGCAAAGACGTCGCTTTCCTGCTCTTTCTGCGTTAAAGAGGCCCCCAGGAAACGAATGGAAACGTGATTACTGTCATCATTATAATTGCCTCGTTGAACACGAAATGTACTGCATACGTTCCGAGCGTAGTGTTTAAAACACTTCTGAAAATAATTTTGGTATCGTCATTATGTTATAAATTTTATTGTTACACGTAACTTGACGCGATAAAATTGCGAAATATTTACTTGCAACGTCGAAATTGGTTTATTATTAATGTGACTCATATGGTGTTTTTAGTCAACAAAATATTATAAGGATGATTTTTATTAAAAATGTGAATAACAGGGCGAGGGTGAAGCTTTGAGGATGTAATACTACCCAAATTATAGTTATATTATATAGCAGTAAAAAATAAGTTATATTTTATGAAATATCAAAATATAATTAAAGGGCTTTGTATGGTTTCTTTATTTTTAACTATCTCGTAAGTGTATGATAATTTTATATTTTAAATATCGCTGGTTTGAAACAGCCCAATGTCTGTAATTTCAATTTGATGTCTCAACAGAATAAAATCGTCTCTTCATTATCACGAAAATAATGATACAGAGACATAATACAAAATTAAAGTATCTATCGACTACGAGCTAATTATGTGTTTAATTCCTCGAGTCTATTTCATTAATTTTATAAGGAAACAACGAATAGATTTATTGATAGATAACAATAACGATGTAGATACATATACTCGAAGAAATTTCGAAATTTCCCCGGAAAAGGTCGTAGTAAGAAACACAAGGATCCCTAAAAAGTTTACACAGCGAAGAAGGATAATTATAATTAAAGTACTTAAGGGAAATTTATTATAATTAAATTGCCGCGTGTTCGGGTCGCTTTACATTTTCTTCCAAGCAATTTACCTAGGGCACTATTAAAAGGCACTGTAAAAGAAAATGAACGCGAGGTCCTCATATTTACAAAATTTTTCGGTTATTTGCATAAAACTGTAGATATCGTTACAGGACTCATAAAACGCCGCAAGTGGCGAAAGATGGTTAAACGTTTGGCCACTGAAACGTTTGCTTTATTGTGTAGGATCATTAAGCAAAGTGTTACCGTGGTTGCAGTCTTGCACGATGCAGATATTTCCATAAATTACTAAAACCTCATGAATATGATTGTACACGTCATTTTGCACCTAGTTCATTAGTATTACCGTATCGTTGTGCTAATTATTGAACTTTACGGACCAGTAAATGTGCAATGAATATGAAGGAGCGTAATTTCGGATGCAACAGTATTTTAATGGGCCAACATTGTTTATAGACGTTAACTGTCGTTCTGACAGTTTCATCATTTAATCATTAGATAGATATCGTTGTAGTATAAAATAAAGGACAATAAAGATACACGGTAGCTTTTAATAGATTTCCAATATTCCAAAGGGAATATTTTTAGCCGAGAACTATAAAGAAAGTTTATTTATAAAAGGTTAACTAAATAAAGTTGCTCCCATTCTCGTTCTTATTTTTAATAAACTATCGTATAAAAATATATTGTAAAAGTATAATGGTATCATGGACGATGTATTATTCCAAAAATTAAATGTCCACGCTATTGACACGTTTAGGCTCCATGTAAACGAACGAGTTTTGCCACGCGAACCTTTCACGCCAGTTTCGACAATACATTGCATTTATATAGAGAAGAATACATATGTTGGCGACGTATAAAAATCGACACGCATGCATGATTGGACATATTTGCACATGTTTATATGTACGTGCATACACGATTTTGAGCGATGAGCGTTATTTTGTCGCCACGTGTGCATTGCTTCCTGTTCGTTAACGCTGCATGCTTGTTAAAATGTTAAAATTGAAAAGTCATTCATAGGATCTAAATTTTAATAAGGTGTTTCAATGTGAAATAATGTTACGGAATATAAAAGTAAAAGTCTTAACTGCAAGATTAATATCTAACGCAAGATATTCAAAATAATAGTTCATCGAATAATATATCGTAGATCGAATGTTTTACAAGGTGAAGGTCTGCTGTAAAACTTTGAAAGCAAAATTTGCCATGACAAATATTTACCTAGGGTTAGATATTGTTACCAAAATAAGGAGGCATTAAGCTTTCGCTAGTAGAAAATAAATTAACGCTGGCAATATGCAAATAATATATAATATACGATATCACAGTGGTTACGAAAAGTATCGATACATCATTGTATTTATTATGTCATTTACACACTAGTTAGGCCCGAGTATATTTCAAGCACATAAATTTTGTATTATATAGTAGCCCTTTCTCGCGATTACGTAGGTTCGATACCATGGAAATGAGATAGAATCTGACAGAAACGCGTTCCATTGGGAAATAGGGATATGTGGTAATATTCTCTGTAGCCATTTTAATATCAATCGTATCATAGTTAGAAGAATTGCACAAAACACGTGCGATTCTATAATAATTCCGTGGACTGTACCTTTGAAATTTCATCGCTGTTAAGACTCAATTGTCAACCGAATACGAAGCGACTCGTCGTTACAGCCTCGAAAGATGAATCAATCTTGCTGGGAATCGTAGCGAATTCCTATCGTGTAAATCGACAAGTAGGAAATGAAATTAAAGCACAAATGTTGGTGGCTCGCACCGACCATTATTCCGCAGATAAATACGAGCATGCAGCGCTGCGTTACTCTATCCGCGAACCGCAACAAAAGCAATTACATATTGCTGCACGTATGAATGGACAATGGCCACGCATAATGAACATATTGCGACGGCATCGGACTGCTGTCCCGTGGCTGCTGTCGTTTCGCTGAGCCGCATCGACACACGGTACATGTACACGCCGCATTTATGCGGATTCGTGGACAATTTGACTGGAAAGCAATTCCAAACCGAAAGGGAAGGGACTGGGGATGGGAAGCGGACGTACACACTTTCATAATTACGCGACTCCCGCAGCCGCGAGTGTTATACATCGCCGCTGTCAAACGAAGCCAGTGACGGCTGTCATTCTCTCTGACCGCTGTGCCGCCGCCAGATCGAAGAAATAACGAGCGGCAACTCTCTTCTCCAGCGAAATCGTTGTTTCATTGATGCAGCGATATGCCTATCGACGATGACGAAATTCGGCAAATCGTTCTCAAATTTAAACGTATCAGCTTTTTCCGCGAACCATTCAATGGACATAAATTTGTCGAATAACGTACGTTGAAGGATTCTGAATGAGAATTGAAAATTTATTTAAATAGTAAAAGGTTTTTATTTTTTTAGAATTATGTTATAATAGGAGTAAAGTAATTTTTTAAATAACGCGATATAACATAAGGGATAATAGGCAAATTTGTATAGGCTTAGTTCAGAAAACGAAGAAATAATTTTCAAGGCTTTTTCATCAAGTACTTCGAGACTCTCTCAAGGTATTTTCCTTAGCATTCGATAAACCTTTCCTTTAATTTTCAAAGTCTTTAGTTATTTTATATATTGCGGTACACTGGTCCGATGCTACATAAGATATTGTAGACTTTCGTGCACTACGAAATTTTTATTTTCGCAAGCTGATCTCGCAACCAATTCCTCCAACCAGATCGTTCATTTTTCATCAATCCGAGGTTTCGAACACTCAATCCGAACCCTTATCGCGCGCAGCTTTATTCCGTCAGGCAATCAATGAAAGCATAATATTTTATCCGCCGGTTCCATACCATCGATCAAACGACGAATGCGGTATATCGAATCGCGAACTCTCTTTCACGCTTGTTTCGCCACGTTCTTACCAGCAGCGTAGCAACATCGCGTCAGACGTTTTTATCGCATCGAACGCGGGAGGATGAGTCGAGAAGAGACTAACAAACGGAGATCCGCTCGATTCTCGGCGCTTATCTGAATCGCGGGCCGGAACGTCTGGCCGTTAACGCGCGTTCTTACGTCCGCGTGGTTCTCACGCGATCGCCTTCGCGGCATCTCGTCGACGGATCAGCCGCGTAAGCTATAAAACTTCCAGATAAATCTGCCGACCGGTTCAGCGGAGGGGAGAGAAGCGCGCGACAAAAATCAGCGCGAGAAAGAAAAGTGGTTATGGAGCGGGAGATGAGCGGATCGAGGGGATGAAGAATTCCGCGATCGCAGCCAAGAAGAAGAGCATCGAGGAAAAGAGCAGAGAAAACGGAGTGAAGAGCCTTACTGGCTCGATTTTCAGTCGGGGCGACACCTCTGCAACTCGATTTATTTTCTACTTATAGCTGTATCCTGCTTACAGTCGAACAGAAAAGTACATGCACAGGTATTGGAAACAGGTATCGACGAAGTTTCGTTATGTACGGATTGTTTGCACAAAAATGTGAATATTATAATAATTTCGATCAGTTACAAAACTATCTATGTATTATAAGGATATGTAGTGTGTCCTGTTGGATTGTCAGGGACAAAAATATGTAATGAAAGATGGTAGTCTCTGTTTTAAAGATTGCACTAACATATCTTCGCGAAAGATTTCAAGATCGCCGCATGGTCACCCATACACACAAACAAGATAATTTTTGTTCGAAACAATTCTTCGTATCATTCATGTTGCTCTCCGACGATGATACGACGCTAGTGCCAGTTCGATGAAACTTCAACGATGCTTGTTTCCACTGTCTGCCCATTCATTTTTGTCCTATATTTCAGCCGATTGTTCGATTATTAGCAAACACATCGTTGCTCAATCCACGTGTAAGTACTGAGACAATAGTGTCGATAACGAAGGTCCCTGCGCCTCATAGTACTAGAACCTTGTACGCGAGTACTAGGATCTCTAGCAAACGCGAGAATATACATGCACGTTGTTTTAACAAAGAATATAGTCGCTAATAAGTTCTACTGTTGGTGTAATGTAAAATTAATGAAAAAAGGAAAAAGCGAAAGAGTAACTGGAAAGAAACGAAGCGAAGGAAGAAAAGGAAAAAGAGGAAACGTGTTAGAAGAGTGAAACGGAGAAAAACCGAAAGAAAGAGGTGCATGAAAGGAAAGGAAAGGAAAGGAAGAATGGAAGTTACCGCGAGTTGTCAATTCCGCAGATTTCTTTGCCGGGGCGAAGCTTTCGTAGTTGGTCCGCGTGTGTTAGTCCAAGAGCAAAGAGGGATGCAGCGCAACGGTTGCAATAGCGATAGATAGTATCGGCAAAGAAGGCGTACAGAAGGACAGAACGGCAAAGAAGGGAGGTTGGGCGACGAGGGCGCGATATAGATTGCAGATAACCAGAGACGAAAGGAAAAGAGGAACTGCTCGGCAAGAAAACCACAATAAATCTATCGACGGGACACTCCTATGGCTCCCAGGAATAGAGAGGATTCTGGCTATCTTACATCTATTGTAAGGATCAGGATGGTGCCGGTGGCCGCAGCCATCGCCATTGTGAACACGATCCTTAATTCCATCGAAAACTTATCACTAGGTTGAAGAGAAAGAGTCGCGCGGCCCGGAGAATGTACGGCCAGAGTGGATAAAGTACGTGACATCCCTAAAAGCTATTTCTGCTTTCCGAGAGGGTCGTTTCGTTTAATCAGATCGCGAAATTTCCGCCGCCATCGGTCGATCTCGCTTCTTTCGAACGTTCCATTTCCGATGATAATCAGTGAATTTGTTTTCTCGAATGACGTCGCCGATGCTGAAACTATAGCTCGGAAGCTATCGAATTGGGCTTTACGCTCTCGTTTCGTTTGCAACGACTTGTAACTATGTTAACGTTCCTTTTTTAACGGAGAAGAACTTTTTCGTTACAGGTATTTCTCTTTTGTCTTCGTATTCCCTTTACTTGCATCGGTTGTTTAATTCAGCAGCAAGAAACTGTAGATTATATCGCACTTCTCTCTCAATAAAAATTAGAAAGCAATTGTCGAAATATATGTATCGATACGTAATAATAATTCCTGTTTTCAATGAACAAAAGTAAAGAATCTGCCGGTAATATCACCAATTAAAATAAATAGGAATCTACTCGTTGGAATGCATTTTAATTAATATCATATATACACACACCAATGTATAATAAAATAAGTAAAAGATAGGCACTTGTAGGAATTAGAGGTTTAATATTACTTACCGTTTTTACCTTTTTCATTCATTAAAAATGAATGCCGATTAATGCGTGCCGAACGACAATTTCGCGAACGAGAAATACTTTATTTCGTCCCGGATTTCCTGGCTGCTCGTTGATTCGAGATTTTCTGTTAGCAAGTCTCCGGCAGTTTGCAGTATGGATATCTCGGAGCTGGGTCCCAGCCTTGCTTTGCATGATATACGGTAGAAGTTATCAGAAGTCTGGATATTGGAATTTTAATATACGTTACAATCGACCAGCCCGTTCCACTGTCGCTACTACCACCATTCTGACTCTTCTCTACTCTACCGCGACCCAGTATTCACGATCTTCCGGCTCGAATCCGCACGAAACTTCCTTCCGGTCTTTCTGAAAGTGGCAGTGCGAACGATCTCGTTGGTTGCTCTACTCGTATTTCTACGTTCGTTTCGATTTTAGAAGTCAATAGCGTAGGAATTATTGTGTTGCTCGCTTTATTGTATCTATCTGTACAAAGTAGAAACTATGGGTAGTAGATAAATCGTGGAGTTAAAATGGTAAACGTACAATGGTTATCACCGAGAAAAGTATTTGCAGCATTCCCATCTACGTACCTATGATCAAAATTATTGACATTTGGTCATTTGTAGATAAAGGTAGTTAGGTTCATAGTTAGATCGGAGATAAATAAACATATTAACATATTTATTTCGGTAGCTATTATATTTTATTTAATTATATCATATTACATTGTCATAATATGAACTGAAGCAAAGAAGGAAATAATTCAGAAGTGAAATTAAACGAAGGAACCAAATAGCTAGCTTAATTTATCCCACAACATCTAATTGATTTGCGGCCCGATAGTTCCCCTCGAAGACCTGCTTGAAATCGCAACTCGAGGCTGTTGACGAGATATATCGACGTTCAGACACGAGCTACTTAGCGCCAAGTGAATTTGGTGCTCGGCGAAACGAGACGAAAGACACTTTCCGGCAGCCATTTCTACCGGTAAGACGCGTACGGTGTTCCCATATTGCTCGTTTTGCGTGGCTGTTACCGTACGGGCGTCGCGGCCCGCAACAATGGGACGCCATTAATCCAACGAGTCTTTCGTTCGAACGCGACTCCGGTTGGGCGTGGATAAGTCCTTTGCTAAGCAGTTTTCAACTGTTCCGCAACGTTCACCAGGGTCACCGGGATTTATGGCTGATTTTACGAAACAGCCGCGACCGGTGAACGATAAAGAGTGGAGGGAAGTTTCCGTCCCCGCTCTATGGCGCGCCATAAATATCGCCTGTTCCAGCTTTGTTGCCGGTTATATTCGCGGAATATTCGCTGTCTTTCGGGGATACTCGTACTTGGATACGCTTGCTGTTCGTTTGAATAATTAAGATAAGACGAATTGCGCCCGTGAAACCGAGAGTAATTCATCGGGGAAGTATTATGGGGATAATCAAAACAGACGGTCGATGGGGGCAGCGTGTACTTACGCAAACGAGCGTTCATTTGCCTAGCTCGTAGTATTTAATTTGAATATCATTTGTACGCAGATCGATCCCGTTAACTCTTAATTGTCAGTCGTACGTGAACGGTGTGCATTTGGTTACGGGAGTGTCACGTACTTAAGCGATCTGCGGAGGATACATCGGCGAAGTTTGTATTGGTTTTCACCTTCGGAATTAGCGTTCAGCGCGATGTACTTGTTTCGTAGAATCTTGGCGTATTTGGCAAATTTCTAAGATTTTTCAGTAGATTGTTGAATAACAAACGTCGATTCTCGGCCAGATCCTGATTCAATTTTTAAATTACGAAGAATTTAAAAATTATTCTTGTTCGTATATCACGTTATTGGAGTGGTTCTAGTTCCTTATAATCTTCAGCGGTTCGATCATTTTCTCAAAGCAACAACGCTATCATTTTTTCGTAGTGCAACATCTGGAAACGCAATTTTTCAAACGTGTTTCTTTATGGACATAACAGAGAGAATAAGAACAACCAACAAGTTTGTATCTACTAATTTATCGATGATTAATTTCCCATGATATCAGTAGTCGCGATTACGAAGTAACGATTTATGCAAAGTATATTGTCTGCATTATTGTTCGTTTCTCTAATATTTTGAGCACGGTGGATCCAATTCTCTTTGTCATGTACGACTCCATCCCCATTCAGATCCGACAATAAAGATAACTGGAAAAAACAGTGTACAAAATATTCTGAGTAGAAAGTTCATCAAAATGCATTCGTCGTTAAAAGGCGATGGTTCAGCTGAACAAAAAATTCATCTACAATACTCTCTTTTCATACCAATTACGAATTCAACGAAGCAAACTCGATGGTAGCTAAAACATTTTCGACGGCCATCAGCTTTCCTATCAAGAGTGCAGCATGGAAAACGGGAAGTCTTTGGGGCTGTCGAATTTTCGAGCCACGGAGAGCTTTTCTATTTATCGAAAAGGAGGGTGGTTTATTTCGGCTATAAATCAATTGTCCATGCATGCGATGCATCGAAATGGCCCGATATGCATTCGGTATGCATAAAACGGTCCATGGCAGCTCTCGCGCGTCCCAAACCCTATTTCCAACCGGCGTGGTACACCTCTTCCACTCTCTCCCGCTCCCTTCTTCCATTTCGATCCGCCTTGTTATATTGCGACTCCTGTATGAAACTGGTACCATGTGCTCGTACAAACTGACACACTGTATCCGTAATATTTCGTCTTCCGGCACGAGCACGTTTTCTTCTACGAATTTTGTATCGCGAAAGTTGACGTTTTAAGGAACTACGCTCTGTTAGCGAATTATGATTTTATTGTCTTTGTCGTCCCGTACGAGTTTGACGACGTTTTATGGAAAATTCTTCGTCGTCACTGATGGCCTGCGGTGGTTTTCATCAGCCCTTCGATGCATTTGTTGGTTACATTGGTGAGTTAAAACAGTAGCTATTCTTTGTACAAATATTGACATAGGTATTATTAATTAACGAAATAGAGGCAAATAGTAACGAATAAATTCAGTGGTTTTGAAGAAATTGCATCAACGGCTGTGTATTACGACTGGTTGTACGACTATGAACGAGATAAATCCATTTTTGCGCGTATTTTACTATCCCTGACTTAATTTAGAAATTGAAAATAAATATGTATGATCGTTATTGTATGGATAATCGTACATGATGTGTAAACGCAGTGTTATGAAATATTACGCGAGGCTAGATGTAGCACGCACGTTTCGTTTTTCTTTTTTCTTTTTTTTTTCTTTTTTTTTAGATAGGATCACCAACGACATAAAATTGATGAAAATATTGCACGTAATAATTTCATTCATTATTCCACATGCACATTGAAACAAAAGACCTCGTTACTGCACAGCTATATAAAAAGCACTTGCTCGTACGTTTATGTTATGAATCACTTTATTGACCGGTTTCCAGATTTCATTTTTCTCATATTAATTTTTTTCACAGTCAGACTAAAGCGTTACCAAATAATACCAAATCTATCACGCTTGTAAATAAAGAATAAAATCGTCTGGAATTTTTCCATCTCGTAATTTATAACAAAATTACATTTTGTCAAAAACAGGAGACAAATGTTCACATACTTTTGACCTGCGATGTAAATTGTCACAGTAAAAGACGTAATACGCGAATGTTCGTACCTTCTTTTACCCTTTTTAAGCGAGTTTCAGTGTCTCCCTTTTAACAAGTTTCATCGTTGATGAGTTTAACGCGTATTCGCAAAAAGAAGATGCGAACTAACGAGGTAAGAAAAAAAGAAAAAGATAATAACTTTCTACTTATTCTTTCCAAATCGATTCCACTTCCTTTCTCTCTCGCCAAGTGCAGATACGTGGCCACGATATGAGAAGAATGTCCAGTCAATGTGTTCACGATGACCATTTATCACGAGAAATCGAGTCTCACTGACGCGCGCCGGTAGATCATTTTAACATTTGATCGTCGACGTGTTCTGTCAACGTCGCCTCAATTCCTCCACCTCTATCCTTTAGAAGAAGACACTGCGAAAGACAAGAGCAGGAGCTGCGATTCCTCGCAGGCAAGAGTAGCCAGCTAGCAATAGGGGAGATCGATATTTTTATAAGACCCGTGTCAAAGTGACGTGAATTATGGCGATAATAACGGGCACGGAGAGATAGGAATAAGCTACGCGTCCTGCCTGCTGAGGGACGTGCATAAATCAGCCAAACGAATCGGCCACTGGGCCACGGTTGTAGATCATTTTGCTTACAATAACCAAACTGGATTTCCGATGCCAGGCATATCTGAAATTGCGACTCGCCTCCCTTTCTCTCCCGCTTGTTGTCTTTTCGCTCTCTCGTGTTTTCCCTTGCCACGTACACCCTCGCTCATAAGTATCACGACCCTCGTGCAAACTTGTGTATACAGGAAAAATGATTAGGAAGTTGTCAAGACCCGTAAGAATTATTGTTTTATTAAAAACGTTAGACTATAAAGAATCTGTATCTATTCGATATTGTAATAATAATCTCATTAATTCTATGTAACAAAATGAATTTTTCTCTTGTCTGCCTATTATACCATATTTGTCGCGTCTCTTGATCTTTCTCTCAGCTAGTTTCGATATTCGTATTATCATCGTATTTTATATTATTGCATTATTATTTCCCAGCATACAATTATTGATTTTATAATTCAGATTCGGATTGCAAGTAGTTTTCTTACAGTGTTCTATCCGATTCAAGTTTTTGACGGTGCCAATGAGAGACAAGGCGACTAAGAAATTAGATTAGGCAACTGTCGAGATCAGCACGTCATCATTTACTATGTTATTGTTATTCTTCCAGATAATTTTAATTAATTTAATTTTCGTTTCTTCCACATACATCGAATCGCAAACATTGCACCAATGTAAAATTCTGATCGATCAATCGTTTCCTTGATCCTTCCAAATTCTTTGAAACAGTTTCAACAATTCTTTATCGTTTCTTTTCACATCGGACCACAATTTTGCACGAATATAAAATTCCGCTCGGTCGATCGGTTTCATCGATACTTTAAATTAATAGTCAAGTTTCGTACGAAATCAGTAGGTGCCTTGATACTTGCGAAGAGGAGTGTACGCGTGCACCAATGCACGATATCACCGACCCCAAACAATAGCCAGCCGTAATGTCGAGTTGTAATTGGCCGCCGAACGTCTTTATCGCTTGTCCAGGGAATAATGGAAGCGAATTCGTCGCGTTCCAGTCGCCGACTCTTGCCTCCCTACGCCGGATAACCCAATTAACGTTGTCATCCCGCGCAATTCGTCGATGACATCCAACACGATGGCAGAGGATCAACGCGAGCGATCTTTTCATCGGTCGGTCAGTGCGAGCTTTCGAGCATTGCGGCAAGACCTTAGGAGATCGGACGCTCGAAACGGGGAATGCTCGTTTTATTGCATTCCGGCGAACTGGCGCGAGGGCAGATTGATTGATTCGCGTGCCGGATTCGAAGTTTAATCTGTGCGATAGTTGGCTTTTCTTTCGCCGATGTTTCGCGTCGTTTGGTGACGTCCTTCTGAATGTTGATGGCCACTTTATGAGGACGCTTGACATGGATTTGTGTTCGCAGATAAAAAATAGAGTGAGAAACACAGGAATACGAGCGGTGAAAATAAAACATGTTTGTAATAGAAAAATAAAACGAACAGAGTAAAGTAATAAATTGCAACGTTATACATAATGTTATTATATGCAATGAGATAAAAGATAAGTATATATACATAAAAATTATATAGATGTAAATATTAAACGTGCTATCGTTTTCTCTGGTAGTACAAAATTTTCGAATATCGCTTTTCCCCGAAACGCTTCCCATCGCGGTGATAAACTTCATTTCTGGCTGAAACTTTTTTCTCTTCGCCAAGATGAACAGAAACAAAGTACGTAATCGACACAAGAATCGAAAACGCTGACTTTAAACCGGCAGTTTTGCCAGGGTGCAAGCTTCACGTGGAATTTCCGTAGCATCTGAAACGAATCCGCCGTGACACCGAAAGAAAGTAGAAACTCGTTCACACTGTGTCGTTAATTACGGCGAATTCCCAGAGAACAATTTCAATAAAACTATTCGGACATATTTTACGCGAGGCGCTGCGCCAGAAACGAACGAACGAACGAACGTACGTGAAAGCGAGTTTCCGGCAAACTCGTTTAATTCTCGCTCGGCTTGTGCAAACTCGTAAATTTACGGCCGCCACAAATATTTATCGATGACATTTGGCAAAGATTTGCGCCGGTAATATCCATCGTCGCATTTTGATGAAAGTGGTGGTGAGGTTCGACCGTGGGCCACGCGTTTGTCTCTGTTTGCGCTGTCCTTTAATACACCGCGTCGAACAAAGGCGTTCAAATATGTTCATCGCGTTCCCGCATTTCGTCGACTTTTTGCCAATTCTCGCGCAGGATTCTAACGTGAATTCCTTGCTTCCCGCTTGGCTCCGAGCAAATATTTTCGTACGTCTGCTAAATAACTGCGGAAACATGGATACGCGCGTTATTTACACAGCATTTGTACCGAGCGAACGAATGTTTGACAAATAGTTGTTAATGTTAAATCGCGAACCGATATTTTTGCATCGTCATATGCTTATCAATTTCTCATTAAATAATTTCGAGATCTGATGCTTTTACAAAGAATATACAAAATTTCTGAAATATGCAAAATGAACGACAAATGATAAAAGCCTTGTAATAGTAAATTCAATTCCAACTTAAAACGAAGATCAAATAAAAATTACATTTAATAAAGCGTAATAATTGAATATAAACCTGGCGATAAGTTTAGAGAAAATTCATATTAAAATCCACGATGATAATGATTTTCTGCGAATTCACCAAAATAGAAGATTCGAATTTTTATAAACATCTGCAATTTAATTGTCAAATTTTCTTCAAGCATATACAAATTGTATCAATATCGAATTCTAAAGCATCGAATGTGCTCAGAAACGCGATTTACCTGTTACTTGTTTAACGAAACGCACTATCCCGTTTCTCTCGCGGTTTTTCAATTACGTTCTAATGCAGAAGCCTCCGATTCTGTAAATACGCCGTTTCAAATGGAATAGTCAGATGGAATACGTTCAATGGACGATTTAAACGTGTCTCGGCCGCTACATTTTCGCAATCAGCGCGCGTTTCACTAGAGCCTTTTCAATAGAACTGTTCAAACATATCCTACAGGCGACATTTCAAGCTATCTATGAACTTTCGGCTCTCGTTTCACTGTTCGGGCAGCCCTCCATTCTCGTGTGGATTTTCGCCAGCAAAAAATTCTATGGGCGGATCTCCGCGACGATTTTTCCAGTAACAACGACGTTATGTCTTCATACGGGGATAACTGCTTACATATGATACGACGAGCCAGTACGATTTCATATCCAACACACGTTAAAACGCGTAAGAGAAAAATTTCATGCGCACCAATTTACGAGTTATATCTTTTCACGCATAATTTAGAAACATCACATGCACGAGTTTATCATTAAACTTGAAACCAATCGACTAGAAAGATTTTCTGCCGGTCCAATTTAATTTTAGTGTTAGGTGCGGAAATTTTCTGCAAATTTAAGTCATTCGAGATTGTACATTTTTATACAAAATCGTTTCCGTAGTGTTCAGCACACGTTTCATTATTGAAGCATATATATCAGTTAGCAGCTCTTTTAAACGAAAGAAGCGCAAGTTACTGCAAACACAATAGTACAGAATATATATATCCAAGCATATTCATAGAATACACGAAACATCTACGTGGCGTCAGCGAAGTGAACTTATCATTGCTATCGTTGCCACCTAATGACAAAATCCGCAATCACTTAATTGCCAACCGAAAACTATCGATTAATGAAACAGAGAAATATCGTCCGGTATTACATTACAAAAACAAGTTAAATATCTTGCAACATAGAAACCATTTAATTAACTTATAACGAAAAGATCTGCAACTTACCCCGTAATTATTACGTTAATTCTTCGCTCAGGAAAAGGTATCAAATCGTAATCAGCTATATATTTCTGTTCAGGCTGACTATTTGCATATTTTCATTGGTTCATAGCATTATATGTTCGTAGCATTATATAAATCGAAATAATACTAGAGTAAAAAGTTTCGAAAATGGTCGCTTTTCCACCGCGTGTCTGTATAATTGAATGGCATTTGGATGGAGAACAGCCGGGATGGAAGTACCTACCTTTCGTTTCGAGCATTCCTAACGAATAGCCGGATTCGAATGCAACCACGCTCGATAGCGTTTTAATTATAAATTCGTGGATTATTAGCTGGAAACTTTTTCCCGCGAACTCTCTCGTCGCACAACTTTTGTCGAGCGAACTTTCGCTGCCGCTGGAGCGCGTAAACATAATTGTGCGGAAATTTTGATCGCCCGCTACGGCTCTATCGATGCTTACTCGAGCCGCTTTTATCGGTGAATTTTTAGCAAAGGCAAAGAGAGGAAATTGAGGTAATCATGACTCGAAATGATCGACATTCTCCCCGTTTAAACGGTCCTGAAAATCACAAGTTACGCCAGCGAAATTAGATTACGATGGAAACCGTTTTTGGAAATGCACGCTTTTGAATTCGTATTTCAGATTTCCATTAAAATCAATGAATCTTTCATTTGTTTCAGGTTTGATGAATATTAAGAGACCGATCTATGAATGTTAAATTTAGCACGACTTTTCGCTATTTAAAAGCATCGAAAGAAAAGTAATTTTATCTGGAAATCAACTGGATTGAAAGATAAAATATTATGATCGTTCGAAGAGTGGATGCTTTGAGGTTTCCAATTGCTACTAATAAGTTATACAAGAAGAGCGAAACATATCGTTGCAATGATTTTTTCGCTGATTCTTCGAACGATAAAAATCTAGAAATCAAAATCGATCAAATAGATTAAAGGAAATAGCAGAAAGAAGAAAATGATTCCTCGATTGTCGGATCGTGACAGGGAAATTTCGTGGAATTTCCGGGTTGTTGCGAGGCTGCGCGGCGCGTGACCGCGCGAATTCGCGCGGATACACGGGCGATGCGCGTGCACGCGCATTGTGAGCGCGTACGAGGCAGTTAATGGCTGGTGTTCGTTAGCAAGTGGAGCTCGACGAGAGAAGAGCACTTGCAACGGACCCTTCAGTCCGTAGAAAAGCTCACAGCCGCTGTTGGCGACACAAAAACACCGATTGCCAGCACAGCGGCACGCGGAAGACACGCGACACGTGCACTCATTCGTTTTTGCCTGGCTAATTAATCGCTCTCGACCGATTGTCTCGCACATCGTGCGACTAAACATTCCAAAACATTCGATTTATAACTCGATGGTATTTTCGCTACCTACTGTAAAATTATAACAAATTTTACTGTATTTATTGGTTCTCGTTATAAGGTATAAATAATGGGAATGAGGTAACATATTTATAATGGAATAATTATGAAATATACATATGTGTACGTGGTATACAAAATAAAAGAGTAACTATTTGTAAGTAAATTTTAAATTATAAATTTAAAACGTTTTCGAAAGAAGGGAATTTTTAATATTCGATGCTTGAACGACAAGTAATTACACCGTAAACTTCGATTTTACTTGATTTTAATATTCCTAGCAAAAAGATATAATACTTCAACTTGTTGATTAAAATATGGCACTTTAAAACAGATTTAATCTACTTCGATAAGGCGTAAACCGTGTTCGATAAATATAACTTTTTATATATTTGAATTTCCGAATTCATCGTGTGACTATGATACGGTGATTTTTATCTCTGAAATTACTATCCCTACAGGAATAGGAGGAAGGCAGAATAGATACATCGTAAAATTCATTTATTTTTGCGCAGTTAACTTTGTTTTCGACGACTAGTTGTATGGCGAGTAAAAGTTCAGTTGGAAAATAACTTCTTGTTTCATTCGAGACCTTTCGTTTATCTTTTATTTGCAAGTACGATTTTTCATAGTATTCCGTCAAACGGAGTTTTTTATCTTTTATTTTCCGAGGGTTGCGGAATATTTGATTTACACTGTTTATTCTCTTCTTTTTTTTTGTTTTTTGCATAGTTCTTATTTCGGTACAACATATTTGGTAGAAATATTTTTTCGTGAATAATAGATGAGAGACACCACATACCGTTAAAACGAAACTTCGATTAACCGGAATTCTATTATTCGATTTTCTACTATCCGTGTCCTCCATTATTCGATGCGTAAATATGCCGCGTTCGTTCAACGTTTCTATCTCGAATACGTTTTTACGCTTTGTTCGAGAGTCAATTCTTGTAAATTGAACTTTACATGGTTCGACGTAACTCTTCCGAAAGTCATTTTTCATCGTGTTTGCTTCGTTAATAGCGTTATCCAGGTGATCCTTACTTCTTTCTCAAGAAACTTCTCTTCGCTGTAAATAAAATGAAATAAATATACCGGAAAATAGAAATCATCATATGCAACGTTACGTGGATCGATCAATAATTTTATCGTTGGCGTGAATTGAAACAAAAATTATGTTGAAATCTCTGTTAAAAAATTTTATTTATTTCCATATTTCTTGATACGGTGATTTTCTGTTTACAAAGAACTATAGCTTCGTAATATAAACCTGCTAAAGTCTGAAAGCGAAACTCGGAGAAAGAAGTAAAATCTTAGCAACACAGCATTAACTAAATTGATTGCTACTGAGATATTTAATTTTGTAAATTCCTTCGATCGTCCGTTATCATTACCATCATTTCTCGTTTAAAAATATCACTAGTATAAGAAGAAACGAATATTTTACGATTCGAAAATATCTTCGTTTAAACATTCATATTTCTGTGGTCATTCGAATATTGCAAGTGCCATTCTATTCAATTTTCTACCATTCAAAGTTACTTTTGTACGATTACAATTAAAGGTAGGAATGTATCATGAAATACTTCATTTATATACACGAGCGCGCACCAATACTTTTACGCCCATTGTATTTGGAGAATAAATTACGTTATTTGCAAACGTGAACACGAGACGTAAGTATGCTTGCAATACGTATATTAGCAATTTATATTTCGCTGCTTACAAATATGCAGTTACATCAAATTTGTACAGATCTGCGTAATTACCAAAATACTTTATGCATATTCGTAACGTAACAACATTTACAAAATGCAATAAAATAAAAGGATTAGGAAACTTACGTATTGCTAAATAAACTGTTATTAGATAAACAGAAAGACACAATTTTAAATCATTTTTAGATTGCACTTTAGCTCAAGTTGTTGCTTCAATTGGTACTCGAGATAGAAGCTTTCGTAGCAAAACATTTCAAATGTATGGAATATCGAATGACAATTGAGACAAACGTGACCTACTTATTTTCTTGGAAATGCGTACGTCGCGTGTAACGCCGGTAGAGAGAAGACGCTGACTCAACGTCTGTCACTGACCAGTGCACAGGTGGCTAGTTGCGATAGGTCAATGACGGCGTGTCAGCAGAAGGTCCGATGCCACGAGGCACATAGCAGAGTAACGTATCGGAAATTAGGTTTTGCGCGGTATCTCAGCAACGAAGACTTATATCGTCGTGATATTAAAACTGTTTTAAAGTAGATATCGCATTTTTCATTAGTTTTATATTCGAAGCTAGCGAAGGTGAATTAACAATTTTATTTCGATTTTCGATATTTCCTTATTTCTTCCTGTATATATAATAATAATAAATTGAAATAATTGTTTGTCGAATTAACGAAGAGAATATGTGTACGTACAAACGAAAGGAAGTATTTACATCGAACGAAGATTATGAGAAAGAAAAACGAAGAGGAGGAATTTCAGCTTGCGAAAAATCTAAAAAAGATTCTGATTTATTTATCAATGTATCTGCTATCGTATATTGCATAACTTTTCGCGAGATTAAGTGCTTTCTAAGAAATTTCCTTTAATAAAAATAGCAATTTAGAGGGAAGAAATTGGAGGGTGAAATTTCGCTCGGGTCGTCGACGACCTAGTTCTCCTAACAAGTAGTTTAAAGTCTCTTATCGCGTTGGAATATATTACATATTACCGACACAAATATTACGAGCTTCATCCTCGGCGTAACTAACCTAACATCGAACCATCAATCGTTTCAATAAAACTTCTCAATCCGTTAATAGAACGCGTTAGCCCGCGAATCACATAAAAATCCAGTTTTCTTCTTCGTTTCGCCGACTGTTCCTCTCGAACGCGAATTCATTTCCTGGTGGCGATATTAATTCGTTGGGCGGACGCGAATGCAAGAGTACGTCTAGTATAAACCATAGAATTGCGGGATGGAAATATAAGTGTAACCGAAGGAGACAGAGCAAGGAGCGTAGATTATAATGGAGCTACGTATAATGAGTTTTCTTCCCGGCCATTGTTTTGCACCGAGTAATTTCGTCGTGACTCGGTGTTTGTACGTGTTTCTCGCGTGCACACTCTTAGAGAAGAACGAAAAACGTGAAATTGCCAGTACACCAAGCAGCTAAAACTAGAAACCCACGTGCCAAGTAGCAAACGTTAGCTTATATCTAATGAGTAATACAGGTAATCATCATTATTTTTAAATCTCATTAACACCTTCGTGCATGCATCATGCTTTGCGACCGTGCGAACACACACGAAGCTAGTTTGTTTTCGCGCTTAACACGTTACGTAGACTGACGAGATACGTATTTCGCGTTTCGCATTCCAACGATTACAGGAAATCGGGCATTTCATGCTATTAGTAGATTGTGAACGAATAGACAGTATTATCAAAATGATTAAAAGATTGTGGCATTAATAGAAATTCGTTAAAAGAAACGGTACGATCGAAGGAACGGAAAGGTATTTATATAAAATGAGTCTGAGCCAGAGATAATCGGCCATTCCATGAATAGTTTATTCGCAATTAATATTGCACAAGTAATTTAAAAATATTTGTCGGAAGAAAATATGCAGCACACTACTGGCTATAATTGATAGCAAAATATCTGAACTGTAACGCGTTAATTTCTCTATTTCTATATATCTCCTTTTATCGGCGATTCTTCGTCTCTTCAAGATATTTATTTTTCTATAACTTTCTTTCTGCGACCTACTTTTACTTTGTTACGACACGGTCGTCTCTTCTTTTATCTCTTATGATCTTCCTCCCTTTTGTTGATGCATCGTGTTTTACTTTTCGAGCCGAGTATAATTTTGCGTGTTGTCTCTTATCTTCGTTTTATTCTGTACATTCTATAGCTATTTTCCTTCTATACAACGTTATTGTTATTACTATCACGCGTTTGACCCACGGTTTTTCTGTCCCCTTTTCGCATTTATTCTTCAGATTATATTTTCCCTATTTCCTATTTCCTTCTCCGTGTTCATTTTTAATTTTCCATCGTAATTTGTCGGCTGCATTTATTCTTCCTCTACTTTCCTGTTTAATTTCACTTTTCTTCCCCTCTTATCTAATCCCGCTTCTGTTTTCCTTTAATCTTCCCTCGCTCGTTCATTTTCTTTTTTACACGCTTTTACTCGGTCTAATTTTTCCCCTTAAATCTTTCGTTTATAGTCTTATACTAATAATTCTTTCTTATTGTTTCCTTTCATTGTGCGAGTTTAACGTGGCGGCATTTTCTTTCTTTTGTCTTTCCATTTTCTAATTTTTGTGCTTCAACTCTTGCATAACGAAATGTGCTCGCTTCTTTCCCACGTCTGTTTTTTCTTCGTATATTTTTCTTCCCCCTTTTCAGTAACACATTTTTTACACCTAATGTTTCTTCTTTCTCTTTCATTTCCCCTTTTCTCTTCCCTTTCATACACTTTTTACTTCCTTTTTACTGTTCCCTTTCTCTGTAATCCTGCGTGTTTTCACAATTTTCTTCATTTTCTATTTTTTTTTCTTTCTGCTACCTTTTGTATTCTCTGCTGCTCGTCGTCGTCGCCACACCGCAACAAGGTGTTTCGAACGAGTTTCGCTGGACAAAAAAGGTTTTGTGACGAGGGAGAATCCAACGAATCTCGCTGCTTCAACACAAGTGCAACGATATTAAACGTATAAATCCCGATAATGAGTAACCGGTGCCTCGGCAATAAAAGCAGCGGCCCACTGATTGGTAATTTTCGAATTACCGCTGCGAAATTGAATGTAGAAATAGCCGGGTGAAAACTTGCGTTCCGTTTATTAGAATCGAGCTCGCGATGGTCAGCGGTTTTCCGGCTGCGATTGGATTTTCGGTTACAAGCTACATACGCCGCATCTTGGCTCCCGAAAGCGTCCATTTTCACGGCAATTCGTGATTTTTAATTAAAATACCTTCTCGTTCGATCATATTCTTCGCTAGATACTTATATTTAAACGAGTACATGTTAAATGTTTGAAATTGAATGGAATATTAATCAATTTTTCAAAGTTTACAAACCGATGGTTTATTATAGCTTTTTCTTAATTGGACTTCGTTTCGTATTCGTTTATTACGTATGAAACAGAGTAGCACAGAGTACACGTAATTTCTTAAACGATTTAACGATTCTTTTCGTTGCTGTAACGATTTGCATTCAGAATTTGTTATTTTAGCTTGATAGACCTTGCGAATCTAAGACTTTCTCATTGGAAACTCTCAAACGATTTTCTAATTTATACAAAAATAAAACGTCCCGGTATAGCTTGTATGAATATAGAAATTCTTAACGAAGAGGTATCTTAAATAAGAAACTTCTCATTTTTGTAGCTTTACCAACAATTTGAACAACTTTATATTCATAAGAAAAGGGCGATCAGAAAATTGGTTTGCGTGTATTGCCCATTGAAAAAATTGAAACCTTAACATCGTAAATAGATGGTGAAACCATTGAAAGCTACAATGGATTAAAACTTCCCGTGCAAAACGATACAAGCGAGAAGAATCGTTAAATGTTGTACAATCTCGAACTGTTCGAAACAGAGTTTCATTAAAAAGCAAAGTTTACTGCGCGATAACCTAATATACCGTTCCCATTGAAATACTCGCGACATGTACCTCGTCTTTCCAAATTATTCAAAGCTTTAACCATCGAATTACTCGCACATTCCGTTCTACAATTATCACAGTACATTGAATTACTCTTATCTTGCCCTGAATGCTTTTCCTCGAGCAACCGGCTGGCCGTGTACCGAATATCTCGATGGATCCGTCTATTCCACGTCGGAAACAGGAGAACACAGTGTATTACGGCGTACAGTAGGGTTCTTCCGGTTTGGCAGTCGTTTCACGTGTTCGGCAGATGACCGGGCGAGCAACACAGCGCCGGGTCAGATAGGGTTGAAATCGGTAGGAGCGAGGGTTCAGTGGGGAAGAAGGGTGGCGAGCAGCGGAACAGGGGAAGCGAAAGCAAGCCAGCAGCCAAGTAACAAGGATCAGCGTAAATGCAAGAGCGCGCCGGAGCTTTATCCGGTTAATTAACTGGCGGGAATTGCTGGCTTCTACGATACGCATGAATTTACTGCCAATTTCCAGCAATATTCTCAATTAGGATTGAACGCGTCGGCGCAAATTGTTACGGCCTCCGCCGACTCAATCAGCAGTCGATCGCTATGCCAGAAATCCACGGGCGTCGTCGGGCGCGGCCGATTTCCATTAATAAATCCTCGATTCTGCCGACCCCTGCCGTATCGGCCGGGACATCTGATTCGCTTTATGACATGGCGAATTTACTCGCTGACAAACCGTGTTTATCTTGGCCGCGAGCAACAGCGAGGATAAACGCGCGCCACTCGCCGCGAGAGGGGACCGATTCAGCAACCAAGCTCTCTCGCGGAAGTCACTGTAGAGCAGGCTGATGATGGTGCGCTCCTTGTGTGTTAGCGCGCGAGTCAGCGCGCTTGCTCTACCATGCCGAATGCGTTCATTAGGGTTAATGCGCCTGGTTTTCAACCGATTACCGAGTATCGTTGTAGTTATAGAGAAACAGTCGCGGTTTGCTCGCGTGTTACCTTGTAGTTCTCGTTTTGAATCGCCGGGTGTCAGGCATTCGGTGGCCTCTCTCCTTTTCTCTCCTTTTATGCGAATATTCAAGCGTCAATTGCGCATAAATGGATATTGGCGACGTAGTCTGTGATAACATACTTCGGACGATCAGTGATTTTCGCGAGTTATACGTGGCATCTGCAGGAGGACAGTGTTTTCTTCAACGTTTTCGCGAAGAGACGTCGCTCTCAGCTAGACATTTTCTCTTTCAACCTGTGTAAATGATATAATTGGCTGTTATTGCTAGGAGCGGGGACGATACGCGCTTAAAAAGAAGAAAAAAGATGTGAGTTTCGAAACGTTGCGTCGTTCATGCTAATTCATATGTCCGAGAATGTACTTGAAAGGGTAGAATCTCGATGGACGATGGTTTTAATTACCAAGTGTTACACAATAGAGAGCGTTGTATCTCACATATTCCATACAGTTTTTCATATTATATGCGTTGTGTGTAATTTTCCACTTTCAAATCTCCTATGAATGATAAAAATTCTACTCGTTGTATCTCTATTAATATCGCATGGAGAGAAATAATAATAGATTGGCATATACGCATCGATGAAAGCGGCACAGGCGAAGAAGCAGAGCGGAAAAGTTGTCGATACGAGTGACGGATCGGCAATATACAGAAACGTCGCAAATACTAAAAATTGCAACTCGGTAAAAAGCTCTAAGTGGAAAGTTTGCAAGCGCCTTGGTCGACACGGTTGAGTGCCCAACTCGACGACGTCCGATACTGCTGCGAGAGAAGAAGAAGGAGAGAGAGAGAGAGAGTTGAGCAACAACCCCCTTATTTCACCCGGGACTAGCAAAACCGGGATAAATATAAACAACTCAACTTGCGAGACCGACCATCCCGCTCGCTGTGACATAATTTAATATACACCATGAAGTTTCGCGCTTAGCCAGCGACGCCAGAGATTTGTATTTAGGTTAGTATCCGCGAAAACTTCGCCGCGGACGACTTCGAGAAACTCCATCCGCCTTTCCGCCATCTTACTCTCATTGTCTGCTGCGATATCCGTAAACTTAACGTGCGTTTGCACTTTGTAAGCGTAAAAGCGTGTGGAAATTCGCGGAGGCGGTAAAGAGAACAGATCGCGTTGATAGAGGAAATTAAGATACGAGTACGATTTTAACGACGTTCCGAACGAATAAGATATTTCAGATTTAATCCAGTTAGATATTTACTTTCCTTTTTAATTTTGTTCGCGTATTAGCGCTCGTAAATTGTCCCTTCTCTCGCCAGCGCTATATTCCAAGGTGACAAGTGCGACAATTAACGGTTAAAATTTATGCGATGCACTTGGCAGTTGGAAATTTGGAAGTTCATTCCGTGGTAGATTTATTTCGCCCCAAATATCAGACCATGCGTTAACAAACAATTGGAAAATTACTATTTTCTGCATATTTTCAAGCTACTACTCGAACAAATCAAACGTTACGAACGCTGCCAACCATTCTCTCTTGCTGTTTTTATTATTAATTGCAACAATCCACGTTTTATATTGTATTATGTTACTGATGCACTGGTAATCGTCGTATTTCTAACTATTTTATGCTATCAAATGAGTATATTGGAAAGATTTTATCTCTTTTTTTACCATCGTTAATACTTTCGATCAAATACACTGAAAAATAGATAAAATTTAAAGCGAGAAAAATAATTACCTATATTTTTAAATAGCAATTAATTAAAACACCAATGAAGTTTCATAAATTGATTATTCTATAAGCGTCGTTGAAGATAGCGCGGTGTAGTCAACTTCAACTACGTAAAATTCGTCTCCGTTACTATTGAAATTTGTTAAAGACCAGTTATAACGAGAATTATTATCTTAGCTTAAAGGACGAATTTTCATTCAGCGGACGTAGCTGCACTTTTATTACCGGCAAAGGCATTATATCGTTCAAACTGCGATAGAGTTTCGAAGGCAACTTTGGCGAACTGTCGAGCCAACGTGTAATCTTCGCTGTCCTGTGCTTTTCGATAAGGAACGTAAGGATTCGCGGATTAAAAGCGTAAACTTCGTAATCCTTGCAACATCGGGCGATTTCTGGCTAAGTTCGAACGACAGTAGAAAAGAGATCATTTTTCATAAAAACGCAAGCAAGAGTCATTTTATTAATCGTTTATAACTGTAGCCACGAACCAAGTTAGAACCATGAAGAAGAAGTTGATTTATTTGAAGAGGAAAGAAAAAAAGGAAGACTAGAGAATTTTATAAATATTTCACGAAGAATGAAACGTGGAATATACGTATTTTATTGATTAAATTAATTTATAGCTTTTAAAAATATTCAGCTTCATAAATTAAGTGCGGAAGCGATGTATCAAACTTTGAAATTGAAAATGTTATATCGTACTATGAAGTTAGAGATAAGAAGAACTACGAAAGCTAGTCTGTTATAAATATACGCGATATAATTATTAATTATTTACATGGAATATGAATTTTCCTATAGACAGTAGATGCAATGTAATCAGAAAATATACGGTAGATCCTTTGCTAATTTAATAATAATTAAACGCACAATTATGTTATTATAAATAATAACATGTAGTTAATAACTCAATATTGTTTTACCTAACAAGGGTAATATAACCCGAAATGAAATTCCACAGTAAACAGCATCATTTACTTCGGCCTTACCTTCAAATAATTCTCTATCGTAATTCGAACAATTTCTTCTGCATCAATTTAACTGCGCTAACTGTTATAATAACGTATATTGCTAATAACATAATAGTACAATTACTATAACGATATAATTACTACAATTACAACCACCATCACCGTGTGATTTAAACCACCATAAGACCTCTCTATCAAAATATCAAACTAGAAATCCAGTGCACAAATAAATCGCTAAAATTTACTTCTAGGGACATGTATATATATATATGTATATGTTTTACATATCTTTGTCAGAGAAGCAGCCAACACAGGGTAGAACTTTAAACGGAAAAATTAATCAAACGAAATCGTATTTGAAGGGGATGAGAGCGCGCATGAAATGATGTTCAAGGTACATTATCGCGCGTAAAGAGAAAGGACATAAATGCGTTTTGCGAGAGAGCTGGCCATTGTTACAGTTACTTCGACGAACGTAACGTAAACAGGCCGCACGAAAAATAGCTTGCAATTAGAGGGTGGGCTGGGAACGAACAACCTGGCCTGTTCTCGCGTTTCCCAAGTGGAGCAGCATGAAGTTCTCCATATGGAGGCCATAGAGGCACAAACGGGACGGCCTGTCCAGTTGAAATAAATTTGATCGCGATAAGATCGCTCGTTCTTTTATTAGTGAAAAGATATACAGGAATTTTAACGAGGCGACCCACAGAAAAATACTTCCGTTTAAATTTGTCGCTTACGTTGATGATTCTTCCTCTCTCATTCCCTTTCTTCTTTCCTTAACCTGGCTTTGTTACTCGTTTCTATTTGTCCCTTTCTCCAGCTCGTTCTATTCTTTTCTCTTTCGTTCTTCCATTTTATTTCGTCTGTTTTTTCGGCCAGCTGGCAAATGGAACCTGCAAATCTCCAGGCGTTTGTAACACGTGCGAGTGACAGTGAATTGTACGTGCATCGTTCATGCATATGTATTTGCATAATAGACGAGCATGTTGCAAAGCTATACGTAACTGCGACACGTGTACGGATCGTAAAAAAAAAGGGTTGTTTAAGAAGACTGCCGGATTTTTGCTTCTTTTTTTTTTTCTTTTTTCGAAAATCTCTATCTGTTTCAAAGTGAAAGATTTTGAGTATGACAATTCGTATGCAGATGCGTAGGTCAAAAACGAGTTTTATTGTTTTCCCGATTTTTGTACGGTATTTTATCTTCCAACGGTGTTTTAAAACGAGAATACCTAATGAGTTTATGGATAGTTGATGCTATCGAATTTGCATTCAGTTCGGATGTTTTATATAAATTTCGCGCAGCATTGTTGCTATCGGGTATAAAATGCGCGAATTCGCAATTTTAACGTTCTGGCGAAAATATTTTTATGGGATTATGTGGAACTGATCTTTTATTCATTAGGTAACGTTAATTTTATATACAGTACCGTAAATGTAAAATTTACGATTGTCATCTGATATCACGTACTTATAGGGAATAATTGTTATGAAATAACTACCATATATGTATACATTTTTTTAAAGAGATTTTCGTATTTTCAGAATACTTCGAATTGTTTCATGGATTCCTGTGCTTCCCGAAAGCTTTTAGCTGTTACGTTTTCGAATTGTCGTTTCTTAAAAAAGTAAAGTAGTAGTGTTTTTGGAGAAAAATTCCTGGACCAATAATCATACTCAACAATTAATATTTCGAAATTTTATAATAAAATTTTTGAAGGGATACAACGAAGACATCGACAAGACAAATTGTTGTTGATCTGAATGTTTGTCTTGAGTTATTTAATTTCTCGCCACAGTATCCACACTTTTTAACATATTTGTGCAAGCGTAATTCAATGATTTTAACAATTCCACAAATATCGATACTTAAATTGGTTAATTGGATTTTAAACTCATTTAACAATTTCGAAATTGACAATAGCAATATATACGACAAAACGTTGTCGGGCGAATTTCGCCGGAATATCGTATCAATTTTCAAAAATATCGGCGACCTCGAACATCCAGAATTGCGACGCAGCGCAGCGTGACGGTGCGATTTTTTCACTAACAAATGACGTTGCATTTCGCGCTTTTAATTTGCACAGCGTAGATCGTACACAAAGATAGCAAACGGAACTAGATATGGGCGCGATTTAAAGCCGCATTTCGCTGGCTCGCGCATTTATTTCCGCGTTCCCCGCAATCTGCTCTTTGGATCGTAACAAATTTAATACGCGAGAACTGTCGCAAAAGCTTCGCACGCGATCGCAACACACACAATACAGACGCAAAAAAACATCGGTACTTTCGATAAGAGGCTAACGACACGCGTGACGATTTAAATAATCGCTTAATTACCCACATAATGCGATGCTTTTATTGCATTTGTTCACATATACGTTGCGTGGAAGCGTGAAGGGTGTAGATTTTCTAAAATTAGCTTTACCGATCGCGTTGTTTCTCAATAACGAAGATCCTTCGTGGACGCGGATTTAAATATAAATAGAAGCAAATTATAGTTCAGTCCCATCAACGAATTAGAAGAAAATAACTTTGATGTTGAAATTACGCATAGTAATTATGATTGAACTGATTTGGCCAGAAATAATATATATGAGTTTATTTTTAACTTATTCCAGTTAGCAGATTGAGACTAAATAATTCCGTTCCGCTAATGGCAAAATTACGTAGTTATGTGGTAATCAGCTTATTGAACTATAGAAATAGCGCGGGATTACTTTTACCTTACTTCATAAAACAGTATGTTTCAACGTCGTCGATAGATGATGGTGTACAAGCGTAAAATGAAAATTTTATACCAGAGAAAGTTGCCGCCTTCGTTTTATCATGTAAAACTTGGAAAATTAAACATTGTACACGTTAGAAGTAAAATAACACCGTTCTATTATTAATGTTGCAGTCTCTTTGGTTTCACTAACATAATATTTTAAACAACTGTTTTCATCTAAAAATAATAATTCACGTAGTTTGTAGTCCTTTGTAGTTTCTTTCTGAAAGAAGTCGTCGTCGCTTGCGATAACAAATTGAATTTGTACATTTCACAATAATTGTCCATATACGATAGTTTCATCATTTGGATGATTTGAAAGAAGTGAAACAAAGAGCAGAATATTCTTTTCCAAACGAAATAATTTACAACACCAATTATAAACAAAATCATTCGATCGTTGCTCATGCATCTGTCACAGGTTTTAATTTGCGCCGTTATTTTAAATACCATTATTCTCACGCGCTCTCTTACGATATCCCGCGTATATTACTATTTTATCATTCTCTCTACAAAGGTAGAAAGTCTCGAAAAGACCTACAGAGGAATTCAATGGGGTCATTGCAAGAAACTTCATGCGTATCCCGTGCATTTACGTTATTAACTTTTAAATCCGGCCGACCGTGAGATATATCGTCTAAATGTCCCCCGATGGTTCTTTCCGGGGACGAAGTTCAGAACGAAGGTACCAAAGGAAGCAAAACCAAGAAAGAAAGAAAGAAAGAAGGGCCAAAGACAGGCATAAAGGGAAAAGAGAAAGAATCTTTAAATTAATGATCCTACGTGCTTGAACGACGCTAAAGAAAAATGATGTTGCCCCTTTCCTCTCGCAGCTTCTTTCTCGCTCGTTACATCTTTTACTTGAGACGACAGGACGAGTCTTCCGGTGGAGCGAAATGACGAAACGGTTACGAGAAGAACAGAACGAGCTACGCGAACATCGAAAGCAAGAAAGGAAAGGAAAGAATTGCAAACGTTCCGTTCCTTTTCCTTCTTTCTTTTTTTTCTCTAGCCTCTTTTTGTAGTTCGGACTGCGATCCTTGCGCGAGTACACGACAAGGAAAAGTTTATTCGAACGAGTTATCTCATCTAGATAGCCTTGGAAACAAAGACGTCCGGCTCCACGCCGGAGGAACCAAACGCGTACAATTACCGAGGTCAGAAGGTGCGAGAACGTTGAAACGTGAAAATGGTCAGGGTTGCTCTTATCGCGTGCCACCTTCCACCCCCCTGTGCTCGATATTAGAGGACAGAAAAAGTTTAGTCATTCGAGAAAGCAGAAAATCGTCAGAAGAAGACGCTCTTCTTCTCCCTGTCTCGCTACTTTTTTCCCTTTCGGTCTTGATCTCACGATGGCCAACTTTAAATTGTGGCAGTTCTTTTTATCACCCCTCGTAACCGTTAAAGAAGTGTCTCTGGCGCGAGGGTGATCTTCCTCCTTTCGCTGGCTTTTTATTTACCTTGCCCGCGACGACGGCTCGCGAATAAGACTCGGTCAAGGCACCACGTCCCGACAGGGAATCCGTAAATCGTCGGGGCTGGCGGCTGCGTCCGCATCGTCGACGCTGGGAATTCATCGCGAGCGCTACTCCGTCGGCGAAGCCACTGAATCTCGCGAGACTGCAGTTTTATAGCGCCGTCGAGAGGCAAGCGTGGAAAATAAAAAATCGTAATATTCCTGTGAAGGACACTGATCATTTGGAAGTTTATGCGCACACGCTGTTACGATCTCGCCATGGACGTCGCGCAACTATTTCTTCTCCTTCTTTTGACGATGTCGGTGTTCTCTCTCTCTCTCTCTCTCTCTTTAAGAGAGCATATAAATCGCACGTGCATGCCACTGGAGGTACTCACGTAGCGTAGAAATCATTTTGGATATGCAAACATGTCACATGGTTGGGATAAGTTTGTGCTCCGAGGAAGGAAATTACTTTTTCGAATTTGAATAATTTGTTGATCGATAGGTAGATTTTTCAGTAACCATTGCGCTTGAAAGACGATAGAAATTTTTTCTCCGTACAGGATCATTAAGGAACGACGTGATAGAAATTAGTGGATACGTATGAATGCATTTGAAGATTTTGTCGTTTAATATTTTCAAAAACTTTTGTCAATGGATACATTTGTAGATTTCGTTGTTCAATATCTTCAACGTGTAATCTTCTTATGTCAACGATGGTCGAAAAAGGTTTTCTTTCTTCAATTATTCTTTCAAGACACAATATGTTATTATGTAGCTAAATTTAATGATGTATCTTTAACAAACGTTATAATCCTATGTTAATATGTAGGTTATTATAAAAACCGAGAATCCGGCTATTTGATTAGTAAACACGGAAGCAGTGGGCAAATTTCCTTCAAACGTAGAAAAATCTTGAATCCAGTTTTCCTTAACCACTTAAAATTTCCGTCTACTGTTATCTTTGAACGTTTGCACGTCTTTTTACCACCGCCACTTTGATGGAAAAATTTACAGGAAAGAAATTCATAAGAAATTCGCGAATAATAAATCAGATTAAGCAAAATTTCCAACCAAGTTGCCAACCAAATTCTGCTTTTAATCCCATTTACTCGCAAAAATATTTTATTTAATCTGGAAAATTATAATATTTTGTATGTCCGTGTTTGTTAAATATAAATTATTCTTAGAACGAACAACGGGTACCTAATGAATCTCGTTAAAAAAAGTTCTAAACATCATATAAAGAGACATGCATTTTTTAATACAAAGTGATAGAATATTTGTAGAAATAATGAAATATGAAATTTTTATAAATAAGCGCAGTTTGTACTTTAATTAATTACAGAGTGGAGAAAAATCTGTGCAATCAGATTCGTTGAAACGCAATTAAAATTCATGGTAGCAAGACAATCTTGGTATTAGCGGAGATTGCGTCTCTAGAACTTCTGCTAGTGGTCAAAGTCGACGAATAATTAACGCGGCCGCAGTAGTGCAGATACGTGATATTTCAGACCACGAGTCAAATAGCGGTACAAATGAAATTTTAAGTACGTTTGTTATCGGTACGATAGATTGTTTACCCAATTCATGTTCATTTTCTAATCTAATTAATAATAAATCTTCTAATTAATAATGAATTTCTAATCCCTTCTATTTTGTACTAATTACACGATAAATAGGTATTGCTATTAATACCACGCAGTAATACATTGAATAAACTAAATATCTCTCAACATGTCTCAATTTTATACATTTACAAATAGTGTAATTGATATTATGGTCAGAAATTTTATTTGCGATTCGTTGTTTAATAAAACTGATGCTAAAGCTGGTGAAACCATTTGCGCTACTTTTAATAACAACATCATGGTACATATCACATCCGAACTGTGATATCGATGATTTTTGAAAAGAGAATTTCATTTTCGAATCGACAATGTTCCAGTATCAATGAGATCCAGAAACAACAGTAATTGCAGAATCAAAATTGCTGGGAAATGAAAAACAAACTACGGCAGTAGAGAGAGGAAGAGAGAGAGAGAGAGAGAATAATTGAAAATATTTTAACTTTTACAAATGAAAATACGTTTTGTTTGCAGAAGAATAGACAGTGTAATACTAAAAGCATCGAATTTTTGTTTCACGTCTAATACAATATAAATGAATGTACAGCGTGTGACAAATCGAAAACCATTGTTCCTGTAGAATTAAATTCATTGATACCGAAGAACGGTAAATATTATACTTAAAATATTACCTTTCCCCTCGCGATCGTTAGCAACACGTTAAAAGCGAGTGAAACACAAAAGAACGAAATATCAGCATTGCAGCGGGGGAGCAAGCGATACACAAAAGAACAAAACGTCGGCATCACGGGCGTAATGCGTTCGGTGTATCGCGTTGGGGGGAACCGTTGCGTTTCGACGCATCGCATCGTATCGTGACTTCGCGGGAACATTCTATTTCACAGCGTTAACTTTACGCATAGCAAATCGGCTTTGTGCGCGACTTCTGCAAACACGCCGAAACCGCTGGGACTTGTCAAAACGCGTTCGTTCGTACGTGCACGAACAAATTTGCACGATCCTTCAACGATGCTAACACTGATGGAGGCTGCGGCTTTACAGAATTGCAATCAACTTTTCTATGCTAGTGCCGCGAATGATACTTGTTGAACCTTGTTACGGTTTACCGCAAATAGTATTCGCAACAGCTGCCTCTATGCCGCGTCTAAATTGCCGATATCGTATCCGGCTTCCTTCACTTTTAATTATCAATTACGAGGCAGATTAATAGGAAAAAGATCTCCGCGGGGTATACTGAAATAATTAGATATATTAACTGGGAATAAGATTCATTAAAGTTAATGAGATAGTATAAAAGCGATTTTTATTTTTATTATTCATGGCCAGCGTTTATCATGGAATCTTTCAACGATCTTTCTTTCTAAACGATCTTTTTAACTTTCCACATTATTAGTTACCATACGGTAGCGAGCATAGAAATGGGAACATTCTGCTTTTATAACATACGAAATATGTACTGTTTGTTTCACAATCGATTCCGATATCCTTGAACATTTTTTCTAATATTCTCTCGTTATTATCACATTTGTAAGAGATAATCGATGTATCTTCCTTCTATTTTAATCCAAGACTCACATCTGCGGGCCTAATATCGAGGTATATTTTCATGTATTCATTTCATGTTTCGTATTGTACGACAGGAATTTTCAAAAGAAATCTGATACTTCTGTTTATATTCAACATATTGCCAGAGGAGTCACATTATCGATCTGTCGTAAATATAAAAGTAGATTTTCCTGCGAATGGTTGGCTTCGAAGCTTATGTTGGTAAAACATTTTTTTGTTGCTCTCGATGAGAATTACAAACTCCTAAAATTCCGAGTGTTTCTTTGATTTTTTAATATCCTCAGTGTACGTATCTGATGAATATCATTGATGTAACCTGTACAAAGTTTGATTGAAAAATACCCGGACTGAAAAAGATACGTCTCCGCAATTCTTTTGGAGTCAATGATTTCTATAATAGAACTAATTTTGTGACAAACATGTTTACTAAAAAGACGTAGCTTCGGTGAAAGATTGCGAAAGTTTGAGTAGACAGTCAGCTTCTGAGATTGGCGAAAATGTTGCCAAAATTCGTGAAGTTGTTGTTAGAGGAGTTTACAGTATATGTAGAAACATTATATAGGTCTTGCTGAGACATTTTGACTAATGTTTTCAACATGAGTCGTGTCGTTACAAAGTTTGTTTCTCGTGTCTTGACAGAAACAAAATACAGTGGAAATCTTAAAGCAGGTTCTAACAGAAGTAAAAAGCGACCTAGATTTCTTGAATAACATCACAACGGGTGACGTGGAAACACGGTATTGATCATCGTAATAGTAACCAGCGAATTTACCATAAGTGAAAGATTCGTCACAGTATTTTTGCAAATGAAGTTTTACGTGAAACGTTTGATCGTTACATTCCTTTAACAACGTAGAGAAGGAACCAGTCAGATCGATAAATACACGAGTGATACTAGAAATTTCACATCTTAAATATCACCATACATAGTACGATAATTATTAATAATAAATTCTTAATAAATACAAAATACAAACTATTAAATAAATAAATAAATCATTGGTATTTATTTCTCATGAACATTTGAAAGTATGTGTCGTTTGAATAAAAAAATAATTATTTTTTTTTTTTTTTTAGATCGTTCCTTTTGATTTCTCTTTCGTTCTATTACGCTTTTAGAACCTTCTTAAGGGATTGTTCATCATGAATAGGTGTCAATAGGTCAAACAGTGAAATAATTTCTTTGTGCAGAGGTCTTCAAACTGCTTTGTAAGTTGGTAAATAAAAAGTGGCTTAAACTTTGTTAAAATGAATTATGGATGTTGGATTTAGAACAATGCATCATCCCACTCTTCCCGTCTGGTTCGATAGTTTTTAGTAAAAGGATTTTTCTCCTTTCTTACTTCACTTAGCTTTCTATGATTTCTTTTTGTTCTTAAAACTAGATGGTCGTTAAAATTGTGCCAAGTGATTGAAGGGAAAAGAAAATTCCGAAGGTAACTATTGGGTTGGCAATTAAATGATTGCGGATTTTGTCATTAGATGACATTTAGTTTATAAATAATATGAGTTCATAAAGAAACGGTAGATATCCGGATATCATCTTTGTCAAACTTCGTTTAAGGAGATACATAATTTATTCCATCCATTTCGATTATATTCTAATACAAGTTTAATCGAGGTATTTCAAAAATGTAACGGGAAGTATATTTCATAAGAGAGCTGACAGTGTCTATATTTAATTCAGCTTTAAGGACATTTAATTGGCTAGAGAGAATCATTAATATACCATCTGTCACATTTTTCAGTCTAATTAGATATCTGTCAACAGTGTAACATGCTCGTGTTTTTCAAATATTTTTTTAATTTTAAGACAGAAAAAATATTACTAATATACATTTCCATTCCTCGACATGTCGTTAAAACTTTATTCTCACAATTGGAAGCGAAACAAAAGTACAGTCAAGTCAGAGGAAACTCGACGATCGAATAGGGAAATTAATTTTTCCGAATCTAAATGAAAAACTTGCCAGATGAAAAAAGCTTTTTTTTTATATTCCGCTACCTCAAAAAATAGTTGCATATGCACCTAAACTAAAGGCATACAGCTATATTACTAGCTCGCAACAAAACATGTCATTCAACGTTACTATTCAATATTTTACGGATTTTCAATTCGGCTGATTCGTCTGGCAGTTGCTGTATTAAAATATCTTCTGCACGAAACAACATGCACAAACGTTGTTCCGTATACAAGACTGTGTAGTGTACGAAGTTACGATAACTCACAGTTCACGAGAGTAGCGTTGAGAATGGCGAACGATCAGTCTCGAGAGTGGTGAGGGCCGTTTGTTTCCTGTTTCTTTCGTAAATACGAGCCCTGCAGAAGCGGCTGTTTCCGAAAGTTGCCAGGTCGCTTTAGTGCCACGTGGCATAACACGGTGTTTGGGTTTACGAGGTCGAAAGAAAAGTTCGTTGTATTAGCACGAAGAAGTGAATTCTGCGAATATTTCGGCTGGTATAAGACCAAGGATTGTAAAACGGAAGACAAGTTTAAGCAGCGTTGAGTGCCACTGTTGTTTGTACGAACAGAATACAGATTCACACTCAACTCTAACATAGTGATGTTTTCTGAAATACAAGTACGCTAGGAAACGCGAGCTCTGTTGCTAACGAATAAGAATAAAAAAATAATTTGACGATGAAAACTTTGTTACTTCTTTCTGAATATGGAGAATTTGCAGAAGCATATCATGCGTATGTTTTTGCGTTTCATTTTTATGCCGAACGCTTATAATGAAATAAATTCTACTTCAATTATTATAATAGCTTTGTACGTTCCTTTAAGTTTCTTTGATTATTTTTTAAATTAATACGTTTAAACATCAATGAAGCCAGTTAAAAATTATTTCATTGCCAAATATTGATCACTAAGCATCGTTATAATCAATCGCATCTTTTCTGTTTCAGGTATGTACAAACAAATTTGCTATAATTGTTGGTACGATCGAGTGGTATGTACTTAAATTTATTATACTTTAGAAATTCTTAGCATTTATATTCTAAAAATTGCTTTGAATAATTAATGTCTCTCGTTCATTGAACGTACTTAAAGTAATATCAACGAATAATACGATTAGAAAAGCTAACGAGAATAATTAACGAAACAATTAAATGCATCGTTATTCCTCTTTCTTTGTACCTAATTCAAAGTCCTCCGTAGGACGATCTATCCTCACATACAGAAGAGGGTCTTGAACAGAAGACGAATATCGATAAATTTAAATTTAACACGGTGAAAAACCTAACGCGGCACTCTGTTACCCTCGCTCTCGCTTTCACGCATTTATCGTGCTTCTTCAATTCCAAATCCTTTCCAACCCTACTCTATTAAATTTCATTTTCGTCCAATATCATCTTCCTTTACCGTACCCTTATTTTTTTCCTGCTTAAATGTCAGTTCCTTACAAAACGTTTCCGTCCCGTACAAATTTCTTTACTCTTACCCCTTCCTTCGCTTTTTCCCCCAATTTACCACCGTTTCTTTCTTTCCTGCCGTATCCCTTTTCCAATTACAGACGCGCACGTACGTACGCACAGCAAATCGTTATTCTCTGACGGCCAGGCTTTTTGGGGCGGCGCTTACGCCTCATAGAATTTATACGATCTTCCGCATCAGCACTTTAGGACATTTTGCAGATTAGGACATTTCGCGAGCGACGTAGCCGCCAAGGCGAAACGAAACAGCAGCTACTTTGGATTCATTAAAGAGACCCTTCCTACTTCGTTCGTGCACACACACGCGTTCCCCTTTGCCTTTTCGTTTCACGTGATACCAGGCCCCGTCACGCCACCCCAATTTCCTTAGAGACCAATGAGGAGAGTTTGACTACGTAGAAATGTACCGAACGCGTTCCTCTTCCCTTCATTTCTCTGCACGTTTGCTCGTCTATCATTTGTTAGCGCTACCTTTTAGTTCGTTCTGTGTTTGTATGAAAGGGATGGTCTCTGTCAAGGAATCTTATTTTTAACGCTCTATAGAGCTGTGTGACATCGAAATTATACGTACACGATAGCGGGCGTCTAAATAGGCGATTTTCATCACTTTTTCATTTGGAGAAGAATGCGTTTGAACTAACTTTTTTTGATATATAATTTGTTAAAAAATTGTTTATCGTCTTCCATCGATTCTTTTCTATCCTCTTCCACGAAATCATTCAGCTGCTTTGAGCTTCTATTTTTTTCTCGTATGTTTATTTCATTGTAACATTTTTCAGAGGAATTCGTCTAAAAAAAAATAATACGAAGCAAGAGGTAGTTCCGTTAATTACCTTATCTTCCGTGTCCATAAAAAGATGGTCTGTTGCCAGGACTATGATTTTTATATTTCTACCAGTTGCGTAGGAATACGCATATAAATTTAGCAGACAAGAATTAGAGGAGGGGAACAAAGTCAGGTTGAAAATAATAGGTTAAAATTTTAATCAAGACTTTTATGTCTACACGACTGTAGTCTTGAAAAGGGCAACAGAGGACTATCTATAGCAGGCAGCATCCGCTACTAGCTCTTCTTCCTCGTAAAATGCATATTGGATATTTTTACGGTTGTAAGAGGAGCCTTTTGGCGGTGATTAGCTGTTTTTAGCAGCATCAGCTTCAGGAAGTACTTCACTTTCGGCAAATTTAGCCACTTCGCCGCCACGAAGAAGCCAGATGTGCAATCTTTCTAATCGACTAAAATGTTACGTGCGTTATAATTTAGAAGATTTATCTTCCTTCGACTTCGAATATTGATTTTTCGACTATAGAAATTGAGAGACAAGCTGTCGTGCAATGTGTTGAAAATAGTAGGCTATCTGTATTGAATAATATTAAGCAATATGGAATAAATGATATTAAGGAAATAGAAGTTCGATTTATAGAAAAGAATGACGAGAGGTGAAGCGTTTCAAATCCAAAAGGATACGTATTTGCATTTTTCCCCGTTAGTTTAACAAGTCTTGTTTGGATAAATTGGAAACAAATTAATTGAAAAGAATGTTGAGGTGTTACTATCGTTATATTAAAAGAAAACGTAAAGAGAAATCGGTCGATAAAGTTTGTGTTCGTATAGTGTGAATTTTTTAAAACGATATCGCATCGAAATACAAGTGAGTTATATGTGTGCAAAGTAAACACGCAATAATAGCATTAACATTCCACAGCGAACAAGAAGTAAACATTTTTTTCTTTACCTTGCTATCGGATTTCACGGAGAGCCTATTTCGCCATATACCAACCGAGTCAGTTCTGTTTTGCCTTCTGCGCCGATGATATCGTTACTACGCGGCGCGACAGTCGTGGCGGTTTAGTTTGTGTAATAAGTGAAAACAAATGTCGCGTGATCGTAGCATTTCATCATATTTGTAATTAATTTGCGGTAAAACGGCGAATTACGTGTAATATACAATCCAGATTCATTCGTCTACTGTTTAGTGTGAAATTTATACATACGGTTATGTAAGTAACTTCGTTTGTACATAGAGATATACATATGAATAATTGTATTTTGCTTTCGCGAAAGTAACTAACCGCCATGTTTGATATGTGTCGTGTTTGAAATCGTCTCTCGGTGCATAGATAGTTTGTGATTGCGTATAAGCATTTATGGTGCTTTGGATATTCGAGGGAATTTCGAGGATGCAGTTTAGATGACATCATTTGCAAGTTATACGCACGTATAACGATGCAACAAAAGTAAGAGTACGAATTCATCTATTCCTGTAATTTCTCTGTTATTTGTTGGTTAAGTGTACGTACATACCTATGTAATACGTACAATGTTGGACAAAGAATGGAACATAAAATTGAATAACATTTTTTTTAATTTATGAGTATATCGAACTTGTTGAGCTTCTCTTCTGAATCTTGCATGGTATATTTTTTGATTATTTCGCAGTAAAGAAGATACATTGGTAAAAGATACAATGAGAATAGATGCATATAAGCAATGGGAAGTGCATATACAATAGGGAAATAGATATAGGTATACAGAATGTACAAAATCAAATCAGATAATAATAGATATAATATAATCTTATCACAATTTATTAATTATTCAGACGAGTGTCTACCTCACCGATTTCACTGATTTTCAAATATGTTGTTAAGGTCGACATCGTGAACAATTTTTTCTAGCTATATATAACTACCGCTCGTTTTTAATTCCCGAGATATTTATAAAAATACTTTTGTTAAAAATATTTTTTAGTTTGATATGGGTGAGTTTTGGTAGCGATGTTATGTATGGGTATGACGATATTATAGCTATATTCATAACGCGATACATTCATACGTCTCACTGTTCGTCTCACTTTTTTTCATTTGTAAATACAAGATTGTGAATACAAGGAAACTATAATAAGATACAATATCGTTAAAAATCTGATAGTTTCTAAAATCAACATGACCAAAAATATAAGATTATCTATTTTATTTCTTTTATTATTAGCATGTAAATGCAGGTGCAAATAATTATAAAATACTATTCTCCAAATATGAAATGTTTCTGCCTTAATTTCAAAATATGAATAGTAAATATAATTGTCTTGCTACATGTCACTATAAATGTACAACATCGTCTTACTTCTTAAATGCTACATAAAGTTTAATGACTATTTAAGTTACCCCCTACTTTATGGAACAACATTTACATAATCGTTTGCTTGGTATTTTCTTCTTGACGTCTATTTTCCCTTACAAGCAACGACTCTATTATTATTCGCTTCTACCACTGTAATCATTTGACGTTTCAGATTAACATACTCCCTTCACTCATGCTTTACGACTGTTCATGTTCAGTCGTCCGATAGAAAAATTGGAGCATCGTCCGAGCACAATTCGTCCAACGACATAAACCGCGTAACTCGTCTATTATTATTGTTCGAACGTGTTTTTATTCGCTATTATTTCTGTCGCAACGGGACTTATTCTTTACCGGGCGTTTTTGTATGTTGCACCGTAAAGCCGAGTTTATTACACACGCCAGCTCGACAAAACGTGACCGCTCTCAAGTTACCAATATCAAAGCCCTTTATATGCGCTGATGAACAAAAGCGAGACCAGGGAAGAGAGAATAACACGAAAGTACGTGAGACCGGGAGGTATCAGGATTCGAATGATTCTATTGTAAAAAGTCATCTTTAAAATTTCGATCGGTTGGACCGACGAATAGTATTTTGTTTGTTTTCAAAGGCTAACTTCTTTGTTCCCATACGCTTAATGATGTTTGCGGATTCTTTGAAAAATCGAAGATTATTTAATTATTATCAGATAGATGTATGTTTATGCGTGTTTGGAAAATTGAAGAATATAAAAATTTACAGATGACATAATATGCAAAAATACAGTCGAAAATAAAAATAATTGGACAGATAGTGTACTATATAGTATAGTATATAGTATATACTAATGAAGTTTAAACGAACCATTGATTACTGAATAATACTTAAGTTTTATTTATCGTACATCCTTATTGTAGATTACACAGATTGCTTAATAAATGATTGAAATTAATATTTACATCTCTGTGCAGACAATCTGTATTTAACAAAACTCCATTGATATCCATTTTCATTATCTGTTCACTGATTTTTTCCTACAACTGTATATAATCTCTTTATCTCTTATAAACATTTCACCACTTCAACAATCGGAACATTTGCAGTTTTGCGCTTGACTGAATCGACGATCACATCGTATCTCAATCAACGACTATGCATAACATGCTCCTACAATATCCATTGTTTTGAAGCACTGTATGCCCAGAATTACATACGTTTACACTAAATCCTGTTGATTTATCAAGAGAAATCAGTCACCGTGACATCAGCTTCGAGCAGACGTTAGTCACCCGCTTCTTAATTACTGGCTGGAGCGGAACCGCGAAATTATAGCGAGTAAAAGGTGATGTCGGAACAACCGGCAGATGACTATAAGGGATAGGGAAGGTTGGTGTTCAGGACGAAACGAGGCCCGACGGGTAGGAAACACTGTCTTGGCTTGGCTGTTTCCTGGCTTTCCGTGTTATGCACCAACAGTTCAAGCTGCGTTTAATCAACTGAGCATCGCACCCCAATTGTGCGGCTGCCGGTTTCTGGTTTCGCCTGCACCGGTGTGACGTCTCCTAAACCAGCGGATCCATGCATCCAAGATGGATTAAACTTTTGAGATATATGCCACTTGTTCCAGGGGCGATATACGACCCCGCCTTGGGAGGCAGAGAATTAATTATGTTAGTTCCTCGTGCGATTTGGCTTGCTCGCTGGAAATGGCTCACATTAGCGCGACGATGTATTTGATCGTTGATAGGGATCACGTGTCGGTTTAGGATGAAGCTCTTATTACTGGGAAAATACGCGGAAGAATGAAGAATATCACCCGTTATATCCGTACTGTTATCCAGCTATTTGTAATGTAAAACGTTACATCGGTTCGTTTTAATGAGAATAATATTCAATAAGAACGTGGGTTTTATAACGGGGCAAAAGGTTCTTATTCTCACGTTATAGCGATAGCTATTTGCGATACTTCCACTTGTATTTTCTGAGGTATTAGTTTAACATTTTTCCCGAGCAGAAAGTGTAATTCTAAAATTTATTTAGTAAATACGTCTCTTATCATACTCTTTTATTAGATACATTAGCTTATTTCATTCTTCTAATTATTAGCTTCTATTTCAGAACCAATCTGTTGAATCTTAGATATTTATACACGAGTTTTCTTATTTTTCTAAATCCATTTCTTTGTAGTTTTTCACGATGAAAAGAGAGACATATCTTCGAGTAGTTGTACAATATTGCCAGTGATAAATTCACACTGGTGGTTTTCTGTCTCGAGATTTCTACAACATGGAACAGTTTGGTCTGAGTATCGAAATTCCAAGTGTAGTATGTGAGGAAACCTTTCTCGCGAACGAAGAATACTTTCTCAGTAAATCAAATCCAATGTCATCTGTAAACACCAACAAAGAAAGAGAGAGAGAGGCCAAAAAAGAAATTGGTCAATAGCTACGTTCAAGCGAACACGCCTAAATTCAATTTTAAAGATGGAGAGCCGTGTAGAGTTTCTCAAACTGGGTTCCTTTCAGATTTAAAGTCATTCGGTAGACATGTTATTGAAAGCAGTAAAGCCCCAGCGAATGTGGGTCACTGTATAATGAATCTTATTCGAATGAAATCGGAATTTTATCACAATATATCACCGTGCTGCGCAAATCTTTCGTAACTTTATCGATCGCATTTCAAAGACTATTTCCTAAAACGTCCTCGTTCGTCATTCGCTAGAGTATATTAGAGTTTCTAAAATTATTCTTCGTATCGATAACATGGAGAGAAAAATTCGAAAGCACGATAAATTCTCGAAAGATGAGATCATAAATAAGAAACGTATTTAATACAATTATTACATACTTATATGTAAGTACAACGCGAGGCAAACGTAACAGACTACTTGAACTAGCGACTAACTCGCTTTTGACAATAGAACTTTCTTTTCGAGGAGGACATAATCTAATGTCAGCGATGTTTTATTAAGGAAACTTCTATTACAGCGGATACAAAGAGAAATTCGTCCCTTTTCTTAACAGATCCATATATTTTCTCATTTATATTTCGGTAGACGCACTATTTGTAAAATTGAAACTCAACTTTCGTTTAGTCACAGGAATATTTAAAAGTAGATATAGCGTTTTTTGACAGTCGACAAGAAAGTAAACCAATTCAATTATACTTAGCACGAATTATTGAGAAAAGCCACTAATATATATATTATATATATATCATCAAAGTCGACTATTAAACCCTTTCCAAAATAATTTGTTCACCATCGATTAAAACGAAGGAAAATATCTTTCTGATAATCCACCGTCGCAGTGAATGAAATTCTGCCCATTTCCCCCTTTAATTCCGTTTTTGTAGCTCGTTACATCTGTCCCATATTTTGTCCCATTCAACCACTGTCCGTCTCCGTTCGCTGCTTGACCTCTGAATGTCGGATACGGAATTACGAGCCTCCGCTGTTCCCTTGCGCCTCCATAGCTATCAGTTACTATTTACACGATCGTTTCGCCCTATGGTTTCGTTAACCATCCCTCGAATTTGCCACATTTCTGTCCCTTTTCCTCATTTCTTCGTTCTTATTTTTTCCTCCCTATTTTTGTCCGTTTCCCCATTTTGCTTCGATTTCGCAATATTTTTTTCGTCGTGTCGTGGAAGTGGAGACGGTTCGCGATAACGGAAATCTCTTTTGGACGAAGACGACGAGCTTGCGGCGTACTCGGGCGTCTGCCTTAAATTGCTGTGGAATTATGTGGGGGCCAGCCCGGCCGCGAAAACGATTATTGTAGCGAGGGAAGAAGGGTTGTCCGTTCTAACGAGAGAAATGCTTCGTTTGTTTCGCCATGGCTCAAACGAATAGACGAAGCGTGTTTCTTCGAGCAAAGGATTACGCGATTATTCTTTCCGACGGTGATCAACGGCTCGGGCTTACGAGGAAATTTGGGTTGAAAGGGATCGAACTCCGATCTTGAATGGCGCTGTCAGTGTTTTCAACGTATACCATCGTTCGGAAGTATTTAGATTATTTGCTTATCGTTGAGTAAGCTTTATGGGTACATCGAATGGCAGTGATTTTATTCTTTATAATCACTGGATTGGATTTTTATTTATCTATTTTATTTATGTATCTATGTGAAATTTAAACGCGGAGAAAAATGTGGAATGTATGTAGCATGGAAAGATATATAAAATATACAATATGAACTTTTCGCTGTAACATTTAGAGGATGACGAGGCAAATCTTTGGTCTTCATTTGCTAGATATGTTTATAAAAATTCGTAAAAGTTCTAGAGATGGAACCGTAAAATATGACCGGATCTTATGGGAAATAATGTTGTAATGTTGTATAATGCAATAATTGTGTCGTTAGAATTTCTACAATCTAACTCTTCCTGGGGCACGTTTGGTCGTAGTTTAGAGTTTTGCATTTGATTACGTTTATTATCATATTTAACAAACTCACTGGCATTCGAGTGCTTATCTGCCCCGAGTTTAACAAAACTTTTCAAATCGTTAACATCGGCGAATAGAAAACAAGTTTGACCACTAATGGAGAATGAATGGATTCAACGACCTACATTTTATAGTTTCTAGAGTTTTGAATTCGCTTTGTACTTTTAACTTTCAGAATACAATAAAACATTGCATCCGATATCACTTCAAATATATATAGAATGTGTTTCTAAGTATACAAGTATAGTTTACAAGTATAGCTTTTGATATATATGAAGTGTTGTAGTGGTTGTGAAATAAATTAATATCAAACTGATCGTTCGGTAATTTACGCAATATAGAAATATCATTTGCAATTATGGTCGTAAATTACTTTTATTAAGTCGTGATTTGTTATATATGCCAGTTTTTATCTTACTTTAATGATTATTCGTTTAACTACGCCTTTAAATTGTGCTAATAAATACGAATGAATCACGTGAATCGTATTATTCCTTCCAAATAGTACCTTCACATTCACTTTTATGTTTAATTAGTTTCACATAAAATCGTCCAATAAAACTGAGTATCGCCAGTACTTAACTCTTAATTACCAACCTTGGCCAAACGTTATGTACTTTTCTCAACTTAAATAAGCGATTCTTAAGAGCTATAAATATTACCATTATTGAGTTTTAATTAATTTTATATTACTCTTACTTAGTTTCGAAATCTAAATTTCCTTTAATCATTATCGCAAAAAAAAGATGAACTACTGGCGTATAATTTATACATGGAATTGTAAAGAATATCGTAAATTTACATCGCTTTAACCGTGAAGAGGAAAAATAATGCGATCTAACTACCAAAAACACCGCAATTCGTAGCTTTGATTTCTTTCTAATTTCACAACAAACAAATATCCTTTCTTTTTTATATTCTATCTATTGTGTTGGCAACTACAAATACAAAGTAATACACGAAGCAATATTTATTTCGTTGAATTTTATCCCAAGCGTTGTGTATAAAACTTACTATCAAACCCTTCTTTTTCCATTGTATAAAAACTCTCTTATCCGAATACTTTAGTCCCTTAATTAATTCATGCATCGAAGCTTCCTACAGTAATTATATCGCTGTGATAATCAACCCTATCGATACATAAGCCAGTGTCAAAGTCCGCAGCCACGGAAATGCGAAGAATTCGACGTTCCTTTATCACTGGCATCTCGAACGTCACCCATCGTTGGTCCGGCGAGCTGGAGAATGATCGCGGGGAGCTGGATCGCGAATAGATGCGCCGATCTCGAACAAAAGGACGCCGTGGCAAAGTAGCCCGAAAAAAGCTAGTCGCGGCCGGGGAGAAGAGGGCCGCGTGGAAAAGTTTTTTTCTCTATTCTTACCGACGGGGGCGGCATAATTATAGATTTTTAATCAACCGATTGAAATGCAAATATCTACTGCAGAGGGTCCGTCTGCAGTGCTCTGCAAGGAAGGGAAAACGCGAATGGGGGGGAGGAGGAGGTACGAGGGTGGAAGAGCGCAGGGTGAATGGAAAGAGAAATAGAGACAGAGAAAGGGAGAAAAGGGGTGGAAAGCGGGAAGGAGAAGGGGGAGGGAGAGAAAGAGAGGAAGAGGCATGAAATCCGTAATGCCGGTATAAACTTTCCAGGGAGAGGAACGAAATCAATACTTCAATATCCGCAGTAACAGCAGCTGGAGTTAACAAGGGTCTGATTGAGCCGGAGTTTGCTGCTAAGTTAGCGTGTTTCGAGCTTCACGATCTAAGGAATCGAATTTGCGCGCGTTCTTTTTTCTTCTCCTCTTTTTCTTTTTTTTTTTTCTTTTGTTTGTTTGTCGCCTACTCTGGATATCCTTGCTCTGGCTATGATTTCTTTACGACGTTGACGATGCGTGCGGTACACGGCGTTATCGAGTAATCGACCGTGTTTTTCTTTTTTAACTACATATTTCTAGCCACGATTTGGTCGCTGCCACGCCGCGGAATTTTGTCCTCTGGCTGCTCGATGCTTTTTAATCGGATTTGTGCCTTGCCAGAACACTCTGTTTTGCTAGGTTTTTGGCGTATTAAAAAACACACACGCTACCGTCCACAAAGATTTGATCGTTTAACGTAATTCGATGAAGAGGTTGACATATACAAAATTTAGGAAACCAACGACCAAGGAAAATTTCGTTTCGCACTCCTCAAATACGTTTTTGATCGCAGAATGACCGAGTTTAAAGGAGATTAGAATTTCGTGCGTATTCGTTGCATCGTTGCGAGAAGAGCACCGATGTACTTGTTTTCTGCAGCGTCGATTTGCTATTTAATTTTATATAAATTGTAATCACACGCCAGTAAACGATATATTTCTTGACGAAATTTAATTAAATATAAGATATAAATATGAAATTAAAAATAAATTAAACATCCTATTTCTAATGATTATAATCCTATGATATATATTTCGAATATCGGTATTAAAGGAGGGCAACAAGATCTTATCTAAGAAAACATTCTTTTGAAAAGTGCATTCGCCTTTTATACCGGTAGACCCCTGCGAATGATTAAAAGCATGATTTTTCGTAGAAACGTTTCCCTTAAAGTACGACATAAATCTCGCTGAACAGAAGAGAACAAAGAATCGTGACGTGAAAAGAATCAATTAAATATTACACGCTGCATAGCGCGTTGCCGGACATGATTTGCAAACTCGGCCGTACATTTTAATACGATGCAAATTCGAGCGTATCATAGGAATGATGCAGCGTTTGCCTCGCGTTTAACTGCATACTTCACGCACGTAATCTCCAAACAGTTGTTAACGATTTCTCCCGGTCGGGACCACTGTCCTTGCAAAATGATAAATGACCCGAGACGCGATACGCGTTCACCGCTTTGCAAATTCGATGTTCGCGCTGGACTTGTTATTTGCGTGCTCGCGACTTAGACCCGCGGGTACACCGTGCGCGACTGATAGCAAGCGCAAACACACCAATTATTAGCCTGGACAAATATTTGCCAAGGGCAAATAATAGTTAACGAGGTGATAACATCGTGAAAATGGATAAATTCGATATTTCAAAGATTGTTTGCCAGGCAAGTAAAGAAATGTGTCCGTTTCGTTGTCGACCCCGATGATCGCGTTTAATTGCTCGTGTCACGGCGAGTTGTTTGCGGATAGGAGAACTTAATCGCGCGCATAATACTTCTCCGCGCGGGCATAAACGACGCGAATTCTCCGGTTTATGAGCAGCGGCAATAAAATGCAAAGAAGCTAGAAAAATCAAGCAGCGGCTAAAGACCGTCTTGTTTGTCTATTTGCATACCGAGCCACTCGCCTCCTCGTTGGATATTCAAACGCGAAACATTACTTCCTGAAATGAACTAATTAAAGAGGATCTCTTGTTGAAGTTTCGAGAGCGAATAGCTTGATGCATCCGTAAACGTGGACGAACCTCTACGGCGAGAAATATCGCCTTTCTGCAAGTTGACGTATGGTCGAATTTAGTCATGCTTAAATGAAATAAAACTCGTCGTCAACGCAAAGTACAGAATGGTAGTGTTGTAATTCCTCCATGAAACAAGTGTTGTACGAAACATTGAAAATGTGATATCGGAGCATGTGTTATATACAACGTTATATAATACAACAGTATTACGAAAGAAAAGTACATTTTTCTTTTTAATCAGTATCGGTTGACTTTTCGTCAGTTTAAAGCGATAGATATTTTTATAGCAACTATTTCCAGCGACAGCTTAACCACGTTTGGAATATAATTCAGTAATTATCAAAATCTCTTTGCAACGAAGATGCAAATTCTCTTATATTTGCAGATATTATCGCTAAACTATTTAGTTTTGTCAATGCAATTGTTGGATTATTTTTATAACACCGCGAGGAATTCCATTTAAATGTATCTCTTACTTCAACACCGCAATTAACCATTTAAACAGACGCTACACCTTTGATCGCAATTCGCTGTGCTTCGCTCGCTATATGCGAAGAATACGTACGTTAGCTGTTCGTTATTAAAACACTGTACCATAAAACGATCATCAAAATTAAAATTTATCGTACCATCTTTTCTCGCTCGTCAATCATAATTCCTCTACTCCATCACGGTAACGCGTTTCCGGCTGTACCTATCGCACTCCTAAGCTCGTACATCACGTACGCTTCCCTCGTTGATCAGAGGGATCGTAACGGCCAGTGAACGAACGTTCGCCGTTTGGTCCAATATCGGACTGTTTATTCCCCCAGTGTTTTCATTGGGAACTCTTTCAGTCGGCCGAATCAATATCGAAGATCCAAGCTGCGATTCTGTCCGCAACGAGCGGCGGGGTTGGCCCGAAGATAATAGGATTGGCGGCACACTTTCGTGAGCTTAGCATCCTTCGTTCGACCCCGAAGAATTTCCTCTTGAATCCAGTCTGATCGTATTAATACAAATGCGCAAGTTGGCGCGGGAGAGATCGGGACGTACGGAAAAGGTGCATCGGAGGATAAACGCGCGCCTGAGCCTGAGGAAATTGCATTCCCCGCATCAATCTCTGTCGTACTTGCTCGCCGCGCCGCCCAGCTTCTCGGATCGGCAGGGAGACTGGAATTTTTCAATATACCTATGCCGCGGCGAATAAGCTACTCTCGTATTGTTTCACATAATTACGATCGAACGGAGGAACCGCGGTCTACCAGTTTCCGCCGACTACCGTCGATCTTCGTTTCCGTGATCGACGAGGAAATTAGCGATTACGTATTTTTCAGTAATTTATCTGTTTTCAAACTGGGAGGATCATTTCTCTTATTTGATATTGCATTATTTTTATTAATAGGTTTGTGGCTTTAAAAATTCAAAGGTGTTATTGTTGTAATTGTTTAAAGTTTCTGTCGAATGGTAGGTTTGTAATATAGTTTTATTTTATCTTTTATATCCGATATTTCCAACGTACATTTCTCATTAATTTATTTTGTTATATTTACAAGTATTTCTGTCTGTATAGTTAGTGCCTCCTTTCACAATTACAAACTTTAAACTGTAGATCTTTATTGCGTGAGTTATTAATAATCATTAATACTTTAAAATCATAGCAACTCCTAACACTGGAAACAGAGACAAAGTTGAGTTATCGTTTTACGATTTGTTTGCAATTGAGCCCCTGTTAGAAAAACGTAATACAATTGCGTATGTCTATCTACGCAGTGAATTAGACAAGCCAATATAACACAAACCAAGTATCGTACTATAATGTTATACACACAAGTAATATGTTAAGAAACTATAGTATACAAGAAGATTAAATAAAGAAGACTTCAGACTATAAAACAAACGAGGATGGAAGCAGCAAACTTAATTAAGCGATCAAACTTTGCTTTTATTATCTTTCCCCGTCCACTATCGAAACTGATGCATTTTCCAATTCTCCCTACAAGTCGTAAAAGTTTCATTTCCCCCCTCGTCAAAATAAAAAGAGAAAACTATCGTAGTATAGCAGAGACGAAAGAAGTTGCCTGTCACAGTCATGCGATTCCATCCAATGGAGGAATTAGTTCAAATAAAAACGTTCCCGTGGAGATAAAAGCGAGCGCGATCAGCCGCGAAATAAAATATGCAAATGGGTTGGTGAGATCGTTTCTGGCGGAGTGTGGGGCATAAAATCCGGTCGGTCGGATCGATAAGGAGGTTCGCGGTTCAGAAATTAAAAGAACACACAGCTGGTGGATAGATGAACTCGGTGGACCAGGAGAGAATCGAGGAAAGAACGATGCACGAAATGGCGACGAAGCTTCGGCAATATGGCGCAGAGGAGAGCGCGAGTTCAATATCGGTTCGTATACAGACGCGCACACGATCGGAAACGTGGCTGCGCTTGTAAGCACGTATAATCACGTACGTGTACGTCCACGATACGTGCAGACACAGTTGCTTCTATTGTAATGTATCGTGGCGATTACTGAAGAACGTAAACTGCTGCTCTGATGAGAGTCACGAAGCATGGAGGAGGGCGAGAGGTTGAAAAGGGGCAGATAGTTCCGGAGCAAAAGTTATTGGCTGTGTTTCTTCTTAGCGCCATCCAATATCAAAGTTAATATTGCCGGCAACAACTCCTTGAGCTCGCAGCCCTCTGGTCCGTGTGATTAGGCTAGCTTCGATCAACCTGCAGAGTTTTCCCGAACCCATCAACCGAGATGAAAGTTTCGTATAGGTGAACAGGACTCGAGACTAGGCTCTCTCTAGCTTCTCTATCGGTTACGTCTATATCAGGAAAATCTTCCGAGTTACTGTTTTTCCAGCGGTAGCTTCTGCTTCTAGCCGCCAGTTATTTTGGTTCCCGGGCAATCGATCATCCTATTGGATCGACTGTATCTCGAAGTTTAATAATTTCATTATTCCGAACGCCATCCAGTCGGGATTATTACTTCCAGAAGTGTGTTTCAATGAGAGTAGTATATAATTGGCCAAATATATTTTTACGACGAAGATGGTGCATATTTAATTAGTATGATAAACGACTACAGTTAATAGAGGATACTTCGCTGAGTTATGTAGTTGATACTTCCCTTCCTCTCAAATGTAATATATAATATATTAATGTATAATTAACGCAATAGCTCTGACAGATAAAATAGAATTTAGATAAGAGAAAAGAAGATATAAACCTGTAGCGCTTATGATATTTTAATTCGTTTTAAAACGATTTGCTGATCATATCTGAGGGAAAACTGTGTTGAATACTAGTAACAAGCTTACGAACTCGATTTGTTATGCCACATGATCATTTTTTATTCCGCCTGTTGCTCATAAATTATCACGCAAGAAGTTATACTCATCCCCACCTATCCGGTTTTACAACTCGTCCTACCCCATATATCCTCTTACGAACGATCACGAGCACCCCTAGTCGGCCATATTTCTTGCGTAGCCGCGATAACGATATTTTCGTAGTTTCGGCAAAACATTCCTCCGGGACGACGAATACGCCGGCAGTTATAATGAGAAACCATAACCACGTAACAGAACTATGCCACACAGAGCCACTAGCAGTGCCTTATGTTGCGACTTACGTTAGGTACGTGCTTACGGCTTACCATTACGATCGCAGCTTAAGACATGGGCTAAGCTGAGCGCGAGAGAAACCAGCCACGTTTATCAAGAAACAGTCCTTGCAACAGCTTGTTCCTAATAATCTCCCTAATTTATCAGCTGCGCTGCGTACGCTAGGATTTGAGGTTTCGGCTGTTAGGTGACTCGATAAATCGTCGTATTCCGAACTACTTTCACTCGCTCTCTTGCTCGTTCCGCAGTGCTACGCAATTTATATCGTTCTACGAGGACGAACGACGCGGTTGCGCCGACTGAGATTGCGTGGGAATTTATTTTGCACACGCTTCGTCGCCCGTCGAGTAATGCGAAAACTTCGTAGCTCGCGAAGGGCGATCGAGACGCTGTTAAAAAATGTCAAAAGTTACCTCTCGAAATCGTTTCCTCTATCTCGTTCCCCCTCGTACCATTCGAATCTCTCTCGGTATTTTGTTTCCAGATTTATGGAACACTTTGGGTTACTACGTTGCTGCTCTCAAACTGAGAATTTTAGAGTAAATAAATTGTTTCGGATCGAAAAGTATAAAAATTAAGGCGAGAAGCTCGAATGTAGTAGATGGAAACGTTAATTTAGCAATCTATCGCTAATACGATAATTGTTTTCTTATGAAATGCAATTCTTAAAAGCAAATTTTGTTCTATGGCTATTTATCATACTCTGCAATTTAACAAAATTTATTTGTTATTTGTTTATTTATTTGTTGTTTATCTGCAATTTACGAAAAGTGTTTTTACTTTTATTCTAGAAGAAAGTCTCGAGGTTTCAATTAGTACATTAACGCGTTCTTTGCACGTGTGTTTTACGTTAATTATCACGAATAAGTAGGTAATATTTATAGGAATCTACATCTCTATCAGTACTATTGATAATAAGAACTATATTTTGGATATCTTCCATGTTTGTAGATGTGGTACGTATCATACGGATACTCCGTGCATCTTTGCATTTCCAAATTAGCCATTAACGCATAAAAATGTGCAATCTGGTCATGAAACATTCTTTCCAAATTTCTCGATTTTTAGTTTACACGGAATTTTATGCTAACGTATTAGAAATCATTCTGCTAATGTGCGTATAAAAATTATTCGGCTAAGGATCATTTTTCTCTATCCTCGAAAAGACATCATCGAAATTCGAAGCCCTTACCTTTCGGAATCGAGCAAATAGCCATTCGACTTTGAGAAAGACCAGTGTCATCGATACTTCTTCTACCCGGAAACCAACTTCAAACGACCGAACTTGGCTTCCTGCACTGCGGACGAGCTACAAAAACCAACGGAGAGTTTTCAAAATTCACTGCACATATAAAGGCATTCTGCAAGTAGAAAGTCAGCTCGTTAAATGCTACTCTGTCTGTAACTCGATTCCTCCGGGCGATGTCAGCTCATCGAATACTCGTGAGGATTCTCGTTGTCCCTCTTGAAGGATATCGCGCGTAGGTGTTCACCGTGATAATGTAAAACGAAAGGGAAGAAAGTCTGTGACGAAGAGCGAAGAGAAAAGGGAGGGGAACGTCACGAAGGATGTCTCGGCTGAAGGAGAAATGGCGAACGAAGGCAGAGGGAGGCAGACTATCTAAACACGGCGGAGTGGCTCGTGATGAATCACCAGTAGTCTTAGCCAAGCGCTGCGCCTCGGCTAGCTGGCCTCAGCAAAGACTGTGATCCCTGTCGACGATCACTCGAATGCACTTCGAAGAGCTATCTGGCCGTGATAGCGATAACAACTTTGCCACCCAGCGTGTGCGCCCAGGGAGAAAGAGAAGGATCCCGCTGTGCCATTTAGGTACTATATGGCCTCTTTTCCAGCTGCATCGGGGTAAAAGTTAGGTGTCGGCTAGTTTCGCACCAACCACCGCCACCATGGATTCTTTTACGAGAAGCCGTTACGCGGACGAATAATAGGTTGCTTTAGGGACACGTACGCCCGATGTTTGTTCCCAATTTGCCCCTGTTCATGGGCTGTGGGGTTTGTAAACGACATAATTATTGTTATGGGCGGACTTGCAGCTTGCGGTGCCAGGAATGGTTATTTTCGATCCCTTGGAAAAATTACTATGGACAAAGAGCCCTGTATATTTGCTCGAGAGGCGTAGGTAGTTTGCGTAGGGTGGTTGATGCTACTTTGTAAGACCTTTTCTATGGTTCAGTTGATGCTGCGTAGATGCCAGTATAAAGGGCGTATTGTATAACGAAAAGAATTTTTATGAAATTGCAATGCTTCGCCGTTTATTTCTTCCGTTGATATTGGAAAGTTCTTGGAACAGGTTTTCAAACCTACATAGGATGGACATCTGATCGATACTTAGAATGGTAGACACCACGTGGGAAGAAGGTGATACGAAATTTTCAAATTCATTTTCTTCTTGTATATGAAATATGTTAAAAACGATGTTACAATGTTAAATTTATACTTGATCGTTTATAAAATTTCATAGACTTGTCATTTTTAGGAATGACGTCAGAATCGAATAATCGACGAAAACGGACTTGCCATATTTTTCTTGAGTGATTTTTAATTAGCGAATCAACTTAAAGCCACGAAACGTGCAACGTTTATTAAGAAACGGTTAATAAATATAATACACATGTTTCAGATAGCATTTTGTTAAAAGAATTCATTTTTATCTTCAATTTGTAATCGTTTGAGTTTTCATTTTGACTTTAGAAATTAAGAAAGATACACATTGTCAAACAAATTCATAAACAGCATCGATCAAATTTTCAACGTTCGATAAATCTTGTTATAAAATTACTAATCACCGAGTAATGGTAGCCAATAATCTTTTTCCTGATTTTTGGTGAATAATTATCGACATTCAAAGCGGACGAAGTTGGAACGTTATCCGGTGAAAGAGTGCGTAAGAGTGCGTATCCTGTATTCGTACGATGAAAGTTATATATTCGCCATATTAGAAGTTTTCATTGAAATTGAAAAAGTTTTCATTGCAACGGCGTAGAGAGTGAAAATAGCGTATTCGCTAAGTTTAAATTGGTCGCACCTTCAACGTGGAAGGGATCGTATTATCACGCAGCGAGCCGATAGTTTCAAATGAAAATGTGCAAGAAGATAAAACCGTGCTAGCAACAGTAAGCGCGCAAATGAAGACGGAAAAGAAAGTTTATTCTCGTGGAAAACAATGGATTTCAAGATTTTCGTAGAGGAGACAGCTTTCGTCACCCATTTAGAACCCCTTGAATCAGCTGGTGTTTCAAAGGGAACGAAATTAAAATTCATTTCCTCAATCTGCTCTAATTGCGTCAAGTTTCGCTACTATTCGCCAATTCATTTATTTCCTTCTGATTTTCAAAGTTTTGTAATTAAAGGACGTCGTTGCAACGCAGATGTACTGTGATTAAAAAACAACAAAAGATTACGAATAGAAGATTATACGCGAAATATTAAATTAACGTAGAAAATCTCAAGATCGTATACATTTCAAATTTAAGTAAAACGTGGAAATAAGCAAACCTTTCGTGCGTTCTCGAATACGCGTCCACCAAAATTTTGTCATTCGAAATAAAATATTATCTCGTTCTATCTTCAAATAAGAGATATTTCTTTTGTTGTATCGATCTAAACTCAAATACCATAAATATTCAAATAATTTTTTCAAAATGTACAAATACACAAACATTTATATTCAAAATATATAATTTATGAAATTCTAAATCAAGTAGTGTCCGGCTTTATGAAACTCTAAGTTGAGTAGTACAACCGAAGCATATAACCACCACAGTATAAACGTTTATCTTTCATTGAGTTAGCATGACCGTATTTAAATTAGAGAAGCGTAATAATATCGATAGAGTCGGTGATACAAAATTGAAGCTATCTTTTGAAATATTCCAACGTTTTGTAGTATTCTAAAAATACGTAGAAATAACATTTCTGCGATATAAATCTTTTCCTCGATGTGTAACACTGTTCGCGACGAACGTTTCGATCGACGACACGACCACGTGGAACGCCACGTCGTTTTTAAAACGGGAGACATGGTCGAAACGACGCTGTTCGATAGCACAGAATATCAAGATATTTCCTCTCTCACGGTTTGTTGTCAGCCAATTTAATCAACTCGAACGGAATGAACGAAATGCCTCGCCTTTGATGGAGAGACTGAAAATTGAAACTGTACCACTTAATGATTTATTCATTCAGCTTACCTCGCTGACCCTGTATCTCTTTTCACGGACGAACAAGTGCACAAAGCAAAGAGGGTACGTAGAAATAATGAGAATCCATGGATAGAAGAAAGTTAATTAGTTACAGAATGAAAGGTTTCATTTTAGCTTGCTATTGATCTGTTCTATCAATCTCATAATAATATGTAAGCAACCCTAGTCGCTTGTGAAACGAATCAAAACGATACCAGTGCGAGCTACCATTTATCTTGCTTAAAGAGTATATTTTATCGACGTCAAAAAAATTTGACTATCGCGCGACTGACAAATACGTATTAAAAAAAAAAAAAAAAAGAAAGTTTCAATGATAGTGAAACGTAATGGAAGGGATAAGTTGGGAAAACGGACACGCCATTTATCAAACCCGCATGATTTGTTATGACACGAACGTGTCAATTGTGATTCATCACGTTAAAACTCTAGAATTTTTGATTTCTAATGCTCGGTCAATTGATAGCAAAAATGTACTGTAGCAAACATTCTCTCAAAACCAACAAGTTCTTCCTCATATTTAAGAAAGAGTACAGAAGATGTACTATTTACATAATATTAGTAGAATTTAATGATTAATCAATTAAGAATCTTTTTTTATATTAATATACATATTGAATATTGAAAATGATTTCATATCATGTAATATATTATTACACTAAAAGATTAATACGTATGCTTACACAATCCTATTGTATCTTAAAATTGCATAAATTGAAGGATTTTTATTACAACACTTTAATGATGTAGTTCAAGACTAGTACGCGAAAGTAGCAGTTAAATAAATTACATAAACCTGCGAACGTCACAGATAACAATACACAAGTAAAATCAAGTGTAGTAAATGCAAATTTATCGGCATAAATTTGAAGCTACACCAAAGATCAGGCAAAACTCTATCGCTCACTATATACTTACAACTGAATCGAACATCCTAAAGGAATTTGCTGAACGTGCGCTAAGCAGATCGCGCATTCCATCAAAAGCGAATATCTTCGGCCGAGAAGGAGTTTTAAACGGCCGTAACAGTTCGTATAAATCGTATAATTGGTTTCTGACCGATCTGAACGCTGGTAGTCCATTGAAATTGAGAGAGAGGAAGAGAGAATGCGAGAGCTGGCGTTCGTCGAGTGGAGGCGGCGATCCTAAACGCGAGAGATACGTAGCCCATATAAAACCGACCCAGAGGATGGTTTTCGTGAACGAAGGGGGATGTTGGGCTATTCCGGGCTGACATACGAGTATTACCCCACGGCATAATTGCCCCGTAACTCAGCCAACAACCCTCAGCGACTGTTCTAATAACGATGATACCGTTGCTCTCCGACCCGGGGCATTTTTAACTACCGTGAATTTGGTTAGAACGTAACACGTGCTTCGACCGTTCACCTGCCTCTCTCGCCTCGTCTCACGACTTAGCGGAAAACGTTGAGCCGCCTTCCTTGTTCGTTCGACCGAATAAGTCTCGCGTTTTACTCGCTTTCCGGCAGGATCGAGTTGGAAGGGCAAACTTTTGGGAGGAGTAACCGCTTAATGGAAAGCGGAATAGCCAAAGTTCCGACCTTTTTGCCGAAATTATTACGGCGCCAAGTTCGTGGACACTTTTTTCCGGCACGCGTACCGGCAGCCTGCCGCTGGCTCTAAGGACCGACTTGGGGAGAATAACGACACGGTAAAAGCGTCACTGTTCCTTAGGCCGTGCCGCTCCCTTTGTCCTCTTTCTGATCTACTTTCCGATTCGACTGAGATTCTTCTGGCGGCTCTTCCAGGAAACAGATGCTTTTTTTTCTGCTTGCTACCTTCTTGTTCGTCGTTATGTTTCTTAGCGAGCATTTATCGTAACTAATGGACATTTAGTGTGCTAGTTCTGTGGCTTTTTGCCTTGGGCAAAGATCGAGATTTCGTTGATAAGTTACAGGATTTTTATCAGGGGACAAGATTTTGTTTTATTTTATTTTCTTACTTTGGGGAAAAATCTTGAAACGATCGGATAAATATTACGCAATGGTTGGTAGTTGTAACGCATGTATATCAGGTTCGAAATGCGTGAATAGGAAATAGGAGTACAGAAAATGAAGATGATTTCAAAGTATACGTAGATCGTTGGTTAACACCTAGGTATCGAGCAAATGAAGCGAATTCTTGAAAGTTAAGTTATTCGTAGTAATAATTGAAAGGAAAGATATTTCGAATGTTTCATTTTTTTTACCGTGAAACAAGTTTGCAGATCGTTTCCAATTTTTCGATCGAGATAGTTTTGAAAGAAACAAGAATACCAGACACGAATTTTTGTTACCCCTTTACGTAGATACGTTTTTTGTAGTTCCGTTAGTTTTTTGGAAAAAGTATTCTGCCAGGACGAAATAGACGTATTAAGCACGAAATTGAATCCGTTGCCGATCGACGAGTCGGATAAATGGACCGAAATGATCGTGGAATTGTCTTTTCTGGTGCATCGCGTCGATCGAGCTCCAGTAATCCCCGAATTTTCGGAAAACACACGACAACGCCATCGATCAGTCTCTAGTTAAATGTAACTAGGTCAATGGGCCTCTTCCCCAGTGTCCTGTTTTCCACCGTATTTTGGCCAATCTTCGGAAGTCGTTACGAAAACTTTTAACTTTTATAAGATAAAAATCTCGATGTATACTGTTTTCGTTCGCGGTATTTTATTGCATACGTTACGTTCAACTGGCTCAGTGAACAATTATAGAGGCATGTATAGTTTGAAGCTTTATATCTTACATGGCACGAGTATATATAAAATTGGTAAATTATTTAAGTTGCTGCGAAGTTAATAAGACAGTAAAAATGGTATTTAGTAAAATTTAGAAGATAATTTTTTTTTATTTATTGTTAAGAAACAAATTTTACCGAATTTAAGCTACTACACAGATTTAAGTCTTAAGTATACGTTAACTATACGTCAACTTGTATCAAGGTGGTTACGAAAAGAAAGAACTAGAGACGGTTGACGGCATAAAAGTGACGCAATTTCTGAAATCATCATATACAAAACATACTCGAGCTTCACAGAAGAAAATTTACAAGCTTTCCGGAACATGGAACCCGGGACATTAAATCAGTGTCACTTTTATCTACGTGCCTTCGACGTATTCCTTCGCGGATCGCTTCCGAGCAGAGTACAAATACATCTTGCATACACATCAGCTTGATCGATACATGGAAGAAGGTGTAGAAAGGAGATAAAAGAAGAAGGATGAGAGACACAAGAGTAGCGGATAGAAGGAAACGACGAGGAAGTTAAAGGAATGAAACGGAAGAAAAGAAAACTTTCATCGGCGAGTGGAGTGGCGGTAACTGCAAAAAAGGAACGTCACGTACGCGGCACCTGACTACCGTCAGGACATATCCAGAGTGCTATCGTTGTCCCTCCTCCAGGAGTCGTTTCCACCCTATCGAGATCACGACGAAAGTACCGCCGCTAGTCGGCTAATTCCACTCGGTTCCTCCCTCAACCCCACCGACCTCCCTTCTGTCCGTCTGCAAAGTATCTTGCTACGTGACGTCGTGGCCCATACAGCCGACAGCAGCGGGAGAAACGGGCGAAGACGACTTGGAAAGATCTGCAGGGAGGACCGCTGGCTCTTTGCTACCTTTCTGGAACCTAACATCGACGGCAGACCCGTTGGACGCGGCCCAAAGCGTAACGAGGGCTTCCAGGCGCGCGGAAAGAACCAACGTTTTACCTTTTAGATACGTGGAACACGGAGACCAACGTAGGTCTTCCCTGGTAAGGAAGTCTGCCTTTGTGTTTCGCCTTGCCGAGTCAAAAGATTCGTTTAAGCTTCTCTACCTCACGTTTCGATCTCCAGGCAATAATTATTCGAACGCGAATCGATCCACGAAGCCACACGTTCTCCATGACGGTTTGACCATTCTCGAGGGTTTTGCAACGATTAGCTGTGCTTTCGATGGACTTACCTAAGGCTCACAAAAAGTATTTGAATTTGAACACGTGTAGTACTTGGAAATTTCCTTGCCACTGCAACGAGAAGTTTCATCTTCGAGATAGTGGAATTCACTCAATGAAAAAGTACGTTTGACTATTATGGTATGATATATCGGGTGTGTCGATTGATAAACGATATTCTCATTACTCTTTCTACTTTAAGAAATCACTCGTACACGTAGTATTTTTTCAAGAAACGGGGAATTACTTTAAAATACATTTTCCGCGCATATCGTGTATCGTATCGTAAACTTCTTGGGATAAATAACCGCCTTCGCGAACACAGCTCGCTATCTGAAGTTATTCCCTGAACCAATCGCAAGAACAAACACGGTCGCAGCCGGTGGTGAGTTCTTTCCGAGAACTTGCAATCGTTTTAATGAATGTTGATTATAATTCGCCACGTCGCGCAGCTGTCCTAAATAAAGTTCGTTATCGTCGCCGTTCTTCTGTAATATGAATGCCAATGAAAATGTAGAGGGTTATCCTTCGCCGGTGCGGCCCGGCTTTGCCTGTAACGATGTTACTCGAGTTCAGAGACAGGGTTTATTCTCACCGGTGCGGTGAGGAGAACGCAGTGGCCGAGGAAGCTAGGTATCGTGAAGCTTCTCTGGTGTTTTATAAGCCTGATGAATGTGGATTAGACTTCTCAGGCGTTTCCCATTCCTCTCACGGTCGCCCATTTTGTTCCTGTGCCGCTATTTTCCTTCTCGTCTTCCTTCTTTCTTCTTCTTTGTCGTCGTCTTCTTCTTCCTCTTCTTCCTCATTTTCAAAGCTTGTTATTCCTCTCTTCGATCATCATCTTCCTTCTCTTACCTCCTCTCTTCTTCTTCTTCTTCTTGCTTCTTTTTATTCTATCCTCTTTGCTCTGCCGTTCATTCGACTCGGGACTCCTTCGAAATTATGCAGATCCAACATCCTTGGTACCGTTTTCTTGCGCCGGTCGGGCGAAAAGCTAATTTTTGCGCTAACCAGCCAGCTTCGAAGATAAATGTTGGCCGACGGCACTCCATTTCAAGGAGGAAGAAGCTGATCGACGTTACTCTCGTTCCGTATTTGAATACCGAAGGTCGTCTGTAATGCCTCTCAGCCAGTCTCGCCACTGTTCCCAGGATTCGTTTTCTGTGCGCATTCGATCCTGTAACGCGCGCTGTTTCTGCTTTTTTATATGTTCTGTGTAAACTCGCCTTTTAATCATTCGTTGTTGCGCATTCGCGATTAAAGAAACCAAGCGGTATTTTTGTTCTCTAAGAAAATGACGTTTACTCTTCCGTTAAAAATACGTCCTGGGTGCATTGTGCGAAGTATTTTGTTTCACGATATTGCGTTTCCAGTTTTTACAAGTAGAATGTTAAAGGTAGAATGAAACAAATTTTAACGAGCCAAGATTGCGGGAGGACAACGCGAGATTATGTTCTGATATATTTCTTCGGTCAATTTCGCGCAGTCTACCGAAATATTTATTCGATTCTTTTTGTATATCTGGTAAAGCGGAAAGAGAAATATTTAATTTGTAAAAGGAAGTTGTCCTTACGCCAAGCTCCCTGGAACAGGTAGTCTCATTTTTGCAACTCCATTTTCCAGGTAGATATTTTTAGAATTAATCTCAGACGATGTTATTAATGTTTTGTTATATTATTACGAATCAAAGTAGGTAAAAACTCGCTTTAAAAGTAATTAAATATGTAGCTTAAATTCCCGGTATTCTAAATACTTATTTAAAACACTTTTGAATAAATATATTTGAACTGTCTTACTGTCTGTCTGTGTTTTACTGTTTCTTAACATTTTCTTAATTTCTTCCCCCATTTAAAGAATACTGTTTTGCACTTTATATAATAGGGAAAAAATACAAATTCTTCCAATTTTCGTACGCCACTACCGAGACAATAGCTTCTACCAATTCTCGAAGAAGAGAAGATCATTTTAGAGAGTTGGAGAGCGTCTCTCTCGTTCACGGAGCAAGCTCTTCGAAATGTCATTTGGTCGAGAGACTGGAACCTGAGAGGAAAAACGTAAGATGCAGTTTTTCGAGTGGTGTGCCTCGCAAACTGCTCGACGATCGCAACGTAATTAGCGAGCCGGACGATAATCGTTCTTCCTTTTCCCGCAGCCAAGGCCCGGTTCTAATCTTTCTAGGAAATAACGAGGGAACCGGTATCCGGTCGGATGAAAAATGCTCCTTGAAACACGAAGTGGCCGACACCGGCAGATGCCGGTTAGAACGACTCTCGAGCCAGAAGACAGATGTCAAGCCGTTACGTGAGGTCCCGCTAACTACGTAATTACATCATTCCCGTTCGCTGGACTACTGTCTCCCTTTTGTCTTTCCATCTCACGTGGACCGCCGCTAAAATTACCAAATATCATCTCCCACCTGAAAATGCTGACGTGCTTTTCGCAGTCGCGTGACACGTCTTTTTCAGACGTGACACGGCACCGTGGAGCTGCTCTCTTCTCTGAACAACCAGCTCGATAATTTAGTTTTTAACCAGACAACTGATTCTACGAAAAGTCATTTTTATGTCGTCCTTTAAGATAGAAATTATTTTGCTCCTTACAGACGCGAAAGAAGATTTTTTAGCGTTAGATTGCAAATGAGAAATTGTGACTCGAATAGATAGAATTTTTTTCTTTTTTTTGGGGGGGGGGGGAGCACTGGTAAAATAATTTTTAACCAGAAGAATTCTTGTTTCAGTAGAGAGTTGAATTGACTGGATGTATTTATTTTTTGGTTTGATGCGTGATAAGAACGTTTGCTCACGATGATTAAATTGAAAGGAAGTATTGGAATTTAGTTTTGTTACAGTCCTCGAATTGTGAAGCTCCAGTTTTACTTTGATGTACATAGGTGTTAAACATATGAACTTAAACATCATAAATAATATTTACGTATACGTGATCGTGTTTCTGAATAAAAGTAAACATTAATATTACTAAAAACACTCGCACGTTTTTAATAATAGGAATATAAACGAATCGAGTAAGAATTAACAAATAATCAAGGAATATAAAAAAATGTAATACTACAGTGATGCTCATATTTAAAACAGGATAACATGTAAAGATCAGAAACTACCGTGATTTACTATAATTCCTATATTTCTTCAATTAAAATTAAAATTTATTATTTTTCAAACAGATGACGCTACTGTATTATGTTTCCTGTATCATTATACCACTTGTCCCGTAGTCGTCCTGATTACCTTGCATAATTCACTTTAGCGCTTGGGAAAAATCGATGACCGTAAGGGTTTAGACTCGCGTGAAAGCTCGTCAGGATGGTTGGTTAATTAATGTCGGAACACCACGGTGCATTACCTCTGACGACACGCTAAAAAGCTGGTTAGAGTTAAGTTATTACGCAGGGACACGAATTACTAATTTACGTTGACCGTGTAGACGCGATCTGCTACACCGCTCACCTCCTTTTCTACGACGACGTTGGTTGGTTTTTACCGTGTTGTTCTCGGGCTGATTATACGATCGAACAATTAAGTATGATTACTTGTCAGTGACTCATGCATACATGCATGAAGTGGCTAAGAGCTGGTCGTATAATCATTAGCATAATGATTAGCATAATTAATGCCGCTGGGGGTTAGTTTACCGCGTTATCGTCAATAATTAATGCTGACTTATCTCCGGCACGATGATAATATAGCACGCATTAGGTATAGCCTTAGGAGCATTAGGAAACTTGGTTAGTCCCTAGCTCGGCGCAGAACGACGCAAAATAATGCTTTTTGAGCCTGGCTTTGTATTCCTCTTGCTTTGTAATTTTCCATTAATTGCCTAGAAATTAACGTCGAGTCTGCTATTACGTTTGGCGTTAAAACGCTTATCTATCGATATAATGTCTAAGCGTGCTTGTCCGTTAATTATGTGACACGTATGAATAGCGCGTGATTTGTTTACGACAGATCTAGTTGATTTACTGACTTACTCTAAAGCGTGTAGAAAAGCAATGAAATAAGTTGTGAAATGTGACGAAAGGAAATTCAGTGAAGCGAAGGATAAAAAGATCGTATTAACATAAAGACACCAGTATCATATAACTTTGAAGACAATAGGAGGATCAAGTAAATTTAATAAACGTTTATCAATTTTACCTTCAATATGATTACACATAATCCACGATGCTTATTAGATGCAAAATTTTCATTAAATCATTAGGGGATATTGTACTTTAGTACTGTTCGGATAATAGAGCATTTAGTTACTGCTTTGTAAAATGTTTCACACGACTTCTTTATTCTAGTTCAATGTTTCGCCTCTAATTAGATTTTGTACGGTATTCCGAACGTTTCAGATTGCAATTTTCATGTCGATTTCATTTTATTGACTTACTCGTAGAAACTTGGATTCTTCCTTCCACTATCGTTCAACGTTTCGGTGTTTTACTCTGCCAAAATCTGTCCGTTTCGTTGTTATCACAAATCTTCTGTTTTTGTAAGATATCAGAGTAAGTCTCGATATTTAACATTTGATTATAAAATCGATTGCCAACTGGATTTTATACAGCTGCAATATCCAAGAATAGAAGCATGCAATGTGTTACGACTCTTCTCTCAAAGAAGAAGGTAATTATTTTAAGATTGATCGAGTTTTGTGAACATTACACGGCAACGAGCGAAAAGCAGATATTAACAAGAAACTCCCCTGATTCTTCTTGTTAATTAATTTTCGTGTTGTTTCAACTGGCAATTCTGACGTAACGTGAACGATATCTTTCATGAAGCAACGATATGGGCCAGACTTTGGATGTTAATTGTTTCCTTACTCTGAATAATTATCCAACAGTTTGCTGATGGATAATAGTGGCTGATGTAAGCTGTATTCGATTGATGTTGATTAGCTAAATAGATTTATGATCTACTTCCTTTAGAATTTTCTATAATTTTCAATTTTCTTAGTTTCTTCTTTATTTCTTGTAATCACGCCTCCTCTTTTGCTTGCAATCCATTTTCATTTTTTATGTTTAGATTTCTCTTTTCTTCGTTGCTAATGGTATGTTAATAATTCGTTCATTTTCCCTTCTTGAAAGTTTTGGTCATTACATTTTGTTGTATGTTCTATTCGTAAGGTCTGACTTTCAATCCCGTTGAAATTTCCATTTATTATTAACATTTTCTTTATTTAGCCTTTGAAATCCAATACGAGGCATCCGGTTGCATGTGTCTTATTACGTTTATCTGTTATTTTAATTAGTTTCCTAATTATTTTCTGGTATTTTCTTTAATTATATCCCGTAAAAGTTTGTACGAAACGTTGATGCAAACAGCCACAAAAATTAACGGCTAATAATTAAAAGATCGATGATCGAGTGCCGTTGCATTTATGCATTTATAAATTTCATGAGTCGATTTAGGTTATTATTCGCTGATAGAACGATGCCACTTATTCTCGCGTTATTGCATCGTTGCGTTTTGAATTTTCGATGATGTATGTTATTCTCATTGGTGGATAGAAAATGGGACATGACAGGACTTTTGTAGTCGGCGAAAATATGGGAAAAAGCGTGGCCCAGTTGACTCTTGTCCTAGTTCGCGAAAACGTTCAAAAACTGAAAGCTTGTATCGAAAAGTTTTAAACCGGCGCACTGAAGTTCCTTTCACAGTAAACTATTTTGTCAATAATCTCGTGACAAACAACCTTTGAATGAATTTATTCGTTGATAAATCTAATTTCATTTTATCGTAAATTCATTTCATTTATTTATGACGATGATTATCTATGACGATATTAAGGAAGATGATAAAAATATAATAACATGTGAATGTAATCGAAGATAATCGAATTACAATTGTTTTTGCGGCACGATAGTTGGTTCACAAATTCTTACAAACATCTAGGAAAAATAAATTTCTAATTTATATCTATTAATAAATTGTTCCTATATTTAGTCAGTTCGTTAGAAGAATGATACAGGTATGTTAAAAAATTGTTTGGCTGGATATACTTGTGATACTATTTCTACGAATATTTCCAAAAGTAATGGGATATCGAATAAATTATAACTCGTAAGTAATGGATTAAGAAAGAGTTATGAAAGTGCAAATCAAACATGAATGAAATCCGGAGTATAAAGATATTTCGAATTAAAACTGTATATTAAGAGAATCATACTGGACTTTGCAGGATCTGAATTAATCTGAATTAATAGGCAGAATTGATCGTTCGAATAAGAGAATTTCGAAATAAAGGCACGCTCGTATTTTCTTATAAACGTTATAAATTAAAAAGGAACATCATTGACAATAGCGAGAGATGAGATTTAATATGAGCGCAACATTTGTTTAATTATTTCTAAATTCGACATTTTTTACCTCTGAGTTACTTGATCTCCTCAAACTCAAAATTGTGTGAACATTACAAGAAGAGAAATAAAGAGATAAAAGCCAGACAGAGATTTATGTCACCTATTAGATATTATAATTATATATTTAACGATATTTATAATTATCTACCTCTTTTATAATTTCCTATCTCTCAATTTAATATTAAAACATCCAGTAATTCTATGTACATTAATTATCCATGCGTGTATTAATTATTTTACGCAAAAAAATATTTTAACAGATCCAATGAATTACAAGCAGTGAACGAAATAATTGTAGAAATATAAACCAAATACACGTCGGAAGAACTACAGAAAGCATGAAAAAAAAAAAGAAAGAAAAAAGAAATATATAACGCTTTGAATGATTACCTCCTCTCTGGTTTTTGCTCCGTTAAAAGATTCATGCTTTCACGAGAGAAAAAATTGGTGTAATCGCGGAAGGACTTGGTCGCTGTTATTTCAAGATAATGCAAAAGTTTTTAAAGCGGGAATATCATTCGCGCATTAAGATGCGGCTGGATGTAATTTCTGAGATGGCGAGGATGCATCTTATTTGTTTCGCATTCTAAGAAGTTGCAAATGCTACAAATTCTTCGTGGATTTCGAGGCCCTGGGCGGTGAAAATATTTCAGAATTTGAATATACTTCATCATCGTATTATCATATTCAAATGTTAATGCCCTAAATTCGTAGCACGCTTGTTTTAAGAAAATCAACCGTGATCGATTAATGCATTTTCCCTATCGGATTTATCAAACGGATATTCTATTAGATTTATTAATTCATTTTTTGATTTTATAAAATATTACTATTTTAATTTAAAGAAAAGACGAAGAGATATACTGTTCCAAATATTTTCTAGTTTTTACCATTTATATCGTTTTATCTTTAACAGCTATTTGAAATTATAGACAATCCATTGCTCGTGTGACGCAAAATCATTACTGTGAACATAATATAGATCTATGTACATAATTTCTATGTGCATAATTTTCATATTTATGTAGCGATTATCCAAGGGAGAAATGTGCTTAATGAAGTATTTAGATTTGATGTCTGGTTCAGGTATTTCATCAAGAGTCCGTCGTATCATAGAATTCAAAGAACTTGTAAATTCATTCAAGGTTTGTAGCGAACTGTCCCAATTTGCTGAATACCTAGTTTGCATATCATTAATAGTTCCCAAAATGTTAAATGCTGTAGTAGATGGTATAGATATTTCAAGGGACGATTTTCCAATCTATAATTCTGTATTTGTCTTATTATAGAACGAATGAGACGAATTAATCCCAACGATATGTTTATTTCCTTTTTGATTTTTTATTTGATGCGTGTCTGGATGATAATCGAAATGTATAGCAAGGTTCTAAAAACAGCCATACATCAATCTGCGTGATAGATTGATTTTAGATACGCTGTAGACGAACACTTTGCTATAAAACCGTTTTATCACTTTTGAGGAGCCAATTTGATCACAGCGTTTGGCTGTACCGTCGCTTTATCTTCAGTCATTTTGTTACACATTTGCTTCGTTTCACCGCTTGTTTTATATAGAAAACTCAAGTTTACGACATAGGATCTCCAAGATCTTCAAAATATTTAAATCAGATACTGAACGGAGGAAATGATATTTGTAAAAATAAAATAAAAATATATATTATATTCGTATTAACGTAATTTTATCGAAAGAGTTTCGTGTGTTATTACGTGAAGATTCTCCTGTCTCAATAACAATCAATAAAATTCTTTTATCTAAAATCATTTTAATCGTCTCTGTTTGAATTGCAGCGATATCTCGATTTTCGATTTCGCATACGCACATTCATAATGCATCTACTTAGAAAAATGATTCAGTAACACTGTACAAACTCATAATTTCCATCTACGTAAATCTAACATATGAAATCTTGCAAACCTCTTAAGCGGAAGATAAAAGCAAAAGAAAAGAATCTAAAATGAACTGGTCCCATTAAGAAGTCAATTTCAGCTGCACTAGCTTCCTTTCATACAGACACAATAGAACCTTGCATACGTGTACAATGTACGTAGCTTGACGAAGGCCAAAGCTCTCGTTGCCATGGCTCGCTGCACGGTGTGCCCATGCATTATCGTAGTCATGTGACGCGAGCAACGTCCTGACAAGGAAGCCACGAAGAAGAGGATCGGAGCGACAGGTGTGCCCGGCGGTTGCTGAAGATTCGTTAGAGAAGGGAGGCTCACGTCCGATAGCAGAGGCGAGCATAGTCGTGCCACAACGTCTCGCAGTAATTAGGCAAGCTAATCACCCTCGGGCATGTTATCTTAATGGCCGCCGTTATGCCGTGACATCACAACTACCCCTGTCCACCGGTAGTTTAATTGCTCCGATAGGTTCGTGGACCGCACTCCTCTGTAGAATATCAGGCCAATGTCGATGGGTCTTCAACAATGGTCCCTTGGTACGCTCTTCCGGTTCCGTATCAACTATGAAAACGTTCCTGCACGAGAATCGCGATTTACTACGTGAGAATAGACTCATAACTGACTGGCATAATTTCCTCGCAGCTTTGTCACAGCTTTCTTCCAATGATCGAATGTTGAATCTCTTTGTGAAATTGATCATCTCTCTGGAATTCAGTTCAGTACTCTAGGTGAAAACGAAGTTCTTGTTCTGTTGGACTTGGCTATATTTTTTTATCGCATTCGGTTGAAATTGTTGGTGAAATAGCGGTTAGATCTTGGCTCGAGCAAGGTTTGATTAGTATCCTTTTATGGAACAGGAAATAAGCGGTTCAGTTTTGTAGCGTTTATGGATGTTTCTGAAGATCGAAGAATGTTTATTATTTCTTTAATCTTTTCAAGCGCCGTTATAACATGTGTGATCTAAAGAAGAATTAACTGAATTTTGGTTTCGCTAGTTCGTAAAAGGTTGGAGAAAATGTGGCAAATAGGATCGGACAGAATCGAGTAAGAAGTATTAGAAAATACGACGACATGTAAAAGGTTAGAGAATACACTAGGAAATGACGAGAAAATCCTGGTCCCTCGTGACTTCTATTTTCATCTTCATCTTGCGGGAAACCCTATAATTTCTCTTTATCCTAGACCATAAATTCGTATTTTTACTTCTTTTCTATCTTAACGTACGTTCCAAAGAAATTAATGTACTTTTCTAATATTGCGTCTACAACGTTCCAATTATCTTATCTCTCGTTTTCATTTCACGAGCCAGTACATCGTAGAAACGATCACAATTAAACGAACGCTATGAACATTCATCTCCCACATTCGCGTATCATTGAATCGTGACTAACTATAATCGTTTGGATTATGATTAAGTGCAATACTTAACTTCAGTGTATTTAATTTTAATTCTATCGAATGATGCTTTCGACAGTCTTTGTCACATCGTAGTAAAACACAATATACAAATCAGGATAAAAAATACGTTAAAATTGTACATATATAACACTGTATTTAACCTAAACTGTTAGACGAATGATACGAATCGAGAATTAACATTGTTGATGTACGGACGTACGTGGTCTTCCTCCATAATTATAATTATTTATATTAATAAATAGTAATAACAATTTATTTCATGATGTACATTATTTGTCGATACGATCGTTTTCTTGATTTTCTACTGCGGTACATAAACTCTGACGTTCCACGCTGTCGAATACTCGCAATATTTATTGCTGTTCCAGCTGAAAGCAAAAGAAAGCTGAAGCACTAAACAAATTCGTATTTCTTTGCGATAAATTCCTCGTTCGCCGAGCGTTATCTTCTTTCTCTCTGTTCGAACGCATCTCTGCTCCCCGTTTCTTCGTCTCGCCTAAATCAAATGAAACGCTAGAAGGAGGCAGAGATTGAGGACGAAACGGTGGCGGTTTCTTCTACGGCGGGATAATTCCGCGTTGTTGTTGGCGCAAGAAGCGATCCGCAAAACGGTCCTGCAAGAATGCAAATAACGAGCTGCGCCGTTATCCGACGTTCGTTGCATTAGCGAGTGACGCTCGTTGCTCGACGAAAGATAAATCGCCGGAGCCCCGACCAAACGAGTACACGTGGGAAAGCAATTCCGTGTCTACGAAGCGGTAGCTGAAGGATACGCCGGTTGTTCGGCGCTCGTGTCGCCCGTTTTCTGGCTGCTGCCACACTTAATCCCTCTAGTCATTGAATTCCGCCGGATTTTACAGGACATTAAGACGTATCCGTCGACACGTAAAAACGACGCTCTATCTGGTGAGCCAATCTCGGTTACACGTAAACGCAATTAACTCGAAAGTGGAGGAGACCAGGTTAAACGTAACGTATCAAGAGGGTTGACGATGCGCGACTTCGACATGGCGAGCCAAGGCTTGACAAGGCAAGACATTCGTAGGATCGGAGTGTTCATAATAGAGACGACACTTGTCCATGTTTGTCCTTTTCCAGGAAACACGACCATACTCTATTCTCATCTTTAATATCTGACATCTTTAATGTTTGTTCGATATTTTTCCATTATTTTACATAAAATAATCACTATGAGTTATTATATCGCAGGACTATAGGTATATAATTAAATTATGAACTTGTGAAACTACGATAAAGATTGTTTTTTCGTAGCATCAGTTAATTCGAAAATAAGATATAGTTCATTTTGTATAATGATATAATAGAGATTTCTTTCTAACTGTTAGAATTATTATCTAAGAAGACAACAAATTCGACAAGAGTTGCTTTCGTTACGAGTTACTCAATTACAGTTACTTTAATGTTCGAACGCAACATCATCGCCGTATTTGCTGGTTTGTACAAGAGCTTTGTATATTTAAATATTATATTGCTCATTCTACGAAAACATGGGCCATTTATTGTAGCTTCAAAGTATGCAAAGAGTATCTTTCTAACAAATAACATTTAATTAAACAATAGATATTACAACAGCTACTAATAAATATTTAGCCTTCGAGCAAAGTTATTATTAATTCTTCAACGAAAATAGATTAACAATGTTAAATATCGACTTTTCAATTAGAACATTATTATTAGAATTAATATCATTTTTAATTCATTGATTTCCACATAAACGTGGTGTAATAGCAGTGAATATAACGCTTGAGAAAAGGGTGCGAGTTTGTCAGAAAAGTCATTAAGGTAAATTTTCTTGAAGGGAATGTTTACGAGTTAAGGTCGGAACGTGATCACAATGAATATTAATGCGGGCAAGTTTGAGCAGAATAGAAATATCGACGTCAGTCTCCGGCAACTGTGGCTGATTTGAATTGAACTAACGCCAACTGTAGCTTGAGGAATATAAATTGAGCAGTCCGAGAGGAGGTGAATATGGAGAATGTTTCTCGATATTCTGCATTGCTGAAATTTGTTGGAAACGCTGCTAGAATCGGTATCGATCTGCTGTTGGATCCTTGACCGAACAGCGTGCTGTAATTTTTGAAATTATATTTAAACAACGGACAAGTAGAAACGTGTACAGGGAATTTAAATTCCGTTAATTAAAATGGTCGATCAATAATCGATATCCCAATAGTGCTATGCAAAGTATTACGACAATATTATTGGAAATCGTATATTTGTTACGCTAAATCATTAAACGTTAGTTATTTCATTTTGTTTTGGGTTATAGTTATTCTATTATATTTTATTTGAAGAAAAATCGAAACAAAAAACTATATAAATAAATAATAAAATAATATAAATAAATATAAACTATATAAATGAATCGTCGATAAACAATCGTTTTTGTGTAAGAGAATTCGTTCGAAGTTGAAGTAAGAAAAAGATAAATGCTTTTCGATGCTTTCAAGTATTTAAAAAAAAATCTGTGCTTAAATAAAATTTCGATGTGTATCGATATTTCAGTCTTTCGTCTGCTATGAATTACACAAAAGCTGGGTGAGATCAGAAGAATAATTTTTATTCGCAAAGTTTCTTTAGGACAAAGAAGAATAAGTGGAATAAACATGGTGTAAAAAATTCGGACATATTCGCGTCGGATCTTGAGAAATAATGTTACTCGATGGAACAGTTTCTTGGAAAACTGGAACTCTGTAGAAAAACCTTGAACATACAAGTCAGACGTCACTGTAAGTAGTTCAAGGCGGAATTGATCAGGCGTCGAGGTCCGATCCGAGGTCCGAAAATAGTACATTAAGACAAACGATATAAAAGCTGTGTTTGTTACATTCGTTTTCTGCGTCAGCATAATGAACTTTAACAGAGTTTGCTACTGCGCAAAATAAACTGCTTTACAACTGCATTGTAATGGAAATTTTCGATGAATAATTGTCAGTAATTTGAAAAGCACTTTGATTTTTCGCGAATTTTCTCTTCCACGATCTATTATCATTCGTATGCATCGATTTTTACAATATAGAAACTGTGTCAATGAAAGAAAAAATATTGAATTGGCTATTCAGTGAAACGAGAGCGGAAAAACCGAGGTTCTGATTTGGAATGAAGGTCTCAGATTAATCAGTCACGTTTGTCCTTGCTATCTGCATAATGTAGAATGCTGAATTCTGTTATAGTTCAAACATTATTTGACTTTTGAAATAAAGAATAAACGTGATAAACCCATCTATGATACAATGATACTGATGTAAAGTGAAATTATTGCAGAGATTAAAAATAATTAAGAAACTAAAATTTTCCGTTTCTGGGGCTGCTTAATTAAATTATATTTTTGTCGTTTTTTAAGATAAATTTATTTCATTACACACATTAAAGTTATTTTATGTTTTATTAACAGCATTGTATTATTTCTATTAAATGTATTATCATTAATAATATTATAGCCTATAATATTTAAATACCATAATTAATTAGATATTTGACTCTTGTTTGTTTTAGGTAAGATGCCTTTTATATCTTTATAAATATCGGACGACAATTATTGTAACTAAGAGATGAGTGAGTATTGTCATTTATTTCAATATAAATATTCAGTTTTTAAACTGAACCACTGTACCATCATTTATGGGGCACTCTGTAGATTATTGAAAATGTACAACGTTGTATTACTTCTTTATTCGCAATTTACATTTTTTCCAATTTCAATACACGCGTGCTCTATATTTTATGAGTTTCGATTAATGCTAGGCGATATATTTAATCCAATTGATAATTAATTATTACCTTAAAATATTTATTTATCATCGCAAATAACGATTCAATTTTTATTCAGCCGATGTACAATTGCATTTAATTAGAATAAGTTTAGGTAGAATTTAATCGTCGATTAAGTAAATTAATTATTTCATCGCCAATTAGATCAGTGATTTAATTAACTATTAAAATTATATTCATCCCCGGAATTTAGTACTCGAGTCTTACCTTGGATTTAGTATCACTGAGCTTCAACTACTAACGATATCCTCTTCATAAACTGAAATTTACATTTCAATGGACATTAAAATATACGTAATGTTTAAGTGCATGATTTTATTGCTTGATATATTTACATAGATCTTACCAAGTTAAAAAATAAGGAACAAGAGAAGCTTCAAGTGCTTCAACATATCTTGAAAAATAAATGAATGCTAGATACGACATTTGAAGCGTTGAGAGCAGAATTTCTATTTATTGCAAGAATTAATCAATCGATGAAATAAAAGATTCGAGTTAATCAATTGTCCAGTAGCGGCTTCCTCCGATTGATATTCAAAAATCGTCTATATTCTGCAACAAATTGTCGGACACGGATGCAAGAGGCGGCGATTCATCGACGGAAATCCAACTCGAACTATTTCAGCCCCGTTTTAATTAGAATGAATAATTAATAAACTTTGGCGGCGCGATGACGACGCGGTATATCGTAGCCCCGTCGCGTATCGTCGTTATTAAAACGCGTACGACGAATTTCGCTGGCGAATTTGAATGTCCGAATGTCGCGAGCCGTAAATTTTCCTCGAAATAATTATTAAATTCTCTGGGTCCAAGCTGGCCACTCGAAATTGACCAATTGAAAATTGATAGTTATATCGAATCGTAGAGCCGTCGGTGTTCGCTTTGCCGAGAAATCTCTACAAAACAAGCGCGTCGTACACCTTGGCAGTTGCCTGCTTGAGGCTGATTTCAAAAATGGAAAAACACCGAAGAGGAGAAAAAAGAGAGAAGAAGAGTCGGCGGCGAGTAGGTTTTACTGTGACGGAGAAGCCACGGTTTTTCCACGCAACGTTTACTCTCCGGTGTCCGTGATAATTCGAGTCGCTAGGTGACATTTTTCAGCGGTGTGACGCCACGATGTTTCGTAATAATTCTGCGAAATTTAAACAGCAAGTTTTATTTTCATTATTATACACCAGCTGGAGTTCTGATTAAAACTGGACACCGACTACCTGCTTTTATGAATATTAACAGCAGGCCCATAACCCGGTCGCGATGACGCCTCGCCGGTGTCTATTGCTTTTTAATTCCACTTGCTTCCTCTCTGCGAAACTTTCGAGACGTTCGCTCCGTGGCTGATTATAAAACGACGAAAATAGATTAGGATTAGTAGAGTTATATGTCTGATTATTTTTATAAATATATTATGTACGTGTCACGTGTTGAACAGTAATAGTCTTTTTCCATCGTTCAGCTTTTTTTATTTGGAAGATATATCTTCTTGAATTAATTGTGTAAACCTACATAGTTCTTAGCGTCTTATTTGAAAGCATAGATTAAACTTTACTAGCTTTCTTAATTAATTAATTTCTTTTAAAAATTTCGTAGTGTTTGATTAAGATCTCTGTGGTTATCCGTTCAGCAAAGGAATTATTTAATATCAACGCATGGCCGGACAGTAGAAAATTTGCTCAAGATAGGATGAGCAGATTCTTTTTTAAGAAGAATAAGTAGGTTAATTTTATACGACCTATCGTGATCTTTTAAATTGATCGAAATAAAACCTGACCAAAGACAATTTTTGCTTAAGACGATTGCTAATACACGAAGTTCGTGTAATGTGAAATTTATTGTATAATTAAACTTTACCACTACATAGCGCGTTATATATTTTTTTAAATCGCATTGGCGAGAAGAACGGAGAAAATTCAGCGATATTACATTTCTAACAACAGAATTTTATTTCTATATCATACATCGTCTTCGTAAATAAGATGATTTTAATTACGACGAAATGGCTTATTTTCCAAATCCTTTATACTAATCCTTTATAAAGGAATTTTTATTCGTTCGTTGCGAATAACAAAGCTTTTAATTAAGAGTATAAAGATATAGCACTTCTTTTCTCTAGTTGAGACAAGGATATAAGGGAAGACAATATCGATTATTCTTTTGTTTCAGTAAAAATTAAATATCATCTAGGGAGAAATATAAAATGTTGAAACGTTCTTTTCAGTGTAGTTAATATAAACGAGACTCTACAAGTTTCCCGCTTCCAATTAAGCATTAAATAACGCTGTCAGTTATATAAATATCGCTTCGGCTAATTATTATCGCCGACCATAAATCCATTGCATTTCTTTCCGTTCAATCGGAGAAACAGGAGAAACAAATATCAAATTCGATCGAACTATCTCCATTCGAAGCTTTACCAGGTGTTAATAAAATTCGCGCAATACTTTGCTACGTATTGTCAATTCATCTCATTTTATATACGTTTCGAAAACATATTTACGCCCGTACTTATTGTTTTATGGATACGTACAAAGGATCATAAATATTAATATTGCTGCAGGCCATGAAAGACTCGTTCGTTTTTCTTGTTATATAGAACAATAGGAATACGAATGATTAATTGCAGATTACAATACAGATATTTCGAAATTATGTCACCGAGTGGCGCGAAAGACAGAGTATCAGCAAAAACGAACTCGTCGTATATTTTCCCGCTTGATAGTCGATTATAGAGCGCCAGGTATACAGGTGAAAAAATGGACAAAAATACGTAACATTTCTCCTCGATCTTCGTTCGCATTTCTAAAAACTACTTAGTTGATTCTCAGCAAATCGTTTGAAAATCATTGGACGCCGTTAGAAAGTTCAGGGTATCGCGACGATGCCAACGATACCCGACGATCCGATTCTTCGTTTTATTAAAATTCACCGAAAAACGGCGCATTTGCATTGCTCGGGGCGCAGCCGTTCACCGGCGAATCGTATCGCGTGTAATTGCGGAATGGATGCGCATTGACCGGGAATCCGACTTTTCAGCCGAGCGTCGCTTTCAATTAAGCGACGACCAGGGCCGAAGCTTTCGTAGCCAGGGCCAATTCTCATTTCGGCTAATTACCACGACTACCGTGTATAAATTCGCGAAATTTTCGCTCACGGCGGAATGGAGCGGAGAAAGGGGCGGATAGAAGGAAGGGAGGGTAGCGGAAGGCAAACAGCGGCGAGATCCTTTCGATCGGCTTGATGAAGCTTTCTTCCCTTTCGTTCTTCCTTCGCTTCCCCCTTTGCTCGTTTCTCTTTTTCCTCCTCTGTGCCCGTTTCTTCGGACCTCCTTTCTCCGCCCCTCTCGTATTTGTCTTTTATCATTAGCTCGTTTCTTCGTCCCGTTCTCTCGTCGCTCTGTATGAAGCGAGGTAATTTCGAGCGGTCGTAATCAATCCGGCCGACCGTATTTTCGCTTGATTCCGCTTTTAAATATTTCTCTTTTTCGCGGCGGGCTCGATCGAACGTGTAAATTAGATATCGAATTTCTTTTCGTTTTAGAAAGCCAATTTATTCCTATGCATACGGAGCTAGATAGCAGTTTCAGGAGAACGTTAGGAACGAGATGATTTTGAGTAAATTGCCGCGGCATTTCTTCTTATCTTATTCAGTTACGTTTCCTATTGTGTGAAGTAATTTCAATTGAAAAATTAATAATTGGCGTTAAAAAACAGTATACCTTTAATGTTACAATTGATGCCATTTTTGTGTCTTGAAAATTTGTACGAACCACCTGAAATGATTCTTTTACATAAAAACAATGATTGTTCCGTTCTTGTCTCATAACGAACGTGGTCGAACATTTATTAAACACGAATCAACAGTCGTAAATCGTGAAACATGAAAATATAAACACTGAAAATACAACGATCCTAATTACATTATTCCAAATTACCTTCCAATTTTCTCTTTCTTTATTGATTCTCAATTTTCTTCAATACCAAACAATGCTTCGTATACTGAAAGGTTTCAAAAGGGCCGAAATCTCTCGATACTAGCCATTGGAAAATAATGGAGTGAAAAGTTGTCGGAATCTCGGATATCTAAAACCCTATCTCTAGAACCCAAATCGTCAATAAAATCGGTTACACACAATATCACGCTCTGCTTGGTCCCTTTGCGATGCTTCAAATCCAAAAGGTTGATCGGGAAGAGCCGAGAATCCTGCCGGTAAAAGGTAGAATGGCCGTTCGCTGATTTTCATGCTATTCATTTGGGAAAGTTTGCCGCGCGTTTCGCGGCCGAAGAGAATCAGCCAAGTGGAGCCATTTCGAGCAGCTGAACCCTCTCCTCCCATTCTACAGAGTTAAATCTCCTTTTTTACTTTCTCTAGCGTAGTTCTTTCCAGACTATCCTTATGTCTTTCTCTCCTCGCCTTCGGACTCTTCTCCGCCGTCGGAGCTATTTTAATGGTAGAAATAATGATCGAACATTATGGTAACGGTATTTAACTTCTTCCAGCGGCCGACCGCCGCCATCGGGGACGAGCCGTTAGAGATGAGAAAAGTTGAAATGGGAAATGGAATTGGATGCATAACCCGACTAAGTGAGGATGCGAGGAAAAGCTGCGCCACGCTGGCTCACTTTCCACCTTTCCGCCGTTCTTCCGATTCTCACGATTTTCTCGCCATTCTTGTCTGTCAGCCGTGCATCCAGCATACATTCATCTCGCTTCCTTCCATTTTCCTTTCGTCGCAACTTCGCCGGGCTTGTCGTACGGTCGACACAGTTCTTCCTTTGACCCGGCCCGACACTGATTGAACGCATCGATCCAAGTAGTCACGAGGTCCTCGGAAAGCGAGACGGATCGTCGGGTATCAGACGTCGCGACACGGGCTTCGACTCGTTTGAAATTTCACGTTTCACCTGATCGGATTTGCAGTTTGGATTGTTGTTCCCGATCTGCAATTGAAATGGATAGGGAAGAATTTTTTCTCCGCGATATCGTAGATATGTCTTGTCGTGAAATTGGACTAGGTTGTTCCTTCGAGATCGTTTATAATGGGAAGAATTTTATGTGTCCCATAAAATGAAAATTTTCGCAACTTACGAAGCCTGCGGAGAGAAACGTAAATGTAGACAATTTTATGAAACTTAAAACAGAGTTTCGCAAGATCCATAAACTTTATAAAATCATATGTGCAGACCAGTTTAAAAAGTCTTTTAACTTTAATGTAATTTTTAGCTTGTCGATATTTAGAAAGAATTACGTTAGTAAGCGGATAAATGTAAAAATGTATATATATGCATTTAAGTCACGCAGAGTTATCCGAATATAAATTTCAATACTAAAAGTTAGTCGTGTAACGAGAGAAATTGATCAACTTTCATTGTACGAATTGATCGAATTATCTCAATCGCTTTGTTCACCAATATGTTCGAATAAATGAAGTGTGTATAATTTAGACGGAAATAAAATTATGCTTTAATCTGAAGCTTTCGGAAATTAGTTCAAGTCCCTTTTCGATAAATGTAATTGAATTTTATAATTTATGAACGTAATTAAATATTGTTCTATTTATTCGAGGATATTACCAATTTCCACTTCACGAAATATTTATCATAAATGAAGTAATGATTTAATGCATGTTTGCATATTAGAATTTTAATATCACAACCTGAATATTTCAATCTTCATACAGATATTTCGCAGATGAAAATTATGAGATCCCACGATAAATTGTTACAACGCCATTGAATTCTCCATAGGTTTCAAAAATATTATTTAACGTTGAACGATATTGCAAGAGAATGGGTGAGAGAAAGAGAGAGAGAGAGAAATTTTTTCACCTTCTCGATAAACGTTTTATCCTTCATGAGAAATGTTGAATCTTTTTGCAGACTACGTGTTCTGAATTGTAGTTGCGAAGTGATGGAATAACTAGATTTTACCAAGAGTCAAGATGGACAGAAAGGGGTTATTCAATTTGAACTTGGTGTAAAGTTCGGATAGAAGCACGTAACTAAATTAAATACAACATTTCTGAGATATTGTAAGTACAAAGTATGTAAATGGTGCCGGTGTTGCGAAGTGAAATAATCGCGTTATCGAACTTTCTGCTTTTGAACAGTCAGGTTTCTTCGAATTATCTTGCATAAGATTTTAATCTCTAAACTTTTTCAATTCTTATATGAAGAATAATTTTCAAACGTGACCATCGTGTACTTTTCTATATGATTTTAACCAACATCGAACAAATTTACCTACGTTTCATTCCTACAAATATCATGGATATTATAGGTAAGATTTCAAATGTGCAATGGAGAAAAAGAAACAAGAAAGAAAATGGAATTAATTATATTTTTGAAACAAATTCTGAGATCATATCGTACAACTTTCTGACGGTTTATTGAAAATAGTTATACCTTGTCCAATAATTAAATTCGTGTTTTTAAAATTCAAAATAACAATTTAAAAAAAAAGAGATCTCCTTTTAAAACGTAGCCAGCGACAATTTATTTCTCGATATTTCCAGATCTATAAAAGAAACTTATTACTTAACGATAAACTTCATTGCAATGCAACTTTTTCTCCATCAGCTTGCTGTATGATCATACGTCACCTATGTTCGATTTACATCGAATCAGGTATCGTTGAGATTCGTTAGGGGCCGTAACGCAAAAGAAACGTAGTATTGTTTCACACGATTGTAATTATCGGATAATAACACGGCGTATTCAGTCAGAATTAACTCGGTGTTTTTCCTCTCCGCTACCTTCTTCCTCCTTTTCGTTTCTCCTTGCTGGTTAAACTTTTATCGATAATCCGGGCTGCTGTCTGCACCCTCTGGGTAGTACTACTTTTAAGTTTAACGAAGGTTAATTGAAAGTACTGACAGCCGAAGAAGAAGTAGAAGAAGAAGAAGAAGAAGAAGAAAGTTATTTACTTGTTTCTTCCAGGAGATTTTTTTTTGAGATTCTTGATTTCCAGCGAGTCCAATGTTAAGAAATACCAGATAAATTAGTAATTCTTAGTTTGCTGTTTTTCTGCTACTTCTTCGCGAGAAAGAAGATGCCAGAACGAAAAATTTGAATATATTTTAATTGCACTTTGAAATATCGTAAGTTTCGTAAAGGTTTAGGAAAATTGTTTCGTAATTAATATTACCACTAAAGTAGTTCGCGGGAAACGCTTAAAAACTAAAGTTCCGCATTTTAAAAGTTAGATGTAAGTTTTACCTAAGAATAAAGTGATTTTTTTTAGTTGCTCCTTGCGAGGAATTTATTTCGAAAGTTATCCCGCAATCTAGTTTCTTAGAGATTTTATTCTCTTCGTCGGTTTTAATAAACGGAAAGATAAGATTTGGAATTTTCAGTGGCGCCGGAATTAACAAAAACTGATGATATCGAGAAAGATGAGAATTTATTTATATACATTTTAATTAGTTCAATCTTTCCCCGTTTTATTATTTTCTATTATTTTATTTCATGTAGTAAATTAATTTTTCGGTGGAAAATTTCTCAAATATTAATTTCAAATTCCTCTGTCTGGGATAAACATGATATATCATAAGATTTGACTTTTTTCTTTTATCGTGGAAAAAGCAGAATTTCATTATTCCAATTATACGAATTATTTCACGTGTACCGTACAAAGACCTTCTTTTTTCTGTTTAATTTACTTATTATCTATTTATGAGATATTCATGAAATATGAAATAAACTGTGTTCGATTAAAGGGCAATAGTTTTATTAAATATTAATTACAAAAACGACTTTGTTGCATGAAATTTCGTAATATTATCAGGTTGAGGATCTTGCAAGTGTGCTAACTTTGTCATTAAACAACTATGCGTGTTTAATTAATCGTCAGGGTGACCGATCGTCATATTACTTCGCAAACTCTCGCAGAACTTCGCAGCAAGAAACTCGTTCATGAGGAACGCTTAATATATCGTAGCAAAAACCATAATTGCGATCATGGTTGGCAAGGGCGGAACGATAAATTGGATACGATATTTCATTCTGCAAATTTAGGTGGACAAACATTACGGAACAGCAATCGAGAAAGTTAAATGACAAGTCACATATTGCCTGAAACCGTTCTACTCGTCTATCAAATTGTTAAAGAGAATCTCTCTTCTACTTGTTACAAAAAGATGCACATCAATTTGCTTCTAATCGATCGATTTGTGTATTGCCAAGCTTTTCCCGTGAAGAGAGTAGTTTCATTATATCGAATTATGAAAATATTCATTCTGTATTAATAAATTCGTTTATTTTCATATATGCAAAAGTAAGCGAAAGAAACGAGGCAAAGTTATTGAGTTAACAATAGAAAATTTATCAAAGCTACAATTATCTGAAACGAAGATGGATGAGAAATTAAACTCACTGTAAATATTCCTTTCGTTGTCGAACAAAAGATTTATTCCAGAGGCAATTTTCATCGTTTCAATGGGACCTAGCCAATTTTCAATTCAAAGAACTTTAAGCTAAAACCACTTAATCGATAAGAATCTCTGTTTTCTTGTACATCTGTCAGCGAACTAATTTTAGTTGCTAAATAAACACATCGATGGAACCATGGCATTACGTGGAAATTGCTCGACAAACATAGTCTTCGTTTGTCACTAAGCTTGAGTCCCTTCAAGTCGCAGTAATGACCAGCGTGACGTTTGTCACGAGACGGAATACGATCACGAGGGATTGCGATTGCCGCGAAGAAAGAACAAGTTCGCTGAAAGTAATTAATCCTCCAAGTCCTCCTTCGCTAGATTTCAGCTCATGAAGTTGGACGAGACTTCTATTCATAGAGTTCCTTAGCGAGGCTTATACACGCAGCAACCGGCCGGCCCCTGCAAATCCGTTTCACATGGCCTCGCATTAATTACATGCACAGGCCACGGTGGATCATTAGCTGCTGATATCTTAAGGTAACCCCCTAGGAAACCTCTCGACCTGTACAATCGACTTGGGAAAGTTCCCCAGGATTAGTTTAAAGCCTTGTCTGATTCGCGATTTCTGACCTATTCTGACCATTCTCTCGGCCCTATGGCCCATTCCCACTGTCGTATCAATTATTTCTGCGCTCGCTCGCAACGTGAACTAACAGTGCATATTTAAGCAGGATTAAGAGAGTGCGTTTAGCGGTATTATGGCTCTTTGTTCATCGTTATCGTCGCAATATTAAAAAATCAGAAAGAAAAAAGATATTGTAAGAGTATATTTCTTTGCACGATTCGAGCAATATCTTATTTTCGAAGTTCCTGTTCCGAAATAATCTTCGATGGGGAAAACAAATGTAATTAGCAATTTAAAAGGTCAATTATCTCGAGTGTGATTTATTAAAAAGATTGTTCGTTGTTTCTTTAGAATTACGTTCTTTATACTTGTATCAAAGCTGAAATTCTTTCGCGATCTTCCTCTTTCTGGGTCAAAATTTTACGCAAGTATTTTACCGCGTTAATTTTCCGTCACGTAGCAATCATAGATTTTGCTAAGGCTGATTCGTGAGCAGCGAGACACGCTCGTAAATTCGTGAGAATGCCGGCGTCTTCGCGAGAACATCGCAGAACCGTTCGTACCGGCGTTTTATCGCCTCGGGGATGAGATAAGGGATAACTGGAGATTATGTGTTTCACAGTTGCCAGCCTCTTCGAAAGGCGTTGCCGTTTCTCGAAACATTTTTCCACCGGCATGTCAATTTACACGCGATGTTGCTCCTTGCTGTCGCGTTCAAAAACCGCTCAGATTCCCAAAATATTTTGCAGAGTATGTTCCCATTTAAACGTTACAATTTTGATAACGATATTTGTCTCTCATGAGGATTATTTTAAGTCTTTTGAAATTGTCAGAGCACATGCACTCTCCCCCTCTCTCTTTCTCTCATTGTTTGGTTATTTCTGTGTCTCGGTAAAGTCAACATTTTTGATATTATTATTAATTCCCAAATTAATGTAATTCAGTAGCTATGTTTAATTTTTTTAATTAGTCGTGCATTACTTTCAATTGGACAGTTCTGATTTTCTGACAATTTCTAATTTTCAAGAAACGAATGCGATTTTTTCCGAAAAATGTTTTTTAAAAGACCCCAACCGGGTATAGTCAAAGCCTCGGACGATACATCGTATCAGAAATAACAAGTTGATTAAAATCTGATAAAGTCCATAAATTGAATATAACATTTATAAATCGAATCAAATTACAGAACGTCACATCGAGCAGTTTTTAACCCGATTGACGCCAAATCGCCGTTCGAAAAGTTATCCAAAATTAAAGGACGAGTCTCGCGATGGTTGGCTCCAATCGATGTCGATAAGTTTATCCTCGATACGTGCCAACGTCGGCCAAGTTTTGCTATATGAAGGCTCGTCGCTCGTTTTTACCCCGTCCACCACCAACGTACACAACTATCGAAAGTTTCTACAAATTTCTCAAGGCAATACGTAGCCTGCATATTGTCTGATATAACGATCCGCGTTTTCTCCAAGGATATTTTAGCTGCCGAAAGTGCTTTGCGCTTCCCAACGAAAGTTCCAGGCAGAACTTTCGCGAAAAGAATTTCTACCTATCTGGCTGGCGATAAAAGCTGTTCCCCTCGTCTGACACGCACTTTTGCGCTTATATTTTGCTAACGCTATTAAACTTATAGGCTGTTGAACTCGAAGTTGTTTTATTTTCTTTTAACTTTGTACGATGTGATCTGAGATTTTTTTTCTTTACATGAAATTCTTAACCTTTCGAGAGAAGATGGCATCGTTGAAGATAGGAACGTGCAGCATTTTAAAGAGCTTTGGACAATTATACAATGTGAACGTCGTTAGTCCGAATGACTGTAAGATTACAGTTTTGTCCTGCATTATTTATTTTCAAGAAAATAGTATCCATTTCTTTCTCTGGTTTCTATCAAATAAAATTGAATGATCTGTTGAATAAAAAATTGAATAGAATAGAGAAGAAAGGAGAAAGATTAATCACGTTCACCTTCTACTAATTCCGCTTGGAAATGAGAGAAGTTATTTTTCGTTTCCATTATCGAGATATCTTTGTTCGATAAATTTTAACTAGTCTTAATTACTGACCGTAAGAATTAAATAAAACAACCCGTTCTTCCTCTTGTTATCCTTGTTAGAAGCATATTTTTTTTCACAAGAGACTCTTTTTCTTTGACATTTTGCACATTCCTTATACATTCGTATGGGAAACGAATTTAAGAAATAACTTTTGACTTTGTTATACACGTACGTCCTGTTAGATCTACGTACGATCCGTATTGTACATGTGTCGTACACCGTATCGTACATAAATCGTGGTAATGGCCGTATTTATACACCTACTTACACGTAACAAGAATTAATTTATGTAAAAAGATATAATTTATTTATTATACGCTACCGTTGACAATTTTCAATAGTTTCTCCATTTATATCGTTTATTCTCGTATTCACCACGTATTACGTAACTTCGATTTAGCATTAGTGTCTTCAATCACCCGAAAACGAAACCGCTGATTGCATATTGGTGAGCTTAATGGTACCTTGGGAGATTTTCGTTCCCGAAGGAATTCGAGAAAGATTTTCGTAGCGATTTACAGGCATCGAATAGTCGTAAATTAGGGGCAAAGGATGGGAAACGATAATCGCGACGTCGTAAATCCCGCGAACCTCATTTCCCAGGCACTTATATCTGTCACCTAATACATTTCTCGTAGGCCATTAACGCGTTTCTGTACGATTGTTGGCATATATTATCCCATTGCAATATATCTCTGGATGTTTCCCTCCAGAGGAAGCAACGTGTAATCAGTGAAAATTGTTATTTCGTTCGGTTCAAAGATTTCCAATATTTCGAAAGTAGAAAATTCGAACACACTTTTGTATAATATTCATACAAGTACGTTTTGCTCGAAGAAACTTTTAATATCGTATTTCGATTATTTTGCATCACTTTGATAGGAACGTAGAGAAAAATTTTGTTACATTTATAACTCGATTCCTTTTTTTTTTTTTTAATTTCTTTCTTTATTCAAATCTTATATTTTGTTTCACCTTTAAGTTACTTTTCATTTCACGTGTAATAATTAAATCCCACTTTATTAAGCGGAGCAATGTTAGAAACATTTTCGAAATTTAATAATTGCGAGAATGTTGTTAACTATTGTTCCCATTGTAATATTGAAATAGTGAATTTCTCTATTTCCATGTTTCACGATTTTTTAAGCGCGATGTTCATAAGGCAACAGTAAATCATTAACACACATTTTTACTTATAAAACTTAATTTTTAATCTTAATCTTAGTCGAATCTGTGTAAAGGGAAGTGGATAATAAGCGTGTATTTTCCAACATAGTTCCTCCACTCCCCTTCACATTCCTCTCAGCATGATTTTATTTGTAAAGAGAACGTTTTTAGTATCCAGAAACATGAAAATATGATATCGTTAAATACTATATCGTTTCGGAGTTGTACGATCTTTAAATAATTTTCCAATTCAAGAAAGTAATATTTTAACACGTTTCAGTAAATTTTCACTGCTGGTGCAGGTGCAGCTTGAAAAAGTTTTATCTCGTTCTGTTATTGTTCTTTTTGATATGTTGTTTCCTTCCCGCTGCCTTTCTCTGTTGCGTTATCTGGCGTCGAGTTACGAAATTTCACAGCATTTTGCTCGCACGAAAAATAATGTTACTGATAAAACAAACACCTTTAAACGTGAACCACCTAATTCTGCCGGTTAATCCGCTTGTTTCGCGTTTTAATTTATTGCTGGATTTAAAAAGGTTTACACTACGAGAAATGTAATTGCCATGAATTTTTTCCGGCTACGTGTTTCGAATTGTAATTTTTAATTTACGATATACCTTTCGTTAAGATTACGGTAAATATAATTACAGATAACTGTAATTTTAAATATTGTACGAGCGATGGTTGTGTTTAAATCTTTCGTAATTTATGGAGTCCGCTACGTGTTTGCTTTAACCATAAACATATATCGTTATAGTTAGATAACAGTTATCATGCTCTTGCAATTGTTAAGTATAATTGCTCGCTGCACTGATTAAAGGTCTTGGATATGGACTAAATTGAGTGGAGATTGCTCGAAGCTTGATTGCTTCTAAGACCGACTTTCCAATTAGAATTGCGTCTGATTACGGATAATCGTGTTTAAACATAGGTTCATAATTGCGGTCATTAACTGTTTCTTTTTTCAACACTGCACCTTCTGCATAATTCTACCGAATAATAGTTAGAATAATTATTCAAACCATATTCGACAATGAGAGAAATTTTGCTCGAAAGAGCAAAGAACGTATGTGTTGCGCGAGAATATACGAATTATTCAATGTGAAGCATCTATGACGATATTTAAACGATGAAACCAATCTCTGTTTAGGTTCTATTTGCTTAGTTGTATTCGTCAAAATTTGAATTTGAATACGTAGTACACCCTCAATATAATTATCGTGAAATCGAAAAATAACGAAGCTACAGTGATTACGGCTAACATAACGATAGTTATGATTAATTAGAAAGAAATATTTGGAAGGAATATTTAATAAGACACGTGGAAAAAATATTTGAAGATATATTAGGTTGTCCGGAAAGTGTCTTTCTTCCGCAAACGTGAAACCAAGTCTGTGAAATGTCGCGGTGTTTACCTCAACAGAACAAAATGGATCGTACGTAATTCAACAAAATAATATAAAACAAAAAACGTTGTGAATCTATTATTTCGTCGTAAAACGAAAGAAACTTTTCGGACAACCTAATACATGGATCCACTCCAAAAGACGTGGATTGTACATTGGAATTAAAAAACAGATACGTGGAATATTTCTGACAAACCAGAAAGCAAACTTCTGAGTTTTACGCTGCGTCGATGAAATGCTTCCTTCTTCTTTGCATAAGCATTCCGCCAAATCCCAAAGTCTTTGACCTTTCTTCTTTCCCATCTTCGATAGCATTCGAGAAAATTACCCGCGATTCAACTAATCGCACTTTTTAAGCGTACACTAATTACAAAATGAAACTTGTGCTCTTAAAAAATAAAGGAAAACGCCGTCGTTGAGATTCACGCCAATTGCCTGAGCATCGCCGGTTCAGCTACGCTATTTATCCTACGGCTCCGGTATTCGCGAATTCGAGTTTACAAACTCGATTTAAAGCAGCGGGGCTTTAATAGTCCACTCGGAAAAACCGGAAAAAGGAACGAGAGGTTGGAAAAACGGGAAGAAGGGGGACGAACGCTCGGAGCCAGAACGAGGAGGAAAAGAGGAAGCATCGAGGAGGGAGCGAGCTATAAACGAGCGTAAGCGATTGCGCGCGGCAAACTCTCGCGAGTCGTCGCTGGAATCCGATTTGATCGTTGAAAATGCGCGGCCGTCGTTGCATGTGTGAGCACGTAAGCCGGCTGTGTCATCGCCGAAGCGGCGAGAGATCTTTTGAAATTTACATCGACGTATTAAATCATATTGAATTATGCAGTATCACGTAATTCCGCGCGATCGTTCTGGGTCACTATCGTCATCGTGTCCCGGCTCCGTTTGCATAAATGGAGCGTGAAATGGACGCGTTGCACGTGGTCGGTTTGGGAATGTTTCGGACGAGGAAGCATTAGAAAGCCGAAGTGCCTTGCTCTCGCATCGATCGCTTGGGAATATTACGTGTATAGCTCTGTTGAACAAAAGTAAGATTGTGGGACGAGTTAAGATAAGAAAGAGCAATCCTAAAGTAGGAATTCCGCGATCGTTGCTAATTAGGTTAATGAGGGGGGCTAAAGGAACGCGCACTAATCGAGAACGTAATTAAATAATTGTATGTTAACAGGAAAATTTGATAAGACCATACAAGTATGCTTGTACTCTAATATAAATATACTGAATTTATCTCGCACATTTATTGGGATATATATATGCCGTATACATTTTGTTCTTGTATTATTTCTGTATTTAGTGGTAGGATCACAATAGATATTATTTTATTCTTTGGATAGATCTATCACACCGTTCTCAGCCGAAAAACCTTCATTGCAATTTCTTACATAGACTACGGATAAAAACAAAAGAATATCTTAAACCTATCGATTAAATGCATCGATTATATCTAGGACTATCTTCTGGTTACTATTTATTGTAACTAGCGCATCTGCATATGGATGGCGAGCGCGAACTCACGTTGTCATTTTCGACACGTTTCGTGAAAGGACGGAAATGCTGCAAGTGTACCACTAAAGTGGAATATTGCGGTTAACAGTATGCTGGAAAATGATGTCGAAAAATAATGGGATAATTAAATTTAATGGATAACGATTTTAACGTTTCGTAGATTCGGTAATAATATAAATACCTCTAGACTGAGAACGAGAGTTTCGTTTGGCATAAAAATTATTTTTTGGCCGACAAAAGCATTAAAATTATAAATTACATAAGATTATTATGAAAATTTACCATGAATGTTAACTACGGATTATTCGAACGACCAGGAAATTTACTCGCGGCCATGATAAATTAATTACGAGTATGATAGATAGAATAGTATTCGTATTTAGAGACGTGCATTTCGCCTCGTGAGATATAAACTAATCTGAGAGAACACGCGCGGGAATTAAAAATCGTAGATGAAAGAAAGCAAAAGGAGAAGTTCGAATTTAATCACTTTCCTGCTAATTATTGAGAATGTGCTCTTAATAATGAAAAAACTAATTTCATCGGCTGCGAAATACGCGTTCCATAGACACAAATGAAACGAGAGCATTCGGAATAAAGATCGAATTGAAATGTAATTAATGTATCAGGCTATTTTTTCTTCCCTTTTTTCCTCAATCTAGAAAAAGAATATCCTTAAATCTAATGTTATTGAAACTCAAATTTAATTTAGCCCCGTGGAAAAGTTAAAACCAAGACTGGATGAAAGTGATTTAATCAAGAGTTTTATGTTAGAATTAAAAGCGCTAGTACACGCGAACGGAAGCGAGCTAATACGAAGCATAGCGAGGATCTGGTATAAAGGAAACGAAAAGAATGAAACAGAAGTTGTTACCTTGTAATTTAATTTTACAGCAATATCATCGCGTCGGAAAGAAAGAAAGTACTGCTAAAGGAGAGAACGCAAAGAGCACTTAATGAGCCGACTAACGAATTAACGATTGAATAAGCTGTTTTTATCTGCGGTATAAATCCAATTAATTCCGGGTAATATTTTCAAGACGAAACCAGTTATTGTATAAAATATATTCGAGAAGTTTGTTTCAAACTTTAGGAGCATTATATCACGAGTGTATCAGTGAGCTTATGAGCAATATTCTTCCGTCTCTCAACTTTTTAATTATCTTTAATAATTCACGCACAGTTACGTATGCTTGTGCGATACGTCAAAAGTCTTTTAATTAAATTTCATTTGTTTTACGTAAAGACGAATAAATCGGAAAATATGGAATTACATAGAAAGAAATTCGAAGGAGCTGCGTCTAAATAGTCAAATCAACAAATACATCTAAACGTAAGGGAAAATCACATCGGCTATTGTAAGATTACATCGCGAATTATCATTTTAATATAAAAAACGGAAAATCAGAATCGGAGCTAAAAAATTGAATTAATTGAAATAGAAGCAACGTGAAATTTTGAACAGCTTCTCTAAGATAGAAATTATTATTTTACGTATAAATCTTCTTAATACGACGTTTAGTATTAACGTGTCAAACGTTTCTCCACTCGACGGCGCACGTATCTCTACGTCTTTTAATTCCCAGCCGAGCTTTTCGTTCGTAATGTAACGTAATCCACTTACGTCCGGTATCCGATCAAAATTTAAACACGGCTGATCGTAAAAACTGAATTTATACCTGTCCCGGAAATACAGCGTTACAGGAAGTTGGCCGATTCAACGGGCGAAGTCTTGGTTGGCCGCTGCCTTTGTTCTTGCGCGAAAACTTCAGTTCAGAAAGATCTATGTCGTCCTGTGTGCCTCCGGTTGCATGCACCGTTCGAACGGCACTAAAATGTTTTAGTGCGCGTTTCGACGTGAAAGATGAATCGAGAAATTTTTTAGAGTGAACCCCACCTGCTCCCTGGCACGTCGGTAAATCTTCCTGCATGCTCTTTTAAGTGCCAACCGCGTTTCGATTCAATGCAGAGTTTCGGTTCAGATTCCATCTTTTCCGTGTTTCGACGTTTTTAACGACTTTTTCCGACACCCTTGCGAGAGTAACAATCTGTACTGTACACTTTATCTTGGATACTAGTAGATTGTGTAATAGGTTCAGGTACGTTTCTTTCCAGTCCACATTTTAGAATTTTAGAATTTTACGTACGATAGATAATATGCAATTTATAAAATCTTACTAAGAAGAGGTTGTTAAAATTTTTGGATCCTAATAGCCGAAATAATGGTATAGGAATACTAAATTTACATTTAGAATTTATATTAGAATAGTTATATATTTATTTGATAAACGATTTCAAAGATATTCATCGATATACATCTTCCATACCAGACTGTTAACTAAACAGTTCACATTCCTTTGTTTTCGAGACGTCGCGCACACACATACTTCCACATACTGATATTCACACACGAGTATCACTACCACGCGGCTAACCTAGTCCAGCACATAAATTATACATATCTCAATAAAGGTAATGATACGAACGATAAGAAGTGGCTGGAGAATGAAACGCAGGATACAAGTTTAATAATTATAAGAAGATAATAATTAAAATCGTCCTGATACCACCTACACCTGGAAAAACGCAGAAGCAAACATGGCTATCGAGTAGAAGCCAATGGAAATCCAAATATCGCCACGAAGAATGTGAGCAAAGTAGATAGATGGCCATGGGCCTGCGCTATAGTCGAAAGAAAAGGAAATTAATGGAAAATGAGGGGGCAAAGACGAACGAGAAACTACATAGTACGAATACAAGCGGGAAAAACTTAACGTTAGAAGAAGTGGAGAAACAAAAAAAAAAAAACACAGTGGGGTAAAATTAATAACTGCTTGGTGGTGGAGTGCGAGGAAGGAGAAAATAAGGGGAAGGAAATCCACTGAAGAAACGTTAGAGCGAGAAAAGAAACGATAGATGGAATATAAGCGGACGAGAATAGCGAAACGCGAGCGGCAAGGAGCCGAGAGAGCTGGCTGATGGTAGCTTTGTCTTCGATGAACGGTAAATGGGGAAACGGTAACGTCGGAGGGACAACAATAGCTTATTGTGTGCAGCTAGGTACGTGCTCTAGCGTCTCCGTTGATATACAACCGTGCTTGTTACGTAGCAATGTCCGAAGACAGAGCGAATCGCTTACCAAGACTAAACTGGACTTCTCGACGCGAGAGTCCTAATTAGCATGTTACACTGTTAATCTTGGAGAACCACAGCGACTGCTGTAAGATGCTGCCACAATGCATCGCACGGCTCCTTGATACAACCGTGAGTGACATTATTGTCTCGCATTAAACGTCTATCGCGTATGAGTGCTTAACGCTCTTAGCACATTGTCCGTGTTTTTGGTAAATTTACCATTTTTCGCTGTATCACTGTTTGCCATCGAATTGTCTTCTATTTTATTGAATGCACGATTATATAAATGATGCATATGCCGAAATCAATGTAACGAAATTTACTTCGAAAGTGCGTGTGTATTATTAATTCTCATAAGGATAGATCTGTAGCAAACTTTTTGGAAATTGTTTTAATTACTACGAGTATATTGAGGTGTATTATTAGATTATGGCAAATGGTAGATGTGCGAGTGGGTTTGGAATTTTCATAAGAATTTCGCCGTGATACGAAAAACAGGTAATAGAAGTAAAGCTTCTTGTAAATGATTTGATTTATTATGGGAGGTAGATGAATAAAATGAAATTGAATGCAGGGAGATTCATGTCAGAAGCAAAGAAGAGGTAATTAATCTTTTAAAAGTGCATTGTCGCTGCAAAAGGAAAAGATGAGTATAAACATAAAAGCGAAAGATCGTTATTACACGTTTTTATCTAGAATGGAATGGATTTTATGAAATTTTCTTGCTATGAAATATGAGTTAATCAATATATTTAAATACCACTTATATTTATATTAATATTTGCAAACATACAGACAATGACCTTGTTCTAGTGATCGAAATGCAATCATAATGTTGTAAAAGTAAGCTGTTGTTTCATTAATCAAATTGTAGTCTGGGAAAAGCATTCGTCATTGCATTGGAATCGTAAATAGAACTGAGACAATCTAGTCGAAGTAGTCGCTGTGCAGTGACAACACAGCAACTCCCACAGTGCTGAAACCTTGATTACCATGCAGCATGGTTAATCTGGAGTCCTAGAATGGCCACGAACTAGAAACAATGTTCATCCCAAATCTCGTGATACAGAATGGCTTAATGTTGCTTCGCCCATCGAGACTCGGCGATTTCTATGCAGTTCCTCCATAAACGTCCTTTCATTAATTGATGATGTAGAGAAAATGCAACGGGCATAGTGGAACGTTCCTCTTAGCAGTAATTTAATACGCAGATAGTTTTGTACACTATATAGGTCGACGTTTATGAATTATCAATTAATCAAGATAAAATATTCTATGATGTTGTTGAAATTCATCAAGCGACAAAAGTAATACAGAAGAGAATCAAACGATCTTGCTATTATTTCGTTACACGAGTCTCTTATCGTTAGAAGCTAAGCTCCGCTTTCTTCAAATTCCTCAATGTATTTATGTATTTAGATAATACGATTAACGTCGAATTCTCGAAAAACAGATGATTTGCATCAATTTATTTATCACATGGAAATAATACAAGTAACGATAATCTCTAAGGAAAATGTAAAAACATTGATCAGTAGGGCTTCTGAATGGATTATACAATCTGCGAAGTATTAGGTTAACACATAAATTCCTCCTGTTTTTATTCTATCGCCGGACGAAGAAAGTGGAATTAATAAACGTTAATAAAATCTAATACAATAATGGTTGAGTTCATGTAAAAGATATTTCTTTAAAACATGGACCACACTCAATTTCTTTCCGTGCGTATTCTAAATGAACTTTCCTATACCTATCCTAACAAAGAGTACCGCGTAACAATCCTACTAGTACTCGTTGTACAACGTCCTAGGCGACTTATGTATCTCACCCTACGTCAGCATCCATTTAATAAAATATTCATCCCCATCCAGTGGTTCTGGAATAACAACTGCACTTGAAGCTGGTGTGGCGTATATCTTAAAATCCGTTCCAATTTCAAGTCGGACGGATCTGTCAGGACCATTCAGCCTCGGCTCGAGAAAGTACGAATCAGAATTTTAATTAAGCCTTGCATAAAACCGCACGGTTATTCCGCAAGAATATATTCTATCGGATCGAACGAGAGAAGTTTCGCTGTGGATCAACGTGCACGCCACCGGGCTCGCAATTAACGGCCGTTATTACCAGCTGTTATTACACTGAGAACGCTGATCCTATTTCGCCTTACACGTCATTCCGTATCAAAATAGTCTGAATTATTTCGTACGTGTCCTTCGCTATACGTAGACGCTGCTGCATCGAAACGGAGTATCGTCACGCTGTTACGAAATGTCTACCGGTAGAATTTGAAATTCACCGACGTAATACAAATTTATGGAATACAGTGACAAAGTGATGATACATCAGCACGCAATAGCTGTGACACGGATCCATATTCAGCGTGGCGGGTGTGCGTCGAAGCTTCGCCGCGCCTCGACGGAGCGCGCGTCATCCATCCGTCACTGTTCCCAGGCCCTTGGTACAATTTGCGAATTAAATCGTATAAATTGTAGCGTCTTCAATTTTCCAGAGAGCTCGGTGATTAATCGCTGTTATTATTCACACGTCGCTCAACTTCCTACCCTGCTTCCTCGTATGTTTACTGTCAGCTTAAAGAGTTAATTCGCTGTTTTTAATGCGTTGTCTGCTGTTTGTTCGTTAACCGTGGACATGAATTTATTTGGCTCGATTTAACTTTGGAATAGTAGGTTCGTGATCCCAGCAAAAGGTAATAATATTAACATTGCAGACACGGTTCAGTTTATTACGTGAAACTATTAAGTTTCCCGTAATAATTTGCGTGTGCCCGATCGTGCGATTCGCTCGTGAAAATTAATTATTTACGAGTACTTCGTTTTTCCGATCGTAAGAAACGACACAAAGAATAAACATCGAAGCGAGATAAACGCCTACTGTTTATCAAGGAATCTGATTTTCAATTAAAAATCCAAGTATATGAAATACACAGGATACGATGGAACAATCGCTGCGTTGAATAATAAGAATACGCGCAAGTAATTTTCGTAGCCACCGTATAAACGAAAGTGTATAACGAAACGAAAGTCGATAACGAAACCATTTGGGATTCCTTGTAGCGAACTTGTTATTAGCAATCTTTTGACTTGCGTCAAAGAGGCAAAAACAAACGCGTATTTTTGCGCGAGTAAAAAATTACGTGGAAAACTGAATGCAATTATGGCACGTGGCACGTTTCCGTGCTGAGCGGCGATTTTATTCATACAACGCGTGCTCCGTTTTCCACCAGTCTCCTTTTATATTGTGTTTGCACGATCTTCGAAGGACGCGCGATAGATCGATTCGGAATCGCTGCGTAACACAGGATTGTGTCGGCTGTTCTGGCATGGCACAATCGCACCAAGGGAATTCGATATCGATGCACCAGCATATTGAAGATTGATGTTGTTTTTATACGAACATCCCCGTTGTATTGACGCTGGCATTCGTGAGCGGCCCAATGATAGATCGTTGTAACGCGAATTCTGCGCATCATCGTGCTTTCATATCGGCCTCCGGCCTTGCTTTTATGAAATCGTTACATCCTACTTACGCGGAATGGCATTATTGGCCGAGCAATGGTTACTTTTCGCTTGACACGAGACTCCGCTCCGTTATTTATCATCCATGAAAATCCCTGCTTCGTATAAATTGATTCTTGGACCGAGGAATTACGTGCGTGCCATATCTATTCGAGATTATCTTTGGATTCATTTTTGGAGAAAGGTTCCTGTAAAAATATTCATTTTTCTACCGGCATAACAAAGGCCGGAGCGTACAGTTTTATTGTAATTAAAAAACGAAAGATTATGTTACGACTGTACAGTTCGCTCGTACAGTTCTCCCTTAGGAGAGAGTTTGATGACTAGTTACGTAAATTTAATAAAAGCCAGTAAGACTTGATGCGTTATTGTTCGTGTAAAAGACGAATTACACACGGCACGATGAAATAAAATGTCATCAACAAAGTTACAAAATCAATTTACAGAGTATTTGTATTTTCATCGTAAACAGATTTTACGACGTAACTTCGATGTAACAAGAAAAACGGCCATTTAGAAAGCAAAATTACGCAACGATTCGAGACCGTGCTAAAAATATTGTTTGATTCGCTGGCCAGGCAGCTGAAAAGAAAAACAAATTAATGGAACGGTAACTTTATATCGGTGTTATCGTTTCAGTAGAGCTGTAAAGGGAAACAAATTAATGAAATACTGGCAAACTTTGTATCGACTCTGGCGGAACTGTAACGAAAAACAAATACCGAAACCGTTGTATTCGATGGTGTAAGAATAAATAGCACGGCGAAAGTTGTGAAAACCTGTAATTGCGTTGTCGTTTAGCTGCCCGATGAATATCGAACGTTACCACTCACTGACAAATCGTTCATCTCGTTCTATTTGCAGACCGTATGGTTTCTATGCTTTCAACCACTTGTTCTTCCATACGTTTGTCTCAGCAAAACGTTAACGTTGACTTAAAGAGAAAGGCTAATTCTCTGAAACACTTTTTCTTTCCGACTCTGTGATCTCGTACATGATCTATAAACATCACGTTTCAGTCGCTCTATGACGATATTAAGTCTGTACGATGATTAAACTTCCACCCGTATCAACGCTCTTTCTCCATCAGCCAAGAAAGGAAGAAAAAGAGAAGCAGAGAGAAACGATTAAGTTGGACAAATAGGAAAAAGAATGAAAGAATAAACATGTTGGAGCCCATCGATACTCTAAATTAACCGAATGATCCCTGCGAACTAGTAGCCGATCGAAGAAGAAATAGGATACGGGTATCCTGAAGAGGTGGACGTTCACCGGTGAAACAGCTCGTTCCACTTTAAAAAGTTTCCACGATAATCGCGGGGTCGTAGCATGCACGCCAGCCCGGGCCCCGGTCTCCTCCTTCTATTTATCTTATTTTTTGCCGAGCACCGTCCACCTCCAAACGACTCCGGTACCGAGTGAGTAATTATTCAAACAAGTAGAGTTGCGAACCACCGGCGTCGTTGCTATCGTCCCGCCTCCCTCGTCCCTCGGCCGTTAGCCCTGGGCGGAACGAAGGGTGAATTCGGTGAAACGGAACGATGGTCGAGAAAAGCGGGGAAAAGCGGAGGGTGCACGGGCCGCTGGGGCGTCTGAGTTGTATATAGGCAAACAGTCGCACACACGTGATAAAGTTGGAGGAAGTAAGTTACAGTTATACCGGGGCTAACCTCGCGAATGAAGAGTTATGCGGGGAGCATCCTCTCTTCCCCGACTTACCGACTGGCTCAGTGGGGATTAAAACACCGCTAACACGGGCATGTGCCTCTTCTTCGGCTCGCAGCCCGCAATAGTAACGCTGTTACGAGCAACGGACCTGCCACTGGCTGCCACGATAATAACGCACCGGCTAATTTCCTAGAGTCTCGCGTTGTTCACGCGTGATAATACGCTTGAGGAGGGTGGTGAGCCGCTCTCGCAGAGACATTCCGAGTTTCCATCTTTCCACGGCCAGCCTGCCGCCTGGCCCTTGGTTAAATGGGACGGCCGTGAAACCGGACCTTTGGCTTTCTGGGGCTGCTTTAAAAAGACCGCGTTCTCGTTTTAATGCGCGATTCGCCGAGACAGAGGGAGATATCGCTTTTTTTGTGACCTTTTTTCTCAGCTGGTTAAAGTTGCCAACGTCCAAACGCGAATTTTTGCAAAAAGCAAGCGGCGCTCGTTTGTCCACGATTTGACCACGATTCACCCTTTGAAAAAATGTTATCGCCGAATGAAAATTTCCAAAAATGTGGCATCTGCGTCCTGTGGACTTTCTCATCGACTTTTAAGCGGATCGCGCTTGACCACGATTTCATCACATTTGTCCATCCAGAATTTTCGTTTGTCCAACTTTCAAAAAAAAGAAAGGTGTCGGAATTTGTATTAAATCTGGTTAATTTCGTCGTTCTGGAAAGTGACGGACGTTTAGAAAGTAACGCAAGTTCGATAAATGCCGAATATGAGAAAATTGATTTTTTAGCAAAACAATAGTCAGTGTTTCGATCTGGACCACCGTGACACGTGGATAAAACGCGAACAATAATATTCCACGTACGAATCAATGAAAAATGTTCATGGCACTCGGATGTTGAATTTAAAAAAATTTTCGTTGGATGATAACTCTCTTTCGAAGGGTAGACGATCGACAATTTTTGTTGAACGAATGTGGTCATATCGTGGAAAAATGAATGCCGTTTGGCTTTTGTAACAATTCGCGTTTGGGGCTGCTACCTTCGGCCAACCTTTTTTTTTGTCGTTTTTGGGGTAGATTTTTGGAATGGATGTGAGAAGCTGGGAGGCGTACGAATGATCGAACGAGGATATTCGATGTCTTGGTGATTGACGACGAAATGGGATGGTTGAACGACAGGAAATTGTTTTCATGCCTGGTCTTTTAAAGGAACTAGAATTTGAAAGAATCGTCGCTAGAATGGAGCTGAGCTTGATTTATATTATCCGTTTAGGTATAATTAGGTATACGGATTTATTGAAACAAATATTTTTATGTGTAATTAAACCTATTCGCGTATAATGTGGAGAATATATTCATACACGTCATATGTCACGTGGCGCGATAGATTTTTCATATTCCTAACAATAATTTTTGAAACTGAAGCTATTGAAAAAAGTTTGAACGAACGCGTTTGAAAAAGTATTTCGTTACTTCGTATAAGCTTGTAATCGAGACTTGTATTCTGCTTTCGAATGGAATTTTTCATTTCTCTGAAAGATTGGAACGATATGACAGAATCAGAAATCAAATTACGGATAAGCAGCGAACAGAAGGGAACATAAATTGAAGCTGGCTTTTCACATTTCGGTTAATATTATAATTTTCTGCAGCCGGTTACGAATCACTTGATAACGATTAAAATACCCAAAGGTGGGGATGGTAATGTGTGGCACGTGGAGGAAATCCTGCGAAATAGTTGAACGTAATAACTGTGTGACCAAAATTTATTCAACTATTATCTTTAATACGTACGTTAGATAAAATCCTAGTTAGGAAATGTCGTTTAAAATTTAAGCGCAGTTTACATAAATGAATACATATGTTCATCTGGAAGACGCTTGACGATTATTATGCTAATTTTTAATTGGAGTTTCGTTTTAATAGCCGAGTTTAATGTAATTAAAATGGAATAGATTTGCGTCTATGTATTTATAAAACTGCTTACATACGGTGTGTACATATAAGAAATGTTAATCAAGAGATAATACGCTTAAAAACACAAGATAAACAGGCAATGAATTCGTAATTTTACTTCGAGCTTTCATGTTGCTAAAGACGGAAAAAAGAAATCTATTCACTATCACGTAATACCGGCTTTTCTTCTTTTGAGCAACGCTATACCAAAGTACTTTCCACGTGCTTATTTCGAATTACGAAAGAATCGCGTGAAATTTATGTCCCTTTCGTGCTCGCTGCTATCATCACCGCGTATTTCAGACGCGTTAATAACTATCCGCGTTTAATCTTTGAACGCGAAAATCTCGCCGAGACCCGCATAATTGCCAAACGATTCACGGAAGCGAGCCAGCTTCCCACGACAGATATCCCGCATAAATTCATCTGACAGTCGTGTTCCCTTAATGGATCGCAGCCTTGTCACTCCGGAGATTCATCTGACTCCCAAAAAGCACGCGGGGGGAAAAAAAAATATGAAAAGAAAACGGGGAGGGGCGGCGGGGGAAGCAGCAGGAGAAAAGAAAAACAATTAAACGCATCTACGACTAGCAACGGCCCCGAATTCCCAACAAAAGTGATAAATGTCCGGTGGTTTCCATTTCTCGGCGCTTCTTCGAAATACCGATACGAAACCGCTCGCGCTCCGCCGACAGCATTACCATAAAGCATTAATATGCCAGACCCCAGAGGCTGTCTGCGAAAGTGGCGTCGGTATCTGCTGAAATAGAAGAAACTACGCGGGCGAGATGGAGATAGAGGTAGCGTGTCTGGTGAAAGGAAGACGTAGAAAGATAGAGGGAAGAGAGTCTCGTGGTAAGATGCTAGGCGTGGGCGAATGGAGAGGGGCCAAAGACACATCCATCGGCAGTTTTTCACGCGGATCCTCGATATCCGGCGGCGTATCCATCCAGCACGCGGCGATATAAATGTATGGCGATGTCGCGTCTCCCGCGAGATGGAATGAATTTGTCAGGCCGCTCCTCGGGAATATCGTTTCCCGTGCTTCCGCTTGTTCCTCCCCGGTTGCTTGCTTGTCGCCGTTGCTTCCCGGCGCGCTTCTTCCTCGCTCGCCTGCGCGAAGATCGATCGGCCCGATAATACGAGTCCCGGCGAAGGATCAAAGAACGAATTCGATGATAGGGAAAAAGAGACGACGGTGACCCGTTCTCGAGTCGAAGCTACGGGGCCAACGACAAGGACGATGAATCGTGGAACGACGATTGGAACGATAGAGAGGACGATAGGAAGATCGAAGGGATGGTGCGTTCGAAGGAAATGGCGGCGCGCTGTCCCGATATCACGAGAACCGTGATGAACGTAGAGGGAAAGAGATAGCGGGCAAAAAGGGGGAAATAGGGGGCCTAATTTTATACGGTGCTTTCGGATAGCAGCGCAAATCCTCGGCCACGAAATCTGCTTTGGCCTGGGCAAACTTGCCGAGCAAAGAGAAACTCCTTCCTATCTCACTTATCTGGATGAACAGCCTCTTTCTTCGTTGGCCGCGTGTTGCCGGTTCGCTCTGCCTTGGATAAAGAGCGTCAGTGGCGGGCCATGCTGGCAGATCCACGCGACTCTGCTGCTGCCCGGCTCCAAACGAAAAGTAATTGCGCGAAATGGAGGAACCGAGTCGACCGTTACGAGACCCGGCCTCGATTCTCTCAACTTTGGCAAATTGAATCGCTCGAATTATACGGCGATCGTGTTTGGACGTCGCGTCACGGGTCAGTCGACACAATTTTGCCATTAATGAGCTTGGAGAAATAGCCGAACGAACTGGGTAGGGATAATTTCGGGCGCTCGAAACTTGTACGGAAAATGTGTGATTCTTATGGAACAAAACGTTTGAAAATTGTTAATTTATTCGGTTGTCCTAAAATTTTCTTTCTTTTTATAAGGAAGTAATAGTTGCACGATATTTTTTGTTTTACATTATTTTATTGAATTGTGTTGTGAAAACGTTGTGCGTTTATTATTAACAAAACGAAGGGAATTTTTGGGACAATCTAATGTTCGTCACAGAGGTAGAGAAAATTAATTTCGAAGATCCAACTTATAATCTTGTACCGTTTTAATTTGGGACGAGGGTTTGTTGTCAAATGACCATAAGTATAATATACATATAAATATAAAACTCGGACATCTTCTATTTATTTCCGACATTGGCTTCAATCATATTGAACAATGATAAATACGTCGTATTACGTGATTCGTGTTGCCCATCTAGCCTGTAATTATACAAGTCCAATTATTGAAATGGTTGCTGTTTCGCATATTGAATAGCTTCGTTCGTAATGGTTGAGGCGTATGTGCAATTGATCGTTGAAAGTTTAATGACAGCTTGACGAGTGAAATGTATAGAAGCTGAACAATATACGCTGATAAGAAGCTGTTTGTTTAGGGATATGCTATCGGTTGTGCGATGTTTGTAATATACTTTTCCGGTTAAAACTGATCGTATGTTAGTATTGCATTTAATCGGCAGCACGGGATAATATTGAAACAGCACCGGAAAATACTTTACCTGCATTTCACGTCTGCTGAAATTTCTGTACCTCTTGAAAGTACGCTTCTTTTACCTGCAACGTTTTCTGGAATATTTAAATTAAAAATAAATATTTAACAGAATATGTACACTGTACCATGAGAATGTAAAGTCTGTACCTTTAAAATGTATCTTGACGAAACATTATTAGTAACTTATCGTAAGTTACTCGAATAAACAGACAAGAAAACATTGAAAGAGACAAGAGACGCGCGATAAAAATACAAAACGTATCGCATTCGCGAGGCTTAAAAATCGACAATATTTTTTACTTTCCTTCAAACAGTATTCACTCGTTCACCTATCTCGATGCTACGGTTTACAAATACCTGCCATTCCTCAAGTTCGGATTTCACCGCGATACTGCTCGATCGAGAGCTATGATTCCCGTGTCGAGTTCTCTTTACTTCGAACATTTCATCGTTCCAATCAGCGCAGCGGATCAATGACAAAGGAATGTTCGATGGACACATGTACGAATGTTTCGCTGTAATCGTCCTTTTTCGTAAAACTGAGATTTTACGGAAACAAATCCAGCAAACGCATTCGATTTGTTTAATCGCAGCTGTGAAAATTTTAAATAAAGTAATGTTTTTAGAAGAGGCAAACACAGATTATTATATTTTGCATGGTTAATGATATTAAGAAACGATGGAGGAAAACGGTGTCTATTTTTGTAGAGTTTCAAAAAAATCTAAGGTTCTAAGAATTATAGCGCGTAATTCGAAACGAAGACTATTTTACCTGAACACGTAATTCAATTTAAGAATTTAAATAGTTCAATAGTTTCAATTTAAATAGTTTTTATGGTCGTATTCCCGCATCAATTTTATAAAATTATAACAATACACTTGGACAAATCGACTCCAAGAAGATTTAGGATTAGTTAGTTAGTTATTTACGAAAATCAATGATCCATATAGAAAATTAGTTGACTAATAAGAGAGTAAAAACGAAATCTGATTATTGATTACTATAAATTAGAAGTATTTAACAACCCAATACTATCGTTCGCTTTTGGTAATTCATTTTCAACTAACGCATACATACACACGTATTCGATAAATTCCAAAATATATTTCACTGTAAAAATGTTGGGTTGGCAACTAAGTGATTGCGGATTTTGACATTACCATCTAATGATAAAATCCGCAGTCAGTTAGTTGCCAGCCCAATAACACCGTATAATATCCAAAAATTAGTATCGTTTCTATCTTCCTGACTAAATTAAATTCTTTACGTGAATCGTAGTTTTCGTTCACGACTTCCAGTCAGAAGTAAAATCGTTCCAACACATTTAACATCTTGCTGGCCGAACGAACGTGATAACCGTGCGACAGTCGGTCGTGCGAGTTACCACGAGCGTTGGCTACCATAAGATTTCGGACGTCACCGAAACGGAAAACGGTTGTCCGGGATATGGCGCGAAGGAAGCCGCGAAATGGCGCATAAACTCGGTGGCCACGCAAGTTTCAACGCAAACAGCTTGTCCGCCGCCAGTTTTACGACCACCCCAGTACCTTTCGATTTTCGATAGACTCCTTCGATAAGCGGCGGAAGCACGCGGCTGCTCCCCGATCTTGTCGACAGGTCGTCCACGATTACCATTTACGAGCGGACGCGCCATTAAGCTGGCAATCGTACCTTCCACGGATTTCCTACAAATCCGAACGTCCTGTACGTTTTCACCTTTGTCTCGATGATCGAGTTTACCAGCTAAGACTGTCCGAAGTGGTGAGCCACGACCTGCCACGCGTCATTCACATTTTTACAATAACTTTGTTCATTGTTGGTCGACCATTCGATATCGAAAATGATTGATGGATAATGGATCACATCAGATGCATTATCCAATAAACGAAACAATAAATACAGTTCGTAGACAAATTTTGTCACTGTGGCGACATCCAGCTGTGAATACTCAACGGATGAAACAAACCTCTGCTTAGGTCTTTATTTTCTTACAATTTTACTCGCAAGAATACGAATTTGCACAAATGTCCACGGTCTACTTGTAACAATGCCAGTACTTGGAAATCTTGAAATATTCCGCAGAACTCTACGACTGTACTACACCCCGCGTCTCATCCGCAACTAATTGCGACCTATCAGGGTAACGTCGCTCTTAATGAAAGACACGCTTTTCAGTTCCTTTTGAACTGACTCTTTGCACGATGAAAACCACGCGGATCATCGTATTCGTGTGCATGTCGGCGGAACACGCTCGTCTCGCAAGACGATCGAAACGCGTTGCCCCTTGATAAAAACTCACGATCCCGTGAGAGTGTTTGCCCTAATCGGAAGGCTGGATGGCTGGCACGAAAATGGGACGACGGTGTGGTTAAGAGTGAGGACGCGTGATGATTTAGTCGACACTTTTATGGAAGCCGTGTAACGGCAAGAAACGAAGATAAGTAGGCCACGAATGAAAGGAACCCAGCGGGTGTACGTGCACCGACAAATAAAGCCGCTCGTGTACTAGGAACGCCACTTGTGCCTCGTGTGCCAGGGTTGATGAATTTAGCCGCCCCACGTCGACCTGCCGTCTCCTTGCACGCTTCGCTCGGCTGAAACGCCTCGCACCCGCTTCTTGCTTCAAGATGTATACGCAAGAGATGTAGATCGTTGTTCACGCAACAACGAACAACAAGACGAACAGCTCAGATTTGAAACTTTCACGACGATTAGACGACATATTCGTGGTTTTTGCCGTAGGTTTAAAGCCGTGTTTTTATTAGTACATCGTAGAACGATAGAAACTGTGAACATTTCTTTACGCGTTTGTTTCGGGACAATATTCATCGTAATCGGCGAGGGGCATGTTTGTTGCGAATTGTTTGAAGTTACTTTGGAAATTATTCATTTTTTACTGCTTGATGTAACTGTACTTTGCTTGAACTACGCTGGTTAGAAAGTGTAATAAAATGTGATTTATAATTATAAAATGGTTACAACATATTAAGGGTATCTCGTCGCATTTTTCGCAATTTCGAAAAATACTTTGAGCAAAGAGTACTGCTCACGTATTATTGAAATAAAATATACATATTAGCAAATTGCTACAAAATTTTCAAACCAACGAGATTTCTATTCTACAAATTGACCATTTGTCAGAATAAGTTCAACGCATCCCAGTTTCAATATGTGTGGTTTAACGTGGAAATTCAGGTCTCTAAATTTTCTTAGAAATTTCGAGTGATTAATTACGGAGTTATCTCGTAAGACATTTCTACTTGCACGTTTCTTTCTATTGGAAAATCTGAAAACACGTTCCAAACGAATCTTCGTAATCCTTCTTCTGGTCTAATCCGACAGTTTCTCTCGATTGCACCGAGAAAGGAGTACGACTTTATCCAACGAGTGATCCGTGCACGAAATGGCAAAAGTACTTCGTAAGGATGTTCCTTTGGCGAAGGTATCGCTAATGAAAATTAGCCACAAACGGCGGCTAATTACGCGAAGCGGCAGCAAGCGCGCTCGTTAAACGAACTTCGTCTTAAAAATGTTCCATTAAATGTTAGGATCGAGAGGCTGCTTGAGGACACGTCTAATTTATAGGAACGGACGAAATAACGTGGCACGACGAAGCACGAAATAATTATTTGGTCGGGTGTTTCCAAGGATTGCTTGATGGAAATTAATTGGATTTCTTCTTCGAATGAATTGCATTTCGATGAGATAAAAGTCTGTATCTTGCATTTAATACGCGATAGATTTTTTAAACAATCGTTTAGTTAACGAACAACCATTTTATTAATGGAAAACCTGGGAAAATATTTTAGTTTAAAAATAATACAGTTACGAAATAAAATATCAACCGACGTAATTTGATATTCGAATTTTGTATATCGCGTTTCTTCGTATTATTACAAATACCGAAAATGTTCAAGATTATTGGCCGTCTCTGTGCATATACATATATGATTCGTGAGTAGTAATCGTGTAACAGCAACTTTAATCCCAAAGCCAAGGGTCAATAAATGGCACTCGTTCGCACGTAACGAACCGAAGTACAGTTCACGCAAGATGGATGCTGCCATTTATGCATCCTTCGGATAGTTGATTTGGCACAACAGGAACCCATAAAACGGGCAATTAAGCGAAGATTAACTCCTCGGGTCATAGTGCGTCGAGTAGGCCAAAAACCATCCCCTTGCAGCTTCTCATCTGGCCAAGCTTCTCGTCGCTACCGTTCTACACATCCATACGAAATGCAAAAGCAGAGCCACCGACACTATAACAGAGCCTCATAGGCAGCAGGATTTAAAGGATTCCGTTAATAGGGTTACTCTGGCTGGCTGTTATGTGGTCGTAACAGCGCTTTCTAGCAGAGTCCACCTCGAGTCACAGCCTCGTCGAGCCTGATCAATGCTGAATTTCTCGTTTCTCGGATCTGCTTGATGAGATGCATTTCATTAGCACGTTGCAGATTACGCGAATTCAGGCCGTGGTAACTACTTCTCAACCATTTCGTTTGCTGTTCGGCGAACGGAACCGCGCCGCTTCAAGCGCTGGATTTTGAAATTTCGTTCTCGTTCCCGTGATCCTCTTAAGACCGAACCAGCCACTTGATTTTCAGTTTCCTCGTTAAATAAACGACGCTAGTTGTGATTGGATGTGGAGTACGTAGCGCGAAATGGCGAAGGTAAAAGAGCGATGAATCGCGTAAAGCGAATATTATTTTCTGCGCTAATTGGACGAATGATTATCGAAGTGTAAAATATTTTCGAAGAATCGCTCAGAAGGTTTCATCTATATGTACGAACTCAAACGTATTTAAAAAATTAGTCGTTTAATTAATTGTAAAATCTGGGTTATTACGAAAAAAGAATTTCTGTGGAATATTTAAACAGTCATTAGCCGTATTTGTGCAGTGTGAAATATACGAAATAACAAACAATTTGACAATGACGTTATACGTCATGATGAGATATCAATAGTCGTAGTTTTTAAATTAACAAAATGAATTAAATAACGAATTAAATTGCTTTGTGTCGGTAATTAGTTCTTGCACTGTCGTTATAGTTGTCATCCTCGGGCGAATAAATTTTTCTCTTCTAATTAAACAGATTTTCCCGAAACCACTTACACGGCAAACTAGCTGAATTTATGGATACTTGAGATTAAAGGGAGTTGCCAACTAAACTCATTTCTATGGAGAGCGCATTTAATCAAAATGACCCACAATGTTCTGTTAAGCACTACATTTGATTAGTCGCGATAGTTATCAGCTTGGAACTTGTACTAAAGTATCCACCTAATCTACAATGTGACGTTCGATTTGGTGTAACGATCTAAAAGAAGTAAGACTTATACGAACGACGAAATTCAGCGAAAATTGCGTGGAAACTTAAATAAATAAATAGATCAACGAAATAACGAGAAATAAAAGCGAGAAAAGTAATTAAAAGTTAAAAGAAAAGTTATTTCCGAAGTTCAGGTTAATCAACAGAAAAGTAATAACAATGAAACAAATATGTGTCTTATTTTTCTTCACTTTCTGAAAATAAAAATCAATCTCTGTATTTAAACAACGTACTGTACACATATCGTGTACTCTCATTTAGACATCACAACACCGTTTTCTTAACAGTAAACAAAATTTATAGGATATCTACGATTTACCTTAAAAAGTGTATAGGATAAATATTGGAAAAGTGTGACAGTTTCAAAGATGAGCGAACTTACAAACAATCGAATTAACCTCTCGATCGATCGCGGGATCCACCCACATACGAAACGAGAATCGTCGAACGATTGTCAGGCATCGAATGAAAATGACAAAGCACAGTGGCGATCTTTTAAAACGTAGACCAGAAGGGAAGAAGTAAAGAAGAAACGTGACACGCAAGTACCTACACGCAATTCATTCCGGAGCAATTCTTTGCCCGAGCGTGGACTCTTCTTCTCGCTCGCAGGGACGTAGACACATAAATTTCTCTATCTCCGCGCTCATTACAATTTTATCTTTGCTCCGTTTGATTTATTCGAGAAGTTCAGTAACTTCACCATTGTGCCCGCGGACCGGCGAAGATTGCATTGTACGGTGCAGCGGCGAGCAGCAAAGGGAGAGGCAAGTTTCGTTCGCGCGATATGCTCCAGCAACCTGAGTCGTAGGAATATTTCGTCCCTTCTCTCTCCGCCTCTGGTTTCACCTTCTCCGCTTCTGGCAAAGGATCTCCTGGCCCGCGGTGGTCCAGGGGAATTTTCTTCACGGCGTGTCCGCCGGATTATTCTAGGGAGTCGGCAGTTTAATTAAAATTTAAGGTAAAGCGCGTGTTTGTAAGCCATAAGTCGGACGATGCTCGTTAAGCGACACCGGCCGCGCCATTAATTATTGTTACAGGTGTTCGCCGTTGGTGATGCCAACTTAATTTCACGATTCGTACGGAATCGACGTAAATAATCGAGGTGCAACCCGTGCAACGTTTAATTTATGCGAGCAACAGAGATATCGTCGTTTCTCGGCTGCCTGCACTCCGTTCGCTAATTGAAACGGTAACGCGAATTTCATTCCGCTCGATCATTTTTTAACGGCCGAGTTTCGTCCGCGACTAATTGGAACCGCCCACGTAAACGCGGCCGCGAATCGCGAAATTAGTTTTTAAGTGGCCCATGGATTTTTCTAGGGATATACTGATTTCGCTCCGAGGCAGTTTATCCCTCCTCGCCGAGATCGTTGGAGGAGGAGGACGAGGAGGGCTTAATCTGTAATTTATCACCTCCGTTTGTTTACTCGACTCGTTAGTCGGGGAATTGCGCGATGGCCATGTTTTCGAGTTGTTGGAGCGAGTGTTGAGTTTTGTACAGGTGTTAGAGATTTTTCGGAAGTTCGTGAAACGGATTATGTAGGGATTAATATTTTCCAAGGGTGATATAAGGATTAAGCGTGACGTAAATTATGATTGGAACAAAGGCGCATTAGACTTTTTATAGGTGTAATCATACGTAGAATGTCTTCTAGGACGTTTTCTATATATTTAGTAGGGACGAGTATAGTACGATTCACATTTGATGCACCATTTTTTAAGTTGTTGAATATTTCAACGCTCCATTTATTTCTCGAAATTTATTGGCAATTTTTTCGCTAAATAAATGATATATCTCATCTCAGCGTTTAACTTTGGGTTAATTCCGGCGTTCTCGTCGCTCCTTCTTCACGTTTGTAATTCTTCGAATATCTTTTCATGTATAATTTCGAGGAAAAGCATGGAATATGCAAAATATTAATAGAATGCAAATACATTGAACGTTGAATGCTGAAGGCAAATATTTAAAAAACCGTTACGTTTCAGCAACGTCTAGCGAAATATAACATTCGTCTCGGATCTTATTATGCAGATCCGAGGAGAACAAGAGAGTTAATGTCGGTGCAGGCTACAAGTTTACAGCTTGATCAACAATCTCTACGGTTATATAACGTTATTCATGCCAAGAAGCTACAAACGAAACTATTGTCAAAGGTCAAAACACGATAAAGGTTCCGGTATCAGGTGGATCGTGGATCATAAACGGGAACAGCTGAACAGATGGCATATAGCAAAGTCGGAGCGACATGTCATCTTTAACGACCCTACAGTCGCAAAAGCGTGTCACTGTTACTTTCCATCTGGGCTCAGGAGCGGCGAAACAATTCCTCAGTCCCAACCCTGTGGACCATCGTGTCCGAGTTGGTTCTCGGCTATTCGCACGGCGAACCTCTTTACGAGCACAATACATAGTGAAATATGAATGCACGCCGCGCAGAAAGTAGGACGAGGGTTCGTTCACGGCGCTTGATGATTATATTAGACGGTTGCTGTATAATCGAGTGTGGCACGATCGATTGTTTCTTTCATTGAAAATTTATAATCTCAATGAGATGTAGAAACTTCAAGTTTTAGTAAAAATGCTGGAATTAATTTGTGAGGATAGGATTATTATATCATATAGGTATTATAATATTTTATATTACTTTATAGAAATTGATAAAGTAACATTAAAATTCAAAGTTTAATTTCGAATAAATATCGATGATCTTATAATAAAATATCGTACATATAAATTACTTTTGAGACAACGGTGATTAGATGTCGATGTTGGATCGAGATGAATTTTAAATGAGACAGTTTAAAGAAGTGGGTAGCTCGCGGATCGCTGTATCTATCAGTTAATTACAAATTAATTGTTATAATAATTATATTAGAACGAAAGGAGGTATCGATCCATCGTCTTGCGTCATTAGTTAGATTTGTCAACTTTGCGCTAATTGCTCGCACTTTGGAACTTGATCTAACAGAATTCTTTTGGTTTTTTGTTTCAGGTAAGATAATATCGATTAAAAGTTCTTTTCTTTTGTTTGGTGAAACGCGAATGCCGAAAGAAAGCAGTGAGTACTGTAATTTTTGTACATCTTCGATTGTTTTTCGCGGTATGAGTTTTAATTTAGTTTGATTGAAAAATAACGATGATCTTTACTCTCACGAACAAAGAAAATTATTTTGTTCAACGTTCAAGCTTCACGAACCTTTCAATTACATTTGAATCTTCAAAAATTTCTAATTCTAATTTTATATTGAATTCCAATTCAGATTGAAAGAGTATTATTTAAAGTGTGAAAGTAGAAACTTAGAAATTTAAAGAAATCTCAGAAAAGTAGAAGTCTATTGTACCTTTACATAAAATCTCGAAGCTAAATTTTAATCTCGTACGCGATTAATCCAAGCATAAAATCCATTTACACTTTACACGAGTGCAGTTTCTAAATAACCGATACGTAGAGCTCGACGATTGAGTCAGGATGATCTATCGAGCCCTGCGGATAGTAATCGACTTACGACGATTTACTTTTTCCGAGCGCGATCAATCGGTCCGTGGCGCACAGCCGCGCATCTCTACATGTAATTACGGTTTCCAATCATCTAGTCAAACGCTGAAGCGCTCGTTTATGAGGAAACGCATCCCGCCACGAGTAGGAGAGAAACGAGGTGGTTAAACAGTCTGGTAGAATCGGGGCGGGGCTGATTGGAATGGTTTGAAACACAGCCGAATTTCCTATGATTTTCCGCAAGTTTCGCGTACGAATTTCGTTCCGTGCCTAACGTTAATTCGCCGGTCGGATGAGACGTTTCAGAATTCGCATTCCCCCATTCGTCGTTTCGAGGCCGGAATAAAGCGACGTCGAATTTTGCCGAGAGAGTTGAAAACGCCGCGCTTAATCCGAAACGCTTTTGAATTCCACTTCGCGACTCTGTGTTGCTTTGCCTTGCTCTGCTTTGCCCCGGCCTGTTTGTCCCCTTTTTTGCTTTCGTTTCGCTTTCAGCCTGACACGCACCACGTTGCTGCGAACAACGCGTCGCACCGCATGCTTGTTCGTCTTCTACGGGTGACGGTTCTAATGCGTGTATGTTTGAATAAGAGCTAGAAACAAAGTGGTAGTTTCGAATCGGTAGGAAAATATATTCGTGTTTGTGGAATAAGGAACGAACAGAGATATTTGCAATCGGTAGATTTTTTCTTTTTTCGTGAAAAGTTGATCGCGAGTTGTGCGACATACGCAGACGCTACATGAAGTAAGTATGCGTAGCCATAATTTTCAATGAAACTTTTTTTTTAGGTTTCACGTTTCATCTCTGTGGTATCAAATTTCTGTGATCGTCTGAAAGTACCACTAAATGATGCGAAACTTATTACAGTCAGGTATAACTAGTTAGTATATAAATGCAGTAACAGATGCGGCGGTGTACAAATATCTACCTAAAACAAAGTAGCAAGAACAACAAAACGCAAAATAGAAAGTCGTATACCGAAATTTCCACCTGCAATTAACAGAACAGCTTGATTAAATATTTTTGGATACGGCTTCCAGTATGGTTTGCTTTCATATGAGTGGAATGGAGGCAGACGAAACCTTTCCAGTTCTACCATCGGATACTCTTGCATTGCTTTATTGTGATTCAGCTGTTGCTAAGTTCTCCTTCGGTTCAGATGCCTCTTTTTTAATATTCTTTCTGTTTCCTACAACGCGTTCTTTATAACTGGCGTACATGTTTTTAAAGAAATTCAAACGACGCTTTTCCTGACGATGATGTTATAAATATTGATTATGCAATTGAGGAGTTCTTCGAGAGAAAAACATCATACGATAAAATAGTGAATTGTACGAATCGTCTGGAAAATTTACCTATTTTATATAAGCAATTTTCTAATTATTTATGAATTCTTGGTTTTCTAATTTACGAAACTTAATGTAGTAGCAGTTAATTGCTTCCTCTATGGGGTTACAAGACTTCCACTTCGCATGTTAATCTGTTCTTTAAAATACAACTCCATACAAAAGAATTGCTTGTAAGTGGATATATCGTTACAGCTTATAGAGAAAGAAAAGAGAATGTACGCGTTACGTAAACAAAATTAGATACGATCAGCCAAGCGAATTAAAAAATCTTTCACAGTATATACAAAAACTGAAAGCTAGTAATATAATATCTAAGCTATAACAAAAATAAACAAATACTTCAAACATTTACGAAATTTAATGTTATTTAATAATTTAATATTTACATAATTATAATAGCTCTTTATATTTATAACACAAACTAAAATAAATACTTTATAATATCGAAACTACTTGACTAGAAAATTCGAAAGCTGTATATTTACCATAAATTTAGAAGGAAACACCTCAATTCGACTTGTGTCTTCCACCATCTTTTATCAACTACTTGTATTTAAATTCTACAAGCAGAGAACGTCTCTCTGTACAATCATTTCTCAACCTTCCATAAAATTAAAATAAACATTTCATTCGCTAGTCGTGCCGTTCGTATAATAGAAATCCGACCAACTAATCCACTCCATCGATGCTAATTCTACCAAGCGAATCAGATTGTCATGGTGCGAAAACTAACGTGGAACGAGTCCGGAACAGCGAGTTATTCGTCGTATAATCAGTCGTAGAGGAACCCTCGTCGACCAGAACCGATTGAAGTCGACAATCTCGTCCGACGTAACTGTACCGGTGCTAGTACACGAGGAGAGGTCCGATGAGAGGAGACCTTGTCTCAGAATGGCTGATCCGATTCTGGCACATCCTTGTCCCGGTAGGACAGTAATTGTCGCTCGTTCTTGAAATACCCGCGTCAGATATTGCGTGCTCCAACAATAGAGCACAATGGGAGACGGTGTCAGGCCGAGGAGAATAGTCCAAGGCATCCCATCTTCATCTATCTGTCTGTACATTTACGCCTGTAATTCTCTTTCTCTATCCCTTCCACATCCCGATTAACGGACGAGAGTTTCGGCTTCGTTATCCTGTCTATCTTGGCTGCTTGTGTTTCTCTGTCTCTGCTTCTGACGTTTGTCTCCCTTTGTTTCCTGCGAGATTGCTGTTAGCTTGCCGAAATGGAGCGGGAAGATTGAAAAATGACACTCGTTAGCAGCTGCGGTATTCTGCAACTCTGATTTTAGATGCGTTCTATGCGGCTACACTGGCACACGCAAGTATTCGAACACTTGCGGACGAATACCTTCGATGAGTATGCTTTTTATAAGACGCTTTTCCTAGTCGTTTGATTCTATTATTTTTTATATATTCGATTTTTTTTCCATACACCGGAAGTTTCCTTTCCAGAGCAATGACAGATTTTACGTAGCTGTAGTTATAATGTCAACGAAAAATTCATATTCTTTATTAGGCGGTAGTTGGTCGTATTGGATGCAAAGAAAATATAAGTAGTCTCCTCTTAGAATTGTCTCGAGTTACGATCAGTCAGTGTCAGTGCGAGTTCGTTTCAGTTTGAAAAATTCTTCTTGCAATATTTCTTCTCTGCGTTATGAATATTATGCGGTATATTCAAAGCTCAACATCGCGTAATATTACGTGTGTTTTGAATTTTCATTAGCACCATTATGAGACTCGTCTATCACGGTTATATCGATAAAGTTGCAATCTAAAAATATGCATAGAAACTTAAAGACATTTAGCATAAGCGTTAGGCAAAACATTACTGTTTTAAAATATTTGTGGCATTTTTAAAAATACCTCAGATATCTTAATTACATGTATGTTATTCTTTTCGAAGCAACTTCTTTTCTGTTGTTCTTTTTCACCCAATTTTTTGTTCTGTATTTCAATTACATCATCTTTTCTCACCTTTAAATTCGATCATCTCCTTAAGTTTCTTCGATATATTGGGTTGGCAACTAAGTGATTGCGAATTCTGTCAATATCACCTAATGACAAAATCCGCAATCACTTAGTTGCTAACGCAACAGACCTGTACTCATATTTACTATAATAATAGCTCCGAAATACCTTTAGAGAGACATTCACTTATTAACATTTACATTTGTGAAGTTTCTTAAGAATGATTCTGTCAGCATCGTTAATTGCGCTACGTCAGAGTAGAATCGCAATAGAACGTGCGTAATTCGTCAGATTACAGAGACGATTTCTGAAGGGCGTCTTACGTGATGGATTCGGTACGCAGTTCCACATTTGCGTTGGTAATCTGTCAGGGTCGTGTAGCAAGTGCTGGTACCAGCATATTTAGACCTTTGATTAGAACTGGCTTGGATCGTCAATTTACCGTTCCGAGCTCCAATACAATCGTACCAGTTATCAACTGTTAATTCTAGAGATAAGTGGGCTCGAAATCCAACGTGGAGATTCTACTCGAACGTCCCCCGAATACTAATGCGTTTTAATTAGTTTTATTGCTCCTCGTACGACTAAGGAAGGTATTTGCAGCCGTTATCGATATCGATCTCGATTGTCTGATGTCGGTATGTTTGTACAGCTTACAGCTTGCCAAATAATCTTCTTTGACTGATGTTGTGTGCGATTCGTGCCAAGGGATCACGCGTGAAACGATTTTAAAGTGGAAAGAAAATCGAAGTTCTCTGGTATTTGATTCTTAATCTTTAAGTACTTTAAGTAACATTTAAACGAATATCTAAGTTTTTTTTAATATCTAAGTAATAGAAGCTTAAAATAAAAATAGTTTTCTGTTGTTCATAATATTCGTATTAAGAGTAAACGCGCTTACGTGCGCTTCCCAGGTATTAGAATAATGTAATATTTATCGATTAATTGGAGGTGAAAATGGGATTAGTTTAATAAGATTTTTACAATTGGTTTATAACGTCGCAACGCTTTCAAAATATTTATATACTCCGTAAATATCCAGATTAAAAGAAAGACTCGGATGACCCAGTTCTGATTTTTGAAATACCACGAATAGCAGAAACGAATTCAGGGTATAATTAGAGGTAGAACAACGCTTTATGAAAATTAACATTTCCTTTCATGAGATTTCATTTTAAGCAAAATCGTTTAAAAAAATTCATTCGGTCCTGCGTACGCACGATAAATAGATGAGAGTACGTATAAACTAACTTTTCCAATTTAGTATCGGTAATTAATGTCGATTTATTATCTACAAAATTAATTGACAAATCTTACCGTAAGACAACTAAATTTATCAACGAAATGACTTTATCTGTCAATAACAGAAATGTAACATTTAAGTGAACGCGAAACTTTAAATTGTAAAATCATGGATGTAACTATTTTTTCTCTCCGTTGTCTCTAGAAATTGAATCTGTGTATACGTTATAGCAGACACCGCGAACAATTATCGTTTAATCAGTTTCTAACAAGCGGACAGAGACATTCCACGTTTTACGTGGCGATCGTGGAAAGTTCAATGAACGAGTTTAATCGGGTAGCGGAGAATTTGAGGCGAGACAAGAGGGAAAGGCAGTTTGCTCAAGGTATGGGAGGGATACCTAATTACAAGACAAAGGAGCAAATGCTATAGATTAGCTCATTAGTAGAACGCTTGTCTCGTAATACTATTAATTCATCCTGTGGCAACGCCTATCATGTGTACCACGTTGAGGAGGCTGCTCAGAGAATCTCGTCTTGCAAAGGCTAACATCAGACACCGAACAGCCGATGAGGCAGTTGCTTTATGGTAATTTGATCGATAATCGAATTCTACGTCTTTTTGATGAACGATTTTCAAGTATAAAGCTTCTTATTTTATTGGGTAATCGGAAACCTCTTTTCGTAACGCTGCTGAGTTTTAATCGTTTCTTCCGAGTTCGTTAAGCAATAACAGATGACGTGAAATATTATAATTGGCCGTGAGCATGTGTATTATTGGTTGTCTTCTCTGGTTTCGATGAAATCTCTTGATCTAATTTCATTTTCCTCATTTTTATTTATCGTTTATTACGTTAAGATAGCATATTAAATTAAAATAGTAGGACAATAATAGGGAAAGAAATTTCCTCTTAGTTTCCTGCAATCTAAAATTGGTTTACGATAGTTTTGAAAGAAATTCATTCGTAATGAACTTTTAGCAATTGGTATAAGAGTTATTCTTGCAAATGTAGCATGCAATAATTATGATAAAATGTACGTCGTTTTCTGTATAAAAAATAAAAGCACCCTTACAAAGCGCCTCTACTGACGTTTGTGATACACACAGTCAATTTAAAATATTCATATCATGACAAGTATCGGATTATAAAAATCTGAAGTAATGTTGTTAAGTAACATTGTGTCGCATAGAAGAAGAGTTAATTTCAATAACGTAGATTCATGTCAAGGTAAAAATGGACATAAAAGTCGGGCACAAAGCCTTTCCACTTGTTCAACCATGAAAAGCTACGATGCAGTAGGACATTTTGTTTTCCTTTGATTGACTACAAAGGTTGAGAAAAGTGGAAAGAAATGTTTAAATCAGAAGCATTTTAATAACAGAATAACAATTTTAGAAGGCAATTAAGATATCAAACTATTTAAAATGGGTTTAAATGATTAATGCAGTTAATGGACCACTAATACCATATTAAAAGTGAATTACAGTTGGTACATTATTTTTCCAAACGTTTTATGATAACTAAACTAGTTTCAGACTGAAATACGATTCACCCGAGATAGATAATAAGCCACTATTATATATATTAAATTATACACTAAATTATTACACTATTAAATTATATGTTATATTTAATCCTATCATTTCCATATCATCCAGTTGTTAATGTGAAAGTAACCCAATATGAAATAATTAACTAAAGAAGAGATTACTCTATAAATTGGATAAATTCGATAATAAATATTCTTTTTAATTGCAAAATCAAATAAAAAATCCTTGCATGGATTTGTTGGCAAAATACATTGAATTTTGCCACTTCCTCTACAAAACACAATTAATACCACGTGTATCGTATTTTTCACCTATCGGATAGATTCCTCGTCTTTGCATGGATGATATATAAGCTGCACTAAACGAAGCAAAGAACACTCTAAATCCACATCATTTCCAAAGTATTTAAAGTGACGCGAATGTCAAGGCGCACCCTCGTCCCACGCAATCACCCATGCCAGATGCGCGATCGATGATCCTCGTGTCCTTGAGTGAAATTCCAGCGAACCCTTTCTCGTTCCCCGTTGTGAATTCGCTCACCGGCCATTACCGGGAATCTCTCCTCGCCTCGAAGGCACGAGGAATTCCGACATCACTTTCAATTTGTTGCAATTGTCGGAGGCGAAGTCCGCCGGATGCGCTCGCATCCCTAACGACTTTTACCGGCGGAACGATCGCGCCCTTAGAATTCGTGGAGCGCGCGCGTACGCGAAACAAACGAGACCGACCAAAGCAGCTTGTTCCACGTTGTTGCTCGAGTAATGCCGTACAATTAGTCAGTGGTTGATGTACTCGCCCGGTTTAGTATTATTGCGCCCCTTGCACAATATCCACGCCACTCCTTCCGCGTAGCTTCCCTTCTGCCGATATTGCGTTACGCCAAGCATCCGCAACTACCGAACCGTATAACCGAGTAGAAACACGCTCTGGGTTATGACCGATTAAATTCCGTTACTTTCTCTCTCTGTCTTCTGGCTGCCGCTTTCTCTCCTCTTCTTTCTCTCCCTTCACTTCCGCAGATCGTTCTATAATTGCGTCGAGAGGAATCGGTATCGCGAGCCTCGTGGCAAGAACTTAGTAGGAGAAGGTTCTATAGATTTGTTATTGTTTTTTAAATTTACGAAACAAATTTTGTATCGTTTTGTTGGAAATTCTGTTTATTAAATTCCTCTGTAATTGATACGAAACGGTATAGGTGGAATTTAGCAGTTCAAGCATAGTCGAGTTAACGATAAAACAGAGTATTTTCTTTGTCTTGGATATCATTTTATTTCAACAATGCTGCTTGCCATATTCCAAATGTGAGATGTGAATGAGATGTGAATTTGTCATCCGAGATACCATGAAGTTTCTGAAAGGTTTGTACCTTTGGATCGATGGGTTGTTGTTCCTCTTTTTGACTGTGTAATATATCAAAGTACACTTTTTTAATTACTAATATTCGTATGCAATGTTTAAGTAGAAAATGTTGCAACTTTGAGCCAATATCATTTCGCCAAGCCGCTTGAAGCCGCCGAATATTTAAACTCCTCCATGTTCACCAGGTATATCTAAGAAGAAAAAAAGGAACAAAACATTCGAATTACGAATATTTTGCCGAATATCATCCAGAGATGTACTTCAATTACTTACCGACCTCGTTCGAGGATAGTTAGGGAGTTCACGTGATACAAACGTTTAACAAGTTCGTTACACTTATTATTAACGATATTTCTTTCCGCGTTGGCTCACTTCCTTCGATATTGCCTCGTCGACGAAGCTTCCACAGCCATCGGAATGCGTCTCCCCAGCAAGTTCTATCGGTTTATGAACGATTAAATTTCATCAAATATCCATTACAGGATGTAATTATGCCGTGAAAAGCACTCCAGTTATCTAATATCCCCTTTGAAACGTCATTTCATTAAATTATCGATAAAACTTGGGAGATTAAACTCTACCATCGCGAGATCGCGTCACCTTGGAATTTTCTCGCTAAAAATTTTATATAACGGGGGAGGATCGATAACAGTGAACGATTGAACGTTCGACGATCGTGTGGAAATAAGCGTGAAAAATTAAGAGATGTATTTTGCAATAAGATGTATGTATTTTAATATTTTGAATAGTTGGTAACGTTATATTTTGTTGCACATTCCGGTTATAATAATATGATAATTTGGATTAAAATGATATTGTACATTTAAATGATATTCCATTATTTCAAAATAGTGGTAGTATCTCATATTTCTGAATAAATGTCTATCTAATAATTTGCTTGTAAACTCTCTACTCTCGTATCACAGTGCACAACAAGACCAAATAGTAATTTGTAAACTTGTTTGGAAGTTTAACAGTTTAGAGATATAACGACAGTTTCGAAACTATTTTCATGGAATACGAACGTCAGATATTAATTCGCATAGTCAAATTATATGGCAACCATTTTTTTGCAACTTCTTTCGGCGAAATTGCTTTTAATGATATTCATGATATTCATACATATAAAGATCTTCATAATGTAATTGAATAACTTCGATGAAAAGGTTTGAAGAGTGTTAGATCCGATAACAGTACCTCAGAAAATTCAGTTTCAAAGATAAATTACAAATTAATATTAAATTCACAAAGTTAAAAATCTCTGTTTAGAATTAAAAATGTTCTCAAAATGTTTCTGATACTAATAAGAAAAGAACTGGCATAATAATCTAACTGACACGCAAATCGTTTATAATTTCTTCTTAAAATTAATATACTAATTTAAAACCATATGTATACACGTTTTTCCTTGCCATCCATAGCTTGCAATTGATATAGATTTTTCTATACAAATAAGAACTTAATTTGATATTAGTTTTCCGTGATGGTGAGCAATCGTGTTTGGACCTTGTATTCGCACTTTGTGCTTACATTTTGTCATCAGTCCACGACCGAAACAGTTTCAGGTTTGCCCTGAAGAAATAGGGTACATCATCTAGGAAACGTTGGACCAAAATGCGAATACAAAGTGCGAATGGAAGTGCAAAGTCCAAACACGATTGCTTATCCCGAAAAACCAATATCAAAATATCTCACCATCGCGAAAGTTTGAAACCCAAGATAACTTATTTCGCATTCTTTACAGAAACCTATCTTCTGATATATTAAATATATAAGAAACTCATTTCTTAGATTTTTCACACAGGTAGAGGAATTTTGACTTCCTGCTATATATTTTCCTATTAACTTACACCAACGTATTAAATTGTCTCCAATTCGCTCGTTGCATTGGAACGTCCAATAACGTCTTCCAAAACCAGCATCACTAGGTTCTCTAGATGTAAATTATAATCGTTTAATTAATTAATTAATGCGTATAAAGCACGATGGGTCGCTCATCCGCGAGGACGTTTGTTTCCACACGGATCTTCGACAAAGACGGTCGACCTCGTACGGACCTGACCTACAGGGGCTATCTTATGGTGCTTTTTTAAGCGTCGACATTAAAAACATCGTTAGCCTGTTCTCGTTCACGACGGTGCTGAGAACGGTCGGCTGAGAATGTAATTAAGTGCAGTGGAAGATTTAGTGGCGTTGCCTCGCGGGCGCCTCCTCGAGAAGCAGGCTCGAGTGTCCTTTTAAGGGCCGCCTTATGAATTTAGCGAAGCACACGCGATCATAGGAATTATTCGGTGAACACTCGCATCCCCGACGACTTTCATTTCCCCGTCGACGAAAATTTATCGGGCTGTGAATGTATTAAACTACCAAGGCAAGAGCACCGACAGTCGTTTCGTCGCCGATGTCTGCCAGAACTTGCCGACGGTTTTAGTTGACGTAACCGGCTGACGTTAACCGCTAGTCGTCCCAATTTGCAGAAACAAACGACCTGCACGGCCGGCTGACTCTTTCTGCTGGAAATCTTGCCGCTTTGCAGAACACAGAAGCGTTTCGCGCTTAAAGCTGGCTCTACGTTGGTCCAGTCGTTGGATCGACCGATTACATTACAGTCGTTTCATTGAAAACGGATCGATATCTACGTTATTCCAGTCTTTTCTGTACCGTTGAAAGAGGTAGATTTTAATGTCAATGGATATATCGTACTACGCTTCGGTACTGGATATTGAATCGTCTACACTGTTCCAGTAACCCTGGAATGTTGTGCTCCCGATCGTGGGAGTAAACATTGAATTGAAAAGTAGACTTTCGATTTAGTTGTTGCGCTGGATGGCTTATTGGAATGAAAACACCGTTTACATTATTCCAGTTCAGTGCTGGATTGGGCCACTGGACTGGTATGCTACTGGACTAATGTAAATTCAGTTTAACGTTGCAGCGGATTCTCTCTAGAAGCATGCGTAGGTGTAGTGTGTATATGTAGGTGTTAGTTTAGGAAGATTATAGGTTGCGCTGGGAGCTGTACTTGGCGAAAATTAATACTATTAGTGATGCGGTTGTTCTTATGTATTTTTGTTTTCAGAAGGTTTATCATGTAATCTACATCGCGTCTCAATTGTAAAATCATTCACTTTTTATGCAGGCAGAGTAGGAATATGCAAAATCAAATATCTGAAAGATATTATTATAAATAGAAAGAAACGTATGCATCAGTAAGTTTATTCGAGCCTGAGTTCGCTTCTTTTATAGTTAGTAGCGTATTCTTGAAATAAAAGTAACAGGATGCGTTATTGAAAAGATCGAAGACATCCGCGCGAAAAAATGATCCGGCCTGGAATATCGACGATTCAAGCGATAAGTCGATTTTTTCAGTTGATAGATTAGGGTGTATTTGTGAAATGTAGATATCAGATATTTTAGCTAAAATTCATGGAAAGACATCTTAGCTATCGTGGAATGTCTAATAAATCATCGATCTTGTCTTAAGAAATATGAGTGTAATCCGATGCTGCACCATCCGTGGGTTTTACAAATTTATCATACGTGTAATAATATTTTTCACTGTGAAAGTTATAACATATGTTTATACCTCGGATATATATGGCTCTCCATTTTTCCTTGTTCAACCGAATCTAAATATCGGAATCGATAAGGCGATAAGAATTTTGCCTTGTTTCGCAAGACTGAAGAAAACAGGCATAGAAGGTGAATGAGATTCCATCGACGAAGAAATATATTCGTATTTATATAATGATGATTCTGAAATCCAATTAAACAGCCTCAAATTCAAATCCTTTTTTCCTTACTATAAAATTATATATATTTCATAATTTTCTAATATTTATATTAAATCTAAAATATTCACATAAAATTAAATAACTGTAGTAGTTTAAGCATAGAAAATGGAATGCTTGTATCTTGTTCCCATCGTTATGTTATAACTATAGTTTTATCTCAGCACCTACGCAAGGAGTACACCATTTTCATACACATTTCCAAGGGATATGCGAGGCATAAAGGGTTGAGGGCCACGTATCGCCTTAGAATAATTTACTCTGAAATCTCCATCTCGGGTCCCATCTTCGAAATCTATCATCAGCTGTTCCATGGTATTCAAGTGCTCCGTCTGCCACTTCTCTGGACGTGTTTTTCTGCCGGAGGAAACGCTCGACAACTCGGCATGGGCCAGGTCTGTAAGACAGTTTTCCATAAATAAAGCGTTTGTATCAGCACTTACGGGCATGAATCACGGAGTCGCGGAAGACCGAAAAGAAGAAGGGCTCCGTTATCGTTCACCGGTATAACAAATATCCAATCTCGGTGTAAGAAATATACGAGTGGAATCTGACGCGAGACGAATCTACGAGTCGCAAGTTTATCGCGGCCACGGGCCGGAGCGGCGCTCCTGCTTCGAAAGTTGTAACACATGCCAGTTTTCCGGCAGCGTCGGGAAGTCAGCGACGTGCTGAGCTGGCCATAAATCGCGAAAGAAATTCCGAAAGTGTCGCCGTTACTGGCAGTCGCTGTTGAGCTTTCCGAAGGCCGACCAAGTCGACCCTCGCCTCGCATCCTCAATAATTTCGAGGAAAATCGGTGCCGTGCTCGATATCGAGATGCCATCCCGATAACGGCGAGTTCGTTTTCGAGATCCTCGCGATTGCGACGTTGGTAAATACGAGATAGGGCGAAGTTCTTGTGGGAGGATGACTTTAGGAAGAGTTTTGTTGCGATAATTTATACACGTCGTTAGATGGTAATATGATATCAAACAATTTTCGCTAACGTATAGTAATCGGTATGTAGATATCGCGTTAGACATCAAGAAAGCTTCGTGTTGAGTAGATTTTTCTTGTAACGTGAAAAGAAGGGGCATAAATGGGGCGTGCTTTATCCTCTCATAACGATAAAACATGAAATATAATTTTCCAACAATTGGTACCTATTAGATGACATTTAGGTGATGTTGCAACAGATGTGAGAAAGTAGAGAATTCTTTGCAGATTTCAAATAATTGGTGCATTAATTTATTAGAGCAACCATTTATTTTAGAAGAGATCTTAAAGAAGGAATTCAACGTAAAAATAATCAGATTTCCAATGGTTCATTTGGAGCAGCCACACCCTTTAAAACAGGATCTATTAAGTAAGTTAATTGAATTAAAGCAAGGAAAGCTGCTCTGTCTGTGTTAAATGTAGCGCACTAATTTCGTTCAACTGCAGTCAATCAAGAGAATATGAACAAAGTATATCCAACAAGTATTTTAAATGTAACTATCATTCGTACAAGTAGTATTCTTTCGTTCGTACCTATTTTTTAGAATAAAATTCGTGAATGAAAAGAATAGATCACGAAATAGTTCAAAATTTCTTGAATTTAGATTATCGAAAAGTTATCGCTACGTTTTATATACTATCTGATTGCCACAAGAGTGTGAATTAATCTGATTTGTATTTTTCACAAGATAATTATTTGTATTTGTATATAGGGACAGTAGAAGAAGTTGGAAGGGGAATAAGAAGCTCGAGCTTGTAGAGTTCTTAGAGAAAAAGGAGAAAGGTTACTGTACAACTCGACGGTATATGTGTAGAGAATCGTGGGAGCAGAGCAACATGCGCAAAATAATTAGCTTGCGAATAATTCGTGAGCATCTCTACGGAGCGGAAAATGTTCTCGACGTGGAAAATAAAATTATTCGGCTAAATACGTTTCGTCGGAGTAAATGTGTGCAGCTATTCGAAATCATTTTGACTCGAAAAATTCCCACTGATTATATTATATTATTTATTAATTGTATTATTTTATCGTGTATTATTTTTCGTAATATTTTACACTGATTTAACAGTGAGTCTGAAATGAGGCGTACAATTAATATTTAAATTACGTTCATGTCTTTGCAAGTTCCACGGAACTTGAAATTAAGAATTCAAGAATGTTTATTATTGTAGTGCGAATGAGATAAAAATTTATCCAAAAGTTGAAGCTTCATAGATCTCAAAATTGATCCAAAAAGTAACTCATATACAAACTGTTGAAAATGACAACGTGAGTCCGCGCTCGCCATACATATGCAGATACGCTAACTACAATAAATAGTAACTAGAAGATAGTTCTATAGATTTAATCGATAGATTTAAGATTTTCATTTGTTTTTATCCCTAGTCCATGTAAGAAAGTGCAATAAAGGTTTTTTGGCTCAGAACGTGATAGATTTATCCAAAGAATAATAATAATAGCTATTGTGATCCTATCTCTAAATACAGAAATAACAACACAAACGTATATAAAGTGTTCTAAGTTGAGAAGCGTGTTACAATATTTAGTAGGCAAAATAAATCATTATGTGGAATCTGTTTATCCGTTTAAGTTCGTGGAATTTCTATAAATATCCTTAATTCGATTATCAAAATCCGAATTATAATGCGTAGTTTTAAAACCATGTCGATATCCAATCCAACATTCGTCTATAAAAAGGAGAAATTAATCACTGCTTTTTGACGTCATTTCTCAACTATAGGGAACAAAACCGACGAGAAATAACAGCTGCTTTTTGTCCGCGTAGCTTTCCAATCAAATATAAAAGCCAATAGTTATATTAACGTCATAAATCCGCCGCATTTCCTTTCAGTCGAGAAACTCCCGATCATATACACGTCAATAAATAGCGCAGCGCTCACAAAAGGGATCGGCGCGTTTGAGTCAGCCATTTTATGCACCTCACACGCGATTCCGTCGCCGTGGAAAATTAATTTCCAGCCTCGTAATTACATGCTAACTCGCGTAGCCTCGTGCCAAGCAAATGTTAGTTACCAAAGTTGAACGCGATCGACTTAATTAAATGAAATTGGCCACGGTTCACAGCGTAACTTGTTTCCCGCTGCACAATTAGCAGCAGCACACTTTTCACTAGAAGCATTGTGCGCCCCGATGTAACTGTGAAACGTCACCAGTCGTTTTCTCGAAGGTCAGTCGTCGGTTTTCACGAGGAAGAGCCGTCGCGACGCGTCCTGACTCGAGCCAGAGTAACGAGACTGTTTTCGCGACCCAGTTTCGGCGATTTATGCGGACGCTTCGCGAATTCCTGCAAAGTCGACGCGCAGCTTGTGCATCCGGGGTTAAGAAGAGCCGTGAGACGTGAATGGAGAACGAAGGATTTTCGGGTGGAGAGAGCTCGGAACACGAGCGGATAAGATGAAATCGTGGCGTCTTTTTGATGATATAGGAAGGTTTTCGCTGTCCCGTTCTAAGATCTCGTTGTTATGAGAAATTATTTGCTTGCGCGACCACGGACGAGCGTCTGGTGAATTTATTTTTGTTTGCTTCCGTATTGTTTCTGCGAGCGTAGACGCTCTCTCGCTGAATTTATCGTTCGCGTTATCGCCTTCTGTTTGGTGCTCCCTTGGAAAAATGCGTTTCTTAAACCACGTGAATGATTAATTGGCCGTGGGAATAAACGGCACGAGTTTACGGAGCAGAATTTTTTTTAACATTTCATACGATTTTGGTAGGAATAGTTCTGTGTAAGGTAAAGAAATACGGTTGTAACAGAGAAGATTTTATTTGTGGAAATTATTATTTACTGTCGCGTGAAATATATAATAATGGAAGAAAAACACAAGCGATATATTTTTCTTTTTTCTTTTTTTTTTTTTGTTCTCGCAATATTTATCAATTTATGATGATGATAAAGATTGAAACACTCAATTTTGCATCGTGTAAAATGTTTCTGAACTTACGATAACATACCAATATTTGGTCTACAAACTCTTTAAACTAAGGGCAATATTAGTTTAAAACTCTCCTTACTTTTATTTTGTCCGGTGATTATTTATATACTCGTGAAACAGCAAGTTATAATAAAACGATCGAGTATTGTAGATGTAAAATAGTTAAATGTTAAAGAAAATTTCGTTATGGCTTGTAAACGACGTTTATTATCTTATAAAAGGTTAACGTTTAATGTTGTTGCGATGGCGTTATTTTAATAATATCACGACGCTTTCCATAACGCCATTATAAATCAATTAACTGTCGTTGCAAAAGTTCGTCAGCCGTTAAGCGACGAGTAAAACAAAACGATGCTTCATACGTTCTATTTTATTTTCAATTCCTTTTTCGTGAATTTTTCAAAGTGGTAAAGACGCAAACATTTGTATATCGTGACAATCTTTTGATTGATTTACGAAGCTGTTTCCTACAACGTAACAAGGAAATTCAATAACTCGCGTGCCTTTAAATTTTTATGTCAACCATTTTTTCCCAGTCTCTTTTGCCATCGAACTTCAAACGATATGTAGATCGCTGATTTTTCGAACTATTTTAATATTATTTTAACTATTATTCCCTCATTTTTGGCTGTACGCTATTTTTCGAGAAACCATGTTAAAAACAATCTGCACTTAGATTTATTGTATTAATCAATGTAATAAATTCACTTCGTATCTATGAAAGACTAAAATAAAATCTAATGAAAAAATCATCTTCTCTGCGATGTTTCGAAAGTATGCTTCGTATGATAATACCGCAACTATAAATTCAATTCACTTAGAAATTATCCTATTTCAAATAAACATAGCGGAATACCCTCTTCTGCATAATTTCGACAGAAGCAAAGGAAACGCTGCAAAATTTCGTATATTTCTCTTTCAAATTATTTTATTATAAAATATGAAGGTGAATACGAAGGAAAAAGGAATTGAATTTCATTAAATGAAATTAAACTTAAGAAGCGAATTAGAGATGTTTAAAAAATACTTCTCATCCGAGATAACGATATTCCCATCGTATTCCGATCCTACCATAAAACATTCGAACTTTCCAAAACGTCAAATCTCCAGTAAACCGATCCTCTACTAAATAGTACCAAAGTCGCATTTGAAAAAATAGCAAAATACTTCTTTGGGATCGAAGTTGGCAATTTCTTTCTTCCTCCTTTCTTTTTCTTTTTTTTCTTTTTTTCCTAACTAGACGACCAACGTACCTCGCAGCCGACTTTGTGCGCAAACGAGCAACCGTTGATCCCCATTGTTCTAAAATGCAGGAAATATCACCTGAAAGGAGATGTCTGACAAATGTACATACATATATAGTATCGCGATGCTCACGCACGATTGCAACTCGTGTGTCAAAGAGTGCAAAGCGTTGTCCGTGTGGTTGCACGCGCGTAAACTTGGCTTGTGCTCGTTTGCGAATATACGAGCTGGCATGGTACGAGCACCGGGCAGAGTGCGGGTAGAAGAGGGGCTGTAGCCAGAGAAGGGTGGAATTGGTGGTTTATAGCGAAAGTTTGTGGCATCGACGGCACGAATTCTTTACACACGGCTAGCCGTGCTCGCTGTTCTCTCTTTCCTACCCGTTAACCACCGTTACGAAGCCGCTCGTCTCGTGGAATGGTTGATGTGTGTAGCAGAAACTCGTGAGCCGGCCGTGAAGGATGATTCCGAATTTTCCGAACTGCGACGAAGCAACGGGAATGCTAATTTTATTGGAGGCAGGCTGGCGAGAACGTTGAGGGGTATGGGGCGAACGTTTCTCCGTTGTTGCGATATCGAACGTTTGCGGTGACGGTTTTCGCGGAGAATCGCCTCGTGTTCTGCCAACAATTCGGAAACACGTCGGTTTTAGCGATCGGTAAATGAAATCGAATAGGTGAATGTACGGATCGGCTTGGATGTTAGATTTTGTGGCGCGGTTTGGTCAGTTTTATGAAACGGACAATAGCAGAATGGAAATACCTATATAGAGTGGGCAACTGACAGAAATTTTCGTAGACTGCGAAATGTTGGATGAGAGGAAATGTTGGATAGGTACTACATTTCGCTACAGTAACAATGTGTTTTTATAGTAGGAATATTAAAAGCTTAACACCGATAGATCTGTATGTAGGATGTCTTAGCTGAAGCGGGTCACCTGAGTATTCCCTCTGTTTCTAATGACATGAAAAATGTTCGTGGCGCAATTTAAATAGATCGAGAAGGAGAATATCATGGAAGACTTTGTCGAACCATTTTGTAGTCTACATCACTGTGTAGTCTGGAGTAATACAAATCTGTAGTCTGCGTATTATGTGTACTCTTAAATAGCAAGTGTGTGCTCACAAGACTAATAATTTGATTTTCTAAGATAAATAATTTGATTTCTTCCGGCTTGTACAAATATTTTTATAGAATCACATATTTTATTATGAAATAGTTATTATTATTTCATTTCATTTATTCATCAATAGTTATTATTATTTTAGTTCTGATAACAATTTATCAGATTATTTGTAAAAATAAGAGGAATATTTATTTTTTAGTAAAAGTGTCTCATTATAGGATGCGCGAGAAATTTTTTGTAAAAAAAACACTGTAAATCTGTAGTTGATTCATGACACTGATGCTTCTGTTTCTTATACGGATATTACGTCTTTCACATGTCACTCACGTTCGTAATAAATACGGACGTATATTACCCTCGCGCGTTTATAAGGAAATTTACTTTCGACCCGAGTTTTTTAATAAAATAATAAAAGAGCGTAACGAAAATAGGAGCAGTAAATGACAAAGATAGGAAAAATTCAACCTATTACACTCTTCGAAGTCGAGCATCTAATACACAGAAATTATTAGAAAAAGTATCCCGGCTCTCTCCAACAACGTATTATCGCCACCACGCAGGCTTCCTGCTGGAAAGAAAAATTTCTATAAAAACCACAACCTCGGCGTATAACACCAACTGAACTTTCAAGTTGCGATTTTTACGACATACCATCGCGTACTTGTTCCATCGAAATTTTTCCGCACAAACAAGGAAAGAGGAAACTTTTAACTAAATTCAAGTTAGGATTGCCGATAAGAAAATACGAGATCCGAATTTGGTGGAAATTGAAGTTGCAAAGAGAAGAAGTGAGCCTCGTGAAAACGCCATTAAGGTATCCCCGATCCGTCGTTGATGACTTAAGCGAATCACACGGCCCGTAGAAGTCTCCGGCGGATAAACGTAACCATTGCAGTGGCTATGTACAAGCCAGTAAATGAGAACAGGGGCCACCGGCTATATTGGCTTTGTGAAGAATCGCTCTCCAATGAAAGCGTTAACGAACCACGTCGTTCCTTCTCGTTCTGCTCAACTGCTCCATTTTCCGATGCTTTTCCCTTCCTACCCTATTTCATCCCCTGTCCTCTCACCGTCCACGTTCCACGATTCTGCCTGCAAAACCGGTCAGAATTTCTCTCGCTCTTTGCCAATGCTCGCCAACCACCGACTATCCTTTCCAAGAGCCCATTTTATTTGCCGCATGCGAAGGAACACCTAACACGCGCATTAATCGAATTTGGACGAAATTAAGAGCGCCGTTAATAATGCAACCAACGTGGGAATTATCTCGTCTCTCGTGGTTACATCTCCGTTTCTCGATGGATTCGCGATGCTGTTATCGCAGTATCGTTTCATCCTGTCCTTTCTTTCCTTTTGATCGTTTCTATCCTTTTTATCAATGGTGATTTTGAAATTTGATCAGCGTTATAGCGAGAGATATTTACGGCTGAACGTTCGGTTTTACGCGAGTAGATACGAGAAAAGTAATCGGCGAGTATATTATTTTTCTTACAACGAAATGGAATTAATTCTTTTCAAGATAATTCTCTTGGAGGCGGTCTAAAGGTCTTGATCTAAAACGATATCTTAAGGGGAAATTGCTTAAAGGGAAGCATCGAGGAAACCGCGATCGTTTGCTGAGAATAATTTCTTTTATCTATATATAGATTTAGGAATAAAATTTACATTTCAAATATAGTATACTTTCGATATCAAGGTTAATAGAAAGTACGTCAATGTTTGCTTTAGAAATGCTATGGATGTAAATTTCAGATGCCATAGCTAGATAACTTACACTTGAAAAAATTTCTAAAAACATCACAGTTTTCACTTGAAATCTAGTCTGCTTCTAAATCTTTCTAATTCTCCAGAAGCTCCGAAATTTTTCCTAAAGATAAGTAATCGAGTTAAAGATAAGATGGAAATTCGAACAAGTACGTTCTATAACGACGCTACTAACAATGATGCCAATATTTTAATCGAAAATTAGCTTCTTCTATATAAAAGCGTATTATAAAAGTTACCAACAAAGAACCTTACTTTTTGATTCCGTCGGAGGGGAAAACCACGAATTTTTGCGCACGGAGAGAGCAAGCAACGAATACTCGTGTTACCATTCCGGCAGGTCGCGCTACGAAAAATATTAGCCGCGCGATTCTACACGAAACGATGGCGTTCCATGATCGACGTCAAAGCGAGTTTTTCCATTTTCGCTGGACCAAGTTGCACGTTCACGTGGCACATGCAACGGTCGACGTAACTTCTCGTATGACGGCGCGTCCGCGTTATTGTTGCGAGGCCGTTCCCCTGTAACCGGAGATAACACGTATACGCGTGTCCGCTATTACGCCTGCTGTGTTGTTAACAAAGAAGCCATTCGTTACGGTTAATTGGTGTACGGTAATTAATAGCCGGCACGATGATACCGGCTGAAATTAATTTTCTCCCATGACAGTTAGCGAATCGGTAATTTCTGTTCCGTGCGATGATCTTCAATTCGAAGTCATCGAGCTTGTTCACGCGTGAGATCCGACTGAGCCGGGAAGGAAATGTTTCGAACGATCAAAGGCAAACTTCTCTTTTTATTTTTTTTTCTTCTTTTTTTTTTGATCGTAGATTTGAAGGAGGATAAACGAATGATTTTCAAGAAAAAGTTCGATGATTTCGTTGTTTTAGGGATTCAACGTTATCGCACATTTTCATGCGTTTATAGTAAAAGTACATACGTATTACGTTTTAGAATGATTAAAATAAGACAAATTTCACGGACTAAAATGTTTTCGATAATGTAAAATAACTCGGACAGCATTGTCAGAAGAATATACGCAAATAGGATATATTTTGCAGCAACGAAATAACACGATGCAGTCTATTACGACTCCTACAATAAAATATATAAAATTCGCTTGACGTTCAACCTGTTAGCGTTCGAATCCTCGATCCCCTAATTACGCGTAATACTCGAAATGTCTGTTGAGAGAGATGCATATCCGCATATTCAACGTCGCGTGGCAAATCATTTGACGAAGAAACATGCAATTTCCCGTAATATATTCGGCTAATGATTCAGCGTTGCGGAAAGAAGCGGAGCGAAGCGAGTTCTCGTGGCACGAGAAGCGAGAGTGTCTGCAACTTCCGGCCGCTGACTAAAGTAACAAAGCAAGTTGGAGCGTAAAGCGTTAATTAAATTAGACGGAGTGCGGCTAAATCCAATCGGCCGTGGCAATTGCTTAAAATTCATCCGAGACCGTTCCAAATACGCCCTCGATAAACCATGATTCTCATTCTCCGGCAGAGCCGAGAAGAAGAGGAGAGACGAGAGAAGGGAGCATAGAGAAACGTTCTTGTAATAGCGGAACGTTAAACTCCGAACAGATAAAGCCGGCGCTAAACTTTCCAATGTTCTTCGTTAAAGAAACGGAAACGGCGTGGCGCGTCTGGTTAAAAACTTTTTACGGCCATTGTAGATCCACTTTCTACGACTGTACGTGACGTTTTTTGCACTGGCTGGCTTTCGAAGTTCGACTCTTTACGAGGAACGTTGCCTGAGTATTTCCGTGGGCTTCGCAGGGGCACGGGATGGACCGTGATTGCGCCGATCGTTCCCCGATTGATCAATCAGGATGTCCATTCAACCGATCGCGCACTCGTTCCCACGCCTTTCTCGCGAATCATAACTTGCCGCCTTCAGCCGGGCCTTTGAAAATGTTTTCGCAAGTGCTTCGCGCGAATCACCTCTGATTAACAAGCGTTTCCAACCGCTTCCAATTGAGAATTCCTGACTTAGCACAGTCGGTTAGTCATACCTGCAGTCGATACGTGTACAGATGAGAGTAATTTTAGCTTCTAGAATATGGGCACGTCATTAGAGTAGACTTTTATGCAAGTTTCTTTTTTTTATGAATTGAAGAAATCGAATGAAAGTAAAGATTCGATCTTCAAATATGATAACAGGAAGTTTACTTTGGAAGTTTCATATATTTTTGTCGATTGTCGCACAGATACCTTCTGATACATTATAAATATATTAAATACAGATTTAGATCCACGTATCTGGACACGTTTAAAATTTAAAATTTCGATAAATTTCATAAAATTCAATATAAATTCCACAGTGATTGCATACGAACACTGTTGCAACAGCGTAACAGTTATAGCGTAAGAATTGTAATTTTATTCTGTGTATTATAAGATGTCAGGAAATGGTAAAGATAATCCACTAGAAAATTAATGTAAATCTACTGTATATAGATATGTATATGGAACATTGCGAACAAAGATAAAATACGTAATTCGCTGTCTAAAATAGGTCACGAAATATTCAGTGTAAGAACTGATTTCGTTATACTATCTAGATTTAACAAGAAAAAGATGAATTCCTCCGCCGTCTGTGGATTAATACAGTTTACTAGAATAAATTAATCCTATAAACTGAAACTCAGAAGAAAGATATAACTTGATTTGTTTGTAACTCTGAATACCTCATATAAAAATCCACGTTTGCAGAAATGACAATTTTAATAGCCGAAAGCTCTTCTAATCGCTCTATCGTGAATAGAAACTTTATCGTAGTGAGATTTTCGAGCGAGTACTTGGAGATCTTTTCACACGGGCTTGCTGTCTTTGTTCGAAGAGTATAACACTGCAGTGTAACCATAGTCGTGGCCGGTATCGATACGAAAGAGGCCATGTTACTGGAATCTATACTCCATACCAATGGCGTTATGTTACGTCACGTTGCGTTCTGATACAGAACGGCTTCGGCTGTAACATTATTCATAAGTGGAGGACTATGCACACTTCATAAACATGAGCCAGCGTGCAGCCATAGCTTCCACGCGTTCCCTTGCTCTCTGTCGTCCGCCTCGCTGCCATGGAAATATCCATAATATCGACGGTGACGGCAATAGAACGAGAGATGGAGAGAAAGGGGTAAAAAGGGACGACTGATAGCGAGGAGATCGATGATAACGCCGTGCGACTGCTGACTGCTCCAGGCGATACTGATAGACGGACAATAGGAAAATCAAGGACGTCCATTGTGCGCCGCGTTCCGAGATTTTATGGTCGATCACGTATGTAACGAGGAATGTCTTTAAGTTCTTTTTACACGTGAAACGCTCTGCTGAACCGTCGATTCAAAAGGGAATAATTACGATTCGACGAGGGAAATGTAAAAAATGGCGCTGGATCTCTATGTATAAACTGGTTTCAGTTGCATCCCAAGCAAAAGAGATTTCTTCTTTTGTAATAAGTGTGCGCAATGTACGCCGTAATTCTAGAGTTTGGAATGGTTTTAGAGAAGACCTTATCTCGCGAATAATTTTACTTTTCAGGCGTATGAAGAACTGGCTTTAGTTTTTATTATGTACACCAACGTTATTGATTTTATGGTACTTCTCCAATTTAAACACACGGGCTAAACTCGCGTTAAGCGTGAAATATTTGGAGGCTTTAATAAAGGCTAAGTTCAAAAATTTTGTATAATATACATGATTTTCCGTAACTTCCTTGGGGCAGTCTTAAAGGGTTTTCATCGTCGTTTCATCGAACGTCTTCCTGGTAATTCCATAACGCGTGACATTCAAATTTAAAAATACAACCGAATGACACACGTATACGTTACACGGTATAACAAATTGAAGAAGGAAATAGCAACATGTAAACTGACAAATGAGTGACGTACGTCTATTCAAGCTTATTCGATATACGTGGGAAAAAGAGGCATGAAAGTATCAAAGTATCATGAATAAGACATTTCACTTTAAAAATTCAAATCAAGTGACACAGGCATTACCGACAACGCCTACAAGAAAAGGAACGTTCCGCTCCAAAAATCTCGGAAACGTATGTCAAGAGAAGACACTGCGTTGATATTTTACATAGCAACGTGGTATTTCCGCGAGAAACCATTTCAAGAGGGCTTTCCATGGGCAAACGTGAATTTTTAACCTTATCGAAACAAACAACAAAACGAAGAGACTCGGTTCGTACTCCATGCGCCGTGAAAAATCTGATAAGCAATAACGATGAAAATTAATCGAGTTGCATATTATTTTTCTCTATTCACTGGCAATGTTAGTCCGCCTATACTTCGAGACTTGACTATAGAACGCAGAACTACAAATGCGTGTTCGGGGACTCACCTTTCCGACTGTCCAAACTTCATTGTGCTGCGCTAATAACGCAGCCCTTTGTCAAGTGTTTTCCCATTGTCCACGCCGGCAGCTACCATTTATTTCTGTCTTTCGCCTCTTAACACGGGCCGGACTCTTCTCTGTGCAATAACAAGCGGCTATTATCTTGGCACGTTTTATTAAATCCACGATACCGTCACGCCATCGGCCAGATTTTAAATCTATATCAGTTCTGTGTTACACCGTGGAAACATCGCGTATAATGCCATCGGACACGCGATATATTTCCCATGTGGTTTATGGCGAAAGCGTTCACTCGGAATATCTCGGCGCGCGCCGTGCTGGAAAAAGTTATTCAACGGCACCATCAACTCCTGAATTAAGTAGCGTCGAGTAGTTTCTCGTTCTCCACTCTCCTTTCTGTTTTTTTTATTCCGCTATCTCGTGCTTCTTGCGAAATTCGAGTGTTTAACGGCGAGATAAAGAATACTTTCTTGTTGAAGTTGGGAAAGTCGCAAACAGAAGTTGTTTCTTTTTCTTTTTCAGAAAGATGATACGAAAGAGAAAAAAGGGACAGTTTAGATGAGTGTTATGTGGTTGTTTGCAGCAGGTTCGTTTGCTTCTGCTTTTGGAACCTGATCGAATGTGAGAGTGTGTGTTATTTGTACGTACGTGTGCAGACGTACGAGAGATTTTTTAATTCAATTCGATGATGGAAATTAGATTCCGTCGTAAACTCATTTGTTGTGCATCGTTTATTAATTCTTGTTAAACGATGTTTTTTACGTCTTAAATACGCAGAATTCGAGCAAAGGTGCGTGTAAGTTTAATTTGCAATTTAAAATCTCTTTCTTTTTTAAAGAGCAATTTAAGAAACACTGGATATTCTTTATTTTTTTTTTTTTTTAGTGGAAACCATTCGCGAAATCTAATCGCCACTTGGTCGAGGAGTGGGCTCTTGACGATGCTCATTCCAAGAAAATTGTTAAAGTTACACGAAATCTTTTCTTCCTTAAATGTCAGCACAATGTTGAAAGATCGTTCCTGCCATCGCCACTATTTATTTACACGTCACAGCATGTGGTTAGACAAAAAAAGAAAAAGATAAATGGTCAAGATATTTTAACTGAGTCACGGAGTACAGAAACTACCAAAAAAAGATTTTACAAACCCTCTCGGATTCACTGATATCAAGTTTCAGGCAAAGTGCACTTTTTTTAATCCTTCTCCCGAATGCCCATTCGAATGCCGCACTATGCTACGCCACGAATCTCAGGGAAGAATTTGAATTTCGTCGAATCCATTTCTATCCAAATAATATAATTTCCTGGGGAATTCTCATTTTTACTAGAACATTTCCTCCGTGGATAAGCGTTGAACTATGCAAGTACCCCCATAAAAATGCGTATTAGCAAGTGGAAACGTATCCGCGGCACCGATGCAATGTATTCCCCGCGTACACGTAAGATTTGTGCAAGGGAGACTAAGAATTGGGTTCAGGCCATTTGAGAATGAATTGTCGAGGACATTACGCCGAGAATTGTCGGCGTAACCGGTGGGAGGCGTTCCTCAAAATTATGGCCGCATCCTGCGGCATACGGGCCGTGTAGCCCACCACGTGAAGAGTGCAAATAAATTTCGCTGGCTTAAGCGAAATCCCGCCGAAGAAAGTAATTCGTGCAAGGTAGCTACTGGTCTGCACGCGACTATATCTGCCACGTTTTCTTCTTGAAATTTCCACTAAACTACCGTGTACCAAGCGCTCGGATGATCGGGACCAAATGAAAGATATACACTTTCTCGTTTATATTCTCTATGCACATACATATATGCATGTACATATTTGTTTGTCGAGATGTGGCTTCGTTGCAGTTTCCAACTAGCCTCTCCAGCAGTGGCATCGATTGATAACTCAAAACTGATGACAAACTCAAATATTTTGCAAATAGGTTCAAACATCGACCGACTGTACGTGCACAGTGATTCACAGAGGTGAATACTTGTAGAATATCTTCTATCTAACTCGCACGAACATTTATCATAGAAAACTTCGATGTAGATATTATGTGCGTCGTGCGGAATATTTGAAAATTTCATTAGCACCGTATTGATCAAATTTGGAATGCATTAACCGTAAACACGTACGTATTTGATTAGAAATTAACATAGCTTCTATGTACATTTAGAGATTTGTCTCGGACTTTACCGATATGATCATTAGAATCGCGGATAAAATGAAATTTTAAAATGTTTTCTATGACACACGTAGTATATTCGCAAAAGGTTGCCACGTACTTTTAAATATTGTAGTGAGTCATTATAAATGTTGTATATACTGCCATAAATATTAGGATATCTAACTAAATGTTTTGCACTGTTTTTATTTTCCACTTATTTCATTACAAATCTGTTCTTTCATCCAGATCGTTCGTATCTTAGAATATAAAATGCAAAATAACGTAAAATTTATTAGAAATTAAACGTAATAGGTAGATGCCATAATATTTGGCGACTGGCAATGTATGTTTTAGAATCGGACCATGAATGGCGATGCAGGCGATCCTGCAACTGTTTCAAAGAAAAATAGCTTGTAACACTTTATACGATTCACCCCATAGAGATCAGAATACACGATGAATTATTGCGCCTAAAACAATGCTAATTTTTCACTCTCTTACTAATGTGATTAATGACTTGAAAACCGAAACTCTGGAAATTGGGGAATATTTGGAATTTTGCTGTTACAGCGTGCGGAATATAGATTTCCGAGCTCGAATAATGGGCTTCGATAGAACATTAATACGTTGAGGATATTGTTTGATAACAATGAGAAGTCATTTCCATGGATATTATAAATTGGTTGCATTGCGTTATGCTACCTCCTAATAAAACACAGGAATATCGTTACGCGTAATCACATTTATCGTAGCTGCGTTACGCCGTGCGTAATGAAACTGAAGGAGCCTATAGGTTTCGCGAATTTGTACTAAATTGAAGAGCGATCCGCCAGAGGAGTTTCATGGGAGAATAACGTTTCAATATGCTTCTGGTGAGCGAATTTAAAGTTAGTGACACAGAGCACCTGCTGTCTTTTATGAAGTTACTTTCGCGACGCGATTGCTCGCGCTGTAAGTTCAAAAAGACAATTCTACAGACACTACACGCGTTGCTTATTTGTAATATAAAATAGCAGAAATTTCAACGAAGCTGGAATATAGAGGAAAATTTCATTTGATTTCAAACGGCAGATAAAAGGTGTATAACTTGTTTCATTATCGTATTATATATCGTTTATTATCGATCTATATCCTAGATACATTATCATCATCATGAAAATCATAGTTACAAGCTTAGAATTGAAATTTACGCAATATATTTTTTAATATGTAAAAGCTATTCGATACTTTCCGCCGTTTTTCTTAGACTTGTGGAAGAGATGGCGGAGTATAAAGTTTGATTATTTCTTTAACTCAGCTTGACATAATCATTGTCATTCGCAGAAACTAATAAGCCTAATGTGAAAAATACCTGCAAGCGTATCAATTGCTATTGCATTTCATTTAAATTTCCTCGCTTTCGCTAAATGAATTTTATTCGACCCAAACGATCCCTCGAAAATACGAGACCCAGATTACGTTTTTATTTTATTCGAGGATCTATATATAAACTCTTCAATCTCATTTTCATATTAAATCTATTCACATACAAGCCAGGGAAAAAGAAAGAAATACAGAGACGCGGAAAGACGTTCGTAGCTGGAAATCAGGCGAACTGCTTGTCGAACTCACCGAGAGTCTGATTACAAAGGGGAGAAACTCAATTTATTAATTTCCCGGGCGTACGCGGCGCATATTTTGGCGTAGAACGGCACAACCATCGATATACCGTGGAAATTATATTTGCAACGAGAACGCGCGCACAATTACAAATTAGTACGAACGCTCACATTCAGAAAATCCCATGGTAGCTGACCCGGCTGCTAAGCTAACCATAAACCTCGATTACATGTGGAAAACGCGGGTTCGTGTTTTGGTACGCGTGCAGCTGCAGTTGCATTTGTATAAACATGAACGCGTGTACATCACAGCCAGAGGGCAGGTGTGACTGAAAGCTTGGGCGATCTTTAAAGGAGATTACGGATTGTTAATACGGGTTCGCGACATACGATGTGTTACAGTCACACAGATGAAATTTGTTGATGCGAAAGTAAGATATGAGAGCTATTGAATTAATTTCGGTGGACCGTTTTGTTGCACGTCGTGAAGAATTTTCAATTTCAATCACTAAGTTCTGGTAATTTAGTAACATAATTTAGCTCGTAATTTAAGGATCGATAATGTATTTAATCTCGTGATAAAAGACGTTTGAAAATGGTACTTGCGCGCTGGTTAATTTTTATCACCTCGATAATAGTCATCGGTGCTAGCACTCGTTGATCTTCTCAATTTTTCTGTCTTGTAAAAGCTACAGTGTTTCTTCGTACTATTTACTTTTTAAAGTTTGGTTTCAATGACAGCATAATAATATTATAATATCTATTTTGCTCGGTCATTGTGCGCTTGAAATACTAATTTACAAATTAATATTTATAAATATTAGCACAATTACAATATTCAACAATATGGTTATCCTAAAATGCAAATTTATTCTGATATATTTGACATGTAACAAAGTGTATTAATAAACCATAGGCAGTCAATATTTGTTTAAAATTTAATAATTTATTAAATTGTAAATATCATTTGTTTACGGTGCTTTAATGGAAGGAAGAAAAAGGAGGAAAGAGGATGAGGAAAAGGGAAGGAAAAGCGTGTTTCATATGACGTCTGCTAGCGCGTTCGTTAGTAAGGCTTCCCTATCAGATTCCTGCTCTGTAGACTTTACAGCGACGAATATCAAATCAGAAATGTGACGATCTCTTCCCATCTGGATAGAAATTCTTCAATGCTTAACTAGAATCTGAAATTTTTCTAATATAATAAAAGTTAAACATTAAAAATTCTTAAAAAAGGTGTACAATCATAGTACCGTGCAAACACTTTGATCTATCTAAGTTGCTGATCTTACAGTGACGATGAAACGTAATTTAAGAAACCTTTTCACATCGTATTACATGGAAACGAATATTTAGATATTTTCATCTCGACGGCGTTATTTCTTCCGAGTTCAGAAATTTCTGATAAAATATTCTTTAAAATGATCCTGATCTGTTCGTTCCAAGGAAGCGTAATTAACTTATTTAAAACGCTGAAAAATCTGATAACGTCTCTGAACAAAGTTTCCATCGATAGAGCAAAGAAAAACTACACGGAATATCAATAGAATTTTAAATAAATTAGAAATAAATTTAGAAATGAAAAATATTTGCAATAAGAAAGTACTAGTATACAATAAGAAGTATGATAACGCAGTATATCTTTATATTCGCAAAAACAAAACACTTGCATTTAGAGTACGTAGTCTAAGACTTCTGCAAAACTTCGCTGTAAACCAAGCTTTAAGTATGTGTCCTTAAACATAGTGTAACTTTTTCCTTATTCGTTTCACGAGTCCTTGTCTTACCGAAGTGCAGAGAATCGTTGGCACGGTAAAAGCAAGTGTAGCTGCCGGCTGTTTTCGTTCGCATGACAAAACTATCGATGCGTTGGGAAGATGCATTCTCCAAAAGATGCATAACGGATAGGATCAGTGGAACGAAGTACCACGGTAAACGTATTCAGGTTGGCTTTTCGAGGTGAATATGCTTGGAAATATAAATAAAATCCTGGAGGTGTTGTTTCGTAGTGGTCGAAGTTGAAGCGTTTCTCTTAAACTTAAAGCGAAACTTCACGGCACACTTATTAAGAAGTGTTTCTTCTCGAGATAGTTTATTAGTTGGTGAACGAGGCGATTTGTTCTCCCCTTACCGCTTAAATAGTTTGCAGTTATCGAAGAATTTAAAAGGAATTGAAAGAAGCTTTTTCCGAGATACAAAAAGAGGATTGTTTCTTTTTTCGTTGGTGAAGAATGGAAAAGTACTTGCCTCTGGAACTTTTACTTTTACGTTATAAACGGACGCGAAGAGATTGATACCGAAAGTTTTGCAGATGGAGAAGCAAGGAAAATTAACTGCGCGCTCGCGCGCCTAACTTTGTTTCTGATCACTGACTGAAAATTACTCGAATATTCAGCTGAGTTTGACTTCGTGAAACTGAATTCGAAGATTCTTCGCTTTAAGATTCTCTTCGTTGTACGTACAATTAAAATGCCGCAAATGAAAGAAAAAGAAACACGAGAAGAATGTTTCATTAGACATCTGCATAAACTCAATAAAACGTAAAATGTGCGATGAAACTCTTGTAACTGGAATACTGATTTCTATACTTCGCTGCAGAGTATTTTACGCCCATGTTAAAATGTTGCAAAACTGCTGTGAATCCTAAATATTTGTATACGAGGAGCACAGAGGCAAAACGTCATAGATCGCATTCCTCGTTCTTTCGAGAAGATCGCTTTTAAAATTCAATACGTTGCCAACGAATTCCACGCGAGAAATATCGTTTTATCGTAATATCGTTCCCCGACTGAATCGGGTTACTTGCCTCTTCGACTACGTCATACAAACATACTTCCTTCTGCCCATGTAAATGACATAAATGATATAACGCGATATAAAGATCAGCAAATCGGTAAACACTGACATACCACGTCCTTCTCCCGTAGTCTTTGTCGAAGTGGGTCTCACTTCTAGGAAAAACTCTACATCTTCTCTAGTGTTTAGTTTTTGGCACAACGATTCTCTTTACAGCGGCTATCTTGGTCTCTATTATAGTACCGCGAAAAGGTCGCCGACATACAGACAATGTCGACGATAAAGTGGAAATGCCGACAAACCGAAAGGATCGGAAAACTTCAATAGACCTAATGGTCTTCGATATATTGGGTTGGCAACTATGTGATTGTGGATTTTGTCATTACCACCTAATGACAAAATCCGCAATCACTTAGTTTCCAATCCAATATTTCGGCACCGCAACCGATGATCGTTCAGTAAACCACCGGAGGGTGAAGAGTGAAGAGTCGTTAATCGAGAGTTGTCGTATCACACTACTGCATTAAGTTCAAGTTTTCTGTTTAATTCATTGTAATAAATCCATCTATCAATATATTATCATATAGAGTAGAGACCACTGAAAATCCTAATTTCTAATATTTCTGAACAAAGAATTTCTATAATACATTCATCCATACGTTTGCTCTCTCTATTCTGAGATATATAAAAACCTCAACAGTCTTTATGTATTTGCGATAAGTATCTTAAGCATAAGTAACTTAAAAAGAATAAACGTTTGAGATTCCCAAGATTAACAAGATTCGCAAGAAACGGCGACAACCATTATTGAAACGAACATTGTTTTAACGAAATGAATATTTTAAGCGCAGCGCGAAGATTGTGTCATAAATAATATTAATATCAGAATCAGTCCATATAACCCCAGCGAACAATCGTGTTCTGCGGTGCTCGAAAATCTCATTGCCTGTTCCTCCTCGAAATGAAAACACAGGAGGCCAATGAAAAGAGGCAGAGAAGTGCAAAACGACGAAGCAGCGGCAACGAGAAAAAGATCCTCTAAAAACTCGTTCGCCACCTAATAATACGAGCAGCGCGTAAATCTCGAAAATAAATTTCTACCTGGCCCGTCCGGAGGAAGCGAAGCTTCGCATAAATTTTCACGTAGCGGACCAGGAAACGATTTCTCCCTCCGCCCCTTGTCATTATAATTATTTCTTCTCTCTCTCTCTCTCTCTCTCTCTCTTTCTTCTCGCGATGCATTCTCGCGCGCTCTTTTATCGCACGAGCGCGGACGTTCCTGGACCGAAATGTTTTGGGCGAATTACCACGAAAATTCTCTGGGAACGAGTCTCGCGAGAATACGCGCCCTCTCCTCCTATTCTCTCTTCCTCTCTCTCTTTCTCTCTCTCTCTATGCACGGAAGAGACTACACGTGCGTGCAGCGAACGAGCGACGATAACAAAGCAGCCGGTGGAAATTCGCGAAGCACCTGAGAGAAACTAAGGTTCGGTCGATGCCACGACAGAGAAGTTCTCGCGGCTCGCCGGCAACCCTCCTGCAGAGTCTTTTCTGCTGGCAAATTACCGGCATTCAACGTTTCAATGCCGAAAGTTTTCATTTATGACGGATATTCGTCCGAGGCGCTCGTTTCCCGTTCATTGTCGCCGCTTTCGTTTTCGGACTTTTAAATTATACCTTACCTCGTTAATGTTGCCGCCAGCAAGTTCGGCTATAACGTAGTCGTGTTAATATTGACTAGACAAAAAGTCAAAGCCGCTTGTGCCTATCAGCCTAAGCCACTGGTATTAACGTACAGATGAATGTACATTCGGCTTTTTTGGGGGGATGTACCGATTAGTCGGTTAAGCCGACTATCTGGCCACTTCCGTAGTCGGCGAAAAGGGTCGATTGATTGGTGGAAAATTTTTAGTACCATTGATAATTTGATAAGGCGTGGAAATGAAGATACAATGTCTTTTTTCCACTCTCATTACTATAATTTTATTATTTTTTAATATGTACTTGTAGGTACAGATTTATTACATAAAAAATTGAAAATAATAATTAGTATTTGTCGAAGTAAGTACTAATTAACTATAAGTAGACCAATCAACTAGGAACTTTGATCATTATTTCCTAATATTATCATAACGAAAATCTCTTTAGAACGAAAAAGGAACAAGATGAAGTAAAATAAATTTAACGAACAATGTTGAAATGAATAAAAGATATACTTGACGCGTTTTGTAGCGAAATTGAAAATGACTGGCAGAGATGACTAATTATCGATCCTGGGAGCCGATTAATCGGTCAATCGACTAGTCGGTACATCTGTAGTCTTTTCCAGTCGCGATGTTTCAATTTGAGAATAAGGACTGCCGCCTATTTAATAAGACAGTATTGGACCAATTTCCACGAATAATTTTCGGCAACGCACATCTGCAAATATTTAATGCGACAAGAGACGATCGTTATGTTTGAAAAATAAATTTAATTTTATCTACTCTCTGGGCACGTCAATCAGTTCACGATACTCAGTTCGAACGTACCTCAGCAGTGATTTCGACGAACAGCATTTATTTTCAAATTCTCTACTGTCGCTGTTTGAAATCATGAGAAAGGATAAACGTGGAAAAAGCTGAACAGATGTAGGGGAATTAGAAGTGGGAAAGAGACAAGGATTCAAAGCTGTGCTGAAGTGACGAAAATGAAGGTCCAAGATAAACGGAGCACGAAAGGAGGAAAATTGAAGGAGGAGGAAAGTGAAGAGGAAGCTCTGACGGCAGAGAACGAAAATGCGGGAGAAACCGGAGAAATATAGAACCGCAAACGGTGAGGAGAGTGGAAGTCAAAGAGGAAAGGGTAATCCAAAGGAATAAAATTAAACGAAACCAAATAACGTTCGCGAGGAATTATCAGTATTCACAGTTTTTAATAAAATCGAATAAATTTCACTAGAGATATAAAAGAGTATCAGCCAATCTGACTATTCTTATCGACAACGGATATTAATATCTTTTACATATACTATCATCGCTGTTAATCCTCGGTTCAATCTCTGAAAGGCTTATTAATTATTCGATGATAAATAAATTATAAGTGTGTAAATGAAGTTTAACTCGCTGCGAACTTTAGTTAATAGTGATAAATGCTCCTATCAATTTGATGTTTGTGATATAATTGAGTTTGCTAGTTGAACCGAAACCATAACACGTCAAACGAGATTCGTATTATGCTGCATGGGATACCTTTGATAATTGATATTTTGCACGCTGTTCCACATGTGTCATCTTGGTTATTTATTACCTTATTGTAATTACATTCCGTTTAGTTTGATCGAAAATGCAAATTTTAATTCCTCCACAATATTGATAGAAGATTTACATAATCTACTGCTTTCGTGTCTTTATTTTCATAATCGATAACTTCGACGGCTTACTTTTATTTTGATTTTTTATTCTTTCATAATCTCAAGAAACGCATGTGCCTACGACTTTACGACAGATGATGATAAATAGATTACATAGATAAATAAATTATTTTCAACCTTGTTACGACTACAAACGTGTGAAATGCTTGTAACATGTACACGTAATATTGTACGATGAATATGCAACGTATTATAATCTGTCGCTGTTAAAATACGAATCATTACGCAACCGAGTCGATTCATCCGAAAAAACGAATTTTATTTCGTTCGTATTATCCCACACAAATAGAATTTCTCCGCCGCTTATGTTTCAAATCAATCAATAGAAATAATTGTCGATCCATTCGCGTGCAGAACCGATGTCTCAAGCAAAAGACAGATCAAACGAAACCACCGATCGAGTCGCATCAGTCTTTTCATTTTCAAATAACCTTTAAAAACAATCACACAGAGAAAAGTCGACGGTTATTACGAGCCCAGAAGATACACAACGAGCGCAATACATAATCAATAACATCTAAGAACTTCTTGTTACAATTAGAGAAACACAAGTCTAACAAGAGCGCATGGCGCGGCTTCTGTTCGCTGTCGGTTATTTCGCTCGGGCGCGGAAACAAAGAACGATTGTATAATGCTAATACCAACAAGAACAAACACGTGCATTGGGAATCATAAGTGATTTCCCGTGGGATGCTGTGCATCGTCGTTCGCATTCCGATTCTCCTCGTAGAGACGAAGACGGAACAGGAGGGACGGGGGAAATATGTCCTACTTGTAGATAGGCGGAGAAAAATAGCCGAGACATCAGAAGCTCGCAGAACGACAACGCAACCCCATGGGAAAATGAATGTAGGAGGCTCGATGCTGAAAGACGACACGCGAAACTTTGTTTGACTGAAGACATGTTACTCGAGTGGAGGGCGAGCAATGCGTATTCCCTTTCGACTATCTCGTGATACTCGATCGGTTACGGTTAGCTACCGTATGATGTATTACTTAATGATGCATTTCAAACAAACCTCGAATGTATCTTTTGTATGGGACATAGATTTGTAGATAGTAGGTTCCTGAATAGGAAATTTCGTTTTTCCCAAGTAACGTCTACGCATGTATCTACGGTGGAGTATAGGTTTAGGGGATCTGAATACTGGTTGCGTTTATTGGGAAATTTGAACAAATTTTACCTTATTTTGTATTTTACATTACGAGGCTCGTATGGTTTGAACGAAATTACGGATTTGCGATGAAATAAAAGTAACAGAAAACATAGAATTTCTAGGAAATATCGATAAATATCATAGCATTTATAGTCAGGAGCGTACGTACCTTTGTTACCTGCGAAGTATTAATTTTCATATAAAATGTGATAATCGATTAAAATTATCAAGGTTAGACGATCATAATTTTGCATCGGTGAAAGATAATCACTCAGAAATTTATTGGAACTAATATTAAGTAATATTTTCAAGAGCTACAAGAAGTATATGATATATCAAGAATCCTGAAAATGTAGAAGTTTACGCAAAATCTGAATCCGAATTTGGAATTAAAAAGAAGACGAGAACAATGGAAAAACAAATAGCACAGGTGCCAAAAGTAATTAAAACAATGATTAAAAGATGTGGTATATACAAACAAAAAGAAACTTAACGTGAAATTTGTATCGTAACATTATTATTAGGATTATCTATCCTAACATTCTGTAATCTGTATTTGGTTTTAAATAAGTGTTAACCTAAACAAGAAAATACGGAAAAAATCGCAAGTATATTAAATTAGTTACGTATGTAGATGTTTTACAATATGTCTTGATAAGATGAAATGTGATAAAAATGTTGAGATAGCGTTGTTTTTTGGCCATTTTTCACATGCACCGTTGTGTACAATGTTTGAGATTCAGACTGACACGCAAAGTGAAATATAGAGCGAAGAGGAAATTGAAAACTGAAGTTTAAGCTAACCTGTGGTTTGCAGGTTTCATAGATATTTGTGTTTCACTATCAAGAAGAAAACCTTTTGTAACTTCAAAATATAAAATGAACACAGTGAAGAATAATTGAAAAATGGATGGTAGACTAGAATTGGACAGTAAAATAAACTTCAGAAAAGATATAAATTGTGTGTAATAGTGTAAAGGTGTAAATAGCATTTAAAATATTTAAAACTGCTCTGTTTGCTTTTGGATTATTTCGACGGATATTAATATTTACAATATAGTTAAATAAATGTCTCATAATTTATGATTAAATAAATGATCACGATATGTCGTTAAAATGATTAAATAAATTTCGTTTGTTAAATTTCGATATTATAGGAATTTTCTTCATCGTCAAATATTATTTTTGTTATAAATGTAAAACAAGACCAGTTTTACTATAACGTGCAGCATTACGCATTTATCGATACCATTAATATTCTCGTGAGATTTGTTTGAACCGCCCCATTTTATGTTAAAAAGGAAAAGTTCTGGTATTTTCAGTGGGAAGAAGCGTGTCTTTGTCGTTTGTAGAGGATTTTCTGATGCGTCAATAAATTATGTAGTTGCTAGAAAAAAGCCATTCCCAGTTTCCGTAGACCGAACTTTCTCCATTTTGTGTTATGAATTAATAAACGACACGTAAGAAGATACCCTTGAGGTAGAGAGGAATAGTTCGAAAATTTCGGGCAAACAAGTTTTCAAAGTTAATTTATATTTCTATTCAGTGTGTCTTTCAATGTACGTAAGAAACATTTGATTAAAAATTGTATGTTTGTGTTAACATAGTAAAGAAGTCATTTAGTTCCTGGGAATTTCTTTATTACAATAAAGTAATTTATTTTTTACAACTTTATTACAACTAAGTAGAACAAAGTAATTTATATCTTAGAGAATTATCTCTTATTTATATCTTACGCATATCTAAGTAAGAAATACAAATAATTTGAATTATATTACATATATATTATCGGCAATATTTGTTTTCGAATGTTTCTATTATTACAAGGAAAAATAAAAAAAAAAAAAAAAACGAACTGATCGACGTCATTTTATTTCTTTTAATTCCTTCGTAGCACTCCAATTAATCCATTCAGGTTACGGTCTAAAACGAAAATATAATATATTAAACATTCCTAAGAACTAGTGAAAGAACATTCACACTTATGCCACTGTAAGGAAATCCAGCTTTCGTAATCCATCCTTCGTAATATTTACAAATTGAAGCTAAAAAACAATAGCTTTAAATTGCACGAAATCCTGCAACGTTGTTCTACAAAACAGAAAAACCTTGCTCGACAAGATGAGCGTTACAGGATCGTAAATCAGCCTTCGCGAAAGCAATACCAGGCTACGATGGTTCATTAAAAATTTCCTTCTTCGTCTATTTGATCAAACTGAAATATTAAATTCCTTTATCTTGAAAACGTTTATCACGAAGAAATGTCGGTTGATTTTATTATTTTCCACGATCGTACAACTTCAGCTGGAAGCCTAGAGATACTCGTTGCCACGAACCCATTAGAAATTCCTAGTTGAACGTTAGGAAAGACGAGCGGACGGTGGTTTTAGCGTAGCCCGAGGTGCAATCTCCTCGTCATGGGGATATTTTTTATCAAAGGCTTCGACGAACAATTTCCTTGGCGACGCGGCGACGCTGTTCCGGCCGGAATTCGATTTTAATGGTCGAAGATGGAAAGGAAATTTCATATTATTTATATGCAGGCTGACAACGTATGATACACGGAGCATATCCGCAACCCCACGGCGCGCGACAACGTATCCGCGAAGCGAGCACGTACTTCGGCTCGCTATCATGGTGGCAGCATTCGAAATTCATGGAATTTCACGCGGACCGTGTTAGGCGAAGATTGGACAGAACCTCGATGCCATAAGTTCCGCTCTGCTTGCGCTTCTTTATGAATACTTTAAAACGTTACCGCATTTCTAACCGATATTTAGATGACACCATTCCCGTTGTCATCTTTAGTTATCCTTGCCACTGGGGATACATATGTTTTATTTTGTCGTAGTTTCTCGATAGCGAAACGTTATATCTAGATTGATATGTATGCAAATTCATATCCTTGTGAACGTAAGTAAAGAGAATCCGAGTAGAAAATTGTCGTATCTACTATATTACAGAGAGTATACTTTGGATGGTACATTCTTATATTTTATGTATATTCTCTGTAGTTTTGCATCTGCAAATTTGTTATAAATGCGTGAAAATTCACCATTTGGTTATAATTGTTCTCCATAGTTAAGATGCTTGTTTCTATGTAGCACTTTTTCATTTTTTAAGATATTTTTGAATTGAAATTGAATTTTTAAGAAATGTTTGAATTACCCTTGTTTCTCCACCTTTCAAGTACAATCAGAAAATTATGTACAGCGGTTTTATAGAGATCTAATCTAAACAACCTAATTTATTCTTTCCTACTGCATTCTAGGTGATTTTACTAGTTTATAGTATCATGTGTATCGTTTATTAAGTTCAAGAGTCTTAAGCTTAGACGGGGATGAGAGATTTAACCTATCCGAAGCATTTAATTTAAAATCATGTTAATAATACACACATATCCTATTCTGAATATCTTTGAATATATTATTCAGAAATCGATGAACATTTCTCCAATTTCTAACTTAAAGCGATCCATAATTCATCTTAACGAAACGATACTTCTACACGCTTACATAATTTTCATTTCACCCAAACTGGAAGAACATCGACGTGTCGAAACAACAGTTTCGTACCTCTTACCTTCCGTTAATTTCAAATGCATCGAAATCACCACTCCTGGACGCGAAATTCAGGTTCCTGCACCGGTGTCACAATTCACCAGCATAGCGACATCCTGCATTATTAACCTTCCCTTCATACTCGTCACACAGGGGTAGATCGTCGTATCGGAAACGCCCATATGTGCCACCAACCATTATTAATTTAAAAGTGATTCGCGTCATCGGTTTGTGAACTTAGCATTCAGAGCGCGAGGCAGTGATACACTAGAGCCGGCGCCATTTCAAGAAACGATCAACGATAGCTGATGGTTGTTCCCGAAAGCGATTCCCCTAGGGAAATTCCGTGCACATCGATGGCGCACAAGCACCAATCCCCAATGGGATCCCGTAGGATCGACTACTCGTTGACGAAGAAACGACAACGATATCCGACCGCCGCCAGGTTGTGGATAAACGTCGATTATCGCGTTTTAATTAAGCCTTTATTATCTGCCGGCGAAAACTTGTTATTGGGTAATTATTCCGGCGTCAGGAAAGACTACTTAGCTGGTGCTCGTTGTGGTGCATCAAAGTGGGTACTCAAAACCAAAGCCTCTCGGTGTGGTTCAGGCTTGAAGAGCGAGAGTCGTTGTCAAAGAAACCGTTTTCCGTCTCTGTTTTTCTTCGTTTCTCTCTTTCCTTCTCGCTATCTTGCCGCCAGTTTTCTTTCCTTCTTCCTCTTGGTTCGTTATTCTTCTTCGTTTCTCTATTGGAGCGTTCTCGCGACCATCTCATTCCGCAGCCCACGCCCGCTTGTTCGCTCGCTCGCTCGCCATCGACGAACTTTAAATTGGCAGAGCGCATTCGAGGGTGTTAATATCGTCCCGGGGGAGCTGCTTGCTCCTGGAGGCGAGGCCCCGTAGGCTGTGACGGACGTGAAAACAATTTGGAATGGCGCCTTCGATTTTCGCTTGGAATTCCACGAGGGAGATTCCGGATAATACGCGTGTTTTTACGCGTTTTTCTGATAAATAATGAAACAGGTGCGCAGGCCCGGCAAGATTGGCGGAGTTTGTAAATGAATTTCTTGTGTAACTGATACTTTTTACGCCGCTTTTGTGATTGATGGTTGTTCGGTATTGTGCGGTTTAAAGTTGAAAGAAGTTCGGCTATCGTTGGAGACGGGTTCGAGGTGAACCTTGATGTGTGGTTGGTAATTACGATATTCGAAATTCGCAGAAAGAATTATAATTGATCGACCTGTCAATTGCATTGTTGCATAACTAGAAATTTTTAGAATCACGGAATCGAAAGTTAACAAAGACGAATGAATTTTGGTCAGATTGAACTTGGTGCTTGCATATATAATTATAATATAATTCACTATTTTTATTATTTATTCAATACTATTATTATTACTATTATTATTACTATATATTATTACTATATATATTACTATATATTATTACTATATATTATATTACTATATATATTATTATTAATACTATTATTATTACTATTATTACCATTTATTCTTTATTTATCAAAAATGTAATAACGAGCAGAATTAATCCGAAATGAAAATCGTAATCCAACGACAAAATTCCTTCACTGAAATTTCCTAATTACCAAGCTACTCAAATTTTTCATTCTCAGTTTCGAATCTATTATTGGCAGAAAATTTCCTTGAAAAGAATATTTTTAAAAAATCGTCTAGTTCGCATAGAATCGAGCGACGTGGGAAATACACGCAAACATAACGAATATGTTTACTATGGTAGGAAGACTGCAAACAGTACCCCGTATCCAACCACACTGTGGTCCTGTAACGTTGGTCCACGTTCATGGAATAATTAATATCGTCTCGGAGGAGCCGGAAGATCTGTGCAATGCAAATACTCGCCTTTGATGAACGCAGCGACAACATCATCACAGGGATATTCGCTATTACACTAATGGAATATCAAGAATGTGATAGGTTACGCGAGCAAAGAGATCGACAATCGATTAGCCTGTATACGCTTGATGAAATTGATCAAAACGATAGCGTAACAGAGAACAGAGAGAGAGAGAGAGAGAGAGAGGAGAGACAGACAGATAGAATGATAATACACGTCACGCTTCGTTTACCTCTTTTTGAACCAGCTCGGAATTAAACGTACGTGCGCATCCTGAAAAGCTTAATTACATTTTATCTGCAACCTAGATTTTAATGAAATATTTTGTCGGCTACAAAGTCGTACCTATTATCGTTTGTGCTAATATTACGTTTTCCATGTAATCGTGGATCAAATTGCTGGAAAAATGTCGGAATGAATAAACGTGGAAGTTGGTCGTTGAGCAAGATTCGTCACACGATCAGAGATGATTTTTACCTTTGAGAGTTTAATATTTAGCGAGTCTTATAATCAGCACCGATGATCAGGCGATAGACGTGTAGATTTCGGATATTTATGCGAGTTTACTTCTTCACGAATGGAACTAAACAAGTGGAACACGAGGAGAGATTTGTCTCACCCTTTAAGTATTAAATAGCGAGTATTTTACCTTGAGAAATTTCTATATTTCTGTAGATTACGTGCATTCTGTATGCTTTTACACGTACAGATGCAAATGCATGAAAATCTGCAATCTCTGGATGACCGATTGTTGCCAGATTTTCAGATAGCATTTGTTTAATTTTCATCATTTCATTTTTCTCTACGCCTCGATAACGAATCGAAAAGCTGGAACGATAAATGAAGCGAATATGAAGGAATCAAGATCTTTAGTAGCAAAAGAACTTTGACATACTTTTAGCTTTAATAAAGGCGTTGATAAAAATGTATCTTGCGATAGCGTTAAAAATTAAAATCAATTATTCTTGCATTTACGGTGCTTATCGTCGCGAAATTTGCATTATTTTCCACTAGAAAACTATAATTTTTTATTTTTATGACACATTCATCAGTTACTATTTGAACTGTATAATTATCCTGTCGTCTACCTAGTAGTTTCTAACGGGTCACGCGACGATGACAAGTTGTCTAATGCTTCGTGCGGCCAAGTGGAACTCTGTGGAACTTTCTACTTCCAAGGTTGACCAAACTGCTGTCTTACCGTCCATAGTAAAGCGACTGTTCCTTCTTCTCCTAAGAAATTGTATGCTGAGGGTGTAATGAAAGATTAAGGAAAGACACGGTTCATGTAAACCTTAAGAATCCTTAAGACAGCCAGAAGAATTAGAATTTTTAATTGAATCGTGGCGTAACGATACAAATAAAATTAGAATAATTGGAGATTGAGTAGCACAATATACGTCTCGAACGATGATTAATTTTGCACATGTATGTTTCGCGTCTATTACTTTCTATTTCCATGTATAAATACATTTAATATATTTCTACGTTACATTTATTATTATTTTATCAATATATATCGACAATTTCATTCTTTAAGCAAATTGAATTAATTATTTAATCAATTCGTTTCTGAGATTTTGTCCATTTTTAGTTCGCACGTCTGTTGTTTACCCGCAAAACGATAGTTAAACATTTTAAGAACTTCCCGGTTATTAATATTTTGAGAATTTTTGACCAAATGGCATTTATTTATGTTTGTTCTGACGCTATCGTTGTTGAATCAAATTAATTTATAATGGCTCTATTTTATCGCGTAAAGTGAGATTGTTTGATACATATTGCTTTATCGTGATACGCACGCGAACGTTTCTCACGTTGCTACTTCGTATTCCATGTGCACGTAATTACTGGATAGCGTTTTAATGTAATATTATTGATGTTTATGGAAGACTGATTATCTCGTTCTCATTCAAAGTATTTCATTATAACTTTCGTTTTATGGGAATCGTGATTGTTCACTTTATGAATCATCGTTTTATATTACGTATACCATTATTTTCAAATGACCTGTTTCTTTACCAGGTTCTGTGCCACATTTTCACAATGCCAAATTTCTGCTAATCGTACGAAGCTACCACTAAATTACACGCAATTTAATATTCTAATCTAATTAATCATTGTGTGGGTATATGTTCTTACATACGTCCTTAAAATTTCTGTGTAATATTCCTGGCAAATTTATAATAATATTATACAACATCTTTATTACTTTTTCTATATTCTAATCTCCACTCGCGTACTTGCAAACACATAAAGCATACTTATTTCGAATATTCGATTTCCTATTCGACGAGCAATCGTCAAACGACGAACGTTCGTTTACAATTCGATTATTTCCAAATTTTACTAGAACCAGGAAAGAGCAAAGGTTCGTCCCAAACGCGTCATAGAGCCAAATCCCCTGTCTCAGAAATTTCTATATGTGTCTACCTGTAACTATTGTATTAATTTTCCATATTACAGCTATCGAATAGATTACCGGAGAAATGGACGAAGAAAGGGAAAGAATATCGTAAGGGTGGCAATAGAAAGCCGGTTGTTTTCAATCCTCGATAATTCCTGATTACAGACGACAGTAGGGTGTTGGCTGGTGGGCTGGCCGACTGCTTGGCTAGCTACGCGATTTAAAAGTAATTATGGCCGCCTTATTTATGTCGCCTCCGGGTATCGGCTTCGGGTCGCACTATTTCATGGGGATTTAGGGCGGGCAATTAACAGATAAAATCTCCTGCTATTTTTCTGCTACCGAGCACCAGGCCGGAGTCTCACTTCCTGGGGATGTCCAGCCAGTACACGCCGGTAACAATTTATACAACGTTAAACAGCCCTGCTTAAGCCTTCTTTCTCTCTTTCGCTCATCGTTCTCTTTTTTCTCGCCTCCGTTTCGACCCCTGTTTTCTACCCTCCCTGCTCCTTCCCCTCTTGCTGATCCTTCTTGATTTATCTGCGATTTTAATTCTCCTTAGTGTTACTTCCGCGGAAGGAAGCTGACCTTTTTCCTGCTCGTAAGACTCAAGGAATTTCTCTTTTTGTGGTGTTCATTAAGAACGGTTGAGTCCAGGTGTCTCTAGTCAACGAAGCGCTAAGATTTATCGCCGTTAAATGTTTAGAACGAGCAAAAGGTCGCTACGTTATTTATCGGCGGAGGCACGCTGGGTTTAGGAATTTAATAGCGCAAAGTGATTCAGTAGAGATAGGCCGGTTTAATCCTTCCCATCGGTTCGATGCTGAATAGAAATTAGTGAGAATTCGATACATTGTGGGGAACAATTACGGGTCGCTGTTGTACACGGCTTTATTGCATCAATCGAACAGACAAAGGTAAATGAATCCCATAAATTCGATAGAGCGACGTTATTCGTATGATATCGTGACAAAAATTGGCTTTAAGTCGATCATTAACATAATTACACGTACAAGACATATAACGGTACGGTTTAAATTAGATAAATGAAAGAGCTACGAATTTTAAAATCTTTACAAAATTACTCGTAAATTTTTAATCATTTATAAGAGTAGACATATCTGATTAAACATACGTATACAATTTTTGTAATATAACATAGATAGGATTAAGACAAATATCGTAATTTCGAGGAAGTTCCATTAAAAATGAAATTTACTCGAACATAGAAGTCTAAGCGAGCAGGAAATCTGCATTTATAAACATAGTAGGAATGCATATCGAACTAGGTGAATGTACATCGAAAAGGAAATTAATAGTCTTCATATTACTCCTCTGTGTTGTTTTATAAGATACTGCGAAAACGATAAACGTTAAAAGTATAGTTATAAAATTCCTAGATAGTTACCTATCCAAATTTCAGCCACGCAACTCACGAAAACCTAACGAACGATTACCTCAAAAATAATACCATACATCGCTTTCGTTTTATCTTCGACATAAATACGATCGTGTCGCCCCCTTAAGACGTAAAAACTTCGTTTACATCGAACCATCACAGAGTCTCAATTATACCGTACTCGAAGCAGTGATTAACATTAAGATTTTTCCCTATTCAGCAGGCATTACGTAACTGTTTCATTGGAGGACTCGTGACGCAACACAATTGATGCAACGTTAAGCAGCCTCGTTTAAGTCGTTTTCCTTTCGTTCCCGTAGCTTTTGTTCCTCAAAGCAAACGGCTTTCCTCTTTTCGACTTAACGTTTTCTCTTCGCTCTAATTACGTGTTTTCACAATTGAAGACCGCCGGTTCCATTGACCAGACATCATAAATCAACAACAACCCTTGGCCGTGTACCTACCTGTTTTTCTTCTTCTTTGCTCGACCGAGGAACATCAACAAGATTTCGGCGAGTTCTTCAAGTAGAAGTCCGCACGAAACGGCCTGCGGAAGGTGTAGTTCGTTGCCACTCGAGTATCTCATTTTTGAGCCACTCGACAGGCTGAAGTGGTGGAAACAGCACGGATATTCCTTAAGGATCATAATGCAAAAATAGCGAGTGAACGTCTCCGAGAATTCTTTCAGGTTCGCATACCGACGTTTCTTACCCCGCTGCTTACGGTTTCAACGAAGGTTGTTAAATGTGTTGTCTGTTCTCGTTAAATGAAATAATTCTGGTAGGGATAAAGTGATTGTGTTCGGATTATGATTGTTACTTGGCTGGCTAGATACAATGGAGGACTTGTCAGATTGTTGAATGCTTTTAGAATTTATACTCTGTTGCTTTGTTTCGCGAGGAATCTGTTGCGTTGGTAACCTTGGAATTGTGAAGTATTAATTGCGTGTTACTCGACGAGACTTATGATTTCTCGAAATTTGTCATCGGTGAAACATCACATGTAATATACTATTTTTGCGCTGTTTGATACACGTCACTTGTTAGTGTCTACAAAACTATTTATATATATGTATGTATGAAGTTGTCCTCAAAGATTCTTTCGTTTTATAAGGAAATAATAGATGCACAATGTTTTTCGTTTTATATTAGTTCATTGAATTATGCACGAAAATAATAATAGAAATAGAACGAAATGGATCATACCTAATTCAATAAAATAATATAAAACAGAAATCGTTGTTCATCTATTATCATTTTATAAAACGAAAGAGACTTTTCGGACAACCTAATATATTATAAAATTTATGTTCCGATTAATTAAGTTCAAGTATATGAAACTTCGTATCGTTTCACACGACTAAAACGAAATGTAGGACTTGGTAAAAAAAAGCCTTGTTGAAAAGTAAGGGAATGTACAAATACTTTTTTGTAGTCGCTGTATTATACAGAATTTTCCAAAAATAAAAAATACATTTTCCTTATGCAAGTGTCCCATTTTTGCTTGTTGAATTGCGTATACTTTCCCATCGCATAATCCGCTTTATTATTGAATTATGCTTCAACTGCATTATCACTGAGAATGTTTCGAAACTCATAATGCATTCACTTTGAGGATAAAGTACACTAGCTAATTATCAATTAATAATACCTAATATCTTTCAAACAGTAAGTACTTTGTTCAAACGTCGAGTCGATGCACGAACTGATAAAATTATTATCACAATGTTCGTGATTAGAGATAGTGTGTCGCAATGTTGAAATATCGTTTGTCCTATCACCATAATTATACATCCCCTAATTACGTGAACATTTTTTGAAAATGTAAACTATGACTGTGAAAAGTATCACGTGTTATAATTCGTAACGTGCACACATACAAAATTAATTGACAATATAGAAAATCATTTATCATGATGTCAATTAATATTAAAAATTAATTGTGGCGAGATGTGCGTATAAAGAAAGTCAATTGCGCAATGTTTGAAAAAATCGACCGCTCGTTATTACGAAGATATTCCCAGGTATTTTCACTGATGGAAATATGTATAATATGTAGCCAACATAATACCAGTTAATTAATGAATGAATATTAATAAACGACATACAATACCAGATACTTATTACAATCGAAATCGATATTCATAAATCAGTGTTAGTAATCAAAAATATTATCCCGCTACTTTACTTCGAAATAAATCATTATATTCTGATCTTGTCTGTTAATAAAACAGACTTATATACCGTACCTGTTAGAACCAACGTTTCTAACATAAAACTGAGAACAAAAGATTTCGTATCTTGGAGTTGCTACTTTATGCAACATTATCGTTACATGATTTATACAGCACAGCCTCCCGTTCACTGTTCTGATCGATCAGCTTGGCTCAGGTTACGCGTTTTATATACAGTTTCCAATAAAGAACGTTAAAGAAAACGGGCTGCACTTAATCTATGACACAGACGAAACATCTGTTATTTCTAGGAATTCTAATATTTTCGTTAAATATATTCGCTTGCTTCGATGATCTGGATTTTGAGCTATCTCATCGAATGATATAAATCGAACGTTTCATCGAGTGGAAGATTGTTATAAAATTTCCTATTATCGAGGCAAATACCTCTTAATAATAAATCATTGACTTTTCTCTGCCAGGAAGAAATTTTCATGACAGATACCGCGTTCTGTGTTGTTCTGTTTAAGAGAATCTATTTATTTTAAGGAGAAGATCTATATATACTTTAGTAGAAGCTGTCATTGAAATGTACAATTGTCGATATTAGTTGAATTATTGATGACTTGCTATTGATACGTCGTTATATTTAGCAGTGAAGAGCGCGTATCAGAACTGTCATTGTGCAAATGGTATTAATTATAGCTACGTGAGTTAATATTTTAGTTATATCATGTCTCATATCGGAATGTGTGTTTCCAATTAGAATTCTGTGCGTGTACAGTAACTAGGGTAACTTTAATAGGCTGATGAAATGGAATAGTTTGCTCTGACTAGCTGTTTAGTTCATAAATGATAGATATATGTATCATTTGGTAGATAAGTCACAATTATAATAATATACTTTTCTACTTTCAAACAAGAAGGCGTTTAAAATGTAGGAACAGAGTACAAAATTCGTAAAAATTTTCCTTATTTATCCAATCTGACTATTAATTTTCATCGTAACAAGGTAAGAAATAACCGATGACAATTTCTCTGTTTTATTTCAGGTAAGCCATTGACTTTGATAAAAGTTCGGATGCAATGATTGTGACACAGGGACAGTAAGTGTTCTCCATCGATTATTTGATAATTTCTAATTGGCAATTTTTTATTCGTTTCGTCATTTCACACAAACTTTATAATAACCATTTTATTTTCTTATTTGCATGCCAATATGATCGTCGACATTTCCAAAATCAATCGTAAAATATTGCAGATATCGGGACACATGCGTGACATATTTAATCAATGAGATAATATTATTCCAATGATTGAACGTTTGATGTAAATGATTTCGCGAAAGTTGTCGGGTATTGATTAATGACATTTCAAAAATGAAATCATCGATGAATTTTCCATGCAAATGCGTGTACCGGTGCACCGTACACAGAATCAACAAACATTCGTTGATTACGTATGCGTGCAACGCAACGCAATAATTGTGAGTAGGAATTAATAATTAATTCACCGGACAGCGCGATAGTAATATGGCAAACGGCTGGATTTGTCATGCGATCGAAATTGTTATCCCGTCAACGAATGCGATTTACAATCAAATATTATAATGCGAGCTCGTTTTTAATAATTGATTCGATGATTGCGAACGTGAATAGATATTTCTGAGTCGCGGCATCGATTATTGGTCGTTTTCGCGGTATTGGCAGAAAGTATACTTGTTAAACATTATCTCATTCATGCTCTGTATTTTTTAATTTACAGTAACGAATGCTATAAAGAACGCCTGTATGAAGGTTTACTATTAATTTCAAATAGCAATTTTTAAGTCGCGTATTACGTGTACTGTAATTTTCTTGAGAATTATTTTCTTGTTCCATTGAAAATCAATCTTGCACTTTGGCTCGTTAATATTATTATAACTAGCACAACTAGATTGACAATGGTCGTATTTTCTGTATAGCATATTTAATTGACACAAATCACATAATTTTTTGGAATAGATACAGATTGTAGAATTACTCTCTCTATAATTTTAGAAATATCCCTCGTTGTAGTACTAAAATATTATTTGTCTCGGTAGTTCTACCTTTGACTGCGACAAAATTTTACCAACTATATCTTGGAACCTAGCAGATTCTTCCTATTTTTAGCTATTTTATGTTACAATATTGTACAACTCCTTTTTGATCGTAAAGTGATATTTAGATCAAAAGGTCAACGAAATTGTCTTTTTTCTGTGATTATCGCGTCTAAGTGCAACGATATAACATAAACATCGTCAGATTAGCTTAACTCGATTGCCGCGATATTATCCACTTTTTAACGTTTTATTGTCACTCGAATATCCAACGTGCAAAGTTTCCAGCCAGTTAGATGAAACTAGGGGAAAAAGTAGCTAAAACCATATCTTCATTCGCCCAGTCGTTTCTCGTATCGCAGTTTTGCATCCCGCGGAGGGTTCAGAATCTCGAAATTTCGTGCCCTCGGGTCTCAATTATGGAACAAACGCTCCCCCTCGAAACTGTCGATGTAAACAGCGATTTTCTAGCTGGCTGTACACAGAATTAAAAGCACTCTTGAGGACTCGTTCGAACGAGGCAGCTGTTAGCTTGCCATTTCAGGAACGCCAATATTTGCGCGCTTATCGTTTCCTTCGAGTATCCTTTTTTTTTTTTCTTTTTCGTCTACTCCTCTCTTACTCTTTCTCTCCATTTTTTTGCCTTTCGTACTACCGCGTGGTTATCGGTGATATGTATCGGGGTGAGGCTTGCCGAGGACATTTTCATTTAAATTTGTATCGAAAACGACTGACAGTACGTACACAGAAGACGAGAGTTCGGTATCGGCTCCCTTTCTCGTTCGACGCTCAAGCAGAATGAATAATCAATCCCGTTGCCCCGGAGAAAGCAGTTTATCGAACGATTCCAAGGGAAATCCGTTTATGCGAGGATAGTACTCGTCGAATCGAGGGTTAATTTTGCGACAAATATTTGCTCCCTCCATTTCGTCTACTATTTTCGTTCGTGCCATCCGACGACTTCGTCGATGCTTCGTTCGATTGCACTCGAAATTGTTGAAAAATCTTGGTCATCAAGTTAATCTGGTCGCGATTCTATGATCGAATCGCTGCTTTTATCCCTAACGTTTCTGACGTTGCAGAGCCATTCGAAGTAAAGGGGTTTTCCGTTGTGCTTCTGTGATGAGAAATGAGAAATTTTAGTGGAAAATGATGTACGTACGTTTCTTTTAGAAACGAGAGAAGTATAAAATATGACAAGGTAAGATCCGTATTTATTTAGGGCAATGGTTTTCAATATGTGATACGCGAGAAGACTTTTGAAATTACGCAGCAAAATCAAACAATTGATCGCTTGTTATAATTTAAATAATTCTTAACACGCGATATATGTAGTTGAAGTGTGCAAAATTTAATGCACATACGCAGTGGCTACAAAAAGTATTCTCACATACTCATGTCTCCCAGGAAAGCGGTTTTTTCTTAGCAGGTTCTACGATTTATTCTCGCAGTATCAAACTTTCGTAGTAATTTTTACAGTCTTTTGTAGCCACACCTTATACAAATCAATTTAACGCAATTTTTACCATTCATTTTTCTCTCTATCTGGAAAGATGGCAAACTCTCGAAATTCATAGCGTTCAACCGATAAATGATATAAACTGCAAAATGATCAGAAATGCATTTTCTTGTTTCTATCGGGAATTTTGATCTCTCACGATCACATCGATGATTATTTCAGCCTCTTAATTATTTTCCATCGATTCGTTGTTCCAAATTCCAAATAAAATTCCACAACAAACGTTTTAACGTTGACGCGCGAACCTTTGATAATGTCAAATATACTTCTCAGAGGGGAAGATTGATACTGGATAATGGCGTGCCACATTTTTTACAACATTGTGCTCGACCTGCCGGTGACACTTGTCCAACTCTTTGCACCGAAAGTAGGATACAAAAATCGAGACAACGTAACGATGGACGTGGTTCGACGTCTTGACGTTCCAGCCAGCTGCTCCTCTTTTTCACGTTTACAAATAGATGTCAATGCCAGTGTCTGCGGTCTCCTTGTGCCTTTGTCCCGAGAATCATGGTAATTGCGAGTCGAAATGACCGGGCCATTCGCAGTCTCGTCGCTGAAATCGACGCCCATCACGCTGGTTAGGCATCCGGCCAACCGGAGTTCAACGAACTGTCCGAGCCTGTTCCACGAACGATCCTCGTTTTCGTTTCGATTTCGCGGGATCATCCTGCCAGCATCGTTTCGCTCTCACGGATCGCGTGATCCCACTTCCCGCGTTTCAACTATCGATCTCGTTGTGCAGCATATTTCTATGAGCATCGAATTCGTTGTTTCACTAGCGAGCCGTTTCTTGTTCATTTGTCGATCCAAACGTCGAGAAGAGCGTAAAGTTTCGTTAGGCTTTTTCAGAGCTAATTCTGCTTGTTGTTCGGTGTTTTGATACGGTGTTTTAGACCGCAGAGTCTTTTTGTGTTGGGTACTGTGCGATTCCAAAGGTTTGCAACCTGAACGAAATTTTATAAATGAAAGTTAAAGTTGATAAATTGTCTGGCGCAAGAGTAAGAAATTTGGCGATAAAACGAGCAAAGTTCTATAACAAAATTCTTAAAAAAAGATAACTTATTATGCAAGATAGTATCCATTTGTAGGAAATATTTCAAATGGCTCTCCTATTTTTCTTCTTCTCGTTGATCAATTTTTTATTGTAATAGAAATAACCGAAAGGAAGTTCTATATCTCTTCTCGTTATGCATTTAATATCGCGTGGCTGATTTCGTGATATGTTAGAAGATTTCATCTTCATTTTCCGCGAAAGTAAGAAGCACAGTAGTGTTTAATGGATCTTTCGAACTAAATCCAGCATTCTTGCAGAATCAAGTTGGAAATGTTCTCCTATCGTTGCGTTCCAAACGGAAATTGTCCTCTTAAATTCATAAATTGCTTGTACGTACCGTACCGAGCAACCGTACAGTGGTAGTCAATTAATCAGATTATTGCGAAAATCGATGCTTTCACGACAAGTACTCGAAACTCGTTTCATTGTACGTCGCCTTCGAATGCGAGAAAGCATATGCATGTTGTAGACTTCCTATGCACCACATAATGTACGTCATAATGTACGTAGCTGGGCGCATTTATCGAAGGTCCTCTAAGTTAGCCAATAAGTGATGAAACGTTTCCATATTGACGAATTTTAAAAAGCGTTTCCAATTAAAACTTTTAAGCAGTTTCCGTGCAGCTTTGGTCCTTTTTTCCTTTTGCTTCTTTTTAACCAAAAGTTTGCTTTATGAAATACACTTTTTGGTACGATTTATGGTGCTTGATAATTAATGTTGTTTCTTCCTCCGTAGCCTGCAAAATAAATATACTTTTGCTGGGTAAAGTTGATCGAAATATTATCCCGTTATAATCGGTATGATTTTATTATGAAAATACAATGTTCTTAATATTATTTGATAAAGTATTATTGTCGTAAATTTTAGAAAATCCTACCGCTTGTTTTTCTTTATCTTTTGAGACGAATGACCAGCAGTCTTTTAAAGAACAATGTTAATCGACCTGCTACTTTGACTGCAAATGAACTGACTTTAAATGACTTGAATTTCGTGCGTATTCATTCTGTCATTGCAAGGTGAGAACCGAAGAACTTTCAATGGTATTTCAGATAAGAGACGGATGAAAAGAAATATTATATAAAGAATACTTGATACGATATATCAGCAACTTTATTATCAAGGTATCAACAATATCTTTTGTTAAAATGTTAAATTCAACCTATGAAACTGTCAGTCGTACTTTTTTCTCACATTTTGGCGAAGAAAACTTGTTCTAATTTCCTGTTGCAATTTTGTACCGTTTCAAAATCGCTTAAGTTTCTCTGAGATTGTAAGTCGGTGCGGCGTTCCTGAAAATAGTTTCCTGAGTACAGCATCACCGTTCCTCAAGCTTTCAGGATCGTCTCAATTTTTCTTGAACCTAAGGGAACTGTTGCAATAGACGAGCTCGACTTCTTGGCCATTTCTTCACACGTCGAGGATGAATGTGTTTCAATTAGTGGTACTGAAACCTCGTTATCGAATTCTGCAGTACGTCCAGACAGTTCTTGATCCTAAGATTCCTATTTCAGAATCTCCAGAATCAATATTGAGGGTTCCTTATTTTAACAGCGGTTCCGCTATAAACTCTGTTGATATTCGTGATAATCTCTGCAGCATATATTCCTTCATTGAATTCCAGATAGAAGTCGGAAACGCAGACTGTCTGAATAAATTATTATATCACAAATATTGATAATCTTAGCGACAAGATAACTCCTCCTTTCTGGTTAACAAATTAAACCAGTATTTTCATCTAACGATATGTATTAGATTGGTGCATATGAAATGCCCTATTCTCGTATAATACTTAAATATCGCGTGTCTAATGTAACGAAATAAATTTGTTAATTCCAGTAAATGGAGGAATAAACATAGAATGTCTGTTTTTTTTTTTATCAATAATTCTATTGAACTCAATCAAAGTGTGTGAAAGACATCGCATATGGTTTCTATGTTTTACTCGTTAACGTATGTACATTATACTGCGTTCATTTATTTGTCGGAGATGAAAGGACATCAGGGCCTTTCTTTTGGAATTTTTGGGAAGACCCCCAATACTTTAGCCTAGATTTTTTATTATAGCTGTATTTAAATAATAACACTTGGAAGTAGTTATTTATGATTTAATCCGATTATGTGTGCCCGAGATTTATGACAGTAGGCTAGGGCTCTAAGTGACACGAGTAGCTAAACGTAGCCACGGTCATGGGATGGACGTTTTTACGTAACAAAGGTATGGAGTAGTTTTATAGCTCTCCTTAAAAATATAAGAGTTAAATAGAGAAGAGTATATAAGTGCAGTTCCATTGGACTGAGGGAGTTAGTTGAGTTCTACTTGTACTGTGGACAAGTAAATTGAGTTACACTTGAATTGTGTGCCAGTAAGTTCAGTTCGACTTAGATTAGTCGACAGTGGATTCGTTATTGAACCTAAGATCATTGTCATTAGCATCTCGAGTATCTAATCGCCACGGTTACTTGTCAAATTCTGTAATAATCATATTGGTACCAATAAATATCATCTATATCGTATAACAACAATGGCTAATCCAAAAGAAGACTCGTTACACGCCCCTAATCCCAATGAGAACTCGACATATTAATGAAGTTTTAAATTCCCTACTAAAAGAGAGAAAGTTTCTGAAATGAGAATTCGAGCGTAGCTATTGCATTGTTTCTTGCACCTCTTCGTCTATATGGACGATTAATGTTAAATCAACCAATAACTCGAAGAGAACAGTGTTGAAGAAAAAAAAGGCCATTACTTTGCACACGCGACTAAGCTTTGAAGATTCTGATTAATAATTATAATACAATGCTTTTATACGGTTAATTGGAAAGTCAAAAAGTCCTTCCAATATTCGTCTCCCTTCCGTAATTTGTAAAAGGACGCAACGCTACGTCATCGATCGTAAATGCGTTAATATTGCATTCGTCAAATTATTAACGGTATCGTTGCTCTTCTGTTGCAAGCTTGCGCATGTTTTATCGATCCTGTATTACGAGAAGATAATTCGCATATTTATGTGTATGCCGTGGCTCATAAGTATCAGGACACTTTGCTTGATTTATAATAACGGTACACGAATGTGAAATGTATAAATGAAAGAGAAACCAATGACCAAAAGCAATACTTATTATCCTTCGATAGAATCAACGAATAATAAATCTTATTTATTTGTTTAAAGATTGACCGACAGTGTATCGAAATTTAATGTACGATTAGTCGGTGTATCTACTGGTTTTCGTTAAAATTTTTCAAACACGTGTTACTACTTGAACTAATAACGATCCTACTTTTTTTTTTAAAAAGAACTCTTTTTTCGTCTGCTATGTGGGTTACAAAGTATCATCGAAGAATTGTTCCATAACTGTCAATATTTCATTGCTATCGGGGTTTATGTATCTTGTTGTAACAGTAAAATAATAATAATAGAATGTAATCGTTATTTGTCATAAATTTTACCATGGTTCCATAATCAAATTATATTCCGTCCAAAATAAGCAAGTTTTCACATACTTTTGAAAGGTGATGTATAAATAGCCGCGTGATTAGGCACGCATTAGAGACTTAAGAGGATTAAGCAATGCAAAAGAATACGAAATTGATACGTTTTGCAATCGGTAACAAAATGACGAACGTACGAGTCAGAAATGTATATAACTGTGGCTGTTTCGGTACGCGTATTGGAATTTATTCGATTGTTAATTATTCGAGGGTGATTAATGAAATTGCCGCCATTGATTACGGTTGTCATCGAAGGAATGCCGATGATTAAATAAATGTTCGTTTCATCGTGCTTCGTGGAGATGCGCCCAATGAAATTGTTTGAAACTTATATTAACGAAAAGATTATCGTTCGTAATCGGATTTTTTGTCCACGTTGATAGGATTATTGCAGTCGAATTGGCAGATATTCAAGTAATTATAGTATTTCGTGTATAAGCAGATGAACGTAATATAACGGATCAATAGTTGAAGGTATTAGTGTATAGTTATATGATAGTGAATTAGATTCATGTGATATAGGATCGGTAATAAATTATTACATTCACTTGTTATTATTACATCATTATATGTGTATTTATACATCTGTGACATTTATGTTACGTAGGATTTATAAAAGTTCGATACATACATACATACGTGTATAAATAATCAAAAAATTTTAATATAGATTGGGATTTATATCTGTTGTCAACGTGATTCCCATCGTATCGTATCTTGCATTTATGATATATGATTTATAACAGTCAGTTACTCTCAGATCGTATTTTTTGTTTCGGAAAGAGCAATTGTAACGTGTAGTGTGCCCAAGAGAACTGACGATTCGTATGCATGTTTAATGTTGTAACTATTTGTTTTTTAATTCCCGCAAAAAGATCGATGGGATATTTCTGTCCATTTCCATTTTGTATATTTGTTTTTACCCTATGTTCTTGAATAAAAATTTATCGGTGCCAGGAAACAAAAAATAGGAGGAGAAAATTGTGATCGATCGGGGAAATAGAAAAAATATAAGTTCTCCGAATAATCGTTTCAATGACGGATCATCGTACGACGACGAAAGAGATAAAAGATGTCAATTCATTAAATAATACCGTCTATAGCACTATGCAATTTATGTACAATGTATCTTCTATAACTTTCACATCACATAACAAATACACGATTATTATACTTTTGAAACAGACTAGAATTATCTAATAATTTTTTTATTTATTCATAATAAATAAAACTTCACATGTACATTCTCCTTTCTCATAATATTTGTTTAAATCACATTTGCACTATAGTTGTAACATAATTATACTACTTGTTATTATTTTTCTTATTAAACCATCAACTCCCTGCAATACTATTGTTCTATTGTTATTCGTACTATTGTTCTTAACTCCATTATGTGTAACTCCATGAAAACTTTGGTAGGTACATCATTGGACTTCATATTTTTATTTTGGTATCACATCGTACACTACTCTTCAGTCTTTCGTCATGCCCATTTCACACTCTCATCACGCTCGTCCTATTTCCTTCAAAACTTCTGTTTCTTTCCCGTGTTCTACTAGTCTTCCATACACCTACTTTATTGGAATTTGATTACGACATGTTTTAGATTCTCCTCTTATATCTTGTACCCTATATCTTATTATATCTTACACGTCTTTCTCTCCGTACCTTTCCAGTGCTGATTGCCTCATCTGTACCATTACACCTACTATTACATCTACTATTACATCTATATCTCACCAATAAATTTCTATTGTTATTCCGAATCACTGAGACTCACAGAACTTTACTACTCGCAAACACTGCACATTTTCAACACCATTCGAAATTGGTCACTTTCCATCACTCCGATCTCTCGTCAGCAAAAGAGTTCTAGAGGAGCTCTAACGGAAGACATTTTTTCGCAACTTTATCGCATCGTCTCGATACACCATTCGGTCGCCACAGACTTACCACAAGATAAGTTGATACGCGAGATCGTTGTAGAGAGTTCCGCGCAATTTCCATTCCTCTGAACTGCCGCTGCCGGTTTCCTATTTTCCACGTGTCTACGTCTTCCTCTCTCTCTTTACAAGGCCCCTATCACCGCACTTAATTCTATTTCGCACACTCGCATGAAGCTACTACGGCCGTTCGTACGAAGCCCGTTCTGGCCTCGTTATCGCAGCTGCGATTTTCAGTAGCTCGCGAAATTGCATTCGCGCTTACTCGCCGCGCGAACGCGTCAGAAGCCGATTGAATCTTCTTTCACGATCGCGTACCCGTTTCGCGAACGGCGACCAGTCTCGTTTCCAGAGTCGTCGTCTCGATGAAACACGCACCGGGCCACACACACACACACACACACATATATAGACCAAGTGTATAGGTGTAGGAAAACTACGAAAGGGAAAAGACAGAAAAATAGGGGAGGAGCTCCGTGTGTCTGTCTCGATGAGGCGATCTCTCGAAGTAACTGCACTCCTGCGAATTAGCTGTTCGACAAGGGTTTCCAGTGGTTTCGCATCGCGACGTTACGTGGAACGTGAGCCACCGGCTGCCTTTTTCCGAATTACATTTTTGATTTATACGGCCGTGCAGCTACGGCCGTTTTCCCATTTACATGCAGATGCCATGGCAGACGTAATTGCACGTGGCGTGCTTATGGCTAACGCCAGACGTCCGGGCATCTTCCAAATCCCTGCTCATTCATCGCTCACGATTCGCCTCTCGTTTTATTTCTTCTCTCTCTGCTCTCTCGCTGTTTCCCTCTCTTTCTCTCTCTCTCACACACACACACATACTCTCTCTCTATTTCTTTCTTCCTTTCTTTTCTTGCCGTTCCGTTCTTTCGTTCGTTCTGCGGTTTCCTTCTTCCTTCTGCCCCTTTTTTTCACGAAAATACGCACGTACTTCGCCGGTATCGCCGGGGGGATAACTTTTATTGGCACGTCCTGACGTTTCGTTGGATGGAACGAACCGCGAACTGGCGCGCTGCGTGCCGCTACTGAAGCAGGAACCGCGATTATTGCCTGACACCGGGGAGCGTTTCGTTTTTATGCTGGACAGGATTTAGAATTGGCTCGAACTTCTGTTCGATCTGCGGCGTAATGATAACGCGGAACTTTGCAACTAACGCGATTTATGGGGTCGGAATCACTGTACGAATACCTTGACGGTTCATCCCGAAGCTAATTTCGAATGAAGAATGGCGTACAGTTGGAAGTTAGTTGGGGCAGTTATTAAGTGATCGATACTTTCGTTGGAACGTACGTAGGCCAAATGTATCGGGGTCGATGAACGTAAAAAATACGCTTGTATTTTACCCTTTGCACGCTGATTTATCGTGTTCCGGTATTAGGAGTGATAATAGTTGTACATTTTTCTGACGAGCTGGATACGTGTTGATATATATTTCAATAGAGTATTATTTAGTATCGTTGTTCTTTTATAAGAAAGTAACTGTTTTATTGAAATTGACTGTTTTTTACATGCAGACAAAGTTATTATACATTTTTGGTATCGTACGCTTTTATGTAGATTGCTAGACATTTGTGGGAAATTTGCAGACACAAAAACGTGTAGAATAACGTACATAATATGCAAAATATTATCTCTCTACTTGCTATAATATTTAACAAGTGAAACAAACATTTTTTTATACCCGCGCGTTTTTTGTATCTACAATAAAGAAAAAAGAAACATGAATTCGCGTAAACATTTGCAGTCACAGTGCAGTGATAACAAACAAAACCGCTTCAAACCTGTTCCGCTGAATATTCCCAAAAAATACAGTCACCTTCCAACCCGGAACCTTTTCGCTTCTATTTTTTTACTATTAGAATCATCTTCATCGAGTTCCAGTAAATTTCACCGACATCGGCCAGCCAATCTCCCAAACAAAACACCGTTCCTCCGCTGTATAAACCAACATTCTCCGACATACAATACTAGTGGAATATCGAATTGCTTTATTAGTCGTTCGCTGACTCGTGTACCGCGTAAGAACACAGAAGCGCGTAATCGTTGGAGTTGCGCGCCGAGGGAATCGCCTCGTTTCGAGAGTGCTCCGTTCTCGATTCGCCGGAAGAACAACGCCGCCAGCCCCCGGAGTACAACGATGCACGGTGTAACGGAAATTGCGCGAGAGCCGAGCCGCTTCGAAACGCAATTATCAGCCTGGCGTCGACTATATTTTCACGAGGCAGCACGGCGTTCCGCGTGCCGCATTAGCTCGCTTCGCAATAATTATTATTTATCGGCCGGCCATTATATTAGCCAGGCACGGCCGTTAACGCTCCGCCGTCCCCCGCGAATCCAATTGATTTCCGGAATTTATCGCGCGGCAGATTTTCCCTTTTGTTCGGCCCAGTCCCCGCGGACTGGCGGAAAACGCCCCGCCAGTGGACGGCCACTACGTGTAAATAATAAATTTCCTACGAATAATAAATCAGCACGGTTGACCGGTTTGCACGCGAGCCTGAACAGCAGCGGTGGAATCGCGTCGTTATGTCCGACATTGCGAACTGCTGCAATGACGCGGACGAGCGACTTCTCCTGGAACATCGTTGTTTCCGCTTCGATTTAATGAAATTCGACTGACCATACCGCTTCGCCGCAGTGTGTACGCCCTATCGATTGTTCTAACTATCGGCCGATCTCCTTTTTCGAGGTTCGCTGAGGTTTGATATGACGTTACGTTGGTTTTTCATTATTTCGAGTGAAATGATTTGAAGAAGAGCGTGGAATTTTGTCGACGAATTTTGAAGATTTATTTTATTGGAACATGTAGAACATGATGAATTTGTACAAGTACTTGGGTGAATCAGGATGTTTAAGAGAAAATCATTAGGAAATTGTGAAGATTTTTATATTTTACTGCCAGTATTGTCTTTTTTACAATTGTTTATACACAGTCATTTGAATAGTAAAGTCGAGAAATGGAAGTTCCGAAACTTTGAGACAAAAATTTATCTCGGTAATCGTTCCTCTGATAATTTGGGCCAGTTATTTCGTATAAGATAATTTTCACATTCTCGTCATAAAAGATTACACAGACTATTGTTTGATTTCCAACATTTTTTAAATGTCTTCTCTATGTAGTGTAACATTTCGAAATACAATACAATGGTTTCACCTCGCGACCTACAGATTCGTAAATTTTGCTCGTAACAAATACATTGACGAAAGAAAACAAAAACCCGGCAATCCATTCAATACGCGATTGCCGCGTACCAAGTTGCCCGCGGTCTCGCACCGTACGCTCGCTTCGTCTCTTCCACCCTGCAAATCATTTTCTAATTAACAAAGACGAAACTTCTGCCTACGATCCATCCTCTATTCTTCCTCTCGCTAAAGTACCAAACAATTACTCGAATAGCTCGGATTTTTCGAAGACGGAGCCTCGAACCGAGGCGAAGAAAAACAGAGAATGCCGAGCAGCTATCTCCCAGAACGCAAGTAAAACACAATTAACAACGGCGCATCGGCTTGCGTAATTAGCCCCGAAGACGGGGAACCAGCGGGTAGGTCGTGGCGTCGGTGGCAGCAGCCGGCGCGTCGTGGCGTAACACGCGCTGAATTTAACGAACCGTGGGTCGAGCAATAAAGTTTCGTCGGCCGGGAACGGAATAACAAGTTCATCGTCGCGGTCGGGGCCAGAAAATCCGCGCCGCCGATATTAGCCGCGAGGCCGACCGTGAGCTGGCGAAGAATATCGTTTCATTTCGCTAAAGTGGAGCGCCTAGCGTCCGTAAATCCTGGCCGGTCGCGTAACGATCGCCGGGGAACCGGTACTCGGAGAAAAACTGGCCGAGGCTGCAGGCGTAAGGAGCTCGAGCATCCAACATCACAGGGGAGACGTGCTCGAAAGATAATTAAAATGTCTTGGCTTGCCGCGGCAGGCACGAGTTATGGCACGAACTTGCCACAATGGCATAAGCGAACCATCCACCCCTTCTCAAGCTCATCGCTCGTTGCGACGCGAAATTTAACGAGCTGCGAACTCGTGAACCTGTTGTAGTCTTCGTGTCGTAGAAGTATCCGGTTATGTACTTAGCTTCGTGAGGATCAAAGGTGTTGCGACGTCCACGCGGTTCATCCATTGTTCCATAAAATAAAAGACGCTTTTATATATTTATTAACCAGCGGGGTTGTGTCTCTTTGATCGACGAATCGCTCGTTCGAGAAATCAGACAGCTCTCGTTTCTTTTTACATCGTTGTTTTAAGATGTCAAAATTTGTAAAGGGTTGAACGAAATGAAATTAAGAGACACGAGTTTGGTCGCATTTTAGCGTATACGTTTGGGACGAAACAAATAATCGGAAATCGGAGATATTTTTATTAAACGCGGATAAGTTTGGGGAGGAATAATAGCAAGCACGTGTTTCTAAGATTCGAGAGAAAACGTAGCATAAGAACATGGCATAAAAACGTTGCAGATTCTGGCTTTTTATTGTACATAGGGTAGATTATTTATATTCAAGTAAGCATGTTAAATTTAGTATCGTTGAATGTATGGTACTTTCATATAATTACAAAAACTTGATACTGTGAGAATGGAACGTAAGTTCTGGTGGAAAGACGTTTCATAAGCAAATAACGATATTATTTAGATCTTTTAAAGTCATTGTAAATGTACGTGTATTATAAATTAGACGAATTTCGAGATTGTTGTTTGCAGAATGTAAATAGCTATACTCGAGACTCGACATTTTGCTAGACGAACTTCTCTCAATTCTATAAATATTTCCTAAAAATTCCCTGCGTATAGTACAGCAATAGATACAACAACATACTATCGGAGTGATCTAACCCGTGCAAAAGTTAAAATCCCTGACATTAATAATACGGACGAAAACAACGAATAAAAAGGTGGATAAAAGAGAGAGGAAATGATTCAAGTGAAAAATATATAAAACTAAGCTAAAGATTTGATGTCCAATAAACACGGAACAAATGGGACGTGCACGAGAGAAATTTATCACGAGTTTCTCGTTTTACGAGAAAAATTCGTCGAAAAGTATCGAGGATCGCTTGGAAACACGCTGATTACGACATGAAATAATTATTTCGAAGAGGGAGGATATCTCGCGTTTCTCTCGCGTTTACACCGAATCGGTGTCACGATAGTATCAAGCAGAGACGATGGATGGACGAGAAAGGAACGAGAGATAGAAAGGGATGAATTACGAATTCTGAAATTCAGCTCGCGGGAGATACTGCAATTCTGGCAATGGGGCGAGTTAACGAACTGTAAATTCGCGAAGTTCGCGTATCCTTTTGAGAGGCGGCGATGAAAGTGCGCGCGAAGTAGCGCGGAACCAGCCAGCGGAACGTTGGCTGGCGAGCCGAGTACGATCGAGAGCATGAACCCGATGAATAGGAAATTGGTAATGAGCTTGAATTGACGTTTAAATATTTGAAGCGTTTCCGACCATTTTCCCATCTATCGTTTTCGAGCCGAGATTTGATTTATAGGCCAACGAAGTTTGTACTTATTAATTCCGAACGATTGTTGGGATTACGAAATGACGAAGTTTTCTGCGAGCCCGTTAAACGCCAACTGAGCTTCGTTATATTGATTTAATAACGCGCTTAATCAAATTATTTCTGGCTAAAGTGACGAATTAATTGTTCGCGATGATATTTTCTTGATAGAGGGATGCAAGTGCGAAGAATCGTTCGGAATTATTTAACGTTTCGCAAGTCGCGATTCATTTGACGGATAAATGTGAAATTATTGTTAAGGTATAGAAAGGATTCGGAAACACAAATAATTTACTTTATTTCGCACGCAACAGCTATACATATATATTACACTCTGAAGACCTCGATAATCTACTTGCACGCACGCTTCTTGTCAACCGACTCGTCTAGATTCCTCTAATGGCTTCCAATCGCCTTTTGTCCCAACTGAGACCTGCACGCCCTCTCACGCTTACACACACATTCACATGTACAGTGTAAATGTATCATCTACCTAACAATTATTTTATAAAGGTTTCTGGTCAGATATATATATCGTAGAGCTTACCGATGAAAAGTAGTTCATGCATATGTATATATAATAATACTATAAATCTTTATATCAATGCTCACACTATGGAGATTTAACATATCACATATGGTGATTTATCGAAGTATTTGAACATTTACCACATAGGAAAATTTTATGAATATGTTATACGTGTTGTACGAACCTCTTCGAAATTTGACTAGTATTATGCTGAAATAGGGTTATCACGATTATTCTTTTTTTATAAAATATCAAGCTAGTGTAGTATCGTGGACGAGGGGCCTGGGGGGCAGGGGTGTCGGGCGAATTATAAACAAGAGGTTGCGGAACATGTGCGTGGTGGGGCTAAGACAAAAGACAAGGGGTTGCTAAGGGACATAAATGAATTAACATTCATTGTGAGTTGAGAAATCAGAGAGTGCGAATTGCGTTGTCGAGATAGTGTTGCTAGCGTTGTTGAGAGAGAGTTGAATCCGCGGTGACAAGAGTTGCGAATTAATTATCTAGTTGTCTTAATTATAATACATTATCGTGTTTAGTTCACGTTAAACAACCATCGTTTCCTGTTTAATCAACTGTTACAATCTGTTTAATCCATTTATTGTAAATAAACTACATGTAGTAAAGATTCTACACTAGTTTAAAAATGTATATTTACTACAAATATATATGCACTTATTGTTAGTCAAATAATTAGTTTACCACGAATAGTTGTGTTGAAGGTAATCTTGTTAAGCATGGAAGATTATTAATATAACAAATAATTAGTTGTTGGAAACACTTCATATATCTTGTATATCATCTTGTAGTTTCAATGCAACTTTTTTCTTTCCCAACGTATATATGTATATTACAAGATTTTTATCACACGAAAGGATATATATTCATCTCGCTCAATTTTTTCGTAATTTTTACTTTTACACGGTATACACATACATGTATGCACCTAATACACAAGCGTGTATACACCTGTGAGCAAAGTTTATGCATTTTCCTAAGGTAAATAAGCTACTTTGCATCAATATTTGCATGAGATTGCTAGTTTGAATGAAGATTCTACTTAGATAAAATTCACTCATAATTGTGTAAGTCATGTACCGTACTAGGTGGTCTTGAAACTTATCAACGTAGAATAATAAACATTAATAACGAAGTAGTAAAACGAGTATAAAATGGGAAGTACTCTGGTATGCAAGATGCAGTTGCAGTTATCTATGTGGAGCAGCTACGACTGCGGAACTTCCGTTTCCCAAGGAATTCTGTGGCAAACGAGAGCCCGCTTTTCCGCGGGATTGTTTAGATGTTGCACGGAAAGTTTCTATGTAAATTCGAATTTGAATTTCCTAGGATATATTAATAAAGTTTATATTAAACGCTTCGAGGCAGCTAGTAACACCGCACTGAGAATTATCCATTAGATTGCTTGTGTCTGATATTTTTCTTGCAAGATGCTTGTTTATGCATAACCGCTTAATCAACAAGCAAACGTTAAGCGTTGATAAATAATAATTACATTCTGCATTTATTATTAATACGATGAAATTGATTTTGGGTTTAATAAAATTGATTTTCACGAAACAGGTAAATATGCAGTGAAATACTGGCAAATGAGGCTGGCATAAGAGTCACACAATTTATGAAATAAATCTTCAACTAAAGTCGTAACGAAACAAAGCAGAAAAGTTTCTTTATCCCAGTTTTTAAGATACAGATCAGGTAGAAAAAAAAAAGATTCTTCTAAACTTATAGAGGAACTATCGTAATTAGATCAAGTAGCAACGTCTAAAACATATTTATAAGAGGCAGTATTTTAACAAAATTTTAATGATACGTCGTTGATCAGTTTTTAAACAGATAATTGAAATGTATTATTTGTCGATTCTATAAAAATATACTAAGCATATCGCTTGTAGATGTTAGGTTTTCCTTAATTCATACATTTTGCTCTCGTGTATCGTTGCAACAAATTGGCTCTCCCTAGTTTCCAAATATCAATATATATATATATATTGTATATATTCATATCATTAAATATCACGAGAAAAGGTAGTATTTCCCTTCGGTAAAATTATTCTCCGACTTTTTGATGCAATTTGAACCCTTAATTAACCGTTCTTAGGTAATTCTATTTATGTAATATCCATCACTTTCCTTTGATTAAATTAATCAGCAGAGAGGATAATAATTCGAAGAAATTAAATTTCAAAGTTTAGAAAGCAAAGTTGAGAGGTTTATATTGAATTACGACTATTTTTAGAAAAGATCTGCCAACAAAGAAGGAAGAAAGGAAGAGTAATCAGTAAGTTTCGAACGGGAGCCGGAGGTAGCGAGTTTCAGACGCTCAATTTTAGACGTCTCAAATATTGATCGTAAACAAGTAATTTGTACAAGAAGGACGTTTCTCTTGAAATGAAACGAAAGGGTCTCGATTTTCATGTCGTTAGAGACGCAACTTGGGTATATTTACCGAGCGCCGTTTCTTATTCTTCTCGTCGTTTTCGAATAGATCTTTGACAGTGACGGATGCACTCTGAATATCAGGCATGTGTTCTTTCGTGAAAAATCCCGGGCAAAAAATGTCACCGCCTCCAGTGGGCAGACCGAAGAAAATAGAAGAGAGAAAAGAACACAGGAATCATTTATTACGTTGATGCACTTCGTCGCAAATGTACTCTCAATTTGCGCCGTTTCTGTACCTGTTCCACTTTCTTCAAACTTGTTTAACTTCGTTTTTGCCTCTTTTAATTCTTTGCTATTATTAGTTTTGCAACGAAGAATTACTTTTTCATGGAGATACACCGTTTCCCTTTATTCGTCGTATATTTGTACCGTGCTAATTGTAAAAAAGGTTTCTGCAATTACCATCATGAACATTTATAGTCGTTCCTTATTTCTTGGTCCGAAATCGTATTACCAATTAACGTTCGGTACTTCATTAAGTTGGTATAGAAATGAAATTGAACTTTTCGTCGTTAATAATTTTTTAACGAAATTAACTTTGGTTAATGTTTCGATCAATGAAATACAGTCGGGGACAAAAATAAGAAGACAGATAATGGAAATAGAACCGTCGATGAAGTTTCATTAAATACGGCTTGTTTACGCAGGAATGCAAATATTAATTCCAATTATTCATCAAATAATCTATCTAAATAATCGACAATAAATAAAGCTTGATGTATCACAACAAATGTACACTAGTTCGATTAAATGTCCTATTAATAAACAATAGTTAATTAAACGTTAAACTACCTACATCCACTATCTGTCCTCTTATTTTTATTTTCCACTGCATTATTTATGGAGCTTTTTTTATGGAGCAATTTCCCAATCGCGTTTTTTTAAGGACGCGGTAGTAATTTTCTGATCGCGTTACACGAACACCGCGTTTTACAAGCATCTATTATACTTTTAATCATCCATTGAATTATAAAAGAAAGATCTGGTTAGGTCATTAAGCGGCATTTGCAAAGATCGATTCTGCAGCAGTAGGAGATTAGAGACCGTTCATGGCTGGAAGTTGGCCGAACGACATTGTCGAGTTACCGGTTCATGCAGAATTTCCACAACAGACCGGGTTAACGAGCTGTGAACTCGTGAACACACCTTAGAAGTGTTACGAGGCGGTGCTAGAAACGTGGGAGGAAGTGAACCCCCGTGGTAAATTGCGCGTGTATAATGATAATGGCGAGAGACAAGGAATCCATCTGCGGTGACGCGTCTCTTCTGCGAGTGTCAGCCCGTTAATAGGCGATTCGTGATTGCGAATTGGGAGCACGGGTCTCGAGCGTGTTCCGGAAACCTCGCGCGATGAAAGTCGTCACTTGCTGCAGCGCGTCTGACAACGACGTTCCTTTAACGCGAGGTCTGACGATCGGTGATTCTTCGACAGTGATAAAGTATTTCAGACAATTTTTTAAGATGGATACATCATGGTATCTCGCGCTTCTAGTGGAATCATTCTTCTCTTCTGGTCTTAATGGAATCTTCTGTAATTGAAAATTCTTCATCTCAACTTACCAACGCGATTATCTCTACAGCAATAAATGAAATTATGTACTTGATAGATTTGTTAAGACAAGTTCATTTAATCCTTCAACGCTCGGAGTCTCGAATAAAATTGTCTGAAATTTGTCAAACTGAACTACCGTACGTTTCGTTCATTTGGGATTCATTAGCGTCCTAATTAATTTTACTGATACGACAAATTGCGTTAGTAGGAAGATAATTGATTCAGGACGACGAACATTATGACTCGTAACGTTTTTCTTTCTTTTGTCGAGTTTTCAAATTCGTCGACATTTTTGCATGTAGTAAAACTAGCAATAAGAAAGAGATATCTGTGAAATTGTTCTGAATGATCGACTTAAAAGATATTTTAATTTGAATTATATAAAGCTTATGGTACGAAAGACAACGAAAATTGGAAAGCAGTATTTTTAATACGATTTTAAAGGCCTTTTGTTAAAGCACAATGATATTTATAAGTATAATAAACTGCCTGCTGGAGTTCATATACTCCTATTACGTATAATTGTTCAACAAAATTATTATTTGAGAAACATTAATTTCAGATGAAAATTACTTCGTACGTAATAATAAATAGGAATGTTATATGCATAATAGAACGAGATATATGTATATTGTACGGTATGCGTAATTATTCGAACAAATTGAAAAATCGATAACTGTTACTCTATTAATTTAATATTATCATAGATACAATTAAAATCAATTTGCAATAACCACATCATGAAACTTGTATTAACCATATCATGAAACAATTGGTCTTATTACTCTGCAATAAAATTGGTAACATATATATTCAGTGACTGCTATTCAAATAATTCCAAGCGTTAATATATGTTATATTACTATACTATACATTACGATTGTAATTTTACACAATTATATGTTGTATTTTTTTTTAAATTTAAATTAACGATATGTATAAAAATTTGTTCTTCTTTTTTCAGGTAAGACATTCATACAAACAATACAATTTGAATGTGGTAAGTCATTTTAACATTCAATTGAGTTCTCAACATTGTTATTGAGTTCACAATGACTTTATTAGTCGTAAGAAAAAAAAAAAAAAAAAAATAATAATAATTATATCTTAAATTAACATTTTTAAATACATTTTAAACTTAATTGGCTTCTTTTTCGATAAACATCCACTTTCGAATGTTTCTAATACTTTCAATCGATCGTATTCGAATCTATTTTCTAAAGCTTCATTCTTTTGATAATTAATCAATTTTCGTAAGATTCCTTACAAAATTTTCCATTGAAGGTTTTATTTAACTTCTATGTATATACGTATGAATGAAGTACAAATTTTATTGTATTAGTATTCATCGAAATTGTTCAAACTCCTTAAATTCTGCGCTCTTACAAAGACCAAAAGTATCACGTAAAAGGCCTATTAAGAAGAAATTCTCTTTGTAGTTCGTGTTATTTACAAAAACATTACAATTAGCAAAAGCCATTACACCAAACTTCTAACAATAGCCACACTTTATGTCAGTAAACTCTCATAAATTCTCACGTAATTACCTCTTTCCTTTAGTTCTAAGAAGCAGACGCGTTATAAAACGAAAGCAAGAAAAAGAAAAGAAAGAAAGAAAGAAAGAGAGAAACATGTTGGATGATTTATATCGGCTGATTTATATCTTTATATCGAATTACCAACACGATTGTCTCTAGGGCAATAAATAAAGCTATAATTCGAAGAATTTCATTAAAAGCGTAATATATACATATACTATGATGTACTGTTCAAAGCAAACAGAACACAGGTTTTATCGAGCTGCACTCGTTTGACGGTTCATGGGGATCGAATGTGACGAGAGACGTTTTACTGTACGGAACAACCGGTGTTTTAAATTCGCTAAATTGATGATGTCGTGAAAGTTTTAATTATAGTCCACCGATTGCATTATTCCTATCGGGACAGATTTACGTAAAGTACATGATTAAAACTGGGTGCTTAGCCTACGAAATTTTCGCTGCTAACGAGTTAAATTTTCGGAAAATGCGGCCTGGCAAAGTCATTTGGTTAATTATTACTCTCTACACTTCGATTCCTTCTATTTGCTTCTTTACTTTGCTTTTGTTCGCCGATAATCCATAGTATTTTTCAAATCACTCGAATTCTGTACGTTAATTCTTTGGTCGATTTGTAGTAACGATATATGAATATTATCAAACTATACAAACGAATGATAAAATAATAATCAGAAGCAACACTTTTTACAAAATCATCGGGAGATAAATCTGTACTACATATTGAGAAACTTCGCAATAATTTATTTTAGTATCTACTGTATATATCTATTAATACATATATTTGCTGTTTAAATATCAATGTCTATATTAACATGGAAAGTCTTTCTACCTGTTTAGAATACCTTCACCAAACTATCTTATAATTCAAAAACTAAAGAGTCCAGAGGTAAAGAGCCTGTCGAGCAACAAAATAGTCGTATACGGTATGACAATTACAAACACTGATTTGATTGTCGTACATTCATTTTTGGACATTTATTTAAGCAGGTCATGATATTACGAAGAACCAAAATGACGTTGGCCTGACGTGACTGTAGTTTGGTAATTAAAATATGCCAAAAATAAACAAGTATACTTTTGAACACTATGTACTACTATATTTACGCCAGCGTATTTCCTATAAATATATACACATGATAGTTCCACGTGCTATGAAACATTTTGTAAAGAACATACACTTAAACACCACTGTAACTCGATGGAATCGATTGCATCGACAATTTACGATATCCGTGTCTCAAGGATTTATTAACAATCGTCGATACTTGTGTCACTAATCGTATTAATACTTGAGGAACGTCGATTCTCTAACAAATACGTCGTGCACGGCGGTTAGCTCAGATAAACGTGTCACTGTCCAGCCAAATACAGTGGGATCTCTTTTTTAAAAGAGAGGTTACCTTCGGAGGCTAGTCCAGGCCAGAATTGCGCGCGATCCGTTTCGATCGGCAGGTGCATCCTGGCTGATTTATCGCTCGCCTTATCGGCCTCCGGCTACGGGCCTTCGATACCAGTGATCGTTTCCTATATTTTACAGCGGCCGTGATTTATCGTCCGTTTCGCGAGTTCCCTGCTGCAATTATCAGTAACTCGGTCCCGCCGGGCCAGAGATTAGAAGCCGATCTCGTTGACCGGCCCGCGCGCTATTTTATCAGCTTCGACCGACGATTTAGCCTGCTTTGTTTATTGCACGTCCCGCAGGAACTCCATCCACGGCAACTTGGCCGCTCGATGAAACGAGTGAGTCTCGTTCACTTTGAACTGGTATTCGGGACATACCATCTGCGTGCTTCTTGTGTATACACGGACTTAAGGATCTGGACTATGCAAACAGGAAGTTTAGAAGATGTACGGTTCATTGATTTGAATAAAATTTCCTGACGATAGTGTTAGTAAGAAGTTTGGCGATTGAGTTTTGATATGTTGGTAAATATGTTGGTAGAATATTCTCGGATGAGATGCGTTGCTTGGTAGAGTTGAAATTGTTTAAATTCTTGATTCGGAGACGATTGAGTTTCCAATTCGACTATGATACTCGAATTTTTAGCATTTTCACAGAGACAGGACCTATAATGTTTTAAGGTGTTTAACTTAAAATTGAAACAACAGATTATGCATATTAACAACAAGTGTGTGTAGAATGTAATACATCGTGTTTTTATATTAAGTTGGAAATCGTGGTTATTTCTGAAGTATAGTAGATTTTCATTGTTCAGTTAGCTTTTATATTATACAAAGGTAAAATACTGCTTTTTTCTGTAGAAAAACTCTCCTTATTATTGGCTTAAACCAATACTCTATCTTTTGTTTAAGGCAATATTCTGTTTTGTGCCAGGTTTTGAAAAACTTTATTTTATAACATTTTTTTGGAGTTATGAAATAGGTGCTACGTTTACGTCCTGAGAGATAAAATTTATACTACAAGCGAACTTTGTTGTTTGTTTTATTGTGTTCCATTTATTGAATTCTGTTCGTTTTACGATATCAAATGCAGTAGAAATATTTTGTATCTTTTTTTTTATCTTTATTTTTCTTTTCACCTTTTCCAGGTATTTGTATATTCCTCTATTCTTTGAATGTTATTCGCAAGCCTCTTTTGAAACATTGCAATGAAATTTTACCATTAAAGCTATCATTATCAGCAAAAATTATTTGTAGGTATTGAATAGCGAAACAAAACCTAGTAAAATTACATGCCAAGTTGTAACTAACCATTTTGCATTTCAAATTTCTGGTCAACGTCTGTAAACTACAGTTAACATGTTAACTAAGTTGCACACTGTAATTACCAATTGTACGCAACCGTTACTTCGCTGAAAGGCTACTGTAATCATCATTCGTCTCTACAAAAAGAAAATCTAATATAATGGCTTTTAATAATGAGAGGATTAATTAGATCTTCTAAAAAATTCGTAACAATGAGTTAATTATAAAAAGAAACCTTCTGCAACTGAATGTGAATTTCCAAACGTCGACTAATAAGGTTTAATTAATTTTACTGGGTCAACCTATAAGTAACGCCATATATTTAATAAATATATTAGATCAAAGTAAAGAAAAACTGAAAGGGACGAATTGTAAGGATGAACCTTTTGCGAAAATATGTAAATTTCAAGAGATAAAAAAGATACCACGTTTACTTTAATCAATCTTATCAGGTCAACTCATAAATAACATGATTTTTCCGATAAATATATTAAGTGAAAATTGATGGTTACCTATCGGTGATTAATCGTGATCCCTTTTCCATCATCTTCATAATTGTTTACCATCCTTCCATTAAATCTGCTAGTCTTCTTTTATAAAACTCTTCTCTTAACGACTTTTTATCAAGTCAACCCGTAAATAATGCGATTTTTCCGCTAAATATATTAGCTGAAAATAAACGATCGATAAGAGATACACAGTTTTCCTAATCTCTGATAAACTTTCTATATCCTTTTTACAAACCTCTTAACATGACGACCGTCGTTGCTGTAAATTTCCAGATAGTCCACGTTACTTACAGAAGGATCTAACGTAACCAAGAAAATAATAAACAATAACCGAGGATAGGAATAAATTTTGGAGGAATTTTATTTTCATGAATCGTTCGACCAATAGATGCGAAATAATACCGGTTTTACAGACTATAATGTGCCACGTAATTTCGTTCTAATTATGTTACCTATAATCGAATAATTTCTGAACTGCGGGATAATACGAATTTATGACACTGCTAAACTTGCCCGCCGCGTACAATAATGTAGCCAATATCGCTAATAAGCGTAACATCGGCCTGTACTTTTACATCTGATCCACGTTCGCTTCACCACGTCATCGTATAATCTTCTTGGATTATGCGGTGGCACGTTACGCTTTATATTTTACCCGTAATATTACAAACGGTATAACAATAACGGCAATTAACAGTCGGCTGTAATTAACCCAACAACTAAAATATAACGTGTGTTTAGTCCTAATTAAAATCTACGTTTATAATCCGACTGTACTAATAAACGAATTAACAACGTTAGTGCTATCGGCGTCCAAATTATGCTCGCTGTTTTGTCCCAGATCGTCCATACTCCTTGAATCTCCCTCCAGGGTATTATACGTTACAGTGTATTTGTATATTAATATGTAGCATTTTTATTAAATTATTAAATTATTAAACTAAAAATTCCGAGGATATTTTTGTATGAGACACGAAGTGATCAAAGAATATCGCGATATCGTAACTTTGATTAAATATTACTTTATTCAAAACCATATTGCCCGTACTCTTTGAATTTTTCCCTGGGGTACTATGCATTTCAACGTATTCATTTGTAAATGCATAATTCCTTTTCATAGCGCAATATTTGGCGTTAAGTGGTATGAACGTAAAATTTGGAGTTAGATAATTCTCCCACGTTAAAACTGAAATGGCCAAGGAATACGGAATATCTATTTTCACAAATCGCTAATTAATTAAATAATGAATGTATTTATTTCTCAATCATCTATTACTAATGCGATTAATGCGATTATAAAAAGAAATATTCCTTCGCAGAGTAACAAAATTCTATTCTGAAAGCATTAATTTAGTATTAAATATTGTTATACGTATCGTTATATATATACGCTATTAATTTATACAAACACAGATTGAATTTTTTCGAAAATTGAGTATCAAAGAAAAATTCCATTCTGCATTCTCGTCTTATTTCCAACGAAGGGATCACTTTCATTTATAACAGCCTCCAATTAATAAAGTACTCGCTGTAGAAAGTCTGAAAAAATTAACTTAGCCACCCGCACAATCGAAATTTCAACATCCTTCAAAACAGCATCTTTTCTAGTTCTCCGCTTTCTATTGAACGAGCGTTCGTGCAACAGAATGTCGTTAAATGTTCGGAACACTTATTACGCGTGCATTAAGCGGTTGTCGGCTGAGAGGGCTCGGTTAATTAAGACGATCACTCGAGACGCAACTCGTACGTACAAAAGTACGTTGCTTCCATTTCTAGCCAGCAGGTTGGCGGGGCCTTTCCGGGGCGCATCCTTCCGCAAAATTCGCAAATTCCGTGCCGCTAAACGCAGCTGTTGCAGCTATAACTGCGACGCCGTCTACATCATGTGTGCTATTTGTTTAAACGCCCGCGTTCATTCGGTATACAAATATACTTAACTGCGTGGCATTATCTGAAGTAAATGCGGTGTATAATCAAACGACGAAATTGTCTTGCTATTTGCCACTTCGGCGAATCGAATCGCGCCATATGCAATAAACTGCGTCTCCCGGAAGCGAGCTTTTGCGATGTTCCTACCGAGAATGGTTGGTTAAGGAAGAAACCGTGAAATTTTATTATCGTGAATGTCCAAATTACGTTCAACTGCTTTAAACTTATGCTTTCCGTTTTATTCTAAACTTTCTGGTCGATAATTACTTCTCACAATCGAAAGGAGAAGGTAGAAACAGAGAATGAAATGAAATATTAATTTTCATTTCAGTTTCGTTCTGATACTTAATTATGCTGAAAGTGTTCACGCAGATGGGGATTTATATAAATATAATTGAAGAAATCCAACATGTGCGCACGTTCGTTTCATCCCTCAGATATTACAGGAAATACTTTGTCCTTTTAATTCTGTGTATTCTTTGCAGTCTACTTATGAACAGTACAGTTACATTCATTGAACTTCATTTTATAGTAGCAGACTAGAATATCGAAAATGTACTTCCACTCAATTTCGATGTAATATTATATTTTGCAACGTTTCCATGTAAATATTGAACGTGGTGATGAATACTTGTTGATAGAATTTGCAACGGTGGGAGGTATAAACGATAGCATGCTAAGGCAATTAGAATTCCATCAATCATACATGTCGTAAACGAGGCAATCATACATGAGTTTATAAATCATGAAGGAATAAATATGTTATAAAATGAAGGTTAATAAATTAATTTTAGGTTAATAAATACGAATTTTTTAGAGAATAGGTAAATGCGCCTGCTATCATTGGCTCACGGTATAATAACAATTTTGCAAGAAAATCTACTTATCTCTGTAACGCGTTAATGTATCTTCCATAAAAGATAACGAAATACCGTAACATTTATCTATCTCGCGTTATAAATTCGCGCAACAAAGTATCCACGTGTTTGTAAACGATCGCGTGTATATAGATCAATTTTTTCTTTCAATGAGAAGCGCATAACAATTACGTACTAGAAAAGCATACTTCGAATTAAGATGTTCGCGTTCGTCACTCTTTTGCCAATCTTTTTGCTAAAGTTATCGCGCAATTCTCGACCAAGCACAATTGGAAAAAGCAACGAACGCAAGATGAAAGGTGCACATAGGAATCTTTCCGTCGGACTAGCTGAGTATGTAAGGAATGGAAAGAACGCAGCAAAGAACAGTCAAAGGTATTACTTGCGAGAAAAAGAGAGCTTCCCTCCGGCTTGGTTGAATTCAGGTTATTCCTTTTAACTGTTACATTTAATAAGCGAATTGCGAATAACTGTGCCGGAGGTCGGTATTGAACTCTACCAATATAATTGCTTCAGTTCGCGCCACTCATTCCAAGAACAGTTGGTATCGTTCGTTTGGTTATTATTAACGAATTTTTGTTTGTTTTATTCGCGGAAATGAATACAAAGATGAAAATATGAAGTTCGCTAGGTATCGATCGTACCATAGGAAAATTTCCAATTAATTCACTTACCACTGAAGTATTAAGTTTATGAAATATAACGAGCCTTATATTCAGTTATCTGCCTCTACAATTATTTAAAAAGTACGAATATTAAAAGCGCAAATGTTTCGAAGGAAAAGCAAAGGATTTGCAGCACTTCCCAGTAATTTCAGTGAATCAACTTGGCTCGCGATCAATCAAAACCAAACGTGCAATAAATTCGTAGTAATAAATTTTCGCCCGTACGAAAACAACAGCTTTCATTTTCTTCCAAACGATACAATGTAATTATTAGAAGCACCTCTTTACTGTCATAGGCTTTTTAATTTGCGTTTGGTTCTGCTCGTCTTTCGTTTCGTGATTAAACGAACGTTTAAGTACGTATCGCCATCAGAGAATGTCTATACAACAATTGAAAATTCGAAAACGCGAATATGTCCAGAATGCACATAATATACGGAAGTATAAAAAGTATCTAAAATAACGTAGCCGTTCTAAAATTTAGGGGACGAAAGAAATCTCTATGTATGTAGTTTCTATTTCTTTAATTATCTGCCTAGAAAATATACGTATATTTGTATAATAATCGGCAGTCTAATAATATCTTTCAAACGAAACGTTCTGGTGTAATATATTTCACTTTATCGCTGCTATCGTGGCAAGATATAGAAAATTTGCGTGCTAATGAACGCGCTAATTCATCCTACAAGCAACGTTTTATTATACATCGACCGCCACGAGGTATCTTCGCGATCTCGCGTAAACTAACCAGGGAAGACGAAGCAACGTTTGCCAGCGGCAATCGTTGGTGAATTTTTCCGCGAGAAACGCGTTCGCCAGCTATTTCCTCCGCTCATCATGGGGGGCGAGCGGCACGTGCTGCAAAATGCAACTGGGAAAAGCAACGAATGCCAGCGGGACGGTTCATATGGAAATTCTTTCCGGAGGTGGTTGGCGGGCCAGAAGTTGCATGGCGGAGGGCTGTGCGGGCCGAGGGGGAGACATTATCTATGTAAAGGGGTGGAGAGGTCGTTATGGAATTGTGGCGCGCGGCTGGCTCGTCCCTACCGTTCTTCCATAGCACAGAGAATGTTAGTGCCTCCGTGCCACCCCTGTCCCCCTTTTCCTCCCTTACACCCTATGACCGAGCCTCTACCAGCCACTCTTTCGCCGGGGGTTGCTTTAAAGTATCTGGGTGGTGCGGTGGCGTGATGCCGTGATCAGCAGGGCGGACTTATCTACGGGAGTCCAGTGGTGCTCATTTTGGGGCCTGGTTTGGGTCGAAGGGTCAAACGTTGTCTGAGGCGAATCAATTAGATTTGAAGTTTTTAGAGATGTTCTTTTCCTAGCATCCTCTTTAACATGCAGACAGGGGAATATTTGAATAAATTTTGATGAATAGAAAACAGATACATCGCGAAAATACGTGTATAGTATTTTAGTTGTTAATAGATTACTGTTGGAGAATAATGTTTTAATTATTGTGTGATTTTAAGTGATGCATCTGTTTTGTGGTATGTGAATATTGTTGAATTGTATTCAAGTGGTTAAGTGGTTCAGTTTATCAATTAATCTGATATGCATAAGAATCTTTATTTTCTCATAGCGAAACAAGTTAAAAAAAAGAAAACATTGAAGGGGAAAGAAGAAGAAGACAGGATGGTAGATATATTTTTTTGGTAAAGGATGAGCTAATATAACGTGTTATAGTCACTGACAAAATTTATGCATAACAATCGCGTCAATGGTATACATACGAAGCACTGTGTTATTTTAATTTATTAATCCGCTGCTTCTCGGAAAATATTGTCCGCTTCACATTCACGCTACTCTCTTTCAAAAGCGACGCTTTATATAAAGAAAGGGAAAAACTGCCACTCGCGGAAATCGTTCTTTTCACCTTTTCTGGCACTTTTCCATCACGCTTGACATATGATGCATTCTCCGCAAACAGAAAACACGTTGAGTATCGATTCTCTTTCAACGTACGAAGTACGAAGTGTTATACTAAGCTTTCTGACAGTAACAATGATTAGATTGCGGATTTGTGGGAAATCTGAAGATGCAAAAGTGCATATAATACGCGTTACATATACAAAATATCCATAATACTCGTTATAATGTTTAGCGGTAATAACAAATTTTCGTCCAAGTCCCTATTTTCTTTTTTAATTATATTCGTAAAAATATGAATTTGCATATATATTCGTAGTCTGACGGCGAGATGGAAAAGCACAGTTGCCGCTGTCAAGTGTCAAAAATAGATCGTTCGGTGCTTTGCAGCTTTGTCTCCAATGTAGTTACTCGTTCTTCTGCAAGTATCCGCGAGAGAGATGCACCGGGAACAGGGGTCGAATAAAGTTTCCGTCTATTTTATGTCACCACATTGGTTTTATATCGTCGTGTTCTCTCGCCGGCAAATATTGAAACATACGAGCAAGCGAGACTTGCCAAGTTATCACCTATTTCATCGGCTCGTTCGCGTTTGGCTGGCTTGCAACTTTTGGCAACCAGTTCTGCATTCGAAAATACAAGGGGCGGCGCAAAATTTCATGGCCGCAATTTCGAATATCCTATCGACGGAACGTATCGATGCCTGTACTTATCCATTGTCATCTATCGTCGACCATAGATATTTCGCGCTATCGTGTACGGTTAGTGCTATCGAGTCGTATGGGTAAGATGCGAATAATATTTTTCTTTATTAAGCGTTTGGAATGATGCGCGGAGGACGCGTTTCAACTATCAACTATAACAACTATAACAAGTATCTAAATTATTTCTGTAGATAGAGAACACGTAAATGGAGTAAAGTATAATATTTGTGATACGCAAGTAGAATAGAGTACTATATTTGTAGAGACAAATATTGTTGTTAATATTATCGTTGATAACAATTTATACGCTGTATATCATAACTCATAATTATGAAACCAGTTAAAAGGATCCCAATTGTTATCATATCTTTAGATGTGGATGCGATAAGGAACAACAGTGTCACGCGTTTGAAATACGTATAGAGAAACAATTTATCCGTTTCTTTTTTCACGAAATGATATATTTGCAAGTTTTTTAAAAGCTACAGTCGATGTGAAAATATAAAACCCTATGAAAAAGAATGTATCTGCACAATATGATGTAACGTAGAATCGCGATATACGAAGCGTAAAGGTTGATGATATTGGAAAACGATTAATGAAAAACGGGTTTCTCTCTGAAATTGAATTGGTATTAGAACGTTCTATACGTGCTGAATTTTAGGTATTTTTAATGTAATCTTATCAGCAGAGATAACAATTCCTACGATATACTGGAAACTATTATTCAATAGCAATTGGCTGTTCCCTATTACAATTGTAATAATTCAATTCTATTCGTGCTCAAACTTTTCTAAAGGTATAGATATTTCTCTTGTTATTAAAAAGAAACGTTGATTGAGTAATTTTTACTAACTCGTTGTTTAGTTCGTCTTAATTAATTGTTATTGTATTATAAGCGCTAATTGTTTCCAATAGGAGAATTTTATGGAATTTATTAATTTCCAATAGGAGATTGCCAGGGCAAGCGAGATTGGTAAGTATATTTTATTATACAGAATGATCGACAGGTATAAGCTTCACTAGAAAAAGCTCGTGCAAACAGAGGTTATTAAAAGTTTGACCAGAAAGTTATAACAAAAATTATTAGCGCAGAAAACAATAATGGTCTTATTCTTAATAAAATAATTTACTTTATGAACAAACTAGATTTTCAACACATCGATCCTCGTTAGAGAAAAATTTATATTTTAAAGAAAGAATTTCACGAAACTTCGTTATCAATCAACTGATACCACGGAATCTAAGAATCGTACAGTGATAAAATATTCGTTATAAATTTAACGTTAGCAGTTGACTGTTCGTCGAATTGGTATTCATTTTTACCAAGAATAGTTGCACAGTCGCGATTTTTATTTATCACCACTGGTTCATCAGCATCAAAGTATTTTATCGCACAACAAATACGATTCACGAGACATTTTGGTCGCACATTTTCCGTTACATCAGAGGGTTCTTCAGGCAGTTTGGAGTCGGATGAAAATTCTTGAGATCACCAGCCACGGGAAATTCCGCTTGAACTGATGCTGAATCCTATCGTAGAAATATTTTCTGCACTGCTTGACGAGCATCTCGCCGGCAACGTCTTTATATGCTCGAAAAGATTGCGAATTATTTCGATTGCCTCCCGGTGCTTCTCCACAGGCATCCTATCGTTGAATGGTTTGTGTTTTCGTTGAAATTTTGTGTATGTATCGTGCCATAGCAGATATCGTGTATTATCTTATGCTTTCGAAGAATCTTTCCGTTTTTATTGATTCGAAAGGAGAATACAGAACTTTCGATGGGAAAATTCTGCTTATTTATACCTTATTTATTTCACTCGAGCAGGTTGTTATCGAAAAGAAATATTTGAGAGAACTGTAAAAGTGTTGGAGAATTAAATATAATGGTACTTTTATATTGACATTTAAACACTTATTTGTACTATAGAAAACACGGAAAATATAAGAGAGTTGAAAATATAAGAGATAAAATAAGAAAATAAAATAATGAAATAAATTTAATTATAGAACAAGAGAAGAGAGAAATTTTTTAATTTATACAATTACGATCTCATTTGTTATAGTGTTTATTTATTCAGGAAAATATCATTTACCTTATCAGGTTACTCATACAAAACATGCATGTACGTCATTTAAATTAATTAAGGCATTAGGAGATTTTCTTTCTCCCAAGAGAGAAATAAAATATCGTATATCATAGTTCGATATAATTACACGGTACCTTTATATTTCGTACATCTGTGAAAATAACGAGTTACGTTGCACATCTTAACGATGTGCTTCTTGATATATTTAAAAAATTCTAATTTTAGATATATAATAAACAGACTTTTGCGGTTGACTGTACATCGTCTTTATACATAACCTACTTATTTTCTCCTTTTCTTCGCGTCTTTTTCAATTTTCGACGAAGCACACGAAAGTATTGGGAAATGCGCATGGACTACACAAGCGATGGAATAATTCCTCGATACCCACGACGATATCGGATTTCACAAACGTATCGGTCCACATCGAGGTTTCTAGGTGCTGCGACGCGATCAGAAATTGCACTCAAATCGACCTTCGATTCTGAGCGATCGTGCGAGTGCGCGCAGAATCCAAAGCTCGCTGCTACCATTGGCAACGGTCTTTATGTTGAAGAAATAATCGCCTAACGAGAATAATGAATCTGAGAGTACTGCGAGATTCCGCGATGATCTATCACGGTGAAAACAGGACAAAGTGGGAAAGAGAGGGAAAATAAGAGAGAGGAAGAGGGAAGCAAACGCGTCAACGTTGCTAACAGCTCCGTAATTCCGAGGATGACGAAAAGAACGCTCATCTTTGTTCGTCCTCCCCGTATTTCTATACGGTCTTCGTGCATGCTGTATGTAGGTACGTGCACGCGCGATGTGCAGTCGTAAAATAATGCACGCTCCACTGTAAACCGTTAATTAAAACGCGTGGACTTATTAATTAAAGCGTGCATTCCGCATTCGTACGTTTACGTACGGGTGGATTAACGACCAACCGGTATGTAGGCTAATGCCGGGATATTTTTTCGGGGAGAGTGGTAATTGAAAGGTAAATAAGCGAGTCAATGTTCCTTATTCTTTTTATTTCTTTCGCGTAGAAAGAAGATGAGAGTGTGGCTGTTTTTAAAAAATTGTCGCGATATAATGATTCTTTATCTGTGAGCCGAGAATTATACGCGCAGATTTTATATAAAATCTGAAAGCTCGCGGTAAGGGATTCGCAAATTGAAAATTCCAGCCGAATTAAAGTCACACATCAGCTGAGATTGAGCGAAAACGGTACCAAATAACGTGAATTCTACAAAAATTCCATCGTCTTGAACGATTCCACTTCCGTGTTATTTCTATTGACACGGTTATCGTTACGTCTACGATTTGCTCGCGTTTATACGCGAATGTAATAGAATTGGAAAAGAGAACGATTTCTTAAATCCGAAGATATGCAAAAATGAATACGTAGTCCAGAAAGTATTACATAAAAAAACCAAACGCACTATTAATGTTACGATTATCAATTGAAATGTTTAAGTGGAAGAATACATATTTAATCAATTTAATTTAATTGAATACATATTTAATCAATTTAATAAAATCAAATAAGAACATAGTATTACTAGTACAGAATTAATTAACAACGTACCAAATTGCAAAAATGCCCTCTTATAAAATCCAAGAATTGTACATTGTCTTTCCCCCGTGGTTTCCATGTTTCCTTCGATTATTCAATGTAATTAACGTTAGAAGGACAAAGACAGGGTAAGGGAGAAAGAGAGAGGGGGAGGAGAAGGTGGAAGTTACGAGTCCTACGAGCTTCGTTCCAACATGTATCCCAAGCAACGGCGGCGTTGGATTATTTAGCGCGGAATGGACATCTTCTGGCCCGGTACGTAATATTAATATGTTCTCCAGCGTTCGCTACGTCGGAGACAATGGCGGAGATTGTGTTGAATGCAGTAATCAGAGGGCAGACTGCGTCCTGGGGGACTTTGCCTCGGTTCGCTCGTTCCTCTCTTCACGTTGATCCTACAGGAACAGGATCCGGCTGCTTCCTTTCGCTTGACGCCTTCTTCTTCTCGCTACCACCGCCTTTCCTTACTCCTGTGCATCTCTTTCCCGCGTTGTATTTCCCTAGACGTGCGTTCAACCCCCTTCAAACGGTTTCTTTTCGGTTCAGTCGGGCGATCTTTGCTCAAATTCAAAGGTACGTTATTTTAGATAGTGCTTCTCTACGCAATTTTCAATGTGTCCTGAACGATACTCTGGAATCTATTTCCTCTACGTTACGCTTAGTTTCTCTGTTTTAAATGTCAGATTTTATTTCGCGGGACAATTTCACTTTGACGTTATTCCGATGAAGAGGTGGAACGAACGATGATTTTCGATAGATTCGGCCTCTTTTTGGCGCAAAGTTCAAGTTACGTTATGAAGTTTTATGAAATTCGCGATGTGAATTTATAAATTGGATGAAATATCCTGTGCGAAAGGCAAACGTATTTTAATGGGATGTGTTAGGTAATCTTAATATTAAGAAAAAGAATTTTCCGCAACCTTGGCATTATTAGATCAATCTTCTTAGTTTCAAATGATTCATAAGCGAATAAACGCGATAACAAGTAAATAAAGAATAAAGATATCGAATGAACAAAATCGGTATAAAATCATCAACATGTAAAACACTTACACAACATAGGTATATCATAAACGACGAATATAAAACTCAAAATGTCAAATTATTTCAACATATAATATGAAATATTTTTTCGCTAAAAGTAGATTGCCCTACTTATATTTAGCAATTAAAAAAAAGTATCGATTGCAATATAAAAGAACAGCTTGAGAATTTTCAAATAATCTATTTCCCTTACCAAAATGCCAGACCTAAGTCAAAATAATTACAACAAAAAGATATGGAACGAGTGGAAACATTTTAGCAAATGCCCCAGCATCGATCGTGATTAATTTCGAAACTCGATTATTGAAATTCCTCGCAGCATGGCTGGCTTTACTAATCGATTCCTCCCTTTTTTTTCTCCGTTATAAGGGCCAGTAAATCAGGAACGTATCATAACGGTGATTTACGTCGTTCATTACGGCCGCTCTAACATAACGCGAAGGTAGTAAATCTTAGCTGTGACTCGCCGTAACTGGCCGCAATTGATGGTCGTGCAGATCTTGTTAGTGACAAGTGAAATCTCGACGACCTATCGATGCCTGTACTTGTATCCTTGTCCATAATTGAATCTTCTCTCCGATAGAACTATACGCCCGAATACTAATTGTCGAGCTGAATGTCATTTACTTAGGATAGGCAAGCCGATTATCCTCCGATTAATCGCGACGTTAGCGAAACGCGTATTGCAGATGAAGGAACGACGATGATCATGCAGCAAACGGTAATTGAATAGTTTGGAAACGACAAAGCTTCCAAGGGGTGATAATGTTCCGTGGCTATCGAAACCAGTTCCTGTTTCCCATTATTGCTTGCGTTTAATTGGATTTTTAACGTCATCTTGATATACGACCTATATTTCTTATATATTTCCTTTCAATAAAATCGCAGATTTATAGCTTTTCCTTTCGATGAAAGATCGAAAGAAGCTATTTGACAAAAAAAGAAAGCGAAGATCGAATATTGGTTTGGTTTGTTGGCTTTAAGAATTATGAGATAAAAGGTAGTACGTAATATGCTTTAGTAACAAAAAAATCTGTAACGAAGTAATTTTAAATAAGAGGATAAAAGAATTATATGGTTATTTTTATCAAGAAATTTTCTACGATAAATTTCGATTCGTATTACAACAATTTTAATTCGATTCGTCTTGTCATTTATCTCTTTAAACACATATCGTCGATAGGAAATTTAGTTTCAATCTTTATAAATTAGGCTATTCTCATCTATTTTCATATTTCTACGCAGAATATTTAAGCTGATATACATACTTTTCTTTCTTATATTATTTTATAGTACGTTATATTATATGTGTACACGTATTATATTAGAGATAATGCTTTAAACAGTATGAGTAGCGTCTTTCTTTGGATGCAACTAGATCTAATAACGATACAGAGTTAAGACCTCTAGAGATCAATGAACGTCGTAGCTATTATACATATAATGACAGGGGAATTGGAACGAGGAAACTGCGAAAGGGGCTGCTATCAATTTTCTCTATCATTAGTTATTTGTGCAGAACAAAGTTCTGTTCATTATTAAGGAACGTGAAACTGATAATACAAAGACGTTACAGCAATTAAGTTATGCAGTACACTGAATAAGGTTATTATAATAATAGTTAAGATAGTTTTCATAAACAATGATTTCAGCAGTATCTTTGTGATCGTTTCTATCAAAATATCAATAGCTTCGTAGTCTCCAAAGTTAGATTTTACTTTTGTAATAAAACATTTAAGTATAATTCGTTGATAATGACACAAAGAAATGTTTGCCTTTGTTTCCAATGATTTTCTTTCGTGAAAAATTACTTTTGTTATCGAACTGTTGTTTATCAATGAAATATGCATGAAATAAATAAAATAAAATGGTCGACATTAATTCTTAGCTATTGAAAGACGACGTTTCGTGATATTTTAAAAATTCTTTCTTACATGTACGATCTGGAATACTTGAAGCAAAACTGATATCAGAATGCGTCGTAACTGTATTTTATTGAATAAAAGTTCTCATAAAAGGAACAGTGAAAATAGCTATTTCAAATTCTATATGCGGCAAAAAAATCATTCGGTCCTTCATGCGCTAATAAAAATTCTCGTAACTTCCTTACAGTATATTTTATCTTATGAGCTGGGATCTCTAGTTGTCTTTGCTATGATACCATGCTTCTTTTACTGCTGGTATATTTATCAATATCGTCTTTATCCCGTCCTTCTATTCAACTTACTTTTCACACCGTTTTACTTTCACGCTATATTTATACCGCTTTTTTTCATTGTAAATAAATATATCATAACGCCTCGTAGCATTTTCTGCACGTTTTGTCACGATTTTGTAGTTCAAAGAAAAATCTAGTTATCCCTATACTAGTCAAATTGTAACATAAAAAGTTCACTCTATGATGAGTTAATTGAAATAGTCGTTATGTTTGTGTTTGCATCGTAATTTGGTAAAAAATTTATATTCTTACAATATAAATTATATTACGTTCTATTCCTATTATATTATACAGTATAACATAGTATTGATATTATTATAATCAAATTAGTTCGTACAGATTCCTTTTAATTAATTTAAGGATATTTTCATCTAAGAGAAATTTAATAGAATATTTATTCTATTGAATAACTATTGTTACATATTTTTCTGGAAAAGACTCAAGATATATTTGTCAAAACCTGAAAAGAATTTTAATCGCATCTCAAAGGAAGGAGTGGAAGAAACTGCCATTCCTCAATGCCTAACTGTGCATTGACCTATACTACTAACTACTGACTGGAAGTAAATATCTATCCTGAGTAAGATACTGCAGCATTATTTTTTAATGGAAGGTGATAACATGGTTTTATCAGAGGTCGGGAATCCTATTTTCATAAAGAAGGTGCCTGTCGTACATTAAAATTTCTGAAGCCCCTTCGACCTTATTTTCTTATATAAGGATTTTTCGAAAGATTTCCATGTTAAATTCAACTAAAATATATTGTACAATATTATACGTTCTTAACCTGAATATTTAGGTCCCTCGTGATATATTTTACGTTACAAAAATTCTATACAAACATTTCTGACACATAGCTTTACATTTAAAAAATGTTTAAAACGTTTTAAACGAAAGCGAAATTTTGAAATCTTAAAAATGTTCGAACAATGAGCAATTTCACATAATTACATTAATTTCATATAAAATAACTAACGGTATATATACAAACATACAGTGTATATCTAAATTATATAAAATCAATACTTTTTTTATGTAATTTGATCAGAATATCTTTTCGATGTCAAATTTCATGATTATTTAATTTACCATTTACTATGCAGAGTTAGCACGCATTAAATAAACAAAATTTATGTTTCCACTAACTAAGATGAATCTTCGGATATATTAAAAAATAATTGATACGATAACAAATTATAATAAACAAATATTAATAACATTCACTGTAGGTATAAGGCTGCTGCTGGTAATTCTAAACTAAACTCTCCTTCGCTACCATCCATGCAAATTTTACACCAGTGTGCAAGCTCCATTTTGAAACCCAAATAATTAGTACCTAAACTCACACAAGCACACAGACTACCTAAAGACTAAAACACGCGAACCATGATCATCCATAATCAACGGTACATTTCCAAACCAAAAGAATCTGACGAGCGCGTAATGGCTAAAATTCGCGAGTTTTACGGTCGTAACATGCAGCCAGGCTGGCCATCGTATAGGATAGTTCGATGGTTCGAGGTAATTAACAGCGTCATCGACGAGTAAATGAAAGTACCGGGGGCTCGGTTCACCGAGGTATCTCGTAATCTTCTCGCGCAATTAACGCGAGCGCCGACAATGGACGTTCGTCGCGAAGGCTCAGGTGAAACGAAACGGGATATTTACGATGTAACAAACTAAGCAGGCGGGCTAGGAGTGTACAGCGACGTCAGGCCTTGCGGCATACGTGCTTTTGTCGTTGTTGGAGCTTTAGAGCCGAGAAGGTACAGTCAAAGACAAAAATTAATCGACGTGTAGTGGAAAATATGTATAAACGAAGTTTTGTTCTTTAAAAATTTCTTTCCTTAAAGAGTAATTTAAAGAAACGGCTCAAACCAGTCTGTAATGTTGATTATTCCATGCAAAGATGCCACTGTATTACGTTATTTTATAATTTCTTTTACTACAAAATGATATACTGGATATTCTTTTTTCTTTTTACCGAAATCCATTCGTAATCGCGACTTGAGTCTGACGAGTGGGTCTCTTATCACGCTTACTCCAAGAAAATTTTTAAAGTCATACAAAATCTCTGCTCTTTACTAAATGGGGCAATGGAAGGGAGGATAAACGATTTCTACATGGAACTTACGATACGATCTTGCTTACCTGCTAGGCCCTCTGGTATCAAGTTTCAGGGAAACTTAACACATTATATACATTTTCTTATCCCCGTCTCGAATGCTCGTTCAAATACGGCGCTGTGAAACGCGACGACTTGGACTACGAACGTGTGAACGTTGCCTGCGAACCTGACCTGCGAACATGGCCAATGAATTTAGATTTTTGCTCCGAATTTCTCACCCAATTACTGTCGCGTGGCAAACATTGTCAGGAGAAGCGTATTTAAAAAATTGCTCGGGTTGATTTGTTTTTTGGCACGTTCGGCTCAGGCTGAACTGAGTTTCAGGAAATGGTGGGGATGACTCCGCGAACATTAGACAGAAATTAAATTATAATCGACAGAACTTAACTATATAACGCTAGTTTGTATCAGTTCGATTAATTTTCATCGATACCTACTCCCACTACCTGTCCACTTATTTTTGTCTTCGACTGTATGTGTGCGTAGCTGGTAACGAGAACAGCCTTTGGGGAGCTGTTGCCGCCCCTCGAGACTACCAGTGCGACTTTATTGCAGCAATAAGAGTTATCACCCGGTGATAACTGCCCCCATAATTCCCCCGTTCGCGATGAATACATTCCTCCTACCCCTTGTCCCTTTTGTCCTTCGTTGTCAGAGCTTCTGCTCACGTTGCGGTATCTACAACCTTATCCACGATATAGCCACGATGTTCCGCTTCAGTCATATTGTTCAATTATTTCGTCTTCTTGTTTCCCTGTTTTTAAATGTTTTTTGAAAACTTGATGGAACTTCACTTGGAAGGCTAGAGTTTATAAAGCGTATATGACGCATATTATATATAAGCAGTATGATGATATGTACGGGATGTATTAGGTTGTCCAAAAAGTTTCTTTCGTCTTATGTTTTTTTTTTTTTTATATCAGTTTATTGAATTATGCACGAACATAGTAATAGATATATGACGAAATGCAGCATACCTAATTCAATAAAATGATATGAAATAGAAATTGTTGTTCAACTATTGTCACCTTATGAAATGAAAGAAACTTTTCGGACAACCTAATATGAGTAAGTTTGTTCCGATGAGAGATTTAAATGTTTCTGCAATTTTTTTTAGATGGAACCATATATATTTTGTATACCGATCGATACGCTTTTTTATTCGCTGTATAAAAGTATAGGATGTATTTGTGATGGAAGATGCGTAATTTAAAAAAATTACAAAATTTCCAGACTGCAGAAAATTATAGCATCTAAATCTTAAAGAATATAAGCATGAAACTTTTCCTATCGTAATATAAAAGTTCCTTGGAAACAAAGTATTTTTGAATCTCGGTAAAATTATGATGCACAATATTTAACCTGGTATAAATTGCAAATATTAGTAGACTTAACGAGAGTTAAATCTTAATGACAGCGGTGATAGTACTTGGATAATGATAGGATGCGTTTCGGTTGTTATTCGAAATAAAACTGGTTCTCGTTAGAAAAGGTGAAAATCGGCAAAGTTAAAATGGGTATGGATATTGGAATTGGAAAAATATTCGATTCTGCTATTGGCTATAAGGTAGATTTAAAATCGATGGAAAGCGTGGGTGGTAATAGCGAAAAGTGAGGTGTTCGGCCGGGAAATTCGACATAGAAAGAAAAATACGGGTTTCATAATAAAATGACATACGTAGAAATTGGGAAATTTTGCTATAATTATTTTCGACGTACTTTTAGAAGAATATTCGTTCGTTTCGTTCTATGGATTATTAGAATTTATACGAAGATGGAACTATAAATCTCCTCACATTGTTTAAAACCATATGAAATTATATTTGATTTTGTAATCGATTGACATTAAACAACTTGGGGATAATTCCTATTGTGATTTTTTATACAATTTTTGTCGCATTTAATAAAAGAAATCGCTAACTTACGTAAAAAATGCAAGCGTTTTTCTTGTAAACTTCGTGTTTCTATATTTTTAATATTTTATTCTTCATAAAATACTGTCGTAGCTATACTAGTTGAAATTTCACGGTAAAATAGAAACGATAAATTAACGAATTTAAATCTTCCAAAAAGTATTGAATTTTTCATAAATATATTACGATTCTATTCCGAATTTTCTATAAAAGTTAATTTTTTCCAAAATAATGTCATTGATCTTGAAACGTCTATAGATTATGGCAAGCTTCATGTCATATGTCTTTAAGAGATCAGTTTAGGATGTTAGGAAAAAGCGTTCCATTAAGAATGATTAAGAGGATGTTTAAGCAATGTTGAAAAATCCTCTGGAATTTTTATAAAATAGCCCAGCTATAAATTCCTAGGTAATTTTTTATACTTCTAATGGGTCTATGTCTTACTTTGAAAAATTACGTGATAACGTAGTCCCTTTAGGTGAAGAGAAAATAAAGCCCCTGATAAATGACGCCGAAGCGCAGAGAAATGCTTCGTTTAAAATTAAAATTTCATACGGCAGACGTTCGTATGTAAAACGTGGTAACTAACGTGCCTTTCGGTTGAAACGAGTTATTCATACCGGTCTGCCTATAATAATTTCAGGTAAAAACTCTTGTAATATTGCAGGAACATTCTGTCAGCTTTGTGGTCGTTATTTGAAGTTTTGAGGGATATCAAGTTCTGGGGCCTTTTAACCGAGTAGTATTTGGATATTCCTGAAAGTACTACTTAAAATTGAAATTCTTCGGCGTTTGAACAATTACGATGCCATATCGGCCATAAAAAATCCTTTTATGAAAATTTAAAAATTCAAGATCTTTATTTTCATTTAAGAAGAGTAGTTGAGTAACGTTTCCTCGATTGTAATGAATTTTAATTACGATTATATTTTAATTATTAGCCTTCCTTATCCGAGGCAAATCTGTTCAAATACAGATTAATTGATTATTGATAAAGATTAATTGATAGTTTTTTAAATATTTATGGATCCTATATTTTTTTGCCTGCTAAGTCACATAATTCTTTCAGCATAAGTAACTACATAGAGTTACATTCTTTTTCTATTTCGAACCATCGAAACCATTTTTCGAGTGCCACGAATGCTTCGACACGAGAAGGCACCTTACCATTTTCGTTCATTGTTTCCATTTGGGCGGAAGCCTCATTATTATCGTCTTTATCGCCATGAAACCGTTTGATTACATCGGTATATTTAACATCTTTAGTCCAGCATCGAAGGAATCTACGTACTTTAGATTATTTTCGATATCGTGTCTTCGTTTTTTAATGTGGCTTTCCCAACACCATGTATTTCTATTATACTATTACACCTACATCACTTTCGAATTTTTTAATTATTTCTCATTTTGTTTCGATAGTTAGAACGCTATTAGTTTCGTGGTGAATCCTTATAATCAGAATTCGCTCGATCGAATAATGTAAAGAATATATTGTGCATGAATACTAGTAAAATACGTGCTGCTTTGAAGCGTGAAAAGGCTTTCCATTACCGGGAAATATTACGTTGGGACAATGGGTGTTCGGGTAAGCGTATGAGGTTTAGGGCTCTGCCGTATCTTCATTTTATCTTCGTAAAAGAAACGAATGAGAGACTAATCTTATTCGATCATTGGACATGTTGATACACTGTTTGCACTTATAATAATTATTCGACACAATTTTCATATTTCAACCAGACGATTTTCTCACGTTTCATATGAAATTTTTACCAGCATTGTGAAAACTTGTAAACCCTTTAGTCCTGTTGAGAATTGTGGGTCTTAGTCGCCGAAATAAATGTATAGGAACACTCGTATTACACGTAGAAATGATATTAAAGTAGTTTCAGTTTATTTAATATGCGATTTACAAGATATTCGTCGATATACATTTGCACGCGTCTCAGTACTCTCTTTGTCTCCAATCCATCTTCCGTACCACACTACCAACGGAACAATTGCATTCTTCTGTTTTGCGAGACGCTGCACACGCACATACTCCCACACACACTCATACTCATATATGTGTGTCACTTTACAATTACGCGGCTAATCCAACCCACCGTTTGAAACCCACAAAACCTAAGTTCATAGCCTCCTACTTCAACAAAATTGAATCTTTGAGAAGGTAAGATCAATAGATCTAGAAACTTTTACTCCTAGGATCGTATTAAAATCTACATCAATACGTATCCTGTCCCAAGTATCGGAAAGTATTCTAAGAAGCAATGAATATTTCACGTGTTTCTATTTGTCTTGTGCCTGGACCCGCTTATCCTTCGGTTATTCGAAGCGAAGGAACCGTTCGATCTTGTTGAAGCTGTTACCTTTATCCTCCTCGTTGCTGTCTTGGCCCTCGCTGTTGTTGCAACACGTATCTTGACTTATTTCCGGACGGGTTGCAGCTGCCTGTTCTCACATTCTCCCGAAGGATGGTGAAGCGAGCGGAGAATTCGCTCGAGAACTGTTCCAGCCGGTTCTTGTTGGCTTTGCCCTCGCCTCGATAGTCGTCGGACCTTGGATCTCGAGTAACGTTCTGGCTTTAATTAACTTTTTCGGCGAATGTCGCTTTAATTAATGGTCCGCTTTATTTTCTTTCTTGCGGACCAAGCGAAGAAGGAGGCAGAGGAGGAGAGGAGGGGCGGGTTGGATATGACTTTCGAAAAAATTGATTGACGAGGGAACTGTAAGATGAAATGGAGTCAACGAGGGGAAATTAAGAAAAAGCTCGCTGTCGGGAAATGAAAAATACTCGTTGTGAGATGTTACTCTCTGTGTAGGACGTTGAAGTGTGTTTGAAAAAAATATACCGTGACTGGCGAAATTATGCCAGCACTTGGCATACGGAACTCTGGTGAATATATTATATGTGTGTGTGTGTGTGTTGTATAAAACTTTTTAGAACTTCATTAATGGCGTAATGAGACGTAACTTTGTTATGATTATGTTGGTAGAGTTAGAGATAAGGCCGAGGATGTACGTAGAATTTACAACATTTTCACTGCGTATATATGTCTCGTAGAATTAACAGAAATACTTGATACCGCGTTTCAGTATGCACACATGTACATAGATCAGTTTCTATTGGGAATCCTTTGGACATAGCATATGGTATTTGTCAAAAATCATTCGAACGACAAATTTCTATTTACTTGTGTATCGTTATTAATTTTTGTTGTAGAATGAATTTGACGTCCCATTACAAGATTAAAGATTGCTTTGAGACTTCAAAACGTACAAGCGATGAAAAGATTGAAAAGTATGTCGTGAAATCCCTTTCAAACCGAGTAAGATAGTCCCAGCTTGAAAATAATTTCATGTGCTCATGCTCTTAAATAATTTTCTATGAAAAACATGAGATTAGATAGGTAATAGAGTAATATTATTTTTGTTTATGTTTTATAGCATATCTTTAGAAATATACTAATGAATATACTAGAATATGAATATAATAGAAATATACTAAATGAAAGTTGCATCTTATTGAAAGTTGAAAAGTACTATTTTCCTCCTCTGGAAAAAGGTAAGAAATCTTGAAAGTTATAGAAGATATGTCTGCAACTAACGTGAACAAAATGAACGTTTCTCAATGCGAAATGAATGAGGCACATCTGCAGAGAAAGTTTACGGTATGAGACGTCTGGTTAATAAAAGCTGAAACTTTTTCTCAGAGATTATCGATCAGGCACATAGCACAATTTATAACTTTCATAGTTAAACGAAGATTCAAGCGACAAACTCAAAGGGATAACTTCTTAAATCTTCGTGAAAAAAGACGATGTAATTTATTGCTTATTTAGTTTTTCATAGACATACTTATAGTTCATTGCTTATATATGTATCCTTCTTGATACTAACACTAAAATCAACTTTGTTATACTAAAGTATCTTAACTTGATTGACAAAATCACTGCACGATGTTATCATAACGAATATTCAATACATTCAATTCTAAAAGTCTTCAACACGCTATTTACGATATATTACTAATATAAAATATTATTCATTATGCCAGTAAAATTATTAATATTTTTATAACGCTATACAGAAACTTTAGCATATTGATCAATCATGGACGGTTCAGTGTCTCTACTACGATCTTTAAATTTGTATATTGCTCCCATTTTATCAATAAAAGAAAGAAAAAAAATAAAAAGGGAAAGATTTGTAAAGTTACAGAAGATGAAACGAGAAGTCATACGCAACGGTATCAATTTTACCATATTTTGTTGAAACTTGATATACATATTTTTTAACATTGGAGAAATAGAATTGGATTGAAAATCGTCGATAGAACGTAGTAGAATTAATAACAGTTAGTATTATTTTTACCTTGAACCGTCGCTATTATATTTCCATATCCATCTATTAATGAAAACTACATTGCAAAACACTTCAATCTAGTATTTTTATTCCATATCCGTTACTATCAATTTCATGTTTTTCTTTTTCAAGACTGTTTTATCGTATTTTCGACGAAAACGTTATATTTTTTCTGCCTTTTTTTTTTTGTTAACCAGGAAATATACGCTACCGGTTTGGTGATTTACAATGATTTTACAGTAGATTTACATCGTGAGTCGATCGGTACAAGTGGAAAACGAATTTACGTTCTCTGTGAGCCAATTGTTACAGGCGGCACACGTGAATTTACGATCTTTGCAAATTGAAGGGAACTGTACAGTTTCTCTCGAATTAGGATAAAAGTGAGCACCGTTTCATGTTACGAAAAGGATTTAATTTCAAGCGTTAATCTCTTTCCATTATTTTTCGTTCAATGATTATTTCCATTTAGCCCACATTTTATTATTATTTTACAGCCGTGTTTTTCAATATTAAAAAGGCTGCGCATGTACATCCGCGATATGTGATATTGCAGGGAAAATAATAAAATCCAATGTTCGCAGACTACTCGATAAATTTACGGTGAAATTGATAAAGGATTAATGATAATGGTAGATGAATACAATTGATAAACTGTAAAACAATCCACAACTGTAGCGAAAATTTTTATTATCGGTGAATTACCTGCACATGGTAGTACTTAAAAGGATTATCACTGGATGGAAAACTATTGTAAAATAGCTTTATATTCGAATCTGAATAAATTTGACAAGTTTAGCGTGTTTTTGTATGTGATATTAGAATAATGTTCCTATTTTTATATAAATAATTTTATATTAAATATAGGAATAATGATTCCTATATTTTCGTATGCAAGCTAATTAAAAAGTTCTATTCAATTGTTTTGCCGCTGTTTGATGAGAACTATCCGCTCTGTAACTTTTGTAGAGAGGCGAATCGCGAAGAAAAACGAAAATCCAGAAACGGCTATACTATGAAGAATATACTATGATACAATTAAACGAAAGTTTAATCTAATTAACCAAGTTTTGTTAGAGGAGTGACTGTATGGGATAAGTAGTTATATCGATTTCATACTCCGCTATTGATTTTCAATTTCGTTATTGAATACACTTTGCAACGAAATCGACGCGATATCGGGGTGTCGCGTATTCAAACGATAGCGGACGCACATACGTGTTTCCGTGTTGTAATTTGCCTGAATGTAATTTGTTAAAAGTAATGGAGCTCGTGAAAAGAAATTAAAAATTTGTTAATAAAGCTTGATATTAGTAAAGATATTAGTTTACAATTTATTATCGTAAAGAAATAACGATTGTATTAAATTCTTGATATTGCTGTTTTAGTTTACTGAAACAACGATATCTTTCGATTGTACGATGATATTTTTACGATTAAAGTATTACGATATATCGATTAATATAGAACGTTGTGCGATAAAACTTAATAGAAATTACTATGCTTGTATCGTTATGAATGACATTATTATACCGTATAATCGAAATTTTATTATATATTAACGGATAGTGGAAAAGCAATTAGAAAGAAACTGTGATAGAAGTTGAGTTCGCTTTCTGTCAAAGTTCTAACTCTTTGATCCGGACTTTAATTCATTGAGTTCTTTTGCTCGTGTACTTTATGACTCACAATCAGTTTTATTACGAAGGAGAAAGTATCGTGATTATAATGCAAGATAGTGTTGCTTGACTTGCAAATGAATTATGTGCATTGAATTCATGCAATCGCCGTGATTAACTGAACAGGTATTCCACGTTATGTTTTCATTACATTAGAAAAATATCCTGATGGCATTGTTGATTAGAGCGTGTGATTTATGATGCAATCGCAACACATATGGAATCTGTTAAACTAATTTCATTTTTACAATTAATGGAAAAAGGAATCTTTTAGATGTAAATTAAATGTGCGCGCATATATTGTTTGAATATTATGAATGATATGTACATATGTACATGTATAACGCTAAAATCTGAACAGAAAATAACCGCAAAATTCAACTACCGGAAAAATCATGAAACGAGTCATTCGATCGCCGTTGAAATTTCACTCCATCGAAAATTTCATCGACGAAAGATCGTTCTAATTCCCTCGCATAAATTCCCCTATGGCATCGATCGAATAGTACGGTCACGGTGAATCCAGCGCGTGTTCCACTTAGGAGATTGCGATTAGGTGTCAAACGAAAGTTGGACAGAAAGTCGTGGAGTGAGGGACGGGTGTATCCTGAAGCTCATAAGTTCAGGGGCACATCGGCCAGCTTGTGAGATTGCACGTGCTGTCACGTGTCGGCGACTTGTATCGATATTAACAACGACAAGTTGAGACCACGCAGGGTGGACACGCGATCCCGACAGTCGCGGAGATTACTTTTTTCCACGGCCACGGACTTGCTGTCGCGTTACAAACAGCATAATTATTCCCGCGACACGTTCCCACTCGATAATGCGTAATCTGATGATGGACTTTTTCTTCCTTTTCCTTCCATTTTTCTCTTCTTTTTTTTTTTTTTTTTTTTTTTACGGCAACACCATTCGCACGGCCGTTTAATCGTTTCTTCCTGCCGCGTCGTGTTTTACACTCGGTCTCCCTTTTCCCTTTTTCCCCGCTCGTTACGGGATTTGCAATTAACTCCCGTTTCTTTCGTACTCGATCGTATCGCTCGGACGTAATTCCGAAGGGGAGCTCTCGTGGAACTTGTAAATCTAAAGCGATCGCGAGTCGTGCGTTACGTGGAAAAGTAAAAAGAAAACGCTGTTTATTCAGTGAATTGGACGATCGTGTGAGATTTTGTTGCCAGAAGTAACGCCACTCGCTAAATGTGCTTTTCAACTGTGGAAATCCTTTATGGCTGTAGATTGAAAATGATAAAAGTTACACATGGTTCAGTTTTACGAGCGTTATTCTTCTCGCCAATACGACGAATGTTATTACATTCGAAGATAGTTTTCCGTAGTTCTTAGGACACGGGACAGTCCATTCCCTTCGGCTATGATTAGCTACGAATTGAAAGATTGAAATGTTCCTGGATCGTGTCATTTTCGAAGATCGCGCGTAACGCGTGCGTCCTATTTGTTTCTCGTAAAACTGATCAAATATTTTTCTTGCGGAAACTTAATGGAAACACGTTATCAACGAATTAAAACTGTAGAATTTTGCACAACAAGCGATACGAAAATTTGTGATTCTGTGCCTTTTGGTGATAAGTTTGAAGAATAGGTCTCTGAATGTATTATAATAAATAAAATACGAATTTTTATACATTTGTGGGAACTTGGGAAATACAAAAATTTTCGAACCTCGCGTGATGCGCAAAAATATAAAAAATATCTGAAATAGAGTAGTCGTAAAATTTAGGGGATGAAACAAATCTCTATATAGATTCTCTGTATAGATTTCTTTGATTATCTCCATAAAAGTATATATTTGCGTAAAAATGCCCGGTCTAGCGATAAAAAGACCTCGTTGAGTCTAAACAGCTTCAGTTTAATTTTGCTCTCCCACAAAAATTCTTTATCTGACATTCCTTGGCACTGGCATATGCGTATGCTACAGTGTGACAGTACAAGAGAAACAAGTACAGATCTGTGTTTTCAACTCGTTGCACTTTTAAAATCATAGGCAAATTGATCATTATAGACGATAGAATTTCAGAAATTTGGCAACGCGAGATTCCATGTTGTCTATATGGACGTAGCAATTGCCGGCGAAATATTTCGACTTCCAGCGCGACGCGATGCATTCGAAAAATGAGGCGCCATATCCGAAATTACGATACGCATTTCTCTCGTCCTATTTGCGATGACGGAGAGCGAAGAATGGAATCCTGCACAGTGTATCCTACGATTAACGAGACACTGTTTTTACACTCCGTTTCGTATAACTTCGTTCTCCTGTTTAACGAATCGCAAATACTGCGCACGTGTTATGCGAATTACGTCACAGCCACTTCTTTTATTAATGCGACTTCATCCTCTGGTTGTCGTTCGATGGGAGGTCATGAATCAGCATTTCGTAGCGGCTTATAAACGTCGGTCAAGAATAATGACTGTATTTACGAGCTCTTGCTAAGCACAATTCTCCAGCGTTGTGCGTATCAATAATCGTATAAATCGATGAAATCTGCTCGAAATAGTACGCAGAATGTTATAGGTTTTCCCATAGGTTTTCATACAAATTTTGTTATCACGTTCTAAAACCAAGAGTTGTATGAAAAATAAATGTACACGCTTTTGAAGTCTTTATATCTTTATATCGCAACATATCGAGGAAATAAAAAAGCTATAACTATATCGTAAAAAAGTTTTCTTTTCCTCTAATGTAGAATTTAAAGAATACCATTTTGCAAATTGTAGGCAACTATAAAAACAACAGATCTTCGTTTCAAATAATAATTACAAGCTAAACTAGGTCGAATTTGACCCAGGAATATTCCCCGTTTTCATCTTCGCAACTGTATGCGCGCAATACGCAGTAAAGTGATCCGACCATTTCGATGACTATCGCCATAGCAACTCTGTTCCACATAGTGCTCATTGCCAACTTCGAGCTACTTCAATGGCAAAGGTCTGGAAAACAAGAGCGTAATTCAATCTTCGCCTGGAAAACTACAGCAAGATCATGCAGTAAACACCCCACGCTATTATATCAAACCATTTATTGTATCAAACGCGTTCTATATAAGTCCATTCGTGTTATAAACAACCATACAACGCAATTCTCCTTTAAAATAGAGAAATTCAGCGAGAATCGAAGCGCATTTCATCCACAGTTCCCGCTCGTTTCTGTTATTATTCTTTCTTTCTGCTCTTCATTCTTCCTGCACTTTGGTAACATTTGATAAAACGAAAGTGTAAACGAGCATTCGTTCGCTGTTTGGCTCGCCGAATCAGAGATCGAATTGTTCTACGAACGCCCTAAGAATGCTCCAAAAGTGTTTGTTCGATTCTTTTAGGTGTTCGTCGAAGTCTAATCTCTACGAAGGTTAGCTCACGTTCGCCGTGAACTCAGAACAGTCTTGGAACATTCGCATGTGGAATTTCTACTTCGCCCAAACAACGAAGGAATGCTCGTTTACACATTTGTTTCTAATATTTATTAACACTTTAATTTGCCATCTGCGAGAAACGTTACTAAATCTTTCAGAATAATTAAAATAAGATAAATTTCATAGACAAAATCTTCAACAACGTGATCGATTTGGCTAACATTGCCAGAAGAAAATTCGCAAACGTAGCATGATATTTTGTCAAATTTTAATTATGGTGCAGTATAATTTCAGTTTAGGGGCAAAGTAGATAAAATTCGCGTGGCAACCAATTCGTCTTAATCCTGTTGCGATCCTCGACTTCTTGTACCGCGATCTCGCTATCATTTCTGCAAATAAGAGGACTTTTAACGTCCCAAGGAAATACGCGTTACACAATTGAAACAAGAAATCACACGTATCGATAACACTTCTTTAATATTTTTCACAAATTTGTGATACTTATGAATATTAAAAAAAAAAAAAAGAAAATACAGTCGAAATTAAACGATAAAACTTAACACGGTTAAAGTAGTTGGGAAAAGCGAGCCTCGGCTCTCTGACCAAAACGCGTTATACTACTCTCACTCGTACGTTACGTTTGAATACCGTTCACTCGTACATTATATTTGAATAGCATTCGCGATGCTATTTGAACCGCACCCCCATGCTGATATTGATGCGAAACGTGGCGTTCATTGCAAAAGCTGATCGCTCGATCAATTTCCGCGTAACTCGTCACTGTGCATTAATGGTATTGCCATGACTGCTGATACCTATCCTGGCAGTGGTTAGATGGCACGTGCATTCGTACCGGAAAATGTACGAATGACAAGCGTTTCTGAATTACAATCTCACGTTTACCGGACTCTATGGTGGGGACGTGCATGTATATCGAGGAACGTGAACATGTTCCGAATACTCGAGGCTCGGTTCCGCGCTGTACATTTGTCTTACGCTTTCGGGAGGGATGGATGTATCTGTATTTTAACCGCCTGCCCGGCTAACCTGATTTCCACATGGCGCAAAGGAGAACGTGTCCTTTGAACCTGTCGTAATAATACGTCTTTTTAGCGTTTAGTGTTCACCGTGAACGAGCGACCCAGATTTCCGAATGTATTGTTTCAGATTCGTTTCGGTATTTCATTTTAGTCAGCGAAACGTTGGTGAATGTGGGACGCTATATTTTCATGAGCGGAAATAGGCGCTGTTTCTCCTGATATTATAGCCGGTTCTAGTATTGTACGATGTTATAGCAAAGGATTACCTGAGAATCGTAAAGGTAAATTTCCTTGGATAATGAGATTTTGATTATTTTATCGCTTGCAAGATTGTTAATCGTAAAATAATTAGTGTACGCGATACATTTGGTTTATTTTACTCTGAAGAATTTCAAGAAATAATGTAACAGTATGTATATTTCGTTAGGTTTTGGTACATTTTACTAGCTGTATGATGATGAATCTGTTTATATCGGAATTACTGGAATTACTGGTTTATATCGAAAATATGGAATTTATGTATATTGAAAATTGTAATAAGTAGACCAATTACGGACCAGTTTTCGAAGCCTGAATTCGGATTGGTAAATGCCAAAACGATAAATTATTGAATACTCTATTTTACGCTTAATTATTATATTAAAATTTAATTGTTTTATTCCGTCTTTCTTTCCAGGTAAGATACAAATCGTTATCGTTAATGGGCGTCTTAAAATTGGTAAGCGATTCAGTAATAACATACAATTCTTTTTTATTGATCGATTATTTGTTTCTAAATGTTATGCGCGTAACTAAAGAACTCTGAATTCTGGAAGTAGCCCTAGTTTAGTCGATATTAAAGTCTGACTTCATATTGACAAAACTTTGGCGAAGCGTGTCGTTAACGCAAGCTAGTAGTCTCAACGAGCATCATAGTTGTGAAATTACTCACAAAAATTCCTTTGCTTACGATCTTTTCTCATTTCCCTATCATTATTTGTTAACAGTAATTGTTTATCAAGCATATCAACAAATACTGAAATAGAAAGGCATTTAACAAACACACGTTTAGTACAATATTAATATATACCGTGAATAATGGACTTAAATAGTGCTAAATGTGATGTCGTTAATTATTGTGACTTAATATAATCAACTGTCCAAATATTTTCATAATATATGCTAAACGTATGTTTGCGATACATGTTTTGTAACTTCTATATACATCTTCGGATTCGTGTCAAATTTTACCAATTTGAACGCAATAGTCGTACCTCACACTATGGTATTAATGAAATTTCAAAAAATTTCGACTTCACCACACATTCGATATATTGGGTTGGCAACTAAGTGATTGCGGATTTTGTCAATATCATCTAATATTCATACAAATTTTCCCTGGCAAGTGTTCCAATACTTTCGCGAACCATTGTATTTCTTTAATATTAGAATTAGCACACCAGTCAAATTGACTGGTTTTACAATTTTATTTTAAAATTCCTACTTCATGTTATATCTTTTTTCCGCAACGATGTAATGACTTTCGTAACGATAATTAAAAGAATAATAGAATGAATTTTATTTTGTTTTTTATGTATTCAAACTGAAAATAATTTTGTATCAAAGCTACTTATACCAATACCAATCAAAATGTCTGGTACTTGTCGAAGTGTAAAAGGGTCCTGCAATCTGTTTATCGAACCCCAATTAATCAGTTTCCTCGTTTCGTACAACTTCCCACGCGTTTTTAAAATTTGTATTGCGTATCATTCAATATGACGATATCAATTATCAGGAAAATTCCGGATCGATCGCTAGATCGCTAACACTAGAAATACGACACCAGTCAAAAAATAAATGTGTCAACCCTCGTTTAGGGATGATGGTCCCAGTTGGATTAATAATACCAAAAATGTACTACATAACATGGAATTCCTTCTGTAAGAAAGTAATAAATCGAAAAATATAAAAACATTCTATTATTGCATATTTTTTAAAGACCAGTCATTTTCACTGGTTGTTATAAAAATTGCTTCGTGGTAATTATCGGTAGTTCTAGTGTTAACTACGAATAACTACCACTATCCAATAGACCAAATTCCACTGCATTAAAACTCTCGATATTTATTCACGTTAATTCCCAAGCACTTGAACGGGAATGCACGTGATGCTGGAAATCCTATGCGTAAACTATCTCATGCGGTTGCATTCATGCTTGTCGGTAATTGAATTCCGGCATTATCTCGTGTTCCGTACGTTTCGGGTGGTTTTCTTAGATAAAGTTATTTGCTCGTTCATCCTGCGTGCTGCTTTGCTCGCGGCTCCGCCGCGTTTCCTCTTCGTTTCCGCCTTTCGCCAACAGAATCTTCTCGTTGCGTCGTTTCCTTTGCGTTATTACGCTCATTCCTGAATTTCAGACGATTTTTTTGATATTCCGCAGAAGAGGTAATGATAACCCCCTCGCGAACATTCAACCTAACCCCGCAACTACGAAGAGCGCCAGTTGTTGGAGGGTTTTTGTGTATTCCGAATATTATATTCCGCAGCTCCTTCGTATTCAGGAAAATGTCTGAGGATAGCGATGGGTGTTATTCGCTTTCTATTTGGGAAATTCTGGCTGGAATTTCTAATAGATATCGTTTAACTATGTTTGAAAAAGGCAATTGCTTTTTGCTTTCTATTCGTGAATTGTACAAGGTGAATTGTATAACTTGACTAATTTAAATAATTCATGAAACGTGTTTCTTTATCTTCATAAAAGGATTTTATAATATTGAAAAGATCGAAGGTGCATATTTATATTGTATGATATATTATGTAATATGTGTTTAATAACGTGTATTTCATTAGTGAAGTATCAGAATAACATTAAATCTAATTGCTATTTCTTTTGCCTAAATGCCTACTTCTTCTCAAAATATAAAATGGTAAATCGGTATTTAAACAACGGTTCCTAATATTATTGGTTATTCCTAATATTCCTAATATTATTGGTTCTTGGAGGAATGAAATTTAGGTGCATAAACTTACTCATTTGGTAGACATGTACGAAGAGTTCTTTACAATTTCGTGTTTAAATTTTAACGGCACGGATAATGAAGTTGCCTTGAAGAACGCGTTTGCATAATTGCAAGACAAGCTACCTTCGTAAGACGAAACAGGAGCATGGTCGTCTCGTAATTTTTGTAACTTCGTGGCAAGCACGGAAGACGACAAGTACCTCGAAGAGTGTGTGCCGTTCCTTCCTCAGGAAATTATGCTTCAATATTTACATTGCCATATTTTTTAAAGAGTTTGTTCCTCGCTGAATGAATATCAAAATCGTAAAAGGTTAAATGATTCGTTTCGTTACAAAATATAACATTGTACAATATATTTTCAACGTAACTAACGATAAGTTATCGATAAAGCCACGTTATACTAAATTATTTATATACTTATATACTTACTAAATATTTTAGGAAAATTGAAGATTATGTATTGAAAACAATTTATTTGGAGTATTTTTTTTGGAATAATTTCTCCGTTTACTTTATTCAAATATTGCTTGATATATTTTACTGTAGTTTATAGTTTCCTCTTAGTTACATGATATTTCGTTACTTCGTTTTGCAGGTTTCTATAGAATCCGTGAATTTAATTTTAATGTAATATATGGTTTAATCCAAAGTACGACTTACTTATATACACGTAAATTAATGCGCAACGTATTTCGGTGTATGCTAAAGATATGCAGTGGCTGTGATTAAGTTGTCTGAAGTTCCAGTTACTTCGCGTCTGATTAATAATACGACTATTTCACTTATCCCTGCGTTAAGGAGCCACAAACATAAATCTGACAAATCTGCAAGTTTCAGGGGTAATTTTTAAGGAGTAGGAATCTACTGTTATTATTAGAAAATTAAGAATAGTATGGAGAAGGGTGAAGTTAGTGTGTATTTTGATTGTATGGTACTTGTTATTTCAAATAATAGAGATTCTTGCTTATATCGTATTCTCACATGCTGCAATAAATTGTAAGAAATTCATTTGTATTATTTCTAGCAATAATATTTCTGCTAACAATACTGAAATAAATAAAATAATAAATAAAATAAAAAGTAAGAGCAATACTTGTCGTAACCAGTGTTAATATAGTTCTCAGTATATCAACTGTTTCAACGGTTTTCCAATTTAAAAGCAACAAGAGGCATTAGCTCACGCGATTTCCAACCTTTTTAATCTCATGGCACACACGTGAACTAATTATTAAAATTCTCTGCGGCACAGCAAAGTATAAATTATATTTGTCTCGAAGCTATCGTTGTTTCTATCTGACGATCTAAGGAGGAAAGAGTTCAGTGACCTTGACTGAGTAACGAGGTATTACACGTTTTAAATCTCAAGCTTACGCCAGAGTAAAACGAACCAGGAAATCCTGAAGAACGGCCGAGAGGATCACGCGCGTCTCCAACGATTCCATTCGACCACAATCGCCCTCGAGCTGGACGAGTAAACAGTTTTAAAGAATCGCGGTGCTCCGAGAGAGGAAGAGAAACGTGGAACCGAGAGAACAGACTACATAATGGGATGGGTAGAGAAGAGAGCGTCGATGAGTGAGCGCGGAAAAACGGGTAAACAGTATTCTCAGGTATGCGGGCTACGGTGCTAGTAGCTCTGATACAACAAAGGGAAATGGAAGAAAGTATTATACCGTGGACGAGTAAGGCGCAGATGGTGAATGAGAGAGAGAGAGAGAGAGAGAGAGAGTCAGGAAGATGCGAAAAGCTGCATAAAACAAAGAGGATAGACAACGTTTAAATGCTTTTCGATACGAGAGCAAGACGGAGATTTCATCAAAGTAGAAATTCCTGCAAACTCGGAAGAGGGGGAGGCAGTGGAAGGAGGCCCGTTCCTCAGTCAGGTGGCCGACCAGGGAGGACGAGCTGTGCCGGCGAAGCCCCGTTTCGTCGAGGGAGCTGCGTTCGTCGTGAATCGAGTGACGAAGAGCACCAGAGAAGAGAGGAAGGAGACCGAGAAGGACACGGCCGGGGAAAAGGAACAAAGGGACGATGAGTAAGGTGAAACCGAGAAAGACGGCTCATGGGAAGCAGCCTCGAAGAAGAAAGAGGCCACCTACTACGCGGGATGCGTTGGTGGTCGGGGTGCAAAAGCAGGATGAGACGAAGGAAGAGAAAAGACGCGGTGGAGGCGCCACGAAGCGGCGCTAAACAGAGATAGCAAACGGGCAGAATAGAGAGAAGACGCGTCGAACAGAGACAGGCTGATGGAGCTTGAATGGGAGAGCTTTGGGCAAGGTAGCGAGAAGGAAACAGCAGGGGGTTGGATGAGAAGGAGGGAATCTTGGGTGGAACGCAGACAGAGATACGGAAGGTGGGAGAACGTTCAAGAGAGGGAAAGAGAAAGAGAGAGAGAGAGAAAGTTGGACGAACGTTGTTGGGGATGGCGATGGAGAATCCTCGTGAAAGATAATCAGTGAGAGAGAATGTGATGGAAATGGTGTGCACCGGGGAGAGGCGCTGCGAAGGGGAAGGCGGAAGAATCAGAGGGCGAATACGAGAGGAAGAGAGACGTATGAGAACACGGACGAAGAGAGGAAAATCGAAAGAAACGGCAAAAGTCATTGGAGGAAGGAAAAGAGAAAATGTTTAGTTTGAAAGAGGGAGATAGAGAGATTTTATGCTGTACCTAGTATACTAGTACCTACGGAGTTAGAAAGAGAGAAAAAGGGAGAAGGGAGAGACAGAGAGAGAGAGAGAGAGAAAGAGGGAGACAGTGAGTATCGTTGAAAACAGAAGAACGGAGGGAGAAAGGTGTTGGAAGAGAGAAAGAGAAAGTCGTCACGGGGATTGAGGGGAGGGAAAGAGAAAGAAGGAACGCGACAAGTTCGAGAGAGAGGTAGAGTAAGAGGAAAAGAGAGAGTAGAATGTATAGGGGGACTGAGTGGTGGAAGGGGTGTGAGCAGGCGTGTTGGGGGTGGGTGGGTGGGTGCTGGTACGGTTTTCAAGAGGAAAGAGAAGGAGAGGGGTGAGCAGCGAGTGGTTGGTGCATTATTGATCCCAGTGTGTGCGGACTGGGCAAAAAGAGGAGCCTCCGGCTCGGCTCGAGAAAGAGAGGGACCGATACTCCTAAGCCGAGTGCAAGCGAGAAAGAACTACTGATCGCAGACAGATATTAGAAATGCGTTCGCCTCTTACCCGGCGTATACCGCGCACTGACGAACCTAGAGAGTGAAAACATCTATCGTAATGCGGCGAATTCACACATGGCTGGCAAATCTATCGAGGAATTGTGTAAGAAGGAACGAATCTTATTTCTCTTATTTCTCTTCCTCTCTCCATTTCTCTCTCTCTCTCTCTCTCTCTCTCTCCCTCTCCCTTTTTCTGCTTGCACTATGGCCGTTTCGGATAGCTGGAATATGATGTTTCGCGACGGTCGTTACTTTGGCCGGGGACAGTTTCGTTGAAAATGAAATTTCGAACGCAGTTTTTGCAGTTTTAATGCCTGGCTCCTGGTGGCATGGCATGATTGAACTCGCCGTGAAATTGGCAAGTTTTTAAACTATTTATTATGGGTATGGAGTTTATTTGGAAAGCTTTAGAGTTTGTTGAACTTTATAGATATCAAATAATTACTTTGGAACATGGAAGGAATTTAGAGCGAATAGGACTGAACGATAAAATTTGTCAGCTGTATTCTTTTTTTATGCGAGTAGTAGTGGAACATTTTTTTTATATTTTTACATTTAATCGACATATTATTCATTGGCGCATCGGTTTTAATCTTTTACCAGTAATTATATCATTTAGATAATATTGATTTAACAATTTCAATAACAAAACACTTTTATTCATAGCGAAACAATGAACTTTTTCAGTTAGGAACAACGTTTCCGAGGTGTTGCTGTTTATTGAAAGCTACTGAAAACGCAATTTTCAATCATAATGTTTCATGGTGAATCAGAATGTATGGAATTATTATTATTATTAGTATTGGAGTTTATAGTGCCTTTGAATATTGTTTAACAAATTTGTAAATATTGCCCGACAAATTTCCTCGGCTTTGAGAGAAAGCTTCATTCCTATCGGCTTTAAAATATTTGCATTTACTTTCATATATTGTTTAATATACATCTACGATATGAATCATTGTGTTATACAATAATGCGTATACGATTTACATTTAGAAGTAAAGACTCTTGCTTTGTCAAGTATAAATATCTACAATGCAGAGATGACCCTGATATTCAAAAAATTGCAATAATCCACTGATATATTAAAATATATATATCATCATCGTTCATGTTTCCGAATTATTTGTTTGTTACCGAAATAATTAGAAAAATGTAGTTACTTCCAGCAAGCAATGAATTTAAATTCTAAAAGAGATTAAAGGTATTCAAAAATTCTGTAGGGATTTTATCTAGTCAACAGTTTCGCAATGTTATATCCGACGATATTTTTTACAATTCTGATATTTGATTTGAAATATCCAGCTTTAAATTATTTCGAGAGATATACTTTTAATATTCGACGAAATTGTGAAATATATGTCTTCATGAAACGCTGCGATTATTTTCCACTTGTAAACAAAATTGTTTACGCCGTTAGTGAAATTATCTAATTCTAAAATTAATTAAAAAATTATTTGCGTACGATAAATATTGCTAATATTTGCTATAATATTCTTCTGTGATATTATATTAATAATATTGTACAGAAATACCATAGAAAACACTAGTGTACATAGATGTATCTATATTCATGCGCGAAATAATATTTATAGAAGTACGTAGTTCTAACGTGCAATTTTCTACATTTTACATGTATACTGGATACTTTTAGTTTTCCGACAGTCTCCGTTCATTCTTCATTCTTACGTGCTACTTTTTCCTCAAACTTTAATTTTACACGTTTGATTGCATCTGTGTCAAGTTTTCAAACTTTCCTCCTCGACCAGCGTCGTTGTGCTTCGTGATCAATCACAGATATGAATCGCGAACACATTGAAAGCACCGGATATTCTTTTCTAGTTATTTATTAAATGTTGAACTAAACAGCATGAACTAACGATTCTTGGCACGCTTCGAAACGAATCGACTTATGGCTTTCGATTGTGGATCGGACAGATCATTTGTTTCACATCGTTAGATGTTGCTGAGTTATATTTCGTACACTCCGCTGTAAAGAATTAGAGACATAATATTTCCAACCTGTAGGAACGGTCATCGATTGAATAAAATTTTATTGAAAACGTCAGTGTTTAAAATAATGAGAAGATTTTTAACATGGAATTTTGTAAAACAGAATTGAGTAACATATATTCAACTTATCAGAAAAGTATACGTATTTCTACAAATAAGAATCAATTAGTCGAAGTATAGTATCAAAAATAGCAAAATAAAATGATAGTAATTTTTAACTTCTATAAAAGTTGCAGATGTATCTTTCTAAAATACTCATATAAATTTCAAGATCCGCAAACATTTTGAAATCATCTACACTCTATTGCTCCTCTTACAGCGAGCACACAAATCAAATCTTATTTCATTTGAAGAATAAATCGAATAGAAGACTCACGTTAAAGCACCTACATGTGTATTCTTTTGTACTTTGAAGTAGCACAGGTTCTATCGATTTTACACACATTTTCGTCGAACAATAGTTGGTTGGTTATCGCGGAATTTTTGCGCCGACGAACGTCTTATTATTAACAGGGACAATCTAACAAAAATTCTTCTTCACTGGAAAATACGTCAACCGTTGTTTCTGCGAAAGCGATTGGACGCGAATAGTCAGAAATTACGTGCGTCGATGAAAATAATCCAGGCTATTAACGTCGATGCGTTTTAAACGCTTTGTCAAAGAAATGGTAGGAATTCAATGAATTCCAGAGATGTCGGCGACTCATCCGGTCGAATATCGGTTCGACTATTTCTGAAGTCCCACAGTGGAGCGTCGTATGGAATTCGCGTGTGTTTTTCGACATTTTCGTTGCTCGTTCGACAACGTCCGCATGACTCCAATTTACAAAGAAAACGAAAAACGAGAGAGGAGAGAAAAAAACAGATTTATCGATTTTACAACGGGGACACGGCAAATGGAGGTGGAGGAGGAAACGTTTGGTTCTTTGTCGAAATGCGAAATAGGAGGACATTCGTGCACTTTTTTCGCAGTTCGGTTACGAGCGTTGGGATTCGACGAATGTTGCGTAATCGAATGCAATCATAATAACGTTCTGTTTGGAATGTTATCAAAAGTGCACCGTTGCATAAATAAAATGCATTTAATATTGAACGACCAAACGGGAGTGCGCAATTCCCCCGATATTGTGGACGATATGAAACCTATCCCAGGCACAACCAAGCGGTAACATTTTTGCAAATGCTCTGATTTATACGATACCAAGAGCTGGGAAACAGAGATTTCTTTAATAAATGGATATTATCTGCAAGAAGATATTCGATAGCTTGCGATATCATTAAGATATTTCTTTTATTACACAATTTATTATTTTTAACGACAAGAGACGTTTATAGTTTTTATAAATCTTCAGAACTTCGCCTGTGCTAATTTCTTATTTATCGCTTTTATCTATCATTTAACTGAAACTTCCTAAGGATATTTCAAATGAAATGTTAGAAGATACTTTCGCTGAAATTATTACCACGTTCAAACCAACGTGAGTCACCGGTGGACCACAATCTGCGCTTCTATCTGGCGGCGTGGATCACCGGTGGCTCACACTTCTTTTTTTACTAAAATTTAACGAAAACTAGAATACAAATGTTATTGGAGAAGACGCGTATGAAAAAGCGCGCCGGCTTGAACGTGTTAAACATGCTTTAAGAAAGATAAAGTTATTTGTGATTTAGTTATTAAGAGTTAAATTTTATATTAAGTATTATTTTTTTTTTTTATATATATGACAAAGAGTTGTACTGAGAAAAAAAATCAGCTTGTACAATTTCAGTTCGAATATCGCGAATATAAAAGATTAATATATATGAAAAAAGAACAGACCGATTTGGCAAAAAAGATAATTGCACATTGGAAAGATATCAGCTCATATTTTTCACGTGTTTTTCCCCAAGAAACTATGTCAATTGTATAAATTACGTTTCCATCCGTCCGTCATTCCTCTTAAAACTCTTTCCAAGTCTTACTAGCAACACTTTTCAGTCTCGCATATAACATATAGTATAAATTTTAATTTTTGAGTGGTAGCCGTGTGAGCCATACTTCTAGTAGACAGAGAAAGTGGAAAATGAAAATCAAACGCGGTATTCGAGGATCAATTGATTCGCGTTTGAAGTATCCATTCTGCGGCGACCTCTTCGCAGTGTTCAGAATCAATAGAGGCGAAGGATAGAGGCAAACGTTGCCAGGCCTCCGTTTCAGGCAACAATATCCATAAATTTCAGCCTCGATAGAACAAACAGCGGACCGACAATCCAAAGTCGAGAAGTTTTCACGCGTAAAAGGGAAGTATCAAGCATGTCAGGTTACCTTGGATTCTGAAAAATCGACCTCTCGATTCGCCCCTTTCATTTCCCTGCTCGATAGTCGTGCTTACGCTTTTAGTTCTATCTACAGCATCAGACCATCGATTTTTCTTCTCTTCCGGTGATCCATTTCCGTATCGTGACCCTTCAATCGAGCTGCGATAAACGATTTACAAATGCACTATTCGGTATGAATGTTGGATATATTTCGAAAAAAAAAAAAAAAAAAAAAATGAAAAAGAGATATAGCTGTTATTTGAAAAAGTTCGGATGAATGTGATACGGGAATACAGCGAGGATCGTGTAAATAGAGAAACGCTTATCTTTAAATGTATTATTAATATCTGTAAAAAGATTAAAGCGTGAATTGTTTGAAATCACTTCTTCTTAGCTGATTTTTTCTGTTATTTAGTAAAAAAGAAAGTTGAATGTTCTCGTTGTTTTTATATTCTAGTGGTTTTATTATAAATCTATTATTTCATTCGCATTGTACGAGCCGCTGAAACAAAACCGATCAACTTCGCGAAACAAACAATAGAGAAAATTGATGAAACTACAAAAGATAAGCCTCGATCAAATGTTTCCTGAAATGTAAAAAATGTTAACTGCTTTACGCTGTGAGCGGCTCATACATGAAACACTAAATAAAATACAATTTTTAAAAATCCCCCAATAAATTTAACAAGTAGATGAAAATCTAACATAAATGCATTATGGTCGAGCATTATGTGAATTATTATTATTTTCCAATTTTATACTACCTGCGACATTCTTTTTCCATTTTTGTAATCAAATGATCACAAACGACAAAACCTTCTTCCTAGATCGTACTATCGGTAGTAAGAAACAGATAGCCTTGGCAGTGGAAGGCTGGTAGCTTCTCTAATTAACCTCATTAGGTAATTACCGTCGAGACGGCAGCAATTTACAATCGGCTATCGGCATCGTCGTAAAACCAGTTGACCCTATACCCTGGCACTTCGAGTCTCGCTCGTGCGCGATTTTATAGATCCTTCGAAATGAGTGTCCTGCAGTTGTCTCTCGACTATTAACGGCCCCGTAAGCCTCGACTTCCGCCACTTTATGGGCCGGTTAGTGGCCAATACTCAGCATACGTAAATTATGTACAACCGATTGTGTGCTATGTAATGGTCGATCCATCGTTGTTTCAGAGATAAGAGAGCGCCGCGTGATACCTGTAACGACTTTAGAATGGATTATGCTCTTTTTTAGGGAACAACGATGAATAATTGTTGCCGTGAGATGGTGAGAGAATACGAGGGTTCGAATGATACGATTTCTTGGGGTTGGTCGTTGGTTCGGTTGAACGAGGTTATTTGACGGATGTAAGCATTTAGCGCGTAATTTGTCACTTTGTATCGTTCTTGGCAATTTAATGTTCTTTTAATTGAGCTGGAAGGCTTGAGGAAACAGCTTGAGAGCTTTCCTCGTCATTCCCGATTATCTCTGTGTTTTTTTTTTTTTTTTTTTTTCTATCGTTGGGGAATACATTGTGTAAAGTAGGTTTAGAGAGAACAGAAAAATAGAACGAAGCAGTTTTTCATTTGTTCGTAAAAAGTTTGTTCATAAAAAGTTCGTTCATAAAGGGAAATAGTGGAAACGAAACTTTTTATATTTCATAAAAAGGAAACGAATAGCAGGAAAACTTCTTTTCCACCGATCGAACTAATATTTGTTCGATGTAGTTAATACGCTCGCTAGTGGCGGAATTCTCTATCGTATCTATCACGCGGCATTAAAATAGTTTCGCTTATTTTTCCGTGATACGTGTTTAGACGTACAAAGTTATTTTCCGCAAGTGACTTCGTACGTAAATATAATAAATTAATTGAACTGGCTCGTTAGAGGCAAGTTGTTACCTGTCATCTACATTTCAAGAAAAATTTGTCAAGGTATGCTGCTTTAGTACTACCAGTCATCTTCTACCCATCCTCTTTCAACCATAATTTATCTTTCGACAGACACAATACGTATATAGTCCTATGTTTCTTTATTCTTATTTTACCGGGACACCTTATTATTTTCGACCAAGACACCGGCAGTAAGTTCGACCCAACCGATGTCTCAGATCCGACGCTTTGTCCCCTTATTCGCAAACATCGAAAACACATCTCCGCGTTTGTTTATTCTCAGCAGACACCAGAACGGCGCAGCTTCCAGGTACATCGGTGGTCTACCAGCACAATGGCACGAGATCAGATGCAGCAAAACGTCGGTCGCGTTAGCATTGGCTCGGCAAGAAACCCCGCGTCTCGACCCATTTTCCCCGGGAAAAGCCGATAACAAACGCTTGTCGCATTCTTGCGTCTTCGACCCAGATTTTCCCTTCGGAACCGCGCGTGTGCGTGTATCAGCGAAACTCATTGCACGCGTCGGCATTCGTCCTGGCCTCTTCATCCCCCTCGCCGCTCTTTCTTTCTTCTACCTTCCGTATCTTCCGCCTTTTCACTTCCCTCGAGCGACATCTGAACGCGTTTTTCCATGCGCCCGTTGCGTGGCCGTTTTAAAACCGTTGGTATACGCGTATACACGACATGTAAAGGCTAACGACGAGTCCTTGTCGTCGAGAGACCGAAGAGGCCTAATGAATGGGTCGAGGATCTTTTTATTTCCCTGCTCTTCCACCCGTACACCATCGTAATTCTTCCTTTAGCTCGGTTCCTCCCGGTTTGCCCTCTCTTTCTTCTGTTTTCTCCTTTGTTTTCTATTTCTTTTTTTTTTTCTTTTTAATTTCACCCCGTGCAAGTTCCTCGTTGTCGGTGCTCTTCCTCTTTTCCGAGCTGTCTCCTCGGGGCTAAACGAAGCTTCGTGTCGCGACGCAGCCGTTCCGAGGCAAGAAGCGCGACGATGCGACGTTCCCGTTCCACTGTCAGCTACGACGCTTGTCCCGCGTTCCTTTCGTGCTCCTTTTGCGCGTGAAATCGTTCGGCAAATTGGCAGAAACGAAAGGCCAGGTTCTCGACGAACGCGAAAGAACGCGGCCCCCAGCTGTAACTTTTATTAAGTTTCCTTTCTCCTTGGAGAAATTCGATGTCTGCCGGTTAAAGGGCTGATCATTGCGTATGCAGTGCAGCTCCCTTGCGATTTCTGAAATTCGACTGTATTCTTGTTTGCTGGATTCTTCTCTGCTGCTGCTACCTTATTTTTCTTTTACTTTCGGTTTCCGCGGAAGAAAATCACCTGGCAGCAGTATGGTATTTTATTGTTCGTAGATTTTAGAATTTATTAGTAATTCGTAGTTGGGAAAGAGTTCTTTAATACGAAGATAGTAGGGGAAAAATATGTAAAGACAGTTTTCATAGTCTTCTGATTTGAATGTCGCTCTCTGATTAAATAGAAAGATTTTATACAAGATATGATACGGTCGGAAATGAAAATAAGTTTAATGGTTGGTTAAATATCTTGATACAGCATGTGGTCGTAAAAGTTATTGTTCTGAAATTTGGGAAATGAGCGGTTAGGTTCGGGTTTAGGTTGTCGTAGCGTTAATCTGTTGTTATACTCTGAAACTGGAAACAATGAAAGGCAATTATTATTTGTATCATTAAAAGTTGTATAATTAGAAGATAAAGTATAATAAGATTACGCATGGTATAATTATTCTACCGAGGCAAATGGTAATCCTTTGTATGGGAAAGTAAGAATAAAGGGAAAGGGATATTATAGATTTATCGTATTTGCTCTTCTATTTAGTTGCTCTTGTGTAATTGTATTTCTTGCTTATTTAATTAATTGTAATTTGTAGATGATTGATTTAATTGTTTAAAGTATGTATCTTTCTCACGCGCACGAATTCCTCTGTGAAGAACAACGATAAGGTATTTAATCAATTTTTAATAAGAATCCAGTATATTCGATAAAATTTCTGTCACAAACTTATTCAGAATTAAATAAATTTAATCTAAGTGTAACTAGATTTATTTAATTATTTCTACTTATAAATTGAGTCAATCTCGCGACTCCACTTTATTTGCATGGTTGTTTCGTTTCACGGTAAGAAGCAGCTTTCCATTCGGCACGTGCGCTTCATTCAACGTGCATCAAACCGCCCTTAAACTGTCCTTAAACAGTCGGCACTTGGGCATTTAATTTAAAAGTAACGCCGCGTGGTTGGCAGCAACGACGTTCGCCGACTCGTGCACGCGAATTCGTAATTCCTCAGCGAGCCAGCGCGTACTATCCACGAAGGAGCCCTAATTTCCCGTAGAGATGGCGTGAAAGCTCGCGAGAAGCTGAACATCGCCTCGTTATTTCATTAGCTAAATGAAAAAGCGACTTGCAGGGTCCAGTCAAGAGGGGCAAGTCCGAGTATTTCAGCGAGAAACAAGGAACTAGTCGTTGTTCTGCCGAGGAACAGCCATAAAAGTACGCTACCGCTCGAAAATATGTGGACACCTGCTTATTCTTGGTAGAACGTAATTCACACGCTACGGATTCGTATGCAAATCCACGTTTTCCAGGATATAATTAAAAAAAGTGGAAGCTCGGTAGAAAATTGTTTTACCTACCAAGTAATATACAGAGAACTGTACTATGAATATTTTAGATATTTTTTCGTATTACGTGCATTTCGTGTATTTTCAAATTTCCTATAAATGCACAAAAATCCGTACTCGTAATTACCTTGGTAAAATTTTAATCTCAATCTGAAGCTTTGCGTGGGAGTTACAAGATATTTAAAAGAAACTTGTATTTAATAAAAGATTATTATACAATCGCTCGAAACATATAATGGGTGATCCTATCAAGCAGCGAGACTTGTTTAATATCGCGGATGATCAGCTGTCTAAATACGTATACTTTTGCTCGGTATCTTGTAACTTCGATATTACATTCCCATCGTCGTCAAACATTGTATCAATATAATTGTGGAAACTAAAGGGCGTTACAACGCTAATGAAATTTCAAAACGTTTAACGCAACACACGTGATATATTCGTGAAAAGTGCCGAGAAGTACGTACGAGTACTTTCGTGAGTCACTGTATGTTGAGCATAAAACGAGGCGAAGGAAAAGTTACGAGTAGCTGTGTGGTTGAGAAAGAAGGAACGTAAAGTCGAAATGACAGAGAGGAATGTGAGAGAATGTGTTCATTGGACCGATGCTGCTGCTAATGGAATCTTGTAGTTTCGACAGTGGTATTTCTGGTGAATGGTTGCTACCGAGTCTCGAGTAAGGAATAATTAACGGATTGATAGGGAATGATTTTAGAAAGTCTTGGCGTAGAATTCGGCTAAATTGATGGTTGATCGATATTTGCAGGGGTGTAGGAAATATTTGTAATTATTGGGACCTGGGAATCGGTGGTATAGCTATTATTGGAATATTGATTATGGATATTATGCGTTGGTGCCAGTGGGTTAGATAATCACTTTCGACGCTGGTTCTGCGTAGATAATGATCGTTAGTTGTCGTATTTATTGAGTTTGTTGTTTGTTATGCTCATTATAATTGTTCGATTGTTTATGTATGAGGTTGATATACACGGGTGACTGTCGTCGAATGTGTTGCGAAGCACAGATACCACATAAATAATTAATGTTTTCGATTAAAATGAGCAATGATTTAATATCTGTTAAACTACGAAGAACGTAATTAAATGAAATTAATTGATAATAGGCAATGCAATTAAATAATATAACATTCTGCATTCGATACTTCCTTCTTCCTTCCACGTACAGTATTGTGGAGGAATTAATATACTCTGCCAGTTCTTGCGTATTAGTAATGGAAATATGTTAGTTTATTAAATCTGTTGTGCGGAAGTACAAGTTCTGTTTTGATTTGTCAGAAAAGTGGTGGCTGGTGAACTTGTTAAGTAGGAAAATTTAAGAATTAAACTATCGCGTTAATAGTTAGAAAGCAGCAAGCAGAAGCTTAGAAAATATCAGTTCGTTTAAAATGACCAATATTTTATAAGATCATTTTGTGATATTGTTTTATAACTCTCCGATATGTTCAGTTTGGATTTTTCGCTGTTCTCTTGTCGGTCTTTTAAAATACTGATTTCTCTTTCGGTCTTCCTTTCTTTTCCTCCACCATTCTAAGTAGTCTCAAACGAGTTCTATAAGATTTAGGTCACGGCTCCATTTATAACGGCATTAGTGAACTAGGAAAAACCATAAATCAGCAGCTCCATGAAAGGAATATTCAATGATTCTTGCACAATAGCATGTAAAAATATTCTCTAGAGACGTATTTAGTTAATGTTAGAAGAGCAATGATGTGAAGATCGTTAAAGGAAATATTACAAAAAGATCACGTACGGGAAAGGATAAATATCACTGGAAATTTCATATTTCAATCTGAGATCTAATTTCAACCGCTCGTATTTCGCTTTCGAGTTCAACCAAAATTCGTGTCACCTGGCCATCCTGAGTAATTTATTCTGACCCAAATTTTTAAATCGCAAATGTTCCGTCACCGATAAATAGAATTTCAGTTCGGCCAGAAAACAGGCCAACGGAGGATTGCTTGGTGAAACATTAGAACTCAGTACTCGTGAATGAAGATCATTAAAGAAAACATCATGAAAAAGCTATGAACGAGAAAGGAGAAAGAATAAGAAATAATGGGAAATGGGGGCTGGCGAACGACGAGAAAAATCAGGGGAGAGAAAGGAGATGGCTCGGCGTTACTTCTCGAAACATTTGCTACACGAAGTATTCTCTTGGTCCCCGGTGGACTGGCCATTCCGCTAATTAGCCCGATTTAGGGTAACGTTGTTTTTACCCTGTTCGCTCTCCATTTTCCCCTCTGGCCGGTTCCTTTTTGGCGTCTGCACGGCCGCTTCGCATCGCCGCTTTAATGCAGCCGCCATTGGTGGGCGTCGCGGCGCATCTGCCGGTGCTTTTAATTTTCGGCGTCATACCGTGGATATTGGCCGAGTAGCGTTCCGCTTCGTTTCGTTTCGACTTCCATTGTCTGGAGAAAGTGTCGGGCTACGCGGTGGATACGCGTGCTCCTCGTTTCGCCGGGATATTGCAGAAATAATGGCGATATTAATATTCCGTGGCGCGGCGTTTTCGCCGCTGCAAAAACGTCCCCGCTTCCTGCAAATATTCTTCGAGGATAATGCATCGTATGCCGCGGAATCTCCCCTTCTTCTCCTTCTACCTACCTTCTTCTTTTTTCAGTTCCTTTTTCATCTACTTTCTTGCTACAGCTCCGCCGTCTGAATTGATTATCGACCACGATATCGTATCTTTCTTCGTCCATCTCGATCCATTTGCATTTGGAATTTCAACTCTCGTTTTGTCTGTTTGCAACAACAAGATCGGATCTTTTACGACAAGAACGTGATTCTCTCACCGATCTAAACATTTTTCCAGTTTGTGTAGAGTTTTGTGATTAAGGTCTAAGGAATGAATACATGTTTGTTTGTTTGTTCGTTGTGGCTTGGTACAGATTTGTATCTGTACGTAGTTGGTATGAATGGGCTATAGGTGGCTACGACAGTACGAGGTATGTTATTAATTGGCTTAGATTTAAGTTAGGCCATTTAATTCGAATCTGTATTGAGAAATCTTATTGATGAATTCTATTACGCGAAGTACAAAATGTAGATCGATATAAAATAATTCTACGATATAGCAGCTTAAACCAAATTTTTTTCGTTTTCTATGACCCGACCATACACATTCATTTGCATGCTAACTGAAATTTGCGTTACCTGTAAATAACTCTATGTCGAGTAATTCGCTGCAATGTGTAGATATCGAAAGTGTTCTGGTTATTATAAAAAGATTTAAAGGAATTTTATTTTGTAAATACGTTTCTGGTAATAAATCATTGTTCATAGTAATTACTGTATATCAAAAAAGTGTTAAGCATCATTAAAGATTCGAGAACTTTTAATAAATGATCGACATTAGATTGTTTGGAAATTTTATAACATTTTCTATAGTTGGTATATAGTGTTGCATATATATTCAATAGGTTTAGATAGATAGGAAGATAATGTTTAACTCGAATAAGTATGTTTTAAGTGGATCATTCGATGTAGCATCTAACATCGATTAATAGAAAGATCTTATTTTTCGAAAAATTGAATTTTTCTTCGAGTTATTCGATCTGTATGAATTCCCGTTAAAGAATTTTTTCTGAATGGTATTGCACGAGCCGCGTCTGTGGAAAAGTCCGCAATTACCATTTCACTTGCTTAGTTTTCAATATAGCCACACATTTCCCCTACTTAACAAAAATTACCGCGGAACTGTTTTAATGCGGGGAACTAGTTTGTATATTATAGTTATGTTATGCAGATGTGAACTTTAAACAGGCAAATGGAAATGAAATGTTAAGGAACTAGAACATAATCTAGAGCACGTTCCAAGCATATGGCAATTTTTCTGCAAATTTAGAGAAGATGGAAAATTTAAATTAAATTTGCAAAAAAATTATAAACGTAAAGTATTTTATATTTTACAAAAATAAAGATTACATTTTATTTGCTGTCGTTGACAAATAATTGTATAATATTTTTTTACTTAAGCACTACAGCAGTTTCCTCATTTTTTTTTAGAGATAGTCAAAGATGCATAATATAATTAGCTACAATAATATTTAACTATATATTCAAGCATACTTTGTAAAATTCACTGCCATTATACGAACGATTATTATCGTTATCAAAAAAGCGTCAGACGAAATCATTAAGGAAAAATCAAAGTACAAAAAAAAAAAAAAAAAGAAAAAGCACTGCAAACAAACTCTGCTTCCACAATTCACCGCAGGAGTAGCGATAAATTCATCACCTACGTAGAAGCCACCGGCTCTAGATACCAGCTGCAAATTTTATTATCTCTACAATCATTCAAAAATCTACTAGTCCGCCACCCGGCTTCGAATAAAACCTCACATTTTCGCGCCAATAAAAACGAACCGCCCCTGGATACATATTTTCCCTCGGCCGGTGTGAGTGACGTTTCCCACCACATTCTGCACACACGCAAAAACGACAAAAAAAGCCCATTCCAATATTTCCTCTCTCTAGTCGAACACCGTGAAACTCGATAGAAATTCGTTTCCACCAAACAACCTATCTCCGAAAAGAGAGCTGCCTCTTGAACGTCGAATTCCACGAAAAACTCGTTTTCTCGTAAAGTCAAATTGTGGTCGCGTGGTAAATGAGCACGGACGCACTGGATGTCCGGTCCGTACTGGAAAACAGGGACGATGAATGTCGAGGCCACTTCATCTCCGTCGAACTCGTTCCATTTCGTCGCGTGCTCGAGAGCAGAAACGGGCTTCGTCGCGGAAGAAAAACCGCTGACGAACGCTGACACGGTGCGCGGCTGAACGTGAAAGGCTGCAGAACGCGAAGAGTGGAATACGGCAGCGGCAGGTTCTGCGCAGCCAGAAAGCGGATATTTTACGAGGATGGTCCGCCATGAATGACAAGCGGCGGGTAAGTGTGCGGACCGGGCACGAGGTCGGAGCCAAAACGCGAGACAGGTCGAGGAAGTCGGCTATGGGAACCCATAAAAGATGATCAGCTCATAAAATTGATCACTGCTCGATAACTTTGCACGACGCCGAGTTACCCCCGGGACTCCCGCCTCTTTATCTCAGCTCGAAAGCCGGCTGTACAACAGGTTACCCGGAAAATAAGCGAGGCGGTAGCTGTTGGCCTTACCGGAAGCCCCCAACCACTTGGCCGATATTCTTCCGATCGATGGATGGATTTTAAAAAATCGTATGTTTAGTAAGGTATATATGTTTTAGGAGTTTGTCTTATTTTTTGGTTGTTTGTTTGCTTGAGTGTTTGTAGGGAGGGTGTTGTTTTGTTTGTTACATGGTAAAATAAATTTTGTGGTGTTGAATAAGTTTTAAATTGAATTTCAAGATACGCTAAAAAGAAAAATAGGGAATGCACTGTGTATATAATAATTGGAAACACAATATGGCTTACTGGATAAATTATTTTAAACTGTTGAAATATCTGCTGCTATGAATCTCTGTTAAATAGAGTTAAATAGGCCATTCGATATTAGAATAGTAATATGAGACTATTACATGTTACATATTACATTATGTATCTTACATAATTTTTCTTTTATCGCTCAAAATACAAATTAAAATAAAATACCTAGAGAATTGAACGACTTCTCTGAAACTGTTAAGAATCTATTCAACTATAATCGAAAATTCACAGGCAAAGATTCAAATGTTTGTACAACATTCCCAACTCTGTTATACACATACGAAGAAGCAGATTGTAATTTAACATAATAATATTCATACGTTGCGCTCCGAGATCTTCGATCAAGTAAAAAATCTTTCTTTTAAATTCCTTCAGTTTACAAAATTTCTTTTCTATCTGGACTATCTTCCTGGAAACAACAAAATTCCATCGTTCGTTGAATCGAAGTAGTTTCCATCTCTTTGTACGTTGTTCTTTCAGCAGCCGGAGGAAAGCGCCAGGAGCCGATCTCCGATCTAACGGATTAAATATTTTCGCTTTAAACAGGCGCGTCGATTCGCTTTGCTTTCTCGCGAGCGGCACATCCGCGAGACTCCTCGTGCGCGTCGATTCCCGTATCAATTGCTTCCGTCAAAAGCCCGTTTCGAATCGACATTAACAGCCAATATATGAATTACATCGGGAAATAACATGGAATTGATAGCGGAAAAAAGACGGCTCGAACGTCAATTAAATTCAGCGAGAAGGATATCGGCCATAGCAGTGTCCATTTGCATAATACCGGCTCGTTAAACGAAAATACGAGCCGTGTTTCACGATCGTTCATCGTATCGAGCTCGGTTTATTGCTGTAACGTGTACGCGAATTGCGTACTATATCGATTAACATGCATCGTTGAGAGGTTTTCTTGGCAGTGGTACAATTAACAGCCGCTCGATTATGACGCCTAATGTCGTTCATCCAACTCGTTCTGTCATCGTATCGATACGTGTGAAACTGTCAAGGTTGGGCGATTATTGGATAGGTTTTCCGTGCATCCTTTGGGTGACAGTAATAAGTAGACCGCGGATTTTTACACGTATTTTATTAAAAAAAAAAAACGAGTACTCTTTACACGTAAAAGTATTTATTACATAAAAGAATTAATGGTTAATAATTGTAAGAATTTATAGTAGGTTAAATGACTAATTTAGGTGTTATGTAGAACTAGTTTCATAGCCACTTGTAAATTATGGTTCGGGAGTAGTAAAAGCAGTAATAAAAGCAGCATACGATACGAAAGTTATTAAAACCATATATGGTAGTATATTACGTACATAGTAACATAGTAACATGTTTCGTGTATTACCTGTTTTATATCATCTTCCCTTTCTTTTTTTCTTTACTGTAAATTTATGGTTAAATTACATCCTGTCGAAAAGAAACAAGTATCCACCTACCTTCAAACGATACTGTACCAAATTTCGAATGCTACAGTTCAATAACCCGAGAAGCCAGTATAGTATATTACAAAGATTCGATTTTTCTCCGTATTACGCGCGTGCAAATAATATCCGAATGGTAGAATTTCATTTATTTACAATGCACAGGACGATCCGTCAACTTTCTGCATTACCGTTACGCACCTCAAACAATTTAATCATAAAGCAACAAACGCTAGGATCGCTCATAAACAAGCGCGCAGCTGCAAGTATCGCGTTTACCTCATCGATCTCGCGTTACATCGATCACAGGGTGGCCGCGACGCTCGAGCAGAAATTATCACCAGGCAAACATTTACCGGCTGAATCGTCGTCGTATTTCATCAAAATCGACGACGCAACGGGGCCGTTTCGTTGGTGCCGTGCGGTTTAACGTTTCGCCTGGCCGTCGCACGACGCGTGCGCGAAATTTCCAAATTAATTTTCGTTTCGCCTGTGGCCGGTGGCGGCGAATAAATTTCCGATGCTCGTCGGTGCGAAGAATACTGATTCAATTTCCGCGGCAACGACGACGAGGCATCGTCTAAAGGATATGGCGGTAAACGATAACGGAGGAAGAAGAGACGAGGATGAAGCTTACCGGGGGCACGTTTCCACGCGAAGAATTAAATAATGCCGCGGCGCGGTTAGATCGCCGAGAAATGTGCGGCACGTTTGCAATTTTATCTTCTGATTTGTTTACTCGCGTTTATTCCCGTATTCCCACCGGCTGGACGTAAATTTATTCAGAAGAAAGAAGACACACGCCAGCACGTTTCGAACGGTTGGCTGGAGACTGGCTTCGAACGGCGTTAGTCACGGACTGGGCTTTGCTCCATTTTTTAAATTCTTTACAACATTTTCTTCGATGCTGCGTTGGCGATGGCTGCACGCTTGCGGGTGAAAGGTCACGTAAACGGCACTGAGGAAAGGCCAATTTTCCTTGACTAGCTGCGCTGATCTTTTTCCACCAAATACGTACGTACATAGGCTGGTTCGTTCTATTCGTATTCGGTGGATGTTTCTTCTTTGCACGAAGAGTTTGATAAATTATTGGTGGTTAGGGTTAGGGTTAGGGTTAAGGTTCAGTGTCACTTTTTTATACGAACGGTGAACCCTTGTCAATTACTTATTTCGGGAAGTTGAGAATTATCGCGACGCGTGATTGTTACAAATGTAAATCGTTTTCTTTTACTAGAAGCAAGGAGAACGACAGAGTCGAGTATTACGATATTATTTCATTGGAAGTTATTAATCGACACTATAGAACATAGCCCGCTTAATCCTTCTCAAATTCTAGTTTAAAAATAATCCAGCAGAGCGGACAGCCCTCCGTTTTACCATGCACGTGAATGAAAGGCGATTCTGCTTTTGATGCAATTCTGCGGAAAGCTTTTTAGTTAGTAATTTGTTCTTGGAAAACGAATACACGATTTAATGAAGATATAAATGAAACCGAAATATGTATACCTGTTGAGGATTTATTGCGTTAAATTGAAGGCCGTTAATTTGGCAACACTATGTACGTGTGCGGGAATAATTTTATAATCGCGATTTATCTTTTTACATAAATACTTTCTATATATTCTTCTAAATGAATATAGGTATAAATTTTAATACCACTGGTGGCTGAAATAATCATTCGTAATATGTTTTAATACGCAACGTAATAATAATTTCATTTTGTTGTTCCATAAACTATAATTAACGAGAAAGATATTTTGTAATATTACAGATTTATTAATATACAATTTTATCCGTGTGCAAATTTTGTAACATTAAATGACAACTCTGAATATAATTATTTAACCACGTTGCTTGATACGTAGGCCTGGATTAACACAGAAAAGTATTACATTCGTCGCGTATTGAAGCGTTACTTATATTAATTTGAAAATAAATAAAATTATATATTACAACTTTCGAGAAAGAAATATTTACGAAGAAATATTTTCAATATTTAATTAAATCGAGATATTGCGTAAATTGTGTAAAATTTGTTACCTTTTATTTCGCGCAATTCCAAACGCATAGTGTTTGAGAATGTTCGCAGTTTTTAAAAGAGTAATAAACGAAAGGAATTCTTGTCATTTTATCAAAAATCGAAACAGATAGAAGTATCTTTGTGCTCTAATGCGAAACGTAAATATTTGCATATTTTTCAGCTGCAAACTATATTTTTTGCAAATTTCCTTTTTCTAATATTGCTAATTTCTTTAATATCGACAATGAAAGCTTTTCATATCTGAAATATCTATGTACCTTTTAACCTTGATATCACTTTAACAAGTGAAACCGTGATAAAGAATTTCATAAATTCCAGGCGAATATTTGCACGGCGGAAAGAAAAAGCAGAAAGGGAAAAAATGAATATGTATGATCTGCCATACTCGACTCGAGCGCAGTTCAAGGAATGTATATATATTCATTAAAACTACTCGTAATTTTCTCGACTTCTATCACGAACCAGCAGCTGATATAATATCCCGTAAATAACCGCGAAATCTTTTCGTCTATCGTGCACTCGCCACTGTTGTTTATCGAGCATGGAATACAAAACCGGCTGAAAATGAAAAATAAAAACGATGTTTGATACGACCGTGACAAGATTTTATGTGTTTTTACGTTTCTCGTGAAAATTTCTCTTGAATTTAACGTGGATAGATAATATGGAAATTAAGTCGCGTTATTTCCAGCGATGATATGCAACGTCGTTTTATGCATTAGAATTCACTTTTTAAGGTGAATTTTATGGGATAAGTGGAAAGAGGAGAGAACATGTACAACGGATAAAAAGTAAATTCGCTATAACTTCATTGAATATTTGATGCATTGTATAATTTTTATTTACATTCTCGAATATTGTATTTTAATTTAATCTTGTGTCTTTTTCTCAACTATGATTCTGAAAAATTCACAATTATGCAAATGTTTGTTATTTCGTGCCTCTATAATCGTTCAATCGTCTAATATTTTTGTATCTGTAATTCCTTTATGCCAAGTGGAAGTTTAGTTAACCCTGTGTCTACTCTCAGCCACACTTTCATTGTCTCGTTCGTATACATTCTACATATATCGACGTAAAACGTAACATTTATTTATTATTTAGATCGTCGAATTAGAATAGTTAGAATTAGAGTGATGTGCTCGTGATCTGAGATACGTAGCGAAAGATTTGGAAAGTCAAAATAAGGAATCAAGGTTTACCGTATTGAAGCGCGTTTATTCATCGTGAAATTGAAAGTAATTATGACAAATATCGCAAGATTATTTATTCCCAATAATTTATTTCAAAATGTATGTATGACTATATTATTAATATTCGTTTAATGAAAATTAATTTCAATCAGTACAATATTAATACACGTACGAACTCGATACGGCGGAAAAGTGTTTAAGTAACTCAAAAGGCAGAAAAACATGCGTTTCCGGTTGATGCACAGAATAAACGAAATCCACACAACGCTCGCGTATGTATGTACGTACATGATTGTGGGCAGCGTAGCATTTCCTCTCGGATCGATACTGTACATAATCCTTCTATATCGAAATACCGCAATTAACGTCAAGATAGAATGCTCCATTAGATCCTATCCTACCGATCTCGCGTTTCCTCGAAGTGTTTGGCTATTCACGTGACCCAATTCTCGATGTAATACAGCTAACGCGTAATAGTCACCCATGTTGCAACAGCCGATACCCATTTCTCAACGTATCCTAGTCAGTTCTTAATTAATCCATTCATATACGGTTCAATTAGCTTCCTAACCAAACCTCGATTCGAAACATTTGTCTACGTCGCATACCTTAAATTCTCTGGCTATCCTCTGCGTTCTTAATTCCGCTATAGTTTTCTTTTATTAAATACTCGGACCTGATATAACGCAAAATTAAATTGTTTACAACTTGAAAAAATAAGCCTCAACGGATACTTTGTTTCGACGTGTAGAATGGACTCTATGAATACCCCTTACGTATCTTGGACAAAATATTCTGTCAATTCTGTCTACTTCTGTCTACTAGTTGAGATTAGACGTTTCTAAACTCGTCAATGAACCCTCTAATGTAATTTTGCTGTGCTTCACTTTCGTCTTATTTGGAATTTTCCTAACTTCGTTTCCACCTCGAATGTAGGACCATGGTATACATGTATATGTTACAATACCAGGAATATTATATCAACAATATGTATTATATATTATAATTACTGTACATGTATATTATAAACGATCAAAGTTATGAAAAGAACATCTGAAGATTCGTCTTCGCGTTACAAAACGTAGTAGTCTTCTAAAGCTATATTTATTTCCTATTTTCTAAGATTTTTACACGGTACGGTATCTATTTCGCGCAAATAAATGTCTTTATGCGCTGTTCAATTGATATCGAGTTCGAGTTAACATAGAAGTCTATACGAAGGTTCTAAAAATGAGAAAGATGAAGTTCGTAGGACCCTCGAGTACCATTGTTCTTCCCCATTTCGTAGCAGATTTACGCGCACGATATCCATTCCCTTTCAAATTTGTAGCCCTGATATTGCGGATAAATTATCCATTGCGTTGATCAGTCATGCGCGAAATGCACCGAGATATGCGCCATAGTGGATGGAACGTGTACATGCCTCGGGCATATCATTGGGCTTCAGGAATGGCAGTGTGTTCCTTTCGGATATGACACTCGAGAATGTCCGCGTATATCCTTCTATTCTGCCACTTCATCCGTATAATTTGAAATGGATACCGGAACGTGTTTCATCTTAGTTAACGGAATACCGATTCCTGCCTGAATATCAGCGAAACTCCTCGAAATTTGCATCGGTACGAACAGTACGAACCGATTGGTACTAACTATTGTGCGTTTACCTTTTCGAGCTTATACGCTACTATTGACGACAATGTTCCGCTACGCTTTGAATTACAATGACATGGATTTGACCAAGTACAATAATGTAATTATTGCAACGATGCGCTTGTATAAGTTATGCTTCTGTGCACATTTATCGTTAATGGTGTACCGGTTGCACGTGGTAAAAGATAGCAATTTATGGAACAAAAGGATGCTTCGTTATTACATTTATTTAGTACACGTGTATGGTTTCGTACAATTTCGTTATGGTTACGTACAGCGGCTACAAAAAGTATCGACACACCATCGCATTTACCGTAACATTTACATACTAATTACATAATTACATCCGAATATATTGAAGCTCGTATGATTTAGTAGCACAAAGCTTCCATATGACTACAGAACGTTAATAAATTTGAATATGAAATGTGGATGTCGACGAAGAAACGCATCAGTGACAAGTAAGGATACGTATCAATAAAATTTGTAATAAAGTAGCAACTGTAAGGAACAGTTCTGACAAAGATCGGTCTTACGGATCTGGAAAATTTCCTCGAAAAAAAAGAAGTCGACCAGGCTGATAAGACAATCTGATAGAGATTGCGTTATTATTTCAGAGACTGTGACGCAACGCCGTAATAACAAAATCGAATTTCATTATAAACAGGCATTCTCATCTTCGAAATAGTTTTATAGAACGTGGAGGATGCATAATTTCGTTTCATTCTGGTTCGTTCAGAGCTGTCCAAATATATAAAACCAAATCATAATTCGCCATTGGACTCTGACGCCATTCACAACAGTCTCAAATTTAAAAAATGAACTTATTTCGCGAATGAGTTCACTGTTATCGACGCGACATAGATTAAAGTCCCCGAATGGATGACGGTATTTCCGATTTCCCGTTAACGCGGCAAAAACCGGTGACGCGGCGCGGCGCGAGGCGACGCGCATAAATCGTCGCAGCCGTGGTGGTCGCCTCCGGCGTGCATTAACATAGAGTTACGAGTTTCATTAATTTTAGAACGACGCAGATACAACGGCTGTAAGCCGTGAACGCAAAAAGTTCCGAAGCCCGTAACAAGAGCGAACGTGACAATATTCGCGGAGCGGAGTTGCGCGCGTACGCACCGAATCTCGGTTGCATCCTCGATGCATCTCACGTAGCCGTCGATCGATGCCATAGATACTCGTCGAGGCATACCGTAATTTTAACTCGCCTCGCGATTCGCAATATCGTGCGTCCGCCGCGCCAGCTCACAGCGTCTACATCTTACGCGGTTATCCGTCACGCGTGCCATTGTCTGATGAGAATGCTGATTCGTTGCATGAAATTCCTCGCAAATGTTGATAAAGTTGCGTCCACGACGTATCGTTCGATTTACAATTTTGTTTTCTTTACGCCAATTTTCTATTTTTCCAACGAAACTTAGGGTATAATGTATTTTTTATTGGACCAATCTTACGCGAAATAATACTTTTAAGAAACAAATATTTTTATACAGACTTTATTTATTTAAATACTTTCACATCTTAAACCGAACATTAAACTTGACGATAAAACTTCAATGAAAGTTCTCTATCTATGCGACACGCTTTTATTTCTCCAGCGTTTGTCTCTAATTATTATTTGATGACTTTTCTTCCAGAGAAGTTCTTTCAGTGTCTGTTATAGGATTTGCTGAATCTTTTTGAGAAATTTCTTCACCTCTTGCTAGAGAATGATATAATGGCATTTCAAAGATCACGTCCAAGTCACCAGTTATGAAGAAATATCCTTTGGCTGGTTGGAAGTTCTTCTAAAGAGACTCTTTATGAAGAGTTTTCTTGGGCTTAATAAGTAAAAAAATTTTCTACTCAAAGTCTAACCTTATTTGATATAGAAGTTCAATACGAATCCCTGAAGTTATTTTCAGCATGTATGTATACGTAATATGTTACAACTTTTAGACTTCGACGTTTATTAGACAATTATTATTAGATTATTATTTGTTAGACTAACATTTGTTACTAAACTGCTGACTTTTGTGCATTTATAGTAAATTCGAAGACGCATAAACGCGTCTTTATAAACAATATGAAGAAATGTATGAAGTATATATGAAGTACAATGGTCGCAATAATATTTACTGGATAAGACATTTTGCTCGTTAGGTTTTGTTTGTTGTAATATGCCCATAAAATTATGAATTTGCGTAAATATTCGCATTCTATTTATTACACATGTACATACGTAATATAGGAAGCCAGTCGAAAAGTTTCAAATTGCGTATACTATAAGCCTGATACACGGTATTGGCATCGTTTATGGCATGTAGGTTTAACATACTACCGTATAAAATTGTGAAATTATTTATGGTCTGTAAATGCGATATATGCTGTACCTATTAACAGTTTAAAATCATTTATAGTTGCATAGAGTTGATTTACACCAAAAGTTTCCCTCCTAGCAAGTTCATGTGATACATAGCACCACTCAAAAGTCCACTCAATATCAGGTGTGTACCAGCACACGAAAGTTTAAGACCACCTATAATCTATAATATGTAGATTTCGTACGTGCCATTACTCAGAATCTTGAATTTACTTCCAAATGAGGCAGCCGTGTAAGGAAGGTGTGTAATATCACGTAAAAAATGTAATTTCATTCAAAATTTTTCTTCTTACTCCAGGGTTTAATATCGTTTTAGGGAACTATGAAACTTTTGAAAATATTGCACAGCCATATTTATCGTAACGTATCGTTAATATTATTTTCATTTTTGTCAACAACTATCATTTCATTTTTATCTTCAATGAAAAGGTTGACACTGAAAGATCGTTGTAAGCTGCTCTTTGAAATTTATTTAGAAAGACGCTAAAAATTGCACGATGTCAAAAATATTTGTCAGTAGTGTACATTTAGGTACTGTTGCTGTTAGTATATCGATACTGTTCAAATGATTCACATCGATCAAAAAGTTTTAAGTAATAGGGAACGATATCATTTGTAACTCAAACGCTTCTTTTTTATTATCTCTTTTCCTCCCTTGAGAATGATTTTACTTGAAAAGCATTAAAACTATGCAAACGTAACAAGACAGTAATTTATGTTTCCGTATCGTGTACGCCATATACATCGTGTACCTCATAATCAATCTTCCGTATAGATGCTATAGCAAGTTGTTGTGAAAGTAGATCCACAGGTGAAACGTCAGAAAATCCGCGGCATTAAATGTGAAATAATTGCTATATAAAAAATTAAATTTCATTATGACGACCAAACTTGATCAATACGGGTTTCATTAATCTGCGTGGTTTAATCTTTTTATTTACGGAAGAGTCTCAAATTAATTTCTATCCTTTTGTAATAAACCGTCGCATAATTGCAAAGCCGTGTATTAATATATTTCATTCGATATTTCATCAAAATTGTAATAAACATTCGATTAGGCTATTTACAACATATTCGCTATATTTTCACAAGAAATAGGAGAATCAATTTCACATTAAGGGGCATGTTCTTTATTCACGTTCGATTCAGCTTCTTTCGTTCATCGAAAACGATCCACGTTCCATGCGTGCGCGATTCATGTTCGCTTCTTTTCCCATGAAAATACATGTACCGCGAATCAACGAAAACATTCATCGAATTAGTTCGTTAAATTGCAAAAACTGACGAATACCTACATCAAGCAATATAATTGCAAATTTCTCCCGATAGAAATGACGGGTTCTAAAAGAACGGAAAAAAAATTTGTTAAACGCATTATTCTTCCTGTTGCAAAGCACAGGAGATGCACGTTAGCGTGGAAATTCGCCAATTAATAAAGCCGTTGTTCGATGGGCATGAATTTTCCGCCATTTACGCGTTCGGCCAGACTTTTACAGATTAAATTATCGGGCGATCGTAGTACAACGCGATCGAACGCTGGCTTTTCTGTATTAACGTCAGCGGTGCAATGAAAATATTTATGTTTGTTTACGAAGACACAGTTGTATAACGAGGAGAAATTGAATGGCGGAATTAAAAGCGAGACAAATACCGAGCAGCCGCGACGACATACTCTGTTTCCACGTTTTCATTTCGTGTTTCAACTCGCGAGCCGACTATGAAAATTTGAAAGAGATATTGTACCGGTTGCGTTTGATCGATTGAAGAGACGATCGCGTCCATCCAGCATTGTACATGCGCGTGGGAAAATGCTTTCCGTACGAAAGCCCCGGATCCTGTGCCATTTAACGCAATGTTAATACTGAAAGGAATCTCGTTGCAATGATGCAAACGTGTTTGTTTGATACTTTTTAAGGACCTTTGTGTGACGATTTTGCCAGATAACCGGCTCGAGAAGAATAAACTCTCATACTATATAAACTGTTTGGACCCTATTGATTTGTGATAAATGAAGTTTCACTGTATATAAAAGTAACTATTTTAGTTGATAGTTTCATTCAGACAAAACGAAAACATGTTGTGTTACCTGTGAAAACACGAAGGATTGTTAATGATGCTGAAAACGTCTACGTTTCCATTTATTTATCGCATTTTAATGTGTAGAAAGTGAAGAACGAAGGGAGGAACCTACGAATACATGAATTATTTGAACGATGTTCTGATACAAAAGTAAAAGAAACGTGAAAAAAATAATTGAAAGAAAGCATAAAGAATTGCAGAAAGTTATAAATTCCACGATAAAAAAAACGACGAATCGATGTAAATCGTCTTTTGTATTTTCTTGAACAAAACTACCACCTTTCACGTATTGTATATAAACGTTTTTTTAAAAACTGAATATTTCAGCAATTTTTATTATTTACGCTCCTTTATATTCCGCTTTTCATTTCATCATTGAATAAATAATACAAATATTAGAAACAGCAGTACACATGATCAAAATTAGTGATATTTTCAGTATCATCAATTATTTCGTAATAAAAGTTCGTGTTTATTGACTTTTATAGGACAAATATCGCAAATTGATGTAATTAATCACTTACGCAGTATATATACTTTTGGATGTCGGAACTCATTCGTAAAGCAATGAAAAATACAAATATACAGGAAGCTGAAATAATGGAGGTCATATTTTCAGTAAAATCAGAGTGATATTCGATTTAAGCTGAGCGCCAATGATAACCGCCGTTATATTAAATATTTTATACAAAATATTTAATAACGAGTATAATTATATCTTATAAAGTCGTATTGACTTCATTAATGCCGCTTACAACGAAAAATGAAATACATATATATACATATTTTAAATACTACAGTTTGACCAGAACAACGTAACTCTAATTCATCGTAACGCTGTGCTATCAAATGTGCTGCAACCTTAAGATTACACGATGATCCAAGATATATGAAAAATACTTTAACGAATTGTTTTGTATCAATTTAACGAAGGAGAAGAAAAGGAGAAAACGAACGACAAAAAGTATTAGGTTGTCCGAAAAGTGTCTTTCTTTCGCAAACCTGCTGTTTACAACAGTGTACCTTCATACAAACGTGAAACCAAATATGTCAAATGTCGCGGTGTTTACCTCAACAGAACAAAATGGATCGTACGTAATTCGACAAAATAATATAAGCAAGAAACATTGTACGTCTATTATTTCCTCATAAAACGAAAGAAACTTTTCGGACAACCTAATACATTTCATCCTAGAGACCTGTCATTTGCACATTATCAATGGACTCAACAATAATATTTCTGTAACTGTTAAGGTATAGAGAGGATTGGGAAATACAAATAATTTGCTTTATTTCACACACAACAGCTATACATATATATTACACTCTGAAGACCTCGATAACCTTCTTGCACGCACGCTTGTTGCCAATCGACTCCTCTAAATTCTTCTAACAGCTTCCCATCGTCTTTTGTCTCAACTGAAACCTGGACGGCCTCTGACGCTTACACACACATTCACATGTACAGTGTAAATATATCATCTACCTAACACTAACATCCTGCAGAATAATCGAAGCCAGATCGGAAAAAGGATTATTTATCGAAAAAAAGTGCTATACAAATACTTTCAAGAATTGTATTTATCCTCACACCTGTGATACACGCCAATCGCATCTCTCGTTTGGTCCATCGTGATCATTGGTCCGCCTGGGCAGTAATCCAGAGGACGTAACGTCGATCGATCTGTCAGTGCAAAATCTATCGTTCCATATACGGCGAGTCGGGCTGGATCTTCCGATAGTGGCAGTTCATTACCGTACAGTTTCGACGGAATACTCGAGGCATCGCATAATTCGAGCGTGCATGACGGTCGAACAGAACACGAACCACGAACTGCAGCTGCAACCATCGCGATTCCGTAACAGGGAAGACGTATCCGCGGCAACAGCGGTGATATAAACGGCAGCAATCAGAGGATTGATTACGAGCGGCTAGTGATGTGTTCCGAATGGCTAACGCGGAGAGATTACAATGTGCCAATTATTGCGAGGGGCGTTTTATAGCCCTATTATTATCTGCGCCGTTTCCAACCGGGATTACAGAGGTCTGATTCCACCTTCTCTGTCCCTCTAATCTGTCAATGAATTGACCATCGAGAGTCATCGTGAACGATAGATACGGGTCAGTAATAAAAGAACTATGGACGAGCACGAGAGATCCGTGGCTTGATGTTTCGACATTGCCAATTTTTACCCCGCGGTGGTTGTTCGGGGCCATTGGCTCGCGTAATTCGCGCTCCGATTTGCCTGGATCACGGGATAATCGCGTGAAAAGTTGGTGAGCTTTTGTGTAGTTTTTTTTTTATCGTTTCTCATTCTCCTTCCTTTTTCCTCGTGTTTTATGTATAGATATCCGCGATCTATTGTTTCGCGTAAGTTTATACGGCAGCGTTTTTGTTCTATATAAAAACGGCAATAGAGGAGAATTTAAGGGATGATAAATCAATACCAGAAGTACTAAGTTATTTATTAGTGAATGACGTAGTAACGAAGGAAAAAAATGAATTATTTTGGCAACGGAAATTAAATAACGATGGGAAGAAATTTATTTGAATGTTAGCTTAAAACTTCAAGTTTTAAATACTGTGGATGCTGTGTAATATTCCTAACGTTTATCGAGTAAAATGCTCGTAGGTTTGGAACAAGCGAACAAAGTTCATGGTAAATCAAATAATCGTCAGATTTTGCAAACTAAAGTTTCTAACATAGAATTTGGAGTGGAAAATTAAGCGAATAAAGAACTGAATTTAATAATTTGCCGTTGCACAAGTTGCTAATTACGTGTAAATTGTTAAGATTCTTATCTAACCTTAATTGCTAGAACGAGGCTATAAAGTAGGAAGACTGTTAAAGCGTAATGGTGTATTCTTCCTGCTATAAGTAGCTCTAAGTAAAAAGTTAATGACTATAAGTTTCAATTAAAAAGTTTATAGAAGATCCTAAATTATGATAATGACCGATGCGAAAAATTAGAAAGCTAGGTAATTGAGTAATCTCATGAAAGTCGATTTAAGATGAAAAGATTATACGTACAATTTCTATACAAGCGATATACGCCCGTCTTTCAGGATCATTTTCCCCGTAGAACTGTCAGAAATGTTTATTACATTTTGTCTTTATAACGTTACTTTGTCTCCGTCGAATTACAAAACGAAATTATTCGAACTACTATTTCAAATCAATTGTAAAATTCCGGATAACAGAACGATTACTGTCGATCTCGTAAATAAAGATATATTTCGCTAAAAAGCATCACATATCATTTTATCATTTTATACGAAACATTTGTCTATAACCATTGTTTACATTTTGCGTCATTTCGTCCAAAATCTTGATTCTCTCAATTCAGGTTTTCATTGTTTGTTATTATTCATGAAACGTTAAACTCGTCCATCTGTTGAATCCGCCGCAAATCGGATAATCGGTTATCAATTAACAGCGCATTCTGCCAGAACAATCGAAGTTGCTGTTCGAACCACGACATTAAGTTTTCACGGTTTGCCTAGGTCGCCTATTTCCGCCTTTGTAGATATCGCCTCGCGATCAAAGTAACACGTCTCTACCGATTAAACGTCGCGTTTGATAGATTAGCCGACTCGCTGTTGCATCTTTGTTATCCGTTCGACTTAACAAACCGCTCTAAAGACCAATCCCGTGCCCTTGTCGAGTGAAATATCGATTATTATGTTTGTTAATACGATCAGAGGAAATGCGCAAGCGGATGATTGAACGACAACCTTCAAAGCTCTCCTTCAATGCTAGAAAGTTCTCTGAAATCCTAAGAGGATCTACGCTGCTAATTAGCGTGTCGTAAAACAGTCAGTTTCTCTGATGCAACTTGTTCGTCGGTGTTATGAAACGCGCGTATGAAATGTTGAAACGGATAATTTCTTAATAAACGAGCAATCCTCTTACACTAAATGACCTTAGAATTATTCGAAATTAATCTACTTAGAAACTTTTGTTAGTTGTCTTCCCATTAATATTAGTTTCTTGTTGTTGTACCAATCCGAAAAAGAAATTAAATTAGGAAATTAAGGAGCGATGGAGGAAGACGAGAATGTTGCAGTAACGTTACATAGTCTGCATCTTATTTGTACGAACAATTATTTTAAATACCCATTAAATCAAAAAGGAAAAAACAAAATTATCTTTCATTATTTTCAAACACTTTATCAAAGAATCTCGCTGATTCTTCCACCTATTTATTTTATCCTCGCAATCATATCGTACAAAGCATCCACGACAAATCAAGCAGCAATTTTCCCAATAATAATCCTTCCTATTGGTGCGAAATTGTGAAATCACGAGAACGATCTCGAACAGGGAACAAGGTAGCGCGGATCGAGCGTGCAATTACGATGCATCAGCTTGGCCAGTACCTCCCGAAAACGATGATGACATTTAATCCGTTTACATCCCAGAGGGATAAGTGTGTAATAAGGTGGACGAGCCGAGCCCTCGGTGTTCCTTCCTCATAAATTGCTGCTTATCTTGAGCAGCGTGATCCACGCCGTGCCATTGTCATGCTAATTCACGATTACCTGTCCTCTGTTGCTAGCCTCGCTTCCAGCCAGCCTCCATTCCATCCAGCTCGACCGCGTTTATATTTGGATTGATACCGCAGCCGTGGTCCAGCTTACTACTTGCTGGCGATGACGAGGAGAAGTACGTGCCATTAGGCCGCCACTCTCAAATACAACGCGCAATTAAACAGCATCGCACGCGGTGACGCTTTCAGGCTATTAGTTAGCCCAACAGGATGCGAGCATACGCTGCTCGACGTGCGCAGAATCTTTAATAACGGGATTATTAATCGTTTTTAGCCTGTACGCCCTCGTAACCCAGCTGTCACGTGTTCTTCTCGTTTCCTTTTTATCCCTTCGTGGTTTCCAGGCTTTCCGTGTTGCATTTACAAGGTATCGAGCATAGAGCCATAGGGGAATTTGCTTTTTGCGTTCGCGAACTTCAGACGTTCCTCGAGCGAGCCGATCGCCTTCGACGAGAAACTAAACTGGTCACCGTGGCGCAAGGAACGTGACGGGAATATTTAATGGTCGGGATTATTAATTGCCTTGGTCACGTGTTGCAACTGCTTTCGTTTGCGTGGGATTTCCAGTAAGCCGTGTTTGAAAATTTCATCGAGGTCGGTAGGGTTGGTGGATTGATTATTCGGTAAATGCCTGGATACCATAGAACTTAGTCCTGCGGCCGACTAACGCGTAGGGTGACTCGCCCCTGTTTACGAATGTTAATGATTAAAGAAGGCCGCTCTGTCTCGCTTCAAGTTAAAGTGTTAGCTGTTAGATTTAATTCTGTCACAAATCTGAATTCTTCGTTTTTAGATTATAGCAGTTGTTAATTGTAATTTTTAGAGTGAAGGATCGCGTCTGGTCGTCCATCAAGCAGTTAAGGAGAAGCATCTTATCTCTTGTTTTAGATAGAAGATCTTAATTCCATGAGAATTTTTTATATTGAATAGATCAAAAACCAATGTTTAATTGCAGTGAGTAAATTGTATGAGTTTCAGAAAAACTTAAAACGTCTTTATGTGCTAAAGATATTATGGATTATTTGATAATGTTTAAAGCAGTTGCGACCTAAACAAATTTAAAATGCAGTTGATTTCAACTTCCTAAGTTAGCATAATAAAGGTGTAGTAATAATATAGTGAAAATTGGAAAGAAGGAAGTCAGTATAATTGATCGATCACTTAAAAATATTCGATTAATCGCGATGTAAAAATCATTTCTTACAATTCGAATCATAATCAATCATTTAAATAGAATGACTGCAAGATATTTGCTTTCTCATAAACGAATACAAAAACCATTACGTAATACGTCATAAAATGACACAATGCTCGTAAAATAATCGAAACCTCTGTATCTTTTTAAACATTTATAAAAGGAAAACAGACTCTTGTGAAAACTGTATTAAAAAAAAGTATATGGAAGTAAAAAAATTTATAGGAAGATTACGTGTCTCTAGGAGACGATATAACTCAATAATATTCCCCGTAGCAACTGAACAAAGCGATCGTTCTATACGCGCCAATATAGTGCAGTTTCTTGTTAAACACGACATCCGTCCTCTTCAATCTTGTCACATAGAAAATCCATTTCTTCATTCCTTTCCTAACGTAAAGGCATATACGCATATACAGGTGCAACGTGTCTGGCTAAGAGCGGATCGTGCACGACGACGATGAGGAAATATATTAGAGCGCCCATCTGGTTGCCGCTGGCTTCCGTAGAAACTGATTTAAATTTCGCGGCTGTAGGGCCGCAATCTGACGAGTAATATCGCCGATGTAAGGGAAACGAGAGAGTATCGAGGTTACTCGGATTCTTATTACCCAGCTTCCGGAAATTTGCCTTTGCAAATTAAAGGAGGAAACTCGTTTGTCGGTGACGGCGGAGGAACGCGCAGCGGTTTTCCGAGGGATCGAAACAAATTCGCCCCGCGGACGCGCCGCCTCCGTAACACGGCCGGTTTCCATAAAAATCATTTCTACTCTCGTTCGCCACGAAGACCAGCCGTACTTTTTATTCTCGCGCTCACTGTGCCTGCTGTAATTGGATTTCGTCGGCATTCAGGCCCCGGGTGTTGCGCCAGTGCTTTTCTATGAAATTATTATTTATGCATTTTGTCGAAAACGCTTCTATTTAAATGCACATACATATTTCACGTGCTGGAACGCGGAATGGAACGGTCCGGACTTATCGTGAGTCGGTTCATACGCTATCGCTCAAAAAAATGTGGACTACTATCATGGTCGATATAATAGTTGCAGTATATTGGTTCCAAGCACCGCGGGAATATTACATTTTAAACGTGTTTTAAATTGCAAGATCATTGATTGCGTCATGTTTAACTGTTACAAAGTCCTATCGAAGACTGAAGTTATACTTTGGATATTTTGGGCAAATGACCGTGTTACTTTGTGTTTCGTGTTTCACATCTTCAGGGCCGACCTGAAACACGAACGTGAAAAGCATAACGCCCATCGCTCGCAATGAGAATCTGAAATCCAAGAATCGATAACGTCGACGCCGCTTTGTTCTTCCAAAATCGAAAGAATAAAGCTACTTTTAATAATAACTTCGTTCCGAGCATCATCGCACCAACGCTTCCAAGTATCTCGTACTTTTCGAATTAAAATATTATACGTTCACTAAATTACTTTTGCTAAGATAATACCGGTGAAAAAAATATCGCGCCCGGTTAGTAAATTCACCTCTGACAATGAATTTGGAAGGCCGCGTAGCTTCGTATAACAGTTGTGTGGATAAGGCTGACTGGAATTAGAGAAAAGAGAGCCCCGGAGACGCGGTCGCGCGAGGGTAGAGGTAAAAGGTCGGGCCGGAGGCTGCAAAAAGTGCAGCGAGCGGGACGACAAATCAAATTTTCGCTCCGGCTGCACGGGGTCGCGGCCCATTGTTGCTTTTTATATGCAAAGCAAGGCTAAATTATGGCGGAGGAAAGGAGGCGGACGGAACCTGCGGACGGTCCGTAGCCATTGTGGCACTTGCTGACCGGAAGCATCATTGTACTAGCAGCGTCGTGAGTGGATAGCTTCTATTTAAATGTATTTCGTGCGCTGTTCCAGTCTCTCGCCCCTTTTTCGCCGGGCTTGTACGTGTTCCCTCTTTTCAGACGGGGCGCGACGCGTTCACGAAATTTTTATGGCCGCCTAACAATTCAGAGGGCGTTCCTTCGGTCCCGTTCCGATCGTGACGAAACTCCTGATTCTACAAACGTCCGCGGCTTCATTGTCGGTTTTTCTCAATTTAGAGGAGGTAAATGATGTACGCGCGTTTGTAGCGGCAGCTTGTTATTCAATTGTTCCCCTTGTACCCAGTTATTGATATTAATTGAAGGCTACGAAGTCGTCTTTCTCCGTGAAATTATAGGGCGCAAGCGGTTTTGTGAAATTAAATTTCCGCGGAGATATTATTAATAAAAAAGTATTGTTATTACACGCTGAGTATAGTTTTGAGGCATTGAAATCAAGTATCGTTAAAATTGAACAATTTTCCTAGTTCGCTATAGAAGAAGGAAAATTGGAGAGTTCTCGCGAGCATATTTGTTTCTTTATACGAAGATTCTTTATTATAACAAATAAGATTAGGAAGAGAATTAACATTGATCTAGTTGTTTTTCGTGAATTCTTTCCTGTTTGATATTTTTAATTTATATATTAAATTTGAGGTTTTGCAACTTCAATGTATAAGGGAATTTTAACTGAATCGTTTAAAATAACGAACCAACGTATTGTTTCAATTTTAAGAGAGTTATAGATTAACAAAAATTGTTCTCGGTATATATATATATATAGTGGGAATGATTAAAAATTCTAAAGCTTTTATTCGAACAATTTTATTTTTGCATATTCCGTGCTATATTTATACAGCAACAATATGTTCTTTCAATTAAAAAATTTACATATATTCCAGTACATTTACTCAAGGGTTGAAAAACTATTTCCGTTCAAAAATTGTCCAAATGATCGTATTCATGAATTCACCAAACGCTTATCGTTTGGGATAACAACGTAGTTCCTCAAATATAACAAAAGATATTTATGGGTGTCGATCACAAAAACAACGTCTCTCATCGTCACCTTGTTATATTGCTTAAATGTTCAAAGACAAAATTCAATCTAAATAAATCGTACACCTTTAAAGCGAAATAATAAAAAAATATCTTTTACTATCAACATAAATTATAGCCGTTGCGTTGCATCTATAGAAAATTACGAGGACTTTGTAATTGTGTTTTGACAACCACGTGATCAAGATTTTCTTAATTACGTGTTCACTGTTGTTAACAAGATTCTTGCCGCCTCAATCATTTTCTATTTTAGGATATATGGAAATATATGAAATAAAAATATATATATATCTTTACTGTTATCCTTAACATTACAATGTCCTGCTCCAGCAAACTTCTACATTCTGCAAAATTATTTTTTGTAATATGGTATAATAACAACGACGCGAACAGCAGTGGTGTGAATTTTGAAAAAAATCCTCGCTGATTCTATTTTACACCGGAAGTAGATGCCATCTTACGAGTATTTATCAATGAATAGCGAATACTTATCAATACAGCCGTACACGAGAATGAAATCCCATTATATAACAATCATTCGTAAAAGCCACGATTCTCGCCGCCCTCTCATTCACGAGACACTCCTACTAATCCACACTGATGGCACGTGCATCAGGTGACCCGTTCTCAGTCCATCCAATATGGTTCGTCTAATAACAATTCGATCGATGACTCGTTCATTCACTCGCACTCTCGTACGATGCAGCCTGTTTATATCGTAGCTTGCTCGCACGTGGTAACGCGACGCGGTCGCGCACGGCTCATTGTCGCGATCGTCGTCATAATCATCGACCATCGACGTTCTCGTTATTATCGTTCATGATGATCGCGCGGGTCGTCGTTGTCGTGTTGGCTATCGTGACCGCTGTCATCGGCTTTATCGGCGTTATCGCGCCTCTCCTCGCGATATTCATCGCGACCGTCGTATATCGATCGAATGTAACGTAATCTGCCATTCGAGCGATGACGTGATCGACCATTTTCATATATCGCGATCGTCACCGGCAGATTTCTCGTCCCAGCGTGTTTCAATCGGCAGCCACCAGCAAATTTGCAATTAAATATGATATCAAACAGCGATTCGATTAGAACGGTAGGCCGATGTATCAACGAGCCCAGTTTCAGCTACGGCGTTTACGCGTGTTCAAATTGTTACGCGTAGGGTCGAATACGTTGGACGATCATCGTTTGTAATTGCTTTGGTTGATTTAGCCACTTGTGTTCGTAATTCGTACCGGTGAATTCGGTTATTGTGTCATTGTTATGTCGATTGTGGGAAATTGTAAAATTGAAATTACCGGCACAGAATTCTTTGGAGTGTATGGATGACGGTTTACTTTTATAATTGCGATGTATGGATTACGAAATTATCATATATAGGGTGAGCTAGCTAAATGGGATCACTTAAATATTTGTCTCTTGCTCCTGTTGTATGAAAGAATTTCTTGAGACAAATTTTTACCGTTTCAAGGATCATAGGTAATGGAAAGAATTTTTTCTCAGGGTAATTTTTTGACGAGATTTCGAGATCATTGGTATTTTTCTAAATGGAACTTTGCATGCTCATATACACTAAAAGTCCTTTTCCCGGTTAAAACGAAAACAGCAGAGTTAGGTTTATTAGTAAATTTAACGTTATTGTAATTTATGGCAAATTCCTAATATCATTTAGGATTCTATCTCACCCTACATTTCTTTATCTAGGATAAACAGTGTTGCGATATTTCTACTCGCGACCTTAAGGCTATGTTACCCCGTGTCGGCTAGATAACTATAACAACGATGATTAAATTATTAAGTTTTGACCTTTTCTCCGGCCATAAAGCTTGTAATTTTATTGTTCGAATGCTCATAATGATCTTTATCAATAAAGTTTCCCTCGAAGAAGAAAAGATAATAATAATAAAAGGCTACTGCTTTCAAGCGGAAGTTGAGACAGAATATTCGTTATCTCCGTCAAGATATTGTCTTTCCCTAATGATGGTACTTGTTAAAGAGATTTTTACGCACATAATGGCTTTAATTTTTCAAACACAACAAACTGAATTATATCAGAATCTTCCTGGATAAAAAGCTACGATATATCGATTCCAGTTCCTATACTTTAATTCGTTAAAATTCGTCAAATTAATTATAATACTCCAAATTCAATTTCCGTTTAATTCCTTGTTCGAAAACAAACTTGCCGAATAACGAACAACCATACACGAAATATTCGAACTGCAATTATTCGAAAACTTACTTTATCTTTGCTTACGTCGTGTACGTACATTCGTTCGTTAATAACGTCGAGCATAGATTAAAATTGCGAAACGGCAGTGGCAGCGGCATTTCATTTAAGCCAGCCATTGTCAAGAAAGGAAACGAAGGAAAAATTCAATGTTCGACGTACCTACACTTCGTGGAATCGTACATCTCCTTTTTTTATCTCCTTTTTCTTTCTCTCTCTTTTTCTGACTTTCTCTCTCTCTCTCTCTCTCTCTTTCTGCCAGATCGCATAACTTCTATAAAATTTACTGGCGCGCAGTGCCGTACTACCCGTCACGATTTACCTGCATTTTTATCGCGCTGTACACTTTACGCGCGCGCACGCATGTGCTCGCTTTGAGAGCGGAACGAGGAGAATCTGGATGAGAAAGCGAGAGGGTAAAAGAGAGCTGTCGGTTGCACGAGGTCGTAAGTATTTTCGTATACAACATCTGCGAGTGGTTTGCATGCATACGCGAACGTGCTTGTATGCACAGATGCACAGAGTGTTCGTATTTTCTCTGTTTAGAATTTTTTCGTACAAGCGGCAGGTATGGAATAAAAGACGAAGGCAGACGGAGAAAATGTTCCGGTGGGAATGGGGATAATTTATATTGCTTTTTAAAATGTACGATTCTATTGGAACAGAGAGGTAGACAAGTTGAAATAAAAGGATCGTATTGTCTGATAGATCGTCGCTTTCTTTTTAGGTAACGCGTTTTTTGAAAAACTGCACGATTTAAAGAGGATGACGCCTGTTTGAAGAAGCTTGGATATAATTTTTGTCCAAGGTATTGGTCCAAGTGTAATGTATGGATCTTCTGGAAACTATCTCTGAGGATCTTAGCTGTTCGATGGGTTATCCCGAATTGTATTTCCTTAACTGGTAGACGTCACGTTTTTACCATTTTTTAGTTACTGTGAATATTAAGCTTAATTTTATGTATCAGATACAAGGAAACAATTCGAAACGTAGGGAAACAGAATTTCAGTTCAACAAGATCTGAATTTATTGATTTCAAATACTCGTACAATTTTTCTTCTCTGCGCGATATCTACAATCAATTTTTGTAACAAATATGTTTGTAGTGAAATTTTGCAACTTGCAGATAGTAACGGTGAAACTGACATAAATGTTCAATTATAAAATTCTTGCTTATCTGCTTCGTATCTGATGTTAAAAGTTTCTACTTGTTACGTGGTACTTGGATCTACTTCTTAAGAGTATACTATAGTATCTAAAGAGATCGTAATTCGAAGGAAGTTTATACAAATTCGCATTTGTAACGAAACAAACTCGTGTTCATAACTAAAGATACTGACAATTTTGAATTTTTTTAAATTTTCCCATTCATGGAAGAAATTAATAGTAACGGTAATACGAACACCTTGTAAATACACATAGATAAACGTACGACGTAATGAAAAAGAAAAAAAAAGGGAAGAAGAGTGGAGGAAAAGAGACACGAGGAAATCGTAAAATACTTCCATCTGGTAGATGGAGAAACAAAAATCGACCCAACAGCCTCTTGAAACGCTGAAGGAAGACCAGAATTTTTCCCAACTTGTTAGTGACGCACGTTTAACAAACATACTTATGCGCGTCGAATCATTTTATTGCCTTTTTTTCTTTCTGTATTTAATTAAGACTCGTACGTAACTCACCCTTCCCAATCCAACGTGGTTGAAACAGTTAATAAATTACGTGGTTAATAAAGTTGCATTAATTAATTAGTAACACAACTTTTTTATTTTTACGTAGAACAATTTTTTTTGTTATTTTATGAACAGTCGTGTACTGCAAAATTATTTTTATGCAAATTCATTATACTTTAGTCTTTTTTTACAATATTTTTTTTAAGTTAGGAACGTTATAAAAATATGTTACGATGATTGCAAGAAATGGCGTAGTATTAGAATGAAATATAATTAAATAATTTTTTATTATTCTAATGAAATAATTTTGTTAGTAATTTTATTTTATTTTCTATTTCAGGTAAGATACGAATATTATCAACATTAACACGAAAGTAAAACAGAAAAGCTGTGGGTAAGTACTTCAGCGCATATCGCACAAGTTTTACAAACGTATATAAATTATAACAATTTCATGATATGAATGTCAATGGACTATGTATCTCCCGAATATTTTAATTGCAATAATTCTACTTGGAGAATAGTAGTTACAAATAATTCTACGCAAGCAGCTATAAATATTAACGCGAAGTACTTAGGGTAGAAGGCCACGAGTGGCGTAATAATTGATTAAACATCGATTAATTTTGAATTATGCTTAGCTAAAATAGAGTACGAATTGGCAGCTGCTAAACCAGCTCCGGATCGTTCCGCTTTAACACAATTGAAATTTCGATAACGATGCACAGCCAGTCATAAATTATAATTAACCATCAATAAACCCGTCGCTGTGTATGTGCTTTAATCAAAGACGCGCATTTGTAATTAGACCAAAATTCGTTGGAAATTTATTTGCCTTCTAACGAGAAGAAATTGCTCACGAAATCGAGAATTTGAACGTTCTCGTGCAAGAATGCCCGAAATAATTCTTTATAATGTTTATAATATTATAATATTTTTAATATTTAATAAGCGATATTAGCCTCTTTCTGGTTTCTCTGGAATCCAACTTTCCAATTGTATTCGCGAATATATCATGGCTATTCATACTTATTATGAACAGTATTCAAACCCTGTGAAGCGAACCTTGGATATTGGATTTGATTCGAGTTGATCACTAATCCATCATTGACTACGATACTGACCTATTTTATGTTTCACGTGAATTTAATGGATGATGGATAAAATAAGGGATCGTGAATTATTTTCATTCTGTGAACTAGATTATTCGCACGAAGTTTGCTTAAAATCATTAATGAATTTGATCGATCCGTCTGTGAGGAGGATTTGGATCGACTCGAAGAAAAATACTAACCAACCAATTAAACGCTTAGCAAACTAGATTCGACTGACTGGCTGATCGGATCGTGCAATGGAAATAATTGGTTAATTGCCAAATTGGTTGACCAGTTCATTATGCGAGATTAAATTCTCTCGATGAGACCAAATCTATGCAAATTGGATAAGGGAACGCATAGTTCTGGAACGTGAACGTAGCGAACAATGAAATTAATCTATTGTTTTACGTAGGGCTTATTCCTTAAGAGAAAATATATTAAATGAACTTTTCATTCCAACAATTTTATGGAATCTAATATTTATGTAATTATTAGTCATCCTACTTATCGAACGAAGATACTGTGATTAATTTCCTTCTCTTTTTCTAGTGAATACACAACAACTTAAAAGTAAAACAAATTTCCAATATTGCTACTCTGACAATTATTTCTTTGCATTAAATAGGAGACACGTTTACAATTACATTTACAGTTCCATTTAATAGGAGACTTTGACAAATCTCTGTCATTGATCTAACATATATCAAAACGATTTTTATCGGAAGAACATCGTTCAAAATAAAATTCGATAAAATCACTCTCCTATTACAACCTATTCTTATAAACAATAAAATCACCAAATTCCATCAAAATCGTCAGTCACGAAAACATTGGACTCTCTCATTATCCTAAGTAGCTTGACAGAAATCCAAAAGAATCTGTTTCGTGACTCATCGTTCTATTAGTTCATTAGATAACGCAATGTTTCGTCAAGCGTTTGATCCCACGCCGATCGATAAACCGACGAACCTGGCCCTCCGTTTCGCATAATCTTCGGCGGCTTTAATATTTTATTAAAGAGCATCCTTCATTAAAACGAGCCAGAGCCAAGCCGCTGCCGTGATTCTCTCGTATCGGCTAAACATCCGGCTCCTGTCGGTTCCGGTCGCGTGCTTCGAAATCCTCATTTTATCTCGCGTTTCGTGCAGCTAATATCGCGTCAAAGAGCATCGTTGCATCCATAATGTTCATGAGCTCTTGCCGCGGTCCAAGGTAACGAGGCCGTGGCACGTTAACGAGCCGTCAGAAGGCGATTCAGGTTCGGTGAGAGCCGACCAACGCAGTTGGAAAAAGCTCGTGATTGAAACACGATGAGCGTTCCTATCAAATATTCGACCTACGCGTCAAACTTTTCCGTAATACCTATGCGTCCACTGATCTGATTCTACATGTTACCGGTCTCTGTATTTTGCTTTCCCACTTTATATACGTCTAATTCGTTAAACTCGCTGCTTTTTAATGGACTTTTTAAATAGAGACTAGTCTGAATGACACTATAAACGATGACTCCTAAAAACATTTTCAGCAAATTCAATGCTATCGTTTATTGTTGCTGTATGCCAGTGTCTATAAAACTGTAGATCCGCATAAACATCCGCAATTTAATTATTAATACGTGAATCTGTGAACGAATTTATTGAAGAAGATAAGACAAGCTCTATAATATTTCCAATCTTAATCATAGTTTACCATATAATTCAATTATTTATAATAACACCTTGAAATTACTAAGCAATGTTCCTAACGAATCAAATAATCGTATGGATTCGAAAGATTTTTCAAAATAAAAGTTCTAGCTTGGTCCTATAAAATCTAAACACTTTTCGTTATTCCAAGATGTATAATAAATTTCCAATATCGATCATTTAAGCGTATGATTATTATAAATCTATAAGTATACGTTACATTTATTAACGGAAAGTATTTATCGATAGACAAATTCGGCGCCGATAGCGATACGGTGGGCGAAGCTCAAATTTCCTGAAATTTAGTTTACGTTTCACTCGAATGTCACAAACGATCGGTTAATTGTGTTGTCAATCGGCTAACAAGTCGGTGCATTTCTAACGGCCTTTGAAATTGCGCGATTCCGCCGTTGTTTCGCGAGTGCACGATGCCATCGAAACCCATTTTGGCAATTGTCAACGTGCCATCGCGCGAAATGAAATCGTTATCCTCAGGGGCTCGAAGGTGCGGAAATTTAAAACTCGACTCTGAATGCTGGTGCGCCCCTAATTTTCTAACTTGATTACTTTGTCCGCCAGTACGCCACCGTGTCCTAGACAATTTTTTAATCTGCTAATGAATAGGATATCGTACCGGAAGAATTTACGAGCTCAATTTAATTCCAAGTGTAAAATGCAAGGGTTAAACATCGTTTAGGACGATTTGTATAATTTGAATCGTAATGGAACGAAAAGATGATTTAATTTTTGTGTATGGAACATTGCGTCGTTGTATTCGATTCAAATTCTCCTATGTTTAGCAGAATGTAATTTCATTATGAAAGTGCAAATGAAAATTCATATAAACATTTACATATTTTATTAATATTGCAGAAAATTATACGAGTGTCATTTTACAAACGACACATACTTATTTTAATATATCCTAAGTAATAAATTAGTATTTACAGAAGAGATTTGTATTTTGAAAAATTTAAAGTAGAAATTAAAATTGATTAAATAAAAGAAATATTCCTAAATTCTGCGATATGGAAAAGCAGAGATGTTACGTAATTTATGTAAAAATATACGTGGAGATACGTTGATTATGGTTACATACGTAACGTATCATGAATGTTGTGCGTAATGTGAAAATCACGAGCAAACGTTTCATGCTGCATGCAAAACTACGCTAATTGGTCATTCTTATTGTTAAAAATATCAGTTTTTTATTATACAGGCATTGCAACGTTTCAATAAACCCATTTTTGTCTGGTTGTACAAATCGAGTTAAAACAAATTATGATAAACATATGAAAAACTAAATATTAAGATAAATCAGATTTCATGAAATTGAAACAGATTATAAAAAATTCACGTTTCCGTACAAGAAATTAAGCCACCTTTGAATCTTTAAAACGTCACTATCTAAAAAAATTTCACTTGATCTACTTTGTGCTATTTCTGAATCTACATACGTAACTTTGCTTTAGCCTGTTTTCTATAAATAATGATATTGTTATAAATCGAGATAGGAAAAATTTCTCTGTGTATAAATCAAATCATAGAATGTTATGTATTTTCACGCATTTAGGATTATTAAAGATATAAATTAACAAGAAGCAAGTAAAATGACCATCATCACAGAATTTAATTGTTTCGATCTTGTAAAATAAATATTTCGCTTCAATGATTTCCTGACTAATACCGAAACTCTAACTACAGATTCAGCTAAGTAATTCAAGCACAGTTTAGAACCGATCCTTTAGTTGGTTCTGTTATATCAACATCTGTCCGTAAACGTGAAGTCCATTAACAATTCCATGTACATATGCACGTTCTGAGTATATACCGGAACACATTTTGCATGTCAACATCTGGGTTGTTACTTACATGCAATGATGATGAATGATACACGAAACGTCTTCGTTGACAAACACCGCCATGATCGAAGATTCAACTGTTAATTATAAGAAATAGTTAGAATAGAACCTTAATTACCAGAACACTGACTAGCAAAACACTCGATTATGGAAACATTGTTTAATGGAAATTTGGAATTTGGAATTTGGATGGAGAAAAGAAAAATAGAAAGTGAAAGAAACTATTACTAACATTATTTAAAGATTTTTATTCCTGTTTAATACACATTAATATTTATAAAACAGCTTAAAATAAATTCTCTTATAAAAATAACATTATTCGATTATCCGGAAATCTTATGTCTTGATTAATTTGAATAATCAACTTTTATCGTGTGAACTTATTTATGTTACCTTTAAACTAAGTCTTTCATGTTTAATGAATTTTTCAGTGGGTGATATTATAAGAAAAAATAATTCTTGAAAAAGTTTGAGAAAATACATATAACTAATGCTAACTAACTAAGCTAAGATTATCAAACAATTTTTGACAAATAATTTTTGTTCCAATATACTATATAGGAAATGATATAAATCAAAATATAACAATGTTATGTTCGAGTTAACTCGATGACGAAAGATCCATGTTTGCACAATAATAGTCAAATATTCTATAGTAATTTTCTTTTATTCGTTAAGTACTCACAGTAAGTTTATCTTTTCACTTGTTCTCTCTACATATACTTTTCATATACTTTATGAAAATTTATGGACCTCTTTCCAAACAAACATGAAAGAAATCATCTCAAAACACTTTTAGCAGTAGATGGGATTTTGCGTAACATTACAAATCGTATGAAAGGAGCTATAAACTACAAACATTATACTGTTTCGTGATTAGTACTCACGTGTTGGCTTACATACGTTAAAACTAGAACACTAGTTGTTAACAAAGTGAAATATTGGTTACTAACACCATTCGAACTCTAACAAATTCGCAACCGTGTTTGCGCTAATTTTCGTAGTTGCTGCGCTATTAACTTGTGATACCAGTTCGTTATGGGTCTATCAAACATTTCTGTTCGAGGTATTAATGCGTCTGAATAACTCTCGTGAAAGTCATTCAGCAATTACTCAGCTCTGGGTTTATAAATTCATGAAAAAAAGGCACTCTAATAATTATAGTAATTAATCCTGTCGAATGCAAATCCAATGGTCTTTTGTATGTGAATAGCGTGTAACTTTTATATTACCTTAATTAAATTCTATCATTTTCGTGATTTTCGTAATTAGAAGTAATTTCAATTTTCATATGAAGCTTACAGAACGAAAACATAAATAATCATATATATATATCATATTTTACAGAGGATCAGTTTCAGGATTCAATATATTGCCAATCAATTTTAGATTGCCGATTTCTTCCTTTTTATTTGATTTTATTAAATGTATGCATATCCTTGTCACTGTCCTGAACATTTCAGAAATTTTGATCATTGTAAAATTATTTCATCGATATTCTGTGAAACTTTACAGACCTGTCAGTTGTTTTTAAAAGGCTTGCATCTTTCAATTAAGCACATCAAAATACTCTTTCATCCATTAAATAGCATCAGAATTAGAACGTGCAGTAGCACGTAATTCACACTGATTGCGTTTATACGAATCTAAAAATTTCAATTTACTTAAACCATATTTAACGAGTCTAACGAATCGAGAAAAAATATTTTCCACTCTCTTCGAACGTCAGTCTACCAGAAGCAATTGTCATGCTGTTCTCCTCTTCCTACCAAAAATAAAAAAAAAAGTAAAAAAGATAAAAACATACCGCCTAGATATATGCTACTATCCAGTTTGCTGTTGGAATATTCTGCTATCATCGTGTTAGTCAGACCTCATTGCGCGTTACTCCTTCTCTCTCAGTCTTTTATTCTGTTTGTATCTGGCCACCACTTTACTTATCTTTATATTTCCCAGCGTGTTGCGCCTGTATCCATTTCTCTCGCCCTCTGCCACTTTGTATCGCGCCTTGTTTCTCACTTCTCGAGCCTTCAAACGGTTACACGATACGGAAGAATTGTTTGCAGCTTGTTTCTTGGTTCGTTGGAACCTCTTCTCTGGGAGAGATGGAAGTTTACAGGTTGGCGAAAGTGATTTCGTTGATTTTTATTGATTCCATGATTCAACGAGACAATTTAGTATGATCTTTTTTACTTATACCCATCCACAAAATTCTTCCTACATCTTACAGAAGGTAACTTTTGCACTAAATATTAAACATTATGAAACTTCTCGTAAAAGTCTTTTATCCCTTTATTACTTTCAATTTGTATTTTTTAATTTAGTATTTTTAATCGAATAAATGACTTTGTCATCTTTTTACGCAATAGAATATATCGTTTAAATTATCCATATATAAACAAGGCAAAAATAAAAATAATACAAGTTTTGTTCCATTCTTCATAATTTAAATAAAATTCTACAAAAGTATTTAGTTTTTACAGACATACACGCTCGGATATAACACTCTAATACAATACCATTTATAATACGCTTATAGAACTCACTATATATCATCAGTTAAAAGCTTCCAATACTAATTTCTCGATCATCGCTGGCGACCATGGTTTTGAATGTAAATGCAATATAGCGAAGCTGGTAGGAGCAATGGCGAGTGTAACTGGTCCGGTAAATTTACTAAACAAGTTGCTACATAATATATTTATCGACGAAGGCATAACCGCTGAGGCTGCATACGTTAAGTAAGTTGCTGCACAGCGAACGTCAGTTGTTCAATTAACATGCTCCTCCCGCAATCGGACTTGAAGTTCCCGCGAAAGTTTATGCAAAGCATTAGTTGCACGTAGTTGTTGATAGACCTTTAAGCGTAATGTCTACCAATTGTCGAGCAGTTCCCTGTAAACTTAGTTCGATCCTTTGTTACACGCTGGAATAGTCTCTTGTTAGCGGCAAGCTACATTTCGTTCATCTTTGTATCAAATTAATGCTAAATCTTGTGCTGTTCAAACTCTAAAAACTAGATCCAACTGAATGTCTGTACAAAATAATTATTATTCATGTTATATGTTGTTTTAGTTTAATTCTCTGCTGACGCAGGATATATTGAAGTATTATGAAGTATAAAGTATAAAGTAAGAATTATGAAGTATAAAGGATTTTTATGTTCCAATTTCTCTCTGATTTTAACAAACAAGAAGACTTTAAATGTTTGAAGAAGAATCTTCGTATAAAATTGAAACGAAATGCGTGTTCCAACTTCAAACTTCTTACTAACAGAGGAACATAATGTTGCTTCGGAAATGAGCTGAAGGATATAGTCAAATTAAATTCTTACTTATACGATCGCATTCTATTTTAAAATTCGCTGCTAATTATCCTCATAATTCACGCAAGTAGTTTCAAGTTGTTCCGATCTCGAAATATGTATTTGTAGATTGTATATGCATCATAATTGTTTTATAGCAATTAATGCATAAGTTTTTAAATCGTTTGATACTAGCGTGCTACACGAATAACTAACGAATCAGAATTTAAATAACAATGCGTGGAATCGATTTACGCCGAACGTAAAATACTAATGAACCACGGCTACCAGAAATAAAAAGTTTTATTCGAACGTTACAAACTTCAACTTCAATTTTCGATATTATCATACCGTTTCTACTAACAAAAGGAACGACCGTACTCGTCCACTGCAGTGCTATGTACATTAGCGACAAGAGAAACTTCATTTCAAAGTACACTATCCCATACTGACTTTAAAACTTGGACCATCAATTCGTGAAACGAATTTTATCGAGCAACTTACATCGTTGCGTCTATCGATTCTAGTTTATGGACCGAACTCGAACGCGACTTAAGAAACGAAAAACGTCTTGCAGTTACACTTGAGATAACGTTTACCTCGTTCGTATTTATCAGACAAGTTCCAACGTTTTACTCATAATTTGTCCCCTTAACGAGCTAACGTTGAGAGTCACTCAACGCGAGATTTCGTTGTCGGAGGTCTGGTCAAGTATCACTCGACTCGGAGCTTATCGTGCCTCATTATCAGTTGACAGTAGAAGTAAGCAGACTTTCGTGCAATTCGGACTATTAATGGAGCTTGAAAAAGTAAATTCCACAACGGTCAGAAGCGATGTCCCGAGGGAGCAATAACGATACGCCTTTTGGGATGTTGATTACGTAAGAAGCATTGTTAAAACGAAATTACGAAATACAGGGTGCAGGAAATCTCGGCAATCGCGGTGCAATCAGCGATAAAGTGATGTTACGTGAGAAAACAAGTCGAAAATACAAAATAAAATTTGTTCGTATGACGCTTCGTTCCTGGGGAAATAGAGTTTGTAACTTTGTCAAGTAAATAAACAAATCTCTCTTGATGTAACTAGACTGTGGATGTTGATGTAAATTCGTACTTTCATCGGAATGATAAAAGAAAGGAAACCTAAATAGAAACCTGTATCATTTACTGAATGTTACAATGTGTACTCTTTACCTTGGATATTTTACATGTATCTTCATATTACGTGTATTTTGTACATTTTTATACCTTGAAATTTCTTATAGATGTATAAAAATTCGTAGTCTGGATATGATACTTAATTATAATTCTTTAACAATAAACAGATCTCTTTTGGCATAAACTTTAGAACGACTCCTCTTAATTTTCTTTTCATAACATCTAATCAATATCTGTCTCTCTTGCTGTCCTTTCGTTTTTTCAGCAACGATCCCGAAACATTTTCAGATTGATAACAGATACACCCTGAACCATCTTTAATTTGAAACGCTTGAGATCAAGTGAAATATCCAACACCGACGTATACTTGAACCTGGCTAATTACCGGTTGAATATGAACAAACAATCAGCAAGAGATTGTTCTGTTATTTCTTGTTTTTACAAAACTGAGTGATTTGTTAGAAGCAGCAATGGATATATAGTATATAATCATTGACTGAAGGTAAAACAGTATTTGTACGATCAAAGATAAAGAATTATAATTAATTACGTTATCTCCATTTGTAAGTAAATTCTCTGGCTGTAAAGAATTAAATAAATAATAATCGTATTTGTTCGCGAATTTCGTTTTTCATACACATCAATAACATTACGTTGAGTAATGTTAGTTAACAATTTTTGTTCAATAATTTTATCTTTATTCGCGTCAATTTAGGAAGTCTAGCAAAAAGGGAAATTTTCAAACGTTGCAATCGTTGATCAATTCATGCGACCATGTTCCGTGTTTCGAATTCGGTAACAGTACAGCTACGGCTGACCAATATCGGTCGTGATCACTTGCGCGCCGTCTGCGTGACTGACAGGCTAGCCACCGACAACTCTACTGCCAGTAGATAGACCAAGGTAGAGGTAGACGTTGAGTTAAATGGACAGGTAAACGGATGAGTAAATACAGACAGAAGTAGACGAATAGATAGCTGGAGAGATTGAAACAAATGGAAACAATGGGTGGTTAGACGGAGAGAGTGGGAGTTGATGAACATATGAATATTATTAAACAAAGATATTAATGTTTGATAGCAAAAAGACTAAAATATAACTATAAATAATGATTACATTGAAAAGGTTGAAAAATTAGTTTGCTTAAAATTATCTGCTTTAATAATATTTTTAAATTATTTATAAATATTTGCCTAAAAATTGAACAGCTTCTTGGAAAGCAGTCGAAAGAAATAAGTTTTAATTATAATTTTGTCAAATTAGCTACGTATAATGATTCTTAAAGAGCACTCTGTTATTTTTATATTTACGATACAAATGTAAATTTCGATATGCATAATTTAATTATATTTGATTAAAAAATAGACCCAGCTCTCTTTTAAAAAGTTCATTGGTTGTAATTTTAGATATACGAACACAAATTTTTAATTGTAATTAAAGCAAATTATTTTAAAGTTAAAATGGTATAATAAATAAAGTACAATAGAATGCTAAATATTTTACGATATAATTCGAGGGGAAATTATAATCTTCTAATTTCTTTTTAATATCTCTTTCAAGTATATTCTCATCATCGAAAAATTATATATGTTAAGTCGTATCAATGTCTATACTATTTTCCTTATCCATATACAATTTTATACAGGTATAAAAATCGGCCACTAGCACCATCTTCTAAATAAAATTTCTATATATTATACTAGTAAGTGCTCATACGTATAATTTACAGACGAATATTATAGTCTCATAACATTTAACTGTAAATCATAAACTTAGGAGGAAATTTTTGGTACATGTTGTATACTACTAAAGTAAAGTTATAGCTTATGGTTTATAGAACTTAAAACAGCTATACATTTATGAACATCTATTTAATTTTATGGTAACTTAATGATACGTATGTTGTATATAAGGAATTTGAAAGGTAAACGTAAAAGAAATACGTACTTGATACAAAAACATAAAAGATCTCTTGCGACTCATTGTGTAGTGTAACATCTCACGTTTATTTCCTCGTCTAAACTCAGAATATCTGTTGTTTGACGACATTCAACTTTTTTGTTTTACTATTCATGTCAAGAAAATTAGCTTTACAAATATTGAATTAGGTTTAGGCTATTAATATCAAATTAAAAAAAAAACGCATTCTTACGTTTCCGAAATTAGCTATTTTAAAAAAAGACGAAAGTATAAAACCTCAGCCTTCGTGTTATAACACATGAATTTTTTTTGTAGAATATATTTCTTTTTGATCAAATTGGAACACGTTCCAATCTAATGTTCTAATTTTGAATTATAAAATTATATTTTAAATTCCTAAGCGACTATATCCCTTCGAAATGGCAGCCGACGTTAAAAATTTAGAGCCAAATTGGATTTTTAATACAAAATTTCCTACATCCCGTGTTCCTGCTATTGTACAGTACGGAATTCCGACGATTTCTGAATTTTCACGCGCTAAAAAGACCGTGTAACGTCGTGCACAATGGAGGTGGAAGAAGACTGAAAGGCCCGTTGGGTCAAACGAGCCACACGTTGCTAGACTATCCCGTTATCGTTCCCGCTGTCCAATTATTACATTGTAAATGGCGCGATGAAACCTCGACAGTCGCGTTTCACCGAAACTGTCGCTGGGGGAACGCGTGCACGCTTCTATTCTGCCAGCTTCGGCCGAAATATCGTTCTCTGCCGATAAGCCAGTGTCACGCACCCACACACAACTTTCTCGGCCCATACACGGACCCAGAAAGGTTATTCGTGATCACAGAGAACATATTGGTCGCGCTAACATATGGGATGGTCTGTTTAACGCAATTTTGATAGTTTCTATGATTGCGTTGATACACGTATGATAATAAAAAATCTGGATTTCGTGAACAAAATTTTAGATTTGAAGATTTCGCGTCGAGATTTGCGATCAAGTGTCGCGAATTTCTAACTATTAAATTGACGAGGAGTTTCATGTTTATAACAGAAGTTTGCAAGTCTTTTGATACAATAAATTTGCATAATTTATTAAGCTTATGCTTTATACGATTAGTGATAAACGAAATCCTTTCGACGAACGCCAACGATAATTAATAAAAATTACTATCGAAAATGAACTATCGAAAGATGGTTGATCTTTTTCAAAAATTCATCTGGTAATTTATTTAAGAACAGACAAAAAGTAGATAATAGTTAAAAATTGATAATATTTCTGTACGAAGAAAAATGCAACATACGAATATAATACTTGATTTCAAGATATTCAAATTCACCTAAGCCATATATTTTAAAGCAACACACGACCCATGTCAAAGTCTCTTGTTTCGTCTATATTTCTATCATTCCTTTTCTTTTTTTCTTCTTCTTCTTTTTTTTTTTTTTTTTTTTTTTTGAATCATCAACCCGTGATTGTCATTAGATATGCGTCATGTTGGACATTGACAAACAATGATCAACTACATAGTCACATAAAAGACCCAAACTTAGTTGCGTATTGAGTTGCACGGACTCTATACAAAGTATCCATCTAATTCTCCATCGAACTCTCTCAATTAATCGAACCACCCAGTATAAGGTGGCACACCATCGGTGTGGAACATTACACAATGGTTTGATATTTGCATCGCCGGCTGTTGCATCGATGCTATCTTCGGAGGTCAAAATGCTCTTCACCCTCGTGTGCCTCGTCTACCCTTTACGTAACGGTTCGCCCACAGCCCCGATATTTATACGCGTTTCTGCTCGTCCCACCTGTATAATAAATGTAGCCCAGTTCGTACGTGGTCAGGCTGGAATACGCGTGGCCATCACGCTGGAAAGTACGCCGGATTCCGGCAAAAATGGTGGTTTGCGAGCTGGCCCGGTCGTTCACCGGTTATAAAGTGCACACTGGCCTACCAGCCGGCCTACGTTTGTGTTTGTCTATGTACAGTTCGGAACAAAAATAAGTGGACAGATAGGGGAAATAGATATCAATGAAGCTTAATCGAAACAGTATTATATATATGAATACAAAATAATGCAGAAGGATCTCCACGATTCTTACTCTCCGTGACGAAAAAAATTTGTTTTTCTTGATTTTCCTTGAAAAATGGAATATACGCTGAATTGTTGAGAAATATTAAAAAAGAAAAAAAACAGAAGAATACTGATACGTAAACCATCACTGAAACGCTCCCTTCTGCTCGATACATGTGTCGATACATTGAACAAAATTGTAAAATTTTATTTTCTATCCTTATGATACATAGATTATTTAGTAAATAATCCTAGAGAATATTTACATTTTTGCGCAAGCTAGCCGTGTTTAATGGATCTTCATTTATACTTATTTCCATTATCTGTTCGCGTATTTTTGTCTCTGACTGTATGTGCATGTATTCCTGTGTATGCACGTGTACGCGTGTGTTTACGATAGTTGTCGCGTACAGGGATTTCGTAGTTTGTTGGTCGCTATTACTGTCGTGCGACGCGCTGGAATTATTGCGCTTATTGCGTGGTGCACGTGCACACGTGCTCGTGTTGGCGCGCGAGCGCAGCTCGGACACGTGAATAACGCGTGTGGTGAAAGATAACTTTTGTGGGCGTACTTGGGAATAAAATGGCTCGTGTAAATGTTACGTGGCTTCGAGAGGTCCGTGCCGTGCACCAGCAGGCTATTGGTCGACGAGAAATTGTTCTACACTAGCCACGCCACTACCGTTGCGTCTCCGTTCTCTCATATTGTTACACGAAATTGCTTTCTTCCCCACGCGTTGCGTTCTCTTTGTCTTTGGATACCGTTTGTACGATGTCGAAGCTTTTCTTCTTTTACTGCTATGTACATTTGTTTTCTGCGAAATTTGTTATAGGATTTTTCGGACGCTTGGCTTTACCCTTCGACCGTAAACACTGCCTTCGAGGAGCTATTTTGATGTAAATAAGCAATTTGAATAAATTTTATGTCGAAGCTAGTAATACGGTGTATGGTTATATGAAGTAGCTAACTACTCATTAGAAGACGATCGATCTACAATCTCAGACGAAGATGGGAATTAAGACAGTCTTGAAATTCTTCGAAGGTTTTTGTAATTCAGGATGATTATTAAATTATGCGATTCTTCTTTCATGTTAATATCAAACACTCTTTTTATGGATCTCTTATACCTGAAACTTAATTATTCGATTACTACTTACTTGCATACGATAACCAGAATATCTATTGCACACGTTTGTATAGATTTGTTGTATAAATTCACATATAGCGAATAATCTGTACACAATACACGATAACAATAATCGATGAGTTTCACACATGCATATTTTGATAAAAAGTTGCGAAACCTTCGGCTTTCGATGTGGATTAAATTGGCGTGAACTGTTCACAAGAGTTAAAGAGTTGTTCTCAAACTGATCCGTCAAATAAAAATTGCTATATATCGTTACTGTTTTCCCACGAAAATCTCCGAAATAACTCGTCCCCGGATATTTCCAACAAACAATGCTCATCGAATTCGCGCCTATCTTTCTTTCTCGAAACTTTTTAACGAGACTTGTCGTTGGTCCGATTAACGCGGCTCGCTTTCCATCAACGAAAACAAACATGCAAACGGAGCGTGCGTTTTTCTCTCGAACAACTCTAAAACGAAGCGAAAGAAAGAGAGAGAGAAACAAAAGGGGAGAAGGAAGAAAAAAAGAGAATGACAAAGAGAAACTCGCGATACACACACTTGGAGGATTTATTTTAAGGTCGCGTCTGTTTTATTTCGGTCACGCGTTTCTAGGTCAATTCTTTTCTAATCGATCCGACGGTGATTCGCGTTCGAGATAGCATGCATGCATGCAGGTGATTCAATGGCCAGAGCACGGTTGCTACGATCTCTCTCTGCCACGTCGTTACGTAACTCGCCCGATCTGTCGCTGTTTATATCATAATCGTACGTTTATGCCGCTTTATGCAGCCTATCTTTCGGCCCCGCTCGACCGTTCCAATCGGATTTATAACGTCGATATACGACCGTGCCGCCCCGAAGAATTTCCTTTCGAGCCCCGCTGATTTAAGCACGCGACCGGCAGAACGTATAGCGTCGATAAATTGGCGATTCGAAATTTATACAGTCCGAGTCATATCGTCGATTCCAGGAACCGATCTCATCCGTGCCTGCCCTTTCACATTGGCTCACGAAGGTATTTGTACACCTATATACGCCCTTTATGAATATATAACGTTGCGTGTGTTATAAACGTTGAACATTAAAAAATCGAATTACCATGTCAATAGATAGAATTTTATATGTCGACTGAAAAGAAATTAACGTGTTTAGTTAAGGAAACACACTTCGGACTGTTATTTATCGTTTAGAATAAAAATATTTATTAATAAAAATATTATATTATTAAACATGTTATAAAAAAAAAATGGAAGAAAGGTGATCTGTAATAGATATTTTACTTCAATCTAGCATGGTAGCGATTATGGTGTCGTTGCTCGATAATTTAACAAAATGTGCACGACTTTCCTAAATTTTGTTAATTTTGTTTCTGTACACAAAGCTTATTTAATTTATGCCAAATCGGATTATTTAATCCGCAACAGTACAGCTACGCGTAATTATCGCGAAGCATGGATTGCATTCATTTGCATGTTTGCTTGAACATTACATTTTAGCATTTGGTCGAAAATTATTGTTCCCTACATACGTGTAAATGACGCATAAGAATGTTAATTTACGACTTCGCTATACCGTTGCGCGAACTATACTTTAGTAAACGCTACATTACCTTGGAATTTGGTATAAGCATTTTCGAATCTTTTATATGCTTCAAAACATTCTCAATAGCTCGGCAATGGAGCAGGCGACACGAAACTTCTTGAAAAAAAACATCAAACACATCGTCGTCGTATCTTTCCGACTGCCTCTGCCAAACAAGCTTCTCGACGCACGAAAATCTAAAAGTAGGCCAGCCACGTGAAACAGGAAAAATGACTTTCTCGTCGCTAGGTCGATATGTACTACACCCTTGTTTCGAAGTATTGGAACATGTCTGAAAATTGAAGCAAACGTGAAGAATCATGAAGAAATTATCAAGATACTTAAGGGTCTTTATCTTTTTTCAAACGTTCCACTATGGAGGATTAATACATAAGATTTAAGATTTTAACAATAATCTCATCAACTTGAGAAAAAGGATCGCTCAGAACAATAAAATAATTAAGCCACGCCTATACAAGCTTCGCAAAAGAACAACGGGTATCAAAAATTTACTTCTTAATTTAGTTTTGAGCTTCTGTCGTATCGCACGTCCAAATTAACGCCCATTTATTTGTATTTGAAATTGAAGGAATTTTTATTACAATATCGATGTTAAAATCTTGGACAAAATAACTACTTTCCCGAATCTTAATAAATATCGAGCGTAGAACGTTAGTATAAAATATTAAATGAGCCGCTTATTTTTCAAATGGATGAAACAAAAGGTGGAAGAAAAATTAAAATGGTATTGAAATTTAATAAAGTGAAGATAACCGCTTTGACAGTTCAAGAAAACGCACATCGACAAAAATTAGAGAGCGCCGATTACTATAAAGGTTTACTATAAATTAATTTGATAAATCGATAAATTCGAAACACATCAGCTTAGTCAGAATCTTTCAGAAGAATTGGTTTATACGCGTGTAATAAAAAGATAGAAATGTAGATCGGCAAACGAGACATATCGGAAACACGATTGACAATAGTTCCCGCAAGCATCATAACCTCACGAAAGATTCACCGCGTAATCTCTAGCAATCGAACGTGAAACGAACATGGCCGATGACAAAAGCCCGAACGTTGCGACAGCCCTAAACCAGCCTAGTTTCGGCCAATCCATATTTGTTCGGGAAATCCGCACCTGGCTCGTGCTCAGCGGCCGTGGAATCGCATCGCAGCCAGGATGCAGCAGCAACCATGGCCGCCATGCAACCGCACTATAGTCATCAGACCTGTCGGATTAACGTTAGCGTTATTTATGAACGTGCTTGGTCCTTTTGAATAATATTTTGTGGCTCTGTTAGCCTCCAAGCACTCGCCCACGCTGTTAGGAGATTTCCCGCCGGTTTTCAAATCGACGCAACATCGTAGATCTGAAAATACTAGGAAACAGACAAGGTATTAATCAATGAATAATCATTAAATCGTCGATACGCCAGAAGTCGATCTAATTGAATTCATTTGACCGATTAATATTTAACGGACGAGACGATTTGTTGTTGCACCGTGTTAAAGGGAAACAGGCTGTCGGCCAGCATTTTAATTAAATTAGAAATGACGAATTCTTGGAGTTTTGGAAATTTTAAGATCATTCCTTTTAGTTAATCTCTGTTTCCGAGATTCATTTTTCTGGCTCCGATATTACTCTTGATACTATCAAACGATTAACTGAATATCGCGACTCGTATATATTTATTACGCTAATTGTTCAATCAAGAAGTAAAAGTATCGGTGCACTATGATATTTATTGTACCATTTACGTACCAGTTTAATAAATCACATTGTTTAGTGGTTCGTTTAAAAATTTGATACTATAAAAATAAAATATATAGAACCTGATAAAAAAGGGCGCTTCGTTAGAAAACGAGAGTACATACCAATATCTTTTCATAACCATTGCAAGTAATTTCAATTTTTTGTTTCCTTACTCCGTTTGAAATCTTGGATGGGTTAAAACGAAGCCTCTAAAAATCCGTCGAATTATCGAATCGCGTATACCCTTAAAATTCTTTCGAATTTCACTCTTCCAATACATTGACTCATAATATTAGCTGAACAATAGCGAGGGGCGTGGTGGCCGCGGGCGACACCCGGTGTATAGGGTCTAACACCTGGCACGGACGCACATACATAAACCACGGACACATGTATACGTATCATTACGCAATTCGTAATAAGGTATTGACACAGGGGCAAAATACATAATCTGGCTGGCACGAACTTAGCTCGAGCGCAGCCGGATATCCAGCGCGCGAGTCAATATTTGCGAACATCATGGAATTTCTCGTAGTGCGCCACCGTATAGAAGCTGGCCGCCCAATAGCTACGTGAGTGCGCACTCACTTTGTCGGGTGTACATATCACGATGCGAACGATGTCCTGTGAACTGTGTAAGACGATCAGGCTGGGATTTAACCGACTGCGTTTCCAGGGATGCTGGGATAGATTGATCGGATTGATGCCGCTTTGTCCGTATCAGGATCGAAACCCCCATACCTATTCCCCTTGCTACGCGATCGTGATACGCTCGAATTCGATTCGAGGCGGCTTTAATCGGGCTCCTGCTACTCCACGATCGGCCAGCAATGCTTTTTCGCCGTTGTTTATCACGCACGTGGCGTGTTAATGGCGTATCATTGTTTAAACGTTCGATTTTCACGGGAACAACCGAGAGAGTTCCGGCTACCTAGTCCCTTCCCCACGCCCTCGACGATGTTGAATCTTTCGAAGGAGATCGAATGGCGATTTTTTTCTTTTTTTGCCTAGCTGCGTTTCGTCGTCGATGCCGTGGTTAATGTTGCTTTTTAATCGTAGAGAGACTGGCCTGATTTTACTAGGACATATGCGTCCTGGACGCTACAGGAATGTAGTCGGGATTGCCGACGTGTGATAGGGATGATATGATGTCTTTCATAGATATACATGACAGAAAGGGATTATGGCTTTTGGAATTGGAAGTCTGCAATTGTTTTTTGGGTTGATATCTGGACTTTTGGTGGTATTTCTAGGTGGATATAGGATATATGTGTTTCTTTTTACTTGGTTTATACTGTGAACTGCTTGGATCGTTTTTCTATAATTTCTAGAATGTTATTAGACATGGTACAATTATTTTTAAAATTATGTTACGTGTTTGTCATAACTCGTCTTAGCAAAATATATATCCGACTTATACATATTCGACGCAATGTTTTATAAAGCAGCAAACGTTATGTCGAGTAATAAGTTCGTCCGTTTTTCTTTAAGAGAACTTTTGGCAGTGAATTATTTAATTTTCAGTATTTCAGATTTCATTCAGAATTTTATATGTATGGGATCTCAAACATACGCTGTATAATATTTACGCTTTCACGTCGCTGTCAGAAGTGAGCTGCAACATTAATGTTGCTGATAACTAAAAATTTCTATCGTGAGAAGTCATCAGGGCGTGAGCTCTACTATCTATGTCAAGATTTCTATTATTACACTCGCGTAACCTCTGACCGCTCACGTAAGCCTATGTTTGTGTCAGCCTATTGGTATTCATAGATAGCGATGCAGCTGTTTACGTAGCATCGTTTATTTCAAAGCAGCGCTCGACGTTATCACAGCGATATCAAAAATGGCGATAAATTGACCATGAAATTGGCGATTCTATCATTACGGTATAATGTGGTAGCTACGGATTTTCTGTTGATGGAGCGAATGACCACGATAGATTATTCGCGTGTACATAGGTTCACTTACAATAGTGTCTCGTATTTAGTTGTGCTCTTTTGTTTTCTAATTATAATTATAATATTTATGTGTCCGTGTTTAAACGACACATAAGCATTTTAGAAATTTATTTATACAAACCAGTTCATATAACAGAGGCAATTTTATATTAAATATAGGAACACGTACAGTTCTACCTGTAAGAGCTATTAGTTTGATTGCTGATATATAATACTACTATAATATAAACTTAAAATAGTTGAGTACTCTTTCTCAAAGTATAATTAGCAAGCTTATCTCAGATACGATGGTTGTAGCATGTTACTTTATTGACCTGTCTATATTTTTTGTACTATATTTTTTTGCATCTATTAGTTCATTGCACACAACGCACCACACATGGAAAATTTCATAAAACAATATTAAATAGCAAATACTACATTTTATGTATTTTTGTACTTCAGCTTGTTTGAAAAATGTAGTTCCATTCCTGTTAATAAGTATGCGTCCTGTTAATAAATATTACATACGTGTATGAATAATTCGTAAGTAAAGAATATTATTTTTTCAATGCGCGTGCATATATTTCCACAAAATTTCCAAACAGGAAATTTTATGAAAAAAATATACCTTCGTGCTTCAAATAAAAAAGTGACAATTCTATTCGATCCTTCCAATCTCTTTTCGTCTCTCCTCGAATCAGAGAAGATCGTGCATTAAGCTAAGACATCCCGTTACCTTCGTTATCTCTCCACCTCACTGCTCGGTGTTTTAAACTCCATCAGAATCCGCTCGCGAGTTTACAGATCCTAATCCTGGAGTCGTGTATGGAGTTCGCGAATTTCCTTATCGATAAACAGCGCATGTATAATTATATACGTGTAACTCGAGTTACATACGAATGATTGGCGCGTCTCGTGGCTGCAAACGTTTATTTCTTTCCTTTCTCTTTGTAATCGCGAGCGGCGTTAACATGATCGCGGGGAACTCTCGTCGACACGGTCTCATCGATATGCCGAGGAGGCAATCGTTTCTCCTTTCTATCAGTCGTTTGAACTGATTTTTTCACGCCTACTCTCTTCAGTTAGCAGGAAATGCGTATTTTCGAGGCCTGCAGCGACACGCGCGTGCACAGACTCGCTCGAATACTTTGCAAGCGATCGATAAACACACGGCCGTACCGGGTCACTTGAGTACTTACTCGGCTGTGCCTGTGTGGTCAGCAAGGTCAGGGACGAATTAAGGAGATGCAGAGAACGGGGCGCGGAGTCGTCGATTTTTCTGGCAGAAAGAAAATCTCGCTGGAAACAAAGCGATGCGAATTACATTTTCGCTCAGAGGTTTTACGATCTTTTATTAGACTGTTATTATTAGATCGCAGATAAAAACGACAATCACGATCTTGCAAATTGTAGTTTCTATTGTTCGATGACGTAGGCAAATTCCTTTTATTACGAGAATAAATACATTTTACCAAAAACTCTTCATTAGTTTCATCGAAATATAAAATTTCATTTCTCCACGCTGTTTACGATTATTCGATTATTCGACTTTTTTATTGATATTTGCTTTTAACATTTCTTCCTACGCGAACACTACAGCCGTACAAACTTCAAAACGACATTGGAAAGCAATTTTCACACTGTTTCAATTCATCTTTTTCCACGATCATTCGATATTCATCGAACATGTATTACGAGAACAGATGTATATTTCGCACCTCGAATTCCAATCTACACGACTTCGATTTCTCATCGCGTCTTCCAAACGATATATCGTATCGCACCTTCTATCTGATTTTTAAAGCACGGAGAATATGTTCTTATTCTTCGTACCATAGTTTGCCACAGCGAATTCCACCGCCCGTCCCCATTAGTCTCCAAAAATACCAGGGAACGTGTCTCTGCACAAAGAAATATGGCGATACTTGGCTGCGCGAGGAATTAAAGCAGCATTAATTTTCCTTCTCGGGAGACGCAACACGAGTGCATCCATAAAATAATCCCAGGAAGCCGGGAATACCGTGGTGGCGCAAAAAGGCAGCTGTTCTTTGCCGGCCAGTGCCCCTCTAAAAACAGTCGTTACACGGATACCGCGTTACACCGTGGACGTCTCGACTCTGCAGTTGCCTTGCCTCGGTAACGAAGGGAAGACCGATGTAAATTGCGTCAAGTCATCGCGGTTTTACCTTCTTTCTCCGATTCTGTTTCTGGATGCAGTCGCGATGCAAAAAAAGGGGGGTCCTGGAAGGCCCTTAAGTAAAGAGAAACATTAATCTAAGCGAGGGTTCCGCGTGGAAACCGGTTCGAGGGTGTGCGCGGAGGGTGTCAGCTGTGAGTGACGCACCTTCAGCTATCCCCTTCCGCAGCCATTTCTGTCAACCCCCTTCAACACTTTGCGCCCCTGTACCGGCGATGTACGATCTCGAAATACGGCTCCACCCCATTTTTTCGCGACTCCTTCTCTCCCACCGGGAATTTGCCGCCCTTTAAAAAAACGCCGGATAGACGCAGAACGAAGGGAGGCGGGAAGGAGGCTTTTTTTCCGCCCTTTCTGCGACGGTGACACATTCCTTCGAATTTTCCAGCGAGATGCAGGGCCAACGCTTCGTTTTTCTCCTGATCGATTTTCTGCCTATGTCGCCGACCCTTTTGTAGTCCTCGGCTATTTTTCTAGCGGCTTTAAAGCCACCGATTTAAGAAAGAAACGCGCCAATGAGAGAACCGTGTACTGGTTACACGTGGGATTGGCCAAGTTTGTTACTAAAATAGCAGAGGGTTGATCGGGCTAAGAATAAAGCAGAGAGACAGAACGTTCGTTTGATTTCACGCGGAGTCGAATGGTTGATTTTCTTCTAACGATTATTGAACGTTTAATTATCGAAGTTTTATTAAAATCGCTTGTATTTCCTATTACTATCTTCTTGAGAATGTACTATTATTTCATATCGGTGTAAGTACCAACGATACACTTTAGTATTTGTATCTGTTGTCAAAGCAAATACCTAATCATCGCGATTATAATTTCATTTGAGTTATCTTATAATTACAACGGTAATGCGTTTCACGATATGTATCTAACTTTAAACTAAGTCCTAATTGAACATTAGATCTGATATTATATTTTCTTTACGGAATAAAACTCTCACATGAATAACCTTTCCATCTTTTTAACAATTCTAGCAGCGATTGTGTGCACGTTCTCAGTCGTACGTAGCACGCAATGGTCTGTCACAAGGATCTGATACCATTAACTAATTCGCACAGAACATGCTACAAAAATTTGCTTTACCTACCGAACAAGGGGAAAGAAAACAGAATGACATCTCTTTTTCCAGAAGTCATTCGTCTATTTTAGCGTGTTGCGGGAATTTCAATCGTGATTCTTGCTAACGTTTTAATCACTCATTTTCCTCCTGCATTTTTATTTATTCATATTATCATAGTATCTTGGTATTATGGGTTGTTCTATACGTCTTGACCTCAGCTGTTATTTCACGACGATAGAAATATTTAGTTCCATTGAAAGAGACTTCGGTGAGCTAGAAATCTGGACAAAAATTACATTCAGAAGAATTGTTCGACCATCGTAGTATTTGTTCCTTCGAATAAAATAATCCTTTCCTCTGACATCATTTGCCTATTATAAAAAATGTTCAAGTTAGGTAGGACACCCTATATACGCATAGACGATAACTAAAATAATTTGATTTTCAATAAAATATTACATTAGAATATGGCAATAAAACGGACATATTAGTAAATGGCATAAAAATCTTATAAAATTCCGCACGAGAAAGTTCAAACTCTGCGTTCAGAGGAATCGAGTATGCAGAGATCGCAAGTTGCAGGGAATATGGAACAAATAAGCACAAAATCCCAGTTTGAATCACAACTATGCGAATGCCGATGCCACGTGTTTGATGGTATCAATAAAACGGCGACGCAAAAGATCGTCACGAGCAAAACGGAATATTTCCATGATGAATTCATCATTGGAGTCAAAGAACGTAGCTGTTGTAGTGATATTGAAATACACGCGTCAGAAGTGCGATCGACACACTGCTGCAGCACACGGCAAAATATTTCAATATCGCGATTGCGTGTGCACCGAATGCGTCATTAAATTGCCTCGTCGCTCTTTATTAAACGAATACCATTCCACCTTCGCGATTGCGTTTGCCCTGAACCTGGTCGATTTGTTTCTGGCCTGGTCCTTGTTTCCCGCCTTAACTGTACGCGTTCTAACCTTTCATTTTTCTTTCCTTTTCTAGGTAAGTACCGCACATGACCGTCTTCCACGAGTGAAGGCTCACGTTGACGTCATTCCCGTGGTGAGTAACTAGATTTCGCCGCCGAAACGAGGACCTTCTCGGACAATTTGATCGTGTCCCGATGACGGGACACGTTCTTCCTACACAGATAGACCAACGTGTACGATGAGATAACAGGTGATGCGCGCTGGTGAAAATAACCGACGAAGCTGTTCTTGTCTTCGACGGTAATCAGGATGCCCTCGTTTCGAAGTCCTTGAGATGGATGGTGTTCGTTTTACGGACACCAACCGTACACTCCGGTTATTTTAAATCATCGCGTAATCGTCCATGCAACAAGCGAGAAGCATCACGGCGATTTGATGTCGCGCGATGATAACGTGAAAATGACGTGCTGTTTGTTATCACGAAACAAGGATTCCGGTGTGTGAGAAAGGTAAGGAGAAGGAAGTAGAATTTTGTTAAGGCGATGATTATTTTCTGTCTAGAGAATCAAACGATCTGTGAACCACATGTGACACGTATGAATGGTCCTTGTATAATAATTGCCAATAAATATTGAATTAGTAGATATATTTCTTTATTCTATTAATATTATCTGTGTTTCTGACGTTGATTGATACACGATTCTTGTCAGTACACTTTTCAATCATCAACAAACTTGTAATGTTTTATCAACTTTGTTAACGAGCTAAGTACGTTCGGTCTAAAATCAATTGATCTGTGAATGATAACATCTGTGATCAATACGCGTTTTTCATTTAATTTTTATTAGATGTCTTATTCCATTGTTACTATAAGACCATTATTGCCACTGCACTTTCTTTTACCAATTTAATCGTTTCATTTTGCTTTCAACAATTAAATTGAACAATAGGAATAAAAAGGAGACAGTACTTTGCTGAAGCTAAAATTACAAATACAATTATATAAAATAAAATTGAAAATATGTATGGTGATTTACACAGTTAACTGATTAATGAACATTGTAAAATTTACAATCGCGTTGATGTATTTTGTAGACTTTCTTTTGATTATATTCTAGTGAAATTTCATTTAAATCTACCAAACGTCTCAGGTGGTACCCTTGTTAATCTTTGGCTCGTTCTACTTCCCGATTTCCCTCTCTCGTTCACTGTGCATTCTTCGTTGCAACCATAATACCCTACGTGCTCCGAGTTAGTCTTTACCCAAGAGGAAAATCGTGGTGGAAAATGAACAATGAATGAATAACGCTATTCGAAAGTAGAGGTCGGTTCGCCAGTTGCATAACGCTGTGCGTTAACGCGTGATATATGTCGGTGGTACTGTACGATCCATAGTTCATCGCTAATTAACAAAACACACGGTACTACGTGATCTATAGTTCGTTGCTGGTCGGCAGAGAACATACTACTCCGTGTCCACGATTAATTACTGATCCACGATGACGCCGAGCCGCATGATCCATTCTTCGTTGCTGATTAACAAAACATATGCTATTCCATGATTTATCGTTTGTACTCGATAGATGCTTGATACGAATGTTTCAATGAATCGTTGTATCACGCCGATGAATTATCGATCGATACAAATTTTATCGAATTTTCATTTTTAATTAGCGGCATGGTGGTATTACGCGATGCAAGCAGCACGTCAATTCCATTTAAGTAAAATAAATTTTTACTCTAGATAACAACACATTGCGTGTAGATCAAGAAATATTTCGTGATTAGAGAACGAAAGTAAAAGAGAAAATATATAAATATATAAATAATTTAAATAAGACGTTGCATGTAATGTGTTAAATATGACACAGGATATTACTTATATACAACAGGTATACCTTATGCAGCAACAAATCTGTGCGTTTTGTTTTTTGATATACTGAAATTGATGAAATTTACCTAATATTTAATTATTATCATTTTTATAGGAAATATTACAGGCTACACCATTATGATGTGGATTATTATGTTATTGTTATCTCTATTACTATTATAGTTTTATGGATATTATATTTATCTATGTTTAAACTGGATATGCAAAATGCAAAACTAAGAATCTTCCACTTTCAGGAAAAAGATATTCGAAATGTATCTCAATACGGGAAAGGTTTAAATAAAAATTCAATCTTTAAATTCTCCTTCTTCAGCATTGTACGAAACGTTATCATTTTATATTTACAGCTTTACCAGAATAAAAAGTCTGAAGGTTCATAATGTTCTGCAAAGAATACGATAAGGTTTTCTTAAATTAAGTTTTAATTTTAACGATGATTCTTAGAGCGTTTTTAAAGCTGCACTTGTAGTTTTTAGCGTTCACGTAGCGGGAGCTGTCTTAAAAACTTAAATACTATTGAAGGGAGTGATGTTTATAGTGACATAAAAATGAATGCTTAAACGTAAAGTTGAATCACGAGATCATCCAAGTTTCCACTTTTTAGGGCCTCTCACTGTAAATATTTATTGCTTTATATATTTTAAAGTATACTTAAAATTTATCTTTATAATTGTTGTCATTCGTAATATACGAAGGACATATTTTAATATTCTATTGCGAAAAAATATTCGCAATAAATAATCATAATCAGCCGTGTAATTTGAAGTTTATTTCTCGTAATTGATACAATTTTCTACCAATTTACTAGGGTTGCGAAAAAATAATGCCGAATGTTTCCTTCAACAATAAAAACACCTTGTACATTGTACGGTACATCAACGCAGTCATAATAACTTTGCGTAGAATAATCGATCTGCACGCTTCTATACGACGTTTTCTCGCCATTCTATCCATAAACATTCGCTTTACGAAGTCAGTGAATGCTCGCTCAATTCATTGTTCCCGCTATAACCCATTCTCGTAACGCACTGACCGTCATTAAGAACATTTACTCTGGCATGTACACGCGTACGCGTACACCATCGTCATTCACCTCGAAGCACGCACCCCCTCTAATCGCACTTTACGTTGGAAACCCATTCTTTATGGGGAACGATAGGGAAATCCTGGCATCGTGTAATTCCATTGCACTGATACAAGATAATTTAACGAAGAAACATGCTGTATCTTTTATCATATCAAACTTCCACGTGTTACATTTGCGTGAATCAATTTTCCGTGTCTAACTCTGAAGCTATCCCCTCGAGATCTTTTTCAATGACGATACGTTAAAGTCTTTGAAGAATTCGTTTCCAGGAACTTACTCTTTCTTTTGGAGATAAGTGATCGTTTCGTTTAACTGATTTTTGAGTAAAGTGCTAAATATTTAATAAAACTGTAGCTTGACTGTTAAGTAAATATTAAAATGTAATTGTAATTAGTACAAAATACTAAATTTATTATGTAATAATTATGAAAATAATACAAATTTCAGTGCTTTTTTAAACTTATTACTAAATGGCAATTATGATTTTTACGGAATTTCATATTTTTATTAAGGTAATTAAAAGAATGGGACCTACATAATGATTTATTTCAGCCATTACATCTCATGATACTTCTCTCTTTGAGATCTCTTCAGTGCCTCTCTTCGAATGATAATTTTTACATTTTTGTGTATTACGAACATTTTTTCCCCTCTCAAATTTCCCACGTGCATAAAAATTCGCAGTCCATTCATCGCGATTTATTTACGCCGACAATATTGAACTTCGGCATCGTATAATTCCATTGTACCTACATAACGCGATCTGTGTTTTCGCGTATCACGCTTCGATTCACTTCATATGATTTAGTCTCTGGTGCGGAGCAGAACTCTTTTTTTTCAGTATGCGGGCGGGAAAGTGGGCGCGCGAAGGGGTTGTATAACACAGTGGAAAAGCGAGCAGAAGCGGGGACGGTTGCACCCCGGTCGTGGCCTGGAGATGAGAAAAGTTTTGTTGACTCGTCAAAAATTTAATTTCCACTGAAATTTACTCGAGTCGCCGAAATCTTTCGCTAATTCGTCGGAGATTTAATTACACCCCCGACTGAAATTGAATTGGATCGTCGGCTGATTTAATTGGGCCGCGTAACTTTTTGTTAAAACGACCGAAACTTTTCTCGAAATTCCTAAGGAATTATGTCGTAGCGCGTCAACCACGTGTATCCCGTTTTGCCACGGTTCCACCGTGTCCTTCTTTCCGCCCTCGTTTCATCGGACCCTGTCGTTGATTAAATTATTAATTGGATTTTAATTATCTTGATCCAACGACTATTTTTCCACCTCGTCAAAAGTTCGCTCTGAAATGCACTTGGTTGAATCGGACTGTCGATTTCCGTGCGGTATGAATCGTTCAAAAATATAAATAAGAATTCTGTGTTTTGACACACGAGATTGAAAAATATAATTTAGTGTTTTGAAAGATATGTCGTGCACAAATTCTTACGGGAATTGTCAATCACCTTTTTCATTTTATAAAGTCTTGGAAATATTATCGATTTAAGGATACAACATTTGAGGCTTGATCGAGCAGTCACTGACATATCGTGTAACAATAAGTAGACTTTTATGCAAATTCATATCTTTATGAGCACAATTTTGATGAACCAAAGAATTAGAAGTTAAATTCCTCCATATGTCACTATTAAACGAACATGTCACATTTGCATCACATATTTTTGTACAAATAACTCACCTACGTTTCTATTAGGATATTTAAAAATTATAAAAATAAGCCCATGCTCGCTTTTAAAATCCATAAAAAATTGCATTCATCGGAAAGAACGTGTTATTAAAATATACTATTATGAGAAATTATCAAACGAATCTGCGCTCACTTAAAAATCCATTGACATCCACCTTCGTCTCCTTACGAGATTCGATACTTTATATCCTGCAAACAAGAAGGCACGAACATTTTCCCACCTCTCGTCAAATCATTAACAATCCCTTGGCCTTATCTCAGAGACGTTTAAACTATTCTAAGATTAAGAACAGCTGTTAATCATTCCGTGTTCTTTTATCCCGGGCCGTTGGTCCCCTTTTGAACACTATTCGAGCCCTTGAAGGCCGAGAAAGTGACGTCAGATAAGAATCTCTGATACCGAGGAAGGAATAGCGCATTGATTGAGTTAGCGCGATATCGTGCCGGACCACCTGGGCTTCTTGACGTTTTAAGGGTGGCCACCACCACAAGCCACTGCGGAGAACCAATGGCGGCCGGACGCCACAAGGGTTCCTGGCCTATCTCACGACACGCGACCTCACCACCACGCTCTCTGTAATTCCGTTTCAACGGGTTCGATCGCACTGCTAAGCTGCAACGATTCGCGCTGCTTTAAAAGGATAATTTCATCGATTAACCGACGCTTAATTGCGGCCTCTTAACTTCCGGGTCGGTCGGTACGCGGTCGAGTCCACTTTGGACACCGCCAGATGAAACGTAATTTAGGGACAAGGCTTTAATGGGTCCCTTGTATTTGCGGAATCTTTCTCATAGGATTAGTTTCATGTCGGATGACTCACGTGTTCACGGTCAGGTAATTTGTGTGTCGGTATGTACGTGCTTTACGATGGATTTCATTTCTGATGGATTTATGTACAGGTAGGATGTAGGTAAGATTTGTTGTGTGTGTTCGATCGAGTTTACTATATCTCGTCGTTGATTATGTTGTCGACTGTGGTTTCGGAAAAGGAAAACCAGAACTAGATTCGCGCAAGTTCATTGGATTTTGGTTTTTAATATTTTCTTACAAATAGTATACTTTTCTTTCTCATCGTATCATTAATAATCGAAACAATGAAGTTATTTCTCCAAGTAGGGCTAATGGTATTAAGATACATATACTGGTGATTTGTTATACAATGCTGAAGAAGAATAATCGAAGTCAACTTTCAGAATAATAACTTTCAAAATGCAATGATAACATTTTACAAAATATTTTACTCATATTGTATATTACAACTTTCTGATGCATTAAATAGTGTTTTGTAGTAAAGTCAGATCACCATAAACTACGATCTATGAATAAACAGGATACGAAGAGCAGCGATATTAAATTGCTCTTCTCTTTAATATCTTTTAACAAGATAATAATTTAAACCTTTCCTCTTTCAATACGTTTCATATAGGAATACTCGTTTTCTGTCGAAATTTTGGTTTCGTGTAAACGGTACAAATTGTTTCACCTTTAAATCTAATTTAGCGCAAATTTCAACGATATTTTGCGCTCATATTTTTTAATAAATCGGTTATTATTCATTCGTATTTTGGTAAAAACTTTCGGCTTCGAAAGGAATGTCGCGCCATCGGACGCATCGGTAGACGTTATGTGATCATGTCGACAACAATTTTCAGAGGAACGTCAATTTTGCCATTCTATCGGCCCATAATTGCATTCTTCTCGACAAACATGCGTCGGATTATTTCGACTCCGATCCTCTACGCGTCCGATTGTGCTGCGCTGTCCACGATAACTTGGTCTATGTACATACCTATGTGTATCAGTGCCAAACCGATGAATAGATTACACGGCAAATTATGCCGATCTTTTCCATTTTTGTTCAGTGAAAAGTGATTACATGCGGTGCAAAAGTATGTCAACATGTCTCCAGATTTTCAAATTATGTAAGTAGAATGTTGCTATATTAATAGGTAGGTATCATTTACATACTTTTGAAGTTATCGTAAAGATTTGATGTCAAATTTTATTTTATTTCACCGAGATATTGTTTGGTCCAATTTTCTGACCACTCAGTATGGAAATCTGCTATTTATTTATTATTTATTTATTTAAAATTACTACCATTTAAAAGGCTTAGAAGTGGATAAGTTGGTTCATAGTGATTTTCGATAATTAATTCGAAGCGAATGAAATGAATTTATTTCCTTAAGAGAGAACAAGATGTTCGTGTAACAGTTTTCTTTTTTAGCCATTAACGTAGCAAAAGTTGTCTTCTTTTTCTTATGTCTTGAGCAAAATGTTACGCACCTCCTTATTATATCTAATTATGTTATTCCTCATAATGATACGACGATCGTAATTAATTTTGTTGCACGTGGTGCATAAGTATTTTAATGCATAGTAGATTGACTGATTTATTTGATGGCGTTTATATTTGATGATACTTGATATTTATCATGATGTTTTATTTTCGATATTGCACAGCTTTTTGAATATTTTCTATTTCTTGTTTTTGTGAATTTATAGCCATCTGATGTGGTTAGTTGCGAGTTAGTCGATTAGTCGATACTCGACCTATAACCTGGACAATCTTTTTTAATTTTTTGAGTTAATTGCTGATACTTGTAAATCCATTACGTCAGTACTAATTTAATTATTTATTTCATACATTCATATAAATTTTTGTTTTTTTTAGCGATATTTTGAAAGCTTTGGAATATATATATAATTTTGAAATGTTGCAATAATTGATAACTTTTAGTATGTTATAATAATATGATTACAATAATACGAATATTTTGTCTTACTCTCTAAATGTTCTCTTATTTTTATATGATTATAGCAACATTATAACTACGATATATGTTTATTTGATAGAACGAATTCAAAGTATTATGTACATAATTTTGTAATTCCAATGCGTATCAGTTTACCTTCCCAGCTTAATTTTGAAGTAGAAGCTAATTTAAATAAAATCGATAATCCAGATGAAACTGCCGGAATATTCAAACGCTATTAATGCGTTTTAAAAATATTTTCCCGTAGTAGCAATCACCAGTAAAAGCAGAATAAAATTTCTGTAGAAATTGATCTGCAACGTTACAACATTACCAAAACCGATATAAACTCAATTTTTAAAAGTCAATAAAAATCGATGCGAGAACTTCAAAACACATTTTCGAGAGGCAGCGTATCGTATCTATTTTTTTGACATTTTTAAATAGAACTTCTGCTGCGTTACGAAGATCTAACATTTACAATGTCTCTTTCACACGTTTCCGAGAAAATTTTAGAGAAATAAAGTGATTTCAGCACGGATATAGGTTTCCAATTTTTGTAATTGGTTCAATAAAGTTGAAATGGAAAGATGCGAATATTAATAACGATTTTTTTCTTTTTTTTTCTTTTATAAATTAAACAAGAGATATTCCACAATTTCAGAAATTTTGTTTTTTATTCTTTCGTACTAAAAAAAAAAAAAAGATATTCCAAATTTTTAGGAAATTTTCTATCTATTAAAGACAAAGTATTCTAAAATATGAAAAAAAGTTTTTAACGATCGAAAGATAGTGAATCGAAAATAACCGAAAGGAGATAGCAATTATCGTTAATTATTGCCAACGTCCATTCAATTGCAGCAGCGGCGCGCAACCTTTTAATTCTTTTGATCGTAATAACGAAAGAAAGGAGCGCATCGTTTCAATATATTGTAGACAGCTAGCTTTTTCGTTGCATAACTGCCAATGAATTTTCCAAACAAGCTCCATTTTGAACGCGGCTCTGACCCTCATTCTATTCTGTCCTATGCTATTGGTTTGGATTGCCATCCAAACTATTTGGAAAGCATCAGTCGCAGCAAAGTCCATAAAAGAGCTCCCCGGAGACTGGGTTGCTTTTCCATCTGCACAGAGAGAAGGGAAACATAGAACGGTTTGATTCGGCAAATAGAAGACACACGATTGATATGTGTTTCCATTTCCATGTATAAAAAGGAGATGTAATCCGCTCGGAGACGGCACTTTAACAAGCAAAAGGAATATGTATGTATATATTACGTATTCGGTAATGCGATCTCTTTCCATTTATTTCTGTTCATTTTCATTCTTGGCACGTTACATGCACTTTGCGCTTAGATCTATTGATTTTCGCGTTTGTAACGTCAAGGAGTGGCGACGGAATGAAGAAAGATTGCTTATTTTGTGATTCGTTTTACCTTACGTGGTTTAGTAGTGCGCAAGGGTAGGTAGGATAGTCGAGCAATAATCCTTTTGTATTCTCCAAGTATCATCGGTTATTTTTCTTTCTAATTATTTTACTTGTTATTTATACTTTTGCTGAAATTTCAAGAATACAATTTTCTATTTTCGGATGAAATTTTTTGATAGAAATACATAGTTCATTGGTAAGGTTCATTGGTGTCTTAAAAGAACATATCTTTTTATCATCGATAGTAATTCAATTTATGCATTTATGCGTCAATTAGAAGTAAAGAAATTGTTACTAAAATTTTAAGCCGTTCGAATCTACATATTAGAACGTTTTCGATTTACTTAGTACGTCTAGAAATAATTTCTTTATATGTTTTTTCCCATTTTGAAAAGCTTCTTATTGTTGGCATATATTTCTTTTCATTCTACGTACATTTGTCAGAAACATCACAAGTAGTTATTAAAATTTTGAGCAATTTTCTGTAACTATAATAAGCACAGTTATTTTGTTACGTTCGTAGCACTTCACAAAAATATTCAAAAACGTACAAGTACTTAGTTACACGCACACGTACACACAAAAGATACTACTATAAGATATATTTAATTCCTGCTTTAAAAATCTGTCAAACTATCATTTAATAGGTATAGTAAACCAATACGAAGGATCACACACAACACGAATACTTCGCACATCACTAGAGAGGTGAAAATTGCTGAAAGTTAAACGACTTCACCTAAGCAGTCACGAGTTAAACTTAATCGATCACTGCACTCCTTTCCGCGCTTTCTCCGCAAGTAATTCAACTGCGCAACCAAGCGAATCGAATTTCGCGAGTTCAGAACAAATCAAACAAACCTCTGACACGTTCTGAACGTGCATAGGTCTCCTCGCCAAGAGCGTTACCCATCGCGACCAATCCTACGTCGAGTGTTGTTGTTGCTCCGCAAGATTTCAATCGGCGCGTAGTCACGTAAAGATATCAGCGCGAGCGTGAGTTGGATCGCGTTCTGCTTTCCCGGCGGCAGAGAAAACTCAATTCTGAGCCAGGTCGTAGGAATAGGTTGGATAGGAGGAGGTTGTAAATGCCGACGTATTTAGAGAACCGATTGGACGCTCAAGGCTGGGGCTGGGTTGGCAGGCAAGCAAGCTCGCGTGTCTAGACCGGAAGTGGTTCTCGTGTTAGGCGTGGCTCCTTGATATACAACCCCTTGTATCTCACGCAGCTACCGAGTAGCCCGTCTTGGTATGTGGCCGTACATATACGGGGTGTCCGACAACCTTTGCCTAGCCTGCACTGTTGGAACGAAGTCGATCGATCCTGTCCCGACTCTAAACTTACCTCGAGGCCACCGATTTCTGCTTATCCGCTCCAAGTATCTGGCCAGTTTCTTATTTAAACTGGAAAGTGTGTTGGATTACGACCAACTTCTCTCTGTCGTCCACGTACCTGTTCCCAATTGAGGGAAGTGCTGCAATCAGAAGGCAGCTCCACTTCTCAGTAGAATAATCGAAGGAAAACCAACTCATACTCGGACAAAATCAAATCACTTTTGAAACGTCCTATGAATTCATGTTCGATCAATATTGTTAATAATAAAGTTTTGCGCTTTTTTTATTGGAGCAAGTGAGATTTCCACGTCGAGATCATTTTGTAATGAAACGAATGAATAAAACTACGCACCGTAGACTGCTGTAGCAAGTTTGCAAAATAAAATAGGAAATGATGATGGGCAAAAGGCCCAGTTCTTACGATTCTTCGATACATTTGCATCCCTGTTCTTTCCGGTTATTGTTCGTGAAACATTTGAAATATCACGCGTGGAATATTTCAACCGTATCTACGATATTTGTATAGACAAACAGTATGTATATTCTTTCGACATTGCGCTAACTTATTAGATTGCAATTTTTTAAGAAGTTGTAGATGTATGAGAAAACCAATATATCTGATTGGACGTAAATATATACTTTAGATATTGGAGCTGTCTTCTTGTTACTATGCTTTGAACAAGCTTTTAATTGTAAATAGTGTTAAAATAGTGTTAATGTAATAGGGTTAAAGGACGTAACGCAGAACTAATCTATATGGATATGGCTTAATTAAACCAGCAGTGACTGAATTTCCATTTACGTTCTAATTAATATTCCCGGAAAGTACACGTCGTTCTGATTTCTTGTTTGAGGTATTGTGTTTCTTGCTTTACCTAGGATAGATGCAACACGACGTAGGTCGAGTTAGTAGAGTACATGCGGCATTTGGAGCTTAAGATATGTCGTGTAGACTGTACTTTGTACGATCCGGGAAGAGCATATTATATGAAAATGGTTTCAGATTTTTAGAGTATGCAATATATACTTGTCTTGCACGTTTGGGTATTCACATCACGGAAGATACTACTGTAAGATTTTGCAGAATTAATATTTCTTGTCGAGTGTTTTCTACTGGTATATTGGCGTGCACATTAAAACTGTATAACCCTTTGAGTACTAAATACTCTGGACATGGATGTTTTCTATAGATTGTGTACAATTTTCTGTAATTCCTTTTACGAGTATTATATGTATTGCATATATCGTACAAATAGTAACAATTTTCTAAACTAGTATAAAGATAATAATTTGGACCCACGTGTAGTAATAACTTCTTATTTTTTTCTACGAGTACCGCGTGCTTCTGAATTTCGACCCCAACTTCTTCAAACGCTATGTACACATAATTTTATCGGAAACTTTTACGCTCTTCCAGCCACTCTGAAAATATTTCGCAAAATACCAACAACTCCTCCCCCGGCCATTATCAACGAAATACATCCGTAAGGTCGAAAGCGAAGCGAAAATCGACGTGTAGGTTGGTCAGCGAACGAGCTGGAAACTATATCAGAGTTCTCCTAGGTTTCTCGAGGGTTCATCGAGAACCGACTAAGCTTCCTTATGAGATCATACTCTTCTTCTCGAGGACGGGAAATCGTGCACGCCGCAATTGCCTTTAAGTTCCAATATCCTTAGACACCATTCGGGTGGTCTTAGTTACCCTCCTGGTTGCTGGCTACGCGTTCCTTCATTATTGGCCGGTCCGACAGCGGCGCAACGTTTTCAAACCGGCTGTATAGATAGTGGAAGAGCATCTGCACGACCGAAATACCTACTCGAGATTCGCAAATTGGCCGACCACTCGCAACTTCGACCACCCGTCTGCCTATAGATCCACTTGGACGGGGGCTCGTCGTAACTGCCGTTCGAAAGCTGCCGTGTAATTTACCGGAATCGAGTCTTGCGATGGTCCCGCGCCCTTCTGGCCTTCCAAACGAATCGATGCAGGCCTCCAAATCGACCAACGTCAAGATTACACAATCGTGGACGGTAGAGATTTGTGTCCTGTCGACCTTCGTGCGCCGATACCGGCATCCTGGTCGAACTCGCTGCAAACGGAACGTGAACTCAATGGAAAATGAATACTGCGAATTTTCAACGTCTGAAGGTAGGTGCACGAAAGATATTAGCACGTCATTGCACGAATATTTGTCATTGCATTTACACGCTGATTAATTAGAACCAGGTATATTGGATTTTGTATCGTTCAATGGTACCCTCGTGATGACTACAAAGGTGAAATGTTGAATTTCGTAGAAACAATTTTTATTGCTGCTGTATCTTTTTCTTTTAATAGTACGTTTGCTTTTTGTATGTTGTGTATTGTAGACAAATTTCAAGATAAACTTAGATCGCGAATAACCTGAGACTCTGCATTGGATTTTATATCGAGAAATAACGAGATTTGTTTATGGTTGATATTTCTGTGGTTAGTATGCTGTGGGAATTGATTTAGTTATAAGTAATATTGGTATTCAATCTGTTTTTTAAATTTGGTGTTTGAAACGACGTTCTACAATATGGTTGTTGGAGATTTTAGGTCGGCTTTCGACGGTGCTTGTCTTTATTCTTCGACATTGGTTCCCATTGAAAACTTATACTCGTAAGAATACAAAGAGCTCGAGAATATAATGCCTCTTCCCTCGCGATCTTTTCTATTTTTCACAATCCTTTCATACAAATTCTGGAATGAACATGCGAAATTAAAAATTCGACTCTTATTATTTATTTTCTTATCTCACGCGCGCACATACACACGTACAGCCTTTATTGGAGAAATCAGGTTTTATTTGATATCAGCTTTACATTTGCCGTTTTCTACCTACAATCAGAATGTTCAGTTACACGTTATTACGCTACATCCTCGATATAAGAAAAAAGGAAAAGTACGAAGAAATTCAATTTTAAATAGTGACATGAACGGACAAATAAAATATCAATTTCATATTACGACTCAGAAATACTCGGCTGTGTTTCGCAACGTAACTACCTCGTGCCTTTACGTTACGTATTTTTGTCGTTTTATCAATTTTTCTATTAAAGCTACCGCATTCGCACACGTTTTTACACTGTTGCAGAAAAATCGATTAGAACCTTATGCTGTGATGAAACGATGGTAGAAAAAGAGAAAGGAATGAAAAGAAAAGAAATATTTCTCTATTTTCTTTTTATGTTTATTAATATGACGAATAAAGTAGGCGACAAAAATAAATAAATTATATGATTTGTAGCATTACCTATACGTCATGAATGTTAAATGAAGATGTCTATTGTCTGAATGTTGAGCGAAATCTGTTTTGTATTTCATACAGAATGTCTAAGATTTGATATATTCAACATGCACGTTGATTATTTATTCGCAAAACATTAATTGCGACAAAACAGAATTGATTAGAAAATCCATTCCAGAATTCATGTGAGATAGTCAGTTTGTCGAACAAGTCGCTATATTTTTCCAAGTCAAAACTTTTGCCAATTATTACCTTTACATATGTTTCTAAATTAACACGTAATAGGTCTTTGGCTAATACGTGTGAGAGCAATTAAAATTCTAAACAGCATGCGATTCCTTATTTCCTAATATTTTAAGATTCCAACTCAAAATTCCATCCTCACCGATTTATCAACAAAAATCTCACGAGCCTTTTCGTGCTTCGAACGTAGTACGTCGCGAGCGGACAGTTGCGTTCGTAAAGGAAAATGGAAACTTCGTTGGATCCTCGGTGGAAGATAATGCTGGCCGATGTCCACGGTAATTTCCAGTTGAATTTTCGCGGGTTTCGTATAACAAACTTTCGTACGTCACAGGAACTTGCTGGATGGACAGTTGCTTGCTCGAAATCGTTCTGTAGTTTGAACGCGAGAGATTTGCGGTAGGAAGCCAACTGTTTTCTGCCCCTTTAATTCGTTGTATTAAAATTCAGGTCTCGTTCTACGTAATAGGCGATAGAAAATGCTGTCAGTTGCACGTCCATACCGTATACTAGATTCGTTGCTTGTCGAGAAACATAGTAGTGTTCGGGATGGTTGGAAAATTATTCCGAGTTTATTAAAAATGTTCAGTGTAAAACTTCTGCAATTGTTGGATCAACCGAAACAGGTTTTAGAATTCGTTCAAGTGTTTATAGCTTTGCTGATTGTAAAAGCTGATTGGTCGGTGGAGTGGCAGCAGCACGAGAATTTTAGTATTTGTAGGAGGCACTCAAATCTTAATAAATATTAAAATTTATTGGCCTGCCGGGAAGGTTTTAGTGTTTATAAAAGTTCAAGCAATGTTTCCAAAGGGTTTGAGTGTTCATAAAATTTTAACGATGTTAAACTCCGCTCAGCTTATCGACAATTTTCGTGTATAACAGGTATCGGGTCGATATATGTTTGTAGATATCGTTTTAGCGCAATAATACCAGACCTTGCGATGAAAATTTAATAAAAATAGTTCTTCGGGATATTACGTGAGAAGTTCTTTAGTATCTACGTCGATCGCCAGATTTCGCTTCGCCGGCGCTAGTATCTTTTTTTACTTTCTTTAAAATACTTCAAATATAGTATCTTCCATGATAACGTGGAGCTGTGAAAATATCTGGAAGATTAGTCAGCGTCGACCACAATGGAATTCTACGAACGATTAAAAGTGTCAAAACGTTGCGAATAAATGTAAATTGGACTAACTGAATAAATTACGTAATAAATTGATTTAACTAAACAAATTAGATAATCGTGAAAAAGTGCTTCCGCTTGTGGTAAAACATAATAATTTTTCAAAAAGCCAACACCGTCGAGTTCCATCAAACACGGTGAATATTCGAATTATTCACGCGAGAGATTGCGAGATTAAATGGCCGTCAAAGTTGCACGAGAGTCGATGTCGCGACCCACAGCCTCGCGTTCGTGGGCCTTATTACGCCTCGAAGTCGCATAAATTTCCATACAAATTCGGCTGAACGTTACCGTAAAATCTCCTCGTCGGTATGAAAATGCCACCAACCGGAAGTATTCAACTTCTGGCTTATGACTCCCGTGGGATCACCTACGTGACGTTTCTATCCGCTTCGCCACCTGAGACATCGGCCGGTATCATTTCGCGGGCAAAGTTTAGGATCGAGAAACATTACGAGGCGGAAACGCGTTATTCCGTGCGTTAACGCGCGCGTCTTCGTGTAGACACGGGCCTGGCGACGCGTTTCCCTGGCCTCGTCAGTGTCTCTAATTCTCGAGGCCACAGGAAAACTAGGACAACGCCGCTAGCACCTATGTCACCACAGCTAACGTCGGCAACTTCACCGCCAGCCACCGGCCAACATCACCGCGAACGAGATTACATTAGTTAGAGGCCTGCTACTTTGCGGTGCCGCGAAATGCACTCAAACTAATTTACATCATCGTTGGGATAGCCTGTACAGGGATAGCCACGTTTCTTTCAACATGTCCGTCATGAATTCGATTTTTATTTCCTGCCATACTGCATGTGCTAACGAATAATTTTCGTACGATACCTGCCTTTATATCGTGAAACCTTACATGTATGTTTAATACGAATTATTACGAGATATTTTTTCGTAATTTTGGAATTTTTAGTTCACGTACCACGTTCAGAAGTATATGGATTTGCACAGTAGATGTTATGTGTGTTTGATGATTTATTTGCAACGCACGTGGCTATGAGTATGGTTCCTCTATGCGGAGGAACTCGCTGCGAATATTCACTTTACGTGAAAAAGATTAAATGAAAATGTAATTGCACAGATTGTACAAACTAACAGATACTGGTATAGCTGATTTCTTTTGACTTTCGTTTCTTCTTTTTTTTGGAAAGTGAGTATTTGTATTTTTTATACGTAAACGCAGAATCAAAACGATAGGTACATATGTCACCTAATTAGTACGGAATAAATGATTATCTAAGCACCGTAATTCACGCCTAGTATCCATGGTTCATTATACGAATGCTAACTATAATCGGCGTAAAAAGTGAGAAGATTGATGAGTAACTTAATTGAAATATTTCCAGAGAGAGAAATATTAGTTTCCACGAAGAGACGTTTAATATACAAAAATTTGTAGTTCGATAAGTTGAATATATAGTGTTTCGTCAAATATGGAATACCAAAGTGGAATCAATGAAATTATTACTTCCATCGCGGCATTGCAGGCAATTTAGATAATAATATGTGCTCCATATTATCTCAAATCGCAGAACAGTTATTAATTAAAATTGTTGAAAGAAAGCACGATAAAATATGAATACTTTTTATGGGATGTTGGAATCAGAATTTTTATTTCATGAACGTAAAATATTTCAAACCGTTAGATCATAAAATTTCATTTACTTTTCTTCGTATTATTTATACATATTACTTCTCGATGTTTCTATGTACAGTACGTAGAACAAAATTCAATAAATGTAATCTCAAATTAAAAATTCCTGATTTATCTTTCTTTGCAAAGGCGAGTTGAGTTAAATTAATTAATTTTATTCGTGGAATTTTCAATGTGTAGCTTAGCAGATTCTTATAAGTTTATTCAGTTTTTCAATTGCTAAGTAAAAAGTAGTTTTATACTGCGATCATTGTCAGAGAGATTATTTAAAAAAAAAGTTCCAGAAGAGAGTGATAATGAAAAAGAAAATTTATTGTAGTTTATTGGCTCTATTTACAAAAATTCGGAGATATGTTTAGCTTTTCTGATAATAACAATGTTTATGCCGTATTGCTATTTCTGCGACACGTTCTCCGTGCTGCATAAAACCTGTAGAAATGCCACGATGCTCAATGCCATGGCGTTAATGGAAATTTCTACGGACGTTGAGAGAATTTTGCTGCATTACCTCCCTCAGGATCGATAGTTATTTCGCTGGAATGACGGTATTGGTATCTGTTGGCTCTAAAATTCTCGAAACCGCATTTTATGCCATTATGCGTCACGCAACTCCTGTTTTTTTTAACTCCATCACTTCGGATTGCGAACAAATTAAATGAACGGTCAAATTCTCCTCTATCAGGATAAAACATCGACACGAATACAAAATTATTTTTCACGGAATTCTACCAAATGAAGTGATTCGCGAAAATATTCGAAAACTTATTATAGAAAATTTTTATGAGTACACTATGTGCCTTAACACACGCGCTCATCATATTCAAAAATGATTTTTACAGTATTTATTAGATAAAACGATCTTTCATCTAAGTTACATATCCTATATACCATATATATATATATGACTTCTACTACAGATATATCATTATATCCATACGAATATGAATTTGCATAAATATTTCCAGTTTAATAATGAGATACGACTATCTTGATTATATCAGGAAAATCTGAAATCCGTACAAATAAACTGCAAACAGATATTCACTACAAAATCTACAAAAAGTAAAACAGTATATAATAAATAGCCACGTAAAATGTATAATAAATACTATAGATGATCTCACTAAAAATATCGTGGTTTATTTTATACAGCGAATAAATCGACTATTCGAATACTTTCGGCGGTCTTCTTTCAATCAAACTCGAATGTACTCACTAATCCAATTATCTTGTAATATCAAAATATTTTGCATAACATATATAATATTACATACCACACATATATATATAGAACAACATATTATATAACAATATATCATATACTAAATGTAATACGTTTATGAAAAGTTTCTCTAAGTATTGGAATATTTTCGTGAGCTAGTGTAAATCTGTAGGAAATAAATAACAGACGATAAAGTCTTTACTCCGTCATCCGTAAAGCTAGGGGTGAAGGAATTGCTTGTCAGAACGATCCGAAGAAAAATCAAGCTAATCTAGCTGAACGTTACCGTTTCATGCGCGAGCCGTGCAATTCACGTAATCCTATAATCGTTACTAATAAATAATTGCCGGCCGCGTGTATTTCCCAGCGCACGCGGCGAGGAAACTCGTACCATCTTTCAGTTTTATCTGATATCGTAGGTAATCTCCAATAATGGCCCGTGCAGCCAATGAACAAACGGGACCGCACGAAAATATTGTCGGTGTTCATGAAACATTGCCGTCGTAACTATCGATGCAATCTGCACGCTGCCGCTTAATTGGAGTTTACTTCACGTGCTGAATGATTCACACCGTATTGCCTTTAGTCTGCCTTGTTTTTGTTCTCCCGTTGCCCCTCCCCCACCACGTCCCGTTTCTCCTTTTTGTTTCGTTCGTTACACCGATATTACATCGATGTGTATCGACAGCTTGAACAACGTGACTATTCAAAGTCGACACTTTCCGTATCGTACAGTGTCATAAAAGGCACGTAAACAATCAGGTACTCGAAACAGTTTATCCAAAAAAGGGTGGAAAAACGAAGTAACAGAACAAAAAAGGACCGGCCAGAAGTTTTACAGTTGGACTACGCGTTCGTGATGGCGAAGTTAACACGGCAGAGAGTTGGGGAAAAAATTCTGTTTCACGTGGATTTTTCGCAGCGAGTATCGCGTTAAAACGATAGCTTGGAACTCAATGAAAGTCGAAAATGAAAAGAGTCGGTTGTCAGTTCGCGAAATTTTCTGTGGAATTTGAAATTATAAGAGTTTAGATTGGCTACTGTCGATCGTAGCGAGCGTCAGCTATGATAGAAGTTTCGCAACAAGTAACATATTTCGGATATTCTATGTATATTCACGCATTTGCTATTTGCAACCCGGTAATTATCACGTTAAAGAAAAATTTGGGGACCCATCGATATTTATAGTGCACCAAGTACAAAAGATATATTTTCAAGTCGTATAGTATATCAGGAAAATCGTAATAAAACTTGTCACGATTCCATTGATTAAATTTACGACGAACAACCCCTCTATCTATGTGCAACGTAATCAAAAACTATATTAGTTATATCATTTTTCGTGCTCCTAATCGCAACTTAACGCTATCTTATTATCGATTGGTTGATAATAGACGACAAATATTTTCGCACATTTTTTTTCTTCTCAATTTATCAACGACCGTGGATGTGTTCCCATCTTAATAATTAACCGTTATTAGTCGGTTGCGGTAATGAAATGTAGCGAGCTGAAATTTAATTAAAAGGAATATTTAGGTCGAGCCAACAGCCGGCTGCTGTCCCCGTCGACGGATTACAATATCGGGCCTTACTTGCCACCCTCTCATTTCAACGCGTTTTCGAGGGGTGCACTCGTGTCCTGTAATTACTACGTCGTGAGCACGAGCCGAGGCTAGAGAAGAGGCGAACCTCAATACTATCACGGAATAGACGTTCCACGTTGAATCATTTAAAGGAAAAATGATAAACGGTTCGGTCGTTAGGAAGTTTCTTGTTGTCCCTTGTTATTTGTGGCAACGTTTTAATTTAGTCGCCTACAGGAAGAAATGCGAACCCTTAATGGACGGAATAAAGTAGTTGTCTTTTTGTGGCTTCCGTATATAAATAGCGAAGTTTATACAAAAGAATAGAATTCATTCAAATAAATGGAACAGATTTTGTTAAACAAATAGTACGAGAATATCGTAGAATGTGAGATAGAATATTGACTGTAAAAACAGCAAATTTCTAAGTTTAGATAATTTCTGTACTAAACACACAGAGATGGAAAGTTAACATTTTAAATCTGCAAGTAAGTATTATAAGATTGAGACGAATTAATTGATTTTATTGATATCACGAGGAGATATTTACATAACATTAAACAAATATGATGCACATTTGATCGGATATTTTTATAATGAATATCAGTATCGATCTTTTTTAATACTACGCCATAGAAAGGAATTGCATTCTCTATTTCAGTGGCGTCGTTTATTTTGTACAGTATTGTTATGCAAAACAATGCTGAAAAGCACAGCGAAATATTTTCAACAATACAACGGTAACGTATTGAACAAGAAAAATAAATAAATAGTAAAAGATACTCCTTTTTCCATTATTAAAAATGTTATTGTAAAACATTATTAAAATATCATTAAATATGTTTTTGAAAACATTATCTATAATTATAAAAAGGTACATGGATATAAGGAAAATCTTAGGAAAATTTCATTTTAATGTTCGTATCGTATACTTTTGATAATATTAGCAATGGAAAAAAAATATTTTATTTGTAATTTTTAATGAGCAGTGGGAATAAACGCTTATATTTTAATCAACAATCGGAATATAAACATTAAACAAATTTTGCTGCATAATTGGAATAAAGCTTCAATTTATGACATTTCGCGTAATTATGAATTTTATACGCCTGTAATTTTATTAATGTGAAATCAACTTTCTGTACATACAATCATACTGTTTCAGAGTCAAATAAAATTACAAATAAGTACTAAATTTAGCTGCATATAAATAGGCATCTGTTAACAGTACATTCGAGGAGTATTACAATATTATTTTAATTTTACTTCCTATGCTAATACAAGTTTTATTGGCTACTTAAATATAATAATATTGCAGAATTTGTTGACGAGAGATTCGTTAATTATGAGAATGCGTTAAACGTTAAAGTTAATAAATTGGAATTATTAACATTATGACGCATTTTCGAAGGTTAAAAATTTAGTAAAATATTAGATCGTGATAACGATAATAGTAATTACATGTGCTTCAACAGAGTAATTCTATAACTCAATCTTTAATTGCGTTATAAGCGATAAATAATTTATACTCGCAGCAAGCAATATGGTCGAAGTATGTTACAAAATATATGAATAATTCTAAAAATTTTGAAATTTGTTTTACGGAGAGAATAAGAGAAAATAACTTGAGACATCTTTCACGAGAACAATGCAAACAGAACAATGAAAAGGCATTTATAAACTGCATAATTATATGTGCTGCTTTTGACAAAAAGTATTAAACGTGAGAATGAAAGCGAAAGAATTAAACTCATCGTCTGTCTGAAAGTAAGAAATTTATCATCTAACTGAAACTGGAAAAGTCTCGTTAAATATATAACCGAGAATGCTGCATTTAATTACGTTAAATGGCATCACTGACCAGTTTTGCATCTAATTACGCAACCGATATTGCACAATCGTTGTTCGTTCGTACCCGAGCGCGCGCGCGATCAATTTTATTTTACACGCTCCCCCTTAAATATAAATCACAGTTCCAATTAACACCAGCCGTGTTTACCCACTCTTCTCTCGTATACCTACATGAATGTATCGCGGCTAAAATTAGAAACAGAGACTAATTACGAACCGCGGTCCCATTACCTACCCCGGAAACAGTGATCCACTTAAAAAAGATTCAACGAAGAAACGAAAATAGAAAAAAGAAGAAGTAAAAAAAAAAGGGGGAGCAGAAAAACGAAGGAATTAGAAGAAGGGAATAAGAGAGCGAAGAGTTTGGAGTACAGTAAAATTAAAAGAAATCCAGTTCTTGTGTACGGAAGTGCAGGATTCCATTAAATCTGAAGTTACGAAACGTGCACAAAATGCAATCACGGAGATGATTGTTTAAATTCAGAGTGGTTCTCGATCGACATTAAACTCGGCCTGTTCCTTACGACTGTAAATTTATACAATTAACTGTAACAACCGTGCGGATAATTAGATTCGTTTAATCGTCGCCCTAGGGAATGCTTCGAGAATAATTTCACTGGTCAATTTATTTCTGGTTTAACGTCTTGTTAATGTACGTGTGTATTACCTGAAATGAAATATACGTATGTGTGTTTTGGACGATACGAGGTTAGTTCAAATAAATATTGGAAATTCAAATTAACACAGTATACGCGATATTCTGCTTAGTTTTCGAATTTCGTTAAATTAGAAATTTTTTTGGTAAAATTTAATATGTTCGCTGTATATGCTTGGATTCGAATGTACAGGTTGCATTGTAGGCGAAAAAATAACAGAGAAAATGTAGAATGAAAAGTTTTCATATGACGCGCCGTTTCTGAGAAAATCGATTTTGAAAATTTGTCAACTATACTTTAACATGGCTAAGTGCCGACTAAGTATACACGCGGAAATAAGTCGATTCTGTAAAATAATATTTTTCCGTCAGAGGCCTCGTTTCCAAGAAAATAACGTGTTTAATAGAAAAGGAAGTGGTCTGGTCGTGTACGAGTGCGCGCGTGATATATTTCCAACTTTACTTTCCTAGAAAATGAAGCATTTTATGAACAAATTTTTGTTTCTTGTTTTCAAATATAGTTTAAACGCCTGCCGATCATTTAACCTTGTCCAGTTTAGAATTAGTCAACTTGTCAGATTTCCAAAGTCGAAAACGAAGTGTCAGAAAACAAAATGTTATACCTAATGTTTTTCTTATTTTTCCTACGATTGTCGTCCCACCCTGTATACACATTACGTATTATACTGGACGGTCGTTAGAAAGTCATGAAATTCCAAAAATATTGCAATGATAATTCAGGAACAAAGAACACATGCAAAGTTTAACGATATAGAAGTAGGTTTTGTAAAAAAATTATTTGCCAATATTTAATTAACATTCTAACCAATTGAAAATTACTTGGCACACGTACGTAAGTAAAACTCATCGGCAATGAAATAAAATTAGAGCCTCGCAATTTAAAGCCAAAAGGGAATACACCGTCGTAAAATATCATCGTCACTTCACTCATCATCTAGTGTTTCATCAAAAAATTATAACGAAAGTACGTGACAATGGTTGTGTGATATCGGTATTTTAATATTTAAACGAATGAAATATATGTAAAAATAATAGTGATTTGGATATTTAAATATTGTATTCGTCTACTTGCCAAATATTTGTATAGTCCAAAGGAATCGAAAATCTTTCCGAACAAATTTAACGTATCAGTTTGTATCGAGATATGTGGGAAAATTACTTGGATGGGTATCAAGCGATAGAGTATAAATAGATGTGAAATAACGGAATAATTAGAAGCAGTGGTTTTTTGAGCTAAGTTATGCGGCATGTATTCTTAATTCGATGTATTAAACTTTCAAAAAGTATTATAATTAACTACACGTAATCGGTTAGACAATTTCATGATAATAAATTAAATTTAAAGAAATGCCACTGGAGAACGAAATTTAAAGAAATGCCACTTAACAACGGATTAATGGAATAATTTATTTCATTCATGTATGTACAAACTTTTTATCTTGAATTTTCTAATAGCTTAATAACTTGCTGTTAGTAATTATTGCAATTATTAATTAATTATGTTAACAATAAATTATGTTTATAATATAACATATGTTCTACCCGAAGAACATAGTAATGACATTTTTCTAGAGGATTCTATCACTTTACATTTTCTCCACGTTGTATGTATATTTTAAATTTATACATGTTTATGCATTTCTAATTGAATAAAGAGAAACAAAAATGACACAAGGAAATAACAAAACTCCCGCTTCCTCGAATAGTTTGAGACAGCAGATGGAAGATTTTAACTAAGAAGAATAATATTCGTGTCAGTTCTTGCCACTCTGAAACGGTTTAAAATCGGAAATAATCAACTATATAATAAAAATATCAAGAAAGGATACCTAAATGATAAAAAACATATAACCTATCAATGTATTAACGATTTCTTAAAACACGCATGTAATTTAAAATTCACTATGTATATAACAATTATCAAAGTTTCGTTAAAAACTTCGGAAGTTTAAAGAATAAAGACATAGAAGTACGTAGAGTTGTAAGACTTTTGAGCAAGAGTGTACCTTCCACACGCTATAAGCAATCATGGTCTCACTAGGGGATGAGGAAACATAAACCGCAAAAGAGAATTTAATGATAGAATCCGGATTTACTGGTACGATTTCATCGGACGTAAGTGTCTGAAGAGTTCTAAGGTCGGCCGCTATTCATGGTACCGTTGCACGCGGACTTTCCTTTTAAAATGATGCAGTTAGCGTGAGATAGTGAGCCTTACGGGGGTAGTTTCGCCCGACTTCGATTCAATTCAATGAAGACGACGTTCACTGCATAGAAGGTAGCTGCAAAATAGTCGATTCCGAGAGTCGATGTGATCGTGGAATTAATTGTTACGAGTCGCGTGAGCATGGCTGCTGGGAATAGCGACAAAGGAATTCCAATCCGACTTCCTTCTTTATATTTAACGAGCGTTTCGAATATGTCAGGTATTCTATTCTGTTCTCGTTTCTGAAAATCACTCTAAATATCGAGAATCTTTAATCGAAAAGTTTCAGGATTTTGATGTTATTGCAAGAAAGTTTGAGACATTGAAAAAATATTTGTAGTAAGTTCGATAAATTATTATCATATATTTATATACGAAGTGAATAAAAATATCTAGTGATATTTCTGAAGTAAAGTTTCGATAACTATTTTCTCAATAAATTCGTTTAGAATGAATCATCTCGAAGAAATCTGTTCTTCTTAAAAACAATAATATGCTAAATAATATGGTAATTGGTCTAATTTCCATTACATCAAACTTGGAAATAAGATACTCATGTATTATTTATTGAGCATATTTTATCCGCACATGAAAAATTTCTATTCAAATTATTATCTAAGTAAAAAGTTTCTAAGTAACCGTTTCATCCTCCAATGTAAATATAATAGTTAAGTTGATACACATTGCTTCTTACAGATTTTATTTTATTTGCGTTACTCCAATAAAATTTTATTTGGTCGCCGTATATGTTATTTGTCCAAATGGTATTTGACGAACGTGTTGTTCAAGTACTATGTCGATCTATGCGTGTTACCACTTTATGGAGTAAATTGTTACGTGGATAGAAATTTATTCGCTTGGTACTAGTAAATCTCCATTTGCTGCTTTTATTCGTTATTGATCGTTTCAGTAAAATTGTGCTGGTCCGATAGTAATGCCATTTCGAACTGTACGCTTTCAAACTACTAAGAATTACAAAATAGTATAAAGTTGTGGAAACTAGCGATAAACTGTAGTGAATACTTCGAATGATTTTAGCCCCACTTTTCTAATAATAGTTGGTTGTATTCTATTTTAAGAATGTTTTAGAAATTCTGAATGCTTACAGCAAAATGAAAAATGACACCGACCAAATGTGCCCAATGTTGAATTCTTAACTGTGATAGAATCATAACGAAACAAGTCGTAAAATTAATTGTAAATCACGTGATATATATGTACTTACGTTGAATTATTCGTATGTTATAGATTTCAAATACTCATAATTCTTCACTGTTTGTAAAAATTTCATTGAAAATTATTCTATTTTGACAATATTTAACATTTTTACTATTTTAGTATTTTTGAATTTTCAACATAACGTAATTAATAATCAAAAAGCTATATGTCAAACTGTCATAAGGTTAATTATATATTACACTGTTTAGGTGTAGCGTCTGTCACTTTTAATTTGAGCAATTTTAATTAATTTCGAGTAGTCGACTTTTCTTTTAATTTGTAATTAGAAATTTCCTTTTTTTTATTGTTGAAAATTATCTTGAACACGTATTCGAAGAAACAAGAGTTTTTAAAATTTGTAGTAAATTTACGTAAGAGTAATTTCATAGAACTCTGTAAAATAAAATTGTAAAGTTACAAAGATGTTAAAACCAATTGCAGCTACATCGATAAGAAATCACATCGAATTTAAATTAACTTTGCCAGTCATCGTGAAGTTTGTTGAAAAATGCTTTCGCCTGTTCGATATCAAAAAAGTTTCCAAACATTTCCGTCGTATAATTTTTGTAGACCGTGCAAAAGTTTGATGTAACACGAGAGAATGTGACACGTGTCAAGTGTCTGCGGTAATGAAGTTAGAAGAAGCTGCAGAGCAGCACGAGCGTCAAGTAGTTGAACGTGTTAAAGGAAGGGCTGCTTTGATTTACTTCTCCGTTGAAGTTTTTCAATTTTCCAGCCTTCGCCTCCTTCTATTGTGAACGTTTATTGTTGCTCGAACGAGAAATTTAAGACGTTGATAGACTATTGGCAAATTGATTTTCAAGTTAAAATTTCAGTAGTTCAAATATTTTCTAATTTCTATCCATAAAGTAATAAAATAACGCTAGTTTCTCATCTACGTACAAAGGTTAACTCATTGCTCTACTTAAATCCAAAAAGAAAAAAGGAAAAGAAAAGTAATAAAACGTAGATTGACGCTTCATATATTACAAGGTTTAAAATAATTTTAAGGAAATATTATATATTCATTAATATAACAATCGCTGGTAAGTGTTACAAACAGGTATTACTACATATACAGAAACAAAACGGATAAATAATTCAGAAAGAACGTTAAAGTAACAAGCATCGATTGTTTGCGTTAAATTCATCGAAAACAGAGAACCACTATACGCGTGCGAAGTTCTTTCGATATTCTTTATCGTGGATGAAAAGTCAACAGGCTCACAAAGTGGAATACAGTGGACCAATTATAAGTTGCAATCACACTGAAATTCCCAACGAACGTCTACCGTTATACAACCTACTGGGGGTGTCATCCTAATTCTACAGAAAGAGGAAAAACAATGAGTTAATAGACAATGTCGAAAGGTGGTTGATGGTTTTCCTCTTCGCTACTACTTTTTCGCGAGAATACCATGAGAACGAGGACACTGGCATGCACAAAATACCATGAAATAGGTTGAACTGTGTACTCGTGTCAATCAGTGTGCGCCATTAACCTCGATCTTGAGGCCGGAACGAAGAAACGGGCCGCGCTTTAGCTTCGTTTTACTACATACCCAGCCGAGTCGAGTCGTTAAAACTGTAAATGGATTCGCTTTGAGCCGACCGTTACGGCGTTACGTGATTCTCTTTTCCAGCACTGCGGGAATTCGTAACGTTCGCATAAACGAGCCCACTCTGCAACACGGAAGCTCGTGAAGCAGCGTTAAACTCTCTATCATCGTTTAATTTGCCTCGCGGATCTTTCATTGCTCGTTTCCTTCGCGAAACTGCACGAACAAAACTGTGCCGGCAGCTACGACTCGGAAATGACCAATTAATTAAACACTATGCAGACGAATGTCGCGAACACTGCACGTTCTCACTGGACCATGTAGTTCTGTGTTGCGGGATGATTCGGGGTCGAAGACTAATGTCAACTACAGCTGGTTGAAGGGGACCAAATGCGTCAATCGTGCGGTATATTTGACCCGTGTTCAACCAGCTAAGCTTAACATTACGTGTGCCCCGTCGTGCACGTTCTTTCGTTCAATCATCCCCTGTTCCAGATGTGTGTCTGCTCCCATTTTTCTTGCCGATGGTCCACGGTAAAGTGATCGCGTACAGAGAAAAAATCAGAGTCAATGGAAGGAAAAAAGACGGTAATCCTCGGCTGACGCCCGTTATCTGTGCGATCTTCGCCCCATGCGACGATCCAGCCGCAAAATGTCGATCCCAGAAACGCTGGCTGGCTGGCTGGCTCTGCTGATGACATTTCATGCTCCCCGATCCGTAATAGCCGATACCCGGGTGAGTGTTCCTCGCCGTGCCATAGCTAATTACTGTCCTTTACATCGGAACGCTCGCTGCTTCCTCTTCCCTGGCGGCGCCAGTTTCACGCTGAAATACACTGTGAAATTATCAGAGAGCAAGCTGTGTCAATATCGTGGCACCGCGTCCACCGTTTGATCAACGTGTTTGATGCGATACCGACGCGGTAAATAATAGAAATCAGGGAACGTTTGTTACACGACAAGCAACCACCTAATCTAGCGATTCGATGGAAAACAGTTTTCGAGGGTGCTCGCCGCGACGGACGCTCTTTAATCCACCAAGCGCAGGTTCGACGATAAAGCGTACTAACATCGAGTCACTGAAATTGCAAAGGGTAGAGATCTCCTCGTTCACTTTTTACGTTCCTTTGGTCGTCACGATGTTTCGCGTTTGACAAGATTCAATGCCGAACACGCGGAATATGAATCGACGTGTGTATTTTGAAATATAATCGGGCTGGACTAACAGGGATCGATTCGCAAGAGACGAGACAATGGCGTTGACGCGTATCTCCGCTCTAGTATTTCGAGAAAGGAAGAAGGCAAAGGAAGGAAGGGTCGCGACTCGAAACCGCGCCGTTGCCTTCTGGGCGGCCATTAAGGGTGTCATTGAGCGCGCGGGGGCGGAGAGGGGTTATTGGCAGGAAGAGGGGCATTAAGGCGGTAACAATGGACCCCGTCTTGATCCTCCAAGCCACCCTTGCCTCCCTTCTTCCCGCGACAGCCACCCCCTTGCTTTCTAGAATCTCTCCCTCGCCCTGCTCGGCCCTGTCTCTCCCCAAGCCACCAACATAGAAACTCGAAGGGAATACCTCGCGGGATTCCAGCGGATATTTAAATAGCCCGTACTCCCGATCGCGTCCCCCGAACTTCGGAATGTCGGTCATCGTCGAACGATCTCAACCAGTCGGCTTCTCCATTCGTTCTCTGTCTCTCCGTGACTAGTTATGGCCGCAACGAATACGCCTGGAATCATGGAAACGAATCCCTGGACCTCGGAAAACCTCGTCACGCCAATCTTTCGAACGGAATTCACGGTTTTCAATGAACGACCGCTAAGAGCATCGCACTGAAAAGAGACTCGAAGTGACGTGCTGACGCTCGCGCGCACGCGAATTCCTATTCTCGGCTCGGCATGATGCGCGAGTAACACGAGACGCGTGCGTTTAAATATATCCCATGGGCCGAGCGTATAGTCTCTCTTCGCGTAGCTGACTCGCTCGCTCCGCGTACATTCCCGCGTCCAGAGGCGGTACGATTATGGTTCTACACGGACGAATATGAGTCGCGCGGTTAGCAATCCTTCTTCCGAGGTTTAATTCTATACTTTTATTATCGAAGAGACACAGAATGGAAGAACTACTACTGAGCTACGGAATCAAAGAGAATTAGGAGAATCGAAGGAGACACCTCTCTGCAAATGTCAAATATGGTAGCGAGCGTAACGGTCGCCGTGATGGAAAGAGGTGTCTCCGCTGAAACATCGATGAATAGTTTAGAGAGTAGAGGTTTGTTGCGAGCTAGCATACCTCGGTCGACTGGCGGTTGGCTGCGAAACGATTGGTCGTCGATAGGCCAGAGGATCCACTCCGAGACAGACATCACTCACTGAACGAATTCTGGCACCATACTCGAATCGTCGGCGAACAGTCGCGTTCACTACGGTCTGCGCCAGGGCTCGTGTTCGTCGCTGCGTCCGATCACTTGCACAGTGGACGATCTCGTACGCGGTCGTATTCGCGTGCGAGGCTCCCGACACTTCACTGTCCCGCAAAGTAATCCGGGATTTACATTCGCGGTGGTCTACTGGTTCATCGAGTATCGCCGGCTCGCGAATATTTCTGACGCTCGCGCAATCGCGTGCCCACGGCCGCCCGTTTTCGCGTATTTTTAGGAAAATTATGCAACGGCGATTCAGTTTACGTCGCGTAAAACACCGTATCACTATGGTGTGTTCTCTTTCCTGTTCGCTTCACGCTTTGTTTCACGATTCGTCCCGACGAATCTTTCCCTTCTGGAAGCTCCGTCTTCGAATTTGAATCGTCTCTAGAAACGATTACTATGTATCGTTCTGGCTTATAGCCGGAGCATGTTCGCGAAAAGATCAGCAGACTCTGAATGTGAACGTTGATCGATCAGTTTTCTCCTTCGATAATACTCGACGTTGGTATTTTTCTATCTTTTTCTCTCTCTCTTTTGCTCTCTCTCTCTCTCTCTCTCTTTCTCGGACGAAAATTCGAAATGTCTCGGACGACCGACGAAGTTCCTAGTTCCGTTGGACGGTTCCGCGGTACTCTGCGTCTGTTCCTTCGTTCGTTCGACGATATTTTCGTCGTACACGACGACAAGGACGGGGAGTGAAAGAAAGAGAAACGAGATGGGAGAGGGAAGAAGTTAGAAGGAATATCCATCGGTCGGCCTATATCCGGAGCGAGTCTTCTCGCGAGGTTGATTCGTTTGCCGCGAAGCACGCGGTATTCAGTGTCAATACCTGTCATTCTCCTTCAATCCGATCAACCAATCGTTCAATCACGTGGATTAACCTTTTCCCTTTAACTTTCGTCGATTTTCAATCAAGGTTCCGACCGAGAAACCGATTATCGGGCCGACATCGAACTCTTTGTACGTTCGACTTTCGACGACCGATTGCCTTTCTGATAGATGGTAATTAATTGGAGGAAGAGTCCCCGTTGACGGTCAAACGACATCAGAGAATAATTAGGCGAGCTTTCGAGGCAAGAACAAAGAGTCGTTGGAAATTCGGATGAAAAAAAAAACTCGATCTGACCTCTTTGGCGAATATTCCACGTTGCTTCGACAAACATCAAGTTCGAGGCCCCTTTTCAAAGAACACGCGAATGTAATATCGTAAATATCGACAGCTGGGGGACGTTCGACGATTCGCAGAGGGAAGCGAAAAAGAGAAAGAAGGACACTCGGTCTGAAAAGTTTCCCGCAATATTCCATCCGGCTAGGCAAATAGAAGGCAAGTTCAATATCGACTCCTGTATTTTCTCGTGTTCATTCAGGCCGTTTCACTTTTATCCGCCTCGATTCTCTGGTTCGGCCGTGTAGCCGGCCAAAGAATGTCGGCTAATCGACCATAAAATGGTCAACCGGTCCCTGACAAATTCCGAATTCCGTTATCGGGCCAATCTCTTTCTTCCTCTCTTTCTTTCCTTCTTCCCCTCTTTCTCTCGGATCGAAACGACGTAAATCCGTCTGTCGATGGAAATTACCCTCGAGATCGCCGAGCGGTCAGAAGTACCGCCAGGAACACGCGAAAATAAGCGGCTTAAAATTAGACGAACTCTCGGCACGTTGAGCTAATTCTAACTATCGTCCGTCACCTTCAACTTTCAGCGAATGAAACATCACCTGGCAGCATGAAAGATCGAGCGTTCCAACCGAAACGAGCCGCCTCGACCGACGAAGAATCGTCGGTGCCTTCGATCGATCAGAGGGTCACTCAAAATTGTACTCCGATCGGGATTAATAATTTCGCGATACTATTTCGGAGCCTTCCCGATCTCTCGCCGCCGCTGCGAATCGATAAGACGAAGAGAATTCGAGGGAAGATTCCAGGTTACGGAATCGACACGTTGCTGGAGAGAGTAGAATTCGCAGGAATTGCAGAGAAACGAGAAACGTCGAATTAACCTTCTCGTGGATTCTCATAATTTTTACTCTAACGACAAAACTTCCCCGCTTCTGGCAGAACAACTTTCGCTTAAATTAGATTTACTACGATTCAAGCTGGCGCGGATTAAGAATTCCGACTTCGTATCGTGTACGGCTGTGAGACTGGCCTCGATGAACTGGACAAGTAGCTCGCACGAGTACTTTCATGAAACGTGAACGAACCAGTTCAAATCACGAGGAGATTAACGAAAGAAGGAGCAGAATTTGCATTTACAGGCTGTAGGTGATCGACAGGGACGATGTGAATAACTTTCAGAGTTCGTTCCGATATATGAAAAATACTAAAGGAAAAGGTTATCGACGAGCAGAAGGAAATTTCCGCAATCGAGAGAATCAAGGGAATCAAGAATATCGAGAAAATTGTCGCGATCCCGAAATGTCAAAAGTTCGGCACGAAGGAATTCTTGCGTTCGGAAAAATTGTGGAATTCGTCGTAGCAACTGAAAAAATTCGAGAATTTTTGTTTTCATGAAGATGTTACGCGACGAGGAACGCTCACGGAGCTATAGACGCCGTTAAAAGGGAAAATGTTTCCCGAAAGAGACGAGAATTTTCTGTGGCGGAAGGTAATTCGACGAGAACTCTGGCGGCGAGGATTTTTCGCGTTGCTCTGGAAACGCACGAAATAATAAACGAGCCCTTTCGACGTTCCAGACTATGCACAACTTCTGACAAGAGGAGCGGCGAGAGCCGCGGAATTTTAACGAGAACACCCTTTAACCGGCGGTTTTCCTTCGAAACTGGCCGCAGATTCCGGAGCGTGGAAGTAATAACTTCAGCCCCGAGAGCTCGGGACTCGGATCAACTCGCGTGAAATTGCCTCGACGTCGGCTCTAAACTTGCCTGTGCAAATTCGCGATAAAACGAGCAACCTGTGCTTCGTTTTGCTCGAAGAGGCCCGTACCACTTACTGTCTCCATTCTTGCCGCTAGCACGATTTACGACGCGTGAACAATTTCTACCGGCAGTAACCGTGGAAGAAGGACGTTAACGATTAAACCCCAACGAAAAAGGAAGCGACGACGATGACGCGTCCGTTCGTCGTAGATTCACGAGGCTCGCATTCACCAGCCATGCACACGAACGTTTCGCGTCTTTTAAAGCCGCTACACCCTCGAGGGTAAGCTAACGCTTCTTGAACACGCCGCTATTGTTAAAACGACAATGGCCGAGGCCGATACTCATCCTCGAGTAGCCACAAAGCCTTCACTCTTGCTGTCAATCCAGCGTCGACCGCGTTCCCGTGAGCCCAAGTATTCGCCCTTCTCGATAAAATTTCTCATTTCGAGGACAGCGACGATACCCTGAAGAAGCAACGCGTTACACGAGTCCGTTATAGTTGGAACGATCGTGCCCCTTTAAGACGCCTTGGAAACCCACCCCGTTGAACAATGGCACGGTTCGCGCCACGAAATTACCAGAAATCGCTACTTTTCCTCCCCTTTTTCTTTCTTTCCGTTTCTTCGAACCATTCCCATTCACGTAACTGTATCGTCCGTTTCTATTGGCAACCACCCGGACTAACGTCGATCGCCGACCGTCAGACGACGACAGCAAACGTTCGTTTGATACGCGACCATCAATCCACACGCTGCCAGTTTTCTCCCTCACCCGAGAATCTTCGGTTTCGACGATAGCGTTCGTACGAGCACGACGGCAGCGAACGCACTGTATGTCAGCCGCGGCGCTCTCTCTTTGTTCCAACGACGAGGACACCGTATCGTACGCGACTGGTTTCACCTCCTGTCGTGTCTGGCCACGCGCTACGCCGTGACTACTGGGCCACGGGGCGTCCGCTCCTTTAGCGAGTCCATCGCGGACAGTTCACGCTGCTACGTCCCTCTGCAGCTGCACTCTGCTGCAGCGCACCGAGCAGAGATATAGACGTATGAACGTATAGGTATGCGGAAACGAAGGAGTGAGAGAGTACGACGCAGGCGAGCAGAGAGGGAGGATAAGAGAGAGAGAGAGGAGTAGAAAGAAGGACGGGGCAGGGGGTGAGAACGAGCGAGGGAGCGAGAGAGAGGGAAAACGAGAGAAAGAGAGCGCAGTACCGCTGAGGTCGGACGGTCTGACCAGAACGTGAACGTACTACTTGGTGGGCGTCCGGGCCCGCACTGTGCAGCCGACGGCAGGCGTCGCGACGCTTCCCCGCCCGAACACGAGCTGTGCATACAGGGTAGGGGATGAGCAAGGGTGGGGGGAGGCGCCGGCGCCCCACACGCTTACGCCAGCGTACCACGACCCTTTGGAAGAAACGCACCAACCCTGTCCTATCCCCCGAATACCCACCCATTCCACGCGCGCACACACCGTTCCACGCACGTACACGCATACACGTACACACCAGCAAATCCTCTCCCTCGCGCCACCCCATCGAATACGACACCCACCCCCGCGTGCTCAGGCAAACCGACCACCCATCCCCGACCGGCCTGCTTGTCAGCCAGCCAGCCTGCCTGCTTGCCTAACTGTCTGCCTGCCTCCTACCTGCCTGCTTCCCTGCCTGCCTCTTCCCTCTCTACGTCGCACGGCCGTCACTATGGAAAATATGAATTTGGGTCAGATACCAGCCGCCGTGCCCTAATGAACCTTTAATGTGACCTATTTCTTTTTTTCTCCCCTCGTCCTTTCCCCTTCTCTACCTGCTTTCCCATTTTTCTTTGTCTTTCCCCTGTTCTTCCACTTCTCGTTCCCTCTCCACCTTTACCTTCTCCTTTTTTCGCTTCGTCCCTTTATCCTTTCCATCTTCCTCCTCTTCTTTACACCAATTCCATGGTGTAACTCCCGAGGTGTACGCGCATTCTGCGAACTGAACCAGTTCCATGGTATAAACTCCCGAGGTACATCCACATCCTAGAAACTCAGCCTCTACCTACACACGTCCTCCTTCTTCTCTTTATCATTGTCTGACGTTTCTCGCCGGCACAACTAGTCGTTCGAACGGTCGTCGTCACGAAAGAGTTTGTTGGCACAGTCGAATCGACGTAATACCGATTACGACGTAAGTATCATAACCCGAGTCCGAGTTTGCTCCACGATGAATCGAAAACGCCGCCGCTCTCAGCGGTAGCTTGCGCTCTCAACACGTTATGGCGTTTCTCCCCTGTTTCCTGGCTGGCTAACGGTCAAACGATCCTGTATTGTTTAATGGGCGACGAATACTCTCATCATCGTCGTCGCGTCGTTGCTTCTTTTTTTGTCCGCGATGTTTTCCGACCGCGCGTTCAGCCTTCTCGCGGCCTGCAAGAAAAAATCGATGCTCTGATGACCGTGGATGATCGTCCCTCGCGTTCCCCGCTCGCGACGTCTCGCTCCGTGAATAATCGTCGTGTCTCGCAGCGTGTGCTGCTTTGCCTCGTTTTCCCTACCCTGCATCGAACTTTGATACAGCTTCTTTAACCACGCACGGAACTAGCACGTTTTACGGCCGTTCTCGCTTTAAAGCTTCCCGTCAACTTCCGAACTTGATACCCTCGCTCTTTGTTCTCGAATTGGTGCTTGTTTTTACCGCTTTGCCTTCACGAGGGTCGGGCTCCCTGAATCAGTCGTGCAAGAGGATGGATGGAGGATCGCCTCGATATTTGCGACTCGATATTGCGTCTCGATGCCTATGACTTAATGTTACCGCTCAAGGACACGCTATCGTTTCGATCATATGGATGAGATGACGTCGCCTCGGCCTTTACGTTCGTTTCCTTCATATCTCGATATTCTCTCGTGGTGGAAATTTTACTTTTTACGTCACGTCCCTTTATGACTGTTGCCTTCTTTTATTTATGACTTTTTGATTAAATATTCGACACTTAGTCGAATAGTCGGGCGAGCGCATCGAGGTGGCGAATATTTTGTAGTTGCAAGAAATTGAAATTTAGATGCTTACAGAATAGACGAGTTAGGTAAGTTGAATTTATGAAACTTTCCTTGTTAACGGAGGTACAAAATATGGAAGATTCGTAGGAATTAATCGCTTAGTAAAGATCTATTACGTAAGCTTGAAATTTTATACAGATGCGCTGTAATAAGCGCGGATATTTTTCTTCGTTATAATTAGTGCCTTATTTCAGTTTCTTTTTAATTTAATCCACATTATTGCTTTTAAATGTCTACTGCATAAGATTTACAATAATATCACGCAGATATTTTACCATGCAAGTAATTAACGAATGTAAGCTTTCTGTCCCTTAATGGGCTATGTGACTCTAAATAAATAAATTAAAAAAAATGTTTCCTATATAATATAAGAATAGAATATTATTTTATTTATTTTGCTTGATTTTGATTTTCAAGATTTACTTTTGAGTATGGTAATTCTAGTGTTAAAAATACGGAGCAGACACGTAATCAGCAATGTCCAATATTTAGCCTACAACCGACCATTTTCTTTGGAATTGTATAATAGAGAAACTTGTATACAATCTTCAGAACAAGATTTCCAAACTGTTACACCAGTTCCTACATCGACATACATTATAGCAAGTACTAATAACATGCAACTTCTAATCTGAGATCAGAATATTAATTTACAACGTGACTGGTATTGCATTAAAAATGAAAATATAAGGTACGTAATAGCACGAAGCCACAAGTAATAAAACACAATCGCGTAGCAAGTATTCCAACGATGCAGCCCTTACAACTTCAATAAATCGAAAATCTTCACGAGACGCTGCGTTTCGCATCGTAAAACATTCGCTGTGTTCAATTCAGTCACTTGTTGTCAAAAGAATCCGACGGCGCGTCGATAAAATCAGAGCTACAAATCGACCAAACGATCTTCCATTCCGACAAGAAAATTATTTCGAGCAACGTATGACGAGCGTAATAAAAGAATTTTAAAGTTCATTACCGAAGCTCCCGGACAGCTATAACAGCGGTCTAAAAGTCTTAAGTGAACCCATCGGCCTGGCGGTCGATCGTATTTTTCACGATTTACAGACGCATTACGCAGCGGATAGGCGTCACGTGAGAACACGTTCGTACGCGATCTCGAAGGTTTCCAGCAGTTTTTCTCACGTTGGTAATTACGCCGCGAAATATCAGGGCGGCCGTTATCGATGCTGTCGCCCATGGCCCGATTAGAATCGCACTTTCAACGCGTTCCCCTTCTACCACCGGCTTGTATCAAATTAAAATCTGATGTAAATTGCATGTAATTACGCTGCCGCGCATGTATTACACGGCATAAGCATTCCACAGCACGCCACCGTTGCTTAAAGAGCGCCGCTGCTACTGGCCCCTCGAAACGGCCACGTGTCGCGGCCGATCGCGCGATAACCGGCCCAACAATCGGAACAACAGGAACGATTAATTATCGTCTGTCGCGTTTAGACAATCCCTCGAACCTTCACGGCTGCCGTTTATGCGACTTCCATTTCGAGGCCGCTTTGCATGCCAGCAACGTGTTTTCTCGCCGTTTAATTAATTGTCGCTCTGAATAATATTACTTTCCACGGTGTTTCTCATTTTTGCGTGTCTTTCGTAAGGGGCCTGAATAACGGCTATTGTAGGTATTAGATGGCTGTATCGCCGACCTATTAATTGCGGTTACTGTTAGCAGTGATGAAAACTTTCCTAGGTTATTCGATTTATGGATGTGTATCATGTACCGTATTATGTAACGACAGAGATATATGGACCAGTGTTTATAGAAAATTAATGGTTGTCGAATTTACCGGACTTTAGACATTTTTCTATGTGGTTCTCAGCGCATTGTGTTTGTAATGATACGAATGAGATTTGCGCAGAATTACATTGAATAATTTTATTGTATATTTCTATAATGAGTATATTTTTATAATTAGAACGAGATAATAGTATCGAATGGTGTAATTAGATATTATTTATAGAAATATTGTACATGATTCCGGATTTTACACGTAGTTTTGAAAGAAGGTATTTTCAAGTGCTTCTAATTTATTATATCTTTTTATAGAAGAAGACACCATACAAAAAATGTATACTTTATTATAACATATGGTGTATTGCCCTTATCGTTCAATTTAAGCAACATTCATTTCAACAACGTTTTAGCAAATATTCAAAATGTGGAATTATCAAAGTAAATTATGCAATATGTAATTATAAAAATGCGTATATCTCATACTATTTTGAACATAAAACCTTAATCCTTGAATCTCGTAATTTCTATATATTTACTCTGAAAGATTTCGTCATTTTGGTGGAAAATAATCCAATTAATAATTACGTGTAAAGAGCCGTGAAATCATAATGTGAGAATACGGCTTGCCATACCTTGGTATGGAAACAAAGTAGTAATTTAGTCTTCGATATAAAGAGGAAATCGGGATTTTCAAATAACATAAACTATACGTATACTAGGTACCGGAAAACCAACAGCATTTTTTTCAAGAGAAATGCAATAAAAGTTGATAGAGAAAAACGTGACACGCCTTCTCTGACCATATTTTTCCCGCAGTTGCAAAAATGCACGTGTCAACTACAGCCGCATTTATTCTGTTTTAATGAAAATATACATTTTTTTTCTGTCGGAATAAAAAGGAAGATTTTTACGTCCACGTCAGAGAGGGAAATCAAAAGTATGATTTATGAAGTTTAAGTGTACAGCTATTATTAAATTTATACGCGACTTTAAAGTTGTTCTTAATTTGAGTACAATGTGCGCAAAACAATTTTTAAAATGTTATCTGTAGGGAAAACTGCGAGAGATATCTGACGATAGATATACAGTTTTACAAAAATTTCTTTTATCCATGGAATATTGTAACCACCACTATATTTTCTATATTTTTGCACATTACATGTGCTATATGCATTTTTTAATCTTCTAATTTGATTAAATATCCGCATTTTACTTATTCTTCTTTATCAGTACTGTAATGAGACCAAGTTTGTAATGGATCAAGTTTGAAATAAATCTAAAAATGTATATAAATATTATAAAATATTTTATATATTTCGCAGGAATCACAAAATTATTGTGATCATCTGTAATACTTATTATACGCCTATTCCTGCTGTATATAAAATTTTTACCAATCATATAAACGTCTATATTAAATAATTTGTAACGTGTATAGATTTTGAGACTGATTTCAAGTTTCATCAATTTAAATCATGGCGGTGGTGTCTAATTCTTATGCTAATAAAATTTCAAAATGTTCTGTATAACACACACGTACTTTCTGAGCCATTATACGCGCAATTAATACGACGTTGAAACCTATTAAAAAATTATTTTAATCTTCTTAATTAATTATTCGACAAAAATTATTATAATGACAATACTTAGGTGACAATGTTGAGGATGAAAGTGGTAGTGGTGAAAATCCCATAAGATACAACAATCGTGGTATTATTCTACAAGATAGCACCGTGGGCTGACTTTTGTACAAGAAGACTGCTGGCAGTGAAAACTTTGATCGTTGCCCCGTAGCGCTCATAACTCAAATTATACGTACTTCGAATTCTCCTTGTACGTGGTACCTCAAGTACATATCTGAAGTACGTAGCCCGTAGATATTGAAACACAGAACTCCCATAACTTTTCATTATACCGTCGCGTTATCTTCTTATTATCTTTTATTTCCCGCTGAACTCACTGCAGTTTCCTAAGGGTTTATTCTTGTTCGCGAAAAATCATTTCCTTTCGGAGATAATATTTGACCGAATAATATTTCGTCAGCCGAGAGTCTCCGAGATTAGACACTACTTTCTCTCTTCCTTTTCTACTTTTTCAATTTGTGTTTAAGTAACTCGATCTTCTTGATTTTGAAGATATTCCCTTGATCTAGCAACGCACGCCTCTGCAAATTTTATATTTTATAGAAATTTCGTTGCTGTAACGAGAAGAAACATTCGAGAGGAATAAAAAGTCAAAGCTAAATTTTAATATCGCAAACATATGAAAAATAACGTCGAAATGCAAATTATATTAGCTGTTGTATCCTATATTTTAACTCTAATTAAATTTATTTATTGATTTTAATCAACATAATAATTATATATTATATTTATATACCTGTATGCGTTACTGCGTCTAAAAATTCTGCTCGTACTATTTTAAGTGTTTCGTTTTCACCAAGAAAATATGAAAAATCATTCAGGACTTAGAAATATTTACGGGCGAGCGAAGAGATAAAGCAAATCAATTATACGATCCAATACAACGTAACCATAGATTCTCGTAATCTCCAAATATTTCTTTCCTCAATTTTCCCGAATATCGTACGTATCTTCCATCTTTCACCAGCTCCCTTTACCGAACTCTCGAAGCGGTACTCCACGATCCTTCAGTTTCGCGAATTTTCATGGAAAGGCCGATTTTATTCGCACGTCAACGGAGAATATCGAAGCTCGTCGGAAGCGACGTCGGGACACTCGTGAGCCGCATTAACGAGCCTCGTGCTTTCATTTCGCTCCTAAAGGGACCATTCGAATGTGCGATGGAAGGAAGAAAGAGAGCGAGAGGATCGTGGATAAAAAGAGGGGCGAGGAGAAGGAGAAGGGGAAAAGAACGAGAAAGAAGGACGCGAACGCGACACGAAAAGAAAGGGGGGAAGAAGTGGATCCCCTCATCCAGGTGGAAAGCGATGCCTGTTAACGAGTCCATAAATAATTGATTCGGAAACTTGCAAACAAAAGCAACCAACATGCCGGCTTGTCAGCTAATGCACCACTGTCAGCCTCTTCTTTCGCTTCCCGAATCCCTTTCTCTCTCTCTTTCTCTCTCTTTCGCTTTGAAAGCAGTTTATAAAATCCATTATCTCCGCGATAAATATTAAACCTCTCTTTTCGCTTTCGTTTCCGCGCGTGAAATTGCTCTGTTCGACGATCGTCCGCCGTTAATGGCCTTGTTATCGATTTCGCGACCGTCAAAGAAAACACCGTTCGTAGAAGGGATTACTCGATCATATCCAACCCTTTTTCTGCTCTTCGTCGGCGTCCTGATTCCCTTGCCGGCCGAATTTATCGCCGAGGTCTTTCTAATTCATTTTTAACGCCGCCCAATTAGACCCGCTTTGATTCCCTTGTTGTTTCTTTCACCCTTTATCACTGTACCTGCCCAGGCTGTGTCGGTCGATGCGGTTGAAACGCCCGACGACGACGACCAACAAGCCCCGGCAATCTCTGCGCTCCGCGTGAATCCTCGTTACCGGAGCACGAAGGTGGGCCTCCGGTTTGTTTTCCACGCGAAACGCTATTTGTTTTCCGCTGAATTTATGGCTAATATTTCCTCGCTTTTTACTCGCGCGCTGTTCGCTTGGCGAGACGGTGTTCCGTTTGTCGACTTGTTTCGCCAGGAACCTACCAATTCAACTACAACTTGATTCTCGAGGCGATAAATCGAGCGACTCTGCGTCACTATGTTCGATTCAGTCGTTCGATTAATATTCGCGAATCGCATACTCTTAACCGGTTAACTCGTTGAGTACCACGCGAATTTTCTATATTTCGCTTTGGCAGCCGCAGTAGATTGAAATCAATAGATATTACACCGTAATATTTCATTTCTGCGGAATATTATATTATACCGTATTTGCCTTTTCTCACAATGTTGTCTGAATCATCGATATTGTTGAAAATTATTTAGGCCACGAAATTTATTCTATTTTAATTATAATATTCTAAAAGACTTCTAGAGCTAAAGTGATGTATTTACACACTCTATCGAGTTATGATGATTACGACGATGACGAAATTTCCGTTTGATTATTGAAGTCAGACTATATCCTCATAAATTACTATGGTTGTCGAGCTGTCAATTTAAGTGCACGACATATTCCACTGTCTATCACGCCACTAATAACAAGTTGAATAGTCTGTTCAAATAAAAATATAAATAGTCGTTTAAAATTACGAAGTGATGGCACGACTCCTGATTCTTCATTGCCTTTTTTTTTTTGTGGATTTAGGATTGTTGTGATTGTACAATTTTTTCATGAAAATTCACCGAAATGGCCAAAGACAAGCGATTTCGCATTATGTCCGAGTTAACTAGAAAACTTCCGTCTTTAATTTAGACCGAAGGCGAGTTAAAAACTGAACTTTTTAAAAAGTTACAAGTTTCAATTACTTCTGGAATGGCGAGCCATATAGAAAGCTGAATAATGCCTTGAAATAGATTTTAATTTAAAAGCTGAATTAACCTTCTTGAGTAATGGCTCAATGTTTATTGTCTGAATGCTTGAAAACCAACACATTCAACATATCTCGGTTCGTGAACGATTTTTATAACGAAGTTTTGTAGTACTCTAGATCCTCTACAAACAGAATCTGCTTCTTTTGTTTATGAGACAATTAAAACCTCCACTGTACATTATGTAACATAAAAGAATTATTGTAACATAAAAGAACTTGCTAAGTTTAGAAAATAGAACATTACATCACGTAAACACTCTTTAATATTTCTTGGATATCTGAAAAAGAATATCAATTTATTTTTCGAAATTTACAGAATTTACAGAAATTATTGAAGTAGAAACGTAATAGTAAAGCACTAAAGGAATAAAGTGTGCCATATACGTACTTTTATCTTCATTATCTTACTGAATATTCTGAATTCTAGTTTTCCAATCAGGTAATGTACCTAATGGTCAAGAGTAAGCATACAAAGCTTACTTGACCAGCTTCCAAACATTTTCAATGACATTCAAGATAAATTGCCCGATACTTCGTTGTGATATAACAGTAAATTAAATAAATTAAATTACTGCTATATGTACACGATTAAATTTCATAATAATTTGAATAATCGAATCGTAAAAATTTATTAGTATATTTGTATATAATACAATCTCTTATAATTAGAAAAATGAAATTCATGTAGCCTTAATAGCCAAAGATTATAGTTAAAACACTGTCAGAAATTTGTCATTCCATACGTTGTCAACGATTATAAGTTATCCTACAAACATATAAATAAAGCTGACTAAAAACGTACGCATAAATCGAACGATTAGCCGTGTCCATTATAGTCTTCTCGCTATCACGCAGGGAAGAGAAGCAGCAATAGCAAGCATCGAACTGCTGGCAAATCCGCTCGACAGGGTTAATCGTCATTCCGTCCTTAATCACGAACAAATCGCCGGACATGGCTGATGGCACGGATATTGTTTGACGATTTGTCATCGGCGTTTGACGTTTATTGGACTCGTGCGTACATTTATTACATTTTGCCAGTCGGTGGACCCGAGCGCGCGCGCGCAAACTCTCGCCTCTAGCTGCGGTGAGTAATTATGAGAGGCTGCTATCACTGTCTGCAGTACGTCCATTCATTTCGTTCGCCAGTCCGCGATGTAAAAGCTCGCGATGCCGCGCCATGAAATATGCATCAGTCACATTGATAATTATGCGGCCCGATAACGCGCCGCTCTTCGCGCCCGTTTCCGTTCCATCCGCTCCTCTGCTCTTTTATTAGAAATAAAAGCGGACTCGTTCGCGACACCGCACTGTCTACCGATCTTCCCCGTGTCCTTCTTCCTATCCTCGTCCCACGGTGCTCGTTGGTCAATGTTCCCGCAACTTGTCCTATTCCACGTCAGCACGTGTCGAATTGGCATATTCTGCAGGCACCAAAGGAGACCCGAATGAAATTAAAATTCCCAAGGTAAGTTGATTGAAATTAGGTTTCTGCGGTAGTAGGTTTTATGGATGCAGTATAGTCGTATAAATAGTTAGAATTGTGAGATAAGAAGTAAGATGAATATGTCAGATGTGTTGAATTATCAATAGACTGCGAATGTTCGTGCAATTTTATACATATTTTTATGAATGAAGCTGGGGAGATAGAAATTTGTTTCATCTACTAAATATTTTTTAATAAATGTTCTGTTTTGAGTATTGTACATATATTTATTTTATATCTACTTGCTGTATAAAATACTATCATCCTTACATTATTAGGTATAGAGGTATTGGAGAAAATACAGATTTCAAAGTGGATAATGATGCTACATGTATGTGATGCTGCAGAAGGAATTGTAGCTATAAAAAAAAAGAAAAAGAAAAGGAAAAAGAAACGGAAAGCAAAATGAATGGGAAAGGGAGAAAGGCTTGAGGGTTCACTAGTAAAATCATCGGTCAAATTTTCAAGCAATTCAGTGTCGTAAACATAAGGATAGTAGTGGTCAGGTCAAAGGACATATTTATATGCAAGGGATAGTTAGATGAGGATTTTCAAGAATTCTTTTAGTATGAATTTCTTGCATGGTGAGTATGGAAGAATTGTCAGGAAATATTTATTTATCGAAATATTGCATTCTCCATCCATGAATATCATCATCTAACTGTATCATCAACACTGTATAGAGTTATTATAAATCTCACTGTTTCGATTAAGATTTAAAGAGGAATTAAATAATTTTGTCTATTGTTTCTCGATCATTCGTGTGTAATAATTGCAACTATTGCTGAATGGTTCGTTGTTGAGAAATTACTCCTATTATCTGCCGTTTCCTTAGTTAGAAATACATTGAAATTATCCATCCATGAATATCATTAAAGCGATTTATCCTTCGCGTGTCTTACTCTCTTGTATTTTCTTTAGCTCATAAAGCTTTTAGTAAAGCACAATGCAAGTCTGAAGTATGGGGGATCAACAATGGTCAACTAAGAATCAAGGAATCTCTGCTGTGCAGTTATTAACGCAATTATTTCCTTTTTCAATTACTAAAACGTAGCACAAAGTGCACGAAATTTCTTAAAATTCATAATTGACTTTTTCTTGCATGTATGGTTGATCGATAAAAAGAAAGGGTGCATCATGGTCTTCGTCATTTCTTCACTTTTATTTTTATTGTTTCCCATTATTTATAAAATTCGATTTGTTAAAATACCAATTAGTGAAATTAATTCGCGTTCAAACCGTATAAGCTGTCGTATTTCTATTTCGTACATGTAAAAAATGATAAATCTACAATTTCATCTCCTAACAAAATTGTACATCTCATAACCAGTTTTGTACTCAAATTACAAATGATTAATTTCAAGTTTTGATACATCTACTTTTCAACGTTCTAATTGCATCTCATTATTCATCCGCGAGTAATTTAATCGCGTACATACAAGAACCATACATGAAATAACGAGCTGCACATATATTTTTATACAATGTTGGAACGATCGATCACATGCACATTTCCTCCACAAGTAATTTCCAAGACAAAATAAATTGATGTTACAACTAGGAAACGAAACTTTGCCACTTGTCAAATTATTGCAAACTTTTTCATTGAGAAATGTACGATCAATGGTAACATCTTCGTTTATCGTACTATTTACTTTTATTACATGTCCTAGTAACTAGCTTGGAAAAATCTCAACTTCATCAATGTCATTAGATTACCAGAGCACGAAGATCTGATGTCAGCTCGTATATCTTTAGTCAAAATAAGTCGTGCTCGTCCGCAATTATATCAAAGTACATATTTCATAGAGTAGCATAAAAATTAAAAAGTCAATAAAGATAGACTTGTCATTAGACCGTAGATTTTTATGCATTTACGAAAGAAAATTAAAAGGTGCAAAAGGTGCACGTAATATGCAAAAATATGCGAGATATGCAGAATATTTCATACCCTTTATATAATTTCATAGATAAAGCAATTTTTTTATTCAATTTCCAATTTTCCTATCGTATTCGTAAATATATATGAATTTACATAAATATCCGTGGTCCATTTATCATGTTTCTTGCAGAAACCATATCTTCGTGGTCCACTGTGTGATTTTTCTCGATAAATTTATTATCATTCGTGCCTGCGAAAACAATTGTTCCACTATACGACATAACACGTCCGTTATCTAACTCGTACGCCGTTTTCTCCGCACCAAGACTGGAAACAGACGGACACCTCTGTTTCGCAGCCGAGTACCTTTTAATGCAGAGACACACACGGCCCGTGAATCGTTTTATCGGTAGAGCTGGCGCTACGCCGTAACTTCAATTCAATCGACGTGCACACGGCCACGGAATGATATACGCAATGCATTCCGCGTTCCTCGCGTGTGCATGCATGCAGCTGGCACGAAAAGAACGGCCCCGTTGTACCTCGGCTTTATCTCGCCTTTGTCCCCGACACGTTCGTTAGCTTAACGGTTTTGTTCGCCCCACTTTGCCCTTTCTATTCGTTTTTCCTTAGTCAGGATCGGGCTTGCGCGAGCGTGCAACTCGCCCTCGCGCGAATACGATTTACTCGCTGGAAATAGGAAGACGAATTACGTTGTTTTTGCAAAACAACGCACTCCCACGTCGCGAAAAATATGGACACGCTCTTGCCCTACGTTTTTCCCTCGTTTTTTCTTCGTCCGCTTTCTTTTTTTTTTCCAGCGTTGTTGTTCTACTCGTTCTTCTTTTCTTTTCTTTTTTTTGGTGGGCGGGAGGGAAGGGGTCGTCGTTCTTCCTTTCGGTTTTTGCTGCCCCTTTTGAGTTCTGTACACTGGGAAAAACACGTGCTGGTCTGGCGAGAGATAGGGGACCTGTCGTATTGTATATAACGAGCTTTTCTTTCTTTGCTTCTTGCTCTCTCGAGGCTTGCTGACCCCTTTTTTCCTTCGCGATTCTGCCGCTAGCAGAACGCTACTCTGCGTGAATTGTGTTCCCGATCTTGTCAAATATCGTCCTCTCCATTTTAATGCGATACTCGGAACAGATAAAGAAATTTTTATTAGCTTGCGATAAACAACACTGTGTTTTCATAAACTCTTATAGCATAGTAATTTTGATATTTGAGAGCCTCCGTTTATAGAGAGTTTTATATGGGAATGATTTCTGCGTTATACTGTACATAATTTTTCTGTGAAAATACCAGTCTACCGTTATATCAGGCAATCAAACTACTGAATGAGTCATCTGTAAAAATAACCTTTATTACAGAGCAATGACAAATGTTGCATTTCACCGTGGATAATAATCAAGCTTTTTGCTTGTCAATTATTTTCGCAGCAAATTATCTGCCTTTCGTGCAGTCATAATCGCAGAGTTGCAGCCCGCCGCAATTACTTGCCCGTTTCTTCAACTTCGTCTAATTAACCTATTGCCTATTCAGCACGATTTAAACCACGGGCGGCCGATTAACACGCTCACGCAGAAAGTAATTAGTGGCTGTTGAGAACAAACAGTTAATTATCATCGTGTAAGCGAGCATTCCACGCGAGCATGCCATTCTGATTCTCCGGAAGAAACTTTAAATCCATTCGAGTCTAAGCGTAATTTCAATTTTCCATGAATGAACGGTAATGAATTAAAAAAAGGTACAGACACAGCAATTAGAACAAACACAGCACAAGTATTTTATGTAAAATCGTATTTGCCCATATGTAAATATGTTTTCATATTTATTTTCGTCTCTGTAGGTTGCTTTATGCTCAGACTTAACGCTTGTGGTTAATCAAACTAAATTAAGCTATATAAAACAGTACTACAGTTTGATATGTAATGCAATTCATAATTTCAGTGTAAGTTGTATGCACACAGATAAGTTTGCAATAAATTATATATAAACGTATTCATAAATTTGCAAATAGAAAGTAAGGAAGAAAGATTTTCACTATTGAAAGTTTCTAATTACGAAATATACGAGGTGTATATTCTAGAAATAAAAATATTCTTGTCGGATATACTGGTTCCTTAATGCCATTCGAATTACGTACAAAATATTTTTCGCATCATCACAATTGGAAGAGATATTTAGGTTACCTAAATGGGTCATCGAGTATACAAAATTCGATTGAGATTATGAAACAGACAATTAATTATTCTCCTAAAATGTTGCACGTATCTCAATATAGAAAGAGATCGCGGATTATAGCGAGATGAAATACGGAAAACGCTTTGAAATTTCACCTGCGATACGCAAAATTTCCAATTTTACGAAGTATCAATACAATTCGTCAATCAACATCGATCAACGAGATACGTGGAAAGTAGCTTTCAATTTATTGCATGGAAAAAGAGTAACGACAGAACTAGACTAACGAAATAGGAGATTAAAAAAAAAAAAAAAAATCACAGGGTTGGCAAACGCAGGAGAAAATAATTACAAACACAGTTGTCTATGCACCTTCCACCAAGCACCAGATACAATTCATCGAAAATGGATTTTCATTCGGTGGGAAATTCTTCTCACGCAAGATCGCGTTTTATTAAATGCCAGTAGCGAAAGACGATAACATCCATTACTCCACAATCGATACCGTTCTGAGCTCCGATAATTGAAGCTCGACGCTTCTGAGGTCCGCTAATTGGAGGCCGTTCGCTCGCTTAAAGGCATAGAAACGCGTGAAGCGATTCACACGGAAGTCCGTTTCGCTCGCCGATGACCAAACTTTCACCGATTCCCGGACAAACCTACCTTTCTCTCGGAATTGCCTATCGTCCCTGAATATTGCACGATGGTGCCTCCAAAAAAATCTCGAGAACTTTCTTACTTCGTTTTATGATCGCTCGATCTCGCATTGAAATCTTTTATTCTGTACGCTGCTGAATAATGTCCTTACTGTGCGATTCTGTTGATATAGGCAATGCGTCTGTATCACACGATACACATACTTGCTTAAATTCCTAAAAATGTCGTGTTACACGGCGCTAGTGATTAAGAAGAATAGAAATTGATTACAAAACCTAATGGAGCTATAGGTTGTCCAAAAAGTGTCTTTCTTTTACATACACGTCTTTTACAATACCCGCATCTTTATAAAAACATGAAACCTAATCTTTCGAACGTTGTGATCTTTATTTTGATAGAATAAAATGGATCATACGTAATTCGATAAAATAATATAAAACGGAAAATGTTGCGCATCCTTATTATTTTATTATTTCCTTATAAAACGAAAGAAACTTTTCGGACAATCTAACTAACTTTGTTTTCTTAATTGTAATAAACATGTATATTAAAATTATTATACATATTTGCATACTACATTTGTGTGTTTACACGTACACAGCAAAAGTCAAAAGTGAATATTCAGCTTACAGGAATGAAGTTCGTACATTGTTGACTTACCTATAAATGTACCTGAGCTATTTTATTATTAATTTGTATCTCTATATAGTTTATGCCTTCCAATCAATTTTTGATTTATGTAACAGGCGTTTAAGAGTTTTTGAATAAATTTCGTGATTTTGAGATATACAGGATGTATCGTAACTTCCAATGACCAACTTCAGCAGTGAATAGGAGACACAAAAGAAACGAAGAAAGTTCATACGAACATGTGGTCTATTTAATATTGTCCTATTTTGTGTTTCAATAATCATCAATAATCGTAAAAGATGCTCGAAATAGCTACTGTCGAATCCTTCAAAAATTCCACGTATATCAGGTGTGTAAGTATGAAACCGGAATTTGCCTATAGACGGCCATAGCTGATAATGTAGTTATCACTAAACTACGTCATTGATGCCAAAAGTCTTTGTTGACATCTCACAAACATTTTCGACTCAGAATAATACAAGTTTCATACAATAGCATAGTTTGTAATAGCGTTGAACATGTCGAATTTTGTGCCTGGAAACTAAGATTTGCGGACAGCATTGATTTTCTGTTACCATTTGAAGAAAGCTGCTGCAGAATCGCATCGAATGCTTGTCGAAGCTTACGGTGAGCATGCTCTTGGTAAATCACAGTGCTTTGAGTGGTTTAAAAAATTCAGAAGTGGCAATTTTGACGTGAGGAACGAAGAACGTGGAACGTGGAACGTGGAACGTGATCTATTATGAGCTGTTAAAACCTGGCGAAACCGTTAATACTGAGCGCTACCGACAACGAATGATCGATTTGAATCAAGCTTTGCGTGAAAAACGACCAGAATATCAAAAAAGGCGACACAAAGTAATTTTGCTTCATGATAATGCACCATCACATACAGCAAAACCGGTCAAGGAAACGATCGAAGCGTTCAGTTGGGAAATACTTTCGCACGCGGCTTACTCACCAGACTTGGCTCCGTCCGATTACTATTTATTTGCATCGATGGGACACGCACTTTCTGACCAGCATTTCACTTCTTACGAAAATGTACGAAAATGGCTCGATGACTGGTTTGCCTCAAGAGAGCGACAGTTTTTTTGGCGTGGCATCCACCAATTGCCAGACAGGTGGGAAAAATGTATAGCTAGCGATGGGCAATACTTCGAATTAAATATTTTGAATCATTTTCATACAATAAAGGTGTATTTTCTATACAAAAATTCCGGTTTCATATTTACATACCTGGTATGTCGAATAATACAGACCGAGGGTAGCCAATTTGAACATCTGAAAGTAAGCAGTTGCTGATTATTGAAACACAGAAATGTTTATAACTTTGAAACAAGATTAGATAGGACGCATGTTCGTATGAATCTCTTTCATTGTTTTCGTGCAGGTCCACGTGTTATGCTACAACCTGTATACTCACCTTTGACTCTCATTGCATAGATTCTTGCGAACGTATGCATTTTATTCTTCGAATATTTCGCTTGTCAGATGACAGCTTGTCAAAACACGTTGCAACCGTAGTCTAATTCAAACATTCTCGATTATTCGTACACGTCAGACTTTCCAACGAATCGAAGTCAAATCGAGTTGAGTCGATTCAACAGCGAGAATCCAGCCAGTTTATTCGCGACATTATCAGCCGAGGGAAAAGTGTCGACCGCTATTGGGTTACAGAGTGACCAGGTCGTAACCGGAAACTCTAAAGGGGATGTACAGGGACCGACGAATCGCCTGGAAGAACTTGAGCCGCGCGATTTTTCCACTGTCCACTTTATTCCCCTCCGTGTTTTCCTCCGTTGTTTACCGAGCTGGTAAATAGCCATATCGAGGCTGATTTAACGCTGACTCCGTTGTTCACGGCGCTCGTTAATATCAAGCGAAAAAAAATTTCATTCATCGCCGCTGAGTAATTTCTCTTTTTCTTCGTGCTTTTTATTGCCGTCGATAACGGCAGTTCGTTCGTTGCAATGATAAATTCACTGGTTTCGGAGGGGAAAGGTAGATAGCGGTGGCTGAAAGGTTGGTTATTAATGAAGATATTATGGAATATGGTAATAAGTTTCGCGCATTGTTATTAGGCACTGTCAAGATAAATTATTGTTTCGTTAAAAACGCGATCGAAGTACCTATATGTAGTATTTTGCACAATAATGTAATATCACTTTAATTGTTATCTCGATAATACCAATGAGAAGTTATTTCTATAACAATAGTTGTATTCACAGTTATAATTGTTTATTTATAATTACAGGAAGAAACATTACGATTCTAGGAATTTAATAAAAATTTAAAATTCTTTGTTATTTTTATTTTTTAATATATAGAACGATAATAAAGCGGTACTTAATCATCTCCGCATAAAACAGGCTAACTTTCTAACAGTAGAATTTTATAGTATCTTATTTAGTAATAAAAAAAGACACGGCCTTTTATATAATATGTTAAGACTTCATCGGATAACTATATATCATATGATATATAATGATCTCAATCATTAACACCATCCATCCTAAAGAATTTCCACGGTGAGTGGGTTCGATCGACCGCAACATGGCAATCCAATTCACGGCGCCACGTGTCAGCTTCTTTACCCCCAAGGAATCCAACAAACAAATCGTCCTAACGATTGCAATCAATCACACACGGTCCCTAATTCTTCTTAAAAGAATTCATCTCATCGCCATGGCAAACCAAACAGCGCCGCGATACGAAGACAGTAGGCTATTTTTCTTTAGTTCCATAAGCAATATAAAGCTTACGAACATTCAGGTCGTATATTTGATCGATAGATCTATCTAATTTTTCGAGCCTAATTACATCAAGGAATATTTATGCTTTTCGAGGTAAAAAATCTGTGGAATCATAAAAGATTATAATAATCGTAAGAAATCATTTTTTTGTGAACTCACAGATAACTTTTCCTGAAAAATATAATTGTTCCGATCGTGTCACTTTCGAGATACACGTGCGATATAGAGAAACATTTTGTACAAGATACAGAAAACTCACCGAGAATAAATATTTTAGAATACAACTCTAACTTAATACTTGATAAGTAAGCTTGTAGTGTTCAAATACATTCTTCCTGGAAAATATACTTCCTTCGATCGTGCCGCATTTGTAACACACACACATGTGGTATAGTAATAATATTTCTTTAATAAGGTGCGGAATAAAGTACAGAAAACACATCTTAGAGAATAAATATTTTAGCGTATAATTTTAACCTAATAATTAAGAATGCATGGAAAGTTGGCTGCGGATTATTTGACTATTAGGTTGAGAAACACTGATCTGCACCATACCATGGACAGAGAAAAGAGCAAAGAGCAAAGAGCAGAAATAAGATTATTCCAGGCTGGCGGCGAGTTCTTGATTCACGCGACCTCGTAAGAAGTTGAATCGTCGATCCGTCGATTCCGCGCGTAATGGGTTATGGGTATGGGCAGGCTAGGGTAGGGTGGAGTTTCCAATCACTTAGCTAATCACGCTAGTCAGCCAGCCACTCATCCAGTCAGCCAGACGAGCCGTTGTTCTTCCGTTTATCAGACATGCCGGAACAAGGTCCCCGCCTGATTCCTCAGGGCGTGTACCGGCGTCGCTAACTCGACTTAATGGCCCGCTAGCCACCGCCATTGCCACCCCTTTGTGTACGTGATTGCGGCGAAGAAAAGATAGCGGTTTATCGTGGCAACCTGACGCACTGCGGGTATCAGAATCGTGAACGTTACCGCGGAATGTTCCCTTGCTCGATTATAATTAACTGTTTGTTGCCCCACCGCCGCTAATTACTTGCTTCGTGTGCTTGGTGATCGACCGTTGTACTTGTTTATGATACTACATCGAGTCGATATAGAATCGAGTTATAATCGAAACTAACCTTGCTACGATCTTTGAATTTTTATATTTCGATCTTGCTTTCGTTTTAGCGAAAGATTTTAAACACTGTATCAATTATACCAATATGTTATATTATTGATTTGGTTTACATCAATTTTTAAATATTGATCCTCTTGATATATTTAGCAATGTCGGACGACAAATTGTTCGAACGAATGAAAAGCGATAAATAAATACAGATATATTATAGATGTTTACATGTAGCCATTAATTGTAAAAAAGCGAAATTTATTTGTAGAATCACTTCGTAAATACGTGACAAAATACACACGGTATAGTTCATACAATGCATTTTACGCGATCAACAGCTACTACGTTTATTGTTATCATAAAATTCTTCCTACTATTTCCAAACAACAAGACAAGCTCTCAACGTGTATCAATCATTCTGGTTAATAAATAAAATTAAAACGAATTAACAGGAAAGAAACCGACACTGAATACACGCGAGTAGGTTAAAATTTCGGTCTCACGGATTTACAATACAAACACACCGCGTTTTTTGCAAAAACAGGAAACTTCGAAGGAAAAAATGAAAGAAAAAAGGAAGTTAAAATCCGCAGTGTGATCCTGCCGGCTCTGTTTCGAGGCGAAACGAGCCTTAAAAGTTTCTCGTGGTTGATTTTCACATGGTAGCATTCGCTCTATTTGGCCATTATAGTCAATAAACAAAATTAGAATTAACACGAAAAGGAAAACTAACACGTGAGTAGCTTAAAATTTCCATCTCACGTACATGTGTATCTACGATAGAAGCACATCGCGTTTTCCTAAAAACTACAAACTTCGAAGGAAAAAATAAAAAGAAAAAAGAAGAAGATAGGAAAAATACTGTAATTCGCAGAGTGGCACGAACGGCAAAATCGTCCTTCTGATCCTGTTTCGAGACGTAAACGGGCCTTAAAAATTTCTCTTCGTTGGCTTTCAATGTCGCGCGTACACGTCCCCGTGTCGCATTCGCGCTCGTTGGCCGCCGTATCTGCTCCACTTGGACTGAATAAGTTTACGGTCCCGAGCGGAGCGGAAGTGGTGAGGCCGTTCGGCGGCAGCGGAAAAGGGGAGGGATCGATGGTCGGGGGTTGCTGGCTCTGGACCGACAGCGTCGTCGGTGGCTTTGAAAGATACGCTTAATAAAGCCGGCTAGCACTCTCGCCGCGGCACAGTCGTGCTCTAATATCAACGCAAATGCGACTGTTTTGTATGCTAATTGACTCATATACATACGTACGTCGCTCGTCCTACATCGCCGGCCGCTAAATAGATATAGCCGATGCGTGCAGCCAGTGGAGCCGACCTGCCCGCTAGCCTGTGTAGTACGGGATAGGACATGCCTGGGGAATGAAGCCCATTTGCGTCCACGCGCTTGTAACTTCGCGTCAGCCTCTTTTCCATGTTTCGTTGACAGCCTTCGGACGCGTGCATCCCGGCAATGACGATCCGTGATTTACTTGCGGTGAGATGGATGCCTGCTGGTAGAGATACGTAGTAGTTGGTCCTCGTAAGTTACGGATTTTTTCTCCCTTTTTTTTTTTTTTTTTTTTGGAAGCTGATTTATTTTGGAAACGTAGTACAGTTATATGTACATATTTATATCTAAGCTCTATTTATTGGAATGGCTTTCTTTAGTTTTATTTATTTAACCCTTTAACAACATAACTGAGAAGAATAAAATAGAGGATTATAAGCTTCGCATGATAAATATTATCATACGTGAAACAATTATTAATATCTGTTTGATATTTACGGTTGAAAATGTGTACCTTTTGTATGTGACAATAGGGATGTAAGTAATTGTGTATTGTGTATCAGAATGTTAAGTATATTAATTAAACACTGAATATGAGAAACTTCTCTGAAGCTGTAAAACAATCGGTGGCACTATCTAGCGAACACAAGTGCAACTGAAGTCGCTCTGTTCCGAGAAACTCGATGCCACTACTGTCGGATTATTCCACGGTTTACTCCTTAAATCACATAATAATTCAATCTTCTCGGAATACAGGTTTTCTGGTAAATTATAGTGCAACTTGAATTGTTAAATTGCGACATAGCTTTCAGGGAGAGGATTTTTTAGGGAAAGAGAGAAACGAGTGAAACACACGAGATAATCTTTTTTCATCAGATTGCATTTTCTATGAAAAAGAAAAAAAACAATTTCATTTAGGGTATTTTATTACAATGCGAAATAGTTTGAAGAAGTACAATTGCATATATAGTTTTTATGACGCAACGCTTTTACATATAATTAATAATGCAATGCGATATTTAAAATTATTAGACTGCAGACATTTATGGAAAATTTTAATACATAGGATGAAATCCTATAGATAGAATAATAGAAAATACATAGGATGAAACAAATTTGTATAGAAGTTGCATTTCATTAAAAATATAAATTGGTATAAGTATCTACAGTGTATTAATTATGGATTAATTTTTTCATCGAATCATTTCAGACTCGTTGTCATTTTTAATCGTCTCTTTCGAAGTAGAAAGTTTAACAAAACACGATATTGCATATCTATTTAATTTCTACATCATCTGCTGAAGCAGCATATGCATTGCAGTACTTAAATTTTGCAAAATTCAGACGAATGTAAATTCCTATCTAAATGTATGTATATTTAAAGCTGCTTGCTTTTTCGAGGATTTTGTTCCTATTCATAAAGTTGATTTAAAAGTTGAACTTGTACGATATCGTAGTTTTGCCGTTTCTCTCACAATTTGCTCGAAAGATTTAACGATTGTACACGAGGACGATAATTCTGTTACTCGTTTTTCGTCATTATCAAAACCCACCGATCAAAATTATGCTGATAAATTGTGACACACGTTTGTGCAGCTGCTCCGCATACGTTTAACATGTCCGCATTACGACACAGCAGTCGCATTCCGTTTTGAAACCGAATCAACGCGTTAATGCGCTCGCTGTATTATTACACGTAACACTGCCGCAAATAATAATTAAGAGGGTGGCCACAATTTATTCGTCGTTCCAGTAAACAAGTAAAACCCCTACTGATTTCACTGCCGCTGCAATTTGCATTTCTACCAAGCGATAAAGTAGATTATTTCGCAAATAAATTAGAATTTCAGGGGCGACTAGATTACGTAAAGCTTTCTCAAATACAGATTGAACTTTTTCACTTTTGTTCCTCTTTTCCTTAATTTTTCATACCATTAAACATTTAACTACGTTAATAGTTGTATAATAATAATAAAAACTTCAATACCCCCTACTTAATAAATAAAAAAAATAAAAAATAAATAGACGCAGCGAGTCGACTTCTAAGCTATATATTTCATACGAAGACACTTCATTGATAGAATTTTTTTACAGAGTCAAAGATTCCGTGGATCAACTCGTATTTCTCCATCGTCATAAAATTTCCCAAACGTAAGAAAAAAGAGAAAAGATCGTTACTCAACTTCCTCAACAATCCAAAATCATTTTTTCGACAACGACAAAAGCAGCACCGAGACATACAAACTGTTAGGATCGGAACAAGATTAAACGAATCAACATTGAACCATCGAAAACACGTTGAATATTGTCATACGTCAGAAAGCACAGACACAAATGTCAATGACCAATGCGGGAATCTCGTGATTCTTCAAGCACGATTAAGCGAGCAGTTGGTTAGCGGCAATCTTAAACGTAATACGCGGTTAACGATCGACGATGGTTGTTCCTTTATTCATAACGGACGCCAAAGCGCGTTCCATTATGCGTCGGACGCCGGTGAGCTCGAACAGGAGGAAACCAAGCATGTCAGCACGGACTCGCCTCATTTTACATCCCAATAAACCGGTATTAGCCGCCGCAATAAATACTCCTCCTGCATTGTTTGCGCCAATAGAACGGCCTCATCCGTCTGCCGATTAAAGCTGACGGTGCAAGAGCGTCCGAGTGACCCGATGCGAGTCCGCAATTAATGTTATTTTCACGGCGCAACTTGTTCGAGGCAATTAAGGCGTTATTGATGAGCAGAGAGTCAGTGATGCAACTCGACGAAGAAGTTGCTTTGTTATCAGTAACGAAGGTCGATGATGTTCCAAGATATAAGCGACGTTGTAACGAAAGGATAATGGATTATCGATAAACATTTTAATATTTCAATATTTTTTTCTTAAGTTATCGACGAATTCAATTCGATAAATTAATCCGATAGATTCGACGAATCAAATTCGAGAAATTAAACAGAAAAGATATAAGTGGCGTTGTAAGGAAAAGATAACAGGTCATCGATAAATGTTTTAATATTTCAAAAGATATCTTTGTGCGTCTTCTATCGTTGTCTATTACGTTCGTTTATCAATACTGTTAAACTAGTAAATTTATTTATTCCTGTATTCATTCTGATGTTATTTTGATATCCTTTATGATTATCGTTGAAAGAGTACTTGAGAAAAATTGATCGTAAGTAGAACGTAAGAAAAAATATTGCTTATACTGGATCGTAAATGGAAATGTTGATACGTGTATGTGTATGACGGTAGACAATTTATGTTGTAGACACATGTTGATAATTGTAATTACTATTAGTTTTAGTAACTGTTAGAAGCGGTATAAAGATTCCACTATGTTTTTAATCATACCGTGTATGTTATTTTACCAATTAGTAACGCTGTATCCATGATTTAACAGATACTTGTATGTTGCAACGGAAATAAAATATTTGTCGGATCTTCCTGGATGGAACACACAATTTTACATCGTATTGCAAATATCAATTCGAAGTTACCCTAAAACAAACAAAAGCTAGGAGAAATGCTCGATTCGAAAAACCTAGTGCAGCAACTGCTCGATCAGCCAGATTTGTTCGCTCGTTCGCGAAAGGAAGAAAAAAAAAGAGAGAGAGTGAGAGAGAGAGAGAGAGAGAGGGAGGGAGGAGGAGGCGAAAGGTTAGAAGCAGAGAATTCACCTGTTATCGTCGCTAGCAGGTTGCTCAGCACTTCCGTTTGTTTTCCGAGCCGTTTTCCGAGTCATCTGGCCAGCTTGTTTGACCGATTTAATCCCAGAGATCGGCCGGTAACTACGTTAGTTTTAACGAGCCACCATAAAGGACGATCCAAATTTATAGAATGGACGGTAATGGTCGTCCACTTTCCAACTGCAATCTGGCCGCGGATCAGAATTCACTCGATTCATTTGAATTTCCAGAGAGTGTCCTGAATAGAAACCACGGTTTGAATGGAATATTAATAACTTCAACCGGCACACACCAGGTATATAATCATTCATATTCATGTTTTTCTTTTTTCTTTCCTCTTCTCTCTCCTTTTTTTCTTTCTTTCTTTTTTTAACTCGGTTTCCACACCCCGTTCCTATTTCCCGTTCGATTCTGGAACAGTGACGAATCCGGGTATCAATTTTTCCCGCGTTTCACTCGCTATTGATTGATGGTATTCTCTAAATAGCCCCGTTTGCTGCGTATCACACGATTTTTGCCCGCGACGAGCCTCGCCTGGAAAAATTTCCCCGTGATAAATGCACCTCGTTAATTCTACGATCTTTTACGGCTCTTGGAGGAGACACACAGTTCAGCTTCGCCGTAAATTTCCTCCTACTTTATACGTCACCCTCTTCTTCTCTCTTTGTTAGCCTTAAAAATTTTATCTATGGGATTGTAGCTCGTTTAATAGTACAGCAGCTGCTTCCGGAGAAGATTAACTCGAATTTTCTTTTTCGCCGGCTGAAATTTCATGTGGTTTAGGAGTTGCAGGTTGTTTAGAATATGGTCTTTGTATCTGATGATAGTTGTAGCGGATACGATGGTTTACTAGATGCGCGTTAAATTATTCTCTCGATTAATTTAATTTCATTTGTCAAATTAATTTTTCTATGATTATTATATTTGAATTAACGCTGGAAACATTATGAGCAAACATTTTTACAGAATTGTTCTTTAAGAAAATTGATGTATGAGAATTGTAAAACTATTTTTCTATAAAAAGTGGAAAGCTGATTTATCATGACCATCTCTTGTGCACTTAGATTTAATTATCGTTTCATCTATTTCGTATTAAAATACACCTCTTTAATCGTCAAGTGACATTAAAATCAGAAAACCTACAAAAATATGAATTTTTATAAATTTAAATTCCTATCTTGTGTCTTTCTATCTCATTTGCTAGAATGTATTAGCAAACACAAATGAAGCGAACGAAACATTATCACGAGATTAAAAACAGTCTACGTCTTCCGATTACATCGGACAGTCGTTCGTATCGTCTGACCACGCACGGTCGTTACTACTGGCGTAGTCCTTCGGTTCGCGACTCGCCGATAAAAATACTCCATAAAATATCCCCGTAACGGTCGTAACCGTGTCGATTCAACGGACTGGCCGGATATCGTCGACGATGCGTCTACCATGTTCAGTGCCACCGCCGCGATACGTACCGCTCGTTATGCATTCCCTTCAGAGGGCCGCGATATTAGGTCACGCCGATAAACGTTTCGATCTCGTGGACGACGACTTTATATTCCTGTCGTATTATTGCCGGTGAAGTCGTCGAAGAAACGTTCCCCACGTCGATCGTTTTTTATGATTTCGAAAAAGGCGATTAACGATTTAGTTCGCGCGGCTGTCGAGCGATCGAGTTACCAAACAGGATGCACGAACGACGTGTGAATCGAGTTACGCGATAAAACTCGACGCTTCAATGGCACGTGAAAATACCATGTTACTTCGATGTTTCATTTTGCCAACTCTTTCTTTTCTTCCTCCGTTTCACTTTTATTCGCTAGCGATAAAAATGGGCGGAATGTGTTTCTTGGTTGTTGATTTTTTGGTTGCAAGTGCGAAACTTCCCCCTCGGTGGCGTTACGGATTAGTACGTGTTGGATGTCACTGGATGCGAGGCAACATCACACAGAAAAAGCACGATAAAGTCCCTATCCTTGTTGCGAAAGAATCCAGGCCAAGCGAAATGATAGATTCGCATTACAAAGTGGTTTTCAATCACTTGGAGTCGAGTGACTCGACTAGCGACGAGAAGCGTAAAAACTTCATAAAATACATCAAATAAATGGCAGGTTTCTATTCGCTAATGTGATTTCGAACGATTGTTTGGCTAATCTGAACAGGAGGACGAAGATCGCAGTTTCTGATTTCGTCGATTTCTTGAATATTTTCGATGAAAGCTTCCTCCAATTATTTATACGTATCGTAAATGTTTTCACCACAGAAACGTTTATCGATAGCATTTCGAAAACGTCATACGTAATTTGAGAAGAAATAACGTTTCCGATTTCTTAAGTGTTTTTAAATTGTTTATAGAATGGTGTTTTCATTACAGAGATATTAATTGATGGCATTTTGAAATCGAGTTAACTTTTAATCATTTAAAATTGCAATTGCTTCAGAGAGCTCGGTTTGATAGTACTTTGAGAAGCTTCTTCGTTTGTATCCACAGACAGCATTGGCGACTATTACGGAACCGCGTCTCGTCGTAATTCTCTTTCACATTACGATTATAATTACGAAATGTAGCGTCCGCGGAAACTTCATTTAAAAATGCCCGTCCCTGGGGTCACGACTGTGCAACTTAGTAATTATTAGAATTATTACGGTCCAGCCCCAATGGCCCAAAAGTTTTTCCTCGTCCTAATTACAATATAGAATTTTACCTAACGAAATTGCAAACGGAATTTGTACGATTGCTTCAAACGAAGTATCATTTTCATGCCATTCGTGTATGATGGCTTTGCCAGTTTTACTAACATCGTCACTTTTACATAAAATTATTAACCCCGCTGCGATTGTGTTTTTCCGATTACCAAATTTCTTAAATTTGAGAAAAATAAAATAATACGAATTAAAGTAACGATATAAAGTTAGAAATATGAAGTAAAATATGAATTAATACGCAATTTATTATCATTAAATATATTCTTAGGATTATACGTCAGTAGAAATATTAGTGCGAATATATAGCATTATCGTACGTTAATATAGAAATATAATGATTAAGTTTTCGATAAGAAGAATTTTAGTTTTTTATTTTTAATCGATGGATGTTAAAATGATAGGTAGAAATTTAAAAAATATCTCAACTTATCATTTTATTGTACTTTCGTAATCACGTTCGTCATTATATTAATTAAGCATGTTACTAAATTTGTAATTTTTCTAAGTAATTGGAAAGAATCAAAATTGCAAGTCCAGATAACGTGTATTAAACATCCTTCATTATTCTCTCACAGAGTTCATACATCTATTCACTATGAAATTGCAAAATTATACTGGTCGTAAGTTATGCAAATCATTAAGTTCCCTTAGTCTATCTAAACCGAAGTTAGTGTCAACGTTTCAACGAGAACCCTTAGAACGTCTTATTACTCAAGCTGTAGCTATGTATGGTAGGATTAATAACGTTCATCAAGAACTGATTTACTCGAAATTGCCACAAGAATTAGATACAAATAATACCAAAATCTGTTTTCTACTATTACACTAGCGCTCGTAAATATCGTGATCCTTCACTCGTAAATAAAACAATATGTAGAAAGTCTCTCGAGTGCCTAAAATTTTGAAATTGATATCGTACAGTAGAAAACAAAATATTACAAAATATTCATCGGTCTAAGCGAACGATCAGCAGCTGTAAATCTTCCATTAAAGTAGAAAGAAGATTGGATATCCGTGAACATACTAAACTTTGTCTTCTAAATAGACAAATCTCAAGGCCTACGTTAAATATGCAAATTCTCGAAACCTCAGTTTGTTTTCCAAACCATCCTTTACAAATGTTACACAAGTAATGGAACGATTATTTAATTATTATTTAATAAATTCAAGATAGCGTATATTGTGATCACGGCTCGTATTATTTACATACGTCGCCAACATATAAAGAAACTGGAGCCAAAAATCGCGCGTGATATACCGAAGGGTCAGTTGCCATACTCAACTCCCACAACTCGCAGACACCTCGTTAACCCGAACAGAAATCACCTAAGCTCGAACTCGACAAAGAAACGGTCGTCCTCCAACGAAGAAACATGTGAAAAACAATCGAATCAACGAGGTAGCTAGCTGATGAACGCTTGACGCCTGGCACATGCAATTTATACGTTGCCAGCGACGGATGGCGTGGCACTGTTATCAAGCCAAGGGTTCGTCGGTTCGAACCCCCAGCCGACGCCTAGATGGAGACGCGCAGGTCCGTGCAGCGTCCCGGAAAGCCGAAAACACGAGCGGCTCGTGCTACGGGTTCGTGTCTCTGGACGAACGCCTGACGCCGCGCTGGCCGCAAGCGTAAAGCCGTGCTCGCAGCACCCTCCACGAAGCGCTGCCACCTCTTCGGCGACATCCACCACGGTCGGTAACCAGCCTGGATCCCCTTTTGCTTCGACGAGGCTGCCACGCACAGCAAAACCGGCCTGGAACCCTTTCTAGCGGCCAGAAAGGTCGCGTTGCTAGCTTCCCTCCGGCTTCTAGGCTTAGTTTAGAATGTTCAGTGGTGTGACCCGGCCAGGCGCTCGTCAGCTGAGTTTTGGTTCGTGTCCGAGGATTATTGATCCAATCCTTCTCGGCGATTCAGTAAGCATAACAAATCACGTATTTACTGTCCCTGCTTCACGGCTACGATTCTTCGCGTACTTTTCGGTGGAATCATATTTAGCTGGGAGTAAGCCGTATACTTTTTTTTCGTTGTTCTTCGTTTTGTTGGTTCTTCGTGGTTGTAACGATTGCGTTGAAGTTGGAGATGGCTTTGAACGGGAGCGTGGGTAGTAGAGGTTCGACGCCGACGCAGATACTCGTGCGAATAAAGGAGTATCCGGGGAATGTTAACATTTCCGCTCATAAGTATCTAGATATTTTCGTTGCTTTGCAACGAGATACGAAGTTCGCTGAGATGGATAAATTAATGGTAAATTGTTTCCTTTATGGGTAGAGGAAACGTTTGTCGTCTTCAAATGTTGTACACTTTATTTCATCTGTTCCGAGGGTATTCTGAAAGGGAATAGTTGTTTAAGGTTGTTTTATTAATAGAATATTGAAATTAAATACACGAGTCGTTGATATATCCACTGGCTTCAATTTTACTGTTTTAATTAATTACTAGTTTTACAATTCTTGTAGTTTATGTCCATACAACCTGCTCTATATTTCTGTATCATAAGAACTTTTTAATCTGTGTATAGTTGAGAAACTAAATGATCCAAGAATAAAGATTATTTTAAATAGCAAAAGTGTTTCATAATGTTTGGACGCTAACATAATCGACATCAACTTTGTTATCGCGGATTAGTTTCTAATTGTACGTTAACGACATAAAATTCTTGTCAGACTTATCAAACAGATAAATCTTATCGTTAGTCTTTGCATTCGTAATTCCGTAACTAAATTATATGTTGTAAAAATCAAAAAAATGTCTGAATACTTTTGAGCGACAGCTTGTGCCCGTCTATCACTTTTGCTCGAGCCAAATGTTGTAGATGTTGTTTTATTCGTGCCCGACAGTAAGCGAATTGAAAGATTTCGATTCGATGGATGATTTAAAAATAGGAAGGGCAGAAATCGAGGTAGATGTTTGGCATTGATGAAATTATAGTGGAAAGAAAACGTAATAAGTATGCGTTTTCCAGTTCACTGGACTGGGTAAATTCTACGTTATATAAATTATGTGAAAATTCGATTAATTTAATATTCTGTATGCACAAATCTATTTACTTTCTTCGCAAAATCTATCAAATTATTTATTTTGTACTTTCATATCTAGTCTTTGCAAAATTTGAAGCTTCCCTTACTAATATGTAATAATATGAGATCACAAAATTTCTATCTCGTGGTTGTATTATTACCTGGTGGAATACCTGATTACACGACGATGTAATATCATAAATAATAAATTTCACATTTTGGTAGATGTTATGGAACCAAAGTATACGTACTTAACCCAAGAATTTGATGGGACTGATGCTTTAAATGCTGTTATATTCACTGTGTCGCTTTCTACTGATATTAATTCTACATACATTAAACATATTTGTAACAAATTGACCCATATACGTGTTAAATTATTATATAGAGGTACCATTTATATGAAACTCTCGTTTGTATGAAATTAAACAGATCAGTGCCTTTTGATTCGCTTACTTGTTAATAACGCTTTGAATGTTAATATCACTTGTATTTCTTGAAATATAAAGCGAGCTTAGAGTACTATTACGTAATGTATGTAGCTTTTAATTCAAGTTAAACTACATTAAAAAGACATTGCATTTACCACGAACAATTATTAGTGTGTTTTTTTTATTATTGTGTCCTTTAATAATTAAAAAAATATATATTATTTTTTAACGTAAGGAGAAGTCGTTGTTATTCTTTCTTAACAAATTGAATTTGCCATTTGGTATTACAATTTACCCTAATTACGCGAACAATTATTACAGATGTTACTGCGTGGTCTTCATTCCCAAATGTATGAACAATTAAGGCTATCGATGATCTTACTATTACATGTATACATTCTTGATTATATCACGTCGTGACTGTTAATTTGTAATACACTGATTACACATTTACTATATAGCGTTGACTTCGATCGATCCTATCAATTTTTCTATAATAATATCTATAAACATCTGCGAAATTAATTCTATTTTAGAATTACCTCGCTTAATTATTATTTGCTTAATTCTTTTATTACGATCCTTCATTACAGCCGACATTTTCGTACACGAATTTTTTTCATTGCCTTAACGTGTAAAATTACCCTATATATATATCGCACATATATTTTCTGAAACCCTAAATATACATGTAAATATCGTATACATAAATATAGATATATATCTTCTCTTCATCTGAATGTAAAGTGTGTCGATGAATTTTCTAATAATATCCCATGTGATACATATACATATATTTTGATTACCGATGAGACTAAAAGATTAGTCCGTACGTAGATGATAAATGTAACAAAGATTATAGACTATGACCGTATTCAGATGATTTAATGTCAAGTGTAGTTACGTATGAGAAACTCAGTCCTATACAACTGGTGTTCATTAAGTCAGTTCGCAATAAATTTGCGTCAGTTCGGTGAGTTAAGTTCTCTTTTTCGTTATCTAGATAGCCGATATAACTGACATACAGCACAACACATTCGTCATTTTAGTCATTTTTATTACTGGCTCAAGCCTTTCCCGAACATTTAATCTCTGTAGTCTATCGTGTCTGTATATTGGGACACATCGACGATATCAACGAATTATTCATCGTGAAAATCTGGCAAAATGGAATTTCGTAGAGGAAAAGTTGTAAGTGAAATATTTCTTTATTTGACAAAAATATAAAGAAGAAGAACAGATAATTCAATGTTCGATGTGTCGGTGTTTTCTTGTTACAAAACTGCTGGAATTACTATACTTTTTCATTTCCAGCCAAAACAACGCGTCCTTTATTCATTTTATTTTTGAAGAAATGATAAATGAACATAGTGATGCGTTTAGGTTTGGAATTTATTGATTATTAATTTGTATCCAAGAAAGAAAACAAAATACCATGAGATTAAATAAGTGTTTATACATTTCAAATGTGCAATTGAGATCAATTCGATAATACAATAAATCACAAGTAAATAACAAGGTAAAAAAGATTAAATAAAATTACATTCAATTTTTCTCATGAAATAAACTAACCTGTTACAATTACAGATTACGCTTACTTCGGAAAAAATTATTTCGGGAAACATTTATCCAATTACAAGATACCAAGTAAATTACGAAATTGCTCCATTTAATATCTAAATCATAAAATAACACGAAGAAAAATCATTCGCGGCTTCAAATTAACCAACTCACTATAATTATTAAGAAATAAAATTTGACCAAATATTTTGCCGGATATTTTATTCGAATCTGCGGTACTTTAAAAATATAACGAGTCCACCTGTACACTCACACTGATTGCCATGTGAAAGCCAAAAGAATTAAACCGTGGCCCACACAGAAGCCCCGTTTCCTCGATTAAACGTTGAACAGTGAATCCTCGGAGGAAAGGGACACCAATTCGAGCCAGCCCTCTTTATCACTTTTCGATCACCGCTCGAATCTGTTCCGGAGTTACTTTCATCTGGCGGTCTCTATCTCGTAAAAAGAAGATCCTTTGGTGAAAGGTCGCGGGATAAAGTCACCGGCGGTCTTCTTCTTCGTTTTATCGTGGCTTCCGGAACGACCGAAATATCCAATGAACTGGCTCGAGGATCGAGAGACGGGCCGCGGGACGGTCGCGTTTCAACTCTGGAGCCAGTTCAAATAGAATTGGTCCGTCTGGAAAAACGAAACCGTAAATATTTACTGACCTCCTTTTGGAAGACAGCGCGAGGAGGACGGAGAGAAAAAGGAGTGAAAAAAGAGAGAACGGGGGCGGAAAAGTAGAAGTCATTACTTCTGGCACGCGATAACGCGACAGGATAAACGTTACATGCCATAAAAACATCTCTGGCTCGAGGTCCTCTTGCACAATTTAATCTCTGGTATTAATACAGCGAGCTGCTGCGCGTTTCGTTGTCACAGGGCTGCCCTAATAACAACGAAAATCTCAAAAAAAGGACTTATAATGGCTTCCTCGCCCGACGACGTACGGACTAAATTTGTTTCTTTTTCTTTTTACGACCAACGTAGGGATTATAAACAGTTTATTTCGGTTATATAATAATTTTTGGATTCTATATCAATCTTCCAGGTACAACTTTATTTTAACGGTAACGAATTGATTACGATTACGAAGAAATTCAAAGTAACGATGTTTTGAAAAGTTTGAAACGGTCAACATATTTAAATTGAAAGAATTCTTTCGGAGGCGAAAATATAAAATTCTTGAGCTACAGTAAAAATGATCCGTAGGCTCTAAGAAAAATTCTTAAAGAAACGATGTATGAGAATCCTTTGTTAATAACAATATATTGATTGTAGTGAGGAAAATTAAAAAAGAAATCAAACGTTCGAACAAATTCTTTCGGAGATCTAATTACGTATTTGATAAATTGTTAAAATTATTTGAAGATCGTAAAAAAGACCTAAAACTCTAAGGAAATTATTTAGGATAACTTTCAGTTCGCCAACTTTCGTTTATAAACGTTCGTGCTTCTATTCGTGAAACTCGTGAAATGAGATAAAACGCTATTTGGTTTTTACACAGAATATACATACGTATACATATGGTTATCACTGTATCATTGTAATTAAAAATATCCGAAAAGATCGGCTCACTTACGCTCGTTGCCCAATTTCGCATTACGAACCGTAATCTCTAACTGTAGTCGTTTCAAAATGCAATTTCCTGTTGCATTCTTCTCGAACAGGCGATATAATCTATATATTCGCTTGTCCTCGCTCGTTCCCCTGTAACAATTTTATTTCTATATTTCTGTCCCCGTCAGAGGATATACGGCGAAACTTTACAGTTATAACACTTTGTGGCGGAAAACCATGAGCTATTGGTATTACGTTCGCTAACCTGTAAGTATGGTGCATGCATCCGCGATAGTATTTGATACAATTTCATACGCGACCCATCGACGAGCTTACCTTTACATTATTTTTTTTAATTCATTTACATTAATTTTTTGATAAATTCTACGGATTTCAGGAAGCTCGTGCAGCTTTCGTGTTGTCCTGGTTTCTGTCGCTCAAATTTAATTTATTTCGTGTTTAATCCTTTCAGAATCAAACATGTTTTTAATTTGCGAGGAAGATTATTTTTTTTGTTATTAAACATCAATAATTGGAGCTATATTAATATGGAAACTACATTACAGGATAATATCCAATCTTTTGAGCGCATTATATTAAAATTATGATCACTTTAATCACACAGACCAATATTTAGAGCGGTTGTGAATTTGCTTATCGAGAATTTGTTCACAATTCGAAGAAAAGGATTTACGACTAAGTACATTCTTTTTCTTTTCTGTATACTGCATCGAATTGCGTTTTATTACTCGGCGAAAGTGTACGTTGTATTTCTGTTTTTCAAACATTACAATACCGACGATAAACCGATGTGAAAATGCACTTTAGCTTAATATCGATGCACTCATTAATCAAGTTTTTCTGGTTGCGCGGGTTATTTCGTGATACTAGCGGCACGGGAAAGGAAAGTTTAAATTACACGTGAAACTAATTACGAGATGAGGATAAAACAAAACACACTGCAAAGTGGCCTTTTCACTGGCGCGACGTTCTATAATAGTGTAACTCTGGACACGAAATACCACGGAAAATAAAGTATAAAACGCGAAACAACGCGCACGTTATGATTTTAAAGAGAGAATTTTTAGCAGTATCGCGTTATACATCAGCCTTATGTAATTGATATTTTTCTTCATTTATGACTGAATTCAATATATACAAATATCTTCCATTCTATATTTTATACGCAACTATAAAATATATATTACATATTGCATTTTAAACATAAACTCAATCATGAATAAGCTTTTCTGTGTATCCGAATGGGAAGTGTAAATATCAAGTAATTAACGGGATATTCTTAAAATGCACAAATACCTTTCATATTCTTAATACTATGCATATTTATACACGTTGAACCAGTCACTTTGATCAGCTTCAATATCTCCGTTACTAAAGATACAGAGAAACTAAATTTACAAAAGTCGTACAGCATACAGAGTAACACGCGTGTAATAATGTTTTTACGTCTAGAAAAATTCTATACATTTCGAAGTTTCGAATAGCGTGTTATATAACATAAACAAGGTTCTTGTTTCTATTAAAATTATCCAGAAACGTTTTATCCGCGTATTAAACTTGTTCACGGGCGCACGGTGCGAAACGTTTGTGGTGTTCGACAATAAAAAGGGAGAAAGGAGGCCAGGAAAAAAAGCGACAAAAAGAGAATAGGGAAGAAATGACAAAAAGGGGAAAAGGGACCGTTCGATGGAAGGGTGAGCAGAAGGAATAACATAAAAATGTTGGCGGTACTCCAAAGAGCTTGCCAACTCTCAAACGACTACTAAATCAAAATACCAACGCGGTACGGCGCACCAGCCGAGTTAAATTTTATTCCAAATCCTTTTATCGCAAAACCTATTTCCCTGGAAAAATGTAAATCTTGGTTAGCCGGCCGCGCCCCTCGTTCGCTTCCTTTTAAATCGGCTATTTCTTCTTTCGTAACAGCACCCAGGACGAAACTGTCGTGTTACTACACTGTTTCTCTTATCCTTCCGCCTCTTCTTTCTACCGTATCGTCGCCATTCACCTTGCCAGTTACTTACCTTAACTTGGCCCATTGCGTGATAATCTCGTGCGAAACCACGAAACGTCTAAGAGGCTGTTACAGTTCATCTTTCGGATGTAAACACTTTAATCGATTTTTTCCAGTTTCTAAGAAGTTCCACCTTTGTTAAATTTCCGAAATTTGTATAATTTGCGAAAGATGAGTTCGTTAAGAAGACCATCCACATTCTAGAGATAATCACGTACTTGATTTTTGTACAAATTATTATCACTACTAACTGCGAGTGGAAGATCCTGATCGATGCTTGAAATTAAGTTTGCATAAGTGTTAATTAGATACCTTTAGACTTACCTGTTTGTAGTGACTATTTCAAGGTAAAATATTTTTCTAGCTTATGACTGTTTAAAGAGAATGTCGCCTGCGTTTGCATAACTTTATACCTGTATATGATTTATAAGTAAGCTTTGTAGGGTCGAAGAACACCCGAAAATAGTAGACGTGTATCTGTTTTAGCTGCGCTATATCAAGTTTACCTCGAGGGGGTGAAATCACCCTTCAAAATTCGATCCCTTAACAGCGAACACGGAAATGGTTACGGATGGGAAAAAATTTTGTTAACAAAGATTGAATGCTTCTCAACGTGTTAGATGAAAATGCTGGAATCAACAAATGATTTTCAAAAATGTGAACAAGAATTTCATATACATATATGTGTAACTTTCACAATTCCACGATCAACAAGATAATACCTCATTATTTTTAATACGAAAGATAGCTTAGAGCTATTATTGCATTAAAATTGCATTGCATTAAAATTCGAGTAGGTTATCAGTATCATTCTCTGTACTATACGCTTAATCTTAATCGCGAAAATAGTAGCGAATTTCAACGAATTGCTGCAATTATATCCTTAATCGTGAAAGTAGCACACTTAAGTAGCTAATTTATTTTCATAATACCGAGCCAACTGTTTTCCTTAATCGCCTCCTTTAAACCTCTTTAAACTTGGCTATATGTATATCGCACATGTGGTTCGCGAGTGTGTAACCAAAAAAGCATCGAACTGCATTGCATGCGATACCACAGAAACGAGACATAGATGCGTGAGATTTCAAGTGGAGTACGAACTACGAACACAGTTCTTCCTCGTTCCAGAAAACAACATTTAACCGTAGCAGCAGTTTCGTTGTTCCATACGATAACATTTTAGGAAATACAGGTTAAATATGCGTGTAAAATTCGCTGGTTAATGTTCAAGTGAAAACGAGAACAGAAATCTCGCGAGTTTTCACAACTTTTCTGTTCGGTCAGCTAAATGATTTTCATAACTGCGATACGTGCACGTGTTTCCTTCTTTTTTTTTTTTTTTCGTACGAATACCCTGGAAGAAAATTATTCTGCGCGAGCTTAAAATTTGCAAATGCAACGTTTGAGCAGAAACAGAAGCGTAAAAGGTTTCTGATTTATTATTAATTATCGCGCTTTTTATCTAAAAACAAAGTGACAGAATCTAAGGTCACATCAGACTCGCACATGTAATTTGAAAATGTAACCCATCAATATGCGACATCTGCAATTGTCAAATTACCGTCAAACGCCCTTTAAATTTCCCTAAATACGATTTTTATCGTAACAAATACCAGATCGAAGCAACTTTAAGCGAAAATCTCTGTAATAAAAGTCACGTTCCAAGCAATTTCTCTTTTTTGAAACACGTATCGTTATTTGGGAAAATCTAACTAGTAAATCTCTGCTCACATTGTCGCTGCTAATGACTACACAGGTGCAATTGACGCGACGTTGAAACTCACGTAAAAAAAAATCTTTCAAAGTAAAAGTAATTCTTTTCTCAATATAATATTCGAATATATCAAGTCATTTATTCTTGTTCTTTGAGTAAAACTAACGAACTCATATTTTTATCAAAATAATTAAAAGAAATGAAATTCAAATGGGGATATGTTTCCTCTATCACGTAATTATGATATTACGGTATACTTTGGATATTCTATACATTTCTTCATATTACGCGAATTCTGCAAATTTTCGCAACTCGAAATTTTTCACAAAATTGCACGGGCGTCTAATGATACCTCGTTCGGTTACGGTGGCTTATACAAATTATTGTTCATTATCGGCGCACTTTTAAAATTTCTAAAGAAAAATATACGGAAATCCGAAATTTCCCACAAATATACGATATATCCTGAAAATATCTAATTTGTTTACGACCGTTTATTCGAAGCTTGTTTCCCAATAAACCGTACCGTTCCACCAGTCAGCGGTTCGTAAATTTCCAAAAGGGCCAGACACGTAGCCAGAATAAATAATATCGAGAGGGGTAGAATGGGCGCATAAATAACGAAACTTTTGAATTATTTCGTTATCTATAAATAAGTGGTTGGTTGCGCCACTTCACCGTGGCCTACCCTATTCATCCGCTGGCCGTACATCAACTTTTCTTCTCGCGTTTACGCTATACAGCCGCGTGCGCGCGAACACGGCGATCTAAAAAGCGCAATGTCGAGTCGCGTATCGAGGAAAAAAGTATCAGCTTCAGGATGGCTTCGCTTTTTCCTTCGATGCCATTCAGCTGGCTGTTTCCATTCATAGGGAAATTTCCTTTCTTCCCGCCTCCGGAGAAAGCTGGACGCCAGGGAAATTTTTCAACTTTAATATAAGCAGCTCGGTTCGAATCTCCCTCGCGAAAGAAAGAATCGTTCCATTGATATTACGTAAACCTTCGTCCCTCTCCGCCAAGAATTTCACTTTGTTTTTGTTGAATCTTTGATTCGTACGCGAGAAACGATAGCAAGCTTCCTCGCTTCCATCCACCGCTTTTTGATTACGTATTCAGGCAATTCGAATATTTTGCTTTAAACGTCTTCCATGTACGCGATGAGAATCTTTCTTTCTTTGTCTTTCGTGTAACTGTTTCCAAACTATACGAAACTTATCTGTGTCAAATTTTGGGGAACTTATATGGGAGGATATTTGGTATGCACATTTTCTTTAATCGTTCGTATCAAAGGGGTAGAAACAACCGTCGATGTTAAGAGCCGAAACTATAATTTCTAGAGTAACTTGAGAATTATGATATGTAGCAAACATAGGAAGAACTTACGTTTCTTCAATTACGTGCTCACACGAAATGAAAAAATTAAGAACTGAAACTATCATGTTTAGAATAGCTTAGAAAGTACAGTAGGAGGTATAGGAACGATTTTGTTCTTTAACTACGTTTTATTAAACACGGATGGCAAATTCAATCCCATAAATATTTAAGGGAAGTATCATTTGTTTAAACGATAGATATATTACGATACAAGATTGTACTTTTTTACAAATTTTTTAAATGATTGTTAGTCCATCTTGACTGTTGTTCGTACGAACTATGGATTAGAATATAGAATAGAGAAATGAGGAATAATTTTTTGTATTTTATCGTACGATTTATAATTATTAAGTGCCACTTAATCGGTCTGGTGATTTATCCAAATGAAATAGAATTTTACAAGTTTGTTAACCTATATTATCAATGATATAGTAGAAGAGCTAATTATTAAGTATTCCATGACAAACGTATGAGAATTAAGTTAAATCACCTTTTGATCAATACTTATCTAATTAGTATCTATCTACGCGAATGGAATAATTAGAAATATAATTATCTAGAAATTTGAGTTTGTATTCAGTGTTGGAATTTGCAATGTACATGTAAATTGATAACATGTCTGAAAAATAATGTTAGCAAATAAGCTTAATAGAATGATTTATTGTCGTTTAGTTGTAAACGTCTAAATTATAAATTAATGCAGCTGCACCGCATATTGCCTTATTAAAAAGTTCTGTGTTTCACCGTATATCAATTATACTGCAAATTTGATCGCTTTGAAACAAGTTATAGCTGCCTTGAGCAAAACATCGTGCGCTAAGTGGTTCTATAACTTTCTCATGGCAAACTTGAACTATTAGCGATCCATTTTCCATTACAACGTTCCGCCAGATTTTCTGTTAAAAGTATGAACAAAGTGTTATTTATTTAAATATTAGTTTTCGCTTGTAAGTTGTACTTTTCCCTTCTTAATTGTTTGTTAGTCGTAAGTCAAAAACGAGGAAATGCTCTAAATATTTCAATCTTGTTTTACATCAAACATACTATCCACTAAGAAATATAAAATAGAGGAGTAATTCTTATATCGAGTTCACAAGCGACAAGGATAGATTCTTCATAGTTATTGCTGATTTTTATGCATTTATAGAAAATTCAAAAGTGCACAAAACTATACAGCATGCACATAATACGAAGAAATACATAAAATATCCAAAATGTAGTGTTTTTTATAATATTTAGCAGGTAAAACAATTTTTTAGCGGTATGGTGTTTTCTTTATTACATCCTCAAAAAAGAAAATTTACGTGAAAAAGCACGATTTATTTACAATCTTTTCATCGAGAAAGCACGTCTAATTTTATAAACTTCCACACGTGTTACTATCCTTTTTCTCAAGAACGCCTAAATTAAAATTGAACGTTGCTTATAGTTTTCGCGATAGTTTTACTTTATACGCGCTATCAAAACGCAATACAATGAACAGTAGTTTTAGTTCGTGTCATATATACTCTCGGAATGAAGAGCTAAGGAGGACAACGAAGACATCACAATGCGGCGATGAATACAAGACACTTAGGAATGCAACAAAAGACAACTTGGCAAGTTCCATGGTAATGTTGATGCCTGTTAACGAGATCTTGGTCGAGCTTCCAACTCGTGTCTGTTCTAATATCATGCATTTTGATAAGAAACGAACATGCGCAGACGATCGAAGCTCTTCAGCTTCCGGTCTTGTTTTAGTTACATCGTCGTTAATCTCCAAGTACTTACGTACGATATATGCTACACAACATACGAGGTTGTGTAATATATTCGTTTGCCATTTGGCGTTACGTTTTGAAGAATATTATAGAAACGTTAGATACATTTTATAATTAAGATTATTTATGGTTCCTATGAGAGGAAAATGAGTATTTTTATTACGAATATTTGGCAAATTATTTGTTATGAATATCGCATTACAGATTCGTCTGTATTGAAAACATTTCTCAGGAATTAAATCGTTTAAAAGATAGAAAAATATTCTTGTACGTATTATATCGAAATTTCTGAATATAAAAGTGAAACTTTGAAAGCGATGAGCTGCGTAAGCTGCTTAATCCATCTGCAAATGGGAATAAAAACAGCTCATCAATTGTATCACGTTTAATATGAATTCCATCGACCTAGTTTGTGTTTGCTGATTGAGGATTTCGCTACCTATGCTATAGTATGCATGCACTAGGCTTTCCCACTTTCAGCAGAATTTGCATTCGTGTGGAAAGTTCCAGCCGATGAAAGCAACTTCCGAACACAAATACCGTGAGAATTTCTAGCAGCTACGAGGGAACAGATACGACTAACGTTAGCATACAGAACACAGAAGAAGAATGCATTCTCTTTAATTATCAATGAATTATCCATTAAAGTTGGTCGCATTAGACTTATCGAATCGATCCATTATAATACCAACACATATATATACATATAATACAAACATGTAAAAAACATGTGCCCTGGAACGAGTCGAAAGACACAGACAAGAGATTAAAAAAAGACGAGAAGTTTTTAAAGGAAATATTTGTAAAGTTACATATGGTAAAGGATCTAATTTTAGTTCCATCTTTCTCAACTTTTGCTACCTTTAATTAGCAAATTATATATAATTTTCCAAAATAATACAGCCTCGTATATTAGAAAATATCATCGTTTTATCGTTTACCTAGGCCAGCAGTGCAATATTCTGGTCCGAATGAAAAATCGGTATGGACCAGTATCGACAGTTTAATCCGCCAATTTGTTTGCCAGGGTAAAATTTTCGATTGTATTTCTCGTTGGTTCGTTCTGAAATTAGGGTTGAACATCGTTCGGAGGATTATCGGCGGACTGAACGATTCTCTGCTTAATCCGTTTGAAGCTAGACGCTGATACTCCGTCGGTAGCTTCTTTACCTGCTTAGCCCCAACTTCTATTCGACTCGTAATTCTTTCGAGGATCTTATTGGCTCGATAGAGATCGGGGTAATACGGATTCGGATATAAACCGAGTTAATAAATAACAGCGGATTCTTCATCGATCTCGTTTCGGTCCAATATGCTGTATTATTGTCTGATTCGCTTGGTTTCCCTTTCCATAGCTCTATCATGGTAGATACTTGCGAACGCTTCCATGTTTTTTATCGATCTCGTTGAGTGTCACAGTGGCTATTCGCCGCAATTCACCGAACCGCTGTGTTGTTCATTCGATTTGCAAGAACGAAAGTGTCGAGCTTGTTGATTGTCATTTTTGAATTTTCCTATATTGGATGGTTCAAAACGTAGTGTTTTTGACAACCGATGTATCCATAGAACAAACGACATCACACGTAACGCAATTACTGGCATTTGTTTCTGACAAACAGCTGAAAGTACACAATTTTTATACCCGAAATGCGGAAAATCTTGAGGCCGAAGAAATAACTATTTTCTAAATCGTTCGTTCTCGATTCATTTTATTACACCGTCAAAGGGTTAAACAATCATTCATCAATCAGAAAAGCTCTTCGCTGTAGAATTTAAACCACTGGAAACTCAATCCCATCCTCGTCGACTGTACTCTCCTGTGTACAATTAATCACGCGAACTTAATTTATCGCGTATACGCGTAAATTAATGCCATTTATATGGCACTTTCTGCTCAAAGTATCGTCAGATTACGGACAAATATTTTTTCAAAAGCAAACCAGACGCGAGAAAGTCCCTGGAGCACGACCATTCATCCGGGCAAAGTATTTTATTAAACAAGCTGCTAGCTGGTCCTTCAACTGGCCAGCCGGCATACAAATTCAAAGTGCGAAACGCGACAGCCCCGATTTATCACAAGTTCGCGTTCCGCGTCTGTGTCAGGCCCGCCGAAAACTTTGCGTCTCGCGTTGTATCCCGAGTGTGCTCGCTCGCCGCGATCCATCTTCCGCGTTGTTTTAAACCTTTCGCCGTTAATTCCGCTGCGTCGCTAGAATTCCAACGTTCTGGAAATTAATATCGTAGATTTACGCGGTTTCGCGTGCGTTACGCATTTATTGGCGAGGAAGATCGAATTTTCGCAAATGATGAGAGGATTTCAGACGTGATTTCGTCAAGTATCTGCAATCGCGTGTAGCTTTTTTCAAATATATAAAATATCAGATATTCGATGAAAATAATTTTTACGTCACTCGGTGTATATTTTCCAAGTGTTTCAAGCTTTTCATTAAGCACATAGTTTCAAGTTTCAATTATTCAAAAATAATATATATCCGAAGACGACTGAATTAAAAAGTAACATCGACGATCACGAAACTTAAAATAACATTACGCCACTTAGCGACCATTGTTCTTTCCATATTAAAGACTAATTAAAAGAATCTCCTGTATGAAACTTAAAAAGTTATTTCCGATCGAGTAAACTAGATTTAAATCTTGTAGAAAGTATTTGTTTTTGAAAATTCCGGTGCAAGAGGTAATACCAGCGAGAAACTTAATTACGATCAGTTCGTCTTATATCAAGTTCGTATAAATTATTCATAAATACACGTTTTATATTAATAAAAAAAAGAAAAACCTTAAAAAGGGAGAAGGTACCTTGAGAATTTCAGTATAAAAAATATGAACAAAGATCTTAATTACAATCAGTTCAACGTACATCAAGCTTCTGGCCATTATTCGTAAATAGACGCTTTATTTTAATATAAAACTGTAGAAGAAAAAATTGCATCGAGAATACCAGGATAACAAATTTCAACAAGCATTTTAATTACGATCTGTCCAATCTACGCAAAAAGCAACGCAGGAATCTCAACCATTTCCACCTTTATGAATTACAGCGAAGAAGTATCCGCGATAAAAACGGTCCCTTTATTCGCCTCAGACCGAGTTCATCGTGAGATAAATAATTAATGAAGGGAAACGCGGCGTGACACGGGGGAAAAAATAGATTCGTACAAGATCGGCGATCGGATCGCCGAACGAAAATAGGGAAGAAAAAGAGAAATCGATGCCGGGTGACGATCAAGGGAAGAACGTTGACACGATTACACGATGTTGCCTGATAGATGGAAGCTCGAAGAGGGTTGGCGAAGAAAGAAACAGGAAGAAGACCGGCGGAGAGCGTTTCGAGGCCGTACGAATAAGAAAGAAAATGGTTAAAGCTGTAGAGATTAGGTTCGGCGGGGACGGTTCGTGAGACGAACAAAGAAAGATAAGATTGATGCAGGCGAGTAAATTGAACGTTACGAGTGACGACAATGCGACAAAGCCCGCAAATAATTCTCGCCGGAATCGTAATTTATTTCGTCAGAATAGAGCTCCGCGCGCTCGTGCCGCATTACAGCGTCGCGTCGCCTGCAACGGAAGTCGCTGGAATCTCCGGCGTGGAACAATGTCGGAAGATTATAAATGCAAAATGCGAAGTGCAAGTGCTTTGTATTATTTCGGGTTTCACCGTCGACTGCTAGAATTGTAAGGTGAGCGCTAATAAAACGCTCGGTTATAGGGTAAATTCAGAAATATTCAAGTATGTTAGAGATGATGATATGAACGGGTGGAGAGAATTAAGACAGATCAGTGGGAATTTTAGTCGATTCGCGGGATTGAAGGAGGAAAATGTGATGAGCATTTTGATTTTATTGGTTTTTTGTTATTTCCGTGTTGTTTAATGGAAAGGATGTAGCTTGATGTAAGATACTCAAAAAAATGGAATAACCTAGATCTGTGTAAGGTTTTGCGAAGAAACTGATGCCATAGCTAATATCTAAGCTACGATAACCGATAGGTTACAATACACGTATACTTTGTGAGACGACATTTTGACATTTTTCAAGATAACTTGCGACGAACGTTCCTAATAAAAATTTCTTACAAGGTGAATGATGGTAGCATCAAAATGAAATGACGATATAATACATATCGCGATAAGGTATTGGAGGGATTATCTACGAAAGTACAACAATGGCGCGTAGTTATTGAAATTAACGTTAAATGTGTCATACGTAGCTTGCAACGTTAATATAAACTAAATTTTCGTAATCAATGTGGATTAAATAATAGTAATGTACGTATTACGAACATATTCGCTTAAACGATTGATCGTACGATTAACTGAATTGTCAGATAATTATTATTAAGTAACAGATTAACGGTAATTAATTTATAATTAAACTACTATTCATTTATACGCGAAAGAACGCGCAAATTCAAACAATATTGAAACCGATAATGTTGGAAGAACTGATACGTATTTACGATGCATAATTAATCGTTAAGCAACAGTTTAAGGATAATTAGTTTGTAATTAAACCACTATTAATTTATTTGGAGAAGAACGTGCAAGTTCGAGAAATGTTGAAAGTAGAACTGGTCTTTACGAGGCAGCCACATTTGACAAAATAGTAGAGTTTGGAAGTTTCAGAAGTGCCGGTCGTAAAGATTCAATGACTTTAGGTGGGTTGGCCAAGATTCAATGTTCCTGAAATCTCTTCTTTTTCCTTACAAACTACCAAATAAAGAAACAGAGAAAAATACTTGAAAACGCGAACTTTGTACCTGCGATAAATTCGAAGCGAAAAGGATTTATATACGACTACAGAGCTCGAAAACTAATAGTCGTACTATTTCTTTTTAATATGCATTTATCTGTCCACAGCTCTATCGCACGACGATAAACTACGATCTATCAAGATATACGTTTAAACGATTCGTTTTCGAGGCTATGATTTACCTTTCTGCTTACAAAATATTTTCAATACTGAGAAACTTTGTTGAGAATAATATCTATTCGTAATCTAACAGCCTTTGGTCACTTCCTATTTTCAACAAAATTGTGAATCGTGATTCGTAATCCTTTTTATTTTTAATGAAATTAAGATCTGGACATAACAGATCGTGTTACGTTCGCATTTGAACTGCTACTGAATCATGCGATACCTTATCCACTCACAGTGATACAGACAATGATTAGTTAATATTCTTACGTGCAAATCATCGATTGCAACAAAGAAAATGTAACTGTAACTCGACCCTGTTAATACAAACTCGTGCGATTCCATCGTATTTGTTCGAAGACGTCTAGCGTCTCATAGACGAAATCTCGCCTTGGTCGAGCGTAACCGCGGATCACAAGCGGCACAAATACACATCACCGTAAGATCACCGAACATCTAGAAACCTAGCATTAGTTCGCTATCTGTTCCATTCCCATCGAAAGATCAGATCGAAGTACTAGAGAAGTGCGTTAAAATCAGACGGTACCAAGAGCCAAGGCTTTTAAAAGCGCGACTAGAAAAGAGTTGGCCGATGTCAGCGACGTATCCGCTTTTTCCTCCTGTTACCCGCGATTTTTCTTCGCGGGATTGCGGTAGGAAGAAGTTTACGAATGACTGGGAGGGATATCAAAAGAGGTGACTGAGGCAGAGAAGAGGGTGGGGGAGAAGAGCGGAAATAAGAGAAAGGGAGAGAAAGGAAAAAGGAAAGAGGGACGCGAGTGAACTTCTTTAAGACGAAAAATAAGGGCGACTTGGCTCCTTATCTAGATAGGTCGCCATTCCGTCTCGAGGTAAAGAACGGGGAAACGGTAGCGACAAAAAAGTCACGAGCGCAAGACACAGCAGGCTTCCTCGGTGAAAAACGTAGGAAAGAAAGGGGGCAAAAGAAAGGACGTGGGAGGGTACGAGAGATAACTGGTGTATTAAGATTCCTAATCTAAATGAACGCCCGTTCCGGTCCAGTGGCAATGGCGGTTTATCCAGCCGTGGCTGCTTCGACTACGTTGCCGCTGCCTTTAAACGACTTAACGACGATTTTCGAAACGATCGTAGCCTCGCAGTCGTGCTTTCGAATTGAATCGAACATCGAAGTCACCGGTGCTCGGAAATGGTATCTAAACAACTGCTTTTCGGTCTATTTCTCGGAACGAGTCCCATCAGCTTGGAATCCAGCGACTGGTATAGTTTGTAGAGAAACGAAGAGCTTTTTACTAATTGCGAGCAGCTACTTTTCGTTCGCCCTTTCGTTTCTACTCAAATGAGAATGGAAGTCTGTAAACTAGTGTACGGATATGGAATGCGTATATTTTGTTACTAACACGCATAGTTTTGGTTAATTTGATAATGTTCGATAGATCACGCGCAGCCATTTTATTTCGAATTAAACTAACAGGAACGAGCATTGAGCAACACATAAATGCAGGATTGACGTTTCTTAGGAAACTGTAAAGGTTCGAATTGCATCTTATTCCACTCCGTTTCTCATAATATCGCAATCGAGTGTATATCTTTTATACCAATTTAATTGCAATTATCGAGTAGCATGTGCAAAATACACAAGCTTCTGCATTCTAATTAGTGCAGAGGCTTTAACATTGTTATAAATATTACAACAACATAACCATTGTTATAAATATTAACGATACAAGGAACAAGTATTAACAACAATGTGCTAAAGGAGATTGTTTTAAAAGTATACGCATTTATACTTAAACTCAATACTGGGATGTAACACCTATTAAAACTACCAAAAGTTTGAACAATTGCTGCTACAAAACTAATGAAAATCTGCAAATCCAGCTATAGTCATCGGAAAGAGTAAACCTTTCCCTTCAAAATGCTTTTCGTTTCATCTCGATCCGACTTTCCATTACTGAGATATCATCGTTCGAAGAGAACCGAAATTTTCAATGATCCTCTGTCGCTGTCTCTCTCGCACGCTCGGACCTCTCACTCGCACCGCGTCACTGACCAATCGCAACCTGTTTAATATTGCGCTGGTCAGTGACAGGCAGCGTCTACGATGTTTTACTATTGCTACTACGAGTATGCATATGCATTTCTTGGAAAAAAATGTAGGTCAGACCGCTGCAGATTGCCATTCATAATTCCACAGACTTAGATACGTCTATTACAGTTTGTAGTGTTATATCTCTAGAACCAATTAAGATATCGACATAAATCAAAGTGCATTATTAAGGCTACACTTCTGACCACTTTCTCAGTAGGTAATACTTACAAATTTCGCGATTGTTTCGTGTGCATTGTTTATAAACTGTTGATGTATTATTTCCATTCATTGAAAGTTATTTAATTTTTATCAAGCTCGAAAGAAGAGATTTTTCCTATGAAGTTATATGATTTTACGTCACTATATTACGCGTTGCATTAGTTTCTACGTAAAGCACTTACGTTACAAATACACCGAGAATATCTATGCAAATTCATACTTTTACGAATATAATCAACAAAACGGAATCAGTACAGAATTGTTCTGCTTATTATACACTGTGACGATGCACTACTGGACATTTTCTACGTATTGTACGCGATTTTGCACTCTGACTATAAATTTGCAATAAGTTACCTAATGAAAATTAAGGGAAGAAGAACAAGCAGGCACTTGGTGGGCGAATTTCATCAAATTTGCTCAACGATGTAGGGGATGTACTTTGACTTCGATGGTCTGTCGTCACGAACGAGCAAACGAAAGATCCTCCGTCCGGTATTGGGATGTTCCCCCGTTTAGGTGGACGCCGCGTGTCGATAAAAGTATCCCGAGATTGGTAGAAGTTGCTTTTATTACACCGACGTTATTTTTCTATTGCTATTGAAATAGGCACTCAAGCAAAGATGCTGATGTTAGCGTTGCAGCGAACGATCAAAATCTCTGAAGTCGCTTTTATCGACGCAATGGTGAACGTACGCTTTTTATGCCGAGGAAACGAACGATTATGTGCCGGCAGTTCTCGTACAAAGTTTTTCGTTGCGTTCTTCGATATATATATGTGTGTATATGTGTATATATATATGTTTATATATATATATATATATATATATGTATATATGTATATACGTATTTGCCAGCCAGTCTGCACTGGCTATTAATGCCGGATACGGCGCGCCGTGCTATCGTGCCGTGAAATCGTCTCACGAACAGCACAGTTTGATATACAATCGGATTGGCCGGGATAGCATTGTGACGATTTCGCGGTTTCATTGGGCATTTGAATGTAAATTGTAGCCGCGCGAAAGAATGCTGAAGCCTGCAGAGATAACGCAGTCACTTCTATCTTCCCGTCGTACTAGTCCGTTCGTTCAATCGTTGAAATTGCTCCTAATAATATTTTTTTCAAGCCGAAGCACGAGCTTCGTTCAACGACCGAGCCGGTGATGGTTTTATGCATAACTTTGTGGAATTTCTATAAGAGAGTGAAGAGCAATGAAGCAATACTTATCAGATCTGTAAGGTTGTATCATTTCTTTCTGGCTGTCGTTAAAACATTGTCGCGAGTATTCGACAGTCGTAGTGTAAAATATCTGAGCTAACGTGTATCTCAGTGGAAAATTGAAAGGACGATCGATGATTACAGGAACCTCGCGCACAATGATTTATTAACTGATGATGTTAGTGAATCGACTAATAGAATTTTCTTTCGTAATCGTAGAATTTTAAATCAAGTATTCCAGAGGATTGTAATTCGTAAAATTTCAATTATTTTGTTATCAAATTTTAATTGATATTAATAATTCGATAATTCGGTAATTGTGTTCCTTATAACGGGAAATCGTTCGAGCAGAGAAGCAAGGGAGTCTTAAAGAGCATGTTGTTTGATTCTAAAGACGATAATTATCTTTCGTTGTCGTTCTGAGACTTTGAAAATGTAGGAATTAATATTGAAGAGATCAATTTCTCGTTTTCAGGTTTGTAGCAGAGTCTTTCATTTAAAGTTCGCCGTAAGAGTAACGGTTTCTTGAAAGTAAGCTATACCTGCATACCTTTATTATCATTCTTATCGTAGGATCAAGAAAAAAGGGAATTAAGTTCAGAATGAATTTATAAGTTAGAGACATCCGTTTTATATTTCTGGAGCTTAAGATTCAAGACATGGAATATCGTATAATGTAATGGAAAAGGAGATAAGAACTGCCTTGCAAAGAATTCTTAAGTGTAATAAAGATGAAAAGACGTTTTATCTTAGAAACGAAAGATAAGATACGATCCATAGATATATGTGCGATATTAGGAAAACGGGTGCATGTGATAGATACAAAATATGGATGAAAATGATACAATAAAATACAAAAATTATATTAAGAGAAGATAGTCTAATTTCATTCTCTTATTTTTATATTTTATATATATTTAATTAGATGCAATAATATTAATTACTCTTGTAATAAACTCCTAGCAATTTCGTACTAAGGGTAAACTTATTCGTGATAGAAGTTAAAATCTGCTTTTGTATTTATTGTTTAATAATTTCATTCCATCCAAATTGCATTATTTTATCCGCGTAATTGCTCTCCCCTGTTACAATATAACTTAACTAGCATAGAATTCTACGAAGTAGAGTTCTGAGATAAAATCTATTTAATTTGAAAATAAATGACCCCAGGGATTCCATTCATTGCTCTAAAATTACCCCCTGTACGCAACTGGAATGCATATACGTAATAAACAGTAATACAGAACTATGAAGTAAAATTAAGTAAATTCTTTTTAATTATTTATTATATGTCGAGATATAATAAAAGATAGTAATAAAAATATTAAGTTCTTTACGTATACAGTAACTTCAATTATCAATGGCCTCCTCTAATGTAATCTAACGCAAATTTCATATTATATTTTTTGTGTATGCACTTTTGTTGTATTTTCTGTTTTATTAATATACATATATATATTTAATGAAAGAGAAATTATGAGGAGTTCAGCTTATACGTGTTATTAGTCACGCAATTAGCGCAATTCATTTGCAATGTTTCATCGATGTCGCAAGTTTTACGAAGTAATCCAGAAAAATCGAAATACCGCGATAATTAACGCCTGTCCGCTTTACGCAGTATTAAAACCACGTAACAATCTCTCCTGATCCTGTTCACCAGCAGCCACGTCAAGGATCACGTGTCATTTGTTATAAAAAATAATTTCAGATTTTGCAAACGAACTCGTCAATTTACGTAATTATTGTCACAGTTTGTCAATCGCGTAAAGTGTGTTCCATCTTTTACTCGATCATATTTCGAAAACAATTTATTTCAGAATGCTAACCTATCTAATCGTTAGTTCGTAATTTCTAATAACTATTTCACTTTATCATTTCGACTTTCACACGTTATCTTGCGTACTAAACGTATCGATTAAATTCCGCCTAAATTTACACCTATTAGTACAATACACATTTCCATATCGATGACAAATTTTACCAATATAATTACGATGGCCGTGTCTCGTTATTGTGCTAATAAAATTTCAAAATATTCCGTATAACACATGTATCGTATACGTAAAAGTTTTCTATAGTTGTGTTCAAATACTCGCAAACGTAACACTGTACGTTAAACGATCCTCGCTATTTCTATATCTTAGCGAAAATATTTGCAATTTTTCTAGATATGAATCCAAATTTGAAAGAACCTAATAATGTCCTACTCGAATTGAAATTCAGAGGGGCGTTCTTTCTGCACGGAATACCGCATCAGCGAGTTATCGGTGACTGGAACCGGCAGGGTGGACAATCTGTCCGCCATTAAATCCGTCACGAGTCCACCTTCAATTTTGCCGCGAGCGGCTTCCGCATTCGATGTGCAGGAGTGGATTCTTTCACCTCTGCGATTCGAATAATTTTGTGGACGCACGATGACAAATGTGCGGGGTTGGAAGCGACGTCGAGCAAATAGAATTGGCGTGACAAAATTAATTACTTTTTTCCACGTTTCCCTCCCTCTCATTTTCTCTCTCTCTCTCTCTCTTTCTCTCTGTTTCGCTTAGTTCGCACCTCGCTATCCTATTCTGGTGCTTTTTACCGATATCTCGTCTCTGTTTCTCTTTCTCCTCGATACTTTTCGTCATAGTCGATCGACGTTTGCTCTCGATCACAATCTTGCTTCTTCCTTAATCTCCTTGTATCCACTGGCAAGATATATTGGGTATAAATTGAGCCACTCAGGAAGCAAAGTAATAATCTTCGTTTCTTGTAAATTTCTCAGCTTCGTCAGCGTAGTTACAAAACATATTTCCACGCCTTCTCATTTATTGTTGTATTTGTATGGTAATTCAAGTTAATAGATAGCAAATTTTTATGCCATTTACAGAAATTTCAGGATGCAAAAATGCATAGAATTATATGACTAAGAGAAACATAATAAAGTGTTTAAAGTGTAGTACTCTTTATGATATGTAACAGGCAGAACAAATTTCCGCCTGGGTGCTAGTCTTTTAATTGTCTCGATGAAGATGTGAAGTTTCATACAAATCCGCAGTCTATTAATTCGATCCGACCATAATAAATTTTGTATCATTTAGCTATGTTGTATGATTACAAAAATTTCATACTATGGAAATGAGACGTAGGACCTAAATAAAAAACGCTTCATTGAAAAATAAGGACGAATACTTTTTGTAACTATCGTAGATAACACGATTATGTTCAATTCTCATAAAATAGACGATTTGCTTCCGTGGGTCCATTCATCACAAGGTAATGACACGAACGATGGTTTTCAGTTTAAGAAATAATGTGTCTTGTATTATGCTTTTTCTCTCTTTTTTAACTCATAGAGTTGATGAGTATGGCTTCCGATTATCGTCTTATCGTATTATTAAAATTTATAACATTCTAATTAGAACGAAACGTCCTCTTTCATTTCTGAATGTTTCTACATTGTTCGAAAATTGCATATGTCTCCAGAAATCTTCCACTTCTTATTCTACTTATTCTGTTTCGTTAAATTAATTATTTTCTAATCTAATAGGGAAATATTTCCTCAATTTTAATAAATTTGTACGAAGTAAGAGGACTAGAGATTACAGTGTACGAGAAATATCTTTCGAAGAATAGTCGTGCGTGTCGAAAAGAGAGAAGAAATGTATGTCACCGGTGAAAAGCAAACGTAACTCACAAATGTCTGTCGAATATAAAGTAGCGTTGAACATAATACTTAGAATGCAATGTATCGGGCAACATACATATAAATCGCAGTGATCACTGAGTCGTTGAAATTCGTAACGATCCTGCTTCCTTCTCCCTTCTTTTTGCCTCGTCCTTCTCGTTTCCCATCCTCCATTCCACCCTTTACTCTAGAAAGTGTATTCCTGTCACGAATGTAGAACGAAATAGAATTGTTGAAACAACGATAAGATGAATGAAAGGGGAAGGGGGAAGGGAAATGGAAACAGAGACGGATATCTTTTGTCGGTTAAAGTTAATAGTTGAGCGAATTAAATTAAAGGAAATTTAATGAAATTCAATAGCGAAATTTTACAAAGACGATCCTCCAAAGGAATTTTTACATTTAATTCCCTGGAAAAGAATTTTTTGAGAGACTTTAACGGAACATCTTAAAATTATTAGATGCGCTCATTGTGATATACGGTTTTAATTTTGTTAGTTGTGGAAAACCAAAGAAAAACAGGAGAAGAATTCCTTCGCGCGAAGGAATATGGGCACCATTATAAAAATTTACAGCCGTGCGTGTTTCCGTTTGTATCTCAATTTCGCTTCGTTTTTTCGAACACGGTCCATTTACCGTTTCCATTTCCAGCAAATAAAATACGAATAAACTACTTGGCTACGTGGAAAGACGCCTGTGCAAGAAAATGGAAACAAACACGAATTGGATAACGTCAAAAGGCGGAAGAAGAAAATAGAAGAATAGTAACTTTCTGTTCGCGAAGCTGAATAAAAAGTTGTATATTGGGGGGAAAATTAAATAAAACGGCCCCTAACCAGAAAGCAATCTAGATAACAAATTAATTAATAAGTAACTAATAAACTAGAAACTTTTTACTTTTAAATTATGCAAAACATTTTGTTACCTCGTTAGCATTCTAACGAGACAAAACTGTCGTGATTATATTGTTAAGATTCGAAACAGATTTGAAAATGTATCGTAGAAGTTACAAGATATCTATGGGAAACATATACTTTGCAAAGATCATCAAATTGTTTTTTAAAAACAATTAATTTATTCGTTATATTAATAAGTCACAATATATAGCGAGACCATCTTTAACTTCAATTGTATGTTCGAGACTATTCATGCTGTCTACTAATTTTACGCTAAGTTTATCTTTGCAATAAATGTCTCGTACCTTCTATGTACATTTCCAGACCAGTTTCAAATTTTACAGTACTAACGAAGTTTTAAAATCTTCCGTGTTAAATTTGCAAGTACTTTCGCCAACCACTGTATTGTATAAGAACTTCTGCTTTCATAGAAAACATCGTAAGACTCTTTAAAGAGTACTTGCACCGAATTTTAGCGTTCACTCGAACAACTTGACACTTACATTTATCCAACGACAAACATAGGGTTTATCCTTTTAACGAGACGAAGAGGCAAACAGCGAGTTCGTTCAGGCGAGTAATTTAACTGGCCATTTGAACGCGTTTAATTTTCATGTGATAATTACTTCAGTACTTGACTCGCGTTAAAGTCCGCTTAAACACGCGGTCCAGTTCGCGTCCATTATAAGCCCGCGTTTTACGATTATCCTGCGAGCGCGGCAGGCGTCGCGACCAAATTTACAACCGCGTTATTTTTCTTCGGTTTCGTTCTCGTCCCACCGCGTGCCCCTCTACCTCTCCCACGAGCAATAAAGTCACGCTAAAGTAAGGTAAAGTAAAACCGTCGAGACGATCAAAAGAGAGAGGAGGATAAGGGTAAAAGGAAAGAGAGCGAAGTGCAGGAAAAATGGGAGCAGGAAGAAAGTTTGCGGAGAAGATGTAGAATCGCGGGTAAAAGATGGAAAGGAGGGCGTACGGAAAAGAATCAAGAAGAGGAATTCTGCGGGAAGATGCAGCGACTAAGATAGAAAAAGAAAAAGTAGGAAGATGGGATCGATCAATTCGTATTTTTTTCTTTTTTCTTTTTTTTTTTTTTAATAAGTTACTGCAGGTGTTTTAGTTGCTAAGAACATAGCGTTTATTTATTCGATCGATAGATATACTTTGCTTGTTCATCTACGATAAACATAATAATGGTGAATTTTTCACGTCGCAAGAATATTCCGATACTTTACAAGATACACTGATTTTGTTCGTTTAATGGTTTAGTATACTGGAATTTATTTTATCTAAATAATTTAATGATATAATCACCAATCGAGAAATACATTCAACAATTACTATATAAATCGTTTAGAAGCATCAATAAATTGAAAACACGGAAAGACGGTAACGTTATACTTATTACACTACTTTCTCAATTTATCTTAGAATTTGTCTTTAGAATTTATTATTCTTTGTGTCGTTTTCTTGCGATAAATGAACCTACGATGGTAAGTTGTCTTTTCCTTGAAGATTGAATCTCAATCGTAACCTGTGTGACGAAATTATGAAATTCACCAAACATGAAACTGATCAGTTTGTCTTCTCAGAAGTTCGTAATATAGCCAGTGATTTGGAAGTGTCAAAACGTTTATGAACAGTAGCCTAAGTACTTGTAATGTATTCGAGCCTATCGCTAGTAAAAGTAGAAAAAAGCCATAGATATGAACGAAGGACGATGGAGAAAAACGGTCGAAGTGGGTGGATTCTAGAAAGAACGAACGTACCGTGCTATGAAATACAACTCAGTGTAGTCGAGGCCAACGGTTGCCGTTCTTCGAGGCAGCTCACGAGCGTCGGGACGCACCTAATGCGGATACAATGGCCGACAGTTGTTGCCGGCCACGGCGTGGTTCTTGCGGCTCGCTTTTTGCGTCACCCATGCAGCTGCGTGTTCGAGAAAAATCCGAACAACCCGCGCTATAAGTTCTCTTCGAAGCTTTGCGACGACAAAATGAGGGCCAGATTCTAATTAGAGGAAGCGAAAGAAACTGTATCGGCAGCGACTTCGTCGGTCGGCTAATGAGAACGAACGCACGTCCTCTCGTTGAATCTTTAACGTGTGATTTCCGTGGTTCTTACCTTTACCACTTCTTCTTGAATGTGTGACGATACTGCGTAATCATCGAGGTGTAAAATAATAGTTATTTATTAGAAATAAATACTTCTTCGATATTTCAGACATTATTATGTTGTTCGAGTTTTGGATATTAGGGAACAGGTATTTTTTGACGGTTTGAGAATCATTTTGATCGATTAGGCTTCTGAATTAGTGCAAGTAGAATTTAATATATCTTGAAGAATGAAAGATAGGATGAGATATTTTAAGAATTCACCGAGTTGTAGGAAATCCTGTCAAGATAGAACATCGTTTTATTTCACTATATAAATGTTTATAAGATTATATAGAAAATTATAGATATTTTCACAAATTTTTGTACCTCTACTTTTGTGATTTCAGGAATTTTGTGATTCACAATTAAATATGTGGTAAATTAATCTATGTCATAGGACAAGATATATTTATTCCGAATAAGTAACATTATTTATAAATGTTCGTGTGTAATATTGAAAAGAGTTAAAGAAATAAAAACTCTGAATAATTCAAAATAGTTACATCGTAAATAACATTAAGAAACCTAAGAATTTATATTCGTATATCAGTAGCTCTAGCTTTTCTGACAATATAATTGTCAAAATAAAAGAAGCCATAGGATCTTCTAGACGCCGTATAAAAATGTATACAACACTCACGCGCATATTTTCAAGTTCAGTTGCGTTAGCAAAATATCCATTGCTAAACTACATAATCTGGCAAGCCTAAACATCTATCGAACGATGTGCCATATTTAATTACCTTAAAGTTTGATATTGCATTATAAGCTTAAATTTCCATCAAACAATTTCCACGTCGAAAATCAAATTATTCTATTCATCACAGAATTATGTCGCTAATCCTTCTATACATTCCAAACATTTCCCCTTTCAAAATCCTATTTCAAATCTCCCCTAAAACTTTCTATTATCACGGAATTAATATCCTAGCGGGATATTCCGAGCGTTCTCAGAATTTCCACGGAAAGAATGTAACGTGCTTTGGAAAATCCGTAGCGTCGATAGGAGAAACTAGGTAAAATGGTGGCCATTAGGACCTTTTAAATCAACAGAAACTCCGGTATAAGTGAAACGTATAAAACCATTGCGGTTATCCCAGGGTTGCGAACACGAAAGCCGACTACGTCATTAGGATCTAGCGAATGGTGCACGTATTGTTGCGCGTCTCGATCCAGCCCACGTTCCATTTTCACCTAACGTAACAACATTTCCCCACGTAGCCTTAACTCGTTATACCATACAGTTATATCAGACATTCCAGCCCTTAACGCTGCTACGCTGTTTCGGTCATTTTCAATCCGATAGGTTAATACAATTGTTATAAAAATATATCGGTTTTGATAGAGAAAAAGGAGCGTTGCGCGTGTTCTAACAAACAGGCAGGGAGGTTTTCAATGTTTTGGGAAAATTTGTATACGTAAGATTATAGCGCGAAAGCACGTGTATCTACCATAACGATTCTTCTATTTTATCCTCGAACTTGGCAATCTTATGAATGGGAATATACGATTGCACGTATAGTAGCTTGGAAAGAAAAATTTTTACTTTAATATTTAAAAGGTGAAATCATTATGTCATTAAGTGAATTATTTCAGTTGTTTCTTATAAAATATTGGAATACCACAAGCTTTTTATTGTATCATCATAAACATAGACACGTATGTTTCGATTGTTTATTACATACTTATTACTTATCAACGCACTCACTATAACACAAATATAGTGCACGTCTAATTGAAAAATTGCAATAATCAAGCATTTATGACTCATTTAGTACACCGCTGCATTGACATTGAATAAAATTTTACAAATATGATTCTTTGTTTAATTCTGTCATTATGGTTAAGTAATCGCTTAGTTGAAGAATTGAATGCAGCTGATTAGTAACTGATTCCCTTGAAAATCATTCGTGAATTTGCTTATCGCATCTATGAACGTACGATCCTTTATACCTCCTATGTGCAAATGCACATAATTTGTGGTTATTTGCGTATTAATGGCTGATTATGTTGCATGGTAAAACATTATGAGTAATTGGGCTACATGTGGTCTCAGTAGTCTCAGAGAGTAATATTTAGAGGGAGAGAGAGAGACAGAGGAAAGGGAGAGAGTTTAGGTTCATTTGTTTGGTAGAGATAAGAAATTCGGAATTACATTGGATAGCAATACGTTATTGCTCGACCGGGCTATAATTTACGATGCTGTGCGGGTCGTTCTATGGTTCTATGTGATATATGCAATTTAAGTTATTTTTATCACAGTTTTTGCTGTAGAATAAACGGAAAGATACATTTTATGGCTAGTTTACGATTCAGATGAAGAATAAATCGCGTCAATCTATTTATATCAGACAGTGTTGAACGTAACAAACTGAGAAATTTGACGCATTATAATTGCGCCAGCTATAAATTTCCACATCAGTTTTACCTCCGCGCAAAATCGATTCTTATTTATCATCCCTCTGAAATAACGCTTACGACTATGTAAATCTTGAAAATGCAAATGCATGCACTTTATAACATAATATTGAAAAAGTATCTAATAAAATAATAATAGTTCCATCATTTTAATGCTGTCCGTAAGAATATGAATTTACACGAGAATCCGCAGTCTACACAAACATTACAGTTCCAATTCGACAAAAGTAGGTCAGATCGTAACAAAACTGAAATTTATTTCTAAACTATACTGTTATCTATAATTACGCTTTTTCGCTTTCCTAAATTTTCCACATTTTAACATTTTTAATACTATACAGTATGCACGTGTACGTAGCATAATAAATATTTAATACTTACTGGAATAAAAAAATTGCAAGAGAATGAGCTAATTCTATATTTCGACATAATTCAAAATTACCTGCTTCTGGTTTTACGGTTTCTATGGCGCACGTCGGCGATCGACCGATTTTCATCCGTTTGCGAAGAGCCGCGAGTGTTCGTTGCGAGGAAAAACGCTGACAGGCGTGCCGCAAATTGTCGTTACTGGGAAAAAAGAGCGACAACAGGCGTGCAGAGGCGAAGCAAGGTGTGTGACACGGGCCGACACGAGCCAGCTGGATCGTTTGCAAAACTGCGCGTCCCTCTCTTACGAATAGACGCACCGCTGCCACCGTTTTCATGCATGTCGTTTAATATGCGCCGTGCCTTCCGCGAATTGCTTCTTTTTCCCTCTATGGCCGCGGAAAAACAACGCCGCTAACGGAATATCCGCGGCGCGGATTCCAAACGACGTCCCCGAATCGACTTTTACCGACTTCATTTTTATGGATTTATTGAAATCCTCGTGATCGAGACGCGAATATTCCTTCGGCAAAAAGATCCGCTTTTTAATGTTCTCTCTCATTTCAGATTGGGTTTTTAAGGCGCTTCCGTAGTTTGCTTGTAATTTAATGGTCTGGTCCGTAATCTTATTAGAAGTTTGTGCTTATACGCAATTCAATTATTTGGTGTTATTCGTCCGAGGAAATTTTTGCCAAATTTACTTCCATTAGTTCAAGATTAAAGCGTATTCGCCGTGAACTAGAAAAAGGATAGTATCGATACTTCAAAGCAGTCTCAGGAAACGTTTTCTATTCACATCTAAACGTCATAATTTGTAATTAATTGACAAAATAATGTTATGACTTGAGCCTGTCCAAGTAATTAAAACGATTCTTTACCATCGGAAAATAATACATGCGTCATATTAGTATTTAATAACCGTCACGAATATCAAGAAGATATTCGAACATTTCCAATGCTGATTATGCGTGTCTTTGATCGAGCATCCAATACTAAATGCCATTTTCTTTCCAATACCTGTACAAGATCGTCTAGTAATAATTCGTTATTTAGAAAAGAGAAACATTCTCTTTCCCACGACCGATTAAGTCTTGTACATTCTATTTCGATTTTCCAGAAACAAATCGTCTTACTAATCGATCCAATGACCGGAAGATTCTTCTGTTCGTGACCAATAAATGGTCCACTGTACTCCGTCGCGTTTCCTTATTTCTCGGTTGATGTTCGAGAGCTAAAAACTCATACATTCTCCGGCAGGCGGAACGACAAACAGGCTGTGACAGAAACGCAAAAAGCTTGAAGCGTTTCTTCCGGCGAGCCGCATCTTATGTCGCTTTGAGATACTAAAATGGCCCGACAGCTTCTGGTGACACGTTCTCGTACATACGTAACACGTTTTATACGCGGCGTTCGCCACTCGACGTAAAAAAGGGCCGCGATCGCCAGTGGTTAGTGGCGGAACGTTGTTGCTGAACGTCGCTGCACTTTATTCCTTGCTTTCTGCCCCGGCTTCGTGCCACTTGGATTTTATACGACCATCATTCACCAGCGTTCACACTCTCGCGCCGGCTCTCTCTCGCCTTTTACTGTCGAACAATACGCAATTCTGACAGCTCCGCTAAATGTACCGACTGATATGCCACCTTGTTTGCTTCGCGAATCGTATCTTTTCATCGCAGCTGGGTCTCTTGCTTTGATTCTGACCGCTAGATTTTGTTGATGTTGGAGAATTTAGCGCAAAGAGTGACTAGAAAATATTTTTACTCTTACGCGATGATTAAATTTAATTACAAGGGACGAGTGAATATAGTTTATACCTATATTTGATAATTAAACTTAATTAAAGTATAATATCGTTCATATAGTTTGGTAGAATAATAATACGTAAATGAAACACACTATGCAAACGAATTCGACATTAATAATCGATAATCAAATATACATGTAAGTAAATCATTAACTAACATCATAATGGAACTATTTCAACGTTAGAACAAAATGTGTCGATGGTATCGTTTCGCGTGAAGACACAAGCAATTTTATAAACGAAACATCTTATGAAAATTATCATATTTCCCGATGACGCAAAGCAACGATGCACGTGGCATTATTTCGATTCCAAAATTTCGATCGCGTTTACTTTAAATTATAATGATCCCATATTCTAATACGTACGAATCCTCCTCTATTGTCTCGTCGATATCTCAAACAATCGATAAAAATTGTTCATTCTGATCTGAATAATAAAATCAATCTTCGGCGAAAGTTAGAAAATAAAAAAAAAAATACTAGATACGTGAACATAGTTTCTAGATTGCCATAAATAATTACAATAAAAATCACGGTTCAATCGATGTCATTTTGTCTTTTATACGTTCGCTTTCCACTGCGTCCTTTTATACGATAGCATTTATGATTCGCCATGGTATTAAATTTTATTCTTCAAAGAAAACGCCGATTCATCGTTTTACAAGAGTATTAGCAAGGTTGAATCGCGCGTGAATAGTTCAATAGGCAGTCCTTTTCAACGTATAAAAAAAAAGCGTGCAACTTTCCCAACACTATAACCGCGTGTAATCCTCTTTTTTCCGTCAGAAGCGCACGTTCATGCATAGATCATCGGACATGAATTTTAAGGTTCGAGGACGTCCGCAGTTGTCCCGGTTTTTACCGCTGACCAACGCACAGTTTCGCCGTCTCCTAACTCTACGCTTTTCCTATGGGAAAGGAAGACAGGTTCTTGCTACTCCCGCAAATTACGTACTAACGAACAACTTCATTTAGATTCGCGTAAGCGATTCATTGTGGCCGTGTGCGCTACTAATAATAATAAATTGACTGAAATCTGCACGAATGTACAAAATGCATGTAACATACAAAAATATATATGTAATATACAGTAGTAGTACATTTTATTGATTCATTAGAATTATAAATCTGTCCTTTTATCCGATTCCTACCAATTACGTATATCATCCGTCTCTCTCACACTGACATACTGACAATTTTATTCTACTTTATCCTACCACGTTCTATCTTATCCTAGTTAACGTGTAACTTACACCTAGGCTGTTCTCCTCTTATCTTGTTAATCTTATTACATGTCGGTATTCGATATTTCATTTGGTTTGAAGCGTTTCCAAATTGAAGACGTTCCATTTCTGTTATCAAATTGAAGATGCTTCGGGATCGTCACTAAGGAAGCGAGGCGATAAGAAGCAAGAGAGACAGATATTGATTAGATGTCATGAAAGCCAGATTGAGAAGATTCATTGGAAAGTGTTGTGTCAACAGAGATTCACTGTTCGTCGTTGAAGGGTTATTATGAAATGTTATATTAAAAAGAGATCTGTTTATTATTACTTCCTATGGAATATACATAGTACTCGTTATAACTGTTGATAGGTAAAATGATAGATAAAATTGTTGATAGAAGTATAAATTTGCATAAAAATCCACGATCTGGAGATAAACGAGCCTTTCAGAAGCTGTATATTCAACGGCTGAATAAATTGAAAAATATAGAGAAGTGACAACGTTACAAACACTCTTCATCAAATTTATCTTACAGTTTAACCTCGTGTATATCTACTTACAACGTGTAAACTTATAAAAGTAATTCGTTTATCCAATAATTTTTCAATTTACTGTGACAAAAATGAAGCAAAATAACGAAATGGAAAATAGCTTTTCCTTTAATTCCGCCCACTCGAATTCCTCTACGTTCTATAAAATTACATGGATATGGATATTCGTGAATGTGGTATACATAGGGAAAATGGTTACTGAAAAAGTCTGTTTAGGCTCAATGGCTCGATTCATCATCCGGTTGATGACCTCCTCGAGTATCGTGAATATGCGATTCACAGTTAGAAAGTGTTCGAGTGCTTTTGACGATGCTGAAAGAGCAATTAAAGCGAAGCATTTACTTTGCATTCATGAACAGGTGTCGATTCGTCAAGGTGTTCCTTTTTTCTTGTAACAAGTAGCTATATACACTGAGAGAGCATGAATCATTTCAATTCATTGTGCGGCGTTTAATTTAATCGTGTTACTCTAATATTCGCCTTTTCTTCTGTTTTCTTTACCCTCCAATTTGCTTGTAGCATTTACGGATCAGCTATCAAGTATCTACAAATTACTTTGTGCTAATCGTAAGAATTTTTACGCAACGTTCCTTTAACTAAAAGATATTCATATGTATGCCATTAAAAAAAAAAAAAAAAAAACATCGAAATACAACCAGATGCCGGTAAAATATCAGCAGAACATTTTTTCTGTCCAACAAAAAAAATCCTCTTTGCAAGTGTCTGTCAACGTGACATCATCGAGGCATTGCGATTTTTACGCGGTTCACTGTTTCGTTGCATTTTATCGTAAAACAATACACGATTTTGACCGAATACGCCGCCCTTGTACGTCATATATCTTCTGCGAATTACCTTTGGACAACTTGTTCGTCAGTTTATGCTCAAATGTACGGTTCAACGATGTGAGATATATCTGAGAGCTGTTTCGAGTGGTTCACTGTAACAATCATTCACGATAATTTTATCCTGGCTGATCCTTTGTTCGGGGAAACAATCATTCCAAAGAAAAAATAATTTTGAGGTGATATATCGTTTTGAGATAATCAAACAGCGATAGCCTCGAGTCATATAACCACAAGCTGTTATTCAAGAGTTTCAGTTTCACTGATTCGATAATTTGTTTCGTAGCAAGTAAGCAACGCGTTGAAAATCTTTACATTTTACAGTTTCAGAGACAAGGAATCTATATCTCTTTTGGGAAACGTTTATTATCATCCTACGTATATTATGCTTGCATAAGTAACAAGCTTAAATTTCATATTTCGTAACTATGTTACAATTTGTAATTGAAATAGATTTCTACTTCTAACTATCTTGTTAAGATAATACGACAATAACGAATCGTGTTTCTATTTTATAGTTCGTTGCGCTTTATTTTTTAAGTTGTACGTAGTTGTGCGAATTAACATCTTTATAATCTAAAATATTCTGTAAAAAGTAAATTGTTTATGACGAAAATAACGAAACGAGCTGTATATTTCTCAAAAACGTCTCAAAGAAACGCGATTTCGAGATGATTAATCAGAATAGAAATAATTTTCCTCGATTTCGTTCCATTGCAGACAATATAAGTTATGACCGATAATTATTTGGAAGCTCAGAACAAAGGAAGGTTGTGTTAGAGACGAGATTAGAAGGAGGAAAGCATGTAAGCCGCGTAAATGATAACGACGAACACTGTGCGCGCCAGACGATAAGGTTTAATTGCCCTCTCGTTGTCTTTCTCCTCCTCGGAGTTTCTCGTTTCGAGGAATATCCGGCTTTTCGAATGTACTTCGATTTCCTACATGTACTTCGTCCCTAACTTCCCTTCTTCACTACCGTGCTTCCAGAGATAAACGATATATTTTCCTTTATTCTCCTTTCTTTCCTTCCTTTAGGCAATACATTTATTTTGTATTGGTAAAATAACAATATTATATTAGATTGTTTCATGATAAATTTAGTTTTCTCCTGAATGATAGATGTAAAAAGGTATAACCTGATTTAAAATGAACAGTTTTCTACAATTTGTCGGAGATCTATAGATTTAAGTATCTGTTAGTTCGATTTACAATTCATAGGAAATTGTACATTTTTATACAACATTGTTGATTCAATAGTTTTGGCAAAACAAAGACAAAGTTTATATTCGCAAGAGAAAATATTTTTATTTTTTTATATGTTTCACTTTGGAAGAAGTAGGATGTATTTAATTGTTGAAAAAATATGATTAAGATTAAATTAGTGCAGTGAGTAATAGATTGAAGTCTTCTAGAAAAGTCCTCTAAAAAGTCTTCTAAATAAAATAATATATAAATTTAATCAAAACAATCATCGAATGTTTTACAGTCTTAGAACAATTATAATAAGAAATACAATGAAATATAACATTTTAAGGCTGAATGGCAGTGCATGTTATTGGTAAAATAATGTAATAGCTTATAATAGCATAGAATGCTTTTATAATTGACTGATATATAGCATGAATAACATGAAACAGTATGAAGTAGAGATAAATGAGATGAATTTTGTGAAAGCTTTTTTGAATAAGGAAATTTGTATACTAATTCATTTCCCTAAAACATTCTGGGATATTTAGCATTGCTCGCAATCAGTGTACATTAGTGTCTGCTGGATTTTACATGAATAACTGGATTCTATTTCATGCAAAAGTGTTTCGTGTAGAATATCGCGATTTGTATAATTTGATCCCTCGCTTAATTCATGTTATTATCCAATTAACTTTCATTTCACTGAGTAATTTATAAATCTATATGTACAGGAAGAAAATTGAATGTAGTAATTCTCTACAAATTTTCTATTTCTGAATATACTTACACGGTGCATAAATAACTTGCCAATTAAAAGTTGCATTTATTGTATGTGTATATGCCAACGAGCATTCATTTATACTAAAAGTTGTCGTTTACACCTTCATACAAATTTAAGTAGCTGGTTGGAAACATTACTGCGTATAAAATTTACCGTATCCCACATAAAAAGTAATACGATAATTCTTGAATTATACTGAGTATTGATACTGAGACGAGCAATAATAATTTAATAAATAATAACGTGTGCCCCAGTGATCCTGAAACGTGAAGTTATTATTCCATTATTTTCAGGATAATCTAGATTTTCATTTCCTTTGCTCTTTGTATTTTCGTTTAATTTTTCTTATCAACATGAAAAAACTAAAATGTATCTTCGATAAACATGAAATCTTTTAAATATCGTGGGATATTTAAAAGCGCCAAGTTTATTTCTCAAAAAATCAACTATTAATCCACTATTTCAGCGATATAAATATTTTTCATGTATTTTATATCATCTGGAAAAGATTCTATTTTATATTGTAAATAGAGAACATGCTCAAATAGACGAGGAATAGAAATATGAACGCGTAAAAAACATTTTGAAAATTTTATAACAAACCATTTTCAACTACACTTGCTGATGGAGCGTATCAAAGAATAATTTTGCTCGTATCATTTTTTTTATACATATTGTCCGAAAAAAAAGAATATTTGTCATAAGTAACAGTAATTATAAAAGCAACAAATTGTGTCAGAACGTATAAATTCCGTACGTTTAATTTCTGCTGGCAGAAAACTCCGCAGAGAAGTCTCGCGGAAATATTTCATCCGAATTTAAGTTGTCCGCTGTTTATATGCATATGAAAACTGCATGTTTGCGTTGTTTTAAATCTAGAATTTCACAGAAATCAGCTCGCTGAGTATCAAAATACATGTAATTTCTCTCACTCTAATATATTATTATTTGATAACAATATCTCAAATATACAGCATTCGAATATATAGAATTAGAAATTTAAAATACTATCAAAACTAACAAAACGTTAATATTAATGAATATTAATACTAAATTTTTAATACTTGACTTTTTAATTCACTTTGTAAAACTATCCTGATTATATTTGACTTGCTTCTTTTTTCTGTAAAATCGACTTGATCAGAAGAGAAAATTATTCCTGCCTTTTTATTTATTTATTTATTTTAATATACTCGGTGATATTTAATGCACTCTATAATTCTTCAAAAATATCCGAAGTTGTTTAGTCGCAATCATTACGTATTTCAATTAAATCAAATTACGAAACGCACGTTAAGTGGCTGAGTCGCTCTAAAATGGCCGACGGCCAGTTCCTCTCCTCGGTCGCTCTTTATTCTATTTCCCTCACTACGAAATGTCTCTTTGTACGACCACCACGCGGCAATTTAAAATTAATTGCAAAAGTCACATGGACCTAAGCGCGAAGAATTTTCGCTTGATCTTTGTTGTTCTCCCTTCTGTGGCGCGAGATTTATTTCCGTCCGCAATTATGTTTTAGCACCGCGGTATTATCGCAAATTTTACTTTCTGTCGCCCACGATTTTATCCAGAGCGTAATTTTTTACTTTTTTATTTAAAAACTTCAAATCCACAACTGCCAGAAAAACGCTTTAAAATTCACTGGGAAATTGTCGGCATTTCACATGGTCGACGTTTAAAAATTATAATAATCGTTACTTGCCTTCTAAGCAATTGAACTTCCCATACATTAGATTAATTGGAACATCTTGTTATTCTTCTTTTCTTCATATTCTCCCATTTTCCTATGTTATGATTTGATTAATATCGCGAGATTCTACTTTTAAGACGTTTCTACATCCACAGACGTAAAAGTCATTACCACCTAATGACAAAATCCGCAATCACTTAGTTGCCAACCCAATAGCATGCGATTTTATGTTAAACATCTTTCTTAAACATTCAAAATTCGTTTGGTTTTTTAAGACGAGTACAAAATTAAAATATGAAAATTCTAGGATCGTAGCAAGATTATAAAATTTGTTCGAAAAGAGAAGATAGAGAAATACAATTGCAGTTAAGATGACTCGAAAAATACGAATCCCTAGATTATTAACATTAGTTGAAAAATTTCCTTCTACCAACTCGTACATCTGTGTCACACAAGTTGTGTGTACTACAGCCATCGTACACGTGTGCCGATTGAAAATTCGCAAGCTGCGAAATGCCATGTATGCGATGCCACTGGACCGGGATTCTCCGTAATTAAGCAGACACGTTTGGCAGCGGAATGTCGCTGAAGATTGGTCTAGTCACGAGGGGGGTGGAGAGCGTTGAATACAGGGAACAGTGGTCGGGAATCGGAATTGTTAGTGGTCGACAGGAGGTGGGGATGAATAAATAAAAGGGCAAAGAACGAGCGAAACCGGCTTGTAGGCAAAATCGTTCGACGAATCGGTTCGTGGGCGGCACTGATCGTGGTGCGTTTCATTTTCAGCGAAATCATCTGTTGGCGGCTGAAAGAATTTAAGTTGGAAGTCTCGTTATAACATCTACCGCAATCTTCTTCTATGATAAACTAAAATCTCTATGGAATTTGTTAGCATTAAATTGAGTTGTGTAGATATAGTAGAATAAAATTTCTTTCGAATATTAATAAGTTGAGTTACGTGAATATTGTCGAGCGGGTAGTAACGAGTGCTTTATCGACTTTAAAGAACGATACTAATCACTAAATTTCTTATTTTTGATACTTTCATGTTTTAAAGTATGAAACGATCTTTCAAATTGGAAATTCAATTTATCTCATTCAATTTATCTCGGGCTATATAAATGTTGCAATTTTAGAGAACTTCCTGTCACAATGCTAAAAATTCTAAATCTTTAATACTAAAACCAACACTGTCGTATTTTACAAATACGTCAAACACCTCTTGTACGATCCGCGTACGAACGGACCATAAAACAAATCTCGAAGAACGACGCGTTTCCCCTCATTACATTCGCTTACTAGCGCTGCGTGTAAAATATGTGTGGAAGCGGAACGTTATAATCCTTTAATCAGCTACATATATATCATATGTAGATCCCGCTACTCTTATCAAAAGTTGATAATCCATTGCAACTCCCATCCTCCACTTAACATCAATTACACCTATCATACCGCCTACTATACAAATTATTTCCAAAGCAAATACATCCGTTCCAGCGCCGAATCATTGATGCGATTCGCCGGAAGCTCTTTAAAGTCTGGAAAATTCTCCTCCCGTTCGATGGATAATAACGATCGTTCAATTTTACGAGTACGTTCGCGTGCCAATGGAGATAATTAAATCTAAAAAAACGTGTCTTTGCTAGCGGCCTTGGCAGCCGGACAATTTGTACGTCTAATAAACCCAATTGCGCCTTATATAATGTACACTGAGCCGGGGAGAGCCAGAAGAGACGAAAATGTTCGATATTCGATGGCGAGGGTCGCCTCGGGGGAAAACGCAGACTTTTCCAACGAGTCTTGGCACTGAAAGCCATTCCGTTTCGGTTTCGTTAATCGCGTACACCTATTGGCTGGCAACGGCCGTGGAAAGAATCGCCATGGAACGATGGAAGTCGCGAACGAACCGCCGAGAGGTCGAATGGTCTCGTCGATTACAGATCGCAAGGGAACCGGAAACGCTCGGTTGTATCGCGCGTCACTTCCATCTTGGTTAAACGCTCCGCGGCGGAATACTCGTCGTTACACGCTCGACTTCCTTACTTTGTTTGTACGATACTGTCTGTTAGGGTGTCAACGATCCGTGCACACATGATAATTAGCGTAGAGAGATGGCAACGAGGTACATCTTTGAACGCGACAAGATCAAGCGTGACCAATGGCAGAAGTTAATAATCGAAGCTACGTAAATATGGTTAAGAATGGCGATTCGTGAGTTAATTTGTGTCGCTCGGGATGGAACCGATCGATCGGTTTGCGATATTTTCTTATTTTTCGGTTATTTCGTCGGTGAAAGATGGTTGTTCGCTGGAATCCGATAGAGCGGGTTTAATATTAAATTTTGTTATTATGATTCAATTATTATTTCCAAATTGCTATTTTACCAATATAATAGTATTTTTCGACAATTTTTATATCTCTTTGGTGTAATATAAATTACGCGATAATGAAGGAAGTACCTAGTCTATATGTATATGTAAAACACCTGAGGATTTATTTGATTTTAGATATTATTTGTTTGAGCGTTTAAAATGAAATATAGTTAGATGTTCATTGATGTATAAATATTCAGTGATGTATTAATTCACGGATTTATTATCAGTAATAACTAGTAAACACCGGAAGTAGTAATGTTATATCCGGTATATTGCATCTCATTACTTCTACCGTATATGGTATAATAATAGTAAATAATATTATAAATTATCATTTACAAGCGGATAGATTTAGAAATTATAATTTACTACTTTAACGTTGAAAGTGTTCCAGAATGATCGTAACGCTTTCAACTTTCTTGCATTAATATATATTTACTCTTTCGTGCAATCTGGTGATAACTAAATCATTTATTTTTCAGTTTGATTGAATTTACTATTCAGGTTAAGTTGATTCTGGTCAAAAAATGAGATATTTAACAATTTCTTCTTAAGATATTCTTAGAATGTCGGTTCGTATATCGTCTAGAGACATCGATTTATACATTCTTGATATCGAGTATTCAATTTATAAAATTTTATCTAACACATTTACGGAGTTCAAGTTATTCGCCAATGCATTCTAAGTAAAGTATAAATGAACTTCTTGAAGACCATATTTCTACCTATATTAGATAAACGTTCCAGCATTCTCGAAACTGTAGATTCTATAGATACTTCTTCGATTAATTTTCTCAATTGCCTTGTCACTTTCGGCTCAATTCATCACAGTTGGTGCACATTTAATCTAATAAGATAGGTATGTCGAACTTACGGCTCTGCGGATCGAATAGTCTGCTATTAGATTGTGTGCGGTTCCTGTTTAACATGTCCGAATTAATACATCAGTAGGTTTCCCTATTAATTAGCTTCTATGGAGCTGCGTTCGTGGTGAACCGGAACGTAGAATGTACGATATCGAGCTGCCACGGCGTTATACATTTAATACCTCAAAGACATTGAAGCAATACCACGCAACTGCTCGTCCAATTAAATGGTAATCAAGGAAAAACAAAAGCGTTGTTGTGCTTTACATTACATGCATTGTCTTTGTTATCATCATAACCTGTTACTAAGAGAATTAATTATATCTCAAATATCGAAATCATTGGAAATTCATATTTGTGAAAAGAATTATTTGAATAGGCATAGTCGAACCTTTCAAGTTTATATTACAATATAGAATTCAATATCCTATAATATTATTAATTATAATCCATCATTAATATAACATATCATTAATATCTCTTAAAATATTCGATATTATGTTGTTTGTGATTAAGTAAAATGTAGCGAAAATTATTACATTCCTCGCGTATATTAAAATTAAATATTTCTGTTAACCTAAAAAACCATAAAGCCTTAAGAAAAGGTTCTCCTATATTTAATATGTAATTTAGAGCTTTTAGAAGACCGTATTTTTCATTTAATTAGACGATATTTAAACAATTAAACGCTTAAACATTATTAATTTCCGTTAATATCTATCGAGAATCTGTAAATTAACAACATTCGTACCTTTGAACCAAGAAACAAAGTTTTCGCATGTTTAAAAATATCATCTAGCATTATCCATAGTTCAAATACCTTCCAAGACTTAAATATTAATGATTGCTATAGATTAGAAATTGCCCGTGGACCAAAGATCGGTGTTAATAATTAACGCGCATAAACTGCTTCATTGTTATGCATCGATGCATCAAAATGCAATCGATTATTATACGAAAAATTCTCTTTCCTCGTGACTGAAATATTCTACGTATATATACGCGAGTTATCCAAGCACGAACTAAAAATTTCTGACTGCGAGAGCTACTCTGTCGCAGTGACTTATGTATGTGACTCACGTCTTATCTAGCTAGGCACCTTCTCATTCCTGCAATTCTTCCGTCTGGCTCTTTCAGTTCCTTGGATGACAGGCTGACGGTGACGCTGGTTGGTTCGCATGACTCGTTCATCTCGAAAACTCGCTCGGAAAGGGGGTCACACCAATCTTTTCTCGCTTCTTTTCTCGCTTCTTTTCTCCTCTCGATTTCTACGTATACATGTATAGTATATATACGACCATCGTTATCCCTTTAGCTGGTTGAAGTTTGAAAAGCCACGGCGAAACTGAGCCTGAGTTTTCCGAGTTTCGATCGTGTGCCACGAATTTGCTGATTTCGTTGATTCGTAAGCCGTTCGGTAGCCGAAGAATCTGTCGAGCTTGCATTTCGAGGATTATTCGCTTGCTACACAGTATGTTATCTAAAGTCTAGTTAAGTTTCTTAGATGTAATGGCAATGCGGAAAACGTGCAATTTACGCTTAAAGTTAATTTCAACTTTCATTAGCAATAGTTTGTATGAAAATATTGGCTTGGTATAAATATAACATTTTTTAAACAATTCCAAATGTTAGTTTACTGATATATTCAGTACGTACATATAGATAATTAAAGAACATATATGTAATAAAAATAGTTATATAATATACGTATATCTCATATTATATACACGTATAAAATTCTTCATTCACTTTATAGAAGAATAGAGCAATATGAACATTCTATTTTGGATATATGCATTTTACATATTTCTACAGTTTTCAATATTGTGAAAATGCATAAAAATCGACAATCTACGAATTGATATACCGTGTAGTTATTAATTTAAATAATTAATTTTCCAAGAATGTATCGGTTGTCTCTGCTTTTGACGATAGCGTCCAATTTTGCTGAACTCGCCATGCCTGCTTAAGGTGATCATTTAGATAGAGATAGTCTAAGTTGCGTCACGACTTTGATACGGATAGCACGGTACAGCTTGTCACTTTGAAATTTCGCGGCCGATAGGGCTGGATACTTGTATACCGTTTGCGTATAACGCAGTTTCGTATACCAGAGTTAGATTAGATCTTCAGCCTTTCATGTAGTAATTAATTCTATACGATGATAAGTTGTGGCTAGACGTAAAATATTTTCTGTTCAGAATTCAGAAATTCACTGTGATCGTTTCGTTGTTTGTTATGTAGTCTATTTTGTAAATAAATGATAGATTTCCTGGACTAAAAACATATCTTTGTGCGGATAAATATATCGATCAAGTGTCTACATCGATTTTCACAAATATACTGAAATTAAGGGTTGAAACTAGCAACGTAACTTAAAAGTAAAACTTAAAATTAATGACGCAAGTAGAAACTAAGACTTAAAAGTAAGGCTTAACACTAATGACATATCTTGAAAGGGAGATTTAAAAGTAAGGTTTAACACGAAGACTTAAAATTAAGGGTTAGGAGTAAGGTTTAAACGTAGAACTTAAAATAAAGAATAAATCCCTCATCGTCTCTCGTCGTCCCTCGACAACCCTCGTTGGCCAAACAGTGAGGCATAATACTGACTTAATCACTATCTTAGAACTACAATCTACTTAAACCAGAATACATTAAATCGCAGGTTAGTGGCAGCCTTTCTCATCAAAGACCTTAACTTCGAGTAAAAATTTAAAAAATAATACTTTGTCAAATTAACTATTCTACCTGATAGTTCAATATCTGAAACAATTACACGACGCAATATTTAACTTTTTGCTCCAAATTTGAAAATATATTTTCCTGCAAACAACGCGCACATTGGCATTAGCCCAGATATATTCATCTTAAAATTAATTAAAAGTAAAACACACACATCTCACGATGTCCCTCCGATATCCCACGGCGACCCACGATGAATGCCAATAATAATTTATTAAGGTAATACTTATCTACTGATTAATTAGAACTAAAACACATTAGATCCCATGTTGACTATCTAAATTGAGAGTTAAACCCAATACTTCAATCTATAACTTAAAAGTAAGCGTGCATCATACATCATTCATCTCCCACAAAACAATTACATGGATCATTACAAAGATCATACAATAAATCGTAAATTAAAGCCTGCGGCTGTCTACTTTATAATTAATTAAAATAAAGGGTTAAAATAAAGCATCTCACGGTGTCCCACGGTGTACCACGATGTCCCACGATGTCCGAAGGTGTCCTGCGATGTTCCACAGTGTCCCAAGGTGTTCCACGGTGTCCCAAAGTGTCCTGCGATGTTCCACAGTGTCCCAAGATGTTCCACGGTGTCCCAAAGTGTCCTGCGATGTTCCACAGTGTCCCAGGTGTGCCACGGTGTCCCAATGTGTTCCACGGTATCCCAAGGTATTCCACGGTGTCCCAAGGTATTCCACGGTATCCCAAGTTATTCCACGGTGTCCCAAGGTATTCCACGGTGTCCCAAGGTGTTCCACGGTGTTCAACGGTGCCCAACGGTGCCCCTGCAGGGGGGTATTAGTCCAGCCTAGATTATCCAAAACACTTTTCGTTTTTAGCTTGGTATCGCTTCCCAAAGATTAATCGAGTGATTAAATTTTGGAAAACAATGCCAATTACCAGGTCTCACCACGCGGAGGTGACTACGCAAGAGACCCGCCCATGGGTTATTTATCTTTATACATCCATCTCGACATTCAACCCATTGGCAGAATGTCGAGTACCGTCTCTACTTGACCATGGGCCTGCGTAAAGAAATAGTTGCTTCGTAGCATAACTGCGAAACACATATCTCCAACGCAGCGCTTACATGAATCTTTACAATCGTGGAGCAAAGCATACATAACGCCACAGCCATCTCTCACACAACGATTACATAGATCCGTACAAATATTGTACAATAATTGGCGTCCCTATTGGCAGCATTCGGTATCAAAGACACATTTATCTATCTTGGAACGAATCAAAGAAAGTGAAGCTAACGAACGAACTAACAAACTTACGCGACGTACCCCCGTGCACAGGATAACCCGAAGGATTAGCGGAAAGCCCAAGTATTGACCATAACTCGATTCCTGTTTCGCCGTTCGAAACTTACACGAGTCGCGGTCGATGCCGCCGACCGATGATGCCAGTGATCCGCTGGTGATCCAGCCGTGGATCCAGCACATAGGCCGGCAACTTAACACACTCCAACTGAACATGTGGAACCCGGGGAGGGGCCGCTGAACAGGATTGCGAAGGCAGAGGCCTCAACTGAACAGTGGGGCCCACCCCTGTGGAGGGGCCGCTGAACAGGATTACGAAGGCATGATCTTCAACTGAACAGTGGGGCCCACCCCCGCGGGCCCGAACAGGATTACGGAGGACGTGAAATTACAGGTCCCTGCCCGAGTACCGAAGTACCAATCGGACAGGAGTGCAGATCCACGACTGAATCCCCAACAGATTCGCAAGCATCAGCGGCGCGACGACAACTCCCGCGATCCGGTGCGAACGTCGAGCAGTCGTCGAGCAGTTACCAAGACTGAGGTGTGCTTGGGCCGCCTTACGAATCCCAAGAGGTGTCCAGTGCACGTTGACCCGCGCGTACCCGGAATACGCACGAGCGAGTACGTCACGCGACAGTTTGAAACAACTGAGCGATCGCGAACCTACAAATCGCGGGTACAATTTTTCGTTCCAAGATGGATAAGTATCGCTGTACAGAATGAGCTCACAATGCACTTAACATAGGTATCTATCTTACGATTAATTAAGGCTATAACGCACGCATTCCAAGGTATCCAACATAGTCCAATGTCGTCCAACGTCGTCCAACGTCGTCCAACGTCGTCCAACGTTGTCCAAAGATGTCCAACGGTGTCCAACGGTGTCCAACGGTGTCCAACGTTGTCCAACGGTGTCCAACGGTGTCCAACGATGTCCAACGGTGCAGTCCAGTGTAGATCATCCAAAATTCTTTTCGCGTTTTTTGGTGATCTACACTGGACCAACGGTGTCCCACGGTGTCCCACGGTGTCCCACGGTGTCCAACGGTGTCCAGCGGTGTCCAACGATGTCCAACGGTGTCCAACGGTGTCCAACGATGTCCAACGGTGCAGTCCAGTGTAGATCATCCAAAATTCTTTTCGCGTTTTTTGGTGATCTACACTGGACCAACGTTGTCCAACGGTGTCCCACGGTGTCCCACGATGTCCAACGGTGTCCAACGTCGTCCAAAGTCGTCCAACGGTGTCCCACGGTGTCCCACGGTGTCCAACGATGTCCAACGATGTCCAACGGTGTCCAACGATGTCCAACGATGTCCAACGGTGTCCAACGATGTCCAACGGTGCAGTCCAGTGTAGATCATCCAAAATTCTTTTCGCGTTTTTTGGTGATCTACACTGGACCAACGGTGTCCCACGGTGTCCCACGGTGTCCCACGGTGTCCAACGGTGTCCAACGGTGTCCAACGTTGTCCAACGGTGTCCAACGGTGTCCAACGATGTCCAACGGTGCAGTCCAGTGTAGATCATCCAAAATTCTTTTCGCGTTTTTTGGTGATCTACACTGGACCAACGGTGTCCAACGATGTCCAACGGTGCAGTCCAGTGTAGATCATCCAACATTCTTTTCGCGTTTTTTGGTGATCTACACTGGACCAACGGTGTCGAACGATGTCCAACGGTGCAGTCCAGTGTAGATCATCCAACACTCTTTTCGCGTTTTTTGGTGATCTACACTGGACCAACGGTGTCCAACGTTGTCCAACGGTGTCCAACGGTGTCCCACGTTGTCCAACGGTGTCCAACGGTGTCCAACGTCGTCCAACGTCGTCCAACGGTGTCCAACGTCGTCCAACGTCGTCCAACGGTGTCCAACGGTGTCCAACGTCGTCCAACGTCGTCCAACGGTGTCCAACGATGTCCAACGGTGTCCAACGGTGTCCAACGGTGTCCAACGATGTCCAACGGTGTCCAACGATGTCCAACGGTGTCCAACGATGTCCAACGGTGTCCAACGGTGTCCAACGGTGTCCAACGATGTCCAACGGTGTCCAACGATGTCCAACGGTGCAGTCCAGTGTAGATCATCCAAAATTCTTTTCGCGTTTTTTGGTGATCTACACTGGACCAACGGTGTTCCACGGTGTCCCACGGTGTCCCACGGTGTCCCGCGATGTCCAACGTCGTCCAACGGTGTCCCACGGTGTCCAACGATGTCCAACGGTGCAGTCCAGTGTAGATCATCCAAAATTCTTTTCGCGTTTTTTGGTGATCTACACGGGACCAACGTTGTCCAACGGTGTCCCACGGTGTCCCACGGTGTCCAACGGTGTCCAACGTCGTCCAACGTCGTCCAACGGTGTCCCACGGTGTCCAACGATGTCCAACGATGTCCAACGGTGTCCAACGATGTCCAACGGTGTCCAACGTTGTCCAACGGTGTCCAACGATGTCCAACGGTGTCCAACGATGTCCAACGGTGCAGTCCAGTGTAGATCATCCAAAATTCTTTTCGCGTTTTTTGGTGATCTACACTGGACCAACGGTGTCCCACGGAGTCCAACGGTGCAGTCCAGTGTAGATCATCCAAAATTCTTTTCGCGTTTTTTGGTGATCTACACTGGACCAACGGTGTCCCACGGTGTCCCACGGTATCCCACGGTGTCCAACGGTGTCCAACGTCGTCCAACGGTGTCCAACGGTGTCCAACGGTGCAGTCCAGTGTAGATCATCCAAAATTCTTTTCGCGTTTTTTGGTGATCTACACTGGACCAACGGTGTCCCACGGTGTCCCACGGTGTCCCACGGTGTCCCACGGTGTCCAACGGTGTCCAACGATGTCCAACGGTGTCCAACGGTGTCCAACGATGTCCAACGGTGCAGTCCAGTGTAGGTCATCCAAAATTCTTTTCGCGTTTTTTGGTGATCTACACTGGACCAACGTTGTCCAACGGTGTCCCACGGTGTCCCACGGTGTCCCACGGTGTCCAACGTCGTCCAACGGTGTCCCACGGTGTCCAACGATGTCCAACGGTGCAGTCCAGTGTAGATCCTCCAAAATTCTTTTCGCGTTTTTTGGTGATCCACACTGGACCAACGGTGTCCCACGGTGTCCCACGGTGTCCCACGGTGTCCCGCGGTGTCCCACGGTGTCCCACGGTGTCCAACGGTGTCCAACGATGTCCAACGGTGTCCAACGATGTCCAACGGTGCAGTCCAGTGTAGATCATCCAAAATTCTTTTCGCCTTTTTTGGTGATCTACACTGGACCAACGGTGTCCCACGGTGTCCCACGGTGTCCAACGGTGTCCAACGTCGTCCAACGTCGTCCAACGGTGTCCCACGGTGTCCAACGATGTCCAACGGTGCAGTCCAGTGTAGATCATCCAAAATTCTTTTCGCGTTTTTTGGTGATCTACACTGGACCAACGGTGTCCCACGGTGTCCCACGGTGTCCCACCGTGTCCCACGGTGTCCCACGGTGTTCCACGGTGTCCCACGGTGTTCCACGGTGTTTTCACGGTGTCCCACTGTGTCCCACGGTGTCCAACGGTGTCCAACGATGTCCAACGGTGTCCAACGATGTCCAACGGTGCAGTCCAGTGTAGATCATCCAAAATTCTTTTCGCGTTTTTTGGTGATCCACACTGGACCAACGGTGTCCCACGGTGTCCCACGGTGTCCCACGGTGTCCAACGGTGTCCAACGATGTCCAACGGTGTCCAACGATGTCCAACGGTGCAGTCCAGTGTAGATCATCCAAAATTCTTTTCGCGTTTTTTGGTGATCTACACTGGACCAACGGTGTCCCACGGAGTCCAACGGTGCAGTCCAGTGTAGATCATCCAAAATTCTTTTCGCGTTTTTTGGTGATCTACACTGGACCAACGGTGTCCCACGGTGTCCCACGGTGTCCGACGGTGTCCAACGGTGTCCAACGTCGTCCAACGGTGTCCAACGGTGTCCAACGGTGCAGTCCAGTGTAGATCATCCAAAATTCTTTTCGCGTTTTTTGGTGATCTACACTGGACCAACGGTGTCCCACGGTGTCCCACGGTGTCCCACGGTGTCCCACGGTGTCCAACGGTGTCCAACGATGTCCAACGGTGTCCAACGGTGTCCAACGATGTCCAACGGTGCAGTCCAGTGTAGGTCATCCAAAATTCTTTTCGCGTTTTTTGGTGATCTACACTGGACCAACGTTGTCCAACGGTGTCCCACGGTGTCCCACGGTGTCCCGCGGTGTCCCACGGTGTCCCACGGTGTCCAACGGTGTCCAACGATGTCCAACGGTGTCCAACGGTGCAGTCCAGTGTAGATCATCCAAAATTCTTTTCGCGTTTTTTGGTGATCTACACTGGACCAACGGTGTCCCACGGTGTCCCACGGTGTCCCACGGTGTCCCACGGTGTCCCACGGTGTTCCACGGTGTCCCACGGTGTTCCACGGTGTTTCCACGGTGTCCCACTGTGTCCCACGGTGTCCCACTGTGTCCCACGGTGTCCAACGGTGTCCAACGATGTCCAACGGTGTCCAACGATGTCCAACGGTGCAGTCCAGTGTAGATCGTTCCAAAATTCTTTTCGCGTTTTTTGGTGATCCACACTGGACCAACGGTGTCCCACGGTGTCCCACGGTGTCCCACGGTGTCCAACGGTGTCCAACGATGTCCAACGGTGTCCAACGATGTCCAACGGTGCAGTCCAGTGTAGATCATCCAAAATTCTTTTCGCGTTTTTTGGTGATCTACACTGGACCAACGGTGTCCAACGGTGTCCAACGATGTCCAACGGTGCAGTCCAGTGTAGATCATCCAAAATTCTTTTCGCGTTTTTTGGTGATCTACACTGGACCAACGTTGTTCAACGGTGTCCCACGGTGTCCCACGATGTCCAACGGTGTCCAACGTCGTCCAAAGTCGTCCAACGGTGTCCCACGGTGTCCCACGGTGTCCAACGATGTCCAACGATGTCCAACGGTGTCCAACGATGTCCAACGATGTCCAACGGTGTCCAACGATGTCCAACGGTGCAGTCCAGTGTAGATCATCCAAAATTCTTTTCGCGTTTTTTGGTGATCTACACTGGTCCAACGGTGTCCCACGGTGTCCAACGGTGTCCAACGGTGTCCAACGGTGTCCAACGGTGTCCAACGATGTCCAACGGTGCAGTCCAGTGTAGATCATCCAAAATTCTTTTCGCGTTTTTTGGTGATCTACACTGGAACAACGGTGTCCCACGGTGTCCCACGGTGTCCCACGGTGTCCCACGGTGTCCCACGGTGTCCCACGGTGTCCCACGGTGTCCCACGGTGTCCCACGGTGTCCCACGGTGTCCAACGGTGTCCAACGTCGTCCAACGGTGTCCCACGGTGTCCAACGATGTCCAACGGTGCAGTCCAGTGTAGATCATCCAAAATTCTTTTCGCGTTTTTTGGTGATCTACACTGGACCAACGGTGTCCCACGGTGTCCCACGGTGTCCAACGGTGTCCAACGGTGTCCAACGATGTCCAACGGTGTCCAACGATGTCCAACGGTGCAGTCCAGTGTAGATCATCCAAAATTCTTTTCGCGTTTTTTGGTGATCTACACTGGACCAACGGTGTCCCACGGAGTCCCACGGTGTCCCACGGTGTCCCACGGTGTCCCACGGTGTCCCACGGTGTCCCACGGTGTCCCACGGTGTCCAACGGTGTCCAACGTCGTCCAACGGTGTCCCACGGTGTCCAACGATGTCCAACGGTGCAGTCCAGTGTAGATCATCCAAAATTCTTTTCGCGTTTTTTGGTGATCTACACTGGACCAACGGTGTCCCACGGAGTCCCACGGTGTCCCACGGTGTCCAACGTCGTCCAACGGTGTCCAACGTCATCCAACGGTGTCCCACGGTGTCCAACGATGTCCAACGGTGCAGTCCAGTGTAGATCATCCAAAATTCTTTTCGCGTTTTTTGGTGATCTACACTGGACCAACGGTGTCTCACGGTGTCCCACGGTGTCCCACGGTGTCCCACGGTGTCCACCGATGTCCAACGGTGTCCAACGGTGTCCAACGGTGTCCAACGATGTCCAACGGTGTCCAACGATGTCCAACGGTGCAGTCCAGTGTAGATCATCCAAAATTCTTTTCGCGTTTTTTGGTGATCTACACTGGACCAACGGTGTTCCACGGTGTCCCACGGTGTCCCACGGTGTCCCGCGATGTCCAACGTCGTCCAACGGTGTCCCACGGTGTCCAACGATGTCCAACGGTGCAGTCCAGTGTAGATCATCCAAAATTCTTTTCGCGTTTTTTGGTGATCTACACGGGACCAACGTTGTCCAACGGTGTCCCACGGTGTCCCACGGTGTCCAACGGTGTCCAACGTCGTCCAACGTCGTCCAACGGTGTCCCACGGTGTCCAACGATGTCCAACGATGTCCAACGGTGTCCAACGATGTCCAACGGTGTCCAACGTTGTCCAACGGTGTCCAACGATGTCCAACGGTGTCCAACGATGTCCAACGGTGCAGTCCAGTGTAGATCATCCAAAATTCTTTTCGCGTTTTTTGGTGATCTACACTGGACCAACGGTGTCCCACGGTGTCCCACGGTGTCCCACGGTGTCCAACGGTGTCCAACGTCGTCCAACGGTGTCCAACGGTGTCCAACGGTGCAGTCCAGTGTAGATCATCCAAAATTCTTTTCGCGTTTTTTGGTGATCTACACTGGACCAACGGTGTCCCACGGTGTCCCACGGTGTCCCACGGTGTCCCACGGTGTCCAACGGTGTCCAACGATGTCCAACGGTGTCCAACGGTGTCCAACGATGTCCAACGGTGCAGTCCAGTGTAGGTCATCCAAAATTCTTTTCGCGTTTTTTGGTGATCTACACTGGACCAACGTTGTCCAACGGTGTCCCACGGTGTCCCACGGTGTCCCACGGTGTCCAACGTCGTCCAACGGTGTCCCACGGTGTCCAACGATGTCCAACGGTGCAGTCCAGTGTAGATCCTCCAAAATTCTTTTCGCGTTTTTTGGTGATCCACACTGGACCAACGGTGTCCCACGGTGTCCCACGGTGTCCCACGGTGTCCCGCGGTGTCCCACGGTGTCCCACGGTGTCCAACGGTGTCCAACGATGTCCAACGGTGTCCAACGATGTCCAACGGTGCAGTCCAGTGTAGATCATCCAAAATTCTTTTCGCCTTTTTTGGTGATCTACACTGGACCAACGGTGTCCCACGGTGTCCCACGGTGTCCAACGGTGTCCAACGTCGTCCAACGTCGTCCAACGGTGTCCCACGGTGTCCAACGATGTCCAACGGTGTCCAACGGTGCAGTCCAGTGTAGATCATCCAAAATTCTTTTCGCGTTTTTTGGTGATCTACACTGGACCAACGTTGTCCAACGGTGTCCCACGGTGTCCCACGGTGTCCCGCGGTGTCCCACGGTGTCCCACGGTGTCCAACGGTGTCCAACGATGTCCAACGGTGTCCAACGGTGCAGTCCAGTGTAGATCATCCAAAATTCTTTTCGCGTTTTTTGGTGATCTACACTGGACCAACGGTGTCCCACGGTGTCCCACGGTGTCCCACGGTGTCCAACGGTGTCCAACGTCGTCCAACGGTGTCCAACGGTGTCCAACGGTGCAGTCCAGTGTAGATCATCCAAAATTCTTTTCGCGTTTTTTGGTGATCTACACTGGACCAACGGTGTCCCACGGTGTCCCACGGTGTCCCACGGTGTCCCACAGTGTCCAACGGTGTCCAACGATGTCCAACGGTGTCCAACGGTGTCCAACGATGTCCAACGGTGCAGTCCAGTGTAGGTCATCCAAAATTCTTTTCGCGTTTTTTGGTGATCTACACTGGACCAACGTTGTCCAACGGTGTCCCACGGTGTCCCACGGTGTCCCGCGGTGTCCCACGGTGTCCCACGGTGTCCAACGGTGTCCAACGATGTCCAACGGTGTCCAACGGTGCAGTCCAGTGTAGATCATCCAAAATTCTTTTCGCGTTTTTTGGTGATCTACACTGGACCAACGGTGTCCCACGGTGTCCCACGGTGTCCCACGGTGTCCCACGGTGTCCCACGGTGTTCCACGGTGTCCCACGGTGTTCCACGGTGTTTCCACGGTGTCCCACTGTGTCCCACGGTGTCCCACTGTGTCCCACGGTGTCCAACGGTGTCCAACGATGTCCAACGGTGTCCAACGATGTCCAACGGTGCAGTCCAGTGTAGATCGTTCCAAAATTCTTTTCGCGTTTTTTGGTGATCCACACTGGACCAACGGTGTCCCACGGTGTCCCACGGTGTCCCACGGTGTCCAACGGTGTCCAACGATGTAACACGGGGTCCAACGATGTCCAACGGTGCAGTCCAGTGTAGATCATCCAAAATTCTTTTCGCGTTTTTTGGTGATCTACACTGGACCAACGGTGTCCAACGGTGTCCAACGATGTCCAACGGTGCAGTCCAGTGTAGATCATCCAAAATTCTTTTCGCGTTTTTTGGTGATCTACACTGGACCAACGTTGTTCAACGGTGTCCCACGGTGTCCCACGATGTCCAACGGTGTCCAACGTCGTCCAAAGTCGTCCAACGGTGTCCCACGGTGTCCCACGGTGTCCAACGATGTCCAACGATGTCCAACGGTGTCCAACGATGTCCAACGATGTCCAACGGTGTCCAACGATGTCCAACGGTGCAGTCCAGTGTAGATCATCCAAAATTCTTTTCGCGTTTTTTGGTGATCTACACTGGTCCAACGGTGTCCCACGGTGTCCAACGGTGTCCAACGGTGTCCAACGGTGTCCAACGGTGTCCAACGATGTCCAACGGTGCAGTCCAGTGTAGATCATCCAAAATTCTTTTCGCGTTTTTTGGTGATCTACACTGGACCAACGGTGTCCCACGGAGTCCCACGGTGTCCCACGGTGTCCCACGGTGTCCCACGGTGTCCCACGGTGTCCCACGGTGTCCCACGGTGTCCAACGGTGTCCCACGGTGTCCAACGGTGTCCAACGTCGTCCAACGGTGTCCCACGGTGTCCAACGATGTCCAACGGTGCAGTCCAGTGTAGATCATCCAAAATTCTTTTCGCGTTTTTTGGTGATCTACACTGGACCAACGGTGTCCCACGGTGTCCCACGGTGTCCAACGGTGTCCAACGGTGTCCAACGATGTCCAACGGTGTCCAACGATGTCCAACGGTGCAGTCCAGTGTAGATCATCCAAAATTCTTTTCGCGTTTTTTGGTGATCTACACTGGACCAACGGTGTCCCACGGAGTCCCACGGTGTCCCACGGTGTCCCACGGTGTCCCACGGTGTCCCACGGTGTCCCACGGTGTCCCACGGTGTCCAACGGTGTCCAACGTCGTCCAACGGTGTCCCACGGTGTCCAACGATGTCCAACGGTGCAGTCCAGTGTAGATCATCCAAAATTCTTTTCGCGTTTTTTGGTGATCTACACTGGACCAACGGTGTCCCACGGAGTCCCACGGTGTCCCACGGTGTCCAACGTCGTCCAACGGTGTCCAACGTCGTCCAACGGTGTCCCACGGTGTCCAACGATGTCCAACGGTGCAGTCCAGTGTAGATCATCCAAAATTCTTTTCGCGTTTTTTGGTGATCTACACTGGACCAACGGTGTCTCACGGTGTCCCACGGTGTCCCACGGTGTCCCACGGTGTCCAACGATGTCCAACGGTGTCCAACGATGTCGAACGGTGCAGTCCAGTGTAGATCATCCAAAATTCTTTTCGCGTTTTTTGGTGATCTACACTGGACCAACGGTGTCCCACGGTGTCCCACGGTGTCCAACGGTGTCCAACGATGTCCAACGGTGTCCAACGATGTCCAACGGTGCAGTCCAGTGTAGATCATCCAAAATTCTTTTCGCGTTTTTTGGTGATCTACACTGGACCAACGGTGTCCCACGGTGTCCCACGGTGTCCAACGGTGTCCAACGGTGTCCAACGGTGTCCAACGATGTCCAACGGTGCAGTCCAGTGTAGATCATCCAAAATTCTTTTCGCGTTTTTTGGTGATCTACACTGGACCAACGGTGTCCCACGGTGTCCCACGGTGTCCCGCGGTGTCCCACGGTGTCCCACGGTGTCCCACGGTGTCCCACGGTGTCCCACGGTGTCCCACGGTGTCCCACGGTGTCCAACGGTGTCCAACGTCGTCCAACGGTGTCCCACGGTGTCCAACGATGTCCAACGGTGCAGTCCAGTGTAGATCATCCAAAATTCTTTTCGCATTTTTTGGTGATCTACACTGGACCAACGGTGTCCCACGGTGTCCCACGGTGTCCCACGGTGTCCAACGTCGTCCAACGGTGTCCCACGGTGTCCAACGATGTCCAACGGTGTCCAACGATGTCCAACGGTGTCCAACGATGTCCAACGGTGCAGTCCAGTGTAGATCATCCAAAATTCTTTTCGCGTTTTTTGGTGATCTACATTGGACCAACGGTGTCCCACGGTGTCTCACGGTGTCCAACGGTGTCCAACGATGTCCAACGGTGTCCAACGATGTCCAACGGTGCAGTCCAGTGTAGATCATCCAAAATTCTTTTCGCGTTTTTTGGTGATCTACACTGGACCAACGGTGTCCCACGGTGTCCCACGGTGTCCAACGGTGCAGTCCAGTGTACATCATCCAAAATTCTTTTCGCGTTTTTTGGTAATCTACACTGGACCAACGGTGTCCCACGGTGTCCAACGGTGTCCCACGGTGTCCCACGGTGTCCAACGGTGTCCAACGTCGTCCAACGTCGTCCAACGGTGTCCCACGGTGTCCAACGATGTCCAACGGTGCAGTCCAGTGTAGATCATCCAAAATTCTTTTCGCGTTTTTTGGTGATCTACACTGGACCAACGGTGTCCAACGATGTCCAACGATGTCCAACGGTGCAGTCCAGTGTAGATCATCCAAAATTCTTTTCGCGTTTTTTGGTAATCTACACTGGACCAACGGTGTCCCACTGTGTCCCACGGTGTCCCACGGTGTCCAACGGTGTCCAACGATGTCCAACGGTGCAGTCCAGTGTAGATCATCCAAAATTCTTTTCGCGTTTTTTGGTGATCTGCACTGGACCAACGGTGTCCAACGTCGTCCAACGGTGTCCCACGGGGTCCAACGATGTCCAACGGTGCAGTCCAGTGTAGATCATCCAAAATCCTTTTCGCGTTTTTTGGTGATCTACACTGGACCAACGGTGTCCCACGGTGTCCAACGGTGTCCAGCGGTGTCCCACGGTGTCCCACGGTATCCCACGGTGTCCCACGGTGTCCAACGTCGTCCAACGTCGTCCAACGGTGTCCCACGGTGTCCAACGGTGTCCCACGGTGTCCAGCGGTGTCCAACGTCGTCCAACGGTGTCCCACGGTGTCCAACGATGTCCAACGGTGTCACACGGTGTGAAACGGTGTCCAACGGTGTCCAACGGTGTCCCACGGTGTCCAACGGTGTCCAACGTCGTCCAACGGTGTCCCACGGTGTCCAACGATGTCCAACGGTGACCCACGGTGTGAAACGGTGTCCAACGGTGTCCAACGGTGTCCAACGGTGTCCAACGATGTCCAACGATGTCCAAAGATGTCCAACGGTGCAGTCCAGTGTAGATCATCCAAAATTCTTTTCGCGTTTTTTGGTGATCTACACTGGACCAACGGTGTCCCACGGTGTCCAACTGTGTCCAGCGGTGTCCCACGGTGTCCCACGGTGTCCCACGGTGTCCCACGGTGTCCCACGGTGTCCAACGTCGTCCAACGTCGTCCAACGGTGTCCCACGGTGTCCAACGGTGTCCCACGGTGTCCAACGGTGTCCCACGGTGTCCAACGGTGTCCCACGGTGTCCAACGGTGTCCCACGGTGTCCAACGGTGTCCCACGGTGTCCAACGGTGTCCAACGGTGTCCAACGGTGTCCAACGATGTCCAACGGTGCAGTCCAGTGTAGATCATCCAAAATTCTTTTCGCGTTTTTTGGTGATCTACACTGGACCAACGGTGTCCCACGGTGTCCCACGGTGTCCCGCGGTGTCCCACGGTGTCCCACGGTGTCCCACGGTGTCCCACGGTGTCCCACGGTGTCCCACGGTGTCCCACGGTGTCCAACGGTGTCCAACGTCGTCCAACGGTGTCCCACGGTGTCCAACGATGTCCAACGGTGCAGTCCAGTGTAGATCATCCAAAATTCTTTTCGCATTTTTTGGTGATCTACACTGGACCAACGGTGTCCCACGGTGTCCCACGGTGTCCCACGGTGTCCAACGTCGTCCAACGGTGTCCCACGGTGTCCAACGATGTCCAACGGTGTCCAACGATGTCCAACGGTGTCCAACGATGTCCAACGGTGCAGTCCAGTGTAGATCATCCAAAATTCTTTTCGCGTTTTTTGGTGATCTACATTGGACCAACGGTGTCCCACGGTGTCTCACGGTGTCCAACGGTGTCCAACGATGTCCAACGGTGTCCAACGATGTCCAACGGTGCAGTCCAGTGTAGATCATCCAAAATTCTTTTCGCGTTTTTTGGTGATCTACACTGGACCAACGGTGTCCCACGGTGTCCCACGGTGTCCAACGGTGCAGTCCAGTGTACATCATCCAAAATTCTTTTCGCGTTTTTTGGTAATCTACACTGGACCAACGGTGTCCCACGGTGTCCAACGGTGTCCCACGGTGTCCCACGGTGTCCAACGGTGTCCAACGTCGTCCAACGTCGTCCAACGGTGTCCCACGGTGTCCAACGATGTCCAACGGTGCAGTCCAGTGTAGATCATCCAAAATTCTTTTCGCGTTTTTTGGTGATCTACACTGGACCAACGGTGTCCAACGATGTCCAACGATGTCCAACGGTGCAGTCCAGTGTAGATCATCCAAAATTCTTTTCGCGTTTTTTGGTAATATACACTGGACCAACGGTGTCCCACTGTGTCCCACGGTGTCCCACGGTGTCCAACGGTGTCCAACGATGTCCAACGGTGCAGTCCAGTGTAGATCATCCAAAATTCTTTTCGCGTTTTTTGGTGATCTGCACTGGACCAACGGTGTCCAACGTCGTCCAACGGTGTCCCACGGGGTCCAACGATGTCCAACGGTGCAGTCCAGTGTAGATCATCCAAAATCCTTTTCGCGTTTTTTGGTGATCTACACTGGACCAACGGTGTCCCACGGTGTCCAACGGTGTCCAGCGGTGTCCCACGGTGTCCCACGGTATCCCACGGTGTCCCACGGTGTCCAACGTCGTCCAACGTCGTCCAACGGTGTCCCACGGTGTCCAACGGTGTCCCACGGTGTCCAGCGGTGTCCAACGTCGTCCAACGGTGTCCCACGGTGTCCAACGATGTCCAACGGTGTCACACGGTGTGAAACGGTGTCCAACGGTGTCCAACGGTGTCCCACGGTGTCCAACGGTGTCCAACGTCGTCCAACGGTGTCCCACGGTGTCCAACGATGTCCAACGGTGACCCACGGTGTGAAACGGTGTCCAACGGTGTCCAACGGTGTCCAACGGTGTCCAACGGTGTCCAACGATGTCCAACGATGTCCAACGATGTCCAACGGTGCAGTCCAGTGTAGATCATCCAAAATTCTTTTCGCGTTTTTTGGTGATCTACACTGGACCAACCGTGTCCAACGGTGTCCAACGGTGTCCAACGATGTCCAAGGATGTCCAACGGTGCAGTCCAGTGTAGATCATCCAAAATTCTTTTCGCGTTTTTTGGTGATCTACACTGGACCAACGGTGTCCCACGGTGTCCAACTGTGTCCAGCGGTGTCCCACGGTGTCCCACGGTGTCCCACGGTGTCCCACGGTGTCCCACGGTGTCCAACGTCGTCCAACGTCGTCCAACGGTGTCCCACGGTGTCCAACGGTGTCCCACGGTGTCCAACGGTGTCCCACGGTGTCCAACGGTGTCCCACGGTGTCCAACGGTGTCCCACGGTGTCCAACGGTGTCCCACGGTGTCCAACGGTGTCCAACGGTGTCCAACGATGTCCAACGGTGTCCAACGATGTCCAACGGTGCAGTCCAGTGTAGATCATCCAAAATTCTTTTCGCGTTTTTTGGTGATCTACACTGGACCAACGGTGTCCCACGGTGTCCCACGGTGTCCAACGGTGTCCAACGATGTCCAACGGTGCAGTCCAGTGTAGATCATCCAAAATTCTTTTCGCGTTTTTTGGTGATCTACACTGGACCAACCGTGTCCAACGGTGTCCAACGGTGTCCAACGGTGTCCCACGGTGTCCAACGGTGTCCAACGGTGTCCAACGGTGTCCCACGGTGACCAACGATGTCCAACGATGTCCAACGGTGTGCCATGGTGTCCCACGGTGTCCCACGGTGTCCAACGGTGTCCAACGTCGTCCAACGATGTCCAACGATGTCCAACGGTGTCCAACGGTGTCCCACAGTGTCCCACGGTGTCCCACGGTGTCCCACGGTGTCCAACGATGTCCAACGATGTCCAACGGTGCAGTCCAGTGTAGATCATCCAAAATTCTTTTCGCGTTTTTTGGTGATCTACACTGGACCAACCGTGTCCAACGGTGTCCAACGATGTCCAACGGTGCAGTCCAGTGTAGATCATCCAAAATTCTTTTCGCGTTTTTTGGTGATCTACACTGGACCAACGGTGTCCAACGTTGTCCATCGGTGTCCAACGGTGTCCGACGGTGTCCCACGGTGTCCCACGGTGCCCAACGGTGTCCAACGGTGTCCAACGGTGTCCAACGGTGTCCAACGGTGTCCAACGGTGTCCCACGGTGTCCCACGGTGTCCAACGTTGTCCAGCGGTGTCCAACGTTGTCCCACGGTGTCCCACGGTGTCCCACGGTGTCCAACGTCGTCCCACGGTGTCCAATGTCGTCCCACGTTGCAGTCCAGTTTAGATTATCCAAAATTCTCTTCGTGGCTTTTCGTAATCCAAAATGGACTGTATTAGCGTGATTCTGAGCTTGGTATCGAATTATTGTGCAATGTTTGTACTTATCAATGTAGTCGTTTTCTGAAAATTAATCAACTGATTAATCTGCGAAAACAATTACATCGATCGGTACAAACATTGTACAATAATTCGCAACCGTACTGGCAACATTCGGTATCAATGATACTTATGTCTAACTTGGAACCACAGAAAGGAAATGAAAGTACTGACACTGTATATACAATTTAGAGTTTTGCAAAAGAGATATACGACTCGTTGTACTAAACTTATGAAGATATCGAAAAGTTATATACTCCAACGTGACCGCGATATGCTTCTTTTAAAAATGGGAAAACGGGAAGAAGCCTGAACAATCAGACGATCGAAGAAAAATCATTTGGGCTTCTAGCATACATATTTAATATGCTATGAAATGTTCATATATGTAACTGAAACGTATTTTCTGTAAATTGATAAATCTGAAACAAACTCATTTACTGGATTTGGTATATGGAAGAAACAGACATCTTTAAAACGAGAACATTTTATGAAACATTTTATGAAAAATAAACTATTAATAATGGTCAATTATAGATCAAATTACTATTGATTGAATTTTAGCAAATATAGAGAATCAGGTGTATCTTTTAATCGAAACTAGGGTTACGTTGGAAACAAGAATTTTAAGTAATTGAATTTAAACTGAATTAAAAATTGAAAAGTTCATTTGGAATAACTAAGATGAGAGAAACCCCGATTATTATAAAATCACTTGCTTTATCTTTTAACTTTTAACAGTATCTGTTATTTTCTACAACCACATAGTGATTTGCAACATAATAAACCGAAAGGTATGTGCATAAGTCATTTTTTGCAGAATTTTTGCTACAAACGTGACGATGTCTTTGTTTCGTGACGAAACTTTTGTTTCGTGCAAATGAAATTCGAATATTTATAAAATTCTACATTACTGTTAAAAGATTGAAGTGAAAATATCGCGGTCGAAAAAATTCTAAAAGTTATGGTTCTAAGAACGAACAATCACCAGCACTAATTCCAATGGCAATGAATTAAATTTTAAAAAATATTTCAAGCCTTCATAGCAACTTTAAGATATTTCGTTATAATACTTTGTTGCGCATGAAATCGCTCACAATTTCATACATGTAAATATATATATATATATATATATATATATATATATATATATTATACATTCGTAATAAAGTTCTGTATTTTAGCAGTCATGGTAACGTTAACGCTGACAAAGGAATATGTCTTATAGCAGTATTTTCAGTAATTAACGTAGTAATAAGGGGCGCTGAAAAAGAAACAAAGCAGTAGCCAGAAGGGCTACTAAAATTCAATCGTCTTCCACTCTATATAAACCCGATCAACACGTCGAGAGTGGAACTGAATATTCTTGTTTCGCAACGCTAATTTACTACTAATATTTATGAAGCAGAAAATTCTCAAAATCAAACGCGACGAGTGCTTCGTTATATCTGCAATATCAATTAATCTACTATTAAAAAGAAAAAGAAAGAAAAATCTGAAAATTCCCGATATCTAATACGCAACGCTAATAAGTATAAATCTACGCACTCGTATTTAAGCAATACGCAACACTAATAGCGAGAGATCGCAGTGCAACCATTTAGGAGGTTGCGGATGAACGATCACACCTGTACAGCTCTTTAGGCTGTACATGTGATCCAGGAGCAGTGTCCGACAAATGCAGTCGGAGGGTTTGGGCAGTTTGTGAACGCAACTCTACTTAACAAAACGCGAGCATTCATTATCGCAACGCTAATAGGAAAAATAAGTAGAACTCGCGATGGAACAATGTCGCAACGCTAATTCTTAAAGTGAATTTAATGAAAATTACTATTTACTATTTGAAAAAGCTACTTTAAATATCCTAGTATTGCAACTTAAACAGAAAAACAGAAAAAATTCTAAAAATTGCAAAAAAACAATCGCGATATCGTAATTCGCAACTCTAAAACAAACGCGATTATCATTTTATCTAATTCTAATTCAACCGTAACTCTAATTCAAACCGTAATCATTCTCTCGCCACACTAATGAAAAATAGCAATATTATTTCGTAACTCTAATACAACCCGTAATTAACTTGTCGAAACACTAATAAGAAAAATCGCGATTTGCCCAATGGGACGATGGACCGATATATACATCGGCCAAAAAAACAAAGACTACTACTACTACTACTACTACTACTACTACTATTACTACTAATACTAAAATCGAGCATAGTGACAAAGTAGTAACAATAATGACTTCCCATGCTCTGGATGACCCAGAGGATGGGGAGCCATTAGTAGTTGCCCTCTTGAGTGGCAGTTTGCCGGGCCTCTTCAGCATATAGCCTCTTCTTTCTTCGGGCGCAATGCCCGCTGAAACTTAAATCTAAGCTCGAGACTTCTAAATCGCAAACAAAAAAAAAAACTTATAAAATAAAAATATAAACCGCGGAAGCTGATGGAAGTGCATATGGACTGACCAACGATCACAACAGTGATCGTTGCTCACTCGCATGTGCGTGCTCGAGCAATAAACGTTCGTTTCGAGACCATTCGCGACCGCGACCGCGAAATTCGAAAAATCGAAAGGCAAAACCAGAGACGAGTGCATGCTCTACTCGTGCCAGTTTCACCGTCGATTTTTCAAATTAGATTTCCAGAAACAGGTTGGTCACACGAAAACGCGCCTACCCGACTAGAGACTGTGCCAACCTGCCCGGCCCTACCTACTTATAATTAACAGACATACCAGAAAGTATACTACCTATCCTACCTAACGCTATATTTAAAAAATGGCAAAACATGCACACCAACACACTCACTCCACGGTTCTCACACATACCACCCGGGCGCAAAGGTCCTACACTAGAGAGGACGTCCCGGGACGCCTCCGACACCCGAGCTTAATACAACATGCACACTCTAAGGTACTTACCTTTTTCCTGAAATCGACTGACGAAGGCTAGTGACCATTGCGTAAGACGTGATAAAACACGTCTGAGGAAATGATATCGTTAAAATAAATGTAAGTAAACTTGGAATTATAATTGTAATTTATGGCAATATAAAAAGCGTGGTTACACTTAATCGCGTGGATGATATTATCACAAATTGTGATTGTATCGAGACGTAAATTGAATCGATATATGTCTCGACATTTTTAATATTTGAAGTTTTAACGAATGAGAAAAAGCGACGCAATTCCACGGCCTAACAACACACACACATAATGTGGAAAATACGTCGTGCACGATACACTAACACATCGTCAGTCGCTGAGAAATTATTACATTACTTAATTCTAGACCATCGTGCCCAATGTCTTTCTCCCATTCAAGTAGCACCTGGGCACGTGAATGAGATCCTGACAATGGGCACGGAAAGGGTTAAACCTGAAAATCCTGATCTAAAAAGATGATTAGTTTGTGTAATTTTTATTTAACGGACTAACGTTCTTTGATTTTATATTTTACTACTTTGTATCTGATTAAATCTATTTTATTAATTTAATAGTAACTAAGTAACTCTACTTTATCAATTTAATAAATCAGAACAAAATTTTAATATTGCAAAAAAGATAGCGTTAATTGAAAAAGACTGAGACTCGATCAAATGGAATAATTGACTCTAAATATATTACTAAGAAAGAAATAATCTCAGGCGATCTCTTTATCAAAGCACATACTCGAAAATGCAGAAGCTGTGTTCAAAATTATTGCTTTGATTAAAAAATCTACCTGTCGCGAAGTGTCTTCTTGCACGTAAAATTTCACACATTCTTGTACGGGAGAAATGAATTTTTACTCATATTTTAAATTCTAGCCGAAGTGAAACTAACGTGAATTATACGTGAATTAAGATACGTGAATTAATATACGTGAATGAATAAATTAACGTGACTTAATATTGTCACGATCAATTCATTGCTTAAAATCAAATATATTTATGTCATATAGGTATATTCGTGTAGATATTTGCCACTTGCAAATATTCATACGGAATATTAACATGCATATTTATGAATAACACGAATATATTCTCAAGTGTATATGTTAAGCCTAACTATTAAAAAACTAATTATTATAATCGCGATGTGCAAGAAGACCTATCCTAAACTAATAAATTTTAAAAAGGCTGTTACTACTCACGGGTATAAAAAATACCCGCGGTCACTATGCTCGCAAAAAATTCTACGTAATACAACCAGTCACCCATGCCGATTCGGACCTTTCATCCTACGACATGATTGGGTGACCGGAGGAACAAAAATGCATGCGACTCACCGTTCGAAGCGGAGAAATAGAGGACGTACCATGGATGCTGCGCCATCCCAGGGAATATCATCAGGTAGACTAACATCAGGCAGGAACCGTGTAAGTTCCAGTGGTGGAAATGAAGGTTGCGAAAAATCTGTTACAGAACAAAACATGATGAGTGATTGCTGGTTATTTAAAAGGTTGGAGATAATGAGAAATGACGGTTTATTAACTTCAGTAACTTTAGTAATAATAAAGATTGAAATTCTAATAAACTTTGTTAAGAGTAAAAACTGAAACTCTAATATAAAAGTTTGAGAATAAAACATTTAGTGATTTTTGATACATATCAGACAGTTTTATTGTACTTTAATGTTAAGACTTTAAGACTTTTCAATTAAAAAGGACATTTACAACTTTCTAAATTATCAATCGTTTTTATTTTATAATTAACAATATTTCAAACAAAATGTAATAAATAGAACAAATTGAAATACAATACATAAAACTACTTACATTTTTGATCTCCTGGAGAGGCCTTATCCTCTTGAGGGAGGCACTGACTCTAATACCGAAAACGAATATTCAAAAAAAAAAAAAGAAAAATAAAAGACTACGTTACCGCGACCGCTTAAGTCATAATCGGCGAACAAGAACTCTAATAACGCGTACAAATTTAATTGATAAAATTTTATTACTTTCGCGCGTGATTATTCGATCGAATTTAATCGAAAATATCGTGATTTTAAAGTATTGAAATGAAACTATCGCGTAGCAAACACTGACTCTACAACCGCATTGCGCGCGGTCACAAATATTCCCTGAAAATAAAGCTGTTTAGGGGCGGGGGGGGGGGGGTTTGAAAAAGAAGCGAAACGTCTTTTCGACAATTTTCTTCTTTTCCCTATCGAACGTTTATTTAGAAAATACTGCTATTTTATTTATACTTAAAAATTATTATTATTAAGAAATTGAAACAAATATGAAAAATTATTGAAATTATGAGATATTTCTCGATAGGTAACAAATGCTTACGAATACCGTGAATGGAATGCAATCGTTTGCAAGAATTATACTGTTCGCAATTAGAATATATACTGTGAATTTTCGTTATTAGAATACGAAATGTACATTCCACTAATACACTGTAGTCGCGTGTTATAAATATTGGAAGATATTTGCAAGAATTCAAAAGTTCGTCACTAAATATACTTAAAGAATACTGCACAAATGCGCGCGGAACCTTGTTTCGAGGTATTTCAATCTAACTGTTACTAAGTTGAAAGTTTATGACGTTATAACTCAATTTAAAACAATAAGATAATTCCTTAAAAATTCGTTTGAAATAAGAGAATGATTTCATACATCGGGATCTTTCAAAAATATCAACGGATTCACGCAATGCACTCCTGTGCACAAAATAACCGCAAGATTCAGTGGAAAAGAAGAATAGATTTTTATATCTCGTTCCAAGTCAGATAAGTATCATTGTACAGAATGAGCTCGGAATCGATTCGACATAGTCAAGACATATCCGATGGTGTCCCACGGTGCCCCACGGTGTCCCACGGTGTCCCACGGTGTCCCACGGTGTCCCACGGTGTCTCACGGTGTCCCACGGTGTCCCACGGTGTCCCACGGTGTCCCACGGTGTCCCACGGTGTCCAACGGTGTCCCACGGTGTCCCACGGTGTCCAACGGTGTCCAACGTCGTCCAACGTCGTCCAACGGTGTCCCACGGTGTCCAACGATGTCCAACGGTGCAGTCCAGTGTAGATCATCCAAAATTCTTTTCGCGTTTTTTGGTGATCTACACTGGACCAACGGTGTCCAACGTTGTCCAACGGTGTCCCACGGTGTCCAACGGTGTCCCACGGTGTCCCACGGTGTCCAACGGTGTCCAACGTCGTCCAACGTCGTCCAACGGTGTCCCACGGTGTCCAACGATGTCCAACGGTGCAGTCCAGTGTAGATCATCCAAAATTCTTTTCGTGTTTTTTGGTGATCTACACTGGACCAACGGTGTCCCACGGTGTCCAACGGTGTCCAACGGTGTCCAACGGTGTCCAACGATGTCCAACGGTGCAGTCCAGTGTAGATCATCCAAAATTCTTTTCGCGTTTTTTGGTGATCTACACTGGACCAACGGTGTCCCACGGTGTCCCACGGTGTCCAACGGTGTCCCACGGTGTCCCACGGTGTCCCACGGTGTCCCACGGTGTCCCACGGTGTCCCACGGTGTCCAACGATGTCCAACGGTGTCCAACGATGTCCCACGGTGTCCAACGATGTCCAACGGTGCAGTCCAGTGTAGATCATCCAAAATTCTTTTCGCGTTTTTTGGTGATCTACACTGGACCAACGGTGTCTCACGGTGTCCCACGGTGTCCCACGGTGTCCCACGGTGTCCAACGGTGTCCAACGTCGTCCAACGGTGTCCCACGGTGTCCAACGATGTCCAACGGTGCAGTCCAGTGTAGATCATCCAAAATTCTTTTCGCGTTTTTTGGTGATCTACACTGGACCAACGTTGTCCAACGGTGTCCCACGGTGTCCCACGATGTCCCACGGTGTCCAACGATGTCCAACGGTGTCCAACGATGTCCCACGGTGTCCAACGATGTCCAACGGTGCAGTCCAGTGTAGATCATCCAAAATTCTTTTCGCGTTTTTTGGTGATCTACACTGGACCAACGGTGTCCCACGGTGTCCCACGGTGTCCAACGGTGTCCAACGATGTCCAACGGTGTCCAACGATGTCCAACGGTGTCCAACGATGTCCAACGGTGCAGTCCAGTGTAGATCATCCAAAATTCTTTTCGCGTTTTTTGGTGATCTACACTGGACCAACGGTGTCCCACGGTGTCCCACGGTGTCCCACGGTGTCCCACGGTGTCCAACGTCGTCCAACGGTGTCCAACGTCGTCCAACGGTGTCCCACGGTGTCCAACGATGTCCCACGGTGTCCAACGATGTCCAACGGTGCAGTCCAGTGTAGATCATCCAAAATTCTTTTCGCGTTTTTTGGTGATCTACACTGGACCAACGGTGTCCAACGTTGTCCATCGGTGTCCAACGGTGTCCGACTGTGTCCCACGGTGTCCCACGGTGTCCAACGGTGTCCAACGGTGTCCAACGATGTCCCACGGTGTCCAACGATGTCCAACGGTGCAGTCCAGTGTAGATCATCCAAAATTCTTTTCGCGTTTTTTGGTGATCTACACTGGAACAACGGTGTCCCACGGTGTCCCACGGTGTCCCACGGTGTCCCACGGTGTCCCACGGTGTCCCACGGTGTCCAACGGTGTCCAACGTCGTCCAACGGTGTCCCACGGTGTCCAACGATGTCCAACGGTGCAGTCCAGTGTAGATCATCCAAAATTCTTTTCGCGTTTTTTGGTGATCTACACTGGACCAACGGTGTTCCACGGTGTCCCACGGTGTCCCACGGTGTCCCGCGATGTCCAACGTCGTCCAACGGTGTCCCACGGTGTCCAACGATGTCCAACGGTGCAGTCCAGTGTAGATCATCCAAAATTCTTTTCGCGTTTTTTGGTGATCTACACTGGACCAGCGGTGTCCCACGGTGTCCCACGGTGTCCCACGGTGTCCCACGGTGTCCCACGGTGTCCCACGGTGTCCCACGGTGTCCAACGGTGTCCAACGGTGTCCAACGGTGTCCAACGATGTCCAACGGTGCAGTCCAGTGTAGATCATCCAAAATTCTTTTCGCGTTTTTTGGTGATCTACACTGGACCAACGGTGTCCCACGGTGTCCCACGGTGTCCCACGGTGTCCCACGGTGTCCCACGGTGTCCAACGATGTCCAACGGTGTCCAACGATGTCCAACGGTGCAGTCCAGTGTAGATCATCCAAAATTCTTTTCGCGTTTTTTGGTGATCTACACTGGACCAACGGTGTCCCACGGTGTCCCACGGTGTCCCACGGTGTCCAACGTCGTCCAACGGTGTCCCACGGTGTCCAACGATGTCCCACGGTGTCCAACGATGTCCAACGGTGCAGTCCAGTGTAGATCATCCAAAATTCTTTTCGCGTTTTTTGGTGATCTACACTGGACCAACGGTGTCCCACGGTGTCCCACGGTGTCCCACGGTGTCCCACGGTGTCCCACGGTGTCCAACGATGTCCAACGGTGTCCAACGATGTCCAACGGTGCAGTCCAGTGTAGATCATCCAAAATTCTTTTCGCGTTTTTTGGTGATCTACACTGGACCAACGGTGTCCCACGGTGTCCCACGGTGTCCAACGGTGTCCAACGATGTCCAACGGTGTCCAACGATGTCCAACGGTGTCCAACGATGTCCAACGGTGCAGTCCAGTGTAGATCATCCAAAATTCTTTTCGCGTTTTTTGGTGATCTACACTGGACCAACGGTGTCCCACGGTGTCCCACGGTGTCCAACGGTGTCCCACGGTGTCCCACGGTGTCCCACGGTGTCCAACGATGTCCAACGGTGTCCAACGATGTCCCACGGTGTCCAACGATGTCCAACGGTGCAGTCCAGTGTAGATCATCCAAAATTCTTTTCGCGTTTTTTGGTGATCTACACTGGACCAACGGTGTCCCACGGTGTCCCACGGTGTCCAACGGTGTCCAACGATGTCCAACGGTGTCCAACGATGTCCAACGGTGTCCAACGATGTCCAACGGTGCAGTCCAGTGTAGATCATCCAAAATTCTTTTCGCGTTTTTTGGTGATCTACACTGGACCAACGGTGTCCCACGGTGTCCCACGGTGTCCCACGGTGTCCAACGTCGTCCAACGGTGTCCAACGTCGTCCAACGGTGTCCCACGGTGTCCAACGATGTCCCACGGTGTCCAACGATGTCCAACGGTGCAGTCCAGTGTAGATCATCCAAAATTCTTTTCGCGTTTTTTGGTGATCTACACTGGACCAACGGTGTCCCACGGTGTCCCACGGTGTCCCACGGTGTCCCACGGTGTCCCACGGTGTCCCACGGTGTCCAACGATGTCCAACGGTGTCCAACGATGTCCAACGGTGCAGTCCAGTGTAGATCATCCAAAATTCTTTTCGCGTTTTTTGGTGATCTACACTGGACCAACGGTGTCCCACGGTGTCCCACGGTGTCCAACGGTGTCCAACGATGTCCAACGGTGTCCAACGATGTCCAACGGTGCAGTCCAGTGTAGATCATCCAAAATTCTTTTCGCGTTTTTTGGTGATCTACACTGGACCAACGGTGTCCCAGGGTGTCCCACGGTGTCCAACGGTGTCCAACGGTGTCCAACGGTGTCCAACGATGTCCAACGGTGCAGTCCAGTGTAGATCATCCAAAATTCTTTTCGCGTTTTTTGGTGATCTACACTGGACCAACGGTGTCCCACGGTGTCCCACGGTGTCCCACGGTGTCCCACGGTGTCCCACGGTGTCCAACGGTGTCCAACGGTGTCCAACGTCGTCCAACGGTGTCCCACGGTGTCCAACGATGTCCAACGGTGCAGTCCAGTGTAGATCATCCAAAATTCTTTTCGCGTTTTTTGGTGATCTACACTGGACCAACGGTGTCCAACGGTGTCCCACGGTGTCCCACGATGTCCCACGGTGTCCAACGATGTCCAACGGTGTCCAACGATGTCCCACGGTGTCCAACGATGTCCAACGGTGCAGTCCAGTGTAGATCATCCAAAATTCTTTTCGCGTTTTTTGGTGATCTACACTGGACCAACGGTGTCCCACGGTGTCCCACGGTGTCCAACGGTGTCCAACGATGTCCAACGGTGTCCAACGATGTCCAACGGTGTCCAACGATGTCCAACGGTGCAGTCCAGTGTAGATCATCCAAAATTCTTTTCGCGTTTTTTGGTGATCTACACTGGACCAACGGTGTCCCACGGTGTCCCACGGTGTCCAACGGTGTCCAACGATGTCCAACGGTGTCCAACGTCGTCCAACGGTGTCCAACGATGTCCAACGGTGCAGTCCAGTGTAGATCATCCAAAATTCTTTTCGCGTTTTTTGGTGATCTACACTGGACCAACGGTGTCCCACGGTGTCCCACGGTGTCCCACGGTGTCCAACGTCGTCCAACGGTGTCCAACGTCGTCCAACGGTGTCCCACGGTGTCCAACGATGTCCCACGGTGTCCAACGATGTCCAACGGTGCAGTCCAGTGTAGATCATCCAAAATTCTTTTCGCGTTTTTTGGTGATCTACACTGGACCAACGGTGTCCCACGGTGTCCCACGGTGTCCCACGGTGTCCCACGGTGTCCCACGGTGTCCCACGGTGTCCAACGATGTCCAGCGGTGTCCAACGATGTCCAACGGTGCAGTCCAGTGTAGATCATCCAAAATTCTTTTCGCGTTTTTTGGTGATCTACACTGGACCAACGGTGTCCCACGGTGTCCCACGGTGTCCAACGGTGTCCAACGATGTCCAACGGTGTCCAACGATATCCAACGGTGTCCAACGATGTCCAACGGTGCAGTCCAGTGTAGATCATCCAAAATTCTTTTCGCGTTTTTTGGTGATCTACACTGGACCAACGGTGTCCCACGGTGTCCCACGGTGTCCAACGGTGTCCAACGATGTCCAACGGTGCAGTCCAGTGTAGATCATCCAAAATTCTTTTCGCGTTTTTTGGTGATCTACACTGGACCAACGGTGTCCCACGGTGTCCCACGGTGTCCAACGGTGTCCAACGGTGTCCAACGGTGTCCAACGATGTCCAACGATGTCCAACGATGTCCAACGGTGCAGTCCAGTGTAGATCATCCAAAATTCTTTTCGCGTTTTTTGGTGATCTACACTGGACCAACGGTGTCCAACGGTGTCCCACGGTGTCCCACGGTGTCCCACGGTGTCCAACGATGTCCAACGGTGTCCAACGATGTCCAACGGTGCAGTCCAGTGTAGATCATCCAAAATTCTTTTCGCGTTTTTTGGTGATCTACACTGGACCAACGGTGTCCCACGGTGTCCCACGGTGTCCAACGGTGTCCAACGGTGTCCAACGGTGTCCAACGATGTCCAACGGTGTCCAACGATGTCCAACGGTGCAGTCCAGTGTAGATCATCCAAAATTCTTTTCGCGTTTTTTGGTGATCTACACTGGACCAACGGTGTCCCAGGGTGTCCCACGGTGTCCAACGGTGTCCAACGGTGTCCAACGGTGTCCAACGATGTCCAACGGTGCAGTCCAGTGTAGATCATCCAAAATTCTTTTCGCGTTTTTTGGTGATCTACACTGGACCAACGGTGTCCCACGGTGTCCCACGGTGTCCCACGGTGTCCCACGGTGTCCCACGGTGTCCCACGGTGTCCAACGGTGTCCAACGGTGTCCAACGTCGTCCAACGGTGTCCCACGGTGTCCAACGATGTCCAACGGTGCAGTCCAGTGTAGATCATCCAAAATTCTTTTCGCGTTTTTTGGTGATCTACACTGGACCAACGGTGTCCAACGGTGTCCCACGGTGTCCCACGATGTCCCACGGTGTCCAACGATGTCCAACGGTGTCCAACGATGTCCCACGGTGTCCAACGATGTCCAACGGTGCAGTCCAGTGTAGATCATCCAAAATTCTTTTCGCGTTTTTTGGTGATCTACACTGGACCAACGGTGTCCCACGGTGTCCCACGGTGTCCAACGGTGTCCAACGATGTCCAACGGTGTCCAGCGATGTCCAACGGTGTCCAACGATGTCCAACGGTGCAGTCCAGTGTAGATCATCCAAAATTCTTTTCGCGTTTTTTGGTGATCTACACTGGACCAACGGTGTCCCACGGTGTCCCACGGTGTCCCACGGTGTCCAACGTCGTCCAACGGTGTCCAACGTCGTCCAACGGTGTCCCACGGTGTCCAACGATGTCCCACGGTGTCCAACGATGTCCAACGGTGCAGTCCAGTGTAGATCATCCAAAATTCTTTTCGCGTTTTTTGGTGATCTACACTGGACCAACGGTGTCCCACGGTGTCCCACGGTGTCCCACGGTGTCCCACGGTGTCCCACGGTGTCCCACGGTGTCCAACGATGTCCAACGGTGTCCAACGATGTCCAACGGTGCAGTCCAGTGTAGATCATCCAAAATTCTTTTCGCGTTTTTTGGTGATCTACACTGGACCAACGGTGTCCCACGGTGTCCCACGGTGTCCAACGGTGTCCAACGATGTCCAACGGTGTCCAACGATGTCCAACGGTGTCCAACGATGTCCAACGGTGCAGTCCAGTGTAGATCATCCAAAATTCTTTTCGCGTTTTTTGGTGATCTACACTGGACCAACGGTGTCCCACGGTGTCCCACGGTGTCCAACGGTGTCCAACGGTGTCCAACGGTGTCCAACGATGTCCAACGGTGCAGTCCAGTGTAGATCATCCAAAATTCTTTTCGCGTTTTTTGGTGATCTACACTGGACCAACGGTGTCCCACGGTGTCCCACGGTGTCCCACGGTGTCCCACGGTGTCCCACGGTGTCCCACGGTGTCCAACGGTGTCCAACGTCGTCCAACGGTGTCCCACGGTGTCCAACGATGTCCAACGGTGCAGTCCAGTGTAGATCATCCAAAATTCTTTTCGCGTTTTTTGGTGATCTACACTGGACCAACGGTGTCCCACGGTGTCCCACGGTGTCCCACGGTGTCCCACGGTGTCCAACGTCGTCCAACGGTGTCCCACGGTGTCCAACGATGTCCAACGGTGTCCAACGATGTCCAACGGTGCAGTCCAGTGTAGATCATCCAAAATTCTTTTCGCGTTTTTTGGTGATCTACACTGGACCAACGGTGTCCCACGGTGTCCCACGGTGTCCAACGGTGTCCAACGGTGTCCAACGGTGTCCAACGATGTCCAACGATGTCCAACGATGTCCAACGGTGCAGTCCAGTGTAGATCATCCAAAATTCTTTTCGCGTTTTTTGGTGATCTACACTGGACCAACGGTGTCCAACGGTGTCCCACGGTGTCCCACGATGTCCCACGGTGTCCAACGATGTCCAACGGTGTCCAACGATGTCCAACGGTGCAGTCCAGTGTAGATCATCCAAAATTCTTTTCGCGTTTTTTAGTGATCTACACTGGACCAACGGTGTCCCACGGTGTCCCACGGTGTCCAACGGTGTCCAACGGTGTCCAACGGTGTCCAACGATGTCCAACGGTGTCCAACGATGTCCAACGGTGCAGTCCAGTGTAGATCATCCAAAATTCTTTTCGCGTTTTTTGGTGATCTACACTGGACCAACGGTGTCCAACGGTGTCCAACGATGTCCAACGGTGCAGTCCAGTGTACATCATCCAAAATTCTTTTCGCGTTTTTTGGTGATCTACACTGGACCAACGGTGTCCAACGATGTCCAACGATGTCCAACGGTGCAGTCCAGTGTAGATCATCCAAAATTCTTTTCGCGTCTTTTGGTAATCTACACTGGACCATCGGTGTCCCACTGTGTCCCACGGTGTCCCACGGTGTCCAACGGTGTCCAACGATGTCCAACGGTGCAGTCCAGTGTAGATCATCCAAAATTCTTTTCGCGTTTTTTGGTGATCTGCACTGGACCAACGGTGTCCAACGTCGTCCAACGGTGTCCCACGGTGTCCAACGATGTCCAACGGTGCAGTCCAGTGTAGATCATCCAAAATTCTTTTCGCGTTTTTTGGTGATCTACACTGGACCAACGGTGTCCCACGGTGTCCAACGGTGTCCAGCGGTGTCCCACGGTGTCCCACGGTATCCCACGGTGTCCCACGGTGTCCCACGGTGTCCAACGTCGTCCAACGTCGTCCAACGGTGTCCCACGGTGTCCAACGGTGTCCCACGGTGTCCAACGGTGTCCAACGTCGTCCAACGGTGTCCCACGGTGTCCAACGATGTCCAACGGTGACCCACGGTGTGAAACGGTGTCCAACGGTGTCCAACGGTGTCCAACGGTGTCCAACGGTGTCCAACGATGTCCAACGATGTCCAACGATGTCCAACGGTGCAGTCCCGTGTAGATCATCCAAAATTCTTTTCGCGTTTTTTGGTGATCTACACTGGACCAACCGTGTCCAACGGTGTCCAACGGTGTCCAACGGTGTCCAAAGATGTCCAACGGTGCAGTCCAGTGTAGATCATCCAAAATTCTTTTCGCGTTTTTTGGTGATCTACACTGGACCAACGGTGTCCCACGGTGTCCCACGGTGTCCCACGGTGTCCAACGTCGTCCAACGTCGTCCAACGGTGTCCCACGGTGTCCAACGGTGTCCCACGGTGTCCAACGGTGTCCCACGGTGTCCAACGGTGTCCCACGGTGTCCAACGGTGTCCCACGGTGTCCAACGGTGTCCCACGGTGTCCAACGGTGTCCAACGGTGTCCAACGATGTCCAACGGTGTCCAACGATGTCCAACGGTGCAGTCCAGTGTAGATCATCCAAAATTCTTTTCGCGTTTTTTGGTGATCTACACTGGACCAACGGTGTCCCACGGTGTCCCACGGTGTCCAACGGTGTCCAACGGTGTCCAACGGTGTCCAACGGTGTCCAACGGTGTCCAACGGTGTCCAACGATGTCCAACGGTGCAGTCCAGTGTAGATCATCCAAAATTCTTTTCGCGTTTTTTGGTGATCTACACTGGACCAACCGTGTCCAACGGTGTCCAACGGTGTCCAACGGTGTCCCACGGTGTCCAACGGTGTCCAACGGTGTCCAACGGTGTCCCACGGTGACCAACGATGTCCAACGATGTCCAACGGTGTGCCATGGTGTCCCACGGTGTCCCACGGTGTCCAACGGTGTCCAACGTCGTCCAACGATGTCCAACGATGTCCAACGGTGTCCAACGGTGTCCCACAGTGTCCCACGGTGTCCCACGGTGTCCCACGGTGGCCAACGGTGTCCCACGGTGTCCCACGGTGTCCAACGATGTCCAACGATGTCCAACGGTGCAGTCCAGTGTAGATCATCCAAAATTCTTTTCGCGTTTTTTGGTGATCTACACTGGACCAACGGTGTCCCACGGTGTCCCACGGTGTCCAACGGTGTCCAACGGTGTCCAACGGTGTCCAACGGTGTCCAACGGTGTCCAACGGTGTCCAACGATGTCCAACGGTGCAGTCCAGTGTAGATCATCCAAAATTCTTTTCGCGTTTTTTGGTGATCTACACTGGACCAACCGTGTCCAACGGTGTCCAACGGTGTCCAACGGTGTCCCACGGTGTCCAACGGTGTCCAACGGTGTCCAACGGTGTCCCACGGTGACCAACGATGTCCAACGATGTCCAACGGTGTGCCATGGTGTCCCACGGTGTCCCACGGTGTCCAACGGTGTCCAACGTCGTCCAACGATGTCCAACGATGTCCAACGGTGTCCAACGGTGTCCCACAGTGTCCCACGGTGTCCCACGGTGTCCCACGGTGGCCAACGGTGTCCCACGGTGTCCCACGGTGTCCAACGATGTCCAACGATGTCCAACGGTGCAGTCCAGTGTAGATCATCCAAAATTCTTTTCGCGTTTTTTGGTGATCTACACTGGACCAACCGTGTCCAACGGTGTCCAACGATGTCCAACGGTGCAGTCCAGTGTAGATCATCCAAAATTCTTTTCGCGTTTTTTGGTGATCTACACTGGACCAACGGTGTCCAACGTTGTCCATCGGTGTCCAACGGTGTCCGACTGTGTCCCACGGTGTCCCACGGTGCCCAACGGTGTCCAACGGTGTCCAACGGTGTCCAACGGTGTCCAACGGTGTCCAACGGTGTCCAACGGTGTCCAACGGTGTCCAACGTCGTCCAACGATGTCCAACGATGTCTAACGGTGTCCAACGGTGTCCCACGGTGTCCCACGGTGTCCAACGTTGTCCAGCGGTGTCCAACGTTGTCCCACGGTGTCCCACGGTGTCCCACGGTGTCCAACGTCGTCCCACGGTGTCCAATGTCGTCCCACGTTGCAGTCCAGTTTAGATTATCCAAAATTCTCTTCGTGGCTTTTCGTAATCCAAAATGGACTGTATTAGCGTGATTCTGAGCTTGGTATCGAATTATTGTGCAATGTTTGTACTTATCAATGTAGTCGTTTTCTGAAAATTAATCAACTGATTAATCTGCGAAAACAATTACATCGATCGGTACAAACATTGTACAATAATTCGCAACCGTACTGGCAACATTCGGTATCAATGATACTTATGTCTAACTTGGAACCACAGAAAGGAAATGAAAGTACTGACACTGTATATACAATTTAGAGTTTTGCAAAAGAGATATACGACTCGTTGTACTAAACTTATGAAGATATCGAAAAGTTATATACTCCAACGTGACCGCGATATGCTTCTTTTAAAAATGGGAAAACGGGAAGAAGCCTGAACAATCAGACGATCGAAGAAAAATCATTTGGGCTTCTAGCATACATATTTAATATGCTATGAAATGTTCATATATGTAACTGAAACGTATTTTCTGTAAATTGATAAATCTGAAACAAACTCATTTACTGGATTTGGTATATGGAAGAAACAGACATCTTTAAAACGAGAACATTTTATGAAACATTTTATGAAAAATAAACTATTAATAATGGTCAATTATAGATCAAATTACTATTGATTGAATTTTAGCAAATATAGAGAATCAGGTGTATCTTTTAATCGAAACTAGGGTTACGTTGGAAACAAGAATTTTAAGTAATTGAATTTAAACTGAATTAAAAATTGAAAAGTTCATTTGGAATAACTAAGATGAGAGAAACCCCGATTATTATAAAATCACTTGCTTTATCTTTTAACTTTTAACAGTATCTGTTATTTTCTACAACCACATAGTGATTTGCAACATAATAAACCGAAAGGTATGTGCATAAGTCATTTTTTGCAGAATTTTTGCTACAAACGTGACGATGTCTTTGTTTCGTGACGAAACTTTTGTTTCGTGCAAATGAAATTCGAATATTTATAAAATTCTACATTACTGTTAAAAGATTGAAGTGAAAATATCGCGGTCGAAAAAATTCTAAAAGTTATGGTTCTAAGAACGAACAATCACCAGCACTAATTCCAATGGCAATGAATTAAATTTTAAAAAATATTTCAAGCCTTCATAGCAACTTTAAGATATTTCGTTATAATACTTTGTTGCGCATGAAATCGCTCACAATTTCATACATGTAAATATATATATATATATATATATATATATATATATATATATATATATATTATACATTCGTAATAAAGTTCTGTATTTTAGCAGTCATGGTAACGTTAACGCTGACAAAGGAATATGTCTTATAGCAGTATTTTCAGTAATTAACGTAGTAATAAGGGGCGCTGAAAAAGAAACAAAGCAGTAGCCAGAAGGGCTACTAAAATTCAATCGTCTTCCACTCTATATAAACCCGATCAACACGTCGAGAGTGGAACTGAATATTCTTGTTTCGCAACGCTAATTTACTACTAATATTTATGAAGCAGAAAATTCTCAAAATCAAACGCGACGAGTGCTTCGTTATATCTGCAATATCAATTAATCTACTATTAAAAAGAAAAAGAAAGAAAAATCTGAAAATTCCCGATATCTAATACGCAACGCTAATAAGTATAAATCTACGCACTCGTATTTAAGCAATACGCAACACTAATAGCGAGAGATCGCAGTGCAACCATTTAGGAGGTTGCGGATGAACGATCACACCTGTACAGCTCTTTAGGCTGTACATGTGATCCAGGAGCAGTGTCCGACAAATGCAGTCGGAGGGTTTGGGCAGTTTGTGAACGCAACTCTACTTAACAAAACGCGAGCATTCATTATCGCAACGCTAATAGGAAAAATAAGTAGAACTCGCGATGGAACAATGTCGCAACGCTAATTCTTAAAGTGAATTTAATGAAAATTACTATTTACTATTTGAAAAAGCTACTTTAAATATCCTAGTATTGCAACTTAAACAGAAAAACAGAAAAAATTCTAAAAATTGCAAAAAAACAATCGCGATATCGTAATTCGCAACTCTAAAACAAACGCGATTATCATTTTATCTAATTCTAATTCAACCGTAACTCTAATTCAAACCGTAATCATTCTCTCGCCACACTAATGAAAAATAGCAATATTATTTCGTAACTCTAATACAACCCGTAATTAACTTGTCGAAACACTAATAAGAAAAATCGCGATTTGCCCAATGGGACGATGGACCGATATATACATCGGCCAAAAAAACAAAGACTACTACTACTACTACTACTACTACTATTACTACTAATACTAAAATCGAGCATAGTGACAAAGTAGTAACAATAATGACTTCCCATGCTCTGGATGACCCAGAGGATGCGGAGCCATTAGTAGTTGCCCTCTTGAGTGGCAGTTTGCCGGGCCTCTTCAGCATATAGCCTCTTCTTTCTTCGGGCGCAATGCCCGCTGAAACTTAAATCTAAGCTCGAGACTTCTAAATCGCAAACAAAAAAAAAAACTTATAAAATAAAAATATAAACCGCGGAAGCTGATGGAAGTGCATATGGACTGACCAACGATCACAACAGTGATCGTTGCTCACTCGCATGTGCGTGCTCGAGCAATAAACGTTCGTTTCGAGACCATTCGCGACCGCGACCGCGAAATTCGAAAAATCGAAAGGCAAAACCAGAGACGAGTGCATGCTCTACTCGTGCCAGTTTCACCGTCGATTTTTCAAATTAGATTTCCAGAAACAGGTTGGTCACACGAAAACGCGCCTACCCGACTAGAGACTGTGCCAACCTGCCCGGCCCTACCTACTTATAATTAACAGACATACCAGAAAGTATACTACCTATCCTACCTAACGCTATATTTAAAAAATGGCAAAACATGCACACCAACACACTCACTCCACGGTTCTCACACATACCACCCGGGCGCAAAGGTCCTACACTAGAGAGGACGTCCCGGGACGCCTCCGACACCCGAGCTTAATACAACATGCACACTCTAAGGTACTTACCTTTTTCCTGAAATCGACTGACGAAGGCTAGTGACCATTGCGTAAGACGTGATAAAACACGTCTGAGGAAATGATATCGTTAAAATAAATGTAAGTAAACTTGGAATTATAATTGTAATTTATGGCAATATAAAAAGCGTGGTTACACTTAATCGCGTGGATGATATTATCACAAATTGTGATTGTATCGAGACGTAAATTGAATCGATATATGTCTCGACATTTTTAATATTTGAAGTTTTAACGAATGAGAAAAAGCGACGCAATTCCACGGCCTAACAACACACACACATAATGTGGAAAATACGTCGTGCACGATACACTAACACATCGTCAGTCGCTGAGAAATTATTACATTACTTAATTCTAGACCATCGTGCCCAATGTCTTTCTCCCATTCAAGTAGCACCTGGGCACGTGAATGAGATCCTGACAATGGGCACGGAAAGGGTTAAACCTGAAAATCCTGATCTAAAAAGATGATTAGTTTGTGTAATTTTTATTTAACGGACTAACGTTCTTTGATTTTATATTTTACTACTTTGTATCTGATTAAATCTATTTTATTAATTTAATAGTAACTAAGTAACTCTACTTTATCAATTTAATAAATCAGAACAAAATTTTAATATTGCAAAAAAGATAGCGTTAATTGAAAAAGACTGAGACTCGATCAAATGGAATAATTGACTCTAAATATATTACTAAGAAAGAAATAATCTCAGGCGATCTCTTTATCAAAGCACATACTCGAAAATGCAGAAGCTGTGTTCAAAATTATTGCTTTGATTAAAAAATCTACCTGTCGCGAAGTGTCTTCTTGCACGTAAAATTTCACACATTCTTGTACGGGAGAAATGAATTTTTACTCATATTTTAAATTCTAGCCGAAGTGAAACTAACGTGAATTATACGTGAATTAAGATACGTGAATTAATATACGTGAATGAATAAATTAACGTGACTTAATATTGTCACGATCAATTCATTGCTTAAAATCAAATATATTTATGTCATATAGGTATATTCGTGTAGATATTTGCCACTTGCAAATATTCATACGGAATATTAACATGCATATTTATGAATAACACGAATATATTCTCAAGTGTATATGTTAAGCCTAACTATTAAAAAACTAATTATTATAATCGCGATGTGCAAGAAGACCTATCCTAAACTAATAAATTTTAAAAAGGCTGTTACTACTCACGGGTATAAAAAATACCCGCGGTCACTATGCTCGCAAAAAATTCTACGTAATACAACCAGTCACCCATGCCGATTCGGACCTTTCATCCTACGACATGATTGGGTGACCGGAGGAACAAAAATGCATGCGACTCACCGTTCGAAGCGGAGAAATAGAGGACGTACCATGGATGCTGCGCCATCCCAGGGAATATCATCAGGTAGACTAACATCAGGCAGGAACCGTGTAAGTTCCAGTGGTGGAAATGAAGGTTGCGAAAAATCTGTTACAGAACAAAACATGATGAGTGATTGCTGGTTATTTAAAAGGTTGGAGATAATGAGAAATGACGGTTTATTAACTTCAGTAACTTTAGTAATAATAAAGATTGAAATTCTAATAAACTTTGTTAAGAGTAAAAACTGAAACTCTAATATAAAAGTTTGAGAATAAAACATTTAGTGATTTTTGATACATATCAGACAGTTTTATTGTACTTTAATGTTAAGACTTTAAGACTTTTCAATTAAAAAGGACATTTACAACTTTCTAAATTATCAATCGTTTTTATTTTATAATTAACAATATTTCAAACAAAATGTAATAAATAGAACAAATTGAAATACAATACATAAAACTACTTACATTTTTGATCTCCTGGAGAGGCCTTATCCTCTTGAGGGAGGCACTGACTCTAATACCGAAAACGAATATTCAAAAAAAAAAAAAGAAAAATAAAAGACTACGTTACCGCGACCGCTTAAGTCATAATCGGCGAACAAGAACTCTAATAACGCGTACAAATTTAATTGATAAAATTTTATTACTTTCGCGCGTGATTATTCGATCGAATTTAATCGAAAATATCGTGATTTTAAAGTATTGAAATGAAACTATCGCGTAGCAAACACTGACTCTACAACCGCATTGCGCGCGGTCACAAATATTCCCTGAAAATAAAGCTGTTTAGGGGCGGGGGGGGGGGGGGGGTTTGAAAAAGAAGCGAAACGTCTTTTCGACAATTTTCTTCTTTTCCCTATCGAACGTTTATTTAGAAAATACTGCTATTTTATTTATACTTAAAAATTATTATTATTAAGAAATTGAAACAAATATGAAAAATTATTGAAATTATGAGATATTTCTCGATAGGTAACAAATGCTTACGAATACCGTGAATGGAATGCAATCGTTTGCAAGAATTATACTGTTCGCAATTAGAATATATACTGTGAATTTTCGTTATTAGAATACGAAATGTACATTCCACTAATACACTGTAGTCGCGTGTTATAAATATTGGAAGATATTTGCAAGAATTCAAAAGTTCGTCACTAAATATACTTAAAGAATACTGCACAAATGCGCGCGGAACCTTGTTTCGAGGTATTTCAATCTAACTGTTACTAAGTTGAAAGTTTATGACGTTATAACTCAATTTAAAACAATAAGATAATTCCTTAAAAATTCGTTTGAAATAAGAGAATGATTTCATACATCGGGATCTTTCAAAAATATCAACGGATTCACGCAATGCACTCCTGTGCACAAAATAACCGCAAGATTCAGTGGAAAAGAAGAATAGATTTTTATATCTCGTTCCAAGTCAGATAAGTATCATTGTACAGAATGAGCTCGGAATCGATTCGACATAGTCAAGACATATCCGATGGTGTCCCACGGTGTCCCACGGTGTCCCACGGTGTCCCACGGTGTCCCACGGTGTCCCACGGTGTCCCACAGTGTCCCACGGTGTCCCACGGTGTCCCACGGTGTCCCACGGTGTCCCACGGTGTCCCACGGTGTCCCACGGTGTCCCACGGTGTCCCACGGTGTCCCACGGTGTCCCACGGTGTCCCACGGTGTCCAACGTTGTCCAACGTTGTCCAGCGGTGTCCCACGGTGTCCCACGGTGTCCCACGGTGTCCAACGTTGTCCAACGGTGTCCAACGTTGTCCAGCGGTGTCCCACGGTGTCCCACGGTGTCCCACGGTGTCCCACGGTGTCCCACGGTGTCCCACGGTGTCCCACGATGTCCCACGGTGTCCAACGTTGTCCAACGGTGTCCAACGTTGTCCAGCGGTGTCCCACGGTGTCCCACGGTGTCCAACGGTGTCCCACGGTGTCCAACGGTGTCCCACGGTGTCCAACGGTGTCCCACGGTGTCCAACGTTGTCCAACGTTGTCCAACGTTGTCCAACGGTGTCCCACGGTGTCCCACGGTGTCCCACGGTATCTCACGGTGTCCAACGTTGTCCAACGGTGTCCAACGGTGTCCAACGATGTCCCACGGTGCAGTCCAGTCTAGATCATCCAAAATTCTTTTCGCGGCTTTTGGTGACCCAAACTGGACTGGTGCGTAGTTCTTAGCTTGGCATCGCTTTCCAAAGATTAATCAACTGATTAAATTTTGGAAAACGATGCCAATTACCAGGTCTCATCACGAGGAGGTGACTACGCAAGAGACCCGTCCATTAATTCTAAATTTCCTAAAATAATAGTTTAACTGTTATATATTAATAGTATAAATGATCTAAATTAATAGCTTAAATGTTATAATAATAGCTTGAATGTTATAAAGTATTAATTTAAATTTAATAAATTGTTAGTTAAAATGTTATAACTTATTAGCTTAAGTGCTATAAATTAATAGTTTAATTGTTATAATAATAGCTTAAATGTTATAAAGTATTAATTTAAATTTAATAAATTATTAATTAAAACGTTATAACTTATTAGCTTAAGTGCTATAAATTAATAGTTTAATTGTTATAATAATAGCTTAAGTGTTATAAAGTATTAATTTAAATTTAATAAATTATTAATTAAAACGTTATAACTTATTAGCTTAAGTGCTATAAATTAATAGTTTAATTGTTATAATAATAGCTTAAATGTTATAAAGTATTAATTTAAATTTAATAAATTACTAATTAAAACGTTATAACTTATTAGCTTAAGTGCTATAAATTAATAGCATAAATGCTCTAAATTAATAGTTTAAATGTTATAATAATAGCTTAAATGTTATAAAGTATTAATTTAAATTTAATAAATTATTAGTTAAAATGTTATAACTTATTAGCTTAAATGCTATAAATTAATAGTTTAATTGTTATAATAATAGCTTAAATGTTATAAAGTATTAATTTAAATTTAATAAATTATTAATTAAAACGTTATAACTTATTAGCTTAAGTGCTATAAATTAATAGTTTAATTGTTATAATAATAGCTTAAATGTTATAAAGTATTAATTTAAATTTAATAAATTATTAGTTAAAATGTTATAACTTATTAGCTTAAATGCTATAGATTAATAGTTTAAACGTTATAATAATAGCTTAATTGTAATAATATAAAAACTAAATTACCAATATGTCAACAAAAGTTCTTGAAAGTTGTTGATGTTCACCCCACGAGAGTTACAGCGAAAATGAGCTCGCGCGCGAGTCGGATGTTTCTTATATAACATCCGGTGACGTTCCGGATGATTGGTTTTCTTTAACGTACGCGACCAATGAAAATCATGAAAAGTGATTGTTCTATTATAACGCAATCAAATTAAATAATTTTGTAATATGTATTGTAAATTGGCGTCTTTGGTAATTTGTTACAATAATTATTTTTATCATTTTTATATTTTTTACAAGGTAAACATATATTTTCGCTTCTCTGGTACTAGGTTTCGAGTTATAACTATGTTAATCTATTTTAAATGCGAGTTTATGACAAGAATAATTGTACTCTAATGGACAAACATAAAGTTGACCAGTGGTCAAGACTGTACGCCCATCCCAAAGAGGAAAAAATTTTTACAATATTTTAATCTGTAACAAGTGATAACAAATTTTTTTGGACTTTTTCCATAAGATTTTTTATTTTTCCCACCTACCATGATATTTTATAACAATTTATAAATTTCCACAACTGAATTATGTATGCATACAATTTCGTAATTCTTTGCATATAGGTATCGTTATTCCGTTATAATATATTAAATATATAAATTTAACATATTTTAACACCCGCGCAATTCTGTTTTACTTTTTAATATAGCGTTATATTAAAGTTTTACTTCATTAATTTAATTGCTTGCGTTATTTTATTTAACAATTTTGGTTTATACTTAAAATCCATTTGTTTCTACCTGTCGCAGGACAGTTACATAGTTCATATAATTAAATCATATTGATTTTCGATGAATATTTATTGTAACAAATGAAAGATTTTTATATATTTGTCCGTGGAATATTTTAATACTGTCGTAGTAATTATTAACTAAAAGCGAAACATGTTTCATTAAATAGAAAATGAGGTATTCCACAATACTAAGTTCTGGTATAGTCTGACCATAAACAAAATGAATGTGTAATATACAACTAAGGAATCTCCAAATCCTTTGACAGCCAAAGCATCCTTCGATACCCAACGTTACTTTTAACATCCAATCACAATTTCCGTATAAATCTTTCTTCGCAGATTCAATCTTTCAGTGAATAATTTTGTGATCCACCTCTCAATAGCTTGTTAGCGAAATAAACTCACGAAGTGAACCAAACATGTCGCTATACGTATAGATCTTCTCATCACTTGTCTGTCTTACATCGCTAATCATCGATAACTAGGATTGACACGAATCTGGACTAGCATAATCAATCATGTAACCAAGACACGATCGCGATAAACGAAATCAACGAATCACCAGTGCATCGGAGCGTGTCCTTGCACAATTTACGTGAAAAGCCGAGAAAACGAATATCAACGAATGATAATTAACGAGCGTTCGTTAGCAGGGCGTAATTACAGCGGAATCGATTAAGCGCGAGGGGCACATCGGTATTCTCGGCTGTTCTTGGAGCTGGGGATAACGCCTGACGAGAGAAAATGATAGCACCAAGCACGAAATAAGGAGAGTCAACCCCAAGAGCCCCGACACGAGCCGTATTGGCATTGCTGGCAGATTCAATTTAAGATAGCCGCGAACTCTGGACTCTCTGAATACGGCGTGCTATATTAGAGTTCGTGGAAGTTTACTGTACCAACACCTCCCCAACACATCCATAAGGGGCGAGAGAGCCGGTTGAATTATGCTTCGTGGCGTTAACCATTCGCCCACGATGTATCCGGTGGCTTCATAATTTCTAATGGACACGCAAACATCGTTACACGCCGATTAAGGACTTAACAGTTTGCTTTTTTCAATACAAGTGACTAACATGGTCGACTTTAATGTGGGAGGATTATGTTATGGTTTCAGGAGATCTGTTAACTCGGCTCGTGTAATACAATATTTAGAATGTTACACGAAAGGACAATTTTGAAAATTCCGACAATGCGTGATAGTAAAATTATCATCTGCACATCCGATGTAACGGAATAGGATGAGTAGAATGCCTGAGTATCTCGATCGGTAGACTGTGGATTTCTATGGATTTATGCGATGTTTGAAGATGTAAAAATTGATTTGTAGAGTTCGTGGAGTATACGAATATTATATAAAATATAGTACGGTGTTTCTCATCGTGTTAAATAGGTAAAATAGGTTTTTAATTGATAGACACAGATATAGAATTTTCGAAATCCTTAAGTGGGAAAAGAATTTTTGCAAGCAATTCGTTCGGTTAGAAGTATTATTTTCAAGTATAGAGGAAATATTTTGAAATATTTCGATATAAAATAAATAAATATTTTTAAATATTAGAAAGTACGGATATATTCGGCCAGTCCAGTGAACAAATGATTAACAGGAATAGATATATCCGTTCTCATCGATAAAAGGTAGAATATCTGTTCGAACAGCCATCCAGTTAGTTCTCCTTCTAACTAGCCGTCACGAAGATTTATCGTGATCGCGGATAAATCTGTCACATTTTGCCGACTGCTTGTGGAATTGTACGCGATATTCTTCGGCGTGGAAACAACTCGTTGCCGTACTAAGGCAGATAATTTGTTACAAACCGAGATTTTCAACTCGAAGTTTCTCTGCACCCGTTCACAGGGATCGGATCTTTTTCACTGATTTCTGTTTACCGAATCTGTGATAACGAATCGAATTTTTCAGGTAGGCGTTATCTCGACGGAGATTTTTATTCGGGTTCCCTCAACTGGGTTGATTTGCGGCGTCATATGTCTGCGTCCGTCGTCACAGTTGCGTTTGTTGAATCGATTGTTTCACAGTCGAATGCGAAACAAGCTCGGTTATTTCTATAAATATAGTTAAACTTTGGTAACTCGTATTTCAAAAGAAGAGAGTCGAACTATGATGGTCTTTCAATTTTTCCAGTGAGATAGATTTAACGAACGAAATCGACCGGAAGAGAATTTATAGCATAAAGTTAACATCCTATTAACTTGATTAAATTAATATTTTTCAAATTCTAGAGGCTCAAATAGGAACAGACTCGGCTTTATTTATTTATAAAAATAAATGACAGTTTATACGAATCTGTCACAAGCCAAACGGATCGATTTCACTTTTTGTAAGTTTCTCAATTTTATTAAAAATTACTTACCGTTCATCGTCGTTACAGCAGTTAATATTATATCCATTCTTGTCGTCGTAAATATCGTGTTTGTAAATATAACTTTAAAATATTAAAATGTTACCGTATTTACTGATGAATACTTTTGCTATTTTCCAAAACTACACCCGTCAGCATTAATCATTTCTGTATTAATACCATTTATAATTCTCTGAACAATTTGATATTCAGAATGCGAGCCAAGAGATAATATCGCTTATGGAATAGGCTGACAAATTAAGTTTTACTTGTCATACTTAGTCATTCTTCTTCGATTGCGTGGAACATGATTACTAGTTTATTTACAAGCGATAATCCCTACAATCTCGATGTTTTATATTACGCGCACATCTAAATTTCTGACGTGTAACACGGACGAGTCTGGTCGAACAACGCGATAACTTATCTTGACGTATTTCCAAACGAAGTTGAAACTATGGCGAAAAGTTTTTGCTTTGGCGAAACTATTGTAATTCAGGTAGTTTCGCGAAGCCTAATGAATGCTGAAACGTTTGTCCGAACTTCATTTTATCTAATTTCAAACGAGATAACTGGAAACTCTGTTGATCTTATTTTACGATAGATCGTTCTTTATTTTCCGCTATTTGACTTTTCTTCTTCGTTCTTGGGAATTTAATCTTCAAATCTCCCGATACTCTTCCTTGTTTCACTATGTTAACGCGAGCTACGTTAGGAGACTTAACGTGACCATATCTCGTAACATAAATCCACTTTACTTCCCTACTGTGTAATCTCGCAAGTCGAATTCCTATTTCAACGAGAGACAACCATGTTCCATCCCCGCATTGATTAAAGTTTTAACCCCACGTGATTCCTAGCCAATCTCACCCTACTTCCCTTCGAACGAGCCTTTAAGATCACATCTCTCTGGTCCGTGGTGACCCCCATTGACCCTTATCTATGTTCCCGAGAGCAGATCTCGTTTATTTAACTGGATCTATGGTTTCACTCGAGACCATTCGTTTTTCTTTTCTCTCTCTTATCAAATCTGTCGTTTTTTAATTAATCGTAATAAAGGGTAATATTGTACATTCAAAGAAATGGTACTGTGACTTTTTGTAAAAATATTATTGGCCCATGTTTTTCCATAATGCTGTTGGCATGGTAAATTTATCCAGCTTTTGATGCTTATTACTTAACGGTGTTTCTTCTTCGATCATACTCATGTTTATTCTTTTCCTTGCATACCTAATAATTTATTAAATAATTCATGAAATATACTATACCGTTAAGTTCTATTAAAAATTGCACGATTTTTCCGTATGAAGTACTGTATCACTAGAAATTTGCTTCCAGGAAGTTTGTTTACTCCTGCGTAAAACAATAATTAAACGTTTAACTAATAATGAACGTTAATAATGAAAAGACGGGAATGGTATCATTATTATACATTAATAAATTAATATACAATTAATTATTATACGTTCATATGATATATTCGTGTAATACTATTCACGTGATACTATTTTTGTATGGAACGAATAATCCATATAACTGAAATGAGTATAATTAACTGTACATATAATGGAAGTTCACTCGTTCTCTCCAATATCTATGATTTCTCGTTCGAATAATAGAAGTTCAGATGAGTGAATTCAATCGGCAGAACTTCAATTAATCGGGCGCTAACTAAAATTTCCTTTTCATAAATGAAGTTCGAATAAGTGGAGTTGTACTAAATGACGTTATTATCCTCCTCATGAAATAGAATATTCTACGTATACCCGGATTGTTGAAGCATAAACTAAAAATTGTTGACGCCGAAAGACATAATTAGGTTACTGCATACATTTTTACTATATAAATCGATACAAAGCGTGGTTTTAGAGTTGAGTGGAGGCGAAAGAAGATATTTTCATTAATCTCCTAATGATCAAGCGTTAAGAATGGTTTTTATAATGACAGATTTGATGTCAGAAGATTTTCAAACCGAAGACGTTAAATAATAAGACCGAAAGATGTAATAAGTTCTTTTTTTTAAACGACAGCTCCGAAGATTTCTGTGAAATTTTACCAATTCTTTTGAAATTTTACTATCGTAACAGTCGTACCATCATAATTTTACCATCTCGCTACAGTAATTAAATTTTTAATGAAATTTCAAAATGTTTGATATAACATGAACGATGTACACACAAAAGTTTTCTATGGTTAATGTTGAAATATTTTCGCCGGTCATTCTGAATGGACATCGTAAATGGAATTTCTATTATATATGTCGAATTGTCGTTTGGATTTCGAGCGCGAGACGATTCTTCGTTAGCATTTGCCATCATGATGTTCAATAAAGGTTGTATTTACATAAAATTATATTTCTTTACAAAGTTTGATAAATAATTAGTTTAACGGTTAACTAAGATAACAAACAATAAGTAAACAAATGCTTTTAATAATATTCTTGGGTTCTGTAACGAATCCACGGTCAACGGGAAACTTTCTGTACGTTTTAATATATTTTGATAGCACACTGACACGTTCACTCAGGCACAGGGTTTCTCTAAGACTGACTCCAAGACGATGACAGTAAACTCTCCAAGGAGATTGCAAAATAAAAGACAGATACAGTTACATATATCAAATACATATCGATCGGGAATATCAACAAATTCCCAAGCGCCGTAACTAGGCAGTTCCACATAAACCAGCATTGCTCCTGATCAAGACTTGATTGTTTATACAGCGTATCCCTTAACACTGGAACCTCCTTTGTAAAACATTTCGTTCATCCCGTGACCGTGGCTACGTTCGGCGACCAGTTATGTCACCCCGAGCCCAAGTATTGAGAAATCTTCCAAAAGAAAGGCTCGATGTCTCTACATCTCCGACATATATATACGTGACTCAACTCGAAAAAGTATGTTTTCCAGAAAATGAGAAACACTGATTTTGGATATAATCAAATCAAATTTCCAAACGAGGAAAATAACGCTCATAAAACAGCTTCAAGTGTTCTTTGTTTCTCAATTTTAATTCTTAACCCTGGAAAATCAATTTTCGTATTAGTACAAAATTAACAATGAGATACATTTGTAGATGCAGCACAGTATCAAATATTTCTATCTCAAACATCGATATCTCGATTCCTAGCCGGTCGAATTACGAAGATAAATAAGATTTTTATAATCGGACAACGAGTGACCCTGCAGTATTCTCGCGGTGATAACTCGAAAATCGTGATTTTCAATTTGCTTCATCAGGTCAGAGCTGAAAAATGCGTCATCTAATTATCGTGAAAGTTTACAATCTACGATATAAGTATCTACATTTTGTAGAAAATAAAAATCCCAACGCTTAAACCATCGGTTTCTGCAACGTCTAATTAATACGCGGCTAATGTCAGACCCTGGAAATAGCGCGCGGCATTTTCCATTCGCTACACGGCGCCCATTAAAGACAAATCCTGTCGGTTTGAATCGATCGAACTCATCGAGCACCGAGCTTCGAATTCTGGTGGCTGCTGGTGAATCAGAGTAGAACGGGACGGGTTTGCATAGGATTCTCGCTGATCTAAAATTCGAAAAGGACCGGGCGGACGATGACAGATCAATACACGCCCCATCCTTCTCTTCTCCTTTCCCTTGCTGCTGCTCCTCGTCCGCGGAGAATCTTCCGCCCTTACTGCAATTCCTTTCGTGCGCTCTCCCCTATAATGGAGCGCCATAGAAGCGGGCTGTCTTCTTCCCCAGACTGATCCTTTTATATGATAATTGCAACGTATTTGCCAGAGATCGTGTATAAACTGGCGGGCTTTATTGGGACGAAGCACAGTGCATTGTGGCCTGGCCGCAAGGTCGACAGATTCGAGCCACCCATCCCTCCGCGCCTTTCTCCGCTTTCTTCCGCATTTTCGTGTCTCGAACGTCTTCGTCATCTTTGCTAGACGCTTTTCCGTACAACCTCTTACCACTCTCCCTTTTTTTCCCCCGGTTTGTCTATCTGACCCTCTCTCATTTCTTCAACCAGGAAATTGTGATTTCTTGCTGTTTCGATTTTTTGAAAGACGCCGAAGAGGGGAATAAGATAACCATGAAAGCTCGATAGGAATGATTTTTCGTTCCCAATGGACTGCGTGTGTTACGTGGATTTCGATGGAGTTTTAATGCGGTACATTGTTTTCGTGTAACAAAGGGGTCGATACATATAATGGACTTTGACGTATCTCTCCGGTTTGTTATATTATTAATAAGAACGACTGTTGGGTAATGTAATGGTAGTTTATAATATAACAACTTTACGATTTCAGACTAATACAAAATTTAAAAAATTTTGAATTATAATTATATATTCATCTACCACGGGGTTTATTTTTATTATATTATATTATATATCATATTATTATATTATAGAATATTTGTATTCATTGTTAGATATCAGCTCCTTTTGCAGTTATGGGAGATTTAAATGCTAAAATGTATAGAAAATACGTATATATAGAATGTATATAGAACTATATAATATAACGTGTATATAGAAATACAATACATACACGTTACTAAACAGTGAAAGAGCTTATACATAAATTCTAACGTCACTATCATAAGGGGCGAAAATACACGACAAAAGTTCTTTAAAAAAGTTTGAGAACTTGTAATTTGTCCTCTGAACCTATTTAAAAGTTTCTCTATTAAGATGATGTATTTAATCTACTTTGCCGCAGAATCATTAATATCAAATAGCTTTACAAGTTAGTCCTGTGAAGCATACTGTAATCTCCGTGCATTATGGCCCTTCTTGCAAATTCATTCTATAATTATTTATTACGATACAGTAAATATATTCATCGATGGCGTTAAAATATCCTAATATATATATATATATATATAAATTATAACGTGCAGTTATTACAATTGTTCTCTTAAAACGACATTTTAAAATAGCGTTTAAAGTGTCAAAAATATAAAGCGGGAAAATAAAGATAGTCACGCTTTAGTCACCTAAAAGCGTAGCTAGTAGTTGATGATTCAGACTGATGCTTAAATTATAACATCAAAATATGAAAACATTATATCAATTGAATCGCATCAACTGAAACCACTTCGGCATTCCTCTCGAACTGCATTAAACTTTTCACGCTACAATATCCTACAATTTGTTATAAAATTTAAATTATACTAAATTCATTACGCGCTATAAGTGAATACATTATTGATGGTAGACGTGAATCGACGTTTTCATTTTATGATCGTTGAGGACGTGATACGTGAATCGACGTTTTCATTTTATGAACGTTGAGCACGTGAAACGTGAATCGACGTTTCTCATTTCATAAACATTGACGCATTTTCCAAAAATATGCCGCAACTGCGGTAACATTTGTTTCACAACGTACCGTCAGCAACATTAATGTTACTACATCCGGACATCAGTAGGAACAACTCTCCAACCTACTCTTGCAATTCTCCAAACGCATTAACCTCAACCTTAACATTCTCTAACTTTTTAGCTACAAAAGGTGACCACCCCTGAGAATTTCAACAATCACGATCGGTTCACCAAGTGTTTAACGATTAAAGATTTCTCGTGTGGTCCATCTAGGCAACGGTAGAACGCTGGCATTTCTAATTTATCCATCTACACACACAGCAATTCGAAAGCTCTCTTACGAGGCCACTAAATATTCATGTAGAGTCATCGCGAAAGGAAGAAGAGTAGCGGAACGCCCGGAGGGTTCTAAGCAATTTCAAAGAAAAGATTATGTTTCCGCGGACAGAGGCGAATGAGAGTGGCTGGATGCCGCAAGAGCCAGCGTGGGGGTGGATCGTCGACTAACGGGGAGGAGGAAGAACTAGCGAAGGGGTGGAAGGGCTCGGGGAAAAAAGTGAAACTAATTTTCGTTCGAGCCTGAGCTCTCTCTCTCTCTCTTTCTTTCTCTCACTCGCTCTCTCTCTCTCACTCGCTCTTTTTCTCTTCTTTCCCTGTTCCCTGGGTTGGTTCGAAAAGTTTCCCCTGCTTACCTAGCAGGAAGTTGCTTGGTATCCGCGGTACGTTAATCCCGCAAATAGATGACTTTACGAAATGGTACGAGGCTGTCTGGGAAAACGGCGAATCTCACGGTAAAAAGGATAAGCTCGCGCAGCCCGCGGGATGTTGCTCGTTCTACCTTCTCAACCATGCTGGAAACGTGCCGCCGTTTTGTAGACTGCTAGGATATCGGTCTCGTGTTATCTGTACGAGAACCTGACAAACATTCCTTCGTGATTCCGACCTGCCGCCGTAATTCGTCGAACTACGTTGCTCCGTGCAGCTTGAGGGCTGCGCCCGTTGGCTGTTGATTGCAAAACGGCGGGGGTGGAATCTAGAAATTGACACGTGTTACGGGGAACAGATGGTATTTGTTGGTCCAGAGCGACACGTAGTTTTGTACCATGTTTAGTGTGCCTTGAGCTTTTGGTCGATATTTGTGCCTGCAGAATGTTGGACCTCAGACCTGTTCGATGGGTCGGAGGATTAAATAAGATTGCAACGTTACGATTATTATTTTCGCTTTTACAGTTACTTTCTTGCGGACTTACTAGCGTGCGTGCTAGTAGATGGTTATTTGAAAAAAATACATTGAAATGCAAAGTGTGATTTATTTGGTTATGAAGATTGTTAGTCTTAACGGTCGTTAAATGAAATGCTTTATTTTAGTTGTTTAAAATAAAGATATTGCCTGGATCGCTTCGTTCTTTGCATTCGAAATTATTGTTTAAAGAATCGTTCCGTAATATTTCGCAATACACTGACAAGTGTGTCTATTAATGTGTGTATTAATTAAAGTGTGTCTATTCGTGAATTTTATTAATTACTGCTTCTTTAACCTGTCAAATCGAAACTTTTATACTTACGGAATTAAAAGATAATAAAGATAAATGGATTTTTATAAATTATGACACCAGCAAACATATTTTTAACGGGAATAAAACGATGGATAATAATTCTGCAAATAGAAGAATTCAAATAGAAGAATTATTATTTCTAAACGATTAAAAATTTGAACGACGAGTTGGTAATAATTGATTTTATAAAATATTCTCCTACCTTCAAATAGCTGATAAATTCATTTATATCTTCCTTCTCTAGTAAATATATTTCTACGTAAATCAAACATCGATTCGATCTCAGCATGAACAACGATCCATTTACAGAGCTGCATGTTTTTCGCATTTTCAGAGTGTTTTGTGGAACAGCTTACAGCTGCGGATCAAATTCTATTTCAAGTCGTATCCTGGACGTGGCACCCGTTGTTTTTAATTTTCCAAAACGTAAAAAATTCCGCTGGCAGAAGTTTTTTTCAGGCGTTTCCAGCAGACCCATTTTAATCCATGGCACGTTGCAGCCGTTGAAACGGGTGGGAAGCACGACCGCTTTCACAGTCACTTAGTTCTTCAAGTAGAGAGAGGGATAAGAAGGACAGAGAGGGTGGAAGGAAAAGGGCCAGCAGAAGAGCACTTAAACACTCTGACGGTTAAATTTAAACTGCCCCGTGTTGCGCGGACTATCATCCCTCGGTGTTGATCTGCACGGTAATCTCGAGATTCGACCGATGCTGTCTTCCCACTTCCGCTCTCGGTTACTTAACCTACTTTCCCCTGATCGTTTCCATTCCTTCGTTGAATGTTGCTGTTCATTGCCGTTCTTTTATGCTTTTTTCTATTGCGTGAATTTGATTCTGTTTTATACTGTTTAACTGCAAAGATTGCGAAAGAAACTGAAAGATAGTTTCATGAAAAATTGTTATTAGCAATTACATACTTTTTTTTTAAATGATAGAAGTTTACTATTAAAATATTGACAATGATACGTTCGTCCATTCAAATTTCAATAATTACGCTGTTAATAAGTTTCATTTTATTGGTTTAACGATTATTCCTAATTTATGTGCAACATATTTCTTCGTCAACTTCCATATTCCGTAATTAACACTGTATCTTCTCCTTGGTGCTGCTTTATTTTCCAATGTTTTATTACTGCACGTTATCTATTAGTTTCTTTCCTATTGTTAATAATAATAATTAGACCAGTAATACGTGATATCCAATTGTTTCTACTGTAAACGTATTATTTGCAGGAAAATAATAAAATAAGAATCTAGAAAAATTCAAATATTCATTCATCGAATTTTCTTTTGTAACAAGAACTAAGTTGTTTCAGGTGCAGCGGTAACTACGCCAGGTCATCTGCTTCATCGTCCTTCTCTCCACTCACTTTTTCCCTTGTTCCAATTCGTTTCCCCATTTCTTTCCTTTCGTCCGTGTCATTCCATCTACCTTGCTTCCTTTAACCACTAGCTGGAGTTCCCTGGCCCTGCATCCAATTTACGTGCTATTTCACCTGTGTTCATGAACCAGCGTGTATTTAGACGCGTTCGAGCGGTGTGCAGCAGCATAAACGCTTGGATGTTACGACATAGCAGAGACATAGCGTTTCACTTCCGCGAGAATCTAATGGCTGTGGCAAACGAAGGACCATCCAGGAGAATCCTTTTACTTCGAGTCTTCTTACAGACTCAAATAATCCCTTAAGCATCTTCCATTGGATACAATAAACATTTTGAAAGCGTCCAATGATACTTTTATATTGTAAAAGCTTAATAAAAGATTAACGCTGTTATAACTTTTATTCCTCTACAAACATCAATTTCCTTGTAACCAACGAGAGTGCGATGGTGAAAATATGAAAAATTGCTTGTAAATAAAGGTTTTTTGAAATTTACTGTTTCTGATTCATTACACCTGTATTTGTCCATCACGTATGAAAAATAACGTGATTTGTGTTTATCTTTTTCAGAAATATAAAATCGCGAAAAAAAAAATGTAAAAGAAAAACGAATATGAAAAATTCGAAGCGTAATTGATGATATAGCTTGTACACTGTTACTGGAATCTGAAATCGATTTTTCAAATTGTATAAAATTGAAATTGTTCTTCATACGTAGATTTCTATTCTATATAGGATTTTTTATTTAGGTTTAGTTTCTGCCGTATAGTTACTCTTTTCCTCTTAATATCCTCTAAAATTCTAACGATCGATGAATTATTTCGTGTTTTACGAACTTCTTTCGTTCTACGCTTCCAAAACAAACACCGAACAAAATGGGAAAGTAAATAGTATACGATTGATTAAAAAATTTCCTTTATCTTCATCTTACAAATTATTTTACTACTTTGATATCGATAACGCGCTTTATATCGTATCTTATTTTTTAAAAAAAGCTTGCTTTTATATGCATAATAAAATGACAAAACTGACAAATACAAATAAGCTGCATAAGGTATACACGTAATAACGTAACCATAATCTGTTCGAAATTCCCAAACGAAACGATTGTCGTATCTGTAAATTTCTCTCTAACGATAGTCTTTCATCTCTGTTTCAGGTAAGTGAGACGATGCAACTAATCGCCGAGCAGAAAATCGACGGCGAGGTATACGCTTTGACTGGTAAGACAATGCTCTCTATTTTTGAAATTGTCGCGCCAAGGAAGGTGGTCGTTCCTCGCGAAATCCTATTATTAAAAAACGAGTGGTCGATGCGCTTTGACGATTAACCTCCCTTTTCGTGCTCGTCCCTCGCCGCGTTGTCGCTTCAATTATAATTACGGAATCGCGGGACCGTTCACAAAGCGACAATAGAAATGCCATTGTCGTGGAGCGGAACGTCAGAACGTGGCGGGAACAGAGGAGAAGGAAGAACGTGAGAGGGTATTAACGAGAGAAAGGAAGAGGCACGTAGCTTGTTAAATAAACTATCGTGAATGTGGAGGATAACGGGCGCGTACAAAAGGCTCGATTATACTCGTCTATCGACGTACGCTTGATACAAAGTAACGAGTTAATTAAAAAGCAATCGGTTCCTTTTCAATTAACGACACGTTTCTTTGGCTCGACCTTGCGTAAGATTTCCCCTCGTATGAATTCTACTCTTTGAACGTTGCCGTGCTGTTTCAAACGGCACGAAGCACGTGAACAATTTCGAAAAATATATCCCGAGATTGTTAACGCGCCGAGAATAAATACCTTGGCAAGAAAAATAGTAGGTTAACGAATGTAATTTCACTCGCAGCACAAATACCGTGGAACTGTTTGATAACTGGGTTAAAACGGCAGGCCGAGTTATCCGCTCGTTGCAATTAATGGCTGGGAACATTTTCAGGCAATTTTCTTCTGCGTTTCAAGCGAAGATTTCGTGTTCGTTCTTTAAATGGTTTGTACTTGAACATTTTATATCCTCTTGCGCAGAAATTTACCGATTTCGTTGAATCAACGAGTTTTAGAAGTTTGCTCTGGTATTCGTACTAATTGTTAAGAATCACACTTTTTTGTTTTTCAATTAACGAAGATTGAAACATTTTGCGCATTTTAAAATAAAAAGTCACAGATGAAAGTATTCGTAAAAGTTACGATTCACATTAGGTTCGGACGAAGCTTTCTATACTTGTAAATTTTTACCGATACTTGATTTTTCCGAGGAAAATTATTACGAATCGTTATAAACATTGACGTGACCACATTTATTTTTATACCACTCGCAATTAGTATCTTAAAACTAAAATTGAATAGCTTAGAACGTAAAAGATGACATATCGCGATTATTGAAATATTTTCAGAGCGCTTTCATTTCAAGAGGAATCGTTTAGAATGGTAATTGCACTTTGAAGTACGTTATATCGTCTCATCTTCGAGGAACCGTTTCAAAGTTAACAAATGATTATCTGCTGGTGACAACCTAACATGACACGCATCCAATTCTATGTAAAAGGTTTCAAGTCCTGCTTTCCGATATTCAAAGAAGTTTATGCATCGTACACTCGCGCTTGTATATCAGTGCTTCCACACTGCCGATTACATCCACTCAATCTGTCAAACTGTCAGCATTTTTGTAGATACTCTCCTGACATTCCAAGAACACAGAAGAAAACATACACACATATTTCCACGACATTCTCCGTTTCTATACGTTTTTCAGAATCTGTAAGGCAATCTGCATATTTAATTAAGCATGCAGAATTGTAAAAATGTAATATTTCATTCCTTAGGCAATATGATTTGAAAATACAATTTTCCAGTACCGTTGTTTTCCAATTTCTTTCTGATACAAAGTCGTGTCTTGATAGCATTCAGTTCAGAAGCTGAAAATCCTACTCGAATTTATTTTATACTGCTGCCTAACACACTATCAGTAAATGATTCTCCTTTTATCAAATATGCTAAAATCTAACTGTGGTTGCACCTGAAAAATTCTTCATGTTTTTAGGCTGCATCCTCTCTACGTAACATGATTCATTTCCAACTGACAATGAATAAGATCAGCAAGCAATTTAATACTAATTTAATCAAACACTGACTCGTTGTTTATTTGTTATTAATCTTGTTAATTAATATACGTAACTTTGCATTACATCCATTCATCGCACAGTTCATTACGTAGTACGTAGTAAAAAATGCAGCAAGAGTCTGAGAGACAAAGAACAGTAAAATTACAGAACAGCTAGTTGCGACAGAAAATTAGAAGATAATTATAATTCCAACTGATAATGAGAAAGAGGATCGCCGAAAGATTGAATACTAATTTCGCCAAATATTAACTTGTTATTTATCTATTATAAAACTTGTTAAATAAAATATAATATATATATAGTTTCTCATCTACCAGAAGAAAGGTGCAGCAAGAGTCTGAAGGGTAGGAAACAATATCGCAAAATTGCAGGGCGGCTATTTCGCGTTGCGACAAGAAATTCTTTGAAGCAACCCCTTTGTTTCGCTTTCCTGGTCGTTTCTGGCCACGCACAGGCTACAGCGAAAGGTTCCCCAGAGAATAGATGCTCGTCATATCGGTATTTAATCTAGAGCCTTCGCTTCACATTCTCGGCAGCTTTTCCTTGCGCCACTCACGTTCTCTACTCACGTTGTCTAGTCACGTGTACACGGCTATGTTTGCAAGCGTTCACGGTATCGGTGTTTCTCATCGCGCTCATCCCGCACTCCTTTTCTTCGTTCTATCCCTGCCGAGGCTGAAATCATACTCGATTGAACCTATCTTCTTCGACTGTGTTCCTTAATCGAAGTCTGAACACGTCTCACCGGAAGAAAAGGTGGAGGACGATTATTATTAAATGATATTTTTATACACTGCCTTTATAACGTTCTCAGTTATTGATAGTTGAAAGAGAGTCGATAAAAGTCGCGCAAGTATTGTAAGATACGCCGTGGATGAAAAATTTGGAAACGCTCTGACGTTCTTTATGTAACGTAATATAACGTTACAGTGTAATTAATGAATACGATAATACGACGTTCACAGGTGAAGAATATAAGTTAGATTTCTCTTGTTTTGTGAAGGAACAATTTTAAGATTCGATATGCCATCGGCCAATCACACATCGACGCTATCTTCGCATCTGATTCTGAAATTAAATGCATATTTTTATCATCGGGCTAGGCATCTAAGAAATATCATTATAAAAATATCATATTATAAAATAATATTATTTTCCATAAGAAAAATTGAAGAAACTTATATGTTCGAATCTCTCAAGTTTTCGTATTAATTCAAATCTTCTTCTTCTTAACCATCAAATGACATAATACTCAGAAAATCATTATAAAAATTCATACATCCAAAAGAAAGTTACAATTTTCCTCGGAACAGTAACAACGAATAATTGCTTCGAATAATATATCGAAGAGTATAACAACATTTGTTCGTACAAATAAAAAGAAGCAGAACTAACTTCGTTGTTACGTTCTAATTTCAAGAACTTTATCTCGAACTATTATCTGTAAATGCTGATCGAATCAAAGATCTATCTTTTGTTAACGTCTCTCGTTTCTCGTTGAAACGTACGATATTACGCGGGACGTTAGAAGATGGCCCAGTTAACGAAACTATTATATGGAAATAGCAGAGTATGCGCTTGACAGATGGATGGTGCTGTGCTTGTGGATATTTACAAAAGTTAGCGCGCGTGGGCGACGGTGGAGGTGGATGCTATCGCGGTTGAGTGCGTGTCAAGAGGCGAGCGAGTGAAAAAGGCGAGTAGGTGGTGACGAGAGTCAAAGGATGTATTGTCGTAACAAGTCGTAAAAAAGAAGCTATAAAAAAGGTTAAAACGCGCCTCAACCTGACCAACGGTGGTTAGAAATCGTCGGTGAGAAGAGGCGTTCACCAGAAGCGTAGAAAACGACTTCGCGTGGCACCATTCTGCCGCTAAGATCATCAGAGATTGCACCAGTTCATGGCGGATGCTTTTAAGGGCGCGTTTAACTCCTAACGGATCCTGCGGGAATCGATGAAATTGCTCGTGCATTTCATTTCTTCTCTTCTTTGTTGCTTTTCTTTTTTTCTCTTTGTACTTCGGAGATTTATTGATCCACCTAAGACCTCGTAACTGAATGCATCTCGCGAGCTCTAGTTAATTCTTGCACGGTCGTATTTTATTTATCTGTCTGTTCATTTAACAGGAAAAAAGACAAATTTAACGTATAGCAGTAAATATGGAATAAAGAATTGAGCTAGAAATCGCTGAGAAGTTGAAATTGACATACTAGACAATTTTTTACTTCATCCCGTGCGCGGTTAACTTATATTACAGAAATTTGTATAAGATATAATTTCAAAGTGCAAGAATTTTATATAAAAGAGACACACTTTTATCTGACCAGCGATTAAACGATAGTATGGTTTATTTGATATAACGTAAACGATTCTTTTTATTTACTCTTACCTTCATCTTTTATTTTCTTATATTCTGTATAGTATTAAAACAATTTCTTAATTTTTGTGATACGATATAACAAACTTCCATTAAGATATTCTGGTATGGAAGAATTAAGATCTTTTGAAACCGGCTGCTTTTCTAATCCGTAACGCTTCGTTGCATGTAGAAGTGAAATAGAAGCACAATTCCGGCGATAGAATCTTGAGGGTTTCATAGATAAAAATATTAAATACCAATGTTCCATATCTCCATTGGATAGCGGTATAAAATTATTTTCGATAAGAAAAACATGGCAATCTGTAAAATTATACGTAATTTATAAAAGATAACATCGATATAACGCATAAAAATGTCGATAGCGTGGTATCAGAAATTCAGAAATATTATAATTTTCCATAATAAATTTACGCATATGTTAAAACGCATACATTTAAATTCGAAAGGTAACATATAAAATGTCAAAGAACTACAACGATATTCGTATAACATGTCTACTGTACAACAACAGATGTATATTATTTCCATTTGCTAGGGAAACGCGCTGAATTTTCTGCCTAAATTCAGAATAGCATAATTTCTTTGAGGCAGGCTTTATGGTGGCGTAAAAATAAATTCTAAAGACTGAGAAGACGTGTTTAGAAGCATGCAGAGCCGTCTTTACGGGCAGAAAGACGCGTTCACATAACACTGTGTGCTATTTCTTGCCTTAAAACCACTGGTTCGCGTGATCCTTCTTGATATCCTTACAAGGACACGTTGTTACCAGGAATAGGATAGGTACTGGCGTGCGGGAAATAGTTTGACCGGCTTAAAAAGAAAGTTATTAGAACTTTAAACAACACGATCAACCATATAACTATCATCAACGTAGCTATTTTGTTCGGTAGTCTTGCCGTTTCAGTGTCTTTCTCGCAAGAAAGATTGATCGAGCTTTCGTATTTTAGATAAATAATTTCGTATTTTCGTGTTTCGTGTATGGCGGTAGAATGGGGTATACGATCTTCGAGATTTTGATGATCAATCATACTGATTGAAATTGTTTAGTCTGGGAATTGTTACTCTTGGTATTGTTCCAAATAACGCTATTTCAATCGGTATTATTTTAATTTAGTTTATTGTTCCAAGTAAAGTTATCGTAGCATTGGCTAACGTTGGTTTAAATAATATTATTCCAATCGATGTTATTTTGTTCAACGTTACCCAACTCAGCGTTATTCGCTATTGCGTTAAAGATTTAGGAAATAAAACAGACGTTTCTACTACATTTTCTACTAGTTAAGTTCCCTAAATTGTTGAATATTAGGGTTAAACTCGATTCATTTTAAGTTCAAGTAACAGGTATTTTCATTCTGCATGATAAAATATGATCTGAATATGAAGACTAAATCTCCTTTTCTTATTAGATTTTAAAATTACATACTGGATTTTACGATTCTCTTCAACATTGGAAATTAATCGTTGCAACAGTAGCTATGTTTATATTGGATTAAGAAACATGACTCTTCAAACAAACAAATTTCCTGGATTCATCATTTATTTTGAAAAATTTATGTCTGTAGCTGTAACAGGTTGTTTTCCATTTTAACTACGTTATATTAAAGCACTAGCCTTTAATCATAATCATCATAGCATAAAAATCGAAAAATCAATAAAAGAGGGCTTATCATATTTTTCCCGACATATTTCTCGTACATTATATCAAACAAATTATATTGCGAGTTTGATTTACATTTTACGAAAAGAATCGCTGTTATTCTTCCGTTATTCCACAAGTCTAACCACACTTTATACGCTCGGTCACAGCACGCATGTAAAATTCGTGTGCTCTTTCTCAAGTTGAGAAGAACGTTAGCGCGGCCCACGTAATTCACTGGCCGCGTCAGAGTGCAGCGTGTATAAGTAAAGTGCAACTACGTGAAGTTTTTCCTAAATGAACTCTGTAATTTAATGCGACGTGTGAGCGTTCGCTGTCGTTTCTCACGACCGGAACAATATCGTTACGTCGTTCCGATACCTGTTTCTAAAGTGGACGTACGTGCCGTTTCGATCCGAAATAATTTCATTGCCAAGATAATTTCGCGTAATCGATCGAGGCCGTAATTCACCTAAACTCGAAGCAACCTGCGCATAAATTCCGAAGTAAAAACGGTCTAGACGTTTTAAAAGAGAGATCTTTCAGAAGGCTTCTCCTTTTAGAAGGAACGTCGGTCCTTTACAAGCTCTTTTCGGATCGATGAAATATTCTATGGCAACGATCGGTTCATATATAATTTTATAATTGCAGATAATTTTCCTCACGAAGGATCCAGTTAGCAATTTTTTTAGATCAAAATATAAAAATCAGTCGCGATTAATGGACATTAAGGGCCGTTAATTATTGCCAGTGTCGTGTGATAATTAAACTGCGGATATTTATCTTAATATAAAATTCATGTTTTTACGAGTACAGAGGTGGAATCTAAATGGAGATTTCCTTTATTGAAGCAATTAAAATAAAAAAATAAAGAAATTATTCTCCATTGTACATTATACATTATCAAACAGATCACAATTACATTTACAACAGATAATTTTTTTATACCTTTAGGTTGCAATTTTTATTAAACGAATAAGTACGATTGCAATGATGGAAGAGGAAACTTCCCAATTTTTTAATTAAAAGGTACAAATAGAACATTGTCTAGATACATGATTGATATACAAATATTATATTTTATATACGATTGGAAATTATTATTTTATCTGTTCTATTCTTTGAACTCAATGTGAGTACATTTTCGTTTATTTCGTAAAAAATGTAACCTCGAAGAACAATAAACCTGACAGCATTAACCGAATATTTCAGAAGAAAATCTTCATAACTGTTCGAGAGAAGAATTAAAGAATTCAGAAGAAGTTGGTACATAATCCTACATTTTACCGAAAATAAGAAAATAATTTTTTAAAAATATCGTACATTCTTCTTGCCGAGAGTCGATCGATTTAGAGATTCTAGAGTCTAGAAGTGTTTGAATCTAGAGACGTCGATTGGAACACACATAAGCGAGATCATTCGGTGTTGGCTGCTCAATTCTCTCGCGTTGGGGAACCTTCGCGCTTAACAATGTTTCGAGAATGGAATAATATAATTGATTTCCATGTGGCAACGTTCCAGACCTGCAAGAAACGGAATGGAGCTTCGGGAACTCGGTCCTTGTTCTCTATCTCCCCCGTCCTACCATAGGCGAAAGCAAATTTGTCATCGACGTTTGGACAGGCTTCGATGCCCGCTTTCTCCACGTCTCATAATTCTTCAACATCCTTTCCAATTTCGCCGCGATGTCATCGATTCGCAGCGAACCGAAGTAAACTGTTCTTTCTCTTCGATGGATTTTCATCTTCTTACGGTCTTCTTTCGATTCTCCTCGAGATTTAAGGCTCCGCCTTTCGACCATGAGTTCGTTTAGCTTCGCTATTCCTGCTTTGAGTTCTTTGTCAGAATGTTACAATAAAACTTTGAACATTTTGAATATTTACGATACAATTTTTGAACATTTTGCTTATTTTGTATATTTGACGATATTACTGATAATAATAAATAATATTGTCTTCCCTCGGAATTTCTAACTTAACATTGCTGCTATTGATAACCATCGTTGCTGTTCCTACGATACGAATCTTCGATCAAGAGCTAGTGCCTGCGTGTAATTCGCTTGCTATTTACTATACGGAAACGTAATAGCCCTGAACGCTTGAATTCCGTGGAAAGTGCCTTAGAAGATGAAGTAACGTGTATCGATTGCAAGCGGAAAGTGTTGCAGCAGCTAGCCTCGTTTAAAATTTACGGCCGAGTTGAAACTTTCGCCGGGAAGAATGTAATCTTCTTGATTGATTGACTCACTTAGGTCGGGCTGCGTAAGCGGGCGGCGTATCGTCAAGTAGTTAGTCACTTTTCCCTTAATTATAAATACCAAACCGATCATCATGAATTAGATTAGCTCGCACTGAACTGAAACCGATTAAAGTAGATTCGCTGACACGCCGACAAACTTTTTCGATCAATCAACGGCTGTGTACAAATTAAGCAAATTCCTCGAATTTGAACAACCAGTCAGTCAATTAACGCGATTAACGAATCATAGAACGTTTATTGCTCGATATTCGTTTTATATACTTTTATATCATCTTAAGTAGGTACTTAATATTTGTATAGTCCTGATTAAGTTTGATATTTTATGGGGTCTTTTATAAGGGGGATCTTGCTTTTACTTATATTTGTATTTTACAAATAATTCTTTAATATTCCACGTAATTAAACCAATTTTACGTTTTCTCTTTGCTAAGTTTCGTGATAATGCTTGTTCGAGTAACATTTCTTCGCTCGTATTTGCAATGTTAATTATTTACGATTACGTTAATATACGAATAAAATTTACGATAGTAATTAATGTTTTAAACATCGGTATGAACTTTATAATAAATTCAGAAGCGTCTCTATGCCCTTAAATTCATTCAATAGCCGAAGCTGACGTCGACCTAGCTAACCTGAAACTTTTCAAAAGCGTCACCTACTTCCCGATAACTTTATTGAATGGAAAGTTTCGAAAAAGCTGGGATGCGCGACAAAACCGAAAACCCCGGTTCCTGCTATTTCTTCCTTTGACAAAGGAAACTCGGCAACAAAAGGAACTGAAACTTGTTTGGAATGAAAGCTATATTTAAAAGTCAGTGGCTCGTTCCGAATCAAGAAATTCCGCGGGGATCACGGATCTGGAATTTTTTCATCTATTGTTTCACCGATGTTAACCAAACAAACTGGACATAAAAACTCGCGTAAAGCAGAGACAACTGAACGTTCAAATTCAATTGATAATAGAATTTGAAGAAATGAAAAGGTTTCGCCGTTATTCCTGAGCTAGAAACTTCAATAAATAGGATACTGAACACAAGTAAACAAGAAGGAAATAATCGAATTCAAGTCTAGCATAAAGTTGAAATCGATTTACCCGAGGCCAGAGGCCGATTTCTTACTTCATCCTTACAAAATTGTCGAAACTAAGAACGTACACAATACTCGCCCAAACAAAGAGAATTTCTTGCTCAAACTCAGAAGCAGTTTTAATCCAAAGAACGAGCAAACGAAACGTCGGACAGTGCCGGGAAACGAGCAAACAATTGTTCCATCCGGGAACGAAACTCTCTCTTTCTCTCTGCAGTAGTCGAGGAACTAAAGCGCGCGATATTTACCAGCAACCGGAGCGTCGTTGAAGTCGAGCCATTCGCGAGGGACAGGGCGTTGTAACCAATTAACGCCAGCAACAGCGGAAAGGAAAGCTCTGGCCCGCTTGCAGGTAAATCCAGTCGAAGACAACCGCGTGAGACACAAAGTTTCTAAAAAGGCCGTGCATCCACCGGTTTCGGCAAGCCCTTCCTCGCGGAAGACCTAGTTAATCGTGGCTGCGGAAACCGAGTCGAAACTTCCTCCAACGGCGAATAGGATGGCGGCTAATTGTTAGCCGGAGCGGAACGCCCGGCGTGCGCGTAAAATCGTAGGTAGCTTGGTTGCTGGTCGGAGAAGAGAACCGGGAAGGTGAAAGACAAAGAGAGGAACAGAGAGGGAAACAGATTGGAGTACTTGAAATTCTGGAATGGCTGGCAGAGTTCGAATAGTTTGTTATAATTAGCGACGCAGACGGTGTCCAGCGGCGTCGTATCAGGCCGAACGATGAGGCTAATACGCGCGGATCGGCTCACTAATTCCAAATCGAGGTGGAACTGCAACTTCAGGATCGTACTTCGATGGCGAAGAAGCGAGGCTGAACCGAGATCCCAGTCTCTGCAACTATTTTAACTCCGACCCAACAATCGGATCTCCATTTGCTCGGACCCGCTTTCCCGATCTCCGAACCGCTGGCCCTTTAATCCGCGTTTGTCCAACGTGTTTGACCTGGAAACTTTGTTCCGGTATTCGTTTCAGCGTCGCTCCAATTTCCGTGCCTCCGGTTGGATATAGTTGCCTCCATCACCGCTCCCAACCTCCTCCACCATCTTCGTCTCCACCTACCTCTTTCGGATAATCGGATTTCCTTTGATCCTTTCGCGAGACCCTGCACTCGTTACTTCCTGCTTGTTCTACGTATTTTCGAGCGGTTAATTGTTTGCGTTCAGGGACGGTCTTGTTCCATCGTTAGAAGATGATTGAGTTCGATCGATAACGGTCGAAAGAGAATGAAAGAAAAGAAAAAAGAAAGTAGGATTGCGATTATTTGTTGAAATTTGATCTTGGTTTAATCGTAGTTCGTTTAAATATATAGTGTATAGTATAGGTTAGCTGTAACGTTTGTTTGAAAAGAGCGTGACGAGGATGATCCTTGTTCGTGTTCGCCTTTCTTCGGCAGAGCAACATAATACTCTGGCATTTTTCATTTCTGCTCGATATATCTGAGTTTCTATAAACGGAATATTTATTATTTTGCACAATTCTTAAAAATGCATTTGCCATCATATCGCAGAAGGACTATATCTAATTAAAACGTGAAGTTATAACACCTGATGACTAACATTTTTATAGAATCGTTCAATTCTTATCCAACCGTAACATAAGATATAGATCACGTTTTATAACACTGATTTTATCATATTCGGTTGTAGAAAGCTATACGGAGAAATTTGATTCAATTAATTTGCAAATCCCAGAATCGAAAATTTAAAACGACATAATTAGAGAGACGTTTTAAAGAACAAGTGATACATACTATTAAAACATTTATATACTCCAAAATCATTTTTTAAACGTTTTAGCAAGAAGCCCATGAATTTATATTTATCGCGCATAATTTTACTGCTGATTCTCGCCACTAAACCGTGCTGTATACTTTCATTTTATTTCGCGCTACGTGGCATTAAAAAATTATCGAGAATTTCAATGTTCCTCGTTGATATTCGAAAACATTTCACACGATCCTATTAAAAACAGAGGAAGTACGCGGTAAAAAATTTGTGACAAATAGCAAGGCAAGAGAATTCAATTTTTCGTACGCAACAAACGTAGTGTAATTGGAAACAATCTCGCGTGATTCATTATCCGTGGAACGGTAGACATTATCAGCTTTCAAATCACCGTAGAACGATTCGTGATCATTCTAATGGAAACTTCAATCCTTTTTCACCCCCGTTCATTAACGGTATGATAAAATGTTTATATCGATTTCCCATTAATCCCGCCTACTGGCAACGGTATACATCATTTTCGTAAATTTGATGCTCGTCGAAATGCTGACGGTAGTTTTTAGTTTTAATCGAATACGAACTGGAACCCGTTCATATAGTGTGTAACCGAAATCATTCGGCACGTGTGCAGATACGATTGAATTTACGGCGGTATTAGTTTATGCTACTATTTCGTGCGCGTACACGCCACCGAAAACAGTCAGATATCATGATGATTAATTGCTTTATCGTGCAACCAGCTTATGGAACATCGTTGAATCAACGTTAGGGGCATCGTCTAACGTTTGTCCTGTTTAAACTATAAAGCCGTGCATGCGAATACGGATGCGATTAATGGAAAGGTAAATAATTAAAATTCTGTTCGTGGGTAGTTATATCGTATAAAACAATCAATGGTGGCGTTGATTAACTTCATAAATCGAGAAACGAAAAAGGGATGGCGTTGCAGATGTTATCTTTTAAAGCCATGGAATTTGCTTGAATTTGTGTCATCTTCTTGCAATAAATGAACTACGAATAATAAATGAAACTCTGTGTATTCGTGAGAACCAATGAAATTTCATATACACGGCTGTAGTAGTTTTCGGAGAAATTTTCTTTTACCAAGGTTTCGTGGAAGAAAAGCGATTGAAATCGACAAAGTTGCTCGCTTCCGTCGTTCCATATCCTGTTCGAATCAAGCAGATAAAGAACACAGAAATTGCACGCAAACAATCTACTTTGACGACCGAGCAAAACCTCGCCCTCCCACGGTACTCGCAGTCACACGGATAACTCCGCCGAAGCAGAGAACGGAAGTTAGCGCGTTAAAGTTCGATCGAGCGCGAACTCTAGGACGCGCCAAAAAGCTCGCCACGCGGCAGCGCAAGAAGCAAGGGGGAAGGGCGGCGACCAGTCTCGTTGGAATGCAGTTCCAAGGGGTAGAAATACTAAATCGTCGTACAAGAGAGCTGGCTCGAGTTCGAAGCACCGAGTGAAATAAAGGACCTGAAGCCGGAACTTATCTTCGTCTCCGCAGTTCCGCAAGATTCATTCGGCGGAACGCCGCCGGGTGAGAAAGGATCCCGGCCGTAGTCGTAACAGCCTCTAGCCACTTGTCGAGGACGAGTTACTTTCAACCATGCTGCCAAAGGAGCAGCTTATCACGATTACCGGACCACGTAACAATATTAATCTAAAACTTGTCCGTTGAAAGTTCACCGGTGTTTTCCCCCTGCTGTCATTTAATTTTCTTCGAGTCTCACGCCCTCCACGAAAAGGAAGAGAAGGTGTGGCGATGGTTCGTGGCGCTTTTCGTCACGCGGCTACTTCTTCTTCCACCTTTTCTGCCCTCTATCCTGCCGGTTCTCTTACTTTCTTGCCAAGCTTAGCGAGCCTTATTTAAAGTCCTCCTACCCTAGGTTCGGGCTAGCTCGGCAACTCTTGGTCGAAGTGGAAGCCAGGCCTCGCTCGACTCTGATCATTTAAAAGTACAATTTGTCAATTTCTTCGTGGCGTAGCAGGCCACTGGCACGTAGCCGATGCCCTATTCTTCCCAGGGACCCGGCCCGGTCTGCAAATTACCGTGTTTTCGAGTCGACCTGTCAATGACCGAAGACGAACTACCACCGAATTTTACTAATTAATGTTTACCCGCGCCGGTTACCGTCGAAAAGTTTCGCCTGTCGTTTCTTGCTCTTCCAACATTTTTTTTCTCCTTTCTCAACTCCTTCGCAACCTCCTACCGATATTTCTTCGTCCTCGTCCCCACCTCGCCGTACTTGTCTTTCTTTCTTTCGGCGATCGTTCACGCCGAAAACTCGCTTCCGATCATCCCTTTTGAAGGCTGCGAAGATCTAGCTGGAAAAACCAACCTACCGCTGGTCGATGATTAATGTCCACGCGATGACGTCAAGATTGCCGGCCAGTGACGCAAGATTTTTGGAGGAAGAGCAGCGGGACTGGTGAATTCGGAAGCTGATTTACGAGGCTGCAACGTCTCTCGTTAGTCGGAGCGTTATTGATGGCTGGGCGCGGCTACTTACGTGCCAGCTGGGTTGTAGAAGCCGAGTTAGGTTGGGTAACTTGCTCGTCTGAGCTACAACGATACCATTCAAGTGAAAGTTGTTGCTTAGTTGAAGTTTATTATACTCCTACCTGGGACATCCTAATGCCCGGAGGATCGATCTACGTTAGATCCTGTGATATGGAAACTGGCCGCTGAAACTGACAAACCTGGACCCTATCACGCAATAATTTAATATATCTAATAAAATTAGCGAACGGACAAAAGACTTATCACTTAAAGATAGAGGATACAATTTTGTCGATTTTCTAATTTTAATGCCACTCTGTTATTAAAGGGGGAAATTTTTAATACGACGTAATTGAAAATGGAATTAACTCGTCAGATTCAAAGATGTAGCTTTTTAAAAGTAATTGAAGAGTAGAGGATTTGTGGGAGACAAATGCATATTTAAAATAAGCAGTATTTTAATATGTTTATTTTAATATCTTTTTATTATTATAACGAGCAACATTTCGACTATTTTGGAAAAACGCTTCTTTATTATTTGATTTATTGAAATTGGTAACTATATTCGAATATTAACGGTGTCGTTTTCCTGAAACGAGCTCGAAAGATTTTGAAGGATAACAGGAAATATTCTTTATATGTACGCAACAGATACAAGCGCGGAGCTTTTTGTTTCTACCTTGTTCCTTCTGATATTTGAAACAGTTAGATATGAAACAGCTCGAGTACCTTTGTGATCATGGCCCCTGATCCACAAAGACTCGTTCTTTTATAACAGACACGCGTTATGAAACCGATTCTTTGTTTTATGAAAAAATAATACGACATTACCCACTGTACAAAAACAATACCACGTAAAGTCCACGACTTTGCGACAGAACCAATATTGACGTCGGCATTTTAATAACTTCTTTCACGATTGTGATATAATACGTTTGAACTCGATATCGATCTCACTGTCTTAACAATTCTCCATCTTCTTTCTCGTTAAATAATCCAATAATTTCGTTCTTTTGAACACTTCATAATTAAACATTATAATTATTTACTTCTTAATTATATACCATTAGACTAACACATATTTATACATTTACCTAAAAATGTGTGCGATACATATATGTAATATATAAAAAATATATAAAATATCCACTATAAAATAAGCACTCGTTATAATATTTTACAAACGATAAAAGTCTCTGCTTAGATCGCATTCTCTTAGCTGTACTCGTAAAAATATGAATTTCCATAGACATTCGCAATCTACTCTTCAACATCTTCATTAAACCGAAACCCATCGGAGCAACGCTTGAAACTACGAAAGATGCTTAAAAATCTCCGAAAATTCCCACCATTTTCCTCGCTTCGTTATCCAAAATTTAACGACTGAGGGTAGGTAAGAGGGGAAGATCGTGAATAGAAAGTCGGAGGAGCAAAAGCGAGCGACACGGAGAAACTTACCGACGTAAACCCTGTAACGTTGGCGCCGCTGGACGTCCGTAATTTCGGACCGTTGCTCGTGTTTGTTCTCGATTCGCAACTCGCAGCTTTCGCCATCGCTGTCGGCGGAAATTCCGCGAGAGATGCCTTCGACCGCGTTTCTCATTGATTGCATTCTTTCGTAGTTTGCGTCAGCGCCAACTTACCGACCGTCGCGTCGGCCGGAAACTTGCACGCCAGCTGCCTTTGGGCTGCTCGAGGGCCGCGGATAGCGAAGAAAGAAGGGCAGAGAGAGGACGAAACCGGAGGAACGGAAGTTTTTCCTCGTAACTTCTGCCAGAATTCGTATAGGAATGGGGCGAGCGAATTGTTCGATACGGGCGATTCTGTGAAAAAGCGTAAAGGCTCGTGCTACAAGGTAGAGATAAGGAAGTTAGAATTAGAGATCCGATAAAAGAGCCGGAATAAGTGGTAGACGAATTTCATTAAGCGACGCTTCGGTTGGGAATTCGGTTTCCTTCGTTGCTTTTGTACTGTCGCCCTGCCATTTTCTACTCTGCCTGCTCCTTTGTGCGCCTCTAATTTCAACTTCGTCAGGATTGTTCGGCTGTATCGCGATGACGAATGTTTGAGAATGTTCCACGGAAATCGTGGAGAATGGAGTGGTCAAACTTCAGGGCCCATGTATTGGGTTGGAAACTAAGTGATTGCAACCCAATGGTACTCGTTGGAAAGAATAAAGAAGGTCTGTACAAACATGACTCGAAGTATCGGTTTCGGAATTACAAAATGCTTTTATCGATCAATTATTACTTACTCAGACATATTATTATTGGAAAATGTTCTACGTACCAATGAGAATACTTTTGTATTGAATTTAAATGCAATTTCCATTTCTAAATATTTGTTAACGATACCAGAGAATGGTATCACAGTATCGTCTGTGTAGAAAAATTGTAAGTGGCAAAAAATTTTAATTAATTACTTTTTAACAGCTTGTAGCAGGATTCTCGAAAACTCTCCAGAAAATTCCTCCTTTTAAATTCAAGATACGCACCGATTCGGATCTTTCGCAGCCTTACTCTTCGATATTTCAGTGTTTCTTACTCGTTAATTTTGAACACTTTGACGTCGAACGTTTCACTGATTGGTTGATCGCCGTTTGGACAAATTCCCTCACGCAATACAGTTTCTTAAGCTATTACGTGATCGTAGCTGAAAATATCGAATTATAACTCGGAAATTAATGTTGTTTGAACCCAGAGATAATGTTGTTATCCGTGGTTGCTGAAGTTTGATCACAACTTTTTCAAACACTCTGTATAAGCATGCACATTGAGAACGTTTTGCGTGGTACAAATACAGAATCCTCGAGAGAAAAGAGTAAAAATTAATTCCTGAATATTGTAGGTACAGTAATCAGCCGTGAAGTATCAAGGAACGTAGCTGGGAATTAACGCTCGCGTTCATCATCCGACTTTGTTTAAGCAGTTTTGCGATAAAATGCGGCAAGTTTCGCGCGCAATTTCTATAGATCTTAAGTTACAGCCGGCCCATAATAAACTTCACTTTGGTCCCTGGGTTTTCTCGCGAAGTCGCATGTTTTTTACTTAAAGGCAACATCGCTGCTAGCAGCGGAGTGACACTTTGATGCAGGGTCGCAAGTTTTCGGGTGGCGGGGACAGCAGTTGCAGGGAAGTTTCGCGCTTGGTAAAACGGTGAAATTAATTACACCGGCTAGTCGACCGGGAAACGCGCCAACGGCAAATTATCGATTTAATACAGTGGCACGGAGTACAGCGACGAGCCTTTTATCAGGAATCGATTGCCGATATTAAACAAAAATTGGAACGAAGCGTTGCGTTCTTCGTGAACATTCTCAAAGAACTCCTAACGCGACCGATCAAACTATCGGCTATTCTGATACTGTCGTTTACAGTGACAGACGAAAATATTCGTACAGTTGAGATATAAACATTTTTTGTATTATCAGAAATATTCAAATATCTATGCGTAAATATCTATTATTATTGGCATTTATTTCATTTAAAATTGCATCAATTACTATGGTTGTTATCGAGTACATATTTTTATATTCGGTAGCTTATTAAATCCTGTTCAATACCTTAATTTCTTCACAAAAGTTGATAATTATATATTACGCAGAATCACTTCCAGTAATAAATGTACTTAAACAAAAATGAATCCGCAAATCTCACATACAATGTGTGCAACGTCAAAGAAACAAATATCAGACTTGGAAAATATAAAAGCGTGACTTTCATGCGATTTTTCGTTAGGAAAAAAGAAAATATCATCTATAAAATAATATCTTCGTACGGTAAAGTACAATATATTAAGATTGCAGAGAAGTGCCGATGTTACAAAACTTCTCAAAACGGTTTCGAAAGTTTCGGTCGGCTTCCTGTGGAATATGAAAACGACGAAGCTTTTCCTCTTTCTTCGAGTTCGGGAAAATGTCCTGTGAATGGTCGTTCGCTAAAAGTACGTTCGATAAACGCAATGCGCATCTGTCTTTTTTCAAAGGCTGTTTTCTCTCTGTTCCACGACGAAAGTTTTGTACTATATGTACGCGTTGATGGAAATAATTGAAAGGATTAATGATGCGAAGATAAACAAAGCATTCGGTGCAATGAAGCATCGGTAAAGATTTTCGACGTTTTGGATCGTTTGAATAATTCATTCTCTTCATTGTATTGTATCATATTTGTTTATATGAATATTCTCTACCTGTCAATTTAAAATTCTACACAGCATTTATCAAATGGAACAGTTTGAATTTGAAGATTAATTTAATGATATTGTAACATGATATCCATAATATATTTATCGTTATTAAATATTATATGTATGCTTACATCTTTTATACGTGCAAATATTCTGTAATTCTGCGAATAGGAACTAATCTATAGGAAATTAACGATACCGCGAAATTTTCAATGTTATGAGACTTCTGAAAACATAATTACAAAACGACGAGACGTTAACGTTTTATTGGACGAAAGCAACTATGATTACGAATATAAATGTGTGGAAGTTCTACAGGAGATATGAAATATGCAAAATGATTGCAACGGCTATGGTCCAAAGTTGATTCCTTAGCGGTTTTTTATACCCAGAGGGGCTGTAAAAGTACGACACATTTTCGTTGCTCTTCTCCTGTTTAAAATCCCCCATAGTCGTTAATGCAAACTGCCGTGGATTCTAGTTTATATTTAAGTATTACAGATTTATAGGTATATACTTCAATATTTGATGGCCATTTTACTAAAATTGAGCAAAAGCACCAAATTCCACGGGATATTTTATAGAAAATTTATATTTCGTATAGATATCGATAAAGTATATTTTTATATAGCATTTATTCTTTCGTGTTATTAAAATATCGCGATGTGACATTGGCGAGATAATAGTCGTTCCATAAATAATTTTTAAAGATGCAAGTAATTAACGTGTTTTATTCGAAATTCCATGCATAGTAAACGATCAAATTACAAGGAAACAATAATTTTAGATGATTACCGAGAGAATTTATTCAGTAAAATACACGTTGTAACTTTGTTTTAAATTTTATCCATGATAAATATAAAATTTACCGCAAATCATGATAGTCCAATCTCGTTATAGTACCGATGAAATTTCAAAATATTTCATATTTACGATAATCTTCCATATATAATACATACAACATAATACGTATAATATTCGTAAAAGATTTTCATATGTGTTCGAATATTTTCGTGAATTACTATGCATGTGAACGTAGCATATTTATTAGTAGACAGCTCGAATACCATACAGTTGTTGAAATAATTAGGATATCACCCTTTCGTGTCTAATTTCAATACGTCGTTCGCAGCAAGTCAGCGGTGGCTGTAAAATCCGCGCTTCCACGCGTAACAAATTGCGAATTATACCGGTCTCGTTATGATTCATGGAATATTCCCTAAGCGACGCTGGTACACGTCTCCGCGTACACAAAGACCGCAGCGCTCGCAACTTCCTCCGCGCATTGCGAATCCATGCTAACATCGAAACCCTTTTACAATCCGCGGCCATGATAATCCTCTGGTTCGCGATGCTAACGCGTGGTAAATTTTCCAAGAAATTGTTGCTGGACCAGCGAATTACCAACCAGCGATTTAATCGGATGAACATTGCGTTTCATCCATGCAGGTTAAAGCTTATCGCGATACACGTGATCCGAATTGAGACAGTGGAATCTGAATGGAGAACCAAAGAGATGCAAGCGACATCCTTGGAACTTTTTAATTAAGAGCAATAATAACTAATTATACAGATTCTTGAAAATAATGTTGTGAAATAATATCAATAACCGAAAGCTATGTAAAAGTATCGTTTAAAAATTAAAAATTGAATTGTTTTATATTATTATTTTTATTTTGTTCGTATTTTGTGTGTAAAAAAAATATGGAACAGTAGCATGTTTTATTTAAGGGACAATATATTAAAAATTATAAAAAATGTACGAAATATTGTAGAAAATTTAAAGAATATTATTTCACGCGATATACCAATATTACTACGCAAATCTTTGTCAACGAACTCTATTCTTTTCTTAACATTATTGATGTTTTTAGAATGGAAACAATATTAAAAGGGAAATTCCAATGTTGTGTAGGACGATGTTTATATTTCTTGCTGTTTTAACTTCGTATATCAACCGTGTCCTCGCCTGTGTATTAAGCGTGTTAGTTGTGCTCCGCTTCTCGTCTCGGTAACATCGTTACAGCTATAGCAAAGCGTTAACGTGCCACATAAAACTCGGTAAAAATGATATAGTGCGATCGTTACTGGTTGAACATAGTGCGTGGTATTTACGAAGTGATTGGTTTCTATTTCAACGTATTTCGTCGCGTTAATGCTGTATTTATAGTCGTTTTAATGCTTTCGAATCTCGTTCGAATTTACTTGCGAATCGTTTTTAACGATCATAGTTCATAAAATGAAACAAAATGATGATACTGTAGTTGATTTCTTATTTTTAAAAAGATTACGGTTGCTTTCATTATTACTGCTTCGTTCGTCTGTTTTTATCATAAATAATATTTGATTACTTTTTCATTTAATCGATGTACCTCGAGCAGTTTCTTGGGTTACAATATTTTCCAATTTGAAATTATTTTAATACATCGTAAGTGCTGTATAAAATTTCATTTTCTTGTTAAATATAATTAATATTTCATGGTATTCACAATTTTTGCCAATATAAGATTAAATATGATGACAGGTTTCGCTGTGTCCTATTTTTTACCGCGTAGTTAGTAAATTATTTGTAATATTTTTTAGTAGATATTTCTAACTGTTTCCTAATTTTATTATATTCGAGTGCTTGCAAGTCGGTTAATAAATTTTTCATAAAAAGATAGTAGAAAGCAATAAACGCTATTGAATAGCATGAAAAAATTATTAAGACGTCTGACACAGCATTTAATTAACTATTGTATCGAGTGAATCAAGAAACCTGAAAAATGTATTGTGCGAGGATCAGCGAAGCTAAGATTCAACAACGAAAGGTAAGAATAAATAATATTGAATCGATAGGTACTGTTATAATTTCTGTAATATTTTATGTAAATATTAATTATACTTGGATTTTGATCGTCTGATAGAAGTAAAGATATATTAACGGAAAATCGCTGGAAATTTTTATATTCTCGTGAAATTAAATCAAGAATATAAAAGAACAGTATAAAAGATATAGTATTAACGAATATTATATAGGTATAATAAATTTTTAATACAAAGGAGCTATGATAATAGACAAAGAAAGATCGGTTTATTTATTTTAATCTAAAAGGTTTAATTTTCCTCAATTTTAATTTAATTTACTATTAAATTAATATGTACCTGCTATAAAATGATTACAAATGGTTTACAAAAGTATGTTTATAATTTTACATAATTCACAAAAATACTACATTCAAATGTTCTTGGCAATTTTATTAATTAAACAACCTTTTGTTTCCAATTAAACTTGGCGTGTTCGCATTTTAAATATCAGGTGCATTTGAACGTACAATTTTCCACTTAAATGTCCAAGTATGGCTTTAGAATTGCAGAATATATGCATGGTTAAAAACGACCTGTAAAACAATATGTAATTATATACTTCGAAATTTTGTACTACATATCCTTCAAATCAATCTTAAATTTAACAACTACCTTTGATATAACTGTATCCAACTTACGCTATTTCCTACATACTATTAAACGTACCTTGTTTAAAATGCACGTCACCGAACTCGATTCACGTTCCACAAACTCGCTTCATTCAACGAACTGTAACACATCAGAATATATCTCAATAAGAAGATATATACTCCATTTACCAACAACACAGATATATACATGTACTTCGTTTCAACGACAAAGTTGAATCGACATCTCGACATCAGGACCTTTCTCGTTTAACATTTTCGTGTCCGCGATACTGTTTTTAAGAATTTCTTTTTATGGATACGACTGTAATGAATATTAAATTCATCTTGTTGTATAGGAGTTGTTTTTATGCTATTGAAGCTTCAAAAAATCTGAAAATAGAGCGAACACATTTGAGCAAAGACTACTTTTGTTAAGGCTGCTATATTCTTGCATTATAAATGTATAAATATGTAAACATTATTATTAGTGTAAAAATATATATTATGAATGTAAGAATATATATACCACTACTATTATTCTTATATTATACTATACATGTATATAGTACAGGGTGTAACAGGACATATGGGAGATCCACTTCGAGAGCTAATCTCACGTCTGAGAACAATAAAAAAAAGTTCATGTAAGCATATACTTTGTCTGTCGTTGTTTATGAGATACAACGAATTTTGTGTGTACGCAACACCTGTTGAAAATATCGAAACACTTAAGAATAGAATAGAATAGCGCAGAATGGATCAGAATAGAACAAGCGTATCAATAGATTTGAGAAACACCAGAAACCATTCAGAGTGTAACCTGATCCGCATGACAACACGTCTACGTGTTTACCTTGAGATCCAAGGTAGTCGTTTACTGCAGTTTCTGTAAATGTAATTAGATACCACAGAATCAAAACAAAAAATTCGCTACGTTTCATAAACGAAAACAGATAGACCGTTTGTTTATATGAACTTTTTTCATTGTTTTCTTTTTTTGTGTACAACCACTTTTCACGCAAGGTAAAACTTGCTTCTTACAAAATTCTTCAAAGCACGCATCCAAGTTTATCGTCGAAGGAAGTCGCATTAATTCGTCAAAAGCTCATACTATCGATTAGCGAATAGCAAAATAATGAGAAATAACAGTGCAATGTGAGTGGATCGCGGTCGCTGGCAACTCTGATCACCGCTCGGCGTCTACCTCATTATCGGGATTAATTATTGGCCGGGCGTTATTGTCGTCGGAACAACATATTAAGTTGGGCGAAATTTCGTCGAATTACTGTGTACGAAACTCTCGTATAAGAGCAATGGGCCATTCAGTTGTAACAAGAGCAGATGCGCAGTCTCCGTGGATGCTCCTCCGAAGGAGGAAGGGACCCGGGCCTCGAGTGCTACGTCGAGTTAAGTTTCCTCCAAGTGCACCGCAAACGAGGCTCTACCCGTGCCAGGGATGCTGAGGCCTCGCGGTAACTGGCATCGCGTGCATGTCGAAGCCCGGTGCTCCCGTAATTCCTGGAATTAGCAGAATCCCGGAACCGCTTCTATCGGCGATAGCGCTTTCACGCTATTCCCGGTACGTTCAGATTGTCCTCTCGCCTACGTTTCGACTACTAGCGAAACCGGCACAGGTGTACGACGTCCAATGGTAGGGGAAAGGTAGACGTTTCGCTTGGATATCCTACAACAGGTTGCTGGAAAATCGAACGTCTTCAGCATTCCGCCGACGATATCTCCTTTTCTTCGGTTATGATTACTATCACAGTCAATGGACAGAATATTTTGGTGGTGGTGTTGCGACAACGGATTGCCTGTCGACTTAGCTAAATACCATATAGTCAGATTTAGCCATAAAAGGAACCATTTAATTTTTGACTGAGCTACAAACGGTGTATCGCTATCTTCACTGAGTCGCGTTAATCCTGCGGAGGGTTATATATCACGTACCCATCAGTAGATTGTGAATTCTTATGCACTTTCATATTTTTGTGAAGAGGATTAAAGAAGTTCTACCTACGTTGTAATTTGTTTCGCGTACGAAAGGGATGAGCCGTTCAGAAGCTACAATGATCAACTCCATACATTGAAAAATATAAAACCGCGATGACATTGCAAACAACGCTTTTTAAATTTACTTTAGAAATTTTGCGATGAATGTACTTCTGGACGTGAGACGTTGGTTTCTTGAAGATGGAATGTTAATCGTGTAGCTATGTAATGGAAATTAAGAAATGGTATTTAGCGTAAAATTTTCCTTCTTCATTTTCTTAAGTTTAATTTTTTTAGAAGAACATAAGACATATAAGTTTATGAAATAAAGTTTGAAGTTTTGTATTTAAATGATTGTTATGTTTTGCGAAGCGATATATTAAAACGTTACGCCGAAAGTTTATTGAATAATTCACGGGTGTTAGAGATTGTATCGGCGTTTAATATTTATTTCACAGGTGTGATTATTTCACACGGTTTTCACACTCTAGCATTGCTTACGTCAGAATTAAATCAAGTTAATTAAACTTTGACCTAATGCATTACTGTCACGGATTGATCGCAGTTTCCGGGCTATTCTTTCAACTTGAATTTCGTTAAATAAATCAATCGGTGTCCCTCGATGAATATTCATCCACCCGTGTTACCTTATCCATTACATTTCTCAAAAAGGACTGTTTGTGAACTTCATTAGAGTAGTTTTTATTTTCTGTCCTTTTATTAAATTGACTCTTTCTCCACTTTCTATATTATTATCAAAAAAATTTATTCATATTATTATATGAATAATATTATTCATGTAATAAATAATTATTCATATTGCTTCATTATTTATTTTACATATTGATTTCCTTGAATTAATTTCCAGCAATCCAATGATTTCAAACATTGCAATGAAATACGTATTGTTCTTTTCTTTCACGAACTGTTTCATCGCGAATTTCCAAACAAGAAATATCGCATTTCTTGAAAGCATAGAATGAATTTCAAATTACTAAAAGTTTTATTCTCTGCCCTAATTTCGCGTGTTCTTCTTAATTACTTTTATAAAAATATACATTTTCATAAAAATCTGCACTCTACAAATCATCTTGCCCTGATCATGAATAACCGAATCGAACCACGAACGATCAGTTTTTACCTGAATCGTTAGATTTGCTCCATTTCTCTCAATCGCAGAACGCTGCTATTCGTTGATCGCGTGGAAGCAAGTTGGCAAAGAAACACGCGGAAACGCAAGAAACGATAGACGAAAATTTATTAAAGCATCGTCGGAGTGTATCAAACGAAGCGTATTTACTTTTCCCCGTGTATGTATAACGTCGCGTTTTAATCAACGGCACGGGATCAACCTATTTGTACATCCACCGGAAATAACACAGTGACATAGTTTTCTCTTCTTTCCCTCCGTTCTGTTTTTTCTCCCTTTCCCTTCTTTTTTTATTTCTCTTGTTCATTTCCCTTTCTATCTTTTACTCGATACGCGATTGTGTCGCCGCGTAGGAACTTCGTTGAAAATATTTCGACGATGCAGCATACGTACGCGTACGTAAATCGCCTTTAGTAATTCAGCGCGATAGTACAGGCCTCGTAAATCCCATAAACGATGATATACCGGCATCGAACGATCGATCTTTCGTACGCACACGATTCTACCTTCACAACGGAACAGAAAAAGCCGATCAATGGCTTAAGCCTTTGAAAAGGGAATAAGCATCGAACTTTTGCCGGATGCAAAGCAAGAGTGGTAGGATAAAAGGAACGAAGAAGGACTCCTCGTAACGTCGGCGATCGGTATTTCTCGTGTTTGCTTCCTTCTCTTTCGAACGATTTCGATAAGATTTCAGAGAGTCTTAAGTTTGATTTCTTTCTAGTTTCTCTCCAATGGAAAGTAGCTAGTTTTAAGCTTCTCCTTAAGGTAAACGATCAGAGAGATCTTGAAACTTTCGGATGAGATACATGCGATTTAAAATTTACAACCTTTTCGTGTAGTCAACGCGAGACTGTCTCAAATTTCCAATGACGAGAGTGAGCTACCTGTCTCTGTTGTTGAAGAACCGGAGACTTGAAAAGATCGTTTTGAAATACGAATAAAATGAATTTTCGAATTTTTATTAAAAATCTCAAATTTTCCTTAATCCGTCAACGAAGACGTTTCGCGTGTAATTCATCGGACTGTTTAACGAATTGCGAGCTTATTTTTCTCCCATTTCGTACTAACTTTATATCGCTGTTTGAAAACCTCTCCATTGCATGGACATTCTGCAGCTCTTCTCCAACTTCTTTAAAGACTATTACTAATGAACACGCTAAATTCGACAGACGCGCATTTACACTTTTACAGCATTAATTAAGACAGTAAATTACATAGTAAGAGTTAGATGAAATTCGTATCAAACGTTATGAGACAGCAGTGTTTTAAAATTGAACAACGCTTTGAAAATATAAAGGAGACTTTCTATCTGATTTTCGTACCAAGTTTATATCCTTCCCATCCTCGTTTCTTATAGTCTTACGGTCTCATTACCGCTTCTACGTCTTCCCAAGAAGCATCTGAAATAAATAATCGGGCAGATGTGTCCAGGCAACCAGTATGCGAACGATATGTACATATTCTAGGGGTTACGTACGTCAGCCACGAGACACGGGCCACGGTCGCGTATATCAGCGCGAAAGGGATGTTATGTACCAACAAAACATTGATTCGCTAAACTCATGATGTAATACGTCCATTTGAAATGAGGTTGGCCTTCGGCCAAAATCCTCGTCACAAAACACTGTGTAGGCAGCCAGCAAACATGCCCGGCAGAGGAAATAGGTCTGTCGCGGCTTTATTCGCCGATCGATACGACCAGAGAAGTATCATGAGCCTCCATCTCGCTTTCTTTGCGTCCGTTCTCGTCCCACCCTTTCGCCAGCTATCTTTCTCCTTCGTTCCTCTATCGCAGACATTTCCCCTTTCCTTCTGCCATCTCGATTCACCCTCTGGAATCTAGAGTTGTTTTCAGCCTCCGAACATCGCCGCGTGTGTTTTTACGGCTTCCTCTTGATTCACGAAACCTCCTCCACTTTCGCTGCCTCCGTGGACTAGTTGAGAATTAAGGGCACTTTGGCAAACGTATCGGGTTCAGCCAGTTTTTCTCGTGCCCCTCCATGCGAAATCGTGGGGATTATTTCGTGATAAATCTCGCCTATTAATGGGTTGACGGCTGCGAGGACAATGAGACAATGCAAGAAATGAGGATAGGGAGGGGAAAATTTAACGCAGATATCAGACGAAGAAAGTCATTTTTATCTTAAGACTCGTTCTATTTAAAAGATTGTTATTCTATTTTAAAATTGTTGTCCCGTATTAAACGTTGTTGTCCTACTTTCAAAGTTCTTGTATTTATCTTAAATTCATAAAATTGGTTTCTTATTTTTAAATTGCTCTCTCTCTCTCTCTTTCTCTCTCTCATGTCGTACAGAAATTTGTCTTCTTTCAAATACTCGAAATTTTTCACGACCACGTCTCTCGTTTTATTTGAAATCGATTAATATATGGTTTCCTGTGCTGGAGATCATGGGGAAACAGATTGTTGCCTTCCCTCGTGCATCCAAAGAATTAAGTGATTTTATTTTAGAATAATAAAGACGCAATGTGAAACGTAACTAAAATTTGGGACGCCGAATACGGAAAATTAAAAGAAAAGGAAGATTGGAATATGAATTGACCTATATTTTAAGAAATTGATTGGTTCCGAGGTTAAAAATGATGGCAGATGGAAGATGTCTATAAGAATATTGTACGAAGAGAAAATGAATAAAAACGAACAATTTCAAAACTCGAAACCGTAATGAAAGGAAGGCCCTCGTTATTTGAACAACTACGATCATAAGTTTTACGTAAAATTTTCTTTGATCAACGTTCTATACTGTTTACATAGTTATGCTTCGGCCAACAGCAACTTGAGAAGTGTGTTTTTATTAAAATAAGACAGAAATCCTTGAAATACCGATACTGTTTTTAATCAATGGCAGCTCGCGCGCTTCGAATCATTAAGGAAATGGAATGAAATAAATACTTAAGGCTGCATCGAATAAAAAGGCAAGGGTCAGTTTCAGGGTCTGTTTAGTAAGAGTCGGGCGTACCATTACTCGGGAAACTAGTTCACCGGAAAAGAAACGAATGGATGAGAAACACGAGAGGGTAATTGAAAGGGAAGAGGAGAAAGGAAGTCAAACGAACGAACGCTATGTTTATATCGCGGCGAAATCGCACAACACCACTGGAACCTACTATACGTGTTCGTTAAGTAGCTGAGAATTAATTACGTTTCAGTCCCTAATAAGCAAGGAAATTGAAATCGGGTTTCCGCGTGTTTATCATTCAAACGCTTTTAAAGAATGCAGAGAGCAATTTCAAAGAATTTTCTTCTTCTATTTGCCGTGTCTCTTTCAATAGCGGCGCTAGCTATTCCTCGTATTAAAATAAATTCCACCCTAAATTAACTGTTTTATCAAATAAAAATACAAAAGGATCTCCCTTTATCGTCCCTTTCATAAAAATTAGAGAAATAAGGATATTTACGTTAGACACCGTATATGAATGTTGTTTCATTTTCATTATCAAAAATTGATTGAATAACGACGTTGAAAGCTGAAACGAAATAGGTATTTTCGTTTCCACGACGAAGGAACGTCAAAACCAGCCGAAGATCCGTTCATTGAAAGGTTTCTGAAATGCTTTCAAGGAACTAGTTCATGATTGAGAAAACGAGTCTAAAGGAAATATGAAAAGAGTCAATCGATGTAGAAAAAGGGAAACCTAAACAAAAAAAAAAAAGCAGGAAACGAACGTATTGACGCAGCGTTCGCCTTAAGAGTGTTCGTCGATGTAATTGCAATAAAAAGACAGATTTTTTAATAACTATGAAACGTAAAGAAGTCTGTCGTTAAAATCTGCTCTTTAGTAGTAATTGAATTTCTCGACAAATATCCCAAGATTAATGTACGATTTTCTTTCTCAGCTTCAATTGTTTCTTTATTTCAAACGTTCCAAGATTTCGCTGATTTATTTGATTCAGCTATAAAATCTATTACTGTCTTAATTTTTATCTATGTATAAAAAGATTTATTGGTTGCTAGAAATTACTTCTAAAACGATTGTAGGTTTTATAACAAATTCCATGCTATTGTTCATGTTTTTGCCGAGAAACAGTCTATTGTACACGCATCTAATGGACTAATGTCTAGGCCATCCAACAAGTCCTGGTCTTTAATCAGCCACGAAGTCTGTTAATAACTCGTAGCTTGAATTTTTCAGATCGAACGAGTGTAAAACGATGAAAAATATATCGTTGACCGAAATTCAATTGAAACCGATACTCTTTACGATAGATCGTGATATGACCAGAGATTGGAAACCAGGGATCCAGAGTATCTAATATCTAGTAGATATCAATATCATATCATGTCGTATTATGTCAATTCACATCATATCACATCACATCACATCGCATCATATCATATCGTATCATACATAACATCAATTTATATCTGTATAAGTAAATACCGTGAATATAATCATAATATCTTTTAAATGCATTATTATGCTAAAAATGAATAATAAAATCCAAATCAGTATTATTTATTCTATTGTTATTATTATTGTTGTCGTTACTATGTAAAGCTTACTATGTACGAATTCGCCTATTCCAATCTTAAATACTAAGTAGGTTACAAATATAAGTAGGAACGCAATGATATTACGAAAGTATATAAATCGATATATAAGTGACAATATTTCCTTGATATAGTACTGGTTTGTACCACCCACTTGAGTCTTATTTCAATCTTTATCGCTCGTAACTAACGTTACATTGTCCTAAATGAAGGTACGCTGACTTCGTACGCTCCGGGCAAATTACTCTAATTTTCATTGCACTCTGTATAATGTAGCGGGATCTTTGTACATCTCCTTCAGTATGACACTTCATAATTTGCCTACTATATTTATTCGTGTATATTTCTAGTATAAGTTCATTACATATTGACCAGTCTTTTAGAACGAGTTCGATTGACTCTGCTTTGCACCGTCACATATTTCAGCTAAGATGCAAATTCGTTTAAATTAACAGTCAAATAAATTAACAGTCGATATTGTAGGATCTTTACTACGATTATTTTATTTACAATAAATGGATTAAATAGATGTTTGTTAAACAGAAAACGATGGTTGTTTAACGTAAACTAATCACAATAACGTATTATAATTAAGACAACTAGATAGTTAATTTGCAACTCTCGTCACCACAGATCTAACGCTCAATTCGCACTCTCTGACCTCTCAACTCATAATAATTGTTAATTCATTTATCATTCCTTAGCAACCCCTTGTCTTTTGTCTTAGCCTCATGTCTTTTGTCTTAGCCCCACCACGCACTTGTTCCGCAACCGCTTGTTTATAATTCGCCCGACACCCTCCTGGCTCCTCGTCCACGATACTACAATATTAGCATATGCTATCTATCGTTTCAAAACTTAAAGAATCCAAAATTTCGAATCGATTGTCCGATCACAGACGATTTTTCTTTTAAGAACTTTCTATTAAAGTTAATAGTAAATTCGCGGATACGGACGCCAAGAGTGTTTAACGAGCTCCGAAACTCTTTCCGCGATCGTTGAAAACGTTGAAGCGTTTTCGACGCAGCGCCTCGAACGTTAATGGGTTAAGAACAAGTCTCGGACTCCGTTTCCATCCACGTTTCATATTCGACTTTCTAATGGCCTCTCGAAAAATACATGCACGCATACGTATGTGTGTATATCGATCGATCCATCGATCCATTTGGTTGCACGTACGAGCGCGCTGTTCGTTCGATCCGAATTCAATCGCATTCGGTGCGTGTCTTTACGGTTGTTCATGCACGGCTGCGTGTGCACCTGCACTCGTGTGTATGGTATTGTATTGATTCGTAGCGCGTATAGATTCTGCTCGAGATCATCTGCAGATAGACGGCTGGCGGACGGTATCCGAATACGGAAACGTTGCCGCATGCCAATAATCCGCGACTGTTATTATCGGTGTAATTGGCATTCGACTGGAAATTTTCATCAGATGAATGGCTATGCTTTTCTTTCGCTCGCGGCCACCCTGACAAGCAGGTCAGCCATCTGACCAAGTTGACTTGCGTTCGAAAGTTTGGCTCGATGATTTAGTAGCAACGTATGATGCAAGAACGGAAACGATCTCTTTTTCTTTCGACGTCGAATCAAAAGCGTTGATCGTGTTACCTATCGCTCGAAAATTGACTCGATGATTTGGAGGTAACGTACACAATTGTAATTGTGTAAAAGTGTAGGAACTTTCTTCGTCACTTTCCTTCGACGACGAATTAGACGGATATGTTACCTTGCATTCGGAAGTTTGATTTAGTAATAACGAGTGATACAACCTACATTTTTGTAAATTATTATAAGTACATGGTCGGTAAGTATGTTCAACAATAAAATTTATCTTGCTTCTTTGTTTGTTACGGGTAAGCATTTGCAGCGATACCACGAGTAACGTTATGGGTGAGTCGAGCAATTTTGATAAAATTAATGGTACTTCCTGTACAATAATAAAACAGCTTCATTGCTAAATTGCCACTACCCACGGCGAAGCTCGTGCGCCGTGATCATGCGATTTTTCTACCTTACGTTACTGAGAAACAAATCGAAATAAAGGATACGTAATTAACGATTAATCAGGTTACCAGGTCGATAGCCTTTTGCATTAGATAAATCGATCCTTCGTAAAGAAACGATCTACTTTATCGATGTAATTCGTGTGCCATTAATGGCGAACAGTAACCAATGCTAAAAAGCTTCTTTCCTGAAGAGATCGAGCCACGTAACGAAAATTGTCGGTAAACTCGCCAGAGACGAAACCAAAAACTACCATCAATCACAAACGATAAGCAAACGTAAAAAATTCCTTGGCGAAGAGATTGAACCACGTAATGGAAACTCTCAGTAAATTGGTCAGACGCGAAGGCCAAAACTCTGACCTAAATGAACAATGGGATCGGCGAAAGAGAAGAAAAGAGATTGACGCGCCTGCTTCTTTTTGCAATTCATCGGGAAAAGTCTTTGCATGATGCCTACGAACCGAAAGACGCGCGGTATCCTTCTGCGTCGCAGTAATCAGTGATGTACACGCTTCTCATTTTCTATGCGAATGAAAGATGCATTAGGGGCCATTAACTCAGATGACACTCTTTATCCGGGCAGCGGGAACAGAAAGTGTCGGGTGACGTTCCTTCGAGATGAACTATTGCATTCACTTGCATTGTCGGCCTGTTCCCTTGAACTGAAATAAATGATTTTGCGTTCTTTGTACGTAGCGGCGCGAAGCCCTTTTCACCTCCGACTAGAATAGAAAGCGCGTTTATAATAATATAAAACGAGCATCTCTTTCCAAGGAAACGTGTTTTAGACACGTAACAAGGCAACACGAACCGAGTAAATAGAACTTTCTTGTTATTTTCTTTGCAACGTGTATCTTCCTGAAAACGTACCGCATTAATAAGTTTTTACAAATTTTTTGTTTTTTATAACGAATCGTCATGTAGAGAAGATTACAGTATAAAGGTTAATTTCGAAAATTAAGAGCATAATGAAAGCTTAATTTCGTGTCCTTTCTTTAGAGCAGATTAAAGCGAGGTCAAGTTCTTTTACTTAAACGAGGTTTAAATGTAATTATAATTAAGTTCTTCCGTTAGTATTATTTTGTTTGAATGCGATAGTTTCACTCGTTTCGAACGGATAGTTTTATTTAATAATTGCATATTGATATTCATTCAGTCAGCTTAATCCTTTAGAATTTAAAAAATAATTGCTTGAATAATTTGATTTATTTATTTTATTGAGAAAATAAAATTTTACTTGAGGAAAGTCTTCCTGACGTTGTTCTAATATAAATATTTGTATTATGTTAAATTAAACTTTCCTTTCGTTTTTTCAGTTTTAATAAGATTTTGCCAGACTACGTCTTGTACTTTCGCTAGAAAATCTCGTCTCATACCTTGGTTGTACGTAATATGCAGTCTCATACATAGTGAATATGCACGAGATACTTTCTTACGGTAATGGAGGATTTACTTTTAAATTTTTCTTGAGAAAACTTCCCTAAGATTTTATTCGCGTATTCTATATTACGGAAAATTTAACGATCTCGTTAGAACCTATAAAGAATTCACGTGTCTGATTATTCATTCTTTATTTACTTATCTTTTCATCTCAAACCATGTTGCGTCTTTCGACGAGTTCTTAATTCACTGACAGGCCGTGTAATAAAATAACGAAACACTATGACACGATGATGAAATACGATATTATAAAACTTGTATCAAGTTCGCTAGAGGCAATTGAGAAATTTCACAAAAGGCGGAAGTGGAACAGCGTAAATTCTCTTCACAAAGGAGACAGTAATCCTTATCACGGCTGAAAGGTCATGAGATCTTTTGCCCGCAGACCATCACAGTCACAATTGCATCCAATTACTCGTTCCTATAGTTGTCTTCAGACCTATTCAATAACGAGCACTTTACATCTCCACTTTATTACATCGTAACGGCTATTCTGGCAATATTTTTTAAATAACAAATAAACTTGAGAAATAGAAAGCGATTTTTTCCACTTTTCGAATCACATTGAAGCTAACATTGGTCAGGTTAAATTATAAAACGCAAGCATGTTAACGCATGCTTGTAATGTAATTATGCGAGTCACTGTACATTAATTTTAGCGTAGCTTTTCTCTTTCTCGCCTCAGATTTCTGTATTTTTAAATAAATCAATTTTTAAATAAAGATAAAGAAAGAACTAGCATATTCGATTCTAAAAACGATTAGTTTAAGAGATAGTTTTCTTTAGTTTCCTTAAATTCGGTATATTTTTTCACGTAAAACCCTTGTTTTGATTGCACCATTAATTACAAGACGCCATGTATACATAGACAGATATATATTTCGATGAGTTGCAATTAACGACGTTTCTTTTTCTTCACTGGAGAACTATCGTTATTCGACAACCTGGTCAAAGAAAACCTCTTTCAACGATAAAGTCACTTCTACATCTGGTTCCGCGATAGCAAGTATAATATCAGATGGGAGTTAAGTGAAAGTGGGTTGTGTTGGTTTTCTTCGCGAAATCTCAATACACCGTCGAATGTTTGCTGATAAGGAAGGTGTAAGGGAACTTTTCAATTCGCTTGAAATGTTGCTCGTAATGTGATTGTAATCTCAAACGATAGTCTGCGAATGGTGAACAGAGTAGAGGCAGGATGAAGAAGTTTAAGTAGCTTTTTTCTATTTACATTTTCTGTGAATTCACGATGTTTCGTGGACGTAGAACGAAACATTCTTCCTCGAAGAATTAGTCTACAAAAGACGACAGTAAGCTGATCGCGGATATTTATGCAAATTTGTATTTCCAGCAAATATGATTTACAAAATGAAACTTCGAAAATTATTTTGTCGTCGTACCTTGGATATTTTATATATTTTCCCGTATTATGTGCGTTCCGTACATTTTTTCGTGTTCCAATTTTTTAAAAACTCGTAAGACTTCGCGGTCCAACAAGAAATTTATGGAAATGTATATTCTCGAAAATATAATTCTCAAAGTGTAATTTAGAAAATTGTTTTATCCGTAAAATATCGTAACTGTACTTTTTATATATTTTATATATTTTCACGTGTTATGTGCGTCCTCATTTTGGTAGCATAAAATTTCTCCGAAATGTATAAAAATCCGCGATCTACTGACAATAACGAAAAAAGACAAAACGAAACACAGTGAACACTTTATCTCTATCGTCGATTACTTAGCAACTTGTTTTCGGCGTTTTTCGCTCTTCGACCTTACAATTACTCGTCCCTGGAGTCTGATTCGATTTTATTCGAGAGCAAAAAGCTTCGGTGTCGCGCGTTTCCTGCTGCTTTTAACGGTTCTGTCCACGAATAATGTCAATCGTATCATGAAAATTTAATTGAAGCGGTGACCGTGTATAATCATTATAGGATATTGATGAGGTCGATTCGACGAATAGCGAGAGAACGATTTTCCATTCGCACGGATCGTAATTTAGAGAAGGAGAGATATTATTATTCTTTGCGTCATCGGTCTGAAAGGAAAGAAACAAAGACATTTTAATTCCCTGTCCCTTTTTTCCTTTCATGTAGATACGCTCTATTAAATGGACAACTCGCTAGAAGATCCGTTTCTTTCGGTCGCTTTTTGCTCTCGATCCGTGCAGCAATTGATTGAAAAGGATTTACAAATACGTCACAGCTGTTGAAACTTATTTATCATAAAGTTGTAGAAATTTTATACAGTAGGTCCTCGATTAACCGGCTCAATCGGAAGACAAATAGCCCGGATAAAAGCGAGGCCCGAGGGGAAATAAGTAAAAGCGTACGTATCTATTTTCTATAGCAAAATAAGCTCCTTATTCTTGGAAGAGATATTTCCTTTCATGATATAGTCATAACCAAACGTACATCTCTATGTTAATTTTATTTACTTTTTACACATACGTTGTACTAAATACATTTCTACAGACATTTAAAAAATTGTTAAAACGATTTTAAATTTGGAGGGGAAAAAGAGAATTTTATCTTCGCTTCTTATTTTATTTTATACGTAGTATATAACACATAACGTGTATTAAGAAAATATATCCACACAGACAACAGATACGTATTATGGTAAAGTTTGAAAAGAATTAAAGCAAATTATGAAGTATTTACTAATACGCATACACATATGTGTACGTACGTATATTATCTTCTTTAAAGGGAACAATAGATTTGTATGAAATTAATTTGTCGTTTTATTCATCCAGACTTCACATCGCGTCGTTAAAATATTGTCTCAGCGATTATAGCATTTGGCCGAATCAAAATTCTGAAATTCCGTTGACATATTTCCGCTATTTCTGGCGAACATCGATACGCCAAATGCTATTTTCATGTAAAATAAAATCCTATTAGCCGTCGACACTCTTCCGATTGCTGTCTCCTCAATATGCTTTTTCACTGTCGATTAAATATTACATCGCATTTATTTTCTATACGTGGCAATTTGAAAGTAAAAAGCTGCTTGGTCTGCGAAAAAGTTTTCTTTTTAATTTTAATGTATGCATATTATCGCTTTCATAAATTCTACGTATTTTACATAAAAATTTGAACTTCGTTATAAGAATTGGAAATTGGAAATATGCTAATTCTTTAGGAATATTCAACTCTATAAAGATTGATATTTGGATAGATAATTTCCAACCAATAGTTTCCTCTCATATCTCTCATATCGTAAAAATATCTTTCTGGAAATATTTTTCTAGTGTCTGTAAGAAAATTTGAAATATTCGCCTCGATAATACGTATATTATTTTTATTCGAGCAATTGATATTTTTAAACATTTGGACGTATCTGTTAAACTTAATAATGCGAAAATTATTTTCAAACGATGTATTGAAAATGAACAGTAGAGGAGGTTTAAAATTATCATTACGACGAGATATGTCATCGATAACGTATCGTTGATAAGTACAATAAACGCGTAATAATTGAACAATAATTTTATGCATCTTAAGAAATCAATCGTCAACGGTATAAAATGAAAAGATAGTTTCGAGATTGTCAGCGATAGAAATAGTTGTTTGGTATGTCAGTTTCAAAGACAATTTCGAATTTATACTTTCAGTCGCAAGATCGATAGCGGAAGTTGCAGAAGGTTTGCATATTTGCATAGTTCGCAATGATGTTCGATACTCGCGATTGATCGTGTTTACGAAACAGCCTTTCAATAGACAGTTGACAGGAAGTCAGAGCAAACATTTGTTGACCGAATACGAGCCATGACAGTTTTCACGTTGGCAATAGCATCGATTTTTCATAAGAATAAATATTCGAAAGTTTCACAATTTATACCTCCGTATCGATAAATCATGGAGTTTTCTGTGTTTTCGTTTTAATTTAAATTCACGCCAGTATAAAGTGACAAATGTCATCGAATAAATGAGGAGTACTTTAATTGCGAGCTGCCTTTAATTTCGTCAGGAGCGCAAAATAATTTGCCAATTAAACCGAGTTTCGAAATTCACTGACTTATCGCATCCCGTATTTGCTTACGTAAATACCGAGATATGAATATTTAAAGCAATTAATTGCAGCCAATACGTAAAACACAAAGTGATCCGTATAAATTGTTCCAGTGTACTGCGCTTGGAAATGAAATATTAATCGCGAGATAGCAAATCGAATTAAAAAAGAAATTAATATTAGATTAGACGACGATTATATAATTATTATTATGCGATTATGAAGTACTGAAATTGATATATGGAGGGAAAAAAATGTCCTCCTTCCTTCTTCTTCTGAAAGAGCAATAATATTCCCTTTACTCTATGAAAAATTGAAATAAATCAGTGGATAAGGAACAAATTTTATGTCCATTCGTCATCACGTGTTTTATTTAAGGCTGGAATTTTATTAAAAATTTTTTAATAAAACTGCTTTTTACCTTGAAATTTGAAGATGGTAGAAACTGTTAAATATTTTATTCTATTTTTTCTTCTACATATTTTACATGCTGTTATATTTTAATATCGCTACAAAAATGAAATATCGCGTTGCTGTTGGAATAAAAGTAATGAAAGACGTCGCAGTAGTGTCGTCCAATATTAGTCAGACACAGAGTTGGTACGCTCATATCTAAGTATTTCCAGGAATTATTTTAAGCCATATTTAGACTTGAACGAATTCCACAGTTAAATGGAGACACATTTTACAAGAAATAATTACACATGATGATCATAAACTGCTCGGATTATTATACTATATTCACGTGTTTACTAGAATTCTCTGATGAATTTATTTAGACGAATGTATTATATATATTATTGTATAGTTTACAATATAAATATTGTACCAATTAGTATATTAATTGCTTATTCCAATATACGATATTAGTTGCTCAAATATAACGATCCTAGTTACACAAAACTGTATCTTTTACCATACCATGAAATGTGCAATAATGTGAAGACAATTAAAATAGTACAAAAGTTTTATTCGCACAAAGTGCTGATGCAAATATTCCAAATAAGAATTAGAGAAAAAGAAACTTGAAATGATATTTAAAAGTTAGAAATTGAACGAAAGTAATTTAAATAATATTATTAAAACTGAAATACAATTTTCATTTATTTTCCAAATATAATATCGATTTTGAAACGTATGCGCCAATTCCTAGGAATTATTTGATAGTCCGTTTTCACTTTATCCTACTTTTTTTTACGAATAATCGTCCCGTTCCATCGAAATTCACAGGAATCGAATATTCTTACCGTGAAAATGTCCTGTGTGATAGTTATGTTTGCACTCATCAATTTTTCAGTGTCACTAAGTTCACAGTGGAAATCTAGCTGCTTCGTAATTCTCGATTCTCAAACTCCACTTCACTGCAGACGGAATAATAGAAGGTGAAACGAATTTATTAAAAGAAAGCGGTTATTCCGTGACACGTTAGAGGATACCTTTCTTTCTTTCTTTACACATTGATAAATGCAATTTGCATCTTAGACTCGCGTAAATAAAAGATCCTTCGCAAATAACCACCATACAGTATTTGATGTTTAAATAAAACATTTGACAAAGAACAAAATTAGAAAGATGAAAGAGCTACTATATAAAAAAATGTATAATTATTCACAATCTTTTTCGCCTTGAAATAAATCCTACAATTTCAACGAATATCGCTATATAGGTTTGCTAAAATTATCAGTCGATCATAGGTTACAAGCGTATTTTCCAGTGCAAGAAAGCTATATTAGGTGATAAACTGGTAGATATATCGATAAAAGAAAATTCAGGGATATATGAATAGAGGAAAAATAGTTTTCATAACGAAGATAATAGCAAATTTATAAATAGCATGTAACGTAATATTAACGATATAATATCACGTGAAAGTGCAATACAACGTTTATGTTTGTTTGCAGCAAATTGATGTTTGATCAATCATCGAAGCCTCCGCAATATCAAAATTAAGTCTCTTCTGTAGCGCGGGATCCCTTGACCTCTGAATCGCATGAAATTAGATTACGCACCATCGGGAAAAAGGTCACCACCAGAATCCAATTTATCTCGATCATGGTGTTGGAATGCGCATCGATATTTCCAAATTACAATTTCGGTGCCTCGCCAGCAAATTACGAACGTCAATTACGATTCTAATTGTGAATTAAAGCGTTCCTGGAACATCGACGGTACATTTGCACGGTTTTAATTCCTCCTCGCGCTTGTTTTTGCTTGCTTCTGTCGATATCATGTTGCTACGGTTGATAGAAACCGATTCTCAATTGCGATTATTAAAATAATAGAAATATTTTTTCGAAATTATTTAACAATGTTTTAGTAGATATTTTTAAATTATTTTCTTCCTATTTTTCATTTATTTCTCTTTTTAATGAGATTGATATACCTATAGGTATATCAATTTATATTTATCAAACATGAACGTAACATACGAAAATCTACATACAAACGTCACCAGTTAACAACTGCAAATTTGGATAGAACGCTTCGAATTTATCGTCATACGGTATTATTACGCATACCAAAGCCATCGCAAAAGTATCGTTAAATATCATATCGTAGATAATTAAACTCGTATCGATCGACAATCGTATTGCTGACACATTTTGCGTGTTCTTCAATATGTATATCTGCACATTTTATATACGTAAACGTCATACGCGTGCGTCCCCCGGGTATTTAACTTGCATAAGCATTCGCAGCTTAAATAACCACCCATCCAATCCACCTAAATATAAAATCGTTTTAATCGAATATATATATAATCGATCGTGCTTTATCATCGATCGTTTGAGATCGATGTCGCGGACGTTGAGCCGACCCTTAAGCATACGTTGATTTCGTTATCCCGGACAAAGGATGGTGGCTGTTAGCGTTAGGGTAACAGGTATAACAGGTCGGTCGTTGGACGTCGTTGCGAACAAAACGTTCGGAATCGTCGACATTTCCCTGGTCCCGATATTCTTTTGTCGGGCCGGGTTGGATTTTACGAATCCGGGCAGAGCGATGGTCGCGCGCTGCGACGGAATTAAATTATACATTCGCCATCAGAATCGAGTTTGGCCCGGCGTTGGCCGCGATGCATGCCGGCGTTTCTGTTTGTTTCGTTGATTTATGAAGCATGGCGGGGACACAAAACACAACAACTCCCGCGCTCGCCCATCCCAGCCACGACTGTCCTCGGTAAAATAGAACAACGAGCCGGTGACGTCACGTGTAACCACGCCTACCAGCAGCCCACCTTGCCCATCCACCCCCGAGTTACCCTACCAGACCAACCGTCTCACCCTGTCTCTCTCAACCCTTTGCTATAACGCCACCACCAATTCACTTTGTGCAGTTTTATGCATATTCATTCGGCGTCGTAATAGCCCCTGCCATTAATTCGAGCCGCGGCCCTACCGCGCTCTGGTACATGTAAATCCAATATGTCGTTCTCGTGTAACCGACTTGCTACTTCTCCTCACACACACACACAATCGCGCCTGCGCGAACACACACACACACACACACACTGTATGTGTTTTGCGCGGTATACACAAAGATGTTGAAAAGATCTTATTAATCCTTTCCTCTTACTGTTACTAAAATTAATGCACACGTTTGATAAGTCACCGATATTGGGGATTTTGTTCTTTTAATAAAATATGGAAAATGAAAATTGGAACTCAAAGTCGCTTTGCTCTTTGTTCGTTAGATAACTTGTTTTTCACACTTCGCTTCCCTCATCGAGTCGTTCATACTTATACCTTCTCGCTCGTCCCTTTCACACTCAATCGCGCCAAGCTTAAAAGCCGCGCATATAACAGCGGTTAGATGCTATAACCGTGTGAAGTTTATTTGTCATTTTCAATATCCTACCCAAATTTATCGAGCGGCCAAACATAAGTCAGTAATGGATCATACATGACCAACTATACATCTGGACAAGCTCTGAACAAGACTACGAAGACACGCGCATCTCTAATCGAAAGAGAATCTGATAGCCCTAGAATCCAGCAGTTGGTCGGACTCATTAGAAATCTCGAGTAGTCTCGGATTCACCCGTACGACGAGGCACGCGAATGGTACGGAATCAAAGCGGACAGAAGCCAACCGAAGGGAAACAAAAAGGGACAAGAGAAAAACGGAAGAAAGAGAAAGAACAATAGTTCAAAGGACACCGCAACGAGGACAAAAGCTGGTGAACAAAGAGCGAGAGTTAGCTCGGTCGGGCCGTTTAGAATCGCGCAGCCGTTCCTCGTTGGCATGCTCGTTACCCGGAACTAGCCCCCGAAGACGACGACGACTTGGCCGACGTCTAGCAGGAGTAAGGGTGGTCTGGAAAATTCAACGAAACAGCGAATCGATTTGGTCACGGAGCAGCTGGCCGGGGACAGAAGCAATCAGAAGTCAGGAGGAAGCTCGTGCCGGGGAATGAGGCTGGTCTGCCGACAACGAAGAAGGGACGACGATGGTTCGAGTGGGTGACTGTCGAGAAATGTAGCTAAAGGGAAGCAAGAGATGAAAAGAGAGATAGAGAAAGAGAGAATCGTCGAATTCAGTCGGAGAAAGAGCCACCGACTAAGGGTACGACCGGTTACAGGAGTTCGAGAAAGAGGAACGACTGATAGAGGGAAGAAACGATAGGAGAGAGGCTTGGGAACGAGAAAGATGGGCTTTAGAGAACGAACAGAGTAGGGTAGGGGCACGGAGGTTAGGGAATGGGTTGGTTTAACTCGCGCTATTTGAGATAATTGATAGCCAGAATGGGTTCACATCCTCTGGCTGGCCTATATAGCTGTGCAGCTCGACCCAATGCAATTTCCTTCCAACTGGACAGAGGACTGCATTAGCGATACCGACCGGCTAAACTATTGCCGTGTTGCTGCTGCTGCTGCTTTTGCCTCTGCTCTTCTCTCTTACCAACCTTATTCCGGGGAATTCCGAGTGGCGCTCGCCCTTGGAACCATTTTCTTTTGGGATTCTGTCCCATTGACCGGAGCGGTGGCGTGAAACATTTATCGTACCCAGCGGCCGGAGGAAAGAGAGCCGAGAATCGGCTGAAATCTTTCATCACACGTGAACCAGCACGACTGTTTCCCGAGGGCGTTGCTCGGCTTATTGAAAATGCAGCCCGGGACGATTACGTGTTCGGGGGCTTGGTTTTGCTTTCTAACGGATATCCTCTCAGGATATACTGGAGGTAAGCTAGAAACGGCTGCTTTATACAGTATTTATTTATTCGATTCAGTGGTACAGTATCGACTTGTCCATCGGTAAAAGATTTTACGTTGAAGTTTGTTCGAACAACAAATGAATAATGTCCGAACGAATATACGTTGAATAACTTTTACGAGTAGAATAACAAATAATTCGAATTCTGCTATTAATTTGAACATTTGTAAAAATCAAATTAATATCACACACGATTGATCGACAACATATTGAATTTTGTAATCGCTCTCTCGTAAAGAATACAAAATACAAATTGTCTTGTCTACTTTTCCTGTAGCCTTCAATTGCCAACACTAAAATTCTTTCTTATTTCATTTACAAGAGATAACCGAAATATTCAATATTCGTTCGAACAATATTCATAGCGATCCATCAACGAAACGATAACGGAACCGAAAGCCGATGAAAAACACGCGTAACCGGCTAAACGACATTATCTCGAATAGACACAGAATCGTTCGATCGTATACAAAGGGATGTTCGCGCTCCACGTAGTTGGTCGACCGTAACGAGACAAACTACTCCTAATTCCGGAGGACATTGTGAAACTGCTTCTAGCAGGACGATTCGGCCACGTAGCACGAGTACGTACCTGGACCGTGGGTGCCAGCGAGTTGCAAATTGGATTACCGTATCGACACCGTGCCGCGAGCACCGACTAACGAGCCGTACGAGAGCCGTTTTTATATTTACCGGTAGATCGTTTTCGGTAGCGTAATTGCGTTTCGCCGGCCTGTCGATGGATTCGAAGCGGAATTGCTAAACGGCCGACAACCGCGAGTACTAACCCCTAGCTGAACATCCGGTTTAGGCTTTGATGTTTACGGCGATTGTACGGCTTTATGCGTTTCGAATTTTTCAACACGTTGATGCGCTAGCCTAAAGTGTTTAAAGTCCTAGAGGGACCATCAAAGTTTTGTCACAGTTTACACTCTTCTCACGTTTCGAAGGAAATTTAAGTTTTGCGGGTGTATGAGTTTGCAAAATAAATTTTCAGCCACGAAACGTTATTTAATTATCTTAGAAAAATATTATGTAGCTAATTTTAATTGTAACCCTTTTAACAAACTTCAGAATAGGTTCATAGCGTGTTTCACCTGTTTAGCACAGTATCATTCGTTAAGTACGTTTTAAAAATCCGTTCCGTCATCGAGTAATTGTTTGATACGGTAAAGGTTGAATCAGAAAAATCATCGTTTTATGGAATGACTGTAGTAATGCTGGCCGCGCATCAATCTCGAGCTTGTCCTTTCCGCTGAATTATCCATCCAACTGACATCGGATCACGAGTATCGTTAATTTTTATTAATATTTTGTAAATGTTCAAGCAGATGACAAAACTACATATTTAATCTGAAGATTAAACACAGAGGTAATTTTGATGTGACATTAATTAACGGCATATCGAATTTTAAAATTGCTCTTCTATAAAACTATAGAGAAATATTACTTGTCACAATCTTTTCTCTTCTTCACTTCAAATGGAAGTTCAAATAATTAATGCCATAATGTGGAACAGTTCTATGTACAAAAGATGAAAGAAATTCTGAGAAACAACTAATTATGGTAAAAATGGTGACAATAATAATGTTAGTGGCATAGCATAATGTTTGTTAGTTATATTTATAATTTATTTAACGCTAGAAATTTCTACTTCGGAGGCAAAAAGATCGAAAACATCGTGTTTTTCATCTGTGTGCTTAGCCTGTGTCCAAGTAACTTGACTAATCTGAGCGAAACTTAAGAATGCCAGCATTCGGTGTTTATTCTAATGCCAGAGGTACGTAGGGCAAACGATCCAAGCAGCTGCCATCGTTTGGCGATCTCCACATTGTCTCAGAGAGCTGTTACCTTTTCGCAGTCGCCATAATCGTAAAGCTTTACGACGAATCGAGAGTACTTCAAAGCGGTGGCAGCGCGCTGTATTGTCAGTTTGCGTGTCCCTTACTCGTGGGATCCTTATCGAACTTGCAGAACCAAACGACTTGTGCATGTATATATACAGGGTGTTCACTTGAAAACTTCACGTCCGATTATCTGGAAAATCGGATAGGCATTTTGAGAAAAAGTGTCTCAGACGAAAGTCAATAATCTGTTCTGCATTCTGTGCCAAGCAATAGTAGAATCTGTTTTCAAATTCAACTCTTACTTTCTTTAAAATTTCTAAAATTTTGAAAAAAATGTTATAACCTTTCGATTTTTATAATTTTTGATTTGTTGATTTCTGATTTTTGATTTTAATAATTTTTGATTTGTAATAAAATAATTCCGTGAAAAAGCGGAATTATCGCTTATTATTAATTTTCCTACCGCTACTTTTTAAAATGAAGTCGAGTACAAAATGTCTCCTATAAAAGATTCTACTTTCTCTCCGTAGAATAAGAATTCGTAAGGAAAAAATATGTTTACCATCTTAAGAAGACCAAATTTATCTTCAGATGATCATGAAAAAGGTAAAAGGAAAGAATAAAACACCTAGCGACACAGCTGGATTTCCCACTCGAAATCGCGAAACTGTTGTTTTGCTTCGAACATTTTTTCCTAGAATGCGTAGTTTTCGAGATAATTGGACGTGAAGTTTTCAAATGAACACCCTGTATATATATTGGCATCGAATTGCGGATTTTCATTCGAACCTGTGTGCGTGTTCCTTGAAATGGAAATTGGAGAAGAAAGCGTTCAATCGGCGAAATTTGCGAATTGCAAAGTGTATTAATGCTTTTGCCTTCGAAACTGTTACATCAGCTTACTTTTTCCGTATTTTCCCTCTGACCTTGTTTTCATTCTACGCGCAATACAGTTGAAAGTAAATTGTCTATTCGTATCGTAGCTATTTATCCAATGGTTCAATTCAATATCGATAAAATCCAATAATTATAAATATTCTAATAACATGAAAATACTATTATAAAGAACTGCTGCATTCAAAAATGTCAATGTACGATCGAGACGATTGCGAAGATTCAGATCAAAATTTCTAACTGTAAATTTAAATCTCTAAGATTTGGATCCTTCCTATCAAGTAATAAATTATTTCAGTAGTTTTTGAAATTACAGAAACGTTTAACTTAAAATTTCTCTTTCTGTTGTCGATAAAAATATTCGCGAGATTCGGATTCATAATCTGAACGAATTAAAAGTTAATATTCGTGTGAGCAGCGGCCAAATATTGAGTTGGCAACTAAGTGATTGCGGATTTTGTCGATAACACCTAACGATAAAAGCCGCAATCACTTAGTTGCCAACCCAATAATTGATATGCGTGCATACATATATTGAATGAAAAGAACGTGTATCTATGAAACGAATGAACGAGATTCGAAGGAACGTGGAATTGGCCGCCTTAGGCGATTCAGAAAAATATTACGCGCTTTCTTCGATTGAAATATTTCTTACGATTGCATCTAAAAGTGAACGCAGATGCAAAGGGGGATAAGAATAAAATATGAAAACGGGGTCGATGATGAAGAGAAACGGGAAGATGAAATACCTACTTGCCTGCGATGTTTGAAGTAGTGCTTACTTATTCTTCTTAAAAGACAGGCCTGCTGTCGTTCTCCATTCTTCGGAAGGATCGATATTCGCTTATTACAGTTATGCACATCGTACGTTCATTCGCCAGGAATTAAGTAGAATCTCAGTTTGATAATCTGGAAAGGATTATTGTGTCCATCTGTTTACTGATAAAATGATAAACGTTGATAAATTGCGTCCGTGAACGTGGATTTTAATTATACGATATACAGCACTATTCATATATGACGACCACAGCAGAAAAACATAATAATTCGAAATATTAGATACGAAAAAAATCGATACTTATTGTGATTATATATATCACGCGTTCGATGCCCGGAAATTAGTAGAACTTCAGTTTAATAATTTCGAAAGGATTATTGTATCCGTTTGTTGGCTGTCGTTGATAAACGTCGATTTCAATTATGCGATACGTAGCTTTATTCATGAATGATGATCACAGCAGAAAAACATAATATTTCGAAATCTATTTAAATACAAAAGATTGTTTATTCCACTTTAGAATTTATTTTAAACAAATTTGTAAACAGTTGCCCACCATAATTAATGTATCAGAGAACTGAATATTCATGTTCAAATTTTGTATCGCCAAATGAGTTTCGTAGAATTTTCTGCTTACAGCTACTAAATTAACTCTCTGGGTAGGATTTTCCAAACGTGCTCCTCCGATCAAAGGGAGTGATAAACTGATAAAAAAACAGTTTTAACGCGACCGTAATCAACATGCATTCATTATTTAACATTTATGGCTAGAAAAAATAGAAAGCCTTCCTCGGCTAAAATTATATAACGAGATATATCGTATAAACGTCTGGTGTTCTTATTATCCAATCGAATTTCTTCTTGCAGTAACAAAATAAAAATAAAAATGAAAATATCAAGTGTTAAGAATTCGAACAACATTTATAAAGGGTAGAAGCAACAAGAAAGAGAGAAAGGATAACGAAGGAAGAGAGAAGAGAGTACACTCGTGACTTACAATTAATCGTGTTAGTTATTCATACGAAATACATAGAAATGTTTCGTGTATAAATCAACGTGTCAAGAGTACAAGAGGTCTGTTTTTCAATGCAAATGTCGGGCGCACATTGTGCCCTGGTAGTCTGGGTTAATTTAGACGGTTCGTAGTTATATTCGCGCTGCATTGTTTCCTTGATGCACGTAAAATGGGCGTTAATTGAAATGTAAGTGCACATTTATTACGATTCCGTTCTATAACAAGGGTTCATAAACGTGTAGGCAAGTGCAAATTGTTACTAATGTGCTTCGTAATGACCTCTCTGCGAACGATATTACCGCGTCATAATCAACCGAAATACAATTGTGCATTAGAAACGAAATAAATTATAAATGATTTCCGGTTTCACTTTATATCTTTTCGTATCGGTATGTTAACGTAAAAATTACCAAATCAGTCAAAATAGCTGCTATTAGATTTTTTGTTACCGCTACTATTGAAAGCATGCAAGTTTTTTTGGTAATACTTATATTTAATCCGATTGAAATGTAAACACGATTGCATATATTTGTTTGTTTTTTATATCGTTGTAATACTAATTAGCTATGTGTGATATATTTTAACATATGTTAAAATTTGGTAATTTTAACGTTAGATTGCAAACTATAACGATAACGAACGAAGGCCACGAGACAGACATAAGCCACGTTTTCTGTTTTTCCTTTTTTTTTTATATATATATATATATGAAATCAGTTTGGAAATCTAATCTTGTTAATCAATCTCATATTACCAAAGCTTATTATTAAATTTGATTATAAAGTTCTCACAAAATTTCATGCATTTATCACGTATTAATAAAAGGCTTATACCGTTGAACGTTGGACCGTATAGATTGGTCCTCCTTTTAACTATATTGAAGTATATCCTTCAGGAAGTCAACAGAATTATACTTATCATATTTCCTCTCCTGTAACCCTCAAATACGTAAATACATATAAGAAATTTGATGAGATAAACATGCCATACAAGCATGACATGTATAATGCAATATGTACACGGTCTTGAAACAAACATGCGAAATTTCCACATTATGTAAAATATGCAAAAATGATAATACGTAAAATTAACATTCTCTGAAAACAAAAGAAATTCCTAACCAGCTTCCATTTTATTATTCATTTTCTATGGAAATATGCATTTGCATGAACATTTCCAACCTGGATAGATATAACCGGTTGTTCGTCATTGCTATAAATATGTGTGTTGCCTAAAGCGAAAGATACGTGCCACTTTATTTATATTACAATTCTGTATAATATTTCCATTTATAATAACTAATGAAGCAATAACAGATTAAAGAATCCAATAAACAAAGCTCACTATATTTTGTGCTTGAATATATTTAGAATTTTTCAAAAACTAATGAAACACGTATCATATTTTTGTAATATTACGTCTTATATTTTGAACATCGAAAATTTCAGATATTTCAAAGAAAAATGCGTATATCGAAATATTTCATGTTCTCGAGATTAAAGTCGGTATAGCAGCGCTATTCGTTTTAACAGCGCTATTTCACACCATTTTTTACACAATTTCCTGCAAATTGGAATATACAGCACGCGTAATTTTTTAGGAAATTCAGCACGAACTTGCGGCGTATATGTATCGGCATTTACCAGCTTCGTACAACGTAGGCATCAAGATTAAATATAACAGGTGCAAATTTAGTGACATGAAAGCACTCGTGGAGACACTTAGCCCCTGATAGGTGTATTTCCAAGGGGAATACATTTATAAGAGAATGGTGATATTGTTGAAGACATAAATAGGATTACATTTACGTTACATGCAACATTTTGTTTGGAATTTCTTTTACAATCCATTTAAAAGAAAATACAGAGAATTTCTTTAATATGTTTCTCATCTCTACTGTATAGATTATACGATTCTACAACGTTTTCCTTCTTTTTTTTTTTTTTTGATCATGGAAATCATTCTTGCGTTTGTGATTACAACGAGCTTTAGTAAAATATCTGTTATGTGGGTTTTGTATTGCAATGGGAGGAAAACATATCAAACATTTACTACACAAAGAACACTTTTACATGCTTCGTTTGCGTTTGCGAAGTAATCTCTATTGATATTGGCAACTTTGAGCTAACATACTTCTGAATCAATCTTTCTGTTTACGTTGAACGAAAAAGCTCGCTCACGACATCGAATGTTCGTAAGTGATAAAAATCGATTTTACGTCGAAAGGATTGATCGCAGGACCTATGTTGATTGGACATTTTTTCCTCCTCTTGGTGACTAAATACCATAAGCTCTTAATCCTTTCTCTTAACGCCGTGTATACTACACTGATCTTTCGAGGTGATACGTCTACTTTACAATATTTACGTTCGATAATTTTTACAACGTTCTCCAGAACGGATTCTCCATAATGCAATAACTTCAACTCACCATCATTCAACATTGAGAGTCGAAAATGAGTACACGACGAAAGCAGAATGTTTATTCAAAAGCACTTACGTATACGTTGCATAAATTAAAAACTGACTGGAAAGGTTACAAAGATATATAGGAATAAAAATTAATAGCAAAAGAATAAATAAATCTGTAACTAAGTGAATATTGTGCGAGTCTAATTTCTGTAAGCCGTAGCTATACTCTCGTTTGACTCTCACTCGGTAGCAAGTGCTTTCATCCAAATCCTTATATTTCCTTCTATATTCCACAACGTAATTTGATAATCATCGTCTACAATGGCAGTCTAAAACGAGACGACAGACAGTCCAAAAGTGTATAGGACAATTAGAGGAATTCGTGGTCGCCAGGAATTCGCTTTGCGCTTGACAAAGGGTTTTCTGATGCATCTTGAAAGCTGACCGGCTGTTTCGCAAACCTGTGATCCGGACTTTCACGAAATTTGGATATACGACGAGGTGAAGGAGATACTACGGTATCTTGACGTTGCGTACACCTCTTGAGACAGTTGGATGGACGAAACGAAATCCGGCGATATTACCAGGCAAGCGCGCTAGTGTACGGGCGACGTTCAACTCGTAAAGATACATTCATACTCGAGGCACATCTTGTGAAAGGATATACCTAAGGCACTCGCGGAACGTCAGCATAATCTTTTACAGAGATCCCTTTTACGGGACCACCGTCGACTTAGTATCTCGAGCACGGTCCGTCAAGTAGCTCGCATTGGCCTGCAACGCCCGACCACTTTCCAAATCTTTTGCATTTCTACCCAGCCCTCCTTCTGCTTCCTCCCCTTCTTCTTCCTCGTCGTCGTTGTGGTCGTTGTCGTGGTCGTTGTCGTCGTAGACGTTGTTGACGCCGCATTGGTCGTCGTTCGTATAACCACATAGGAAAAAACTGTTTGCATAACGTTGAAGAGTGAGATCAGGACTTTCCAGGCAACGATTTACTCCTCGTCCGTTCGATACGTATCTCGGAAACGTCTTATTTTAGGTTCTTACGTGGAAATCTCACGATTCAATCTGATCCCTGCGTCCTCGTAAAAGGATCCAACAACAGATGCAATGTATGAATAGTTTAAATGTGTGTAAGTGATGATTTAATGGAGACGCGTGTTCGTGAAAGGACCTTGCGAGGAGTAACGTGCGAATAGTTTAGGTGTATGGATATTTAATGGATGATCGGATATGTAGAAAAGTTATTTGCATAGGAGCGTTTTTATCTGAGAATGAGAATCATAGGAAAGATATGATAAGCGTATTTTTGTTGATTTTTTGAGTTTAATATCGCTTTATGACCGAAGAAGAATATTTTAATGTAAAATAGTTAACGATGAAACGAACCTGATAGATCCAAAATTATAATTGATAAAGTTTTGCGGAAGCTAAAAGTGTAATTGTTAAGGTGAACAAATGCTTGAATGTCTTCAATGTTTTATCATTATTGAGAGCAATAGTAATTCCGATAACATTTTATTGTAAAATATTCTTATACCTGCGCCTGAATAATAATCACGATATGCATGCAGCGAATATTTTACAGGCTTTTTATCTTCGCCTAATATAATAAAAGAAACACGTGGTATAATAAAGTATGCACTGCGTGCAGGTGCAAGCAATCGGAGCGGACCGAGAAAAATAAAGGAAATGAATTCCCGTGTACTTACTCGATAATATATTTATGGGACTACGTATTGTTTTACTATTCTAACGGTAATAAAGAATAGTGAGTAACTTTTAGACGAAACTTAATAAGTACTTTATAAATTGATGGTATAAAAGTATCTTAGGTAGTATAAAATCTCGTAAAATCGTCTTATGATAGTCGTAAAAATAAATTTCCTTGTTCAACTCAGAGAAGAGGGGAACTTTGAATAATTTAATGCCCGTGTTGCTTAGAGTTTATAAAAATACCTTTTTTTTTTTAATGAAAATGAGACGCTCAAAAAGTAGAGAATGCATAAAGTAATAGTAAAAAGTCTGTGTAACAAACGTACTCTTTGGTAACATCTACCGTTGTTGGCGAGCTGAATATTTTTTATTTGAAAATATGGCGAGCTATTTTTTAAAAACGATCATAAATTTTAAACAATCTATAGGACGTATTATTCTGGAAATGAATAAACGAAAATTTTTAAATGGCAATAAATTACAATGAGAGATTAGTAATTAAATCTAATAAAAAATTAATAGAGTTAGATCACATATAACTTTATCACTTTGTTTAACAAGCATTGTACAAAGAAGATTTTTAATGGAATAATATCCAATTACATTTTTCATTACTACGTTTCTTCGCTAAAACCTTTTGAAGAACACTGATTTATTCCCCTAATTATGAAATAATCACTCCTCGTCCAAAAAGTATTGAATCGTTTGGGAAGTTCGTAGAACGTTTCTGACAATCGATATTAAATTCTGCTGCACATTTAATGAGATTGGAAAGGGAATTATTTATTATGAATTTCTGTCAAATAATTAAATGCTGCATTTCCGTGCTAACAGACATTGTTAATAGTTGAATATTAAATGCGGCATTTAAACAGAATCATTTTAAATTTATCAGGAGAACATAATTTTTTCAATAAGATAGTGTCGAATCTTTAACTCTTTACGAGAGATTTTTGGTAGCAGAAAATTGAATATCCCAGACATCTGCAAAAAATCATTGCTAAAGAAGACGAATAATTTTTAGAAAAATAACTTATGAAAATATCTAATAGATGGCAAAATATCATCAAAAGAAACGTTACAGAAACTATTTAACAACATAGTATATGCCATCGAAATAAAATTATATACAGTGCATAATATGAATTGACATATGGCTGCACTGTCTGTGGATCCAAAGAACTTGATGATCTTCGATATTACCCTTAACCTAGATCAGAAATAATAATATATCGTACAGTATATAAATCGGAAAAAGAAGAAATTTCACTTCGTTATTAATTCGAGCACCGTTTTCGAATTTTAATTTTCGCTACTTTATGCTCATCGTGAAGGCACCTAATGAATATAATTTCGATTACACAATTTATTTCGTACATTATAAATCTATGAATCTAGAGGCTGAAGCGCGTCGTTTTTCACGGGTTTCCAATACACGAAAAATACATTTGCCCATTTTTCGCAAATTTCAGTCGCAAAACGCCGTTTCCATCCTCGTTCGAGCATATCTCGTAAAATAAACGCGCGTTCGGCTGCACAACGTTTTACCTTCGCGTGAAAAAATCCTGCAACGTGGGGTTAATTGTCCAATGGAGAATTACGTTCTCTCGCCCGAAGTAATCGCGATCATTAAAGCATCGAGTGGTCAGAGGGCCAAAGTAGACCACCGTTGCCAAAGTAGCTTCGCCTTAATTTGCCCGCCGTCCCGTGATAGGATCCCTTTAATCCTGCGCGACCGAAGGCGTTCGCTGAAGGATTTCGGCTCGAGTGTATGCGTGACCACGAGAGTCAACATTGACGCAAGCCCCGCGGCATACGTTACGGTGATTATGCCTGTAACAACACCTTGCCCTATCCCACATTACCCGGGATCTCGTTACACGCACTTAGACCTACCCCCGTGCGATCCTTCCACCCTCGCCCAAGGATCCTCGCAGGAAGCTAGCTATAACGGGGTAACCTGTATCAGGAACGTGTAAGGTGCTCGTAATTTACATCAGGCGCAGGGCTCATCGAATTTTGACCGCTAGCAAAGCATGGACTTACGGACAAGGGGCAAACGCCACCTTCCAGGGACAGGTACTTAGCCAGTTCGACTATATTGGGCTGGCAACTAAGTGATTGCGGATTTTGTCAATACCATCTAATGATAAAATCAGCAATCACTTAGTTATCAACCCAATAGTAACGATTTTCAAGCGATGTGTCACGAAGGGTCCACAGATACGCCGTGAGGTCGTTTGAAACATGCGATATCTAATTGTTTAGTTGAGAATATTCACCTGTTTTCCATTAGATTGTCAAATAGAAAATAGTACTCTACAATAGTCATTGTCGGGTGGTAATTTCTTGAACCGAAGTTAATACACTTTCTGATGAATTTTAGTAATTAGTTTACGTGAGATGAAACGATTGAAAATCGATGAATTATAGTAAATAATGACTTCGAGTTGTGCATTTAAAGAATATCTAAAGAGAAAGCGAGTTAGATAGTTTATTACGTTAAGTGAAATAATTGAATAATAATTTTCTGTAAGGAACTAATTTGTAACGTGAATATTAATCTTAAACATGGAATTAATGTTGAAAATGGGCCCATCAGATATTGTTAATACAATGAATAATTGATTTTAAATACTTTGGTAACATCTGTGAAGTATATGATTCCAGTACATATTTTGTAGCTTCTACACACATTTACAGATTCGTTTCAAATTTGACCAATACAATCACGATACTCGTGTCTCGTTACAGCGCTAATGAAATTCCCAATTGTTTTGCACGATATATGCATAAAGAGTTGCTAAGAATGTCGAAAAAGAGAAGGTAATTCTACGTCTGAAGACTTTAATTCCAAACGCATCTTGTCGGTTTATTGTATATCAAGTTAATAATAGGTTTATACTACCCAAGGTCGTAAAAAGAGATAGCTAAAGAAAAATATCTAAAATAAAAAGCGTAGGTAGGATCACGCTACGAACTGCCGCTTTAGTAGCTAGAATATACAGTAATTGTCCGGCTATAAAACGGCTCCATAGTCAACTTGTCCGACCCTAACTGCGAAAGTCGTGTGAAGGACCAGACCATAATCCGGAAGTGACGTGACAAGAAAGTGAGCGAACCAGCAGCGACACTTTACCACTAATTACTGGCCCACGCGTCCGCCGTTGGCGTGTAATTTCCTCGCATGGCATCCTTTATCGCGTCTAATGAAGCTGGCACCAATTTCATCCGGACAATTGGCCGATAAAATCGAACACGAGCTGGCAAACCAAGCTTAATTGCAACGCTAACAATTTATTTAGCATTTTATTTGATACAATTACATCAGAAATTACAGAATCTTTAAAACATTTTCAATGTCAAAGAGATAACAGAACATTAACGATACTCGGTAGTGCAGAATCATATTAACGTAATATCAAACTACTACTTTTATACTGTACTTCTTATTTTACTACTTTTTCCTTAGCGAAGTTGAAAGCGAATAAATCGTCTCGCGTCTTACATTATAAGAATACGTGTCAAAAAAATTCGCAGAGCCAACATTTTTAACATGTTCAAGGAATATATGTAGACTTTCGTGGCTGATCGTATGTCACAGCGGCTACATAAAGCATTTATACGCATGAAGATACTACTAAATGATACGAAATATAACACACTAGGACCCGATTAATTAGTACGTAACTGGCATAATAAATTTATGGTTAGAAACTATAATAATCTTCTGACCACATTAAATAACGTAAAAATCAACAAAATTCTACTCGCCATATTTTCTCCTGTAATCTTCATTCGTGAAACGCGACTTTTATCGGCAGCTAGCCCGAAGAAACCTAGGACGAAGAGAGAAGAGTCGGCGGACGAGGTGGTCGTAAATTAGGCTTCCTTCGGTTCCATGGAGCCGCTAATTGCCAGGATCCCCTGTCGCCCTGCTGTAATTTCCTGCAGGTGATCCTTTATCGGGACTAATGAACCTAGCTGCGATTCAAGTCCGACAATCGCCGTGATAAAATCGAAGATAATCGCCAGTGACGGTGCATGATGCTCCCAGCGGCCAGTGCTACCAATCGTTGGATAGCAAACGGTTAACGCGCCTCCCAGCGTTCAATAAGAGAACCCTCGATGTAGCGACACAATCGAGTATGCTCTTCCGGTGCACTTGGAGAGCGATCCACCTAGCTACCGATCTGCTCGAGCATGCTCTTCACCGGATGCTTCACTCGAATTGGAACGCAGTTGAATCACGTTTGGATCGCTTCTCTTTCGATTTCAAAGCATATTAGGCACTCGACCATCTTCCTAGCACACGCGAAGCCGCGTTATGGTACATCTTAACGAATCAATGCCCCGATGACGCTTCTTTGGTTTAACTCTGCCTTGCTACGGTATTTCGATCCTCGTGTTTCAATTTTGCTCTCATTTTAACGAGCAAAGAGGATTTCAAGATAACGGATATTATAACGGAACTGGAGGAATAACGCTGTGAGAAAATGTTTAACGTAAAATCGAATCGAGATGTCATGCATACTAACAGGATAATTTTCATATTCTGTTGGAACTGAAGATATTTGTTAACGTTAGAAGTATATACAATAATTGGATCGACAGTGGCCATAGAGATATACGTTGATAAACCGTGAAAATTTAAAGTCAGAAAATCGGTTTAAATATGGAGCGTACTAGGTGTTTGTGTTGGAAATTAGTTAGATTCTTAAGATAAATTTACCACGAATTAGCTTCTCGATTAATCTTGGTTTATTCAAACGATAGAAAATTATTTCCCCCTGTTACACTTTAGAAGGAATTCTTATTGAATTTGAACGAAGTTTTACAGAGCGAAGTATTATAATAGCAAGTATGCTTATTTCGATAGCAACGTGAAACAGACCCATGGTGTAGATAACATCTGGCTAAATACGTAAATTTGGTATTCAAAATGAGGGAAAAGTTTGTTGAACACCTCACGGAATACTATATATATATATATGTAAAGTGGAATAGATTACTGTAGTTACAATAAACCGACAGGTGAACGGCAGTACTTGGCACAACTTAATGAACTACTTAATTAGTCTGTACAGCGCGAACTAGTCGCATTTCCATGGTATCGTAATATCGTCATCCTTGGATTGTTACGGTTGTAAATTTGAATATGTAATGGAGTTCGCACTGCGCTGATAAACTTGAGGTAATTTGATTGATGGTTTAATTAACCTCATCGAGGCTAATAGGTTGTAGTTCAGTTGTCGCAGCATAATAATTTTGGCGAATATTGTACAATAATATACAAGGAAGAAGGTTTCCATGCATTAATAAATTATATCTTGAAGATATTTAAATCAGGCAAGAGAATTAAATTATACACATTATTTAGTAATTACTATTACCTGGTCATATGCCTTTTTATTTGATTTTCCAAATAAACCTATATTTTTTCATCCCCTTGAAAATTTTCAAAATATTATTATATTATTACTTGTCTTAATAACTATACCTTCAGCTTCCATATAAAACTCTTATACTTTTCAAATATTTACACAATTAAACCAAACAGCTTCTCGTTTTTAATTATATGCCATGTCGAAACTCTTCCATTTAGCCAAAGGATAATGTAAAAATCGGAGGATCGATAAGAAAAGATACATGTGATCCTTATTTTTTTTTTAACTGCGATTTCCATACGTGTTACGTGTAACGTTAATCCAGATAATCGTGGCGTTACTGTACAACAAAGCCAGCTATCTCGCGAGCAACAGTCAGCCACTTCTGGCCGTACGTTATCGAACAAATTAAGTAAAGCACAAAACCGTTTCGTGACCTATTAACGATCGTCGAAAAGTCGAGCGCGATCTCATTACGGTAGCTGGTGGAGTGGCGGACCTGCAAAATTATACAGGCGAAATGGTGCAGTTACGCGATATTCTTGCTGCGACGAAGCTGGCCAGGGAAAAGGGTAGTAGATCCGAGTAAAATAGCGAGCCACGTGAGTGCTTCCCGAAACAGGATAAGCTTGGAAAGTGGCGATTTTGTGGGCCACGGGACGTGTACACCGGGTTCCCAAACTAGACGGAATACTAACCTAACGCTTCTCTACTCGTGAACCAGGCGTATAACCAAAGTTGAGTACGTATCTACTTTCGCATACGGTCTCTATAGTGTCGTCAAGGGCCCGCTAGCTACTTTATCACGCCGGCAGCTGAGTGGAAAATTTAGCAAAGATAACCACCGGCCGCATTAGGTCGCCACGTCGAAACTTTGTTGCAGGATACCGATCGTGGCCTCGTCGTCGATTCGGCCAAAGAACAGTTTACGGTCCATCGAACTCTGCCCCGTACGAAAACTTTCCGCTTGATGGACCGAGCACGTGTTGTTGCTCGGCGATTTTTCGCCGGTTCTACGATGGTCCGGCTTTAGGGCTGGTCCTTGATCGCAGCTGTGCAACGATTCGTCGGGAATTTCGAAGCAGGTTCCACGAGAGAATTTCTTGAGCGATTCTCTTGGAAGGTGGAATTAAGGGAAAAGTCTGAGGTGATTAATTTGTTTTGAAAATCATGTACATATTTAATGATTACTTTTATCTTCTTTTTGTTTTGTATGAGTTTATTTTAAAGTTTAAACGCGTTAACGATAGAGTAACTACCGATCATTGATTGTTATTTGGCTACAAGGCGGTTTAAAAGACTGTGTTACATGTTGAATAGATTTGCTCTTAAAGTTCATCTTGAAATTTGCTTTGGTGTTGAATCGATTTCTTGAAAATTTAAGACATTCTAGCAGAATGTGCTTAGCAATATTCAGCTAAATTCGTATTCAAGAGGATTTTGTTTCGTTATTACTCGTGCGAAATTTCACGGATTATAGAAAAAGATTTAGTTAAATGGTTAATTTGTTGAAAAATAATGCACGGTTTTAGCGATTACTTGTTCCTGTTTTGCTTTGACCGATTACAGGGAAAAATCAAGCAATTTAAACAATTTAGTCAGATGATTGATTTGTTGTGAAACAATGTACAATTTTAAAAATTACTTTTTTCCTTTTATCCCATTATAATGAATATTTAACATTAGTACGTTGTAACAGAAGAGAAACTGGATTTGTTGCTTTATTCTATATTCCTTCCAATCAAAAGCTGATCGATTTTCGAACAGGATAGCGTTCTAGTAAAGGGAATTCCTTTGCTCTTCCCTCTTTGACCCTCTTCCGGGTAAAAAAAAGTTCCTCGACAAAAATCTCCAGAGTCATGCATTATTCCGAGCCACTGACTTTCAATAAACCTGTTTTTCATCAAAGAAATCCCCCGTGACCATAAAACGACATCGAATCACAGAATCACCTTTATGATACCTCGCCCCAAAGCACGGACAATTTAAAAGATTCAACTGCCTGTTCATGCAATTAATCAGCGATTTCGGAACGCGTTTCGAACTTCGACCGTAATTTCCTTCTTCTTCAATTTATTGTAACTATACGATTTATCCCTTGGACATTATAGGTGAATCCTTATACGCTAGATTGGTTTACGTCCATAGACGCGGATATAACGACAGTGGATGTGGATGATAATTCCCAGCGGGATGTCATAACAGTTTGGTCGTAATGTTAGGTTGTCCTAAAAGTTTATTTTGTTTTAGAAGAAAATAATAGATGCACAACATTTTTTGTTTTAATGCAAACAAAACGTATCCTACGACAGCTAGAAGATTATCAAAGATAAAGACCACAACATTTGACAGATTAAGTTGCATATTTGTATCAACATAGCCGGACAAAGCAGCTGCGTGCGGATAGCGAAAGACATTTTTGGGACAACCTAATATATCAGACTTAAAAAAGAAAATAGAAAAAGGGTAAAATAGTGACACAGGCTGAAAGAAATATAATTAACAAATTGTAACTTTGATCATTTAAATCGCTCAAGCGACGATTTTCAATGGGAATTTCGCTCTTCGATATTTAGTTAGCTTTCGTCGAAAGACGCTGTCAGAGTGCAACAGACGAAAATCTTGAAAACGTTTTCTCATTTTCACTGCCAGTGCTTGTAAAGTGTTTATAAGTGTGAGCAAACATGTCGTTGCAACGAAGAGGAATTTGCATGTGTCTGCTTCACGAATTCCTATCCTGACCACAACACATCGTTGACAAGTGAGAATATTAATGAAATAGTTGGTAAATCTAGCATAACTGAATTCATTGTTTAGCAGTGGTTTGCGTGGTTTTCGCAGAATGAATCACTTCGGAATTCTGATACTAATTCCTTTACGAATATGGAGCCAATGATAAATAAATTAATTCAGTGGGACAATCCGAATTCTGTTTGTGTACAGAGTATATGTAAAACATTTACGTCATATCATCTATGTTACAAAGATTTTTTAAAGAGAATTGTTTATGACGTACGATGACGTGTGACGAAGATGGGTCTCGTATGATGAGGAACCGGGTGAACTTATACGGCACTATGAAGAAGATATTGCTTCTAAAAACAACAATAGGTTACTTGGAGTTTTGTGGGCTATAGAAGGAATTATTTGTCGTAAAATATCCAAAAGTGCAAATACAGCGGATGACTTTTATGACACAATTGTTTCTGCATTGCGGATTGACACGAAAAGTCTCGTTTAGAAATTTTATCCACTTACAAGTGGCACAAGTCCAGTTCTTCCATATGTGTGTGAACGTATAGAACATCGAAATTATCATATCTTTTTATTATCACAGAATTTTGTAGACGTTTGACCATAGGAGCGTAGTTTGCTGAAACAATTTAATCAATTCAGTTGATTTTTTGAGTACAGAATGGAAGAAATGAAAGATGGAATGCGCTGGACATTTGAAAAATTTGAAAAGAAAAATTTAGATCTGAATTTCAATCTGAAATTATAATTATAGTATTTGTCCTAAGTGTTGGTAGCTGTACATGTACACGCATTGACTATGAATGTATGTATTAAACATTAATGTACTCCAAATTTTCATAAGCTATTTTAAATATTTCAACTGTATTACATGTAATCTTTCCAAGTGAACTTAAAAGTTAGAAACGTGCGATAATACGTAGACTTGTAAAGTCATAAATAAATCAGAATGATGAAACATAAAAATCGATACAAACATTTTCAGGAAAAATAATAAAAATGTTACAATTTTTACTATATCTGCTATTCAAACAAGTAGATTTTTTTAGAAATCCATTTATACAACCATATTTCCTTTGGAAACGTAAAAAGTAAAAATAGAGAGACGACTGTTTCAACGAAACTGATAGAATACTAAAATACTAAAATTTTAAAAATACTAAAATTTCTTGTCTCGAATATCATTAATACAACAACAAAATACTGGATCGCTGAGATATCTGAATCAAGAATCCTTGCATCAGCGAGTAAACAAGCAACAACAGCAACTGCTGTAAATGCCTATTTCGATGCAGTGTGCTTTTATAGTCGCTATCTCGCTCTTTACGCGCTCATAAAAGGCCCAATCTGTTTGAATATGAAGCGAAACGAAGTAGGAAACGACAGTCTCTATCTCACACTGACTGTTTGTTCCTTCTTTTATACGAGAATGAAAGATCGAGAATAGTGCGAACATTACAAAGAATAACAATCATCGAAGATTCTTGGCGCAAAAAATATTCCAAGATCGTAGGAGGAAACACCATAAGTTTATTTTTGTTAACTTTTTTTTTATTGTATAATTTTTATGTTACTTGGTGACTAAGAGAATGTATTTTGGTATGAAATAGTCCAAATCTCGTGCAATACCTCTGAACAATATATTATAAAATTTAGCCAATCTTTCCCATGGAATGAGCAAATTAATTCCTATTTTTCTAATTTTTTTAATTCGAAATTATCGACCAATTCGTTTCTTCTATCGATGACTCACCATCCTCGACTTTATACTGTATTTTACGCCGCGTTCGACTATCGACCGCCGTTTTTATCATTTCGCTTCAATCGTCGAACTCAAACCTAGACAATATTCGTATGACTACGACTCGCATTTTTGCACTGCCTAACCTGCACAGGTGCACAGGTGTCTAACCTGTTTACGACTATCGAGGAATTTTGTCACGTTGTCAAATGCCCGGAGATTATGGGAAATTTGTAGATACGAAAATTCATATAATGCATATAATATATAGAAATACGTACGATAGTAAAGATATGTATTTAAATACAGTATGCTTTGCAATATTTAGTAAATAAAATATTTGCAATCTAATTTATAAACACTACTTTCAAGCATAATCGGAATAAAAATCACGACGCAACAACGTTGTAAACTTTAACATTCATCCAAGATGATTAATACAAATGTATGAATTTGTACAGCATACATGTACATACACATCGACTATTTACGATGCCTTGTCAATGCAGATGATCATTCGCGTGTTACAAATAAAAAGAAATAGAGAGAGAAAAGAAAAATTCATGCAAGTATCACAATTACAGAAACAGCAAGCTGCCGAGAAATAACAAAATAGCCGAGGGACTCGGCAGACTTTAAAGGAAATTGAATCGTAAAATCGCAGTATAGTCGCGTACGGCCAAAACGTCGTTGAACCGTTCACGACAGGATTCAACCTTCCGTCGAAGAAAATCTTTGGATAGCTGTTCGGCTATCCTAATTCTGAGTTACGGGTATCGTCGACGTTAAGACAAACGAATTTTCGAGAGGCTCGCTCGAATTCCTGCGTTCCACGCCCTGAAACGTTTGTCGCTTTGAACGCTTTTGTAATAAAATCCGGCATCCGGACACAAGCACCGTCTAAAATGCTGGCTGTGTGCCAGCTTTTTACATCCTGGTTACAGTTGAAATTTTGTTGATGTTGGCGTATGTTGAATGGAATGTTTAGCAACGGAATGTTGAATACAGAACTGTAGGTTCACAAACGAATCTTTAGAAATGCGTTTCGAAGATGTACACCCTCGTGCACAAGTATTAGGGTAGTTTAAAAAGTCTTCTGTTAGCTTGCTCGTAAAATTTCATGGATTTGCCACTCATCTATTGAGATCCACCTTTGAGATGGATAGTTTGTTTTCCTTCTGAACTGTGTTTCACACTTCTTAACATCACAATCAGGAAATCAACAAAATTGTATTTATTATACTTTCTTCCCCTATACTCTCCATACGTGTATAACAAATAATTTATATTGTAATATATATTTTCGTTCCTAAATTATAAATGCTTTTCTATAAACACAAATTCTTCCTGTAACTATCTCTTTAAATCAACCTTAACGCCACCCATTGTTATTTAAAACATGTGTTTCGCGTCTATTTAAAGTTATAATATTAGACTTTAATAGAATATTAGTAATAACAGTAATAAAATTTAGTATTTCCGCAAGTAGACTTTAATAGAATATTAGTAATAACAGTAATAAAATTTAGTATTTCCGCAAGTTATAATATCGACATATTGTAGAACGAAAGAGTAACTAATTCAAAGCTTAAATCCCTTTGTTTCCTGAACACTGTTGTGTCGATCTGTTTCAAAATACTACAATAAGAATACGAATGAAAGCTATCAGATGTAAAAGTAAATCGAACGACTCCTTTTTTGACAAATGGACACTCCGAAGTTTCTCGTTACTCTGCTACATTTCGTATGAGAACTCATGTTCACATTTTACTGGAGCATTACTCGATTTACAACAAAATCCCAGGGACCAGCACACAAGTAAAACGATGATAAAAGAGCGAGATGGCTCGGTTCCAAAATTTTTAACGTCCTACTTGCTTCCATGTCGTACTTTATGGCGTACAAATTGGAAAAGCTCGACGAACGTAGTTTCCCGTAGAAAAATTCTCCTTGTCATAATTCATGCGTAGATCGTTCGTAATATATCGAGGATTCCCGTCGAGTGGAACGACATCGGCGATGGTTTAAAAGATTTGACTTTTCGTTGCCAATAATTCATATCAACGCCGGTATTCTCGTTCCGCATTCAAAGTCCTTTGTCACTCGGTTTGCCGCCGGAATAACATGTCTGACCCAAAAACCAAGGGGTTGTTTCAACAGGGCTGGCGGAACTCCAACTTTTCTACCCCCTTTGCAACGATCCTTCGCCACAGCTTGCAAGAAAATCGAAATTTTTGCCTTGCAACCGGACTGTCGCGACAGATTGGCCGAGCTTGTCTACTCGTTCGTCTTACATACTTTGTAACTATTCGAGAATTGGAAGATGCTCAAGTTCTGATTGTTGATATCGCACGAATATTTAATATTACGATACAACATTCATTTTTACGTTCCGATCACCAATTTGATAAAATATGCAGGATGATATATATGAAATATCACAAGTATAGTATTAGGAGTATGTTAATAATAAAAGATACAAAGTCGTTAGTGTTGAAAAATTATTCGCTTTAAATTAAAATCGAATACACATTCTTATCACTATTGTCGATTAAACGCTTGTTTAATGTTTCATTTAACTATGCGTTAACAATATCGTATTCTTTGTATCAGCGTTTTTAACGTATGTGGAAAAGTCATCGATTGGCATGTGAATGGCAAAAATCGTGTTGAAGGCAAGTTCCTTAGTAACATTTACCACTCGGGTTACGTGAGTGCGGATTTCATTAACGCGAAAAGTTTATTGTAATTTATTAGATTAGTTAGTATCAAGTTCAAGCCTGTTGCCTCAAGTTACACCTTAAATGATGGAAGATTCTCAGTTAGAGTGTAATGTGCAGCTTGTTGTCCCAAAAGAACAATTTATATTCTGCCAACAGCATGGCAACAAAAGTTTGTTAAATCAGTTAATGTTATTACATAAATATCCACCACTATCATTTACACGATTAATTAATTTATTTTTTTATTATACTATTATTTTAATTAATTTACTTTTAATCGTCATCTATTAAAATGTATTACCTCCGATATATTAAATTAATTTTGAATTTTCAATCTCGTGATCAATTAGCCGCGCACAAATACTTCAAAAACAATTTATCGCCGTATTAAATAAAAATTATTCTGTTATCTCACGTATCATACTTTGTTGACGACAAAGTGATTTGTATTATTCTGACGCTATAAATTTTTATTACGGAATATACCATATTTTTCTATGCATAATCACACACACACAGGATCGTGGTGAACGTTTTAAATATAAACTACCATAATTTTATATACGGTAACGAAAATCGTAACAATGTAATAAACAAACATTTATTTCTATTATTTCGTTAGTAAAATTTTATTAGAACATACGATATGTATGTTTCTGCTACATAACTTCCAACACGATCAGGATACAAATTTTAAATTTCGTTCGCTACTGTATTATCCGATAATTTCACATTATACAAATCGTAATACATCAATGATGAAACATCACCATCTCCAATCTCCTTTCAATACTAACTGTCTGCTAGCTTCTTGTCTCTCATTCGCAAAATATTTCCGTTCATAACACGTTTGTTTCACTACAGAAACAGATAAACACAATTTAACGCGACAGTACGCGCATTTATGATCGCGCGATTAGCTTTTAATGCGGCCACGTTCGCGAATAAAACGAAACTCGGTCGACGCTACTGTAAACATCGAATTCAAACCGCAACACCTGCTACTTAACACTTTCGCCCGTTACACTCTTGGCGAACATAAATTATTCATTCGGCGCTACGCGAAACACCTTACCACTTGCTGAGAGTCTTCCATCATTCAACATATTCCACCCTGGGTCAGAATCAACGTAGCGCGTGGTTTCAACTAACAGGATAAATTAAACGCGTATTATGATAAGTTAATAAATGACGAAATTTAGAAGAAATAGAATTTCGTTTATTTGCTTCTCCGCAGTTGCAATCGTCAATGGACTATCATCGATCGCGATTTTCCTTCGTTGTAACGAAATGATATAGCAACGCTATGAATGTATTTCCATACGTATAGAAATTTTTTACAAATATATTTATTAGACGTTTCATAAACCGTTTTTTGAAATTCATTAACACCGTAATTAATGAAACGCGACTACTGTGGCTGTTAGTGTCAAGGCTGAGCACGAGCCAAGGTCGACGCATTTTCAGAAAGTATTGAAAATCAAAGGTATTGTATCGTCTATAGCCGCGGCCATAAATGTGTCTTCAGGGTCTAAAACTCTTAATTAAGAACTGCTGTGGTTCGCGGTACGGTCACGAGTGCTATAGTTTCGAAGTATCAACAAGGGGCTCGATGCTCTCTGTTGTCCATCGCCGAGAATCACGTGCACGAGGCCGATGACTCGAGGTCACGTTCCTCCGTGCTACGTGAAAAGAGACAAAGCTTTTCTAGAAGGACCTGGCCACGGAATGGAAAGGGTGATGAACCCTGTGGCAAGAGGACTGAATAAAAAGCTTAGCACTTACCAACTCACCACAGCCCAAGCTTCAACCGAGATCCAGATTGTCGAAGATCTAACATGGATATATATTTATAAAATTTGGAACGAGACGAAAAATTTTGGAAGAGACAAGTACTTATATATGTATTTCGCTAAATCATCAAACTATTGTAATTAATACTTCGTTATCAGTTATTCGTTATTAATAACCCACGATATGTAGCAGGAATATTAATTTCTTTCTACGTATATGCAATAAACGACTCTTATCTTTTCTACATATATGTACATTTCCAGATTGATCTTCAATTTTACATCAGTATCGTCGTGTCTGGTTAACAATGTGGAGATATGTACTATCACGAGATACTGTGCATTTATTTCTTTCAAAAAATTCAAAATACTTGTTTCTATCGCTTTTTCAATTGAAATATTTTTCATTTGTTTTATTTTGTCAAAGTGGTGGGATATTGTTGCAGGGATAATAAATAGAAACTTATCGATAAGCGTCTGATGCATTAAAAACTTCCATTAAAAGACATCCTCCATATCACAGATTCAATTTACTTCAATTTATTCGACCATAGTCTTTGTTGATTTAAAAGAAATCTGCTAATTAAAGACCAGTAAATCAGAATCTCCGAACTTGAAATATTTATCAAAATACAATTCATCACAGAGTTTGATAATTTTAACTAGAACGACAAATATATCATATACATACTTACTACATAGTATACAGTTCTCGGTGACAAAACGCGTTGGTTGTTAATCTCAAGAAACCTCGAAAACAACCGAGAAGCCTGTACGTCGCAGCATCTTGTACCTAGGAACTTCTTAACGAGTAAAAATAAGTTTCGACGAACGTTAATGCAGCTCTCGCGGCGCAGCGTATGAATAATTTATGTCCACCGCGGGGACGAAAGTACTCGGTAGCAGGTGTTGTTGCCGGAACTAGCTGTTCGTCCGACTGTTCTATTCTGCTCTTCCTTCTACCTCCACCACTCCTTTCTGTGCATCTGTCGACGTTGTATAATACGTTAATAAACGCTCGTAACAACAGGTACCAACGCGGTTGCATTCAGCCCAAGTTCGTCCAACTTGCACACTTCGTTACAAATGTCACGCTAACGCTGCCTCCGGAAGCTGCGAAACGCAACCGCGAAAATACACTAGCCACGTAAGAAGTTTCCTTGAAGCCTGTAATACACTCGCGAATCTTTAATTATTTCTCAACTGTGCTGTCTCGTTTACTGTTCGAGTTTCTGTAGTTGTTCTCGCTGTCAAGGAACGATATTGTTTCTGTTTGCACTCTCACGCAACTCGTACAACCCATCCAAATTCGATTTTCTCGAGAACGAAGCCTCGAATGGAAAAAATTTGATATCTTCGACTTTCATTTTTCTCTATGTAGAATCATTCTCGTTTGTACCGATTTGTATATTGATACTAGGACACCCTGTATATCTAGTAATTACAAGTCGATTATTGACGTATTTGTATTAGGTTGGCAACTAAGTGATTGCGGATTTTGTCATTAGGTGGTATTGACAAAATCCACAATCAGTTGCCAACCTAATAGTTTGCTCGAGCTTTATGCTTTTATTAGTACGTGAGCCTTCTTCCGACGTTTCGTAAACATTTTTAGTTCCCAGACGTGAAGAATTGTCGATTCTGACGAACTATGTTGAGCCAAAATCTAATCCAAACGCGATTGAAACTCGAAGAATCGCAGATATATACCTTCTGACAATCGTGAGAATTAAAAATCTGAAAATCAATTATTGATCGAGACTAATTTATCGAAATGAACTGTGATGCATCGAAGACGAATTTAATCCTCGACTATTGCCCGAATTTTTACCTCGTTATTACGATCTAGTGGAGAATTCTGAGAAGCTCCTGTATTCATACCCAACCCTCTTAGAAACGAATTTCTGTTTAACTTACGAATGAAAATTGTTTCCTATTAATTGCCAACGATATTTTGTCAGATCATTTTCTATAGGAAATATAATTTAACGTGAAAAAAATTCCAGTCGTGTAGTTGAAGACTGGAAGGGTTAACGTATACTCGCAAATTACTTCGCAAATCTTAAGCGTCATGATAGTATCGTTAGCGAGATAACGTTATCTGGCAGAGACTGCCGTTGCACGAATTGGCTACGCTCATCCATCACGTTAGTTATTCTTCGACCTAGATACCTATCATATTATGCAGTATGCTAATGAACATCTATTATCGCAACCTGGTTGTACCAGCACCAGGTTAGGACAACTACATGGTCCAATAACACAAACAACCCTGGCAACGGCAGCTTTCATCGATAACCGCTCCGATCAGAGTTAATCTGTCTGCCATAACGTCTGAATAAGTTTCGGTGGTTGCCACAGTGTTCCTGATTATATAAATTATATATATAAAAATATAAGTTTGTTATTCGTCGTCGCTGAGATTTATTGTGATCGTGATCATGGAACTAGTAAAATAAATTTTATTAATGAAACTTTTAAAGTACTTCATATGAAAGATTTTGAAGTAGTAAGAATAAAAATAATATCAGACAAACGAATATACTTTTTGGTATTAAATTATTTTCTCATAAATATCGCTCTGTTTATCATTTCCGTAAATATTTCTGAAGTATTTGTAGTGGATATTGTGTTCATAAAACATTCAATATATGTGTTATGTATAAATATACAGGAGGTAAGCACATGTACAAGTAATACGAGTAAATATAATATCAGACGATAGAATCAGCTTTTAATTCCAAGTATTAAACTCTTGTCTCATAAATATTGTTCTGTTTATCATTTCCACGAATATTTCTAAAATATTTATAACGCTTATCTTGTTCATAAAACACCTAATATATATTATATATACGTATACAATAGCTAGACATATGAGTACAAGTAGTTTGAGAAAGTATAATGTCAGACGATGGAATCAACCTGTAATTTCAAGTATTAAAATATTATAATACTTTTATGATGGTCGTTTCCATATGTTGCACGAATTTTTCAGGATGTTTCAGTATTTTTATTTCCCATAAAATATTCACAAATAATAACACTTGCAACGATATGTATTGTAGATAATTTTTCATATTAAAACGGTATACTTGCGAAAAGTTTGCTTTATTAATTAATGTATTTAAAATTCTTCTAGCGACAAGATGATGTAAATAAAATAAAAAATGAAAAATATGTACATGTTTAAATATAAATACGTGGAAGGAACCGCTCGATATTTCCAGAACTCATGATAAAAAAATCTGAAAATGAAATTGATCAAGTACAATGGACCTTTATGAATTAACAAATTTTGAACAAGTTTCCTTTTACAATAGATATCGCCAAAGCACAGTACCTATCTGTAAAACACAGGAACATTGTAATACAGTGAATTTTGTTTTGTTGTACATGCATTCAAACTTTTATGCTTCCCATTTTCTCGTTCGAGTTAGTTAATATAGAAATAATTAATTAATTTGTTTAAATTCTCACATGAATTAATTATTCCGTGTTTTATATTCGGAATTTATATTTTGTATACTTTTGCCTTTATATTGTAAATTCAAAGATTTGCCTCTTTTTGAAGCTACTTACTGAAATTTTATAAACCTAGATAACGCGTAGGAAGATTTAATGGAAAATTTGGAGCAGTTTCCTCGTTACAAAAATGCTGATGTGTATGTCTCAAAGTCTCAAGAGATGTTGCGCAGAACCCCTTCGTTTAAAGAAATTGACCATAAATTTTATATCGTTGCATGTGAATTACGATGCATCCTTGAAAAAACAGCAACTCCCTTAAGACGCAAGTTCATCGTTGCGAAAAAAAAAATGGATGAAAAACATAAGGAAAAGACGTGGCTTGGATATCGAGTAAATAATTATATTAAAAAAAATATATTTAAAACATAAAGATCGTATATAATATTCGTGAAAATTTTACTGCAAATACAGTACAATATAAATCGGCTCTTTACGCAAAATTCTTTATCTAACTTTGACATTTTCATTCAATACTCTTCTCGACATAAATATTTTGCGCGAATTTTCACTCGCTACAGGAGTAAGTCTGCGAAAGAAAGAAAATAAAGAAAAGCGAGATCCAGAAACAAGAACCGCTGAAAAGGTAAAGAAGAACGAGCGGTAAGTATAGCAAATAGGAAAGAGCACGTGCTATGTTTGCGTTGGCTTGGTTACCAAAATGTGCAGTGACACAGACGAAGAAAATCCTAAGAAGATTTTCTGCTGAAATGGTTCAGAAAAATGAAAATACAGAATGTGATGGAGAGGAAGGAATGTAAAAATAAAAAAGAAAAAAATTTATAAAACAAGATTTGATTAAGAGAAAAACCCGCTAACGATTTAAAATATCCTTTATCTCGACAATTATATCCTCTATTATACCTGAAGATTTATTGTACAATTATACCTGAAGCTAACAGGCTATTTCCGCCTTTAGCCATTCTATATAAAAAATTTCGATTTTAGTCATAAAACAACGTAAAATTCACCGAAATCGAATCAAAAATATACTTGTCGTATCTCTTCCTGTGAATTTTAAATGAATTATTATCAAAAGCAGACATCACGTTGATGCATATCGATAATACAGCGTTTTCCATAACGTTCGCGAAACGATGTCGTCCGATTAGCTAGACAGTGGGATTTTTTCTATCAATACAGCATGCAAGTTGAGAATGTGAAACGACTGTCGGCCGAGCGACAGCCTGTAATATATTATATTCGGTGAAATCGAATTGATCCCGGCCGGATTTCGCGCGAAGTGGAGACGGCCGAATGATTTATTTTGTCCGGCGGCGGCGCGAATGCGAGCCAATGGAACATCAAACGCGCGCGAGAAATCAAAACGACGGAAGTAGGACAATGGACTCCATCGGCCGATGCATTTTGATGCACCAACCGTTGGATTTCGTCCTCTCGTGGATCCTTCTGGTTAGAAATCGTCCGGCCCACCATAATTTCATATATTCCTTTTATGAATATATGTTGCGCACTATGTATGAAACATTTAAAAATTTTATTAACACTGTTATAAGATTCGACTATCATGATTATATCGGTAAAGTTCAAAACCAAGTATAATCAACGTGTTGTATAATTGTTGTAATTAGACGTCGTTGAAATAACGTACTTTATGAATAGTTTAATTCTACGGCATTTCTTTCTATAAATATATACTACACTGATTGGAACAGCGTGAAATAGTAACGATAATAATTTAATTTTCATTCTTTTTTTTTCTACGTTTCGCGTATCTTTCCTATAGCACGTCCAATTAAATATATAATTATTCTGTTTCAGGTAAGTGCATTTCTTAGAGAATCACATTATCCGTCACTCGATGTAAGTAACGACTATTATTTGCAATTTTTTACGCGAATAAAATTTATTGGAATTTTTGTTTCTAACCAACTTTGATTATTATAACTTATAATTTGATAATTCTGAAAATGCTTCAAATTTATTTTAATGAGATTTCGGAAAGAAAGAAGTTTGAAAAAGAGACATGAGACGTTCCTTGAAATAAGATACGAAACAAGTGAATTTACAATTAAACTATAAATAATTAAGAATCAAAAATCAAATAATAATTCCGAATGTATTCTTAAGATGATAAATCCGATTCTTACATTTAATTGCGCTTTATACAAACGGGACTTGGAACGTTTCGATGGCTGTGGCCATAACAAAACAAGTTTCTCGTCAGAGAATTATTAACCAGCCAAATAAGGATCGAGTCAAGTACGTGTAATTAGAAATTCTACAATTTGCCTGAGTAACCGCGCGAAATATCAAAGAAAAACTGCTTCGCCGGGAGAGGTTGGCCGCCATCTTCTAAAACGACAGGGAATCTCGCTTTTACAAGCAATCTACGAGAAGCTTGCCTATCAGTTAAGGTTTCAAGTTATGCAAATTACGCTCCTCTGTACATACTTAGAGCAAGGCGAAAGGAGGAGCTTTCCGTTTACATTTCCAGCGTAGCCGGAAGAAACTTCCCGTTCGTTTGGTGCTGCTTCTTATTTCGAAATCGCTTCACCCCCCCCCCACCTCCCCCGATAAACTGATCAAATTACGTTGCATCAATATTTCAACAACCGGTTGGTTACATAAATTTGCAAGAGTTTCCGCGACCACTCTTTTCCTCCGTGTTTTTCTATGTGTCTTCTTTTCCTCGACCGCTGTTTCCAGGGACGACACACAGTGGACAAGAATCGAAATATTCATTGTTCGATTCCGATCTTGTTATTCGATGATCAGTCCATAAGCGAATAGCGTAAATATAAACAACAATTTCCCCAAAGATCGGTAGAGAATTAGTAAAAGTTAAACGAAAAGCACATGAAAATTTAGTCACTCGAATATTAGCTCACTCATTCGTTGCTCTTGTTTGTTAATTCTAGTCGAATAACGCTTGTTACGCCTTAAATACGGAGAATTTGAACAAAGGTGCGTTTTTATCTCGAATTTTTTAAAAATTTGGATAGATGATTTTTGCGTGGCGCTTACGAAAAAAAGGGAAGATTGTTTCCACTATCGAAAGCTATTCGCTTAAACGTCACCGTGTGTCGTTAAACGAGAAAATAAATATTCGAGATCGAGCTAGGGATTAGGGAAAATACTAACAAAGGTTCGATAAACAGACTTTTACTCGCGTCGATTGCCCTAATAACAAGTTTCGGAGAAACTGCGAATTATATTATATATTTTTTATTTTTATCCTGAATCTCCGTTCAAATGGCGCAGTATAACGCGACTATCGAATTCTTTCGAACGCATGAATTCGCGAATAATGGCGAACACCGGTGTCCAGAGGCAGCTGCGACGAAATTTTTATCAAAACAACGAACGTCAAATATTTGTGACGCGATGTACCGCAGCGGCAACGTCACTTTTTACCGTGATTTATGAGGTCCGTCAGCCGTCATTTGTTCCACTCATCCCTCCATTGTAACGCTACGTTCCTCTTTTCCCCCGTCGTCGCTGTTCCAACAAGAAGAGAACCCTAACTTCGTTGGTTTAGTCTTTTAAGTTTTGGATTATATTGCCGTAACATTTTCAGTGTAATTTTTATTCTACGTATTCGAAAACCATTTAAATAACAATATATTCCAACGAGGGAAATTAGAAAAACCAGAATTACAAAAAATTGTGAAATTTTTGCGTGGAAGTAGAATAGATCATTCATAAAACAAACCTACTTTTTGTCGATGCCATAATACAATTAAGAGGGAATGAAATCATCCCCCGAAGCAAATGCTGAATTTTCTTTCTCGTAGATACCACTCTTGGACAGGTTTTGAGTATATTTGATCCATGGTTATAATATAAATAAGTATAAATAACACTACAAGGCAACTTCAGATGATAAAGAGTTATCACAATTCCTAGAATATGTGAGCTTCTCACGACTAAGAAACTGGTCAGCTCCACTTTCTGTAAATTTCTCAGTTTTATTATCCAATCTATTGAGTATCCAAGTAACTAGCGTTCAATTTGTTGAAAAACAAGTGACTTCCGATCGAAGAGACAAGGAAGATACATCGTCAAGCATCCGAAGGTATTGAAAAAGTGTTTGAAGTAAAAAGCATTCCATTGGAGAAAATTAACTCGACTTCCTCGATTCCGCTAACCAAAATTAAAACATACGAAGTGAATTACGAGTTTCTCGAGTGAATCGTAAATTTCGAAAGTAAATCGACAAGGTGGATTGAAAGCTGTAGAAGGAATCATCGAACGAATTATGAGAAACAATATTTAGTAAAAGCATTTAATTGCGTGTTTCTGGAGCATTTGCATTCTTCGTCGAATTCCATTCGTTTTTATCTACTCTTGACGATGCTATCTATGGTGAATTGCGAAAAAGCTGGAGTAGTTGAAAGAAGTTGAAAACAATAACGCGATCGAAACGAAACGAATTAAGGGAGATTGCCAAGGCTACATCATTCCTCGGGAAACGAGAAATGGAAGGCGGGCAAAGCCTCGGCCTCGATTCGTTCGTTCGAGTTGAATTCGAGCGACGTAGTCAAACGGTAAGTTTCTTCGTAGTCTTTGCAACGGAATTAAAGAAAATACGACTCGGCTGAAATGTTAATGAGTTCCCCTCGCTTGGCCGAGCCTCTCTTTGAACTCCTTAACCATGGATCCCCGCGAACGCGATCGAAGTTCCACGACTTGTTTATTACTCGGAGAAAAGCCTCTTGAATCGTTCTACTATTTCAAATGATAATACGCTTTTTCAATGCCTGTATTCCCTGTTCGCGTTAGTAATTTATATCCAAATGAAGATCGAGTGACGAATTATTTGTTTTAAAGGGAATCAATGATTCTTATACAGAATTGTAGAATTGAGGGCTACAGGTGAACAAAATTAAAAAAAAAACGTTGATGATATTAGTTACGTATAATTAACCTTTAATAATAATAATTTAATAATAAAAAGCTAATTTAGTTTCTTAGAGAACTTTGTGGATTTATTAGCTACTTCAAAAAATCTTGCACTTTTAAATTGTGTGTATATTTCATGTTAAAATAATTCTCTTCCATCGAGTAATATAAAAGTTGAGAAACTCAACTTATCATATTTTTCCTATCTGATCTTCGCATTTAATATTCGTCCCAGTTTTTAATATTTCTGTTTTAAATCCCACGTTGAATGCAGTTCTTTAATCGTCGCAGGTTTCTTTATTAATAAGATTTTCTTCTCAGACCATTGTAAATTTCTATTACGGTAGATTAAACTGTTTAACAATTACGCAAAGACGCTTATAGAAATATAATTCTGAAATATAATAAAAATGTAAAAATTTCGTGTTAATTCTAAACGCGTTTGAAAAAGAAAAATTAATCTCCCTCTCTCTCTCTCTCTCTCTCTCTCTTTCCTTCTCCCTCTCTGCTTAACACGTTAAAAATCTCGAGAGATTTAAACGTGTCCTCTTCAAATGGATTGTAAAATAGAGGAAAGTTAATTTTCCCAGTACCACTAGGGAAATCGGTCGTTCCATTTCCGACGTTAATGTAACATTTTTAATAGGCAGCGAAGGACATTTAACCACGTTTAAAACTAGAAAAAAGGACGCATAAATTCACGGATATCGAGGATATCGCAAATATTCATTATTTTTCCAATCGCGTATTTGTTCTCTACCTTTAAACTTTATCTTTCAATCCACTCAAGTCCCTACTATCACAATCGATTAAGACATCAACTACTTCCATTGGTAACGGTTGTTGCATAAAATTACACGATTGTCGGAGGCAAAGAGTTCAAATTCACCGACCATTGCTGAATTCCTTTGAAATATACGCTCGCCAGGGCGTGCCATCTACGTGGCCCTGTATTTTTACATTTATATTACGTTCATACTTCTTGACTCGCACGGCCCAACATTAATTCACAGTTGTACGCTCGGCGCACCGTTGAACCAGCGTATCCATCACTGTCCATTACGAAACAGAGAATCGTCTTGGCGCAGCCGTTAGACGCGTCGAGAATCGAGCGGAATCGCAGCGAGCAATGGCTCTTCTCAGTTCTTTTCCTCTTCTGCCAGGAACCCACGTATCGCCGAACGATTTCACGGGACCATGACTCTGTCATCTAAATTCCGCCACCGATAACACTCTTCTCCTCCTCTCCCCCCCTTTGCCATCTTTCTTCTCTTCTGTCCATTGCGTTCCTTGTTTTCTGTCTTTCCTTGTACGTTATTTCTCGCTATTTCTCTATCTATCTATGTATCTACTATTTGTCTCTGCCGACTCTCACTGTTTCTTATTCGTTCGTTCTTCTTCCTTGTTTCGCTCGGTGAATGCACACCGTGCATTCTCGTTCTTCCTCCTCGACCGTAGACAGCAAGTCTCTCTGTATTTCTGTGGAATTTCCCCGAGCACCGACTGTTCGTTCATCCCCCGGATTCTGAGCCGTTGTCCCTCTCTCTTCATCGTGGCAGCCACCGCGTAACCATTGTCCCATGAAATTGAACGTCATTCACGTACCGGATGTCCATGACTCTTTCACAGGACGCGCATCGCGGCGAGACCGTAACGACCAGGAAGCGGAAACTACGAACGCGCGGCCGTCGATTTTTCCGCCAACATCCGCTGCTCTCGATTTCCGGCTACACGCGATTAAATTAAACGATCAAGTCGAAGACGGGTAAGATCGTACGCGTCCTCAGAAGCCACGCCGGTCAACTTACGTAAATTTGTCGTAGCTTCTCCGTCGATTAAAATGCGCAGAGAAATGCCGATTGCAAACATTGTTTTCTAAAATTGATCTTGCAATGTGTGGTTATTTATATACATAGACGTGCTACTTTTTCACGGTAAAGAAATTCCTGAGAATAAGTCGCTTGATTTTTTAAGGACCACGATTACGCTATATGTAATTGCTACGTGAAGTGAGAATTTCGTGAAAACTGAAATGAATCAGTTTGACTTCTGAGAGGCTCGTTTAACCGTCTATTAACCCATTTGCATGATGGCCCTACTTAAGAGAAATTCTTCATGGGGTTTATCGAAAATTTACTGTTCAAAACGATTGGTAGACAATGTTACTTCGCAAACATCGCGCCTTACATTCTTTATAATAGAGGGAAAAAGTAAAAATTATTTATTTAAAAAAAAATTATTTAGATTAAAATGGAAATAAAAAAGGCAGTCGCAGCGCGTGTACTAATCCGCGCTTGGTGATAGAAGACAGTTGCAGCGCACGGATTAATGCGCGCTTGGATGCAAATGGGTTAAAACGTGCAATGATTTGCATCGATACTTAGACGCTATGATGATCGAAAGATTCTTGTTTCACATACAGCAACTCGCGAAAATGTCAGGACACTTGCCACAGAAATTTCGATGAACACATTATATACACACACATTATAGGGAACTCTTTGCATTAATATTGTAACGTCATACGATGATCGTGATGATATTTGTAAAATCTGAAAATAGTTGGAAAATGTACGAAAATAGAAATTGCAAGACGTTTGTCGTAAGCATACACTTCGCAAAGATTACCAAAGCGGACCGATCTCTATCATTAATTTACATATTTAAAATCACTATTCATGCTGTATAGTAATTTTTTACTAAACACGCATTTACATATAGCAATTTCATAACTAATAATCTCTAATCGTAATTTTTGTAAAATATGTGTTTGTTACGACTATTTCGTAACTTCTCAGTATATTTTTATACTTGTTTAAAAATCTTATCAATATGATCATGACGACCGTATTATACAAAATCTTCCCTACAATACGCATGACGTATTTACAGAAAATTTCCATAATATTTTCACGAACCACTGCAATTTTCTTATATTCGATCATCGATATCTATCAAAATTCCCATGATCTCGAAGGGGAATAAATTGTTCGGAACTACTCGTCCCTAACGTCCAATCGTTCTCGAAAATTTTCCAGCAGCCTAATCACGTTATCGAGGGATACAAGGGAAAACAGGCGCTGACGGGAAAGTCCCTAGCGTGTTACAAGGCGCACGTACGCAGGTGGCAACGTTTTCGTAGCAGCGTGGCATCGTTTCGCGTAATTACTTAATCCGTTTACTCGCGCGCCAGCGGCCACGAGCGCGGAATACGAATTCGCGTTTCCAGGCGGTGGTCACTCGCGGCGAAATAATTGCGCTCGCAATAAATACACTGGCTGCTAATTTTATTCGCCGCGATGCTCGTTGCCGCGGTCAGTTATTAGATCAGCATGATGAACGAGCTGCCATGGCTGAGGACAGGATGCGTGAAAGAGACGAGCGGCCGTTCCAGGGTACGTGCGCTTTGTCTCCGAATTCGCGGACAAAATTACCGGCGTTCGTAATGAATACGACACCCTCCCCTCCCCCCCCCCCCACTTTCTCATCTAATTGCACCGGTGTCATTGCGGCTGGTATTCTTTTAAACGTTCATCCGAATTATACATAGAAGCGAGCTGCCGAAAGATCGAGATCCCTGCGGTCGTACGTATCTTGGCGCCGTGTTCTTCCAGCTATCAATTTATTTTTTGATAGGAACGAAACTTTGCCAGATTTTGATCCGATTAATTCGTTGTAGAATGGAATTCTGTCGAGCACGGATTGCAGTAAACAGTTATCCTTCGTTTTATTAGGTTGTCCGGAAAGTGTCTTTCTTTTACAGACACATCTTTTACAACAACGCATTTTTATGTAAACATGAAACCTAATCTGTCGAACGTTGTGATTTTTATTTTGATAGAACAAAATGGATCGTACGTAATTCGATAAAATAATATAAAACAAAAAATCCATGCATTCATTATTTCCTTATAAAACGAAAGAAACTTTTCGGACGACCTAATAGAAACAAAATTCTGATACGTCTTATGTGTTTCGTTTAAGAAAATATCTGCACAATTTTCACGGAAAGGAATGTTATCTTTGGGAACTTTTTTAAAAATAAGTTATGGAAATAAGTTATTTTACGACGTGTATTAGAAAAAGCTGCATAAGATAAATCAAAATATCAAACCATTCGTACTATTTAACGTCGTAGAAACATACTTCTCTTTACTGGTTTTGTAACAAGGACATAATGTACTAAAATTTGACATCAGTTTCATGAAAAACAAGTAACTCGACGTTTCATTAATTATTCGTATGCAAATCGCAAATTAATCGTTTCTAAAAGTACGATATCAGCGAAAGGGTTAACTCGGCCAATTTCAAAACCCAAAAACATAGTCAGTGCGGATAAAGGGAAGCATCGCGGAAAAGGAGCGGTGCTATACAAGTGCTTGCGTATTACGCGTATCCTCGCGATGCGCCGTGAAGAGTGAGCCAACGTGATAGCGTGATAGCTCGTTCATCACGACGATCTAATAACCCTGTTGTACGGAGGGTAGTGCGGCAGTGTGCCATGTACAGTGCATAGTGGCGAGATGGACGGCTCGCTTTGTTGCAGAAATTACGGGATTCCTGGCCTCGGTGGCGAATCATCCGCTCGACCCCATCCTCTTTCGCTGGCTATCCCGCGCCTGACCCTTGGCCTTCTCTTCGTCGCGTGTCTGTCCATCGTGACGATCTCTGTCACCGGTCCTTTTGTATCTCTCCTCTTTTGTCTATGATCGGAACGAGTCACGTCGAAGTTCCACTTTTCGGCCGAACCATCACCAGCCGATATTTGTTCGGATCGAACACGATAGAATCCGAAATATGCTGTTCTCTGACCACCGGTCTCTTTGTAGCTTTTATGGCTGTCCTGTGACCGCATCCGGAGCCAAGTGCACGAACGAGCGCGAAGGCTGTTCCTTTGTTTGAATTTCGATCGTTGATGCAGCTATACATAGCGAGCTTAAATTCGCGGTATAAACGAAGTCAGAGAGATTCTATGGTTGAAAGTAAGGCGAAGATCAGCAACAACGGCATTGCTTTGAAAGCTTCGTTTCTTAGAAAATGAAATTATGATTATGATTTATTACTTTCGGTCGAAAGTAGTAACCGTTGATTATAATCGATCGACTATTTGTTGCTAGTAAAATTACGTAAGATTATAGAGATGAATAAACAAAGTAAGATTTTAAATAGGCATTATACAACACGATTTACTCTACGAAAGTTCAATCGTAAATGTCAAAGTAAATCTATTCTAATTGGTTTCGTGCTTTTATTTTAAGATACGGGAGATTGATAACGAAAGAATTTAGTTGACTGTTTCTTTGCTCGCAATCGCATCTTCGGTATGTAAAGCTAATGCTTTCAGTCATTAAGGTACATCCTTTTAACGTCTCCATAAATATTCGCTAATGCGTTCGCAAATGGCACGTTTCTCTTAAACATTCATCGAACCAACTACCGTTTGCGCCGAATAATTGCTTGTTGCCAAATATCGACAGAATAAGTCGAGAAGAAAGAATAAGTCAACGTATATAACGAAGTCAGTGATTGGATACAATTATTACAAGCTTAAATAAGCTTAACCAAGTAGAAACAGATTTTACCAGTATATTCACGATAGCTATATTTAATTATACCACTAGCGAAATTTCAAAAAGTTTCGTATAACGCACACGTAGTAGGTACATTAGGTAAGAACTTTCTGCAGTAAATGCACTTTCGTAAAACTTCCAAATATTTAAGCTCTAAAAAATAACGAACATTTTCGACCGTATCGTAAACTTTGGAATTTTCTATTTTACGCAAAGATTGCTGGAAAATCGGTGGATTCTTGGGTTGTTCTCGAGGACGCTGACTGAGCTTGCCATCGGATCAGGAACTGTGCCGCATTGCGGGGTGCAGCTGCCTCTTTCTTTCTCTTTCCCTTATGCTCCTCCTCCTTCTGTTTGGTTTCTTATCGTCCTCTTCGAACGTGCATTGATAGCACGCTGGAAAGCATGTCATTTCAAGGATGCCTTCGTTACTTCGTCCTTTGCCCTGTAATTAGCACAAGAATTACGGAAGCCCGACCGTCATTGATATTTCATCGCCGAAGGAAATCCGACATGAAAGAAAAATATTGAACGAGCGAATCTTATGTATATCCCTGGGCATGCGACTGACAAAGCCGATTTTGAGCTCCCTAATTGCTACTTTATGTCAATTAAACGCAAACGTTTGTTTGACTGGCTCGGCCAAATAATTCCTATAATTAATTACCATCCGTTATTTGTATCATAAAAAAAGCAAAATAAAGCTGGAAGCTTTATAATTTACAATAAAATTATTTTCAAGTATATATGGCATCGTAACGCACTGCTTTGCGTGTTTCATATTCTTCGTACGATAAATGAATTGGACGACATTAAAATTAGAATATCTTTTAAACTAATCTCGTTCTTCGACCCAAGTGCACTATAATACTATTTTTTAAAGAGAACGAAGAGACACAGTCGATTGATATATACGATCGATTTGATATTTCAATTCGAGACATAGAGACGACGTTAAAATTTTCAAAAATCTTCAGCTCTTGATTTTCTACGAGCGGCCGCACATTATGAAATAAAATAGCGTTTATTAATCGTTTATACTTCAAAGAATATGTAAATTGTGCGTGAAAAATCTTAAAGAAATATCTTATAACGTGAATATTAAGACAAATTTTGTAAACAGAAAAGAGCAGAGAAAAATCAATGATCGTTGTTATAACCGAATTATAATTTGTATAATAAGAAGGAATTAATTAAACAACGCATCTACTCGTCAAATAAATTATTTGCTTTTCTATGATTCTATTTGAATATGTATATAGTTGCGTTACTTACGTAGTAATTCTTCTTATCTTCGCGTTATTAACGAATTCCTTAGCCATGTTTATCGACACGAGATATTGTCTTTTCCATTCCTTCCCAAGTCACTATCACCGACGATAAATCGAGGTCGAATCCGCCGCGGGAAATTTCATTCTCTGCTCAATTTATGCCCGTTCGCAGCAAACTATTCGCTAGATACGCGCTTGTAAACACTATTCGCGAGGACAGGCTATGGTGACTTACAGTCGAAGTTGGCGCTGAGCGAAAGAAGCATTCATGTGTTTACCGTTGGCGCCGACAAAGGAAGCGTGTCGCTGGAAGTTTATGAAACACGACGCAGTTTATCGCAGGAGAACTGGGCGCGAATCGGCTGCACACAAATTCCCAATCTTCGTGTCCTCTCATCGGACGTACACTGGCTCGCTCATATACATACACCTTGTCCATATCCATAAATCACCAGACATTTAATAAAATATGAATACAGGCGATTTTCTTATTGCGAAAGGTCGCGCATTATGAAATAAAATAGCGTTTAATAGTCGGTTATAATTTAAAGAATATGTAAATTGTGCGTAAAAAATATTAAAAAAATATCCTATATTTTCTTCTTTTTTTTTTTCAATCAACAGCGTGTCGATATCGTCGCTTGAACTAATTATGGCATCCTGTCAATTATTTCTTTGTGATATTTCCGCCGTGATTATGTTTCAACTTTCTCCAATAATTGTCATAACCGTGTTTATCTACTTTGTGCATTTGCCTTGCTCTTCTATTTATTATATGTCATTTTTTATAATTTGTCTCAGGAATTTTCAAACAGATGCTTATGGATGCAGTGAATTTTTAAATGTTTATTCCGATTATACATGTACGTGTTTAATTTCTCATTCGAGTATTATCGTAAAGCGGCTACATATCACGAAATTAAACAATAGAATAAAGCAGGAAAATTGGATTCATGTTGTATTGTTATAATAACCATTGTACTGAAAATGAGTAACAGTCCGGTGATTTATGGACAGTGGTGTAAGTACATCAACAATTGTCACAGACGATTTCTAAATGTGCATTGTGTGGTTTATATAAAACATTCTGAAATTTCATTATCATTATAACGAGATACCGTCATTATGATCGTATTGACGACGATACAGATTGACGAGCTCCGCTTTTTATCAATTTCTCAGTTTCATGGTCCAGATATATGGTTAATATTGAACTTTCCGAAAATCAAATTATCCGTTTCAATAAATTCGCTTGTTACAAGAACATTTCATAAATAACTTTGAATAAATTTGAAATATTAATCACATTGTATCAAAATTATAAATTGAATAAATTTTCATAAATAACTTGAATAAATTCCAAGGAAATTTCTAACAAATTGAAGTATTCCATACATTCTTCTTTGTTTTCTGATTTATGAGCTTAATCAACTAATATCAAAAAATATCTACAAGTTTTTAGTTATCGCAAAAACATCAAATCTGATATCCGTCATTTTTACGGTATTGATAGTTCTACTGTTGAAATCTTGCCTTATTTTCCGCTATTTATTTTTAAATAATCGTCATCCAAGTCGATTAATATATGCGCAGTTACCGATACCATTACGCAAACAAAATGCAGCAAGTAAAACGGCGCGCACCTCGCAGCCAGATGATTTGTCATCGGTCCGGTTTTCGACATGCACGGGCATAAATTTCGAATTGCGGAAGGAGAAATCACGCGTCGTGCCACGACGTTTCCAGACTGGACAATTTATGAAATTGCAGTACCGAAGTAGCTGAATATTTCCCAGCTTCCCGACGAGCTTGTGAAAACACGTTTCGTTCGATTCCCTCTGTCAGTTTCTCCGCTGTTTACGATCTATCACGAAGTTGGAATAATCGATACAAAGAGTGGAATTTATTCCTATACGATAGAAAATATCGTTTTTCGTTCATTGAAAATAAACATTCCATATAAACTAGTCGACTAAACGATCGTCAAGATAATTCTGATCCAAGCGAGATGATCGATTTCTATTCGCAAAAAAAAAAACATTTTGTTTCACCGATCGTTCCGAGCGATAAACTTGCGCGTGTTCCGATCGGCACGATTTCGATTTGACGAGGAGTTTCGTCACGATTCGGCGTATTTCGCGAGGGACAGATAAAAGAAAAGAATTTCCCCTTGTTCCTGGCGACAAATCGATTCCCAATCGTTTCGTCTCACGAAACGCTCATTACTCATTTCACGAACGAAAAAACAGCGGCAAGTCCGATTCGCGTGATACGGGAAAAGAAGTCGTTCGAATGATTTGTCATCGATACAGTTCCTCGTAACGGGAACGTGAATTGCCAGAGTAATAGCTTCTTTTTCTTCTCGTGGATCGTCAAAATTGTTAATAAAGCTAACAGCTTATTTATTATTTATCATTAATTTATTTGATGTTAATGCAGACAAATAATTAAGTTTGATAAATAAGTGGTAGCGTAACGCGACGTGTACAGGCTCACGAAAATCTTTGAACACTTGTATATACCTTTTACAAAATTATTATGTGTCTTATATGAGATATTTTGAAATTTTGTTAGCGCTGTACTATCATGATTATATTAATGAGTCAGTGTAAATAAATATATTTAGAATATCTACTTTCCTTTATCAACTGATATTGTTGAGATTTTGAGATGATTGAACGTTTCGATAAAAGCTATCAAAAATACCGAGGTCCCACTGTGTATCAATGTTGAATAATAACAATCATTGTACGATAGAAAATTATCGTTATTATATCAATCGAATAAATGTGGAATAAATGTTTTAAAACTAACGTTGTTTTTCGTAATTATAGATCGTAGGATACACGTATGGAATCTTGTAAAGTAAGATGAAAAGCTTCATGAAAGCGAGGCAACAACGTTTTTACATGAACATTTTCGTAGCTCTGCGGCAAAATTCCGAGAACAAACGTTAGAAAAATAGTTTTAAAAATATCAAGGTATTCGAATCGACTGAAATGATATCGCGTGAATTGAATTAATCGTTGACTACGTACGTATCGTTAAAATCTATGAACAATAATGAAGCAATTTCTAATTTGATAGCGAAAGGTCGCTTCCTTTTAAAAATTAATGAAAACCCGAAAGCACGTTGCGACCGCACGAAAGAAAAAAAATATGGTCGCAATGTAGGATGCCATAGGCTACGGTGCGCCATGAACTGCTGAATAATTTAAAAGCAGGTAATTCAGTACGCGGTCGTATCAAAGCAACTAACTTATCGGCAAAATAAAATATAAAGGTGTATGGCGAGCCAAAAATACGTACGTACGCTGTACACGAAACGCATAAATAGAAGCTTAAATCTCGGAATAAATAGAAGGTTGTTCGTTCTGTTAAAAACTTTGTTTCTACGATGTATCTCTTACTGATGTAAATACATTTTCTTAATCAAACTAAGAAACGATAATGTCCATATTTTTATAGTACATTTAATATATATTACTTTTAAAATGTTTAAAAATAAAAATCAGTGTTTATTTGAAAGTATATGAAGATTTTTAAGCTGATTCAAATATTTGCTCATTTCTGGCAAGATATGCTTTAAAATTACAAAATTACCGATAAATCGAGCTACAACGTTTATCTTTCATAATCGTCGTAATTGTAAATACGATTAAGATTTCGTACTATATTCGAAATGTGTTGTCACACTCGACGTAATACCGCAAAGGGTAATCTTAAACCTATACATGTAAAGACAATGCGAGGCAGACTCGCGAGACTGCCTCACTCGATGGTTGCCTTGTTTCCTTGTGCCATCACGTTACGTATTGTACGCGAGGCAAACAAGCGAGGCAGGCTAAACCGCAGTTACGCTTTTGACAAAATCGTACGATATACGTGCAAACGAAATAATTAAAAAGGTACTTTGGATCTCGTCGAAAAATAGACGATCTTTGGCTCGCTCTGATCCAGCCTCACCCTGACGTGAGAGTAGCTTAAGGATTATTCTCTCGAGTACTTGGGCAATGCAAAGAATCGCTACTTGCAAACGAAACTCACGATAATATAATTTAATCGTCCCATTGAATCGACGATTACGAGCCAAAGGTCTCCATGTGCAGTGCTATTAAATAAGTTGTTAGAACGTTTAATCGAGCTGGCGAAACTGTCGAAGATATTTGGACTCAGATCGAACATCTACAAGACGATAGCTCGTTCCCAAGTGGCCTTTCATCTCTGCTTGGTTCTTCCACGATGTGTATATATGTATAACCAGTGCCTCGTTTCCCTACAGGCATAGTTAGTGGTAAGGTGGTGCGTTGGTCCCTCGAGTACCACAATTCAATTCCAAAGCATTTCGCTTGATTTACAGACTCGACCATAGTAACCTTGGCTTCATCATGTTTCAGCGGTCTCTTCATACGCTTACCATTGTAATATTTAACTTGTAATCAGATTTCTTCCCTTATCGTTAACTTCAAGTCATCGAGTATTAAAGCTGGCTGCACATTCGACATTATCGCGTCCCGAATCACGCATATCGCTCACAGGAATATTCGAACACTTCTAAAAATTATAGATTTCAATCTTGTTGCACATGCACTTTGCACTTGCATTTTGTAGTTGCGCTGTGCCCTTGCACTTTGCGCCGACATTTCGTGAACACTGCGATCTACTTCTTCAGGACAGGTCTGAAACGGAAATGCGGTTGGAACTTGTGAGTTGAGTTATCGGTTTGATCAACCAACCAGAACATCGCGAGGTATAAATGGAAACAACGGAAACCGTCAGCTTCAGGTCTGCTCTCAAGAAATACACTGCAGTGTCTACGGAACGTTGGTACAAAATGCAAGTACAAAATACAAGTGCAACAGTTAACGGATTGTTCTCGAAAAAACAATATCCTGATGTTTACAAAAATCTTCTGTTGATACATGTTATTAAGCATTAAAAAATTCCATTAATACTGTAACGAGACGTTTTCGCAATTTGCTTAGAAATGCTTTTGTACAGTTTGTTAACCAATTAAACGGTTTGCAAAGGTTCGTGAACCACTTGTTCCACCAGTGAATACGTCACTTTAGGCAAACACTGGTAGCTTTGTAATGCTCCAAAGTCGAGAACTATAAATCTAATTTTAATTTTACGTTTATCAAAATTTTAATTATACATACATCATCATTTACGATATACGTATGCGTATACGTAAAATGGAAGCCCATATTCTCCGATATGATTGTCAGCACAACCTCCGAGTTAATTAGCGATTCGAATCCTATGCATTTATTTCCGCTCAGTCTTCATTAAGATAGACTCAAAATTGTTGACGAATCGCAACAACCACATGTTTAAAGACAATTGGAAATTAGTTAGGACATGCCTATCGTCGCATGTCAGAGCCTGCGCCACGTTTAATATATCTCGTTAGTGTCAACGAGAATATCAAGAGCAATAAAACAGTATAGCGACCTTTTACATTATACTTAACAGAACAGTATTGCTTTCTTGCCTAACAGTGACCATTTCTGCATATCCGCGGTTCGCTTAATTACAATGTTACAGAACTATTTTCGTGCATACTATGTTTATTTTAATCTAATATTACGCATAAGCATTAAATACTTTACGATTGCATGGACCGTCCAGGAAGAGACGCTATCGCGAGGAAATGCGTCAGCGAGAGACGTAAATTCTATTCTGATACTGGATACCGCGAATCAATTCTCCTGTTTCGATTAGGATAACAGAACTAGTTCAAATGATTGTAACACTAAGCTTCTATATTTAACAATATTTAAAATTATAATTAACATGTCACAAATGATTAATTTGTTATTGTAATTCGACTCGACTTTATGATATTTCTCGACGTATTCGTTTGACTAAGCGACCTGGATTTTATTCCTCTGAACCTCTCCATGCACTCGATTTGAATCCTCAAATGATGCCGACTGCCCTTCGATTTTTTCCTTTGTCTTCTCTGGGAGACGATCCCCACAACCGTTCGTGCCTATGATTACGTACGCCACCTTCTTTGTGTAGATAAAATAACGGACCGAAGGCGAATCGATGTTTCTAGAACTCTAGAACTATGCGACTAGAGAACTAGACAATTATGCGCCCATCGCCACACTGCGTATATTTCGCCGGTCATGTAAGACGAATATAAAGCCATATTAAAACCTGTTTGGACCTATGGGATCCGACTATGAGAAACAGCGAGTAATTCCAACATAGAAATTGTCCAACAATTCCAATCAAAAACTCTAAGATCCTTAATAGATGCACTTTGGTATGTTACCAACGAAACAATACATCGCGATCTTAAGATACCCGCAGTTAAAAAAGAAATATCCAAATTCAGAAACAGATACAATATAAGAGTTAACAACCACCAAAACCCATTAGTTACCCAATTACTTGACACGACGGATCAGATCCGCAGAATAAAAGACAATACCCTTTAGATTTAAGCATTAGATTCAATTAGAATCATACTCTTATAACCCATACTCTTATAATCCAAGTTACAGTACCACGTCAAAATAATTTACTTATAATTCTCAATGAGAATTGGTTGTAAAAGGTCTACCAAATAAAAAAAAAAAAAAAAAAAAGATGTAAAACGATCCGTCTGCGACACTGTAGTACCAATGGAAACGGTTATGAACACGGCCTATAGTAAGCCTCGCGGCGCAACAAAAGGAGTTAAATGAGAGACAGAGAGACAGATACAGAAATACAGGATGTAACACTTGCAGAAAGGATGTTGCATTTATTTCTCCTTGAAGCGAAGCTGATAAAGAAAAATGCAGGAATATATAACAATTTTCCTCGCAACAAATGTTTCAGTATAATAGTAGGCGCGCGTAAGGATCAAACAATACTAGTTCAACGTGCAATTAGTATACTTAGATTTTGTCAAGGCTTAGAAGGATACAATATAGTGCTTGAAAGGAAGCATGGCGTCAAATACGCGAATGCAGAGTATCAACCGCTACATTACGTGTAAAGATATGCTGGATATACTTACTACGAATCCGAAGTCGTTTATATTCTACGATCACGAATGGATCTTATATGATAACGATGCATATAAGTTCGACTGGCTAAATGAAGATTGTAATTCTAAAGCGAACAATATGGACCAGCTTGGAGTTTGGTGGAATGACACCGGGATTGTCGAATATTTTATTAAACCACCTAAAAGTTCCACAATGCCACTGTTTCGGCATTCATTTGACAACATGGATTTAAAGCTGCGTTGTTCTCCTTCACGAAAGGTTACAAAAAAATTACATTTAATAGTAGACTATAGTAAACTACAGATCACGGCGGACACATGTGAACATATAACAGAAAGAAAGTACATGATTGTTCTGATGTCACTGAAAGCTGAAGAATACTCAACTAAAAATCATTTGTTCACACGATTTAATAAACATCTTCAAAAGAAAAATAAAAGCTATAATGGAGATATAGCGAGAGCGATGGAAGACTTTTGTAAAAATACAGATGCCAAGTATTTTACGAAACTGATTAATGCTTTTGTTAAGGACTGCGTAAAACAGTACGCTAAAACCAGATACAGCTCTACAGGTTTACTTTAAGTGGCTTTATAATAATATATAATTAATGATATTTATTTGTATTACTACATATTATATACCTTCACTTACTATATTACTATATTACTATATTACTATATTATATAACTTTTCAGATGCCAGTTGGCTTAACACGAATTTACTCTTTGTACTATTTGAATGCTTACATATAATTAAAACACTTTATTATGCATGATACTTTCGTGATTTTTACAAATCTATATCAGTAAATTTATATCAGTAAAGAGATTTCTGTCAATAAATCAAATAAAAGGAAATACTTATACTTGTACCGATAAATTATTTCATATTAAAAACATTATCCTAACGTTTCCGAAGTTCCCATCCTTAAATTTTTTAACTCGATCGAAAATTCAAACATGCAACCTTCATATTATAAATACATCTGAAAAACTTCTTTTAGTATCATTCGTGTAATGCGTGTGATGCGATAAAACAAGCGATAAAATATTTTTAATATTCTAAAATATTATAATATATATTTATATTTAAAATATATTTAATATTCAAGTTCCCTTTGCAAACACAAGCAATCGCAATGCTGTTCTTTTACGCCTTGCATCACAATTTCGTCATAATTATATCTCGGGAATGCAACAGAGAACCGTTTACCGATTACACACCAGTTAACCGTTAATATCGGCAACATATCGTCCACATATTACAATGTGAGTGTATTAGATTTTAGTGCAGTAACGCCGTATAGTACGCGCGCACGTATGAATATATGGATACGGGAACATTTGTTTCGATTCATGCAAAATGTTACACCGAATTTGCTGGACACGTTCGCACAAGTTCTACACAGGGATCATTACAGCGCGTTAAAATCGCCATAAGTTTGTTCTGCTACGTGGTTCCGTACCAGCAAATACAGCTGTACTCGCAGAACCGAGCAGAGCTGATAATTAAAATAAGAAAAGACTCGGTAGCCTAATATCGATAGTATAATATAGTTCAGACTTTATCGAAATTTTAATAGCTGAATATAATACATCTATAGTGTGACTTAAAAATATTTAGATATTTGAATCTTTGATAATAATATTATGTGTGTTACGCAGATGATTTTCTATTACATACAACATGATACGACTACCATGATTACATTGATAAGTTGGAAGGAAATATAGAAATAACGAAATAAATAAAAATATGCAGAAAATATTCATAACAATATTGCACTTCGTAATAGTTACAAAATTATCTACATACATATAGTCGATAATAGTACTAATGATATTTCTCAAAGTCTCGTACGATACACGTTAGGTATTCGTAAAAATTTTGTGTGGTAAGTATCCAGATACAGTGATACTCTTTATAGCTATGCTAATTATGTACATAACGAGAGAAAGAATTCTCGTGCAGAATTGTACTTGGTACTTGCTACCCCATCACTCGAGCAACCTTATTTTTAATGATTAAATCAACTGTTCCTGTCCTGAAGTAAAAAATTTCAAAAATATCATTTGCATCCCATTCATCCAAACGATTTTTGTTTATTTCGTTTGTTACACCTCGTATATATTATACCCTTTAATTTTTTCTTCCTTTACCTCGTCCTTTACTTTCCACGTTTTTATCACCATTCTCGCCCGTCCTTTTTAAGGCCGTTTAAGTACCTTCTTTCTCCGTATTCTCAACAAAACGCAGCACGCCTGGAAAATCCCATTGACGATGGAAGAGTGCTTCGAATTTCGATAGGATTTGTTTCGTGGAGTCGCGCCATTATGCGGCACGAAACCGTGAAAAATTACCACCGTGCTCGTCGATACACAAACTTAGATAGTTCTAGAAGTTTTCTTTACTGTTTTACGTCGATGACGAATTTAAAATTTTCGTGCCACTCGCAATCTCAATCATTTCGATTATGCTGTCTGTCGAAAGTTTCGTGCAAATTAAAAATGCCAATTAATTGGATTTATCTCTACGATTTATCTGTACCACTTGACAGATACTTGATACGAACAGAAATAAGAATAAAGGATTGCACTATGTGCAAACGTTATATTTCCTTCTTCGAGACATTAGAAATACACCGTGATATATTTTTAATGAAGCAAACCCCTAACTGGAAACTACTTAATCGCTAACGATCTAACATATTATTTAACTTTAGGTTTAGGATACGTTTCGATCCTTCTTTTGTTACCTACTAGTTATCTTAATTATTTCTTCGTGTGTCGTAGTCCTTTGCTATTTCTGCGGCCGAAACCAACGACATTTGAACCCACGTTTCGTACATTTTTCCTTGTTTTGACAAATATCACATTCTTCTGAAGTTTGGCAGCAACTTACTGGAACACCCTGTACGTGAACACACATACAATTGCCCTGGATATATCGAACCCTTATGCATAATGCATTAAGGGATGACGGGAAGTATGGATATATTACTCGCCAGAGGCCAATGTTATTCTCCCTGGCGTCTCACTGGCTAATGTTGATAAGGAAGAGCAACGTGGTCCCGACGAATATGTGGGATAAAGACAAGAGACGTTCATTAAGGCGAACCCTATGTTTTCTCTCTCTCTCTCTCTCTCTCTCTTTTTCTCTCTGTCTGTATTATTCTTGCCGCTCCAGTCCGTGAAAAAGGGCGTTTCCTGAAATCCCGTGAAATCGCGTTACAACTCCGTGCGAAGAAAGCTCGCCGATTATTCGCGGTCGGAGAATACCATCGGAATACGCAGTTCTGGTAATTTCTTACGACACGGTTTTTAATCTTCGCCGCGTCCCTATGGTTGTCACGTGCGACGAAACAATGACGGAGAAAGAAAACGTTCTACCGTCAAGGGAAAGAAAACTTCGTGGCGCGCGATTTCTACGAAAAACGTCGCTCGTATTTTACGGCGTATATTTTTTAGACGATTCAAAGGATGATTGGAAAATTGGAAATTCGAGTATTGACGTCCATATCACGGTCATTCCATAAACCGGGTCGCTTTTTCGGGCTGAAATCTCGATGTACAGTGCTACCGCTGCTGTTTAATCTTTCTGTGTACTTCTCTAGCTGTTAAACGAAGTTCTGTCTCAATTACAGCTCCTAGCCCTTTGATATCAAACGTTTCCTGTCGATTGGATCTTGATTTATCGGAAAGGTCGAAAATCACGTTCGACATTTTTGTTACGCTTAAAACATGTGCTAAATACACGTCACTGGTGTCTTTAACCACATCTGTAGCTGCATTACTCTTTCTTCTTTTACCTTAATTTAATCCAATGCTGGAGATGAATTTCATTGATACTCGTTCTTCGACATTTTTAAAAGTTGAAAATATCCTTCTAATTGATTCGAATACGTGCTTTAGATACGTACTCGTTGAAAGGGGATATCTATTCCTCGGCTCTGAAGGTTCGGAAGATGATTCTTTTTCTGCTAGTTCAGCAACGACGCGGCGATCTGGCCGGGCGAAGAATGGAGATTAAAGTGTTTTCTATAAACAGAAATTTTCTTTTAGTATACCCATATTGTCCATGTTTCTTTCAGCCACCACGCGTCTTGAAAATGTCTGGTGATATGTTTAAGAAGAACGCATTAATGCGAAATGTCTCATGAAACTCGGGAAAAGAGGAACTGAAGTGGTTGATATGCTGGAAGAAGCACTTGGGGAGAATGATACGAAGCCAGCAACCATTTACAAATCGGTGAAAAGGTCTCCAGAAGGAAGAGAAGATGCGAAAGATGATGCTCGCTAGGGTCGACCTTTTACCTCGCACACCGTTGACAACATTGAACCTGTTCGTAATCTTGTATTATCAAATCGGCGAATCCCTGTCCGGATGAACGTTGAAGAAGTGCCAAGTATTATCAGTTTAGGAAGTGTGCACTTAATCCTAATCTTTTTTCTTTTTTTAGAAATGCGAGCATTTACTGCTAGGATTGTGCCATGGTTTGCTCAGATCTAATTCTATGAACTTTTTGAGCAAAGTATAATTGAAAAATATAGGAAGAAATTTTTGGACAAGATGCGTCGTTCATATAAAATTCGATAAGAAGCACAGCTTATGGGGAGATTCTATAGATTGCTAAAATATATATATATATACAGCTGCTACAAAAAATATTTGCACGTCATTACATTTATCGTTTACAGAATTACGTAATTAATTCGGTCCAAGGAACCGGTTAAGAATCATGCGAATGAATCTGGCAAGTTAGACTTTGGTTGGTCGAAAGTTCGCATATCGATTCGCAGGGAATTTCAAAGGCACAACCTTCGTCGTATTTTTCGAGGCATGAATTCTGACCATGCAATTTTCGGCCGACAAGGGCAAAAACCCATCGAGACGGCTGTTCCAATAGGGAAAACGCTACGAAACATATTTTTGGTTGGTTCGTTATCAATGGACGGGTCTATTCGCTGTACCTTTTATATTTTTGTGACGGCCGACTCCGAGGAATTGTGGCTTTTTTTCGGGGGTAACGTTTCGAATGCGACTTTGGCTGTGATTAAAATTTCGCGTATTTTTAAACGGCTTGCTCTTAATGAAAACATTCACCCTCCTTTTTTCGCGATTGCACCACACGATCTCGTGGCACGCATTCTTCTCTTCGTTACGCTATAATTTCCGGTTTCGCTCTCGAAATCGTCTATTTGATCGTGACTTTTAACTTTTGAATCTGCGGCTTCGAATGCATCCCTCGCGAAACGTTCAGGAATTCTAAACATTCTCCATTTTTCTCACATAATCAACGATGATACAACAGTGCTGTAAGTGCTGCAAATACATCGAGACTGTGACTATATCTTCGGAAAATGAAACTATTTAATCGTAGCATAATGTATCATTAAATGTCATTTAACGCGCATTTAACGAGGTGTTTCATTTATTTAAAAATCATAAAACCACTTAAAAATTTTGACTCTGATATATATACTGTGTCTCGTTATTTCAAAGTCAACGATACCGACGTTAAACCAGTTTGTAAGTCATTCGTCGTTTCACCACGCCTCGCATATTATTATTCGTTTTCATTGAAAAACTAATATTTCTACTAAGAAAGATCTAATACAATTAATATCTATAGTTAAATAATAAATCCATAGTACCTTGAATTGGCAGAAAAATTCATTCATAAATGATAATTGAACTTTTTCGTAAATGACCTAATACTTATGAACAGACTGTATGTATCCATTTTTATACCTAAACGCCAATAACTGAAATTAATATTGATAGGAAGGTTCCTTTAAAAATTGTTATTAAAGTTTTTCATAAGCTTCGATTTTTTATTCAAATCCTACATTTAAATTTACCAAGACAATAAGTATTGGGTTGGCAACTAAGTGATTGCGGATTTTATCATTAGGTGGTAATGGCAAAATCCGCAATCACTTAGTTGTCAACCCAATAAATCCTGTATGGAACGTTCGACACAGGCACTTGTCCAATAGCACGTACCTGTACCTAATTATTTTCGTTCGTGACATACACAATATTTCTGATAATATTTCTCAGTGATAATCCCTTTTACACCTGAACGTTGATAGCTGAAAAACAATTATCCGAGGAACTCGAAACACAAGGTAGAATACCGCAAGATAGATGGGAAGAGAATCGAACTACGGAAACAGAGCATCGCTTCCCTTGGTCGAAGCCAGACGAATTTTCACGAATAGAGCGAGGCTCGATTTCAAAGCCATTAGGAGCCGTGCAAAAGTACGAGCCACGGGGTTACAGCTTCATCATTGATCTTCTCACAGTGGCTGAGAAGAGGGGTTCATCCTCTGGCTGGCCACAACTCATCGTTAACACCTAACACGAATTCGTCCCCTAGCCGTTTATTCGCCCGTCTCCCTATCCTTTTACATGTACATCTACGAATCGTGCTGGAAACGAAATGGGAGGCGAAAGGGTTTCTATAGTGACCGCGCACGTTGATAGGTTTTAAAGGTAACACGTGTGTCCAAGTCGATTCTGAATGCTGGCTCGCTAAACAGTATCTCGCCAGGACTACGTTCTTGCATAGAATTTTGATTGACTTGAGGTGTTTGATCCGAACTGGGAAAGATAAAATCACTTCGATGATAAGTTTCACTCTTTATCGATAGCGATACTGATCTCGATACTGAGATTCGTGGTATCTACAGTGACTCGTGAAGACATTTGTACATTTACAGAAAGCTTCTATGAAGTATGTACTATTGTATATTATTACGTATTATTATGTATTATAATGTCACGTGTGCTATGCAAACATATCGGTATCGATACAATCACTAGTTGCACGTATAGAACGTTTTGAGATTTCATTAGCACTAATGAAATCAGATTGTCATGATTATGTTGGTAGAGTTTGGAACAAGCGTTCGTGAATTGCAGCCACGGAGGTTTCTGTAGATTATCCAACTATAAAGAATTAAAAAATTACAAAATAGAGATGTGCGTGAGTGATATAATTGCTGAGATCTCTTTAACGTTAAAAGACACATACATTTGAACAAAATATCAGAAAATTGTTATTGGTATCCATGATCTTTCGTATCAGTGTCGTGTTAAACATCTTCTTAAAACATTAGATATTATTTTCTAAATCGAATATCGAAATCTAAACATTTGAGAACCGCAGCAGGATTAACATATACAATTTGCGAAAGACGATTACCGTTAAAACACACGCGTTTACAGGAACAGTGGCCTAACACGATTAATCTCTACAATTCGCTCTCGTTAGTCGCCTAACAGCTATGTTTGTTGAAGTCAACTGCCGCACGTGCGGTAACGCGAACTGCACGAATGGGCAAACTCCATCGTATAGCTGTCGCATTATCTAATAATACGAATCTACGACGGATTGTAAAGTAGGCGGGCTCAAGTCAACGATACAAATGGTGCAAACCGAGCAGCAATAAAGACGGACACGGTTATTAAAGGGGATTCGCATTGTCAGTTGCGGCGAACGTAAATCTTCCGCGAGCTGCGAAATTGCGAGAGTAAGCCGCAGATCGGAATGGCTAGGTAACTATTGATCAAAGGAATCCTTCGTGAAATATGTCGTAGAACGGTATCCTGCTGAGGCACAGTGAGCATGTTACGTCGAAGGAGATGTAACGTTGATTTGTGAAATAATTTCGTGGTATTAAATATCAGCTCTGCGTTGCTATCCGTAAATGTCCGGAAGCTGTTCTCTAGATTTGTGTAATAGCAGATACTACTAAGATAGCCTGCCAGAGAAATGTTTTAATTTAGATTAAATCTTAAGTTGATTAATACGTTCGGTGTGGTAAGACAACGAAAAATATCGAAGAAAATTCTGTTCCATGGTTTTCCTCCAAACGTGGCTAGAAAAATAATGTTAATTAATAATATTGTAACAAACATTAAGAAAAAGTAATTTCAATGCATGCAAGAGAGTCATTGCTAAAGGACTCTGCCTGTTTCTCGATTTAATTTCCAGTATTCTATTTTTATGAATTTCTAAGTGCTACTCCGTAGTTGATCTCTAAGCGGCGTGATTTCACCCGCTAATTCGCCTTCGTATTTTTCGAAAGTATTATCGAGGATCACAAGAGCGCACGGAAAGGATTCGAAACTGTGCTCGTGACTTTCCCAGTTGCCCACATTATAATATTATACGAGGATGATATTC